>NW_026623056.1:87211255-88461255 GCF_023065955.2 Ursus arctos | reverse complement strand
ATGCACTGAACTGGATAAAGCTCAGAGCATCAGCTTGACTATTTACCTTGCAAACTGGAACACTGAACCACAGGTCTTCACACAAGCAAAGAGTTAGTCATCAGTGTGCCCGTCAGCCTAGCCAATGATTAAGTAAGGTTAATTGACACGTCACTTTGGTGACAAACTGAAACCCGGATTAACGTTTTGAAGCTAAATACTGTAATATGCTTCAGCAGGCATGTGAATAAATCACTAAGACATTGGGATATTTACTTGATGTCCATTCTTTTGAGGAATGGTTTTTCGATTGCTGCAAGATTTCTCCCCACTACTTTGCACTTGGGAATTTCGGTCTCTATGTCTATTTCAGACCCACTGAGCTATTAGTACCTCTCGTTTGTAGCTGTTGTGGAAATCTCACCTCCTCCCGTACTTTCCTCCAAGTTAATGCTTTCTTCGCCTCTAAATGCCGAACTTCACCACTGCACTTGGACATGCACTTCCATTCGGGTTGAAGATGAGGAGGAATGCCAACCCTCCACCCCTACGTGTCAAGGGAGAGACTCATCAGCGCCTGTCTTTTGGAAAAGTCTCACGGAATATCAGAGGATCTCCCTGTTCTGGCAAAGAAATACCCCTTCATCAAAACAAAGCAGAGCTGACTCGCAAGTTCATGCTGTAAGAACATTCCCCCCCTCCCCCCACCCTGCCCGCAACTTCATGGCTGGAGAAGAGGACCGGTGGTAGGACCAGGCTTCCACTTGGCATCTTGAAATTCTTAGTAACCGTCTAAAACAAGAGGTCCATTTCCCTTTTACACTGGGCCCTGCAAATGATGTACTTGGTCCTCAGTTGGGACATTGGGCCCAGGCCTTTCCCCACCCCCAGGGAGCCAACAGCCATGTCACAGGCAGAGACCGTGTCGTCTTGCAGCATCTTCAAACTGTCCTTTCTTGTGTGACAAAGGGGGTTCAAAATACACTTAAAAGTTTTTTAAAAGATTGTATTTATTTATTTATTTATTTATTTGAGAGAGAGAGAGTGCATGCTCGCTCCAGTGGGGAGAGGAGCAGAGGGAGAGGACCCTGAGATCATGACCTAAGCCAAATCAAAAGTCAGACGCTCAACCGACTGAGCCACCCAGGTGCCCCAAAATGCACTTTTAAAAGGCTTTTCTGGCTAGGCGTCAATACTTCCATTGGGAATAGAAGTCACAAAAAAGCACTCTGTGTGTGTGTGCGTGCACACACACACACATACACACACACACACACAAACCTCTGTGGAGATAGAATTCGCGTACCATAAAACTGAGCCATTTAAAGTACACAATTCAGTCATTTTTAGAATATTCACAGAGCTGTGCAGCCGCCACTCCAGTCAATTTTAGAATATTGCATCACCTTAAGAAGAAACCCTGTTTCCATTTTTTTAAAGATTTTATTTATTTATTTATTTATTTATTTATTTATTTATTTATTGGGAGAGAGCACAAGCAGGGGGAGCAGCAGGCAGAGGGAGAAACAGACTCCCCACTGAGCAGGGAGCCCAACACAGGGCTGGATCCCAGGACCCTGGGATCATGACCTGGGCCAAAGGCAGATGCTTCACTGACTGAGCCACCCAGGCACCCCAGAAACCCTGTTTCCATTCGTTGTCACCCCATTGTCCTAAAGTCCTAAATAACCACCAATCTGCTTTCTGTCTCTAGACCTGCCTCTTTTGCACATTTCACATGAAGGGATTGCACATGTGGCTTGTTGTGATGGGTTTCTGTCACTTGGCCTCGTGTTCGCAGGGGGCATCCATGTCATAGCAGGTGTCAGTGTTCATTTCTTTTTGTGGCCAATATATCCCATGTCCAGTTTCCATTTGCGGGCACCCGCGGAACCGCTGGCCTGTGCAATGACGCTCACGGCATCTTTAGAGCCCAGAGTGGGCTCACCCCTGATGTTCTCTTGGACCAGCCCAAGCAGGAGATTAAGAGTCGAAGTCATGCCAGGCAGGATGGGGCTGGGCTGGCTGCACCTGACCACCCACCCGACCTCCCACCAGGGCTTGTGGTTCTGGTCCTCCGGTGGTTGGCCACCCCAGAAGCAGCTGAGCTTCCCTCGTGGAAGGGAGACCAAGGAAACTGGTCTTCTGAGCTTGAGTGCCGCTAGCTTGAGCTTGGGAGCTAGAAGATGACTCAAATTGGCAAGTTGTGCCTACTTGTTTCTTTATTTTCACCCTGAGCTTTGGCATTTGTGCAGAAAAATGAGTAGACTATTTCTCTGCAAGAATCACTTGCTCTGGTTTAGGAAACTATCTATCTGTCCATCTATCCTCTACTTATTCATTCATTCCAGTTTTATTAAGATATAATTGACATCATCTAACCATTTTAAATGACTTTCAGTATAACTTCTGAATTCAAATACTTATAGTCATTTCTAGAGACTTCTAGACATCATGTCTGTTCTCATCACAGCAGCCAGAGGAATGCTGTTAAAACATCAGTCATACCTGTCCTTCCTCAGTGAAAACCTTGCAACAGCCCCATGTAACTCAGAGGAAAAGCTCAAATGCCCACCAGGCCCCCTAATGCCATGTAACCTGTCTTCCCTCCATCTCTGTCATCTCCCCTCCCTCCTCCACCCTGGACCCCCTCCGGGCACCAGCCTCTGGCCTCCCCTGGACACCAGGCAGGTTCCTTCCTCTCCTTGCAGAGCTCTTCCCCAGACGCTCTGTGGCTCCTTCTCCTTACTGCCCCCGATCTCCATTAGTCACCTTTGCGGAGACCTTCCCTGGCTACCCCATTGAAAATTTCAACCAATCCCATCAGACCCACATGACTGGTTTTTTCTTAAGCCCATAGCATTATTTATTATTCTTTAAAGCTAGATTTTTTACCCAACTCATTCTCTATCTCTCCAGCAGAAATTCTGCTCCCTTAGGGCATGGACTGTATCTGTTTTGTTCACTACTTTTCTGCAATTGTGCAGAACAATTCCTGACACACAGAACTCAATAAATATTTGTTGGGTAAATGACATTAATGAATTCCAAGGGTTAATTTTCATCACCTTTCCAACGATCACGTAGAATGTTGGCTAGTAAGTATGGATGCATATGATGAAAGTTTTACCCACAAAAAGATGTGAATACGCTCTGAAATGTCCTTTATAATATTTTCCTGAAATAGAAAAAACTATAATAATGGTAGAATCTTGCATTTATTGAGGCGCCTGGGTGGCTCAGTTAAGTGTCCTACTCTTGATTTCGGACTCAGGTCATGATCTCAGGGTCATGAGATCAAGCCCCACGTTGGGCTCCGTGCTCAGCAAGAAGTCTTCTTCCGATTCTCTCTCCTTCTCCCTCCAGCTCACGGCCTTGCTCTCTCTTTATCTCAGATAAATAAATAAAATCTTTTTTAAAAAGAATCTTGCATTATTTATGTAGTACTCTGTCGTTTTCCTAGACTTAACCTTCTACGATATTCCTCATTTGGGATCGCATTCCTGTCTCCAGTTTAAGTGACTTGTCCAAAGTCACAGAACAAACTTCTAGGGGATTCAAGACTAAAATCTTCCAAGATTTTCAGTGAAGAGTGCTTTCCTGCCAAGGCAAGTAGAAGGGCACTTTGCTTGTGTAGAGCCCTTCACAGTTTACAACTGTTTCGCAGACATCGGCGGCCCTGCCTCTGCCCTGTGATAAGCAGAGCACACCCTGTTATCCCTGAGTCCCTGGTTTGCCAGTGAGGAAACTCTGACTCAGCCTGGCCAGCGTCTTGCCCCCTGGCCCTTTGGCTAAGCTGACGGCCAACACCAGGCCTCTGGTCTTTGTACCGACTTGACTGCTGATGACAAACAATGACACCTGACTTCCTTGTTCTTTGCTGAACAAGGTACAGCCTGACCTCTGGTATCTGAGGCTGTCCTATGGGTTAGTTCCATCTCTCAAGAGTGCCTGAAGCCCCATGGTGGGCTCTGTTGGAAACTTGGCTGAAACCCATCTCGATTGCTCCGGCCACACAGCTAGCAAGGGAAACTCACCCACTGCCCAGCTTGGGTTTTACCTTCACTTGGGTGGGTTCCCTTCTCTTGGCCTTTGCAGTAACTCCGCACAAGAGATCACAGTTGCGTCCCTGAAGTGGGTTGAATGGTGGCGCGCCCAGACATACATCTATACCCTACCCATGCAACCTATGAATGGGACTTTGTTTGGACAAAATGTTTTTGTAGAGGAGAGGAAATCATCCTGGGTTATCCTGGTAGACCCTAAATCAATGACAAATGTCCAGGAGAGACACAGAGAAAGGAGAAGACGGCCATGAGCGGACCGAGGCAGAGACTGGAGAGATGCAGTCATAAGCCAAGGACTGTCTGGAGCCAGCAGAAACAAGGAGGCAAAGAAGGCACCTCTCCTAGAGCCTCAGAGGAGCACTGTCCTGCTGACCTTGGTTTGGGACCTCTGGCCTCCAGATTGCAAGAGGCACGTTTCCGCTGATTTAAGCCGCTGGATTTGCAGTGGTCTGTTACAGCAGCTGCAGGAAACTCATACAACCTGCTTGGGGAAAGTGACCCTGAGAGGAGAGCCAGGAAGTGGACACAAAGGATGGGAGTCAAGACCTAAAGCTTTCTCAGAAACAGAGGGATCGTCACATGAGTGAGACAGTTTTGAGTAAATTAAAAATTGAGTAAGGAAAAATAAGTGGAATTAGGCGGTGACTTGAATCTTTAACATTCTTCACAAGAAAATGAGAAGAAGGGATTCATGAAACCACGGTAGGGGTGTCCCAGCCGGTAAGGGCGATATGCACTTTAGGTGCAGTTACGTGCTGGAATGTATAATCTCAGGGGTGAGTCACCATTTACAACTCATGTGGGAAAAAAATTATAAAAATAGAAGAATAGGAACTTATGGGTGCAGAGCAATTACATGTTAACCATGGTGTGAAGTGGCTGGTGATCAGAAGATTAGAAGGAAGCAGAAGGTCAACTTTGCACCCCCCCCCCCACGGTGTACATTCCTAGCTCCTAGTTGGGTTCTCTGGGGCTCCTCACCTTTGGATCTGATCCAATCCCTGTTCTTAAGTTGTTAAGAAAACAGGGCCAGCCCTGCTGACCTCTGGACAGGGACCAACAGTATACCAACAGCCAGCCCCATGGTCTGGTGGGGTGTGGACTGAGTCTTGGCAAACCTAGAGCCGCTGCTGGGCCCTCAGCGCCCCTCTGGTCCTTGCCTTGCTGTGCACCGGGACCTCCTCCTTCCCTCACCTCTGGTCTCTTGAGACGGGGCTTCTGTCTTGGTCTTATTTCTTCAATTCAGACTTCTCCTAAGTCCTTCCCTGGCCAGGAGCGTGTCCTCATGCTGCCGTGCAAGGACGGTCCCACACAAGGAACCCCCGTCTGCCTGTCTGCTGTGCATGAGCCGCACTGGGGGTTCCTTCCAAGCTGTCAGCAGTGCCCAGTGTTGATGTGGAAGACAATCCATCCTAGACGATGGGGGCAGGAGTGGTAGAAGCAGAGAAACCAGCCAGCTGACCGCAGCGGGAGTAAACATAGGTGAGGAGGGTGGCTTGGACCAGGGAGTTAATGCTGGAAATGCGGAGAAGTGGTTGCCATCAGGAGTGGGCACCACCATCCACCAGTTGCTCAAGCCAAGGCCTGTCGAGTTGCCCTTGATTTCCATTCTTCCCTGAGCCCCATAGGCCATCACGAGCTCCTGTGGACTGTTTCCAGAACATCTCTCAAACCCACCACTTCTTGCTCTTCCTGCTTCTACGCCCTTGTCACCACGTCGCTCACCTTGACCATGTATCAGTCTCCGAACTGTCGAGCACACCTCTGCTTCCAGCCTTCCTGTAACCCATCCTCCACACGGCAGCCAACATCGTCTTTGAGAAGATAAATCCTATGATGCCCCTCTTTCCTCAGAATCCTCCAAAAGCTTCTTACCCACATGGAATAGAATCCTGACTCCTTCCAGGCCCTAGAAAACCTGCCGTGCCTCTTCTCCCCTCCCATCATCTTCTCTTTGCTCCTCCCCCTCTAGCAAACCAGCCTCTATCTACTTCTGGAATACCCCAAAACTGCTCCCACCCCAGGGCCTTTACCCTTGCTGTTCTCTGAAATGCTCTTTCCCCTGTCAGTCTCTGCAAGGCTGCTCCTTCTCATCCTCCAGGGGAAATGTCACTGGCTCAAGGCAGTCCTTTCTGACCCCTGGTCAGGAGATGCCTCACCTTGTAGTCACTATCTCAGCATACTGATAACGCTCTTCTGAACGTTTATCACTACAACATTATCTTGTTAATTTATCTGTTTACTTGATTTTGTTGCCTTCCCCCAGCATACTAAAATGCAGGCTCAGTGAGAGCAGAGCCCTTGTCCATCTTGTTCATTGCTGTGTTCCAGCACCTTGAACCGCCTCTAGCATGTTCTAGGCGTCAGTGAATGCCCTCGATGAATGAATGAATGAATGAATGAACGAACGAATCTGGCTGGATTTGGTGCATCACAGTGTCCCAGATCTTTATGACTCCTGAGTTTTGTTATCCAAAGTATCTTCCATTACTTTCCACTCTGGTCACCTATAACCTTGATAAGCAAGCCATTGAACAAAGAGTGACTAAGGCAAAGTATGTCACTAGGACTCTCCCTCTGGGTGACAGTAACCAAGGCCTGATTAGCTCTTTCTGTATAACTACCCTTGAAGATGTAAGACACTGCGAAATGTCCTGCTCAAGAAGGAGCAGCAGCCTCTGCCCAGTTGGCCTTATCTGCTTCTCCAAGAAGCCTGTCAGCTCACACCCACACAACCTGTTTTTAGAAATGCTGGTGACCCTGAAGCCTTCACTCAGTCGGGTGTGTTTCCTGGCTCGGTGCTGCCAGAGCAGAGATGAAGTGTCTGCTGCTGTCCAGATGCATGCTGGAGACCCGAATGGCCTCTGTCCCAGGCTGGTGTGTGCTGTGGACACTTCCCAGGTGCTTCCCATGGCACATGTCAGTGCAGAGCTCGTGGGCAGAGGACCAGGGGCCTCTGAGAACCCTTGGTGCAAAGATACAGTCCCTTGACCCCCCCTCCCCCCCAAGTAACTTAAAATACAACAAAAGCGAACAGGTCTCCCCACACATGGAATGACACTTGAACATGCATGTCAGTAGCAAGACTCCACAAATACAGGTTCTTAAATGACATAGAATGTTATCGTGTTCTCTCGTATAACACCTGAGAAAGGTGGTCTGAGGCTGGTTTGGTGGCTCACTGACTTTGGGACCTGGGCTCCTCCCATCTTGTTCTGCCCCCTTCCCCAGGGCAGATGGCTCACTGTCACCTCCCTGTTCCTCCCTGGGAATGAAAGGAAGGGAACCCCAGACACTTCCATTTAAGGTCAGTATTCATAATTGCACGGGGCAGTCCTGCTCGTCCTTATTGGTGTAATTAGTCGCATGACTTCATCCTGCTGCAAGGGAGGCTGGGAAGTGTAGTCTTTAGCTAGATGAGTCAGTGCTAAGAAAGGATACCAGCGGGATAAGCAGAAGTCTCAAAGGCCGTCCCTGAAATGAGCCCCTCCTCCTGGGTTATGTCCCAGTGGACCAGAGGCAATCCTTAGGTTCTTCTATCTCCTGCTTAATCCAGATCAATCTGGAACCAGGGCCTGTGGATTCTGGCCCTTCAATTTCTCTAGCAATTGATCTCTTCTTTCTATCTTCACGAATCTCAGAGGGACAGCACAATAGCGTCTGGCAGTCGCTTTCCCATCAGATGCCCTCCCTCTGGTAACTTCCTCCCAATCAATACTACCCTGAGCAGGCAGAGAGGCTTCCTAATGCATTGCTCTGATGATGTTATTCCCCTGTTCAAAAGCGTTCAGTGCCTCTGCTGTGAAAATCTAAACAGCCTGGTGAGGCTTTCAGAGGCACTGCCAGCTTTGCCCTCCCACACCCCTCACCAGCTATACCATGAGCCTCCAGGTCCAGCCAAAAGAAGGGCCAGAGAGTGAGGAGAAAAGAGAACAGAAATTTATTGAGGGCCTTTTGTAATCATCGTTGCTGTGGCTGAATGTTTGTGTGGCCCCCAAATTCATGTGTTGAAACCTAACCCCAATGTGTGGATTTGGAGGTGGGGCCTTTGGCAAAGGACTGGGTCACAAGCACAGAGCCCTCAGGAATGGGACTGGTGCCCTTATAAAGGCAGCAGGAGAAGTCTCCCTTTGCCCTCCTGCCATGTGGGGACACAGCGAGGGGACGGCCTGTTAGGCACCAGAAACTGGGGTCTCATCCCACACTGAATCTGCCTGTGCCGTGGTCTTGGACCTCCTGGCCTCCAGAACTGTGAGAAATAAATTTCTGTTGTTTATAAGGCACCCAGTCTGTGGTATTCTGTGACAACAGCTCAAATGGACTAAGGCAGTCATCACTGAAATTTATTGGTGCCCACTGAGGGCCGGGCCCCATTTTGCACTTGGTCCATAGAGTAACCTCATTGGCTCTCTGACATGACTCCTGGGCCTTAGCTCCTGGGCTGTGACAGTTTTGTCAGAGTTTCTCCCTAGACTTGCAGCTTCCTGAAGGCCCAGAAGATTCCCCTTTCACCTCAGCCTTGAGTGTCCATGGGCGAAGGAATTACCTTTCAGAGGAGTTGGTGGGTGGCTATGCCCCAGCCTGGAAAGGCTGGCAGGAGAGGAGAGACTGAAAGTGGGTGAGCTCAGCGGGGTGCCTGGCTGGCTGATCCCAACCCTACCTCTTCATTTCCAGAGATTTTTGGAAGAGGCAGCAAGCCCTGGTCTGGGTTGTGGTTACTTAATCATGGACTTATCAGGAGCAGAAGTGATGGGTGGCCCTCAGAGGCATACCCGACCTAGCTGGAAATGCTCCAGGTCTGGTGCATGGGGCCTGGCCTGTGTCCGCAGAATGAACTTGGAAGGCTCTCAGCTGATTGCAAGGCCTGGGTCTGCTCCCAGGCTCAGGGCTCTACACCATCTGTGTCGGTCTGAGCCCTCCTGGTAGGCTCCTGCCAAGAGCTCTGGGGAACCCTTGCACTGAGGAAGGGGGTGTCCCCGCACCTTTCAGGGTCAACTAGACACAGGCTGTCTACTTCTTCCAATTCCAGGGGACTCAGATACTTCTGGGCTCTACTGGAAAAAGGTGGGGGGTGGGGACAGTCATGATAGATAATAAGCATAATAAATAAGTTTTCAGTAATTAAAATGGCAATAACTGCATGATGGGTAAAAAGAGAACAAAAATGAGAACAAGGTGTGGGGGGGCTTCCAAATCAAAGTGGCAAAAGACCTGTAGAGACGGTCCAGGGCAGTGGCTGTCAAACACTTTGGTCTCAGGATTCCTTTACACTCTCGTTGTTCTTGTTTATGTGGTTCTCCCCATGTGTAACCAGATTAGAAACCAAATCTGCAAAGTGTTAAAAAATATATATATATTTATTATATATAAAAATATATATATTTATTTAAGAAGAATTACAGTGGAACTATTTCGTGTTCACACGAAGAACATTTTTTAAATGAAAGGTAACAATATTGTAAAACAACCGAAAAATTATTGTGAAGCATGGCTCTGTTTTACCCTTTTGTAAATCTCAACGTCTGGCTTAACAGAGGGCAGCTGGAGTCTCACATTTGCTCTGAATCCAGTCCATTGTCTCACATGCCATGAAGCCTCTGGAAAACTCCACTGTACACTGTGGAGCAAGAGTGGAAACGCAAACAACACTTAGGAAAGTACTTCCGACCTCACAGATCCCCCCAAAGAGGCTCAGGAACCTCCAGGGGTTCCTGGACCACACTTTGAGAACTGCTGCTCTGGCGTATTCCCATCTCTCCATTCCTCAGATGAGAACATTAAGATCCTGAGTGGGACAGTGTGTTTCTCAGGTCTCCCAGCTCGCTGGTAGCGTGGACGGAGGACCGGACCCACAGCTTTCTCCCATAGCCCCAGGTTCTCTCCCCAGGATGACGTTTATTTGTTGCTTGATTATTTTAATGCAAAGCAAATGCCCAGATATTTAATTATGCACATGAGGAAGCCGCAACTTTTGAAATAAATGCAGTACAAGCCCGGTGACCACACACAGACAAAGGTAAGTGGCGCGGGCCCCGGGAGCGTGGCTGTTATTAATGGCGTGTTTACTACTCTGTCTATCTCGTTGGGCTGTGGTTTGCACAATGGCCCTGTGTGTTCTCTGAAAGCCTGTGTGCGTTAGGTGTGGCCTTGTGTACAGTGAGAGCAGTCCCTACAATAACAGTAAATATTCCCTTTGATGGGTGGAACGAAGTGATTTAAACGGAATCTTGAGGGAGAAGGGGAGCTAATGAGCTGCTCTGGGCCAGCTGGGCGCGCTCGGAAGAACATCCCACCTGCTGAACGGGTGAATTTCACACACCTTGACCTCCAGCCCCGGGAGCCACCAAGTTGGCTTAATCACAGCCAACTAGTGAGAATGGATCGACCCCTCTGGTTCGGGGTCCACAGGCACAGAGCTGCCAGGGGTCACCACCAACGTCAGGATCCTATTCCAGGAAGGACAGGCCCTTAGAGTGAGTGTGGTCTGAACAAACAGTTGCGTTCACGGATCTCCCCAGGTGTCGTAGGCATTAGTCATCCAGATGTTATCAAGATGTAGAAAGTTCTGACAGGGCTGGGAATGAGTCACTGGGCCATCAAAGACCCATGAGATAAACAGAAACGAAGTAGAAAAATCAATACGGTGTGCTTTGCTCAATGGGCCTGGCTGGGATTGTGCAAGCAAAGATTTCACCACCCAGAAGGTGATGTCTGGGAGGCCCCCCGGGGCCCCCACACCCAGCCGTGGGGACACATGGAATTGGTGGGGACCTCTGAGCCTGGGCCCACACCTGTGATGGTGGCCCAGTGCTCACTTGCCAGTCTTTCATAGAAGTCCTCCTTTTAGATGGTAAACCTGTAAAATCAGCCAGTGGGATTCTGGAAAGGAAGAAAGGGAAGGAGGCATGGCAGAGAAGGAAATGGGTTGTTACCGGGAATAAGGTCAATTTCAGAGAGTTTAAAGTTTATTCTTTTAACAAATAGCTTTGACTAAGAACCCGTATTTTCAGATTTTATTTTAAAAATAAATATTTAAAACCTTAATTTTAGACATTTTTAAGACATCTTATTTTTTAGACTGTTTTGATATGATAAACTAATTTGGTTGATAAAGCTTTTATGGCCAGTGAAAATTTGAATTATTAAATATTTACCATGTTTACCGAGAGTCTGGATGGAGTAGCTTTAAAAAGACATTTAATGTACTATAGTCTATAAAATAAAAAATTAATGTTTCATGTCTCCCTTTCAAATGTTCAACCCTTCAACTGATTTTGTTCATCAAGCAGCCCTTAATTAAGCATAGATGGGGAAAAACTGGACCTATAAATGCTGTCCCACGGTAGGGCTCCATACTAATGCCAACTTAAAAAAAATTGGTGCTTTAAAACTTAGAGAAATTATATGGATAAAAGTTAGTATAATATGAATAACTGTACCCATATTTAATGCGAATATTTTATAGTTTAAAGAACCACAGACTTACTTCTATTGAAATGACATTTAAACACCCTCATCTCCCTCTCTCTCTCTCTCTCTCTCTCTCTCTCTCTCGCAATAAACTTGACATTCTCAGGGCGCCTGGGTGGCTCAGTGGATTGAGCGTCTGCCTTTGGTTCAGGTCATGATCCCGGGGTCCTGGGATGGAGCCCCGCACTGGGCTCCCTGCTCAGCGGGGAGATTAGTGATGCCCATTACATCACTAATCTAATATGCTGATTTTAGGTGCTCCGCTTTGGGTCGCTGCTGTGGGTGGGTATATAACAGGGAAGCTTTGCTTTTGTTTTTGCCTGACCAAGTCATTATCTTCCTATGGATCTTGAGCACTTGGACCCGTTACTTAATTTATCATATTCCTAAGAACATTCT
This sequence comes from Ursus arctos, assembly GCF_023065955.2. Classification (NCBI taxonomy): domain Eukaryota; kingdom Metazoa; phylum Chordata; class Mammalia; order Carnivora; family Ursidae; genus Ursus; species Ursus arctos. Next base: position 88,449,340 of record NW_026623056.1, on the reverse strand, counting down.
AGGTCTACCCGCATCAGATACACTGCTGTCTCCCTGGTGGTATCACATAGCAAGTGGTACACATTCCCGGTCATCCTTTACACCGTGCACTCAGCAGGTAGCAGGGGCTCAGTGGGTATTGCTGAGCGAACGCCAGGAACAGTGCAGAAGGAGAAATAAAATGTATTATGATGTCATTAAACCACACATGTTAGGAAAAAATTCCCATGTTGACAGAGAATGCTTTTTAAAAAACAGTTAGTTTGCAGTAGTCTCAGACTAATCAAGGTATGCAGGAGTTTCAGGAGAAAGCTGGAAAAAGTCAGTGGCGATACAGATGGGGCGGAAACCCAGCACTGCCCCCAGCCTTTTCGGCATGGCCCTCATAGGGGAAGATCCTCTCAGTCGCTCTGGAACCACCATTGCCTTGGCCTCCAGGGCCAAACTGGTCACTGAACTCCGCAGCTGTTGGTACTGTCAAAACAAATTATTGACCCAAGATGGAGCCGCTTGGGCCCAGGGGCCATGTCATTGGCAAATCCAAACAGATTGCTTCCAAATTCCTGTCAATGCTCTGCTTGCCCAGAAATGCAGTGTACCGAGTCAGCCAATCCCCAAACGCCAAGCCAGCTCTGGGCTCTGCCCTTACTTCCTTATTCTCTATGCTGTAAAAGCTTCCTGCCCTCTGCCGCCCTATGCAGGTCTCTGGATGGAGACCGTCTACTTCAAGAAGGGTTCAAGTTTGTATCACCTCCATTGTCTGCTGTGATCATTTGAAAAATATCTTCGGGTCCTGTTAACAGATACATGGAGGCCTATTAAAAATGTTAAGAGTTTATTAGAGCAAGAATCTTTTAGAATTGGACGGCACTTAGCTGGAAGGGGTAAAGAGCCCTCCCTGGTCCCGCCACAGGCCCCAGACCAGAGAGGTACACAGAGAAAGTGATGGAGCCAAGACAGGAATTTGCTGAGGGGCTGTCACTTTAAGCACGGTTGGCTATTTGCGGTGGGTGGTCCTTAGGTTTCTATTTTGTGATCTTGACGCATTTACGGGCTTAGGGTTTGGCTTGCTATCTAGGCTACCAGGGTATTAGAGTCACCTCAAGCTAGTGGCCTCTTTGTTTAATTAATTTAATAGGCCAAGCTGCCAAATTCGGGAGTAGAAACCTATGAATTAATTTTAGAACTCAACCTTAAAAGAAATAGTTGAAAAGCAGCCACATCTGGACCCATACACAGATCTTCCTCCGTTTACCACAGGGGTGCATCCCAATAAACTCATCATAACTTGAAAATATGTCAAAAATGCAGGTAACCTACCGCGCATCTTAACCTAGCAAACATCACGGCGTAGCGGAGCCCGTCCTGAACACGCCTCAACGAGAACACTTACGTTAGCCTACCATTGGGCAAAATCATCTAACATAAAGCTCATTCTATAATAAAGTGTTGAATATCTCATGTAATTTCATGGCCCCATCACTAGAGAGTATCTGCACATCGCTAGCCTGGGGAAAGATCAAAATTCAAAACGTGAAGTATGGTTTCTACGGAATGCAAATCGCTTTCACACCATCATAACGTCAAAACGTTGTAAGTAGACCCATTGTGAAGTTGGCAGCCGTCGGTACACGATGCAGACTTATTATTTATTTTTATTTTTCTACACCTGGATATTTTCACTGGTGGTACATGGTACACTAGAATATAAATCATTTCAGCAGCAACCCAGTAGTATTAAACTTTCACACTATGGAACGCCTCAGTTTCTGTTTCGGATGTATTTTGATAGGCATCATAGATGAGATCTGGGATCAGCCCTTGGATCTGTCATTCCGTAGCTCTGTGACCTCGGGCTAGGTGCTGACCCTCTCTGGGCCCCAGATGTAACATAGGAACCACAGCACCTACCTCAGGGGTGTTGGGAGCCTCCATTGCCACCTTGATGGTCAATGGATCTATCCGTCTGTCTGTCTATCGATGTATTTGAACGAGAACCTCAAGTACCTCCGTTTCGACCTCAGTCTGTACCTTCTGATTAAGTTCTTCCTTCCAGCTTACCTCTGTTGATGCAAAATGAACACACCTTTTCGGATCGCTCAAAGAAAGAGAGTTCTCTTCCAGCCCAAGTTGGGACAGCTGTCCGGGGAATCACGCTCTTCACAGGGACGGAAGTGCTCTGGAAAATGAACAGTTTTTACAGGCTTATATACTTTTTTACATCTTGTAAAAGCTCAAAAGATTATAGATTAGCATTTGGCAGGAATTGCAAGAGTTTTAACATCAAGGAATGCAGAAAGCAGGAGCACTGATCCCTATCTCTAGGACAAGGTGGTTTCCCTTTAGGCTACTCATTTACAAAGCGAGGGTACAATGCATGGGTGACAGGCCATAAATCAGGCTTTTGGTTTAAAGTTTACGTACAGTCATGCTGATTTAGGAAGAAATCTAAAATAGGTTCCCTTATATATCAGACTTTTAGAGAACTGTTATCGCATCATCTCTTAACTTGGGCAAAAGACCCCGCGGGCAAAGCATCGCATCATGGGAACCAAAACTACCCCCTCAAGCAATAGGGACTGCCCTGACGCCAGCCAGCCCCCACGTGATTGACCCCAAGACAATGATCGACCTGACCTTCGCTGGCCAGCTGCATGTACCCACCGACCTTTGTCCCACGTTTTTCTTATATAGACCTAGAAGTATTTTCAGCACTTTGGAGACAATCCCTGAGATGTGAGCCGGCTGTCTCCCCAGTGTTGGCCTCACTGAAATACATTCCTTTCTCGTGTCACCACCTCTTGTCCCTCTGCCTTTGGATTTTGTCAATGACGAGTGGCCAAACCTGGTCTGTTTGAAACCCCTGGAGCCAGGAACTCCTGTACCCTCGGGCTCCGGTTACGTATCTATCTATCTACCTATCACACTGTCTACAGACCAGACCACGTGTACAGTGTTTTGGCACAACCTGGGCTGGAAACACCCATGTGGTCATTGGCTACGCTGCCTCCAAAAATGACTGGATTTTATGCTTTTGTGTAAAGTAGCTTTGTTCTCCAATTTGAGAACCGGGTCAATTGATGAAAGTTCGAGAATCTGCTAGAACACAGTAAAAAGGAAAAACCGAGAAGAAACAGAAGACATTCTTTTCTTGTCTTTGGTCTGTCCCACTGCTGTGTAGAGACGACTTTCCAAAGTTCAGTTTAATTCTGTCGGACAATGGAACGAATCAACCTACTCCAGTGAGGAAGGGGCTGTGGCCTTCGGACTGTTAGCCTGTTTCTTACTCGAGGAAATGGATCTGGAGACCTGAACCTCCCCGCAGGGCTGTGGCCCTGTTAATGAGACAATGTTTGCTCGGAGCTGGGCGGGGAGCTAATACTTCGGCAAAGCCTGTTTCTTCCTTTTCCAAACACCTTCTTTAAGTTATGTAAACAGAAATTATTTTGATTTAAATGGAACCTGATGCTTAGTTAACAATGAGTGATTTTTCTGGCCAACCCAAAGTAAACCATTGGGTGAAAATGAATTAGTCTGGAAAGCTTTCCTCTCTGATAAGGACTCAGTCAGCCTGATAACCCTCCCGAGAGAGGTTCTCTGCCTCCCCCCCCCACCCCGAAGAACTTTACTTGACTGATGTACCCCAGATTTAGGATGCTGAATTAACTCCTTATATTTGAAAGTCTTCTGTCATTCTAGATTTCTGCAGCCATTCATAGTCAGTAGAGCCGAAATTCTGAGCAAGACTTTTTCTTTCTGAGACCCGCAGGTCTCAATCTAACCTTTCAGGAAAGGCTTTCCTGACCTCAGGCAAGCTCGAATCCCAGCAAGCGACCCAGAAGGCTTCTGGCAGTGGCGCGATAGGACAGATGCTCGGGTGTGCTCCAACAGCAGAAAGAAACTTCTGCAAAGTTCAGGGTCGCCTCCCCTTGCCCTTCCCCCTCACCCCCTGCTATTTTAAGTGTCACCAAAGCTTTGGGTTCCCGTTAGTTGTTTCTTTTACAGAAGTCTGGTTCCTGTTAAGACCCAACGTCGTTCTTCTGGTTACGATGATGTCAGACCCTGAGAGGCAGGAATGCCGCTCTGGATCCCAGCACTCCACACAGCGCTCCAGGCCCGAATCCAGACATTAACCACCAACCGTGACGCGGCATGGAGACGGAATGCTGTTAATTTCACCATATCTGAGTAGCTCCCTTTTCTCACGAGGGATACATTTGAGATTAAGACACCCAACACAACGACCTGGGGTCTCAGCAGTTGTCTCCTGAATCGACAACAGGAAGAAGGGAGGAAGGGGCTGGGCCGGAGATGGTGGATCTGGAGAGTGAGGTGAGCAGAAGGGCATTCTGGAAACATCTTTCTGGCCACTGTGCAGAGAACCGAGGCGGCAGAGAGGCCTGTTGGTGTGAGGTCAGGGTAGGAAAGGGAAGTGGACATGCCAAGGAGCATTGTTGAGTCTGTGTGGAGGTCTTTATTGCGGAAATTTTGAAAAAAATCAATTGAGAAATACCACACCACATGGCAGGTTAAGGAACAACTGAAAATGGTGGTTAAGATAATCAAAATAACTAAACAAAAAACCTGAAGACTCCCCAGATGGGAAAAGCCAAGGCTGTTTATTCTGAGGCAGCGGTGGCAAGGGAGTGGGCCGCTGTCACCTGCGTCTGGGCAGAGACTCGGAGTAGGAAAGCTTCATAGCAGAGACAAGGAAGGCTCCAGGCGCACCCCGAAGGGAGGCTGCAGCCCGGGGAAGCCGAGGGCTGCTAAGGAGAAGCAGGGTGTCTTGGGTGAGGGCGGAGAGGTACCTATTCGGCTTTCTCTGGTTGACCAGGCCTAAATTGGAAGCAAGAGCAGGGTAAGTGTCAGTTCTTAATCCAGTGCCGGCCCCTTGGGTCTCCTCGTTAGGGATTACTGCCTGATTTCCTGGATTGTTGGTGGAGAAAGCAGCCTGGCTTCCTGCAGGCCTGACTTAGAGCAGGCCGGCTGGCTGGGCTGAGAACTGGGGAGAAGGGGGTGTTTTCTCGGGTGGGTTGCTGCAGATCTTAGGTCATTCTGCTTTTCTACATGGTGTGTCCCTTGTCTCTTGGTATATTCGGTGTCTTCCGTGCTGAACAAAAGATTTTTCAAACAATCCTTGATTTGCGCCCACACATTAGCCAAAGGTCTGGAGGACAAGCGTGAGAAGCTGGGTGAAGTGGGGCATTTGGAGGGGGGTGTGCTGAGTCAGGTGGGGTCTTGCTTTGAGAGTGAAGCAGGACTGGAGCCCCTGTCTCTGCAACTTTGGGATGCGAGGAAGAGAGTGAAAGCAAAGCCCGGTGCTGTCAAAGGTGGGGAGTCCAGCAGGAGCCCTCCCACAAAGCTAGGGCCCCAAGTGGCTGCGCCCTCAGTGCACAGGTGAGTTGCCAATGTCACCCACCATGATCACCAGAGGACCACAGGGAAAACAGTTTCTCTGGAGCCGCTTGCTTGACCCCACAGATGTATAAGGACCAACGAACCATGACTATGGAATTTACCTTCCTGTCAAGCACACGCAGAATATTTACCTCCATCATGCAATACAGAATGGGCTAGAAGATGGGCCCCAGGGATTTCAGATGACTGATAAGTCACACACCACATTGTCTAGCCATGAGGCTGTTAAATTAGAAATCAATAACAAAAAGGTAACCAGAAGAGAACTCATGTGGACTGTGGTTCAAGAAACACAGTTGTACCTATTTCATGAGCGGAGAGATCAAAGCTGAGGTCTCTGTTTGCTGAGGCTGCCAGAAGGCCCCATGGACCGGGTGGCTTACTTAGTAGAAATTTGCCCTCTCTTAAACCCTCCCATTCATTGGTTCGTTTTATCCATATACATTTTATTTATCTTCCTTATTACAGAATTTTACGTGTTAGCTCGACTGAGCATGCCTAGGTTGCTGAGAAGGCATTATTTCTGGGTGTGTCTGTGAGGGTGTTTGCAGAAGACATTAGCATCTGATCCCCGAGACTGAGGAAAGAGAGTCGTCCTCACGGATGTGGGTGGGCATCATCTAACCGGTGAAGGGCCCAAATACAACAAAAAGGCAGAAGGAGGGCAAATTCTCTTGTTTTCTCTTTTGCAGCTGGAACACCTGGCTCTCCAGCCTTCAGACATCAGAGCTCCTGGACTTTATTTATTTTTAAAATTTTTCGGTAACAGCTTTTTTGAAGCTAGAACTCACATAGCATCCAACTCACTCATTTAAAGTGTACGAACCAGTGGTTTCTGGTATATTCACAGAGTTGTGCAAACATCACCACAATCAATTTCAGAATCTCTTCATCCCTGCGGAAAGAATCCCTGTTTCCCGTACCCTTTAGCTACCTTCCACTTATCATCCCCCCTTTCCCTCCCCGACCCCTAAGCAACCATTCATCAACTTTATGTCCCTATAAAGAGGCCTCTTCTGGACACTGGGGCTCCTGGACTTCAGGCCGAATCACGCCGCAGGCTTTTCTGTTCTTCAGCTCGCACGTGGCATCTTGGGGGACTTTCTGCTTCCATGATGATGGAGCCCGTTCCCATCATGCCTCCCCTCTAAGTACCATGGATCTGCTATTGCTTGTTTCCCTGGGGACCCCTGACTACTCTACATACTTATCTATTTTGTCCAAGATACCAGAGTTGGTTTTGCTCCTTGGCATCCTCAAATCCCGACTAACTTGGACTTCATCTCTGCTCTGTGAGTCCTTCACCAGCAAACTAAGCATGATGATGAAAGAATGCAAAAATGTTGCGAAGATTAAATAAGATAAAACATACAAGTGGAGTACCCATCACTGTGTCTTGGAAGGGATCCATAGCTCGGATAAATCAGAGGCATATTTACTATTATTTAGAATGAGCACCATGATTCAGGCTAGATTTCATACTGAATATTAACAAAAATAGCTGGCTATACTTTCCTTCAGAATTGCCAGAGAGGGGAGACTACAACTTCTCCTGGCATAAATTCCAGGAATTCCGACTTTTCTTCTCATACGTTAGATCTTATAACCCTCCTGCTATGACCTGATTCTCAGGAAGAACAAAGCTGTTAGTCGCTCCTACTGCTCAATCAAAATCCTGAATATATTTGAGGACATGGGAAAAAATCTTTGCTTATGACACACATTGCCAGGTCTTCTAAGACCTCCCTTGTGGGCATTGCTGTGGTGTGGGCCATCACTGTTAGCCATTCCTTTTACACCCTCTCCAGATCAAGCCTCTTGTGCTCTTGGGTTTCCATTGTGAGAACTGTGTCTGTAAAAACTTGGATGGGAAGGTGCTGATATGTTTCGGAACATCAGGGTCTATTAACGTGATGATCCAGTTGTCAGAATTGCTTCTGTACGACCCCGGTTCCTTTTCTCTTTAGTACTGTTCCAGGGTTATTTCCAGCAGTGCCTTATTTTCCATTAAAAAAATAAGAGAGAGAGAGAGAGAGAGAGAGAGAGAAACCCCGCAAACAACAACGAATTGTTTTCTCACTGTTCTGGAGGCCAAAAGTCCAAGATCAAGGTGTCTGCGTGTTTGGTTTCTCCTGAAGCTTCTCTGCTTTGCTGAAGACAACGTCTTCTTACTGTGTCCTCAGGTCACCTCTCCATCTGGGTGTCCGTATCCTAATCTCCTACTCAGCAGTCAAATTAGATTAAGGAACACCCTAATGACCCCATTTTAACCTAATTCTTTAAAGACCCTATCTCTGAATACAGTCACATTTTGAGGTATTGGGGTTAGGATTTCGATGTAATTTTGAGGGAACACAATTCAGCCCAAAAGAGATGATCAGAAATTCTTTGCCACTCTCTCCAGAAGCAGGGTCTGTGTCTCTTCCAATGAATCTAGGGGTCTCTGTGGCTGCTTCAAGTGACAGAATATGGCAGAAGTCATGCTGTGCCGGTCTCCAGGTACAGACCTTAGACTGACAACTTCTTTCCCCTCGGAACACTCTCTGGGAACCCTGAGCCATCTTGAATTAGACCAACCATCCTGAGACCATTATGCAGCAGATGTTATATGAGACACTCCAGCCAACTGTCTCCCCTCCACTTGACCTCCTAGTTATCCTTGCCAAGATGCTAAACACCTGACCTCCTAGACATCCCTGCCAAGATCCTCCAGACCAGCCCATCTACCATCTGAATAGCTGAACATCACCAGTCACCTAGGCCAGCACTTAGGGGATCAAAAGAATCCTCCAGCTGGAAGTTGCCCAAATTCCTGACCCATAAAATCAAGAGATAAAGATATTATTTTAAGCTGCTAAATTATTTTTTCAATGCAGCAACAGATAACCAAACCAAAAGTTCAAGGAAGAAATCATAATGGAATTAGAAAATATTTATAACTGAATGATTAGGAAAATACTCTATATTAAAACATAGGGGATGCAGCTAAAGCAGAATTTAGAGTACATTTATAGCTTTAGGTATTTATATTGGGGCGAAAAAGGCTAAAAATGAATGAACTAAGTATGCATCTTAATATGCAAGAGATAGAACAGCAAAATAAATAAACTTGTGATCCAAGCCTGAAGATTAGATCTTCAAGTCCGGGGGACTCCTGAAATTGCAAAATCTTGTGTACGTGTGGGAAAGGGATCTCAGCAAATGTACACTATTTCTCTGTGCTGGTTCTTCTGACTTCTCTTACTTAATTTTGTTCGTGGCTACAGCGGTTACTGTTGCTTCTTGTATGTGTGTCTGTGTTTGCACTGTTATTCATTTTTCTTCCCTGCTAAAAGGTGCTAATTCTCTCAATCCAATCATAAAAGTCATGCGGCAGTCCATGGCGCTGCCCATTTTGCTCAGGTCTGGGGCCCTAGGATGGGTTCTTTAACCTGGCCTACCCTTGGCCACCATTTTTACCTGAGTACCCAGAGGGCCCTAATGACACATCCATGCCCCACTGGTCCTCAACGCCCATCCACTGCTGGCTACTGGACTTTGGCTATCATTCTGACACTGAATGCCCTCCAGGATCTGGCCCCATCCACCTGCACAGTCTTCCAATCAGGAAGCACCTGCGTACATCATACAGTTGCGAGCCTTTACTTGCTGTCATGCCCCGCACACATTCGTGAGTTCCCTCCCTCACCACTACCCTCTGTCTTTTGTGTGCTGATAGGAAGGAGTCTCAAGGACATAGAAGGACAGGGACTCAGACTGGCCAGAATTTAAATTATGGCCTTACCTCCTTTTTTTTCTTTTTAAAGATTTTATTTATTTATTTGAGAGACAGAACGAGCGTAAGCGGGGTGGGGACAGTGGGAGAGGGACAAGCAGACTCCCCACTTAGCAGGGAGCATGACATGGGCTCGATCCCGGGACCCTGACATCATGACCTGAGGTGAAGGCAGACGCTTAACCGACCGAGCCATCTGGGCGCCCCTGGCTTTACCTCCTACTGGTAGTCACCCTGAGCACATGATCGCACCTAGTTCCAATTCCATTTCTTTGTTATTACGAAGATGAAAGGGACCATTCCTCAAAAAGTTAAGCATAGAGTTACCATATTAACCAGAAATTTCACTCCTTGGTATACACTTAAGAGAAATGAAAATGTGTGTCCATAGAGAAACCTGTGCACAAGTGTTCACAACAGCATCATTCATAAGGGCCCAAAGTAGAAACAACCCAAATGCCTACGAACAGACGAATGGATCAGTAAATTGTGATATATGCATACGATGGAACATCACGCCATTGTTAAGAGGGATGCAGTACTACCATATGAGCCAACCCCGAAAATACTACGCTGGGTGAAAGAAGCCAGTCACAAAAGACCACATATTGTATGATTCCATTCATATGAAATGTCCAGCATAGGCAATTATATGGAGACAGAAAGTAGATTAGTGGTTGCTTAGGACTGGGGCTGGATGGGTCATGGGATGATAGCTCATGGGAATGGGGTTTCTTTTTGAGGGGATGAAAATATTCTAAGAAAGAAGCCAGACACAAAAGGTCACAGATTGTATGATTCCATTCATTTGAAATGTCTGGAGGAGACAAAACCATAGAGACAGAAAGCAGATCCATGGTTAGGGGAGGAAGGCAGAGGAGAATGGGGAGTCACTTGTTGACAGGTAAGGAGTATTTGTCCAGGGTAATGGAAAGGACTTGAAACTGGAGACAGTTGGTGGCCATGCCACATTATGGACGTACCGAATGCCACTGAGTCGTGCACTCTCAAATGGCTAAGTTATGTGAATCTCACCCTGATTTGAACAAGAGATGGAAGGAATCAATAGCACATGTTAAGTGTGCAATGACTGTTAACTGCTGTTATTTTTCCCATCGTCCTCACTACTCTGTCACTGAATTCCTGCCTGCCCCATTACTAGCGGACCCGTCGCAGGGTCTGGGCGGGCTATACTAAACTTTTAGAGGCATCACAACATTTTACACCACACAGGTTAAAGTGCACCCGCTCCCCAGCTTCAACATTTTTTTCAATGTAAAATAATTTGAGGGGTGCCTGGGTGGCTCAGTTGGTTAAGTGTCGTACTCTTAATTTCAGCTCAGGTCATGGTCTCAGGGCTATGAGATCGAGCTCCATTGAGCATGGAACCTGCTTAAGATTCTCTCTCTCCTTCCCTCTCCCTCTGCACCCCCTCCCTCCACTCACATATCTCATGAAAATAAATAACTAAAATAATTAAGAACATTAAAAAAAATAACCCTGCTTTCCAAATTAGCTTGCTACAAGCAGCTAGTTGAATCTATTGTGCATACTTGAGAGTTCTGAATTCTGGTGGATTGAGAAAAACCAAGCTGACAAATTGTTTTCAAATGTAGGGGAATTTGTATGTATTCAAATTTCAACAATTAGGGCCTTGAGATCATGTTACAGTTTAGAGACATTTGATGAGACAATTTTATTCTCATGATTTTCCTTTCTCATCCAGGACTTCAAATGTTTTCACAGCCTCTCCCAAGGCTGTAGGCTGAAAGCACTAGCCCCTGATGCCTAGTGAACGAAGGGGCCCTAGAGCAAGTGCCCTTTTGGTTCCTATCTCATTATTTGCTAATTCCTTTACAGATAAAACTCCTAAATCTTCTTCTGCAGTTGTTTTTTCCATGATATCATATTAGTCTCTGATAGAAGATTCTTCTCCCACCTCTAATTCATGAGAAACAGATATATGACATTCATTGACCGACTCGTGTATCCGCTGCCTGCATTATTCTTGGCTCAAGGGATAATCATGTGGTTCTAATGAAAGAATAGATCTGTCTGCACCCAGTAAGCTAACGGGGAATTTAAGACATATAAGGCATATGTCACATGTCCAAATAAATATAGTCCTTAGTACAAAATGCAGGAGCAGAAAATAGACAAACGAGAATTCAGAAAATGAGTGTTTGGGGAAGGCTGCCTTGGAGGTGGCCACCTTTGTCGCTCGTTTGAAAGGACATACAGGATTTCAATGGTGGAGAAGGGAGATCAGACCGGGGGTTTAGGGGCAGGAAAGAGTCTGGGCAAGTGGAGTGCATTGGCTTCCCATTGCTGCTGTCAACGACATACCGAAATGTAGTGGGTGAAAATGACATGTATCTATTTTTTTTAGAGTTCTGGAGGTCAGAGTCTGACATGGGTGTCACCTGGCTAAATTCAGGTGTTGGCATGGCTCTCCGTTCCTTCTGAGAGCTCTAGGGAAGGCTTCTTGGAACAGAAAAGTCCTGAGCACGGTGGGATGGGATAGTCATGGTAGGGGGCACAGCCGGGTGCTGAAGTCATGTCAATGTAGACAGGAGACTACATGGGTGTAGACGGTTTCTGCTCCTGAAGGTAATCTGAGGCTATGTCATAGAGGGCGTTAAATAATATTTGAAAGAATTTAAATTTTATCTGGATAAAAATTACATAACCAGAGTTTGTTTTGGGCAATGAACTCGACAGTAGATTGGAATGGAGACAAGATCAAAGATCAAGAGGGCTATGAGGTGAATATTGCGATAGTTCAGCAGAGAGGGAGTGAGGACTTCCACTAGACAGATCGCTGCACTCACTACCCATGTGCTCATTCATCCCGAACATGCTTGACTGGGTTTCCTCTGTGCGGCAGGCAATGCTCTGCGAGCTAAGGCACCTGGTCCCCAGGACAGGCAGGGACCTGTTTTTGTGGTGCTTACACAGAGCTCATGCGACGCATACACGTGGGATGAGTAACTTCATATCTCTGTTCAAAAGCCTTCTGAGTCTAAGTCTCTGACTGTTTTAGGTCAGAGTCTCACCAGCCTCCAAGTTGAAGTCCTCTGCATTAGTTTCCAGTGGCTGTTGTAACCAATTACCACAAACTTAAGAGCTTAAATCAATGTAACTTTATCATCTTATAGTTCTGAACGTCAGAAGTCTCCAAATCCAGGTATCCACAGGACTGCATTCCTACTGGAGGCTGTGGTGGGGAATATATTCCTTTGCCTTCTCCAGCTTCTACAGGCCCCCTGGGTTCCTTGGCCCGTCTCCCTCTTCCTCCTTCAATGGCATAGCATATCATCTTGATATCTCTCTCTCTGACTTCTGCTTCCATTGTGATATTTCCTTTTCCGAGTCAGACGCTCTTGGTTCCTTCTTATAAAGACACTTCTGATTACATTTAGGGTCCACCTGGATAATCCAGGATATTCTTCCCATCTCAAGGTCATTAACTTAATCACATCTGCAATGTCCCTTTTGCCATGTAAGGTAACATTCACAGGTTTGGGGGATTCAGCCGTGGACACCATTGGATTATTCCACCTATCACACCTCCTTACTCTTATTCCAATGATACCTCTTCTTTTCTATCCTCATTGGAAGTTTCCACTCCAGCCATGCTGGTTTTCTTGCCATTCTGCCCTACGCTCATCCTGACTTCCAGAATTCTCTAATGTTCTAATCCCTCTCCTGACTCTTCCAAGCTCTCAGAATTTTTAGGGCCTCTTGAAGCCCACCTTCTCTGGGAAGTCCCCCTGGAAGCTGGCAACCTACCCCTTCCTCTTTCTCAGACCCCTCACATCCATTATAACATGGACAGGATCCTCTTAGCTATTATTTATGTCTCCCTCTTATCTCTTTGAGGGCAGAGACTGAGCCTCAGCCATTGCTGGTTGGATTAAATAAATTTAAGAGTAATGGACTATTTTTCCTAGAGAAGAAACAGCAATGAAGAATTCATATAATGTCAGTAGCCAAACCAACAAAGACATACAGTGTGGAAAGTGAGAGTAACAATGTGCTCCCTCATTGCATGGAATGAGTGGGAATGAGATACGGCATGACAATGGGCTTGGATCGGCGCTCAGCAAAGCCCTGGATGCTAAGGTACGCTGTAGATCTCTGTTTGGCTGCCTTTAGGAACAGAGAACAGACCACCCCTCCAGGATCATCTGGAGGAAGCCATGTTTAGAATCAGGGAATGAACTCAACAGCCCTTTGGTTTCCTTCTGCTCTGGGAAGCTAGTAGCGAATCGGGTCCAGAGTGAGCATCACGGTTCTCCTTTCATTCCCTGCTTCTTTCTCTTCCCAGCTGTGATCTTTCGGGGCGTTTGGAACTGCATATCCAATCAGGAAAATACTGAGAAATAAGTTACTCAAAAGCACCTTGCATGGCAGTTTCTAGCTATACTTCCCTGAAACTAGATGCAAGAGTCAGTATCAGAACACTAGCTGCTGTAACAATCTCCATATCTCGGTGTCTCAACAGAATAAAGATCTGTTTCCCTCATCCACCGTCTGATGGAGGCTGCACTGCTCTTTTGGGCTGTCTTCCGAGTGGCATGACTCAGGGATCCAGTCTCCTCACACGTAGTGAAGCCACCATCCTCACCCGTGACCTCCAGCATCATGACAAAGAGGAGAGGGCATCCCAGTTCATGCAGGGAGTGTTATGGCCAAGACTCCTAGTAGCTCCCATTCCTCCTGCCCATTTTTCCATTGGCCAGCACCCTGAGAGACGGCCAACCTAACTGCAAGGAAGGCTGGAAAATGCATCCTCCTGTGTGCCCACTGTGACTGTGGGCATCCTGCCTTGACCATCTCTCCTAGCGTATGTCTACACATATGGAGAATCGCCTGTAGCCTCATCCGAATGTTTGAATAATACATTTTACCCTAATACTCACAGATGTCTGGTGTCTTAGAGACCAAACCTCCAGATCACTGACTGATGATGTTATTGTATGGACAGAGTCAGGACTGCTTTCGCAACTCCTGACAACTTGTCCATCCTGTGTGCACGATCGAGCGGTAATTTCTCATCCATAGTAATGTTTGGGTTTAGGAGGAAGATAACATGCATCCTAAAGTGATTTGTGATTGGGGCTTCGTTTTGACTTTCTTTTGTGATAGTTTGAGAAGGAACCAATTTCCAGATCATTTGGCTTCATGGCAAATGAAACAAAAGCAGGGCTCTTCTACCTTAAACCTTAACCAGCATGTGTGGCCACTCTTGTGTGTGGTCAGCTGGGAGGCCGCATCCTCACAGCCGGGGCACCAGCTCTCTTCCCTGTACTTGTCATGGAGCCTGCGGCGCCCTGGCTAGGATAGCAAGGGGATCACCAAAGACGGCCCCTGGGTTGGTGTTCCAACCTGTTTCATTTCCCAGCACTGGCACCTCCAAGTCAGCCACCAGCTCCTTCCAAAGCAGCTACAGCTTCCTTTCAGAGAAAGTTCAATCCAAAGGCAAATGTCTTTGCTATGTCCCCCCTGGAAGGAAGGAGGACCTGCTCTGGCAAAGGTCCAGGAGAATTTTTTTACCATATAAAGGGTAATATGATAAAAATACATACTTGTCTTCTGTCACTAATTCCTTTGGAATTTTAAATTCTTTACTTCATCCCTCACATTCAGTGAGGGAATGGATGTGAAAATGCTTCTTAGCACAGAGCCTGACACGCAAAAAATGTGAATTGCTCTATTTATAAATGACCTTTCCCCCTGGCTCCAGTTTTCTCGGTAATCTCACTGATGGCGCTCCCCCCACTGAAATGCAGATTCGTTTATCTTTCTGATCTCGGGTCCTTGTACTGAGAAAATGAGAGGCAGGCCTGTTCCCACTGACCAAGCTGTGTTTTTGATGGACCTGCCAAAGACCTTGGTCCTAGGGTCTGCTCTTGCTCCAGAACCCTGCCGGCTCCTAGCTTCTTCTCCCACTGATGTCAGCCTGGCCCACCCCCAAATGCCAGTGACTAATTTCCCAACGCCTCCCACTTAGTCCTCCCTGATATAATATTCTGAGGCAGTCCGAGTATAGGAGTCCTCTGGAATGTTCTTCAAATGAATCAATGGATACCATGAAAATGTATGAGTAAGAGAACATATCACAACACAGGCAAGTGGACGCTTTTCTCGAGGGTGTGCTGTTTACACACCTGCTTCCCATGGCACAACATGCCTTTCTATTGGGAAACAAAATGTTCTCTCTTCCACGCCTTGCTGTCGAAGCCCAGCAAGGGTTCACCTATTGGGAAAGAAATAAAAGCCAAGATGTCTTTGAACTTAACTGTTTCATGTGTTTTCCCAACATTTTGGTTTGGAACATCTGTCTTTGCTTAAACTCATGTCTATTTATATCAACAACCATTTACATTTGAGTCCTTGGAGACTGATTCACACAGATGTTGCATGATGTGGGTTTTTAATACAATTCACTTAGGAAAATGTGGAATTCATTTCTGCCCTGCTCCTTCCCCGATGAAGTTAAATACTAGAAATTTGCAAACCTTATATTTCTGTGTACATAAAATATATTCTCTTAGCTTTTCATAACACGTGACTCAAGTTTCTGTTGTGATGGATGGACCAATGAATCGTTTTTGCGCTATGAGAGCTGGAAGACCGCACATCTGGGGGAGACAACTTGCTTAGAAGGCAGGAATGGGATCATTCATCCACAGAGAAGAGCATGAAGGCTGGAATCTGTACCCCCAGTGGTGTCTATTGAACCACCTCTTTGGCACGGAACACAGGGCATGGGCCAATGGGACATGGATGGGAAGAAAGGGGAGACGGGGTGTTACGGGGCCACAGCAACGCTAAGGAATCGGACGCTGATGGAGAATTGCAGGAGAGACCCAGGGTGAGGCTACATTCCACGTGTACTTGAAGGTCATGCTCGGGCAACACTGTTTCTTGCACACACAGACTCTGGTCCTGAGCTCAGAAGGTCCATTCACCGCAGGGCTCTGCTGGCTTCAGGTGGGAGGACTTCCTGCTTTCAGGGGCCCCAGGAGGTCTACGCTGCCTTTTGGGGAAGCAACGTCTCTAACAGATTCCTGATTTCTTTTTCTCTGTTTGCTTCTTCTTCTTCTAGCCTTGTGTTCTCTTCCCCCATATCCATCCCATCCATCAGTGGTACACACGATGCTTCATCCAATTCCACGGGTTTGTCTTGCATTTGCGCCCAAAGAGAGTTCATACGGATGGATACAATGTGTGAAGTCATTCTGGGAAATGACATACGTAAGTCCATACACACAGGATCCTCTCTTTTTGGCAGATACTTTCTGCCGAATAAAGGCCAGTTAAAGTGAACCTAAGTCAGAGGGGGAGTACGATTTTGTAGAACCAGAGGGCAAGATGCAGCAACTGGAATGTCATCTTGAAAATGCAACTTAAAATGATGGAAATAAGCATGGTGGCTTTTTACAAGTTTTAGGTTACCCTTGCCACACCAGCCTCCACGGCGACACTGAACAATTCCAGGAGCTTCTCAGTCACGCTGTTTCACTTCGTGAAACCTTATATCCAAGGCAAGGTTTGAAGCTTCTCTTTATCCTCGGTTCACATTGTCTTTGCACAGTGTTCTCAGATGGTTGCAATATTTGTACAAAAGACTGGGACAGACACTGACCCAAGAGACTGTGTGGACCAGGAGGGGTTTGAATGTCAGCGACTTCTCTAAACGGGCAGTTCATTAGAGAATATTTAAGAATGATGGTTACTTTGGCTTTGCTGTGCAATATTGTCATAATTCTAAGTTCAGGAAGAATATTCTGATTTTTTTAAAGAAACGACCCCTTTTGGACATGTATAGGTGTTCGTTATGAACAAGGTGCTTCACCACCATTAATTCCTTTACACCTCACAAATGACCCAACAATTTAATTGTGACAGATATACACTTAAAGATATACACCAGTTTTATAGAGGCAGAAATCAGAGAGTGGAGGTAACAGTGCCTGGAGTCACTTGGCGGAAGATGGAGCTGAGCCCCAGTCACCTGTGCCTGATTTCAAAGCCCGTGACCTTCACCTCTCTACACACTTCGTCCAAGGCAAGTGTCCTGAGTGGCCAGGTACCTAAAGGTCAAATCCACCCACAGACAGGAACCAGCCCCTGATGTCCCAATCGGCCAAACCTCTGACCATGACTAAAAGGAACCAGCCTCCATTCAGCTGAAAGGGAAGGCCAACGTGTGGGAGCTGATTTGGGCCACACCTGAAATGGGACGACTTGAATTCTATGTGCTTCCGTTGCAACCCATTCAGAATCCCCGCCCCTGTCACCGAGCCCCTCAGTGTGTGTCTGAGAGCCTCAGAAAGGACGTCCCCAGAATGACACAGCCCTGCCTGGCAGCGCTGCGACCGTCTCCATAGGTCGCAGGTGTTTCGCGATCGGGTCTGAGCGAGTTGGCATCTGCTCTGACGCAGGCACCGCAGGAACCTCGCAGCACTAGCCGTCTCCGCCCGAAGCTGCTCACCGTATCGGGCAGCTTCTTCGCTGTCAACCGATGGACCAGGTAGTCCGCAGCCCCGCACCGAGGGCGGTTCTGACCCGCTCTTACCGTGCTCCGTGAAAGACTCCGGCAAGACGTCAATCCTCCGTGGGTGCAGAGTGTGCATCGGGAACTGGGAACAGGTGGAGGAGGCAGCGGGGAGGGGAGCTGAGTCACGGGGCGTTCGTTAGGGGCCCCTGATTGGCTGCTGGGCGGGTTGCCCCGCCCACAGGGGCTAATGCTCTGTGAGGTCACGGTTTGGACCAAATCTCCAGGACAAGCCAAACCCTTGCAATGTGTGCTCAGGCATTTGACCCTGAAGGCCAGCCCTAGGACATCTCGTGCTGACCAGGTCACCCTTCTGCGCTTCGGTTTCCTCACCTCTAACGTGTAAAAAATAACGACGCCAAGCTTCCGGAGGTATTGGAGAATCAGGCAAGAGATACGTGAATAAAGCACGTGAGAGTATGTTGTTAGCGTTAAAAAGCTGGTTTCTAGGGACGGGCTGAAGGGGAGAGATTGGACTTGGAACAGAATGTGAATTTTTTTTTTAACTTAGAATTAGTGCTTCTTTAATGATAACATCATGTTGCCATGTTAGAATGCACTTTTTGGGGGAAGAAGACATGTGGGCATCCAATTCCAAAAGAAAATCAAAGTCAGTGCATTCCGACCTAGAGCTTGGAGGAAACCAACCTTCCTTGAACTTGACAACTGCTCTGAGAATTGAACTTCTGAGGATGTGCTGGACTGGCCTGTCCATGACTCTCCTTTAATAAACAACCCTCTCCAGCCTCATAGCTATCAGAAAGGTAATTTATATGATACGCTTACGTTTGAGACACACCATCATCCCACTGCAAACCCCTGTTGGGTGAACTAAATTCCAAGCCCTGTTAATCACTGGTGTGGGGTGTATATTTGGATGTGACGTATCTGCAATTAGGCTTAATTAAAACCACCCGTGTAGAGCATGCTGAAAGACCAGCATTTAAAAATAGGAGCTGAATAATTAGGGTCATTAATAGGAGCTGATTATTTAGTTTATGATAGTGCAAAAATAAATATGGATCAGCAGTTTTCTCATTTCTAATGAAAACAGCAGAGCAAAGCTTCTTTGGAGAGAACCCCTGATTATACCTCCAGGAATGGCTAGGGCTTCTCCTTTTCCTCCAAAGCCTTCGTGCAGGCCGCTGCAAGTCAGTCCTGCCTCCGGGGAAGGCCACAGCAAAGCCCCCTCCCGGGGCAGAACAAGGCAAGTCAGGCTGGGGCTGGAGTCAGTCTCTCCGGACCGCTTGGCCGGGCCATGAGCTCTGCCTGAACTTCGCGATGGCAGGTGACAGCCTCATTCGGGCAGAGGCTTCGTGGGACTAATCCTTCGTCATCTGGGTGCTGTGGTTGCTCATGGATTTTTCTAAGGCCACCATGAACCTATTGATAGAAGTCTGGCCTGCTCGCAGCCCATTAGTTCCTTCCCTTAAATAAACAGTTTATGTACCGGATGCTGCCGTTGGAGATATTCCCCCGCGTTGTTTGTTTTTTGTTTTTGTCGCTCACTGGTGGGCTTAAAGAGCTTCCCACTTACGGAGACAATGGGAACTCTCAGAGCAGGTATGAGGCAATGAGATCTCCAACCTCTACCAGGGCCCGAGCTGACCTCAGGAGTTCAAAATTCACAGCCGGTGCCTGGGTGTGGCACTGTGGGAAGGTGACAGGCTCCACTCAAGCCGACACTAGAGGTGAATATGCACTGCCTGGTACCCAGCGGAAAAAAGGGAAGATTTTTCTGGCCATGACTCTTCCCTTGGCTTGAGCGGGATTTTATTCACTAAAATCAAGAGTAAGTGTGTGTGCGTGTCTACTAGGCAACTGACCATATAAGGGGGTAAGTTTCTACTCTTCCGCTTTAGGATGGAAACAGTTTTTAACCTTGTTCTCTAGGCTCCGAGGGTCATTTTCAAGCTATGAGTAGGTTCATTGCGAGGTACCTCACGGCGTCTGGATGGGTCACGTTAGAAGCAGCCCTGCCCACCAGGGTCTGCAGTCATATCTTGTCTGTCTAGAAATTCAGTCCCGTGTTTTGGGTACTGCTGTTTATCCTTACTTCATAGGTTTACCGGTGGAGTCAGTCTTGTTCAAAATCTTCACTCCCGCTTATTTGGGGGAGGGAGTAGGATGATGGACTTTAATATTTACATTCAATTCACATTCAGATGGCTTTAGTTTCACATGAAAATGATGTGTCTCCGTGTTTCTGATGTGTTTTTCAAGTTGATTCAATAAGGTTTCATATCCTTTATAAAACAAAAAGTGATCCCTTCAGGAAGGTTATGGCCAGTGTTTCTGAGCCTTGACAGTGCTGACATTTCGGGTGCGACAGTTTCTTGTGGTGAGGGGCTGTCCCGTGCACTGTAGGGCGCTAGGCATCACCCCTGCTTCCGCCCGTGAATGCCAGCAGCCCCCGGCACTCCGTTAGGACAATCAGTGATGTTGCCAGACATGGTCAGATGTCCTCGGGGGTCGGGGGCAAAACTGCCCTCATCCAGAATGTCTACTAAAACATGATTAATCAGGGTGCGGAACATTAATTCTGCCCTTCCGAATGTCTAAAAACTCTTGAACAAATTTTGTTTTCTGAAGCATTCAAGGCAATGTTGAGTCTCAGGATTGTTACCCTCTTCAAGAAGATAGTCTCTTATTTTCTTAATCACATTTTTTGCCTTGTTTGTTTTTCTTTGTGATTTACCTCCAAAACTTTTAAGATTTAGGGGTTGAGTTGTACGTGGGCCATTGTTGGGCTAGATACATCAGGTCTTTTTTCTACTTGGCCCACGGCAAAACTATAGAGTTTCCACTGGCTTCTCGAGTCCTTTCTACACCGACAGAATTTCTAATCACTCCTAACTATGGGCCCTTCTGGGGGCTTCCTGAGCGATCACTTTCTCCCAGCCTCGGAAGAGAGCCCGCACACATTTACCGTGACAAACCTTACCTCTAAAACTAGCTGCTTGTTTTCCCCACTTGTCCTCTTGATCTCTTTAAAGGCTGCTGTTCCACAGCCTGTGTTGTGCACCACAGTCCTGAGCTGTAAACCGCACCCACACAAATGCACGGGAGGTCTTCTCGGGGTGCATTGGAAATTTGTGATCACCCGTATGCCCTACAGAGCGACTCGAAGTCGATTCCAGCTCCTTGCTGAGATAAATCCCATTTGCTGATGTGGAGAGTGGACGGTGACGTCCCAGTGAGTGAGAGAGCACGTCGTAGAACACGATGTTTTTAAGATAACACAAACGAAACGATGTTAGAGCACGTTTCTGGGGCCGCAGAGCGAGTTCTGCTAAGCGCATTCAGCACATGCTCAAACAGCTGCTTCCGGGGAGTCTGTACAGAGGGCGGTTTTGGGGGTGAAGGTGGAGGCAGCGGCACATCTGTTCTGACTTCATACTTTTTTTTATAGCTGTTGTTATTTGAGTCAGCAGATACTTTAGAACTTGAGTGAAACTAAATTTCCCTTTCTTTCTGCTTCTCTCTAGACCCACGGCACCTTTGTGTTCTCACTTCTGACCTTTTCCCTCCCACTCGTGACACCGTCTTTTGGTTTCGGTTTGAATAGGGGTGCCCCGTCTCACTTGCCTTGGGCCGGATGTCAGGGATACCAGCCCACACTGGGGTGTGCAACTGCACTTTCTAGATGCCTCCCGCATTCTTTCCGTGCAGCAGCTGGGGCGTCGGGCGCAGCAAGGCCTCCCCTGCCCCCTCCTTCGCCCCCAGCCCCGCAGGCTCCTGAGCGGCAGAGAACAGGTGGATGGCTGGAGTCCTTGCGGAGGAAAGGCTCGAGCAAGTTGGGCACGTGAGCGCTGATGGAGAGAACAGGCCAACACTCCCCACCCTGCCTGAAAGCAGGTACTTCTAAAAAGATGAATCAAGATAAGGACAGGGAGACGGGGAGGGATGGTGGGAGGCAGAGCCGCAGGTGAACCCAAGGCTTTGCCTTGAATGTTGTGTGAGTGTCCTGGGGCTGCCATCACGAAGTGCTACAGACCGAGTGGTCCGAACAACAGTTCTGGAAGCCAGAGGCCTGAAATCAGGGTGTTGGCAAGGCTGTGCTCCCTCTGACACCTGTAGGACAGGACACTTCCTTGCCTCTCCCAGTTGCTGTCATTCCCTACAGCCCTTGGTGCCCCTTGGCTTATGGCCGCATCACCCGAGCGTCTGCCCCATCTGCACCCAGGCTCCTCCCTGCGTCTCTGACTCCCGGACTTCTTCCCTCTCCTGGGAGGGACACCAGGCACCTCGGATGAAGGACCTACTCTAACCCAGCATGACCTCCTCTGAATTTAACTTATTTTAACTTCAAATCAAAAATCCCAGTAAGGTCACAGTCTGGGGCCCTGGGGGTGAGGACTTTCACATGTCATCTGTGGGGAGGGGGGTGTGCACAGCCCACAGCACAGTGCCCTGTAGGCTCTGCAGCCCCTGCTGCCTGTCCCCACTTCCCCACTGCATCTTCCCCGCCGGCCTACGCACAGAGGTTGGCGGGAGCTGGGTCTCTTTGCAGCTTGTCCGTCAGCCCCGAGTGCTGGCATTCATGTGCTCTTCCCTGGTCCCCCCTTCAGGGGTCCAAGCCACCTTCCCCCACACCTTCCTCCTGCCCCACGCAAGCGGGTCTACCCTTGGCCTCTTGGAGTTTCTCCAAGAAGAACATGGGGATGTTGATGTGGAGGTATTAAAGGTCTCTTTTGGGGCGAACCTTCCATGATTCCTGGATTAATAAAGGCTATTCTAGGTACAACCTGCAACCTCCACAGATTATCTTGGAAACACCTGGGCTGTGAATTGTTCTGGAGAAGGCATTCCAGCGGAGGGGGGCTGGGAATCAGATACAACGCAAGTCACAGATT
Organism: Ursus arctos; assembly: GCF_023065955.2. Classification (NCBI taxonomy): domain Eukaryota; kingdom Metazoa; phylum Chordata; class Mammalia; order Carnivora; family Ursidae; genus Ursus; species Ursus arctos. Next base: position 88,426,746 of record NW_026623056.1, on the reverse strand, counting down.
CTTCCAAAGCAGTGTCCCCAAGGTTCAGTAGCCATGGCTCTCGATTGGGGCCAGTGTGGGTGGAGGAGAGCCCTGTCCTATTTAACGCACCGGTGGAGTGCTGGCCCACCCTGCGGCATCTCTCTACCCCCCGGCATCCTGCCTCTTTTCAGGGGGTAGTGCTGCACATGGGCCCCTCTCCTTCCTCCACCTGGTCCCCAAGGGCCGACCTGACTTTGTGACATCCTTGGGGCAGGGCCTTGCCACGTGTAATGGACAATGACTATTGGGTTTTGCTCAGCGTTAGACGTGGGGCATCCGCAGTTAGATGTCAGGGCACAAACCTCGGCTCCACATTGCTAGGGTATAGCCGTGGGCATGTAACTGAAACGTCCTGAGTTTTGGCTCCTCATCTGTGATTTGGGGGTAATACTGCGCAAACACGTTTTTAAAAGGGTGAATTTTGTGGTATGTGAATTACAACTCAATAAAAAAAAGTTTTTGAACCTGGAGGACACAGAGACGATGCCAACCGCTTCAGAGCGCAGAGATTTTTCTTCTGTGAATGTCAAGAATAGGGTACTATAAAAAAGCAGTATTTGGCAGACGACAGTCTAACAAGCTTTGAGGAAGTAACACCATGAAGAGCAGAAATGAAAGACTAAGTAGGACGGTTGGAAGGCGTGGCTAAAAAATTCTATCAGAAAATGACAATGAGAGAAGAAAGTGAGAAAACAGAAGAAATTAGAGGCTCAGTCCAGAAGGTACAGTGCCCTGATGGTAGGCATTCTGGAAAGAGACAGCTCACAAGATGATGTCTTTAAAACACAATCCAAGAAACTTTTCAAGAAATGAAGGACACCAGCTTGCAGGTTAGAAAGGTCCAGTATAACAGATAAAAATATATACTTACACTAAAGCATATTGTGAAATTTCAGAATAACCAGGTCCAAAAAAAAAAAAAAAAAGATTCTAGGAGGTTCCAGGAAGGGGGATGGGGAGGCAGCATCTAAAGAATCAGAACTCAAATGGCTTTGGCTTACCCAGCAGGAACTTTGGGAACGAGAAGATAATGGAGTGTTCTGGAGGAAGATGATCTTCCACCTGGAATTTTATACCCACAGAAACTATCGATCAAGTGCAAAGGCAGAATAAAGACATTTCAGAAGTCCGGGCAGCAATGACAAGTAACAAGTTAAATATTCATCCTGCAACAAGGACTGAGCTTAAAAATTGTCCTGAAGGAAAAGAGTCAGAAACATAATGAGATAAAACCACTGATAAGGGCTCATGCAAAAATAAAAAAAATGTGCATTCTGCAGAGGGCTGGCACACTGGAGGCCATGGTGATGAGGGAGTGGAGAAGAGGGAAGAGGGTGGAAATGGGAAGGGAAGTGGGGCCTGGTGAGAGGCAGGAGGAGGAGCAGAGACCTCCTTGCCATCCACTGAGGCCATCCCAGCACACGCCCAGCTGTGCAGAATTTGCAGTGCCTCCCTCAGAATGGCAGAACCCCACTCCAGCCCTGGGACACCTTGTGTTGGTCTTTGCTCTGCCGCCATAACCAATTACCACTGACTGGGAGGCTTGACCCCAGGACATTTATTTTCTGAGTCGTAGAGGCTGAAAGTCCCAGATCTAGGTTTGAGTGGTTCGGTGTCTTCTGAGGTCCCTGTCCTCGGCTGTGGATGGTTGTCTTCTCTGGATGTCTTCCCATGGTGGTCCCTCCGTGCCTCTGTGTGTCCGCCTCTCTTCTTATAAGGGCACAGCCATATTGGTTTAGGACCCACCCAATGACCTCATTTAAAATTTTTCACATCTTTATAGACCCTATCTTTGAATAAGGTCACATTCTGAGGTAACGGGGGTTAGGGCTTCAGTGTATGGATTTGAGGGGATATAATTCAGCCCATAGCAGGTAGACAGCTAAACTTCAGAGATTCAGTATACAGAAATAATGATGCCAAGCTCTCCAAGGTATTTGAGAATAACCCGAATAAAATGTGCGTGAGGATATCGTTTAGCGATAAAACACCAAACACATCTCGATTATCATTTCTGCAGGTTGAGGACCCAATTTTCATCTCGGTCCTCCATTTTATGGGTTGTTTGATCTTATTAAAGTAACATGTTGCTAGAACCATCCCCCCCACCCCTTTCATCAGAAACCGCATTAGCAGGGTTTTATCTTAAAATGTTTTTCCATAATGCTGTCTCATGTTCATGGCTTTGATCTGATCGAACCAGATCTTTCAGATCATAGTTTCTCTTCCGTGGCTGGCTGGGGAGTCTCGCTGGTTCAGTCGAGTGCAGGGTAAGAGAAGTTCGTCCCTACAGTTCTTTCTCTTCACTGCCCATCCTAAGAAACTTTAGCCAAAGAAAAATGGTTTTTTTATTTAGTGTAAACATAGAAGTTTGAGCTGCTTTTGTAGCTTTGGAAAAAGGCCCCTATTTTTATTTTGCCAAACGTGGCATTTCATCACGGACTGTGAAAGGGCCCCCCTTTTTCTTAGGAGTGACGCGCCCTTCTTGCCGGGCCTCCAGGGCCTCCCATGGAGCACGGTGTTTAATGATGAGTTATTAGAGTCACAAGCGTTTGTGGGACTGTGTGGGAGTCCAAGATTGCCTTCTGATGAGACACAGAGTCCATGTTCGCTGGCATCATGGATGGAGCCATGTTTACATGAAGTTTTGAAACACAACCAAACAAATGGAGCGAAGCTCTCCGAGGCCTCAAATGCCATCTTGCCGAGCAGCACCTGGCAAATCTCCATAAGCATGGACTGCTGATGTGAAAGCCCCAGAAACTACTGACCAGGTAGACAGAGGCTGCCCAAGGGCAGGGGACGCCTCCAGAAAATTCAAGAAACTTCCAGAAATTGCTCTTGGGTCACATTAAATTAATGAAGACACCCTGAAAATATTTTCCTTGTTTTAATAAAATCACGTGTCCATCATGCACGGGTGTCCTCTTAGGCCTCATGGGCGGGCAAAGGTGAGACTGACCTTGTCACTGTTGTCAGAGGTTACCATCGTGTGTGTGTGTGTGTGTGTGTGTGTGTGTGTGTGTGTGAAAAGCATCAGTCGAGATGGCTGTATTGATCATAATATGAGGCAAGGTAGAATGTATAATTCTGCTCAATATCATTCTTACCTGTTTTCCAGGTCAATCCTTAACCTCATCCTGCCTTATTTTTGTTCAGAGCTTATCAGACATTATGTTACATTAACATCCATTTGTTTATCATATCAGTTGTTTCTGTCCCCCTCCACACTATAAATTCCACCAGGGCACAGATTTCCCTTTATTCCCAGCCCTTGGAACTGTCCCTGGCACATTTAGGCACCAGAAAAATGTTATCGAGTGAACAAATGCTAAGTACAAGAACAAGCATGAGCGAAACAGAAGAAATATGAACCTTTGTTTCAAAGCTGCAAAAACTCAAAATTTTATGTGTGCTTCTGTTTACATTAATAAGAAGCCACAGGCGGAGGGATCAAATGTCAGTGAGGGCACGGGGACAAGAATTTTGGGAGTTCTTCTCTAGAAGAACAAGGGAAGGAAGGATTCTTGTCCCACCAAAAGGCGGAAGGTCCAAGCTGACAAAAGAAAATAAAAATAGAATAGAATAGAATAGAATAAAATAATGTGGGTCTTTATTTCACGTTATAATAGATAAGATATTGTATTATCCAAAGATTGTTTCCTAAAGCTTTGTTGAATGAGTGCTACAGATACCAAAAAAATGTCTGAATGGCCATGGGACATGAACAAAAGAAATGCAACTAGTACTCAGTCTATAAGAAATATTCAGTCTCACTAGCAATCGAAGAAATGGAAATTTAAGGAAAAACCAGTTTATGGCTGTGAAATTCACAAGACACACAAAAAATGTCATGTTATTTCCTAATACTGGCAAGGGCACAGTAGACAAAATATTGAAAAGAGAGACACCCAAGGATTAATGTTGGCTGTTCTATGATGATTATGGGTGATTTTTCTCTTTATTTGGCCTTTAAAAATAGTTTTGTTTTATGTACACAGGCACACAATCACAAATACATACAACATATCACGGCTTTACAAGAATTCCAGTTTGGGCTGTGGCAGGGCAAGGAGTGTACTGCTGACACAGGGGAACATAGTAACTTAAAGGAAGAATGGAGGCATGCCAACTTCTAGAAATTTCCTGACAACTTCTCCTTCCTCCAAAGAAATACGCTTAGGGTATGGCTATGAAAGAATGAGACTGATGGTTTAGTGGCTTGTGGCATCTCTCATTATTTCGCGGGTATTCTTGGAGCTTGTGCTTCTTCAATGTATTCATGAACTTGTCAGAACATTCATGCAGAGCTATTATCACATAATTGAGAAAGATACCAGAGGGTGTTACCTAAGAGCGGTATCAGCTGTAAGGAGAGCAGCCAAATGCCTGTAGATGCGGATAAATGGGTTGGAGGAGACCAGATCCCAAGCATCTGGGTGAAGGGAGATGGAAGGGGACCACGGGATGTTGCACAGTGCTAATATTTCTGGCCTTTTGGCGAAATTCATTTTCAGTGTGGGTTCCAATTCAGAAGTGGCTTTTTAAGCCAAAAGGATGAGTCAGATGCCCTTCCTCCCTGTTACTCATTTGTGAAAGATGCAGGCTCAGGATTCCTCGATCTAAGGACAAGCCCTTTCTTTACTTGCAGGCTGGATGGAAAGAATGAACCTTCATGAAAATCAATTGATGAAGACCTAGTCCTTGGAGTGAATTGTGAGCAGTTGCAGAAGCAGAACTAAAAAGAATCTGTAAATAAGCAAAGGTCCTGAAACAGGACCAGCCAGGGCCCAGAAGAAGTGGGGAAAGCAAAATAAAGCCAAAGAAGATTGAAAAAGAACTCTGTAACCTGGAAAAAAATGAAATCTCCATTGGGCCAGTAATTCACTCTTGTAATCCCACTGATGAAAAGCTGCTGGGTGATCATCAGAAAGCAGGGCCTGGAAGGGTCTATCTCTACCCAACAGCACACGTTCACAATTATTGTACACACCCACCCTCAAGTTGATGAACAGCAGAATGGATATACTTCATATTTCAGAACATGGGTTCTATCATCAACGCATTATTTTGCCACTAAAACAATGGGGGTGAAGTTTGGAGAGGAATTCTATGCTGTAATAGTAGACTAGGTAATTCAGGGCAGCCAGAAATTCTAGTGGAAATAGTTTTAAAAAATCTTCTTGAAGGCATCAAAAAGCCAACAAAATAGTAAAGAACTACTAGGCCAGGGTACAGGCGAGGGTGAAAGTCCAACGTAGTAAGCCTGGGTCTCGTGTTGCCTTTTTTTTTTTCCCTCTGACTTCTGCAAAGACATCTAAAAGGCAGAGAAGCTGAGCCTTGTGGAGCTAAAATATGGAACCCAGGACTTGCCACAAGGGGAAAGGAAATTAATTAAAGATAAAAACAGAAACGGATGAGTCATATGTCTATATAACAAGCATTTAGTAGAGAAAATGAGCAAAGCCAAAATGTAGTTCTTTCAAAAGATTAATTCAATTGATAAATCTCTGGCAAGACAGATTGAGGGGAAAAAAAAAGAAGACACAAATAACCAATACCAGGAAATAAAAACGCGATAACACTATAATTTCTATGTTAAGCAGATATCACGGCTAACTTTCAGAAAAACATTTAAAAATTAAGATAATAGTGGACAAATTCCTAGAATAATACAACATACCAAAACAACATTTAGAAGAAGGAAAATCGGGATGGTCCTGTAACTATTAAATAATTAAATTCAGGATTTAACACTGTTTCCCCTTCTCCCCTCTGCGCGCGCGCGCGCGCGCGCACACACACACACACACACACACACACACACACACACACTCTCGGGATCGGAGGGCTTCACCGGCAAATCTAACAAGTATTTAAGTAAGGAGCATCACTAAATTGCCTAGATTGTTCTGTGGAGTAGAAAAAGAAGACTACTATTCAACTGTTCACAAGAACATATCCCTGATACAAAAGTCCGTTATTGACAATGTTTAAGCATCTACTGCGAGGAAAACCAGAGAAGCTATAGCGGGGTGCCGTGACGAGGCTCAGTCTCCCCAGCATGCGCTACCTGTTACGAACCACGCTTGTAAAGAGCACATCTTATTGGTCAGAATAGAGGGAGAATAACCAACCATTAGGATCACCGCGTTCACCCAGCACTTCGTCTCTAACGCCCAACAGCAAAGGAAGGTCAGAGATCACACGTTTCCAGCGTGTTTTAAAATATCACCTGATCTCTACAATGGCAGAGACAGGCTGTGAGAAGATTTCGAGGACTGGTCAGTGCTACCAAGGCCATGAGTCATGGTGTCCACACAGCATGAATCCAACATACAACTACTGTGGCAAATGGGGCGTCGCATTCAGGGCAAATCTGCATGGGATTCCGTGCCCAGGTCAACAGACCCCAGGGAGAGAAAGTGTTCCTCCTGCAGTGTTGGTGATGATAGACCCTGGTGGTCAAGTTGATTGGAGGTCCCAGTAGTGCAACCCTCTGCCTTGTGAGGATCATGGACCAAAGGCTTATGACTCATTATAGTAGACTTTCAAGACTAGCCCACACGGGCATGGTACTTTGTAGCTTACACGATTTGTTTGCATCCACTGGATTCATTTTCTGTTCAACTCTGTTGGGTAGGTAGATCCGCTATTATCCCTCCCATCTGCTACACGAGAAAACCAAGACTCGGGAAGATGTAAGTGGATTTGCTCAGGGTTACACGGTAGGTAATAGGATAAAGTCTTCATTTCAGTGTAGCTCTTGCCCAATTATATCAGTGGTTCTCAACTCGTGATCCCTGGAGTTCCTACTGGGTGTTCAGGAACCCATAACAGCATGAAATAGTAATGCACACACTTATACCATCATTGTTACATGTATGTGTTTATTGCACACAATAAAAGAACAAAGTTCTTTAATGTTGTTAACGAATTCACCTGTGCCTTTTGTCATTAGTTCTTAGTTTATTAAGTAGCTCCACCCATGTTGGTTGAGCACCTACTATGTGCCGGGTGCTTTTCTAGAAGCCAGGGATACAGAAGTAAATAAAACAGAAAACATCCTTGTCTTCTTGGAGCTTGTTTTCTTGTTGGGAGAGAAAGACAGTGCAGAAGTCAAGTAATAATACAGTTGAGAGAGTAGTAAGTGTTGGGAAGAAAACAAAGCAGCTAAAGAGAGAGAGTGAAGGTGATGGAGGAGGGTGGTAGAGATGCCGTCCTCTAGAAGGCTCCACGGAGCCTTGCCCCAGGCACTCCTGATACAGGAGGGTCCATTTATAAAAGCGACATCCATTCACAAGGTGGAGCTCCGCAAGTTCCAGAAGGCCGGAAGGAGGTATCACTGGGGAGATGGTTTTGTTAATGAAAGGCCATAAATAAGGTCATTATAAAGCATTTATTTTCCTTGATAGACCCAGAACTATTTTTATAGCTTGAAGAGACTGTGATACAGATATGCAGTGAATAAAATAGGGGCAGTGTCTAGAATGATATTGCCTCCACGCTTTTAAAGCATGGACGGGTCTCTACATTATTTTGGGTGCTGTTTTTGGAGCAAAATTACTGATTTTGGAGACAAGAACAATGTCATCGTTCTCAGTTTAAGACTTTGAGTGTACTTTCAAAAAAATTACTTAACACTTTTTTTCCAACACTTGAACTATTTGTCTTTCTTAACCAGAAACTCTCACACTTCCCGGTCACAACGATTATGTGTGTGACGCCCAGCTTGGTAAGCCTCGAGGGGTAGCCTAGAAGGGGAAGTGCCTGCCACCAGGGTAATTATCGAAGAAACCAATACACTCGAATTTTGTTTGAGAACATCTAAGGACAAATCATCTGTGATTTCAGCCAGGGATTTCTCCCGGCCAGAATTTTCTCCAATTACACGATAAACACTGGCTGTCTCATACTTCAGATTATTCCCACATTTGTTTCACAAGCTATAGCTTGTCTTGTAAACGTAAAGCACACTCAGTTGTAAACTGAAGACCGGGGAACGGAATGTTCTCTGGACTTAGAAACTCTATGTACTTCACCTTCTTCCTTTTTAATATTATACAGCTTGTCAACAAATTTTGCCCTGTCTTTAACTCGTCCCAGCTAAGACAAGGAAATGATAAAGTAAGCACTTCATTAAGAAGACTTCAGAGAGAGACAGAGCAAAAGAGAAGAGATACTATCTTTTTAGCAAATCGACTTCATTTTTTCTCCCAGACTTTTCAGAAATTGCCCATTGTGGGAAGGGCCGAGATTGGTCACGTTCTCCGTCTGCAGAAGAAGCCATGTGAGCTGGCTGTCTGGTGGGGGCCACGGGCCTGTTCCCGACACGGCTGCCCCGGTGCCCCCATCACTGAGAAGAACCGTGGCTCGCTGCCCTCTCTGTGGCATCCCTGTCCATTACGCTGGCCATTCAGAATTCTCAAAAACAAAGTAAATTAATTTTTCCCAGAGACATAAGTAGCAGAATTGCCGTAGGAATTGTAGAGTCTGCTGTGGCCCAGTCTGCGTTGAAGGTTGGGCACGATTTCCCATTTTGCCCAGTTGGCCAAGTAATCACTGAAGCCTCTGAGAAAGTGCGCCCCCTCCTGGGGCAGGTGGGGATTTGTCCAGGCCTGACCTCTCCAGGTCAGAGGCACCCTTCCTGGAAAATCAGGTTTTTTCCAGCCTTACTGTGGTGACAGCAGGGACACAGACGACACAGCCCGGGGACTAAGGAGAGCCACCTCCTGTAGAGTGCTTCTCCCTGCCTGACCCGTGTGGAGGTTACTCTGCGAATCTCAAGAGAATCTTACAAATGACCTGGGAAGAAACCAAGGCTCTCAGGGTGGAAAGTAGCCTCCTGATTTGGGGTGGGGACCCATCTCATCTCTCACCCCTGTGACTATGGAAAAGGACCTACTGTGGGGCCCAGACACAGAAGGTGCTGGAAAACACAAGTTCCTACCCACTCTGCCATCCTAAGTACCACCCCTTTTGAAGATGGGAGCCTGAAGGGGCTCAGTCGGGGCAGCCTTCTTTCCAGAGGGGGGAGAAATGCAAACAACACAGCAACTTTATTCTCACCAGGTCGTCAATATCGAATATGGCAGCTTCCATCCCACGAGTCATTATCCAAGATGGCTTGACCAGATGGGGAGACTCAGTTCTGCCGGAGTGTGGGCATGGGCTCAACAGGGGACAGGGCAGAGGGGAGCCCTGGGGGCCCAGGGCAATATCAACCCCCACCATTACACCACATTGCTCCATCCATCTCGGAGACAGACACCCAGTCTGCACAGTGGCCAGCCCCTCTGAAGGGTGCTGCTGACCATGGATCAGGTCTGGTGGGAGTCAGAGCAGAGTGGTCCCCAGTTAGGAGCTTATGTGTGCTGTGGGACATTCTCCGTAGATGCCTCCTTGTTTATGAGCAAAGCCCAACCACTGGTCGGCAGGAGTGTGGAAGGGAGAAGAGAGGTAAGCAGGTGGCTTTGACCAGCCACCACGGCAGGTGAAATTCCCCTCACCGGGCTTGAAGGGTGGTCTGTATGGTTTGGCTTCCAGCTTCTAGTAGGGCCTTACCGATGCTTCGTGCCAGTTTCCTGCGGGAAATATCAGGATCTGTCCGGGTCAGGAGACACCTGCTCTCATTTCCCAGGGGATGGACATTCTCTGCCTGGTGACATGTGTCTGTGGACTCCACAATTTTGACCCCCCAGAGAAAAAGAAAGTGGCTCTTTGTGGAGAGGTGGGGAAAAGGGGAATGAGGGCATCTGGCCAAGTAGAATCGAGTTTGGAAATGTTCAGGTTTCAGAGTGGAGAGAAGATGAGAACAAGAAAATGAGGGATGAGACGGAGGGAGTGATTGAAAAATTTGGAGTTGAAGGAGCAGCAGAAAGCAAGCTATACCAGGAGGGGTTTCAAGAATTCAATGAAAGGAGGGGTGCTGGGGTGGCTCATCAGTTAAGCATGGGACTCTTGGTTTCAGCTCAGGTCATGATCTTGGGGTCATGAGATCGAGCCCCATGTCAGGATCCGTGCTTAGTGGGAGTCTGCTTGGGTTTCTCTCTCCCTCTCCCTCTGTCCCTCCCCACTGCACGTGTGCTCTCTGTCTTTCAAATAAATAAATAAATAAATAAATAAATAAATAAATAAATAAATCTTTTTTTAAAAAAGGAATTGATGAAAGGAAAACAATAAGTAGGCCTAGAAAAGGATGAAAGAAACAGGGAAGGGATAACGGGCAGATCCTTGAAAAAGTGCAAGAGGAAAGCCAGTTCTTAGCTCCAGCAGGCCTCTGATTCTTACCCGCACCCCTGTCTTGTACTGAGTCTCTCTGCTCCCTAAGTCTGCAGGTGTGAAAGCTCCCCTCAACGCCTGTGTCTTGTACTGAGTGTCTCTTCTCTCCAAGTCAGCAGGTGTGAAAGCTGGCCGGCAGCTCTGCGCACACATGCTTGAACTCGTGGATCCAGTGGGAGCCCCACTGCCCAGAGCTCAAGTCCTGTGTGGTTCTGCGAGTCGTCCTTGAGGTCCATTCAATGGTCTATGAGCCACGGGGTATCTGTTCTCAATTCCTTCCCGCGTGACACCCCTGCAGTGGTTCCTCTGTGTTCTCTCGGAGACTTAGGTTTGTGTGCTCAGTGTTCACACATGGAAGCCCTAACTCCCAGTACCTGCCAACGTGACTGTACTTGGAGATGGGGTCTTTAAGGAGGTAAATGAGGTCACCGGTGTGGGTCCTAGTCTGGTGTCCCGATAAGCAGAGGTTAGGACACAGACGCACAGAGCGACAGCTATGTGAGGACGCAGGGAGAGGATGGCCATCTACACACCAAGGAGGGGCCCTCAGAGGAATCAGCCCTACTGACACCTTGATCTTAGACTTCCAGCCTGCAGACCTGCAAGAGAATTAATCTCTGTTGTTCGGGCCTCCCGGTCTGTGATGCTTTGTTTTGCCGCCGTAGCGAACTCATACAACCTCTGGCATTCTGATCCAGCTGCATTGGCTTCTCTGCTGTTCCTCAGAAATACAGGCAGACTCCTGCCTCAGGACCTTGGTCTTGGCTGTTCCCTCTGCCTGAAACACTTCCCCCAGACTTCTCACAGCTCACTTCCCCACCTGCCTTGGGTCTTCATTCAGACACCACCTTCCATGACCGCTTGAACTAAACTTGGGAGCCCCCAACTCTGCCATTCCTTCCCCCCTTAGCGCTTACGTCCTGCCCACACACACTCTGTCTCTCTCACTTCTCCCATTTGTCATCCATCTTCCCCTCTGATGCAGGCTCACCCAGGGCAGGAGTTGTTCCGTCATGTCCGCGGCCACACCCAGTGCCTAGACCAGGGCCTGCGGACGGTTGTGCTGCAAAGCCTTGGTGAATGAATGAATGCAGTGCGGACTCCCCACGTGCCATGGGCGAGCTCCGGCCTCACAAACAACTCCCGCAAGTTGGTGTGTTTGTTACCTGCACCGGAGAGCAGAAAGGTTAGGCGACCCACCCCCTCCCCAAGGTCATATTTTGTGTAGCAGGAGAATGGGGATTTGGACCCAGGCGGCCTGGGTCCTTGAAACCTTTAGGCCTTGGACGAACTTGGATTGCCACATGCAGACTTCTGGGGCGGGGAGTGTTCCCAGGCAGGGAGCTGGGATGAAGGCCTCTCAGGCCTGGGGGACCTGTCTGGGACCATCAACAAATGAGCCATGATTGAAACCAGGGTCCAGGGCAAGATACGACCATGTTGATGCCTAGACTCTCCTTTTTCAAAGGGGAGACCCGTGCTCACGTCACGTCACAAAGTTAAAAATGCAGCCACATCTCACCTCACCTACATACGCATTTAGCTATAAAAATTTGAAGGACTTTTTATACATTTGTTTAAAAAATTAGTTGTTTTATGTTTGGCTCAGATGCTGGGCAATCAACCTGTATACTTAGGGATGATTTCAAGTCCTAACGTCGAGCCTACACATTATTTAAAACCTGAAGGGCCTTTTCTGAACACCTAATTTAGTTATTTTAAAAACTGATAAATATTATGTATGTACACACCTAAACGGACTGGGGTTTTTAAAATAGTTTTAACATTCTAGAAACTAAATATATATATATATTTTTCTTTGACCAAATTTTCAATATTTTTTGTAGCTTCGTGAGAAGCTTGTGACTCTGGGGGAAGACCACGTGGGGCAGCCAGGCCGAGAGGTCAAGCCTGCAGGTTCTAAAGCCAGACCACCTGGCTGTGAATTTAATTCTTGTCACTTTCTGTGACCTAAGAAAATCACCTGTTCTCCCTGTGCCTCAGTTTCTCCTGAAAAGTGGGAGGGATACTAGTCTCTTGGGAGAGTGAAGACGGGATGGGTTATAAGTCATGCACTCAGCAAACTCAACAAACTTCTTGTTGCAGAACAGAAGGGTGCTGAGGGTAGCCTGGGAGCACCCATGGGTCCATTCAAGAAGGCAGGAAGAGGACACAGAGACGCGGGAAGTGGGTGAAGCGCCCCTGTGGAGATGGAAGCCAGCCCCAGGCACGCTGACAAGTGGAAACAGTGGGGATCAGAAGGGCGTGGGAGGGTAAGCTGTCATCTAGCCCCATGCTCTGCCGGCGAGACACGAACACACTTCGCATGGGTAGACATCTGGCATATACGGCACCCGCACATTTGTGGGGGACCATAAACACAGCCTACGCTCTGCAAGGTAATCTTAATAATCAACGGGAGAACTTACTCTTCAGTGATCTTCAGTCGATCTTGTCAAAACATTCCAGGTTGTGTCAGTGCCAGTGTGGAATGTATAGGGAAGTGTGAAACTGTCAAACTAACACATGTTTCACCCACTGTAACTTACCCATCAGAAACATCGAGAGTTGATGTGTTTTATTTCCTTGGGACGAATGTAACCAGAATGGCCTGAACCGCGCTCGCCTCCTTCTTGTCGCAGGATTCACCACACCTGCCCAGCATCTTTCCGGCGCCTTCTCAAAACTGCCACATTCCAAGATGGGGCCGGGCTCCCCTTTCCTTTGTGCTTTCCGTGCTGTGAAGTATCTGAGAGTTCTTTCAATGAGAAGATTTTTGCTGGTGTCACTTCCTCTGGGCGGTTGTCACCGTTTATATCAGAACCATGTTCCTCATTCTGCCGATAGGGGGCCTTCCTCCAGTCTTTGCCTGCATATCTAGATGTGTCTGGAACAGCAGCAGCAGCGACGTGGCCATAATCCACCATTTCTTCTATAATTCCATGTACATCTGATTGGAATGTCACTTGGAACATTATTAATTATTTCCTTGGCTGCATGTCCATTTTGGGAGGGCCAAGCCTCTTCCCATTTTTGTAAAACGTCCTGTGGGTTTATCCGCGGGCTACGAGGAAGCCACACGATGACACACTTTACTGTCTGTGCATGACCTAAGTCACAGCTGCGCCGCGGCCAGCCATCAGCAGACAAGAAGTGACACGGTTATAATTTCCACAGTGACCTGGGGACTGAAGAGCTAGCTACAAGGTTTGCATTTGGTGGAATTACTCATAGCTACTGCACCCCCATGAGTGATACTTGAACCGCATTGTTGGGGAACTGGTGCTATTTATCTAGAGGGTGGTAAACCGAGATTTGTCTGAATAGGGGCTAAGTGAGGACTGCATGCTTGAGCAACGACACTGATGGCACTGCTGTTGGAAATGCGGTGACTTACCGGGCCTCCCAGTGACCTCGCTCTGGGGACCACCTTTCCCAGCTGCCGAACGTGATCTAATCCCCACAGCATACTTGTGGAATGAAGAGTTCGAGTCTGGACTCAGCGCCTGGTTGGCTGTATGACTTCGATGCATTCCCCAAACCTTCTGTACCTTGATTTCCCCCTTGGTAGCCTGGGGATGGAACTAATAATGCCTACTCACAAGATCACTTGATGGCCGTACAAGGTGACGTGCACAAAACACAACAGAGCCCAGCACCCGGGAGGAGCCGTGAATGTGTGAACTATTGTTTTTATTCTTTGAAATAGTGAACATCAGACATTTCCTGAGTACAGGGGTGACGCTGAGCCAAGTATAGGTATTGCCCAATCCAATCCCCACAATGGTCCTAAAAGATAGTTCTGTAATCCCCACTTCAGAGATGAGGAGATGAAGTTTGGGGAGATATTTAAAGTTCCCACGGCCACGCTGGACTCAAGTCTATCTGGCTCTGAAAGTGAAGCTTGTAATCACTCCGTCATATTTCTCCAGTCACAAAAGTCTGAGGATGTCTGGCCGGTAACCTTTCCCATAGCTCTGGTTACACATGCACACGCATTAGCCAATATTATAGCTAAACTCTTTATTGCACAGGTCCGCTCACATCTATACTTGTCCTCACGTACTTTCACGATCACAAGAACTTTTCTCTCTGGTTCCTGAGAAAGAGATTTCTATCCTCTGGTTTATTCTTCAAGGTTTATAGAATGTAGGTGATAGAACGGATCTACTTATCACGAAATCAAGAGCTTACCACCCTTAAAACGATGAAAATAACTTAGTTCTGTAATAATTTCCGGGCAACTTCAGAGTAAATTTCTTTCAATCTGCTTTAAGGTGTAAATATTTCTCCTGGGGAATCATTGAGTTCGGCTTTCTAATTTGATTTGGAAGGAAAGGAAGTGGAATCTGTCTGCCTCATAAGGAGCCAGGCTATTCGGTGCACTGGGGAGATGTTCGGATATCTGTGTAGGTGTTTTTAATAAGTTAGTTCACCTAATTCTATTTCCTCTCCACTAAATAAGAAATGCCCTGTCCTAATGGGCTTAATCTTTCTAAATTATTTTCTGGTTTTAATTGTGCTGTTTCCCACAAGCACCTAATTTAATTACAAGATTGTAATGCTTTGCAGTGAAAAGCTTGCTTGCACATTAGGAACGCTGGGTTTCAAATGTTGGGGGAGGGAGTGCTTGTTCCTTTTTTTTTCTCAGGATGGGGCAGGAAAATGCTCGAATGTTCTCCTGCCTCGGTGGGTCAGATCTTTGGGAGGTGTGGAATGTGAGGGTCCCTGACCCAGTCAGGCGCTCAGAAAGACCCCCAACCCCGTCCCAGGATGAGTCCGTATGCAGCTGAAGATTCACACTCCAAAGCCTGGATCAATCCTCTATGGCTGGGAAGCGGCTTCGCTCCGAAACCCATCTGCTTTGGCGGCAGCGAGAGCGAAGCGGCTGACCTATCACCCTGCAATGGGTTCCGGAAATGTGTGTCCCACTGAACCACTTGTGTCCTGGAGTGACATGTTGAACAGCTGTTTTTGCACCATCTTTGAAAGATGCTATGCTGCATGCTAAATAAAGGGAGAAGCAGAAGGAAAAGAAGCAAATTCTGGATCTTTTTGTGGTGGGGAGATTTTAGCTATAGGACCCTCACTCTCGGGGCAATTCCAGCCTTCGAGATGCTGCCTGGACACTGTGTCTGCATGTCTGTGTGTCCCAGCGTTTCCTGCCCTCCAGGGACAGCAGGGTCTGGAGGGATGTGGGGGGGGGGGGGCTCTGAGCTTGGAGGAGTCCAGAACCACCGGGGAATCGAAGCAGGTGCTAACAAGGGCGCCAGCGGTGGCCAATGGCAACTGGTACTTGGGACAAAGCACCTTCACTAGGGAATCAGGAGAGGGTCACCCAGGAGACAGACAAGGCTCCTTACGGACTCTGCCCCAGTAACCCTGTGGGTCTTGGGCTGGCGGTGCCGCGGCGTGAAACGGTGCACCCAGATACCATTTCTGTTTTCTTGGTAAAATATTTGCTAAATTGGGAAAAGGGAAACAAGGAAGGACTATTTATCTATGTGGTACGTCAATCACAGTATTTTAATTGGGGAGCTAAATGGCCTAACAGCAGTGCCAAGGACAGAACCCAGCACTGAGCTGGGCCTAGTTGGGAGTCCAAAGCCCTGGCTTTCCTGGGCCGTGGTGCCTGTTGTGCACTGAATCGTGCTCCTCCCAAATTTCTGTGTCGAAGCCCTAATCCCCAATGTGACTGCATTAGGGCCTTTAAGGAAGGAAGGAAGGTCGAATGAAGTCATTAGGGTGAGGTCCTAACCCAACAGGAGTAGGGTCCTTAAAGAGGAAGAAGAGGTCTGAGAGAGATCGCTCTGTGCACAGATGGAGGAAAGGACTGGTGAGGAATTCGCCACATCTTGATCTTGCACTTTCAGCCTCCAGAACTGTGAGGAGATAAGTAGATGTCTGTTGTATACGCCCGTCAATCTGTGGTATCTTATTACGGCAGCCTGAGCAGACTAGCAGAGTGCCCGAGGCAGAGATGGTCCTCAGGGGTGGCTGGTGGGTGGGGAGACCCCTAGGAGGCCGAGGGGAAGAACAGTGCACGGACTCCGGGGCCCCTTCCAGGACCATCCTGGGGACTGGAAGGAATCCCCCGGGGAGGGAGGATGTCCAGGGCCCTGTTAAATGCCCCTTCCAGAAGTTTGCTCATAAAGGGGGAAAGAAGTGAAAACTCTGTAAGGCCAGCCCGGTCGGAGAAGGACTGTGGATCTCTGGCAATGTTTGGGAAAAGAATGGAGAATGTCAGCACCACGGTCTGAACGTGACTCACGTCTCTGTGTTTCTGATTCCTCAACTGTAAGATGGGCTGGTCATAGAAACTATCCCATGGGATGTCATGAGTCTTAAATGAAGTAATATTTGTCAAGAACTGAAAACAATGCTTGTTTCTTCAGTGAAACAGAAGCTAACATTTATTGAACATTTCCTGTGTGCGGGCACCATTCCGGTTCCCGCCGGAACCCGTGACACATGCGGGGGACATGCAAGACAAAGCTCGGGTATGATGACCACACAGCCCCCAGCTTTCTGTGTTAGCTCCTCCCTGAAGCCCTTCTGTTTCAGCAGCCTGAGGCGAGGGAGGCACGTACTGAACACACACTGATTAAATATTGGGTCCACTGGCAAAGAACCAAAGTGGCAATCAATATGTTTGGTTTCATAGAATGAAGAGAGATATTGTGCATTTGGTCTTTCAAGGCAGTACAATGAGGCAACAGCTCTGAGAAGGAAAATCAAGAGGTTTTGTTTACTGCCAAGTCCTGTGGTCAAGAAATCGACTTCATTTCTCCCAATCCCGTACTGCCAAACCTCTCCCTGTAGCATGCTCTGGGACATCTCTCCACATACCCACCGGCCACACTTGGGGGAAATACCGCCCTTTATGAACATGGGAAGTGGACAACTGGTTTCCCTGAAGCTCTCGTAATCTGAGGAGAGCTTGGGGCCACAGTAGTTTTACATAAATGAGGCCAGGCTGCTGGGAAAGACCCTCCCTTTCCCCTTCCTTTTCCCTGGCTTCCTCAAATGACTCTATCTTGAATTTATATTGCTGGGAGGCCGAGCCCTTTGATGCCGCAGTGGGAGACTTAAAGGACAAGTGGCTGACGGTGGCTGGGAGAGTGACTGAGGCATGCACAGCAGGCACGGGACAGATGTCACGGGTAGAGCAACACTCAGAGTAAACCCACACTTGCTGCTGGGTGTCCTCGAGCCCCCGCAGGACCTGGCTCTGCCTGCCTGGGGACGGCACCTGTGTCCAGTCCCCCTCTGAGACTCGCCTGGCTTTCTGTGGCTCTGGCTCTGCACCTTGACCCCCCAGAGCGGGCTCCTCCCCCCTCAGACCGGCTCTTCCCTGTCCCTGTCCCCTCCCTCCGACGCCACTCCTCACAGGCTCCCAGTGCACTCCCTTTTCCTCCTTGGGGCCCTGCCCCTGTGAGAGGCCTCTAGGAGTTGGGTGGCTCCCTCAGCTCCTGCCTGTTTCCTGCTTCAGAGTGCCCTTCGTGGGGGCAGGGCTCAGCCCCCCTTTGTCCCTGCTGGGGACTCAGGCTGCACAGTACCAGCCACATAACAAATGGGCTCCGAGAAAGATTTGGCGGGGCCGAGGGTTGGCCGGCCTGATCAGGTTGCCGGGAGGAGTATAGAACAGGGGATTATGAGATCGTGATGACTCACTCCCCATCCTCAGGGCATTTATGGATTAATGTTGGTTCTTTCTCCTGCGCCCAGGGACTCTGAGGAGGTGTGGAAAATGCTAGAGGGGAGTCAGAGCCGTTGGCAGCTGGGGGTTCCGAGCCCCACCCCTCAGGGAAGGTGTGCTGGCCCAGGGTGATCTCGGAAAGCCCTGAGCAGAGGCATCCAGAGTCCCCAGCTCAACCCAACGGGGTGGAAATGAAGAAGGTCCTCCCTCGCATCCCACCGGCACGCTCAGGGGAGAAAGGCAGCCTCCCCGAGCTCCTGCCATTCCGTTGTTCTAGAACAACGTGAGGACAAGGAGCCCCTGGGAGACAGTGGCCCAATTGGTCTGTCTCTCAGGGGTGGACTAGAAGCCTGAGAGGTGAAAGGTCTTCGTCCTCCCCCCCGCCCCACCGAAGGGCGGGAAGCATGGGTCACGGGCTGCTGTGAGCCTTGAGATGCCAGGTCCCAGCAGCTTGTGACTCACTGTTTCTTGGGGTCTAGACACACCTCCTAAAAACTCTTTCTGAGACACAAATCATCCTCAACTTTGTTGCAGTTTTCACGTTATACCTTAAAGAGAAAGAAAGAAAAGACCTCCTTTCATCCCTCACAGCCATTTTTGATCCACAGAAAAGGCGCATTTTATAATATATGTGGGCAGAGCCTTCTGTGGGGGCCACTAAGGAGAGAGAAGGCAATTGTTCTCCTCCCTGCTTCCTGGTAACGCGGGGAGACAAAAGCCGCCCCTTGGTGTCATTCTAAAGGCTACAGCGGAGTCAATTTTAAGGGAAAGAAACCTTCTTTCATTGATGCAAATGGAATAAACTCCGGTGGTTTCCTTTTAGAAGCCCCTATATTATGCAGTTGAAGGACAGCCAGTGGGATTTGATTCAATAAACAGGCAAACAGGAAGAGGACACCCAGGAGGGTACGGATTCATGTCAAGGTCCTGTTTGAGTCAAGGAGGCTATGTCCTGCTTTCAAAGACTTGCTCAAGCTTTCATTCTCAAGAATTCCCCGCTTCAGTGATGCTGCTTATTTTAGGTTTACTGCTGGCCCACCACATGGGCCAAGCTTTTCCAGAATCTTCTATAAACTCAGTTGCTAGGATCCACCTCCCATAACATCATCCAAGCCCTTGTCCATCGTTTTCCATCCACCAGGACTTTCAAGGAGAATTCTTTATGTTCCGTGTTTCTTCTTCTTCGAAGGGAAGCCTTGTCCAAGGTTGACGTTGGATGGCCCAACGTATTCCTGATGGCCTGTTTTCTGAGAGCCAAACATCTGCAGACTCTTTTTTTTTTTTGAACCTCAGACTCCTGGACTGAGCAGACATTTCAAAAAGGATTGCCAAATGCTTTTAAATCTTCGAACTGTGGCTGGCACAGTGGCAGATATCCAGTAGGTCTCTGTCGACTGGAGACACTGGCCCATCAGTTCATGGAAGCCCATGACCTTGGTCCTTGTAACCTGCCATATGACTGGGGTCCTGGAGCAGCAACCCCTTTTTGAAAGACACGGGTGTGCTGACGTAAGATACACAATGGATGTATTTTTAAACGAAGAAGAAATATCTTGTTTTTCACCTTTCTGTTCAAATTCTGAACCTGGATGCCCAAAGAAGACACAATGCAAAATAAACTGGAATTTTATGAGGGTTTCAGATTCTTAAATAAGTGGGGGTCCCTCCCAACTTCCTGCTCAAGCCTCCAGCTCTCATCTCCACATGGCCATTTCCAGATCCAAATGGCAGAAAAATATTCCAAGATATCTTCAGCTCAAATACGCTTTTACAGTAGGTTTAATAATATAGTAGTTATGTTTGGTTAGCAGGGGAATCTGGATTTGTATTTCTAAAAGGCATTTTCAACAGAGATAGTTGAAAGAAAGAGTATTTTAGAAAAGTCAAAATAAGCCATACAAATGTAGTATTTTTCAGATCCTATTTGGAGCTGCATAAAGACTAAATCCACACTATGTATGAGGAATGTATGCCCATGTAAACACTGTATTTTGTCAAATTATTTGTAAATTCTTTAAAAAAATGACCTTTCCCCCCATGATTTCAAAGTGATAGATACACAAAGAGACCCTGATGATTAAGGGCATTCTGGAGCCAGAAGCCAGTTCCCCTGTAACTAGGGGAATTAGGAGTGTGGCCCTGGCAAGTTAGGTATTCTCACTCTTCCTTGTCTTCCCATCTGTAAAATGGGAACAATGACTTTGGTGGGGAATAAATGTTTAAACACTTGGAGCTGTGCTTTGCACAAAGTAAGTGCTCAACTAATCTTGTGGCAGTTTGGCTGGCTGGACAGGTATAGAGAAGAAAACGAAAGCCTCCCATTTTCCAGCCCTCACAGAAACCACTTACGGCATTTTAACATTCTTTTCCTACCCATTTTATGACCTGTTGGAGAGTATACTGTCTATAAAAATGCTCACACCTTTGTCTCACTTAACACATCACAAACATTTATTTATATTATTTAAATCAGTCAACTTTCTGTGCCCCTCCCATAATTATCTTATTTCCCGATTGCTAGATAACTTAGGCTGTTTCCAAAAACATCAGAACAGATTTTGTAAAAAACTTAGTTCTACCGTCATTCTATGGAGCTACGTCTAAACCAGAGAGCCTTTCCCCCGCCTCTGCTTGTAAAGTCACATGCATTTCTGAAACCCTACAGAGCGCGATGTGTTGGACACAGGACTGTTAAAACACAGTGGTAATGAAAGCTATTTCATCTGGGTGTTGGGGAACAGTGATCAGGGCTGAAGAACAAGACAAGGTCATATACATGGAGTACTTGCTGGGCTGTCAGTGCGGAGCCAATCTCCAATACGTGTTAACCCACACCTCCCAGCCACCTGTTCATGTCCCTTGAACATATCAGAAAACTGAGGCACTGAGGTGTTAAGTGACTTGCCCACCGTCACTGGTCTAGCAATTTACAGAGATGGGTTGAACCCAGGAAATTAACTCCAAACCCGGTTTTCTCAGAGGCTTCACCTACCCTGTCTTTGTAAAGTAGGCTGTTCACTCTGGGTATTTAATCAGGAATGCTCTCCTGCTGTTCTTTCTTTGCTCTTTGTTGGGAAGACAATAGAAAGGTCAAGTAAATGCTGGTAAATGGATACTTTTTCTGATGACAAGGGCAAGAATGGCTTTCCCATAACGAACTGGTTAGGCGTTTGGTTCTCTGCGCTCCAATTTAGAGCTGGATCAAAATAGCCGTGGGTTGGGGCGCCTGGGGGACTCAGTTGTTAAGCGTTGGCCTTCGGCTCAGGGTGTGATCCCAGGGTTCTGGGATTGAGCCCCACAAAGCCCCACAGAGCCCCACATCGAACTCCACATTGGACTCCCTGCTCTGCTGGGAGCCTGCTTCTTCCTCTCCCACTCCCCCTGCTTGTGTTCCCTCTCTCGCTGGCTGTCTTTCTCTCTCTCTCTGTCAAATTAATAAATAAAATCTTTTAAAAAAACCAAAAAAAACCCCACAAAATATCCGTGGGTTGTTTCCCACCCTATTTTAAATTGGGTTATGGTATAACTTTGGAGAGCAGGACTACATTGTTTTCAAATAAACATTTTTTTTTTTTTTTTACATAACAGATCTATTTTGCCCAAGCACACATCTGTTGTGAAGGATGCCCACATCTGGGAAAAATAGAGCGCTCTATCTCTCTCCTGCGTTGGTGTTTTCCAATCAGCCCTCCAGGACACAGCGGAGCAACAACTTCCCTTTCCCCCCACCTTTCTCCAAACTGCACGAATAATAGATAAGGACTGGACATCTGCATACACTTTTGGGGCCGCAGGAGGGTTGAGTGAGGGGAGAGAATCCCTGTGCGCATGTATTGAAGGGGAGAGAAGGGAGCATCCGTGTGTCCTTCTTTAGGCCTTGGCTGCTCCCAGAGCAGAGGGCCTTTTTATGTCAGAAAAAGAAGCCACAGGGAACTGTCCAGGGACTGGGACAGAATGAAACAGAAAAATAGGCAATGGCGTGCCAGGGGACCAGGCTGTCTCCTCCCACCGCAGTCTGTCTTGACCCGGAGCCTTACTGGAAGAGGGCCCTGCTAACCCACTGCCTTTGTCAGGTGGCTCAGCCTCCCACAAACGTGTCCCGCCCCCCCCCCCCCCCCCCCCCCCCCCGCCCCGAGCGGATGCTGCCTTTTGCTCATTCTTTTCTTATGGCACCATCGTGAGCCACAGTCCTTGTTCTTCCCCCCGAATTTCAAGGAACCAAAGGTTTTTATAATGGTGATTCCAATGACAGGTTACTTGGAAATTGGAAATGAAGCCAAAGGTATACATCTCTAGATAGTTTATTTAATTCTTACAAAGGGCAGGGATGCGGAATATGCTTTGTTTTATTGAAAAGAGGAGGTATTTGCTTTTAATTTTGGGTTCACGGAACATTTCCTTTTAGAAGTCTCTCCCTGAAAAATATGCAAACTTAAGCAAAATGTACATAGCCTCGCTTTTGGAAGAACTTCCTTCCTGAAATGGAACTTTTGCCTACGAGTTCCTCTTTTATTTTTTTTTCGGGTTTATTTAGATACAGATGACAACTACCTGTATTTAAACAGTGATCCAAAGGACAGAAGATCTTTTTACTTCGAAAAGGCAACCATAATTCTGTAAAGTAATAGGACACCAGGAAAAACAATCACCTCGCATTCGTTTGCATATGAAAGGAGAACGAGTGGAACTTGAAAAGGCTTCTCATTAAATCTGAAAGGACATGTGGGGTTAATTCGAAAACGCTGAATCCTAATGAGGCTGAGACTTGGTTTTCTGGGACGGGGCCCTACACTGCACGCTGGGCCGGGCTGTGCTGTGCCTGCAGGGCCCAGCCCCGCGCCCTCTCTGGTCCCCGGGCCTCCCCGCATTCCTGCGGCCGCCGCGGGGCACCCGCCTTCCTCTCCCGCAGCGGCTGGCGCTGCACCTGTCGCCGGTCTCCATCCCGGGCGCCAGGTCTCCTCCTGCGGCGCCTCACTCCTTTCGGGAGTTTCTATGCGGCTTTATGCGGGTTCCTGTCTTCTCCTCAGGGCGGACTCACCAGCGTGGCTTCCAGATGCTTCGTGCGTTTACCCCAACGCGCCCAGGAAACTACACGATGCTTCTGAACTGGTGTCAAGTCCACTTTCTGACCAAGGAGCTGTAGGAGCATCTTCGGGGTCAGCGCGTCCGGGACCCTGGAGCGGCACCACTTGCCTCGAGCGCCACCTCCTGGTCAAAACGGGAATGACCTCTGCCCGTCGGGGAGGAGCGTCTTGGAAATCGGCCAGATGGAATTTCTAGTTTCTGTACAATCCCCACCCGTTAGC
This sequence comes from Ursus arctos, assembly GCF_023065955.2. Taxonomy (NCBI): domain Eukaryota; kingdom Metazoa; phylum Chordata; class Mammalia; order Carnivora; family Ursidae; genus Ursus; species Ursus arctos. Next base: position 88,403,439 of record NW_026623056.1, on the reverse strand, counting down.
TGTTTTCTGTAAAGTGACTGTGATGGATATTCTCGCTTACTAATGCAGGTGTTTTTCTTCTGTATAAATATACACACTCCTCTCGCAATAATTTGGGGTTAGCTATACTGAAAGGGGAACCATCCTGTCCCCACAACAAAAAAATAAATCATGTGAATTGCATTCTTTATAAATGGGTTGGATATAATACACTTTGGTGATATAAAAATACAAGAGCAGGACTGTGAGGGAAACAGTTTTTCCTCGCTATCCCCCCCCCCCAGCATTCTGTCTATAGCAGGATGGGCATAAAGTAGAAATAGTTCACCCCTGAGTGGGCTCCCAGATTGATGGCCAAGGTACAGCTCGGACTCTGCAGACTCGAGCTGGGAATGGACGGGATTGGAAGGTTTCTAAAAAGCGTGTCTACACCTCAGTGCAGAGTGTGTGTGTGTGTATTTACGTGTGTGTTTACATGTGTACCCGCTATGAGAGCCGACCCCCTGGGGTGTTAAAAGAAAATATTAGGAATTTTATTCATATCTTTTTAACATCTCGAATTTCAACATTTATATTTTTATAATGCACATAAAATTATGAGCAGAGTTATATATCATTTGCAAATGAGTATTTTAAAAGGTATTGGGAGTGTGGGTTAAGCAATGTTTTACTGATGGAAGTTCATGACCAAAGCACATGGGTCTAAAACTGCATTAAACTGAAGGATATTCTCAACACCATCCTAACTGGCTCTGCGAGGGGACACAGATCTGCAGGCAGCTGGCATGGGGCCTGGCTGGTGAGTAATTAGCCAGCCTCTTTCTGCGTGGGGAGACTAGAAGGGGGTTAGACTCAGAAGGGGGTCCTGGGGCTGCCTCTTTCAGCCTCATTAGAAAACCAGGGTAAACCACTTCACATCTGTGGGAGGTTTTCTTTTGCTGGACAAATGTGTAAAGAGGCTCGACCAGGTGTTGGACACCAGGTGGGGTGGGTGTGTTGAGGATAACATGTGAACAGGACATGGAACTCATTTAGGGTGTTTGCAAGATCAATTTTCATCTGAACTGAAGAATTATACAAAATTTAAAAATGAAAGTATACACAAGGTTAAAAATCTAATACACCTAAAAAAAGATGAATTATAGAGACCTTGCCAAGCTCCTTAAGACCATGGGTTTGCTTCTAGAATTTTGGTGCCCTTTATTGAGATTATTCTAACCAATTAAAAAAAAAATGGAACCTTACATAGTAAGTCTAAACTATAGCTTTATTTCAAAGAGGATGGAGAAAATAGAATTAATGAATCATGGGCTAAATTGCTATTTTGTAATGATCATTTTTGATATGTCTTTGGAAAAAGAAGCCAGAGACTCCAAGTTCTAAAAGGACAAGTGGGAATATTTTACTAGGCAGCCCTGGCTTGGGAATGGTGACATAAATACGAGTGACAGCTTTAACTCAGATCTAACGCTAGTTATGGTCCCCCTGAAGTGACCCAAATCACTGCAGACAACAGAAATCTTGTCTCGTTTTAGAGGAAGCCCAGAGACAAAGACCCGTGTTTTTGGTTTACCTATGACTTGCTGACAGCTGTCAAATTTATTATTATTTTTATTCTAGATTTAAAAACAGAGGGCTTCCTTTGAACAGCTTCAGACAGAACATTTTATTGGTGTTGGATCTGGTCTGCAGTGAATAGCAAATTCCTCATCACATGGGTCATTTGGTGACTGTGTGGTTGAGAGAAATCATAATTTGACCATGATTTGGAAATGTTCTGGCAGTTTCCAAGAGGTGTAGTTTCTGGAATCACTGGGGATGTAGTGTGTTGTGTTACTCTGCAAGAGAGTCTGTGGGTGGCCGGGAGCTGGGAGGTGGGGAGGTGACATCCCCAGCCAGCCGGAGGAGTTCTGCCAGGTGGGTGTCACCTGGTTCTCCATCTCCATCTCCCTTCTCCGATTTCTGAGGGACGGTCATTTATTGTTGGGCAAGACATCCCGCTGATCTGGGCTTTCGTCATCTGTAGAATCAGCGTTTGGGGGCACTGGGAGGGCAGCGCGATTGAGCCAAGAAACCTCTAGCAGTGGAGTTCTGGGGCTTTATCTGCCCTGGTGGGAGTAAATATTAGTTAAACCTTTTGGGAGCAGCGTTTGGAAGCATGAGTCACACGCTTTATTAGCCACGTGAATGCTCTCTGCCCCAGCTGCTCTGCCTATAGGAAAAGGTCCTAAGGAACTAGTCCAGTGATAGAGACAGATTTATGTACATCACATTTACTCCAAAAAATCTGAGACAGCATCATGGTCAAGAGTAAGAGCATTGCTAAATAAATTAAGGCAGTTTGTTCAACAGAATATTATGTAGACATTACGGGCCGTGTTTTCAAAGGATATTAGCACAACAAATGTTCATGACATAATTTTAAAATTGTAAAAAATAAGACAAATGTCTATATCGCATGATATTAATTTTGCGTTAAGTATTTGAGACATGCATTCGCGTGAAAAAAGTCTAGGAAAAACAACTGCATGTTAATAATGCTCCCAGGTGATTTAAAATTCTTTATTATTGGGATGCTTGGGTGGCTCCATTGGTTAAGTGTCTGCCTTCAGCTCAGATCATGATCCCAGGGTCCTGGGATCGAGTCCCGCATTGGGCTCCATGCCCCTCAGGGAGCCTGCTTCTCCCTCTCCCTCTGGCTGCCGCTCCCCCTGCTCGCCGCTCACTCTCTCTCTGTCAAATAAATAAATAAATAAAATCTTAAAAAAAAAAAAAAGAAAGTGTAAGATATGGCACAACTCTGAGTTTTGTGGTCATTGCTATTTCAGATCACAAATTAATTAATTAAAATAAAATTCTTTTTTTTTCCTTAACTTCCAAATTTCCTACAATAATTTTTTTTTAAATATAGTTGGAAAAGACAAAGTGAAATTCCAAACCTGGAACAAAGCATGGGGTTTGTGGTCTGATCAGCTTCCTGCCTAGGGTGATTGTGGACATTTCTGGGACTTGAGGAGAAGTGGAAAATACTGCAGACTGTGGACTCCAGAACCAGACCTCTTGAGTGGGCCCCTTAGCCTCTCTGCCTCAGTTTCTTTCACTGTGAAGGGAGGATAATAGTACATGTCAAGAGAGTTCAAGGTCAGCATAGATAAGCCCTGACCCATAGCCAGCGCTCAGTAAATGTTAGCTATTCTCATTACTATCTGTAAAATGGAACAGCCGGTACTAATTCAACAGATGTTTACTGAGCACCTGCTTTGTGCCAGGCATGGTGTGTGCTGGGCATACAGCAGTCCAGACGCGATCAGGGCAGGCTTTCTCTCCACTCTCACGGAGCTGTGTTTTAGTGGAAAGACAGCAAAAATTAAGCACGGGGGTTAAAGTGTTAAGAGCAATAATGAGAGAAAAGATGGGGGGGGTGGGCTTGTCAGAGAGGTTTTGGATAAAGTAGCATTTGAGTGGACACCTGAGCATGGGAGTGAGCCAATCCAGCTACACGGAAGAAGAACATTAGGCTGGTATGAAGTCAGTGCAAGGGCCCTGAGGTACGCTTGGCATGCTTAAGGAACAGTAAGAAAACTCTATCAGGTTGGATAATCCCAGAAACACTCTGAGACAAGGATTCAAGTGCAGGTAGACTACTTGGGAAGAGGTAAAGGAAGCCCAGGCAAAGAAGTGGGGAAGTGAGGCGGGAAGGGGAGGGAGCGAATGCAAGGGGGAATTAATGAGCGAGCTCTCAGTGTGGACCGCTGTGCTTCGATCCTGCTCAGGACCTCAGGAAGTGTGTCTAAGAAGCCTCAGTGTTGTCCCCCTGAGAGGGAGGAAGAAGGGTATTAACCCTCCCAGTCTGGTCTGTCATTAGATGGGGACTGCTTTCCTGGAGTGTGGGCTCTGCGTACAAGAGAAGCCGCTCAAGCCGGGAGTGACAAGATCTTATAGCAGGAAGGCTACCCCAGGTGGAGGAAAGGTGAGTGCTGAGGGGACAGAACTGGGCCCTGGCAGCATCTGCTACAAAACCCAACATAGTGAGAGTGAGACCAGCAAGGGGGCCAGTGGTAGGAGCTGAATTCAAATGCGAGGGCCAGAATCCGGATCCTCTGTCAGGAGTTCTATTCTGAGGGGTATGGGAATCATTGTAAAGTTGTGAGCAGAAAATGGCATGATCTCACTTGTTCTGGAAGACTCTGGTTGTGGTGTGGAGACTGGGGTGTCTGATGGCAAGGGAAGAAGCAGGAGGACCCTCAGGGCATCACAGTCAGAGCTCAGGGATGATGGTGGCTGGAAGCTGGGGAGAAGCATGAAATAGACTTTTGGATTCTGGAGGCATTTTAGAGGAAGAACCAAAGGAATTTGCTGATGAATTGGATTGGATGCAAGAAGGGAAAGAAACAGAGGACTTGGGACATTACAAGACTTTGACCGGAGCAACTGGTAGACCAGAGTTGCCATTTTTCAAGATGGCGAAGGTGGTGAGGGCGGTTATGGTGGTGGACTGGGTGAGCCAGTTCCTCAAAATAAATCCCTAACGCCCTCTATCTATCAACTGTCACCTATCAGTTATCAACATTGATCATCTATCACTTACCTTCATCTACCAAGCTACTCTATTGTTCTGTTTTCCTCGAGCTCTGATTAATATAGGAGCCCAGAGATTGTTTTGTATTTTAAACAATCTCTTCTATCCCTGGCAGCCAGCACTTTGCCTCTATGGCTCCCTCAAAAATGTGTGTTTTTTAAGTATGTGGTTCCAGTCCACTCCATGTACAAAGATCTTACAGCCATAAGCTTGATTTGGTCTCTACTCTGAGGCCGGGTCATGGTGGAAGTGCTCTGGGATCGATCACTGTTGCCCGGCTCTACCTAATTTGAAAATATTTTGGTGACGGGAAAGGCTGAAAATGAGAAACAGTTTTGTTTTCTAACTCATCAAGTTCTGAGCTCCTATATTTCCTCCAAATTCTGCTTGCAAACTGGCCATTTCTTTTCTGAGCTCTTCTCTTTCCGGAACTACTTTTCATCGTATGTTGCTGGAAAACACTGTCAGTATTTTGCCTGGAGATATCTGACCAGGTTCAGATGTTCATTAGGTACATTTTCTATTTCTTATTCTGTAACATGGATCGCCACTGTCCCAGCCTCCTAAAATCGTTTTCTCATCATTTTTCTCAGCTGCTTGAAGTTCCTCAACATCCTGCCATTGGTGTCCAAGACGGTCCCACATATCTTGGGTTTTCGGTGGAGTAGCAATCCACTTCCAGTGCGGATTTCTGTTTTGATTTCTTGTGGCCCAAGCAATGCTGTTTAAGACACAATGGCAAGATCTCAGGGGCATACAGTAGGAAACACTTATTTAACTCATGTAGCCAGGAGGTGGCTGGCATCAGCTAATCCAGGCTGAGTTTGTCAAGGCTGGTCTGCTGTTTGGGGCCAGGTTTCTCCACGCATCTGGGGGTCAGCTAATCGTTAGCTCATCAACGGTTGGTCCAGCTGGGGTGGTTCATCTCTGCTCCGTGTGTCCCTCATCCTCCCTCAGGGCCAATAGTCCAGTCCAATGGTCTAGTCTCATGTCAATGGCAGAGGCAGAGGGTGAGTGGAAACACAGGAAGTCTCAAGACATAGGCTTAGGATTGGCACACCATCTCCTGCCCCATTCTGCTGGCTGAAGTAAGGCACACAAATAAACTAAGGCCGAGGGATAGGGAAATATACTCCACCCTTCCCATAAAGGTGGAGAGTGACTCTTCCTGATCAGTAATCTAATTTATCCACTCTCCAATCATTCTCATGATGCTATGCTTCTGTGAAGTGCCTCATGGGAATCTGCAGTTGAATGACCCTGTCTGGTTCTGAGCGGGAGTTAGCCAAAAGAGAAGTTCGCGTGATAGTTGAAAGGCAGTGAGGTGGCGGCCATTACTCTCTGAAGGTCTTATGTCTTCTAGATGTGGTGGTGGGTAGATGTGCAGGTCATGGGCGGTTCAGCTCACCTCCTCCCTTCTCTGCCCCTCCCGGCTTTCAACCCCGACCACTGGCCTTCCCCAGGCTCTTGGCTGCAGGCCTTCAGAGGTGACAGCTACATAAAATTGGGAGTGCTCCTGTCCCCAAACTCTACCTCTGTGGTCTTATTTTGGCAACTAAATGTACTGGCCTCCCAGGCTGATGGGTTGGGGTCTCCAGCACCGACCCTCTCCGCCTTCTTCTAGACTTCAGCCTCCTCAGTAACTCTCACAATTCTGGAAGGCCTGATTCCTGTAATTCCTTCCTCTTGTAACACCCACAGTCACTTTGGTCCCCTGACTGAGCTCTACCTGGCTGACGGTTCCCAGGCTGTCCGCAGCCCTCTGCTCCCTGCATTGCGATGACCCAACGTGGACCTGGGTCTTTATTCTGTTTCTTACCTGCCCTATAGCTCAACCCCCAGCCCTTTACTGTTTCTACTTTTTCTGAACAGTCCTTGTTCCACATCCCTTTAAATAGGCTCCTTCTCTGTTTCCTACAGTTTAATCAACCAAGACAATTCAAGAGAGTGGATCGCAGAGGGTTACGAGGCCACTTGGTCATTGTACACCTGCACCGTTCAGCAAGAGCTCGGGGACAGGACAACCCCGAGCAGGGACTCTAAGAACGTGTGTTTCAGGCTCTGGGACAGTCACGAGAAAGCCATTTGGGCAGTAGTTAAGGCCTTGCAGAGTCCCCTGTGGCACAAGTGGCTTTGTCCTCTGAAGCGGGGCTGGAGCAGCACCATGCCCACACGCCTCTTGACCTGAATGAGACATGCTTTTCCTCTAGAAAAAATAGGCAGATTTTGTCACAAATAGGTGGGATCATAAAATCCAGGTACTTTATTTTTTTTAATTTAAATTCAATTAGCCAACAAATAGTACATCATTAGTTTCAGATGCAGTGTTCAACGATTCATTAGTTGCGTATAACACCCACTGCTCATCACATCACGTGCCCTCCTTCATGCCCATCACCCAGTTACCCCATCCCCCCACCCACCTCCCTTTCCACAACCTTCAGTTTGTTTCCCATACTGAAGAGTCTTTCATGGTTTGTCTCCCTCTCTGATTTCTTCCCGTTCAGTTTTTCCTCCCTTCCCTTATGGTCCTCTGCACTGTTTCTTATATTCTACATTTGAGTGAAACCGTATGATAATTGTCTTTCTCTGATTGGCTTATTTCACTTAGCATAGTACCCTCCTGTTCCATCCATGTTGATGCAAATGTTGGGTAATCATTCTTTCTGATGGCTGAGTAATACTCCATTGTATATATGGACCACATCTTCTTTATCCATTCATCTGTCGAAGGACATCTCAGCTCCTTCCACAGTTTGGCTATTGTGGACATTGTTGCTATGCACATTGGGATGCATGTGCCCCTTCTTTTTACTACATCTGTATCTTTGGGGTAAATACCTGGTAGTGCAATTTTTGAATCATAGGATAGCTCCGTTTTTAACTTTTTGAGGAAGCTCCGTACTGTTTTCCAGAGTGGCTGCTCCAGCTTGCAGTCCCACCAACAGTGTAGGAGGTTTCCCCTTTCTCTGCATCCTCGCCAACATCTGTTGTTTCCTCTCTTGTTAATTTTAGCCATTAACAAATCAGTCTATTAGAACTTAAATTGCTAAGAAAAAATGAAGTACTTATCTTGTAAGTTTACACACTTACTCATGCGAAAACTTAAAGCAGGGCCGCCTGGGTGGCACAGCGGTTAAGCGTCTGCCTTCAGCTCAGGGCGTGATCCCGGCGTTATGGGATCGAGCCCCACATCAGGCTCTTCCACTATGAGCCTGCTTCTTCCTCTCCCACTCCCCCTGCTTGTGTTCCCTCTCTTGCTGGCTGTCTCTATCTCTGTCAAATAAATAAAATCTTTTAAAAACAAAAAACAAAACAAAAAAAAACTTAAGGCAAGTCCTGATACCTTTCCTTTCGGCCTTGTTTGGAATATAGTAAGTGGTTGCCCCGCATCCCAAGGAAGGATGAGCTCAATCTTTCAAGAAAACCAGAAGTCAGTTAGTGATTCATCTGATGAGTAAAGTGAATTATCGAGGTGAGTGAAACTACTATATAAATAAAAAAGTGGCTCTGAAAAGCCATGTCGGGTTCTGGAGAGATGCTTTGATCCCTGCATGCTAACCCTGGGAAGAGGTCACAGTCTTTCAAATAGACGGCTTTGGAGATGGCTACATTCATTTAAAGGTTAAATCCTGGTGTTTAAAATAAAACAATAACGGTTCACTTTTCCACAAGCCCAAGACCTCTATTGTAATTTTATGAGTGGCTATTAGTGATTAAAAACCGTTATTGGAAATTCTTATAAATTGAACTGATACTTCCTTTACTTGGGAAATAATACGCTGTCCAGGCAGTGGCTGTGTCCTCGCCTAGCAAAGTTTGAACAAGGCTGATTTGTCCTGGAGGTAATTAAAGGGTAGGATCAACAAATTAGCACATGCTGAACTGAAAATGGATGGTTTCTGCTTCTTCCGACCTTGGAAGTGACTTCCAGGTTTGCTGGCTCCTCTGTCCAACAAGGTTGATTATCTTGAGGCTAATCTCAGCCAGTGTATGGATGGGAGTCCAATTTGCAAAACGGGAATGACTCGGAGTTGATATGAAATTGCCTTTGCAGGCACAAATGGTTAAATATTGGTGATTTAGTATGGTTAACCTACTATTTCCATCGGCTGCCTGCCAAGCCCAGCTGGAATGCAGCTGGCGGTGCAGCCTGCAGGGCTGGGCAGGGAAGGAAGGAGTGCTCCCGGGCCCACGGGCTGAGCGTCCACTCAGAGGCAGGAAGCGTAGAAGGGATGCCCAGGGCGTCACAGCCAGATGAAGCCTGCCCAGGCTTCGACGAGAGGCTTCTTCCACACGCAGGCGCACAACGTGGCAAAAGCACGACGATAAGCTCATGCCCTCCCTAAATCCGTTCTAGCTGTGGTAGAGGTCATGCTTCTAGGTCAGGTGGCTGCTTGCCTGTTGGGACCACAAGACCCCGGGGAGCATAGTGCTATGTGGACATGATGTTGGGGGCGGACCTTTTGCTACTCCCACGCCACTTCTCGGTCTTTCAACATTTCAAGTATAATTCTGAATATTTCTTACACCTGAGACGCATGCTTGAGTGTCTGTTTCCACAGTGTGGTTTGAGGTGGTGTTATGGGTGGAATTGTGTCCAGCGACAGGATATGTTGATGCTCTCACCTACGCCCCTCCCCCCTTCCCGTGAACATGGTCTTATTTGGAAATAGGGCCTTGGCAGACGTGATCATATTAAGATAAGGTCATCCTGGATTAGGGGGAGCCCTAATCCAATAGCTGCTATCCCCCAGGAGTCAGAAGGGACAGGGAGGACCCTCCCAGAGCCTTCAGAGGGAGCACGACCCTGCTGACACCGACACCAGGATGGTGGTCGGTTCTGGCTCCTAGAACTCCGAGAGGGTACATTTCTATTGTTTGAGGCTGTCCAGTTTGTGGTCGTTCGTGATGGCCGCCCGAGGAAACTCATTCAGGAGGTATCTTGAAAGGCTAGCAAAGGAGCTTGTCTGAGAGAACCAATGTACGGCTAGCTCTGGGCCTGCCCCTCCACATGCAGATTTTTCTCTCCGTTCCTCTCTTCTGGAGTGACCCATGTCAGAAACAAGTGTTAGTGCTGTGACTTTCCATTCCAGAATGCAAACCGAAGGCCATCCAAAATTTCATTGGGCGAAAGAACTCCACAGGGTATTTTAAAGGTATTTTCCTTTTTAACATTTTCTCAGTCTTTCCTGATTACCTGTGTGTTATTTGCTGACAGGGGTGTTAGACAGACATTAAGAAGCAAGTTGTTCAGGCTCTCGCTTTGATCTTTGAACACGGACTGGTTTGTGGCATATACGCCTTTGGGGAGGAGAAAGCACGTTGCAATCGCCTTTTCCTGCCTTTTGGAATGTGTCTCTGTGACTTCATGACAGAATGTTCTAACTGGGCCGGGCTGATTTTATGCTCCTTTCAACACTGTGCAAAAAAGTGTGAAGAATGGATGGAAATTTCATCCCGGCTGTTGTGAATTATTTCTTATTTCTTCAGAGCGTTATTGTTGGACATTTTTACCAAAAACAAGACCTAGACCTTTCTATATGTTTCTGACATCTACGTGTATCACTCAGGGGTCACTGGGCTAACTCCTTCCAGACTAGTTCCAGAAGGAAGGAAGTACATCAGCGAGTTCGAGCCAACAGCCCAGGACTAGAAGCACCTTGGTCTCAGCCAGTATTTCTTAAGGGGGCAGGGTGGGGACACTTCCACCATACTGGCTGTGCAGAAGCATCCCGAGCTGGACTCCAGCCAGTAAATATGAGTAGGAACGCCTGATGATTATGACAACTGAAGCCCATCTCCCCCCCACCATTTCCCTCCAGAAACTGTTTATTGCAGATGTGGTCGGCCTTGGACATCACCTCTGCACACAGAAGGCTGCTTATGGAGAATGAGGGAGACTTCCTGCCTTCGGGCTTGTGGCCTGGCGACAAAGCACACAGCGGCTACCCAGAAGTACCAGAGCATTGGCCCTGGTGGAGGTGGATGGATGGTAGGTATTCGAGCTCTTCACCCTTGCTTGGGACAACCCGGAGGCGTGCACTACACTGTCTCCTAGAGCTCCCCAGGGGTACTGAGCTCCCATTGTCTGCAAGGTAGTCGACTTGAAATGCCCTTGTATTTCTTTCCTCTTGCTGTAACAAATCACCGTGCCTTAGTGATTGAAACAACATGTATCTATTTCCTTACAGAAGTGGGCTGAAGATGAAGGAGCCAGCAGGGGGCGCCTGGGTGGCGCAGTCGTTAAGCGTCTGGGCTCAGGGCATGATCCCGGAGTCCTGGAATCGAGCCCCGCATCAGGGTTCTCTGCTGGGAGCCTGCTTCTCTCTCTCCCACTCCCCCTGCTTGTGTTCCCTCTCTCACTGGCTGTCTCTCTCTGTCAAATAAATAAATAAAACCTTAAAAAAAAAAAAAGATCAAGGAGCCAGCAGGGTGCATTCCGTTCTGGGGGCTCTAGCAACAATCTGTTTCCTCGCCTTTTCCATCTTCCAGAGGCTGCCCACATTCCTTGGCTTGTGGCTCTCTGGTCCACCTTCAAAGCCAACAACATTGGGCTCTCAGAGTCTGCCTGTAAAGGCTGAGTCCTTCCCATGCTGTCATCTCTCTGGTTCTCTCTTCTGTCTCCCTCCTGTATTTTTAAAGACAATTGGGATTATGTTGCGTCCAACAGGATAATCCAGGACACCCTCCTTATTTTAGGGTCATCTGGTTGACAAACTTAATTCTATCTGCAGACTTCTTTCCCTTTTGTCTTGTAAACTCAAAGTATTCACAGATTCCAGGATGCAGACATCTTTGGGGGGCTATTTTTCCGCTTACCACAACACCCTATCTTGGCTTCTTTTCCCTCTTTGTCTCTCCCACTTCCTCATTGGTGTTTCTTGGGATCATTTCCCAAATAAACTATTATATGGGAAGTCTTACCTCATAGTCTGCTTGTGCAGAAACCCAAACCAAAATACCATCTAGAAGGGAATTACTACTTAGAACCACTGGTCTAGAGGCTCCAGTAAATCACTGGGACTTAGTCTCTCCCTTCCTCTCTCTCTCCCTCTCTCTCTCGGCTCTTCTTTTCCCCAGCTTTGCCAGTGATGGCACAGCACCTTAGGCAACTCCAACTAAGCTGACAGTCTTCCAGACTTCAGTCCACTGGGAAAGAGAAGCTTCCGTTGATGTTCTGACATTCATTCTAGCTGGATTACTTCAGGTCGTGTGCCTCTCTCTCCTGGCATTAAGGCTGGAGGATTGTGATGCTTTGATTGGCCAAGCCTGGGTTACATCCTCCACTCCTGGAACTGAGAGTTCAGTCACACAGGATCCATGGACTACTAGTGGAGGAAGGGTGGATCCGTAATAAAAAAAAAATCACGAACTACTACCCAAAGAGGCAGCAACGAGTACAGAAAGGGCACATAACAAATATCGAGGACTTGGTCTTTTCATTCTTTCTCTACCTCTCCAAGCCCTGCCGTGTGTGTGTGGGGGGGGGGGGGTTCTGTGCTCATATAACACAGGATGCCTGAGTGGATCTTAGGGGACATCTGGTGAACACATTGCTGTCATTCCACAGATGGCAAAACTGAGGGCAAAACAGAGGTAAAGAGCTGCTGTTGTTCACACACTCGCGTTGTCACTGCATGTGAGAACATCCTTCTCCCCATTCGAGGCCCTGAGACCTGCCCATGACGGTCTGATGTCTTCTAGGCTACAGCCTCTCGTAGCTCAGATCGATTTTGTATTAAATGGTACATCTGAGATGACAGTAGGAGTTATCCCCCTTTAGTAATTCATGTTTCTTTGTGTTTATTTGTTGGTTTTGTCTTATCCTTGCCAAAAATATACAGGGTGCACCCAAAAGAGACACGGTATAAAAGCAAACCGAAAGGTACGCTCAACAGACCATATTGGAGATAGTGTGCTTTGTGATGTGAAGGTGATGGCCCACTTCATAGGGTACAAGACGCATTCCTGACAATAGATGTGTAAAACTTCTCTGGAATGAGAAGAGGGATGAAACAGTGGACATGTTAGGTTTCATTGACGTTGGGAGAAGATTTTGTCTTCCTACAAGGAAAAAGCATGGGATTTGAAGGCAGACAGAACTGGGTTTGAATCTGAGCTCTGTCACTCACCAGCTTTGTGGACTTTTGCCCTAGCACGTGGCCACTGTAGGTCCCATTTCCTCGTCTGGTGTTTCTGTTTGTGTGTGCCAGAGGTGGACTAGATCAAGCAAGGTCATAAGTGAAATTCCCACAAAATGTCAATTCCATCCTTCCACAAGGTCTGTTTTGTCTTTTTGCTTAACAGGTTCAAATTTTCCAGCTCTGCGATGTTCTTTCCACCTTGGTGACATGGACGTAGAGAGGACAACTTCTCTTCCTGGTGCTCATGCACTATGATGGGTCATCTACTGATGCATAAAGTGCAAATTCAAGGCTTAAAGCTATACACATTTATTATCCGAAAGTTCCTGTGGGTTGGGAATTCAGAAGTGGCTTAGCCAGGAAGTTCTGGTTCAGGTTCTCATAAGATTTGTCATGTTGGTCAGGACTGCTGTTCCCGGAGAGAGAGAAGTTGGAGGATCAGCTTTGAAAGCAGCTTCCCACGTGGTCTGTAGGTCTGTGCTGATTGGTGGCAGTTTCAGTCTTCACCAACCTCTCCGCAGTACTGTTTGAATGTCCTCATGACACGGTGGCCGCCTTCCGCCAGAATGACGCAAGAGAACAGGACAGAATCTGCCGAGTCTTTTGTGATCTAGACCTGAAAGGCCCACAGTCACTTCTATAGCCTCTTGGTTATTCAGTCAGCCCTATTCAGGTTGGGTGTGACTACCAGGAGGTGGGGATCATGAAGGTAGCTCCCAAATATAGAAAAATCATCCCTTGGATTGACGTGTGGCTTATAAGGCGCTACATGCATTGCTACTGCTACGGTGAGTTACACCTGCCAATCACTGTTGCAATTGACAACTCTGGTTGATTGATGACGGGTGCCATCAGAGCACTCCCGAGTTCTTCTTCTTTTTTTTTTTTAAAGATTTTATTTATTTATTTGACAGAGATAGAGACAGCCAGCGAGAGAGGGAACACAAGCAAGGGGAGTGGGAGAGGAAGAAGCAGGCTCCCAGCGGAGGAGCCTGATGTGGGGCTCGATCCCAGATTGCCGGGATCACGCCCTGAGTCGAAGGCTAGACGCCCAACGACTGCGCTACCCAAGCGCCCCTCGAGTTCTTCTTGAATGAATTTGCTTATGGTCCATTTGGCCAATCCATGGGCTGTACGTTGACAGGAGTGTGTGGGGTAGTAACCTACGGTGGCCAGTTCAATGGATGCCGTAGAAAATAGGTTTCCAAACACATCACTCCTTTAATAAAAGTCAAAAAACATGCAGGCTTAACCCGAGCAGTTAAGGCCCCTGTGTACCGACTAAGTGATCTACTCACAAGTTCTGCCAGGAGAAAGTTCACGGCCTCGAGTCCAACAATCTCGGCCCGGGCAGACTTTGCTCCGGCAAGACTAAATTTGCCTCAAAGAAGAGCAGGGACTCAAGAAATGTTGGTCTTACTACAATGATGATGATGATGGTGGTGATGATGATGAATTGTAATGACTTTAACCAGGAAAACATCTTACAGCTGCAGGAACAACAATACGGTAGATATTAATGTGGAGATAAGGAATCTTCTTTGGAACCCTTAGGTGATCATGAGCTTTTTGAAAAATGAACACCAGGAAATAGGGTGTTATCATTTATAATCTGCATTGCAAATTCATGAGGCATAGTTGTGGGAGTAAAGCTATTCCTTCGTCTGAAACAGATTAGTTAGATCAGCGGTAAATCCACTCGGGATTTCCTCGCCTTAATATCTATGTGGCCTTTTCCCCCTTCCTGAGAACCAGGCTGTGCTTGAATGTTTTTTGGTGTCTCTATATTCGAATGGTTCCTTGCGGCCACTCATTATGTTTCTCAATTTTTAATTCAGGTGAGAAGTTTGGCCAACTGCTTCCTCAAGCGGCCTTCTTTAAAACAAAAATAGAAACAAAAACCAAAATCATCAACAGCTTTCAATCTAGTCTTTTCTAAATAACCCTGAGGACCCTGGGGAGGGGCGTGGGAGAGTGTGAATTGTCGGTACAGATGCTTTTGGTTGACTGTGTGAGTGTGCAGGGAACGTTTACAAGGGATGACTGGAAGTCAGAGTTTCTCTAAACGCTTTCCCATTCTCCTTGCACATGACAAGCACCACCATGGGGTGGAAAGAGCTTTGCATTAAGAGCTGCGGATGATGTATGGAGGTGTTGAATAATTATGTTGTACACCTGAAACTAATACAACACTGTGTGTTAACTAACTAGAATTAAAATAAAAGCTTTTTAAAAAAGTGCCAACATACCTAAAAAAGAAAAAGAGAGAGAGAGAGCTGGCAGAGAGAAGGTGCTCAGAGGTAAACATTGGAGACCTTGGACTTGACCCCAGGTAGTTGGGTGGGGGGTGGGTAGATGGCAAAGTGGAAGAATATCTTATTTTGATCTTATTTTTTCCTCTTTTGTGACCTTCAGGTTGGCTGAGCATTAAACACATACGTAAATGCCCCAGAGTATTTTTTTAAAAATATTTATTAATTTCTAAGACAAGTCCCGTCCAATATAGGACGAGCACAAAGAAATTGCATTGTTTAATGTAACAGAACAGTTAAAATTGGAAGGAGAGGTCTGGGGACCTCAAAAGCTCTTTGGGCCTTGGAATTTTAGTCTTTAAAATTAAAAAAGTTGGTTAGGGGATCCCTAGGGCCATTTTTCAGTTCTAGCATTTTAGAATTCTCTGGCGTGGGTCCCTGTGTTGTGGTTCTCAGCACCTGCTGCTTTGGGTGACTGCTCGATTAGTGAGGGGTGCCCATCAAATACCCTCCTCCATCTGGCTCCATCTGGGAGGATGATGACAGTGACGAATCCGGCGAGAGGTGGACACACCCACCTGTGTTCAATTGTCCCACAGCGATCTGTACCTGTTTTCATCTGTAAATT
This sequence comes from Ursus arctos, assembly GCF_023065955.2. NCBI lineage: Eukaryota > Metazoa > Chordata > Mammalia > Carnivora > Ursidae > Ursus > Ursus arctos. The sequence goes on along the minus strand of NW_026623056.1, from coordinate 88,387,854 downwards.
TGGCCACCCCCGAGAAATGAAGTTCTTGGCAGGCTTGAAATACAGATGCTTTGTATGGATTAATCTTGCACATCTATAATTCATAATCCTGAAGAGGAAGTGGGGGGTGGGAAAAATTTTGGAAGAGTAATGCTTTCACAAAGCAAGCTCTGTAGAGTTTATTTAAAGATTATGCGCATTTGTTTGGCTTTTCTGCTGTGAAAATGTTCAGGGAAGGAAGAACGTGGGAATGGTTTAAGACATATCCGGCAGAATTCCATGGCACAAGAGAGAAACCGTTTAGAAATCAAGGGCGCTTCTGGTAGGTGAGTCACAATTATGGGGACAAGGGAGTTGGCCACGTGTCTGCACTGTGGGACTTCTTTAAGGAGCCATGAGTTGTATGCGTGCACGCACACACACACACACACACACACACACACACGAGGTTATAGGTCCCCCTGAAAAAGGCCAAAGGCAGTCTTTGCAGATACAAATTGTTTGTCATGGTGGGAGATGGAAGCAAATAACAATGGGAAAAGATAATTTCATAGACCCCTACCGCTGAGCTGCTGAGGGCCCAGTGATGAACCCACACTGGCGTGACTGGGGGCTTTGTCTCCACCACTGGGAGATTTATCTGGGAGAGAGATGAGGGAAGTCCACAAGGGCTCTAGAAAGAACAGCCCGATGGAAGGAAACAGGGCTGAGAACAAACTGGGCAGTGTGTGGGTGACAAGTTAGTATCTGAAAGTTTGTATTCGTGTTACCCTTTGCAGTAAAATAATTTGAAAGCGGACGCCAAAAATTCAATTCATCAATAAGAAAGATTTTGGTGATATAGTTGCATGTGTTTACAGCAGATAAGGGCAGCTGCCCACCCAATATTCCTGTTTTACTCTTTCTTTTTAACAGAACCTCCGTATGGTCTGGGGCCACAATACCTAAGCTAAAGAAAAATCACTTACCTGGGCAACCTTGCTGCTGAGGAAGCCGTGGGCATGGCTTAGGGCATGGAGAAGTAGCTCCCTCCCGATCACAAGAAATTGTGCATGTGTGTGTGTGTGTGTGTGTGTGTGTGTGTGTGTTTTGACCATTAACCTGGTTACCCCTTTCCTCTTCCAACTGGATGGTGTCACGAGAACTGTGAATACAGTCGCCATCTTGTAAGAAGCATCTTTCGTTGAAAAACTATGGCAAGTGCCTTTAGATGTTTGAACAAGAACAGTGGCTTCCAGTGAGTCCCAGAGTCACGTGGAGTCCGCCTTGAAAATGCAGACGTTGGTTTGTGATCGAACTGCTTCTCACCTGGTCAACCTATGAAACACGAGCTCAGCTGATTATCAACACATTTGTTTATTTAATGATAGCTTCAGCTACTTCTGAGGTGTACCAGAAAGGCTGGCTGGTGTTTTACATATCAAGAGAGAGAAGCTTATGGAAGACAGGATCATGACTGTTGGCCAACCCAAACTCTCTTTGTGAGCCTCCTTTACTCTTGCTCACCTCCCTTACCAAAGCTGGAAAAACTGGAGGGGTTTTGAAGTGATGACCACATTCCATGCAGGGGGTGATCCTGGGAGATAAGTATTCTCTTTCCCTCCCAGGGGTGTTATGAACTGGCAAAGACTTTCTCCAAAGATGTGGATGAATTTATGAAGAGCTTCAAACAGTTACTACTCTTTGACTAAGTAATTTCACTCTTGGGAACCTACCCAAGGACAGAGTAACATGTGCTGTCCTCCAAACCTTGTAAGAAAGAAAGAAAATATATCTTCATAGACAAAGACTGCAGGGAAACAATACAAAAGTGTTAAGAATTGTTATCGCTTGTTTTGAGTGATATGCTGTTTTTTCTTTTTCAATTTTTGTAAAAAGAACATGTATTTATTTGGAAATTAGGAAAATACAACACAAGTCATTTAAAAGAATAATACCGGGCTGGTGATGGGTAGTAAGGAGGGCACATATTGCATGGTGCACTGGGTATTATACGCAAGTAATGAATCATTGAACTTTACATCAAAACCAGGGATGTACTGTATGGTGACTAACATAATATAATAAAAAAATATTATTATAAGAAAAAAAAATAAATGAAAGAATAATACCAGGGTGCCTGCGCGGCTCAGTTGTTAAGTGTCTGCCTTCGGCTCAGGGCATGATCCCAGGGTCCTGGGATCGAGCCCCGCATCAGGCTCCCTGCTCCGCTGGGAGCCTGCTTCTTCCTCTCCCACTCCCCTGACTTGTGTTCCCTCTCTCGCTGGCTGTGTCTCTCTGTCAAATAAATAAATGAAATCTTTAAAAAAATAAAAAATAAAATAAATAAATAAAAGAATAATACCGTACTCAAGTCTCTGTCCTTGGAATCTACCGCTTTTGTGGAAATAACAGTGAAATACTTTTGGGGTTCTTTGGTTACAAGTCCTTCTTTTAATTTATTTTTAAACTTGCCATGGAGAGACTGAATTCACTAAACAGAGTCATTGTATAAAAGACTTTGGGCATGAGTGCCCTCATATACTCCCTCGAACTTGCCAATGGTTCTGGGAGTTAGGTAAGGATGTATCTCTGCTTACTGTTCAGAAGGAGACAGAGAGAAACCAAGAGTCTTCCTGATGGGCACTCAGCCCCTAAGAGGCAGAGCCAGGGCCTGACCCGGCTCAGCTGATCCAAAGCCTCGAGTTCCTGCTTCGACATCAGAATTTCTATCACGAGGGTTAACACACCCCCGATGAGAGCCGCAGACAAAGTTCCCCGTAATCACAGAGAGACCGAGGAGAGAAGCTGGTTTTTTTGTCCAGACAGGAAAACAGGGAGGAACACAGCTGTGAGCTGCACAAATTGCATACATTCCAAACGGGATGGGTATTGATACCAACTTCTCAGCCCCACCCCCCATCCCCTTCTGTAACATAACCAATATGCAAAACCAGAACGCTGCCTTTGAGCTAAGTGCCCTGGCGGTCGTCCGCCGCAGAGGACAAGCTACAAGTCCTTTACACTGTGTGGGCCGGCATCGCGGCCTGGGGAGGAGCAGGGGATCAGAACTGGGGGAGAGGCAGAAGCCCCCCATGGCCGTGCTTCTGAGAACCTCGGACAGAGTGGGTTCGAGAGGCTGCGTTCGCCTTCCTTAATGAATCCATGCTCTCCGCTGACGTATGGTGTCGCAACCTAGGTTTCATTCTAGAAAATCAACTTCTTTAGAGGTGGGTGTGGCTGAGTATACTGGGGGTTAGAATATTCTCAAAGAAGAGCTAGTTTATGAAAAGGATGGTTACACCGTAAGGGACAATATAATCGCACGAGGAAGTAGGTGCCAGAAAGCGAGGCAGCAATGACATAGTCGTTGCTAGTTACGAGCAATGGTTAACAGGGTTCTTTCAAACTGACGGTACGTGACACAAAACTGGCAAATTCTTGCTGAAAGTGAGCAGGAGCCAGAAAATCATCTTCTATGTGTCAAGCTGTCAGTGGCCCAGCCCCCTCGCTGTGCAGAGGGTGGACAGGGCGTGGCGGGGACCCAGGCTTTGGCTTCTGGACCACGCCCTTGCCCTCTCTTGCTGGGGACCCTCCCCTCACTCAAAACCCACACCCAGCAAACTCAGCCCGATCAGAACGAAGAGGGCAGGGATATTCCATTGCTTTATGGACCACTGTCCGATTTTCCGTAAGCTCATTCACATTTATTTTACGCCCCGGAAACCTGAGTTAGTGCTTACTTTTAAGTTGTCAAGGTATTGTTTCGGGAATGCCAAAATGATGGCTTGTCTATGTATACAGACATTTTCCTTCTCTGCTCAGTCTCTCTAGAGTTCCTTCCCGCCTCCACCCCCGTTTTTAATTTATTACTTTTGAAGTATCCTTTAAGTAGTAGATGTTTAAACACTTTTTAATTGGGGAAACTGCAGAGTGTAACTGCTGGTCTGGCGGACAGCAGGGGCCCGGAGCCCCTGGCCAGCGGACAGACACGCTCTGCTCACGGCTATCTGACCACAGAAGCATCCAGGCCCTATCATGGCCCCCAGACATCCTTTGTCAGGTTTGGGAGGAGTTCTTCACGTATCTGTCGAGCTGAACGGAAGGGATGTGCGAGGCAAGCCTCAGATCCCACCATCAGTCGAGTAAGACGTGCAGGCACGGCGTGCTCCCCGAAGGAAAACAAGCCCCATCTGCATTTTGGGGGAAGGATGGCTAAAAGCTACAAAGCGTGTTTGTCTTCTGGCTTGATTGAAAAAGCAAAGATGGAATCAATTAAGCCCAGCCAAACCACGTCTGTCGACTGTGAAGTGTCGCGTGTGTTTACAGTCGCTCGGTCCCCGGGAGCTGCTGAGGCACACGGCAGTCAAGGGAAACGGGACTGAGGAAAATAAATGCCAGTTCTCTCCTCTTGCCATTTGTCTGTTCCTTCCAGAGTCGGAACGAAGACTAAGCGTTTCAAAACGAACACAGCAAGATACAGGCATCTTCTTTCAAAACAATTGTCCGAGGGGCTGGAGGCTACGAGCTGGGCAGCACAGACACCCCCCCCCCCCTTTGGTGTGTTCTGCCATCTACCTTTGTCCCTAAGTGCGTATGCTGCTGCCAATCTATGTCCCAGGACAGGCGCACAGCCACGTGCCCAGATGCAGTCCTGCAGGAAGGCGCGCGTGCACGCACCCATCCAGCCGTGCCTTCCGTTTGCCCGGGTTATGGGCAATTCTGATCCAGTTCTCACTGGAAGAGGGTGGCAAAGGGCTGGGGCCTGGAAACAGGGGCCCCTCTGTGCTGCTCCATAGCTGTGGGATTCCAGACAAATTATTCAAGTCAGCTGCATTCCCTCTCCTTGTTGCTATAATGGGAATAATGATGCTCCCCTCCACCCCCCACCCCACCTCGTAATCTCCCCGAGTCTCCTAGGGGTGGTTGTTAAAAATGCCACGTCTGAAGCACTCCCGGGTCCGGTGCTGTGAGCAAGGCTCTGGGCCTCTGCGTGTTGATGACATACTCTCTGGAACTCTCTCTGTAAGTGACTGTGCGAGAAGGACAGACATCAGGTTAGGGGTCCCTTCCATATTAAAGGCCACAAGTCTCTGTATGATTTGTCATCCATGAGATGAGGCTGGAGGCAGATGATACCCCCTCCCACTTTTTGTGTTGGCCTTGGTTTACTTGGTTCCCCCCCAGGGTACTGAGGCCTTGGCTGTTCTGAAATAGGACGAGTTCGAGCTCGTCCCTCCTTGTCATCCTCGACGACTCGGTGACCAACAGTGCTGGCAGACACAGAGGCTGGGGAGCATTACTCCGTTATTCAGAGTGAGAGGTGGAGGGTGTTCAGGGTGGGGGGATTCCCGGGGGGGAGAAGAGCCCCTCCCAAAGGCCTGTCTTATCGCCTGGCACTGTTATACTCAGTCCCATGAGCAGGGGCTGGGAGGTTTGGGGTGAAGTGGGTCCCAGTGCTCCCAGGAGTCAGGACGTCAGGACGTCAACGTTGCAAACCACCCCTCCCCCCATCAGCAGCACGCCCCTATCTCTTCTTTCATCTGTAAACGAAGGATAATAATGCCTGACTGCTGTGCCCTGTGGGGTGATTAGAGGCTCCAGTGACACAGGACAGGAACAGGAAAGGGTTGTGACAACTACACAGTTTATCAGAAGCTCTTGTTTCTACTTCCTGACCTGGTTCCTGTTTCCCTCCAACTCATTCCCTTGGCCCTCGTTCGACCCTTTATTTCCATTAATGTGGATAATGGGTTCGGAATGATGGATGAGAATTAGAATGGTTCTTTTTTCCCCATCCAATTATAACTCCAGGAAGAATTTGGGGGCCAGGGACCTTCTGCGGATCAGTGGAAGCCCCATCAGGCACCCCCAATCACGGAACTCTCCCTGCCCATTCCTGCTGGTAAAATTGGCCAACGGTGTCTCTACTTTTCCCTCTGGTTCTGCACAGCTGTGATGTGTGTGATCATGTTTAACCCTCCAGCCTGACTGCTTGCTTCGCAGACACAGAGGCAGGAGGCTCACGGAGACTGTTCAACCGGCTCCCGCAAGTGCACACAGCAAAACCCCTGTCATAAATCCCTTGTTTTATCACTTCTAGCGCTTCTGTTTCCTGACCAAACCCCAGCTGATACAAGCATAATCCTATTTGCAAAATTGGACCTGGACCAAGCAAGTGTTTTATATAATAGGCAACTCCAGGTCCACACTCCTCTGATACCCCTTGGGATGAAGTCATACAATTACCTGACTATTCCATCTGATTTGTTAGACTGGAGGCATTTCATTAAGGTTCCAGCTAATTTCCTTGTCTCAATTCTCTGCTGCCTGATTGAATTCTGGGTTCTTGCCACATCCCCCTGTCTATATGGATATTTAAATATCTGAGCAGTGACCGCCATCTCCCCTAGGCATTGGCCTTGGCTCATAGCTCTGATGTCCTAATATAACAAGGCCTCCGATGAGCAGGACTTGGCCAACTGACATCCGCTGACTGTGTTTGCTGCTGACTCTTTCTCTGTGGGGTCTCTGCAGGCCCCCCTGGGAGCATTTGCCTGTCCTCCCATGAGGTTCCCATTGCTGCTCTGCCTGGCCCCTGGGTTTCAGAGGTCCCATCTTCCAGAATCTCTTTGTTGTGGTCCCAGTACCCATCTAGGAGGTTCACCTAAGCAGACTCTAAGATCTGAGCTCTCTCTTACATGGCCCATACCTGGTCCGTAGGAAGCAGCTAAGAGCCCAGTGTCCCCATCAGTGGAAACTGACCTCGTGTCTGTGCTGTTCCATCCCCTCTCTTTGCTCTGATGCTGCAAGCCCACAGCCTATAGCTTCTCATCATCGGCTTCTACAAGCAGGTGTCAATTATCAGTCCACCAGACCTCCCCAAATCCCAGGCACATGGAACAAGGTCTCCAATCAACTCTGTTGAAAAGGGTCTCTTGGTTTGAGATGAAGAAGGACACACACGTCCACCCACTACCCCTGCAAGGTTTCTCCAGGGAAACGTTTTTCACAAACTCTCCATCCCCAAAGCCTGACCTCTTTATACTGTTGATATGAGTTATCTGATAGCCCTTGACCACCTACTCTAAAACATTCGCATGGAGATCTATTTTACCATGTACTTGTAACCTGAAACCTCCCACCCCGGGTGTCTTTGAGAAAGCACCCTGTATAAAATCATGTTCTGTAGATTGACAGTACTTTCACAACAGGTCTCGGGGTGGTGGTGCTCTGTCCACAGTGTTACATGTGGGGTCTGGGCCACAGGGAAGCCCCAGGGGAGAAGGGGACCTCATGGTCCCAGCCTGATGACCACAGCTATTGGATTGACTCACTCTAATAGGTGCGATTTCAAGCTGGCCAAGCTGTCTTTCAACCACAATTTGTCTTCCTGCATTTTTAGCCTCGGTGAGGGGCGGTGAGTAACGCTGCTCGGGCATCTGATGGCTGTTTCTTATTGGACATTTATTCATCAATATCATGTCACGCTTTAGGCTGACAAGCCACTGGAAAGGGCTTCAAGGCCAGGTGCCATGCCTTGGCGGGGGCTGCGCTCCCTTCTCTGCCCCACTCTAGCTGTCTAGCATCCCGTGTCACAACCTTGCTCTATCCTCTTTCATCGGGTTCTCAGGGTGCATTTCCTTCTCTTTTGCCTCAAGAAGTCCCCATTCATCAAGTTTTCTTGCCTCTGTAACTAGACTATAAGTGACTCAATGACATACAGGGCACTTTGTCAGACTCAGCAAGGTTCCAGGACAGCTCAGAACTCATACTGGGGCTTAGCAGTGCACGCTGGAAAGAATCGAGTTGAATGTTTCCAGAGGCTCTGAGCATGAAAAATATAGCTTTCAGAAATATTCTTGGAAGGGCAGGGAAACCAGAATGCTGTAGAGAACTTGACTTTAATTGATCTTTAATTTATAAGCTGGTATCTTCTTCCACCCTCTTCAAAGACTGCAGAGAAGCCGCCATCTTGGAGCTGAGGTGTCTAGTCAGCAAGATGCCCCCAAAACTCCTGAGTTCCTGGAGATGTAGAGGGAGATAGTGAGAAGAAAAGCATCAGTGAGCAGCTGTGTTGTGCCAGGCGCGCTCTCAGCACTGCCATGAATTCCCTGGTGCGGCTCTCCCAACTGTTCCATGTGCTGGGTACTCTCATCAAGAACTCACTTCAAGATGGCAGTCTGGTGATGTTGGTACCTTTCCCAAGGTCACAGCTCACTAGGTGATGAAGCTAAAGACTGAACCAGGAGGTCCTCCTCCTGAGTCCACCCTTGGAATCCCTCTATTGTCCTCCAATGGTTTTGCAACCTGGGAGGCAACAGTACAATCCTCGTCCTGCTACTCTCCAGCACACTCCGTTTGGGGCTGATTACTTGCTGTATCCCAGTCTCAGTTTCTAAACTGAAAATGAGCACAATAACACTTAGCTGGCTGTGAAGGTGAGAGAGAGGATAGAATGTCAAGGACCGGCTGAGGGAAGAGACCCTCCTCCTTCCTCTCCCCTCACCTCACACAAATGCACGCATTGTGTGGTTTATCCTGGTAAGGGATAAAACAGGTGGTTGTAGGTCGTGGGTTTCCAGAAACTTCCAGAAATGGAACAGCATCTGAAGAGATGTGCAGTGTGTGCCGTGGGGTGGGGAGGCTGAGCGAAAGTCAGGAGTCCCCACCAAATGTGTGTCCTCGTCAGGAAAGACCAGGTGACCTGGTGGGGCTTACTGCACCCCAACCACCTGTCACACCCACCATGTCACCATGATCTTTCAGGTGACTTCCCCCTTTGCACTGACTACTATACATTTCCCCCTTAAAATAGCACTTTATTGATTTCTATCTTCTAAAACATAATTTATGTTCCTGGGTGAATTTTAGAAAGCATAGGCAAAAGTAGAAATCTCAGAGTCACATACACGCCAGCCTCTTGTCTACTCACCATCTCTCATTCTCAGGCTTGAACAGGTAATTTTTCATTCTTTTACTTGTTATTTTGCTAAGCCCTTTCCCGTGAGGCTGATGCTTCGCACGCATCTTCCGCCCACACCCTTGGGCGGAGGGTCATAGCTGCAGGAGCGGTGAGATAGCTCTGGCCCCACGCAGGCGCCCTGACGAGAATTCCAGCCCACCTAAGACACAGCAGAGTCACTTGCTGTGCCCAGCATCCTCCCTCCTGCCCTGTTCTCCGTTCTCCTCAGTGGCCCGGTCCTGTCCATGCCACCTCCTGTCCACCAGTCCCCTTTTCCTTGTCTATTCGGCTCTACCCCTGCAGGACTGTTGCAAAGGGCGCCCAGTGGCTCTCCTGGCCACCGTCCTTACCCTCCCCATTCCTTCTCTGCACTTAGGCCACTGATCCTGTTACAGTGCAAAGCGCATCCCATCACTCTTCTGCCTGAAAGCCGTGCATCGTGTGCTCTGGCCTACAGGGGAAGTCCTGCCTCACCTGCCTTCGCTCCCTGGCCGCCTCATCTTGGACCCTCGTGTCAGCCAGGGCCACAGTAAACTCCAGGCTCAGCACCCCCCATTACCCGCCCCCGGAAGGAGCCTTGTCATCCTCCACGTCTCAGAGTGAACGCCACCTCCATGTCGTGTCCCCCTTAGATGATGTTGGGGCTTCTGCTCTGCCTCCTGGCTCTGGACTCCCCGACTTCCCACCCCCAGGACAGTGGCATTAGCTTGGGCTCTGCCTGCCTTCCACTTCACGGGGTGGGGGGTGGTGGTGTCTCAGGTCTGAATTTATGAGTGGCCACTGTCGGCTCCTAAAAGAAGCAGGGCTGGTGCCTCATCTCTCACCTCAGAGGTGACTGCGACCACGTTCCCAAGCCTCTTTTCTTCCCATCAACACTCTCTTCCCAGGTACTGTGACCCTTTTTCATGGCTTTAAATGTCATTTGGGTGACTGACTATCCCAATTTACTTGGGACCCAGCGGTTTCCCTCCTTGAGGGACTTGGAGTGCTGAAACCACGAAGTCCCAGGTTAGCTGGGATGAGGGGGTCACCCCAGGTACCACCGAGGGCTGGCAGTCCCTCAGATTTGTGTCTGCAGCCCCAGCCTCTCCCCTGAACTCCGGACCCTGGGAGCGAATACTTCAAATACACTCGAATGTGGTGGGCATCTCAAAGCTGGCCCCCTGTGGCCCTATCCCTCTGCCTCCCTAGCTCACTAGATTCCACCCCTCCTTAAAAGTGCCCGACTACTTCCCACCCCAGGACCTTTACACCTGCCATGTCTTCTGCCCCCGATCTTCCTCTTTCAGCCTGAGAGTTCCTCCCCCATAGAGTCCTTTCCAGATCTAAAGCAGCCCCCTTCCCTGCTATTACACTCCTGCCAGAGCCGGCTCACGGCTCTCCTGGTACTTACCGCAGCCAGAAATCATTCCATTCATGGCACTGCTTACCTGCCTACTGTCTCCCCTCTCCCGCTTCCTGCCGGCCACACTAGGACGCACGCCCAGGACGGTGGGGATTTTGTCCCGTTGTCTACCGCAGTGTCTGCACACAGTAGCCTCAACAATTTTGATGAACGAAAGAATTCATTGATTTTTATTGGAATAAAAATGTGCTTGAGAGACAGCACTGAGCAATTTTCCTAAAACAATTTCTGAGTCAGAGAACAGTATTCATTGACAAACGTTATCATTTTTCCATCGTGTTATTTATGCATCCTCTTTGTCCATGTCTCAATAGGGCCGTTGATGGTGGAACTTTTCCTACTAGAGTATTAATGCAGAGAGCAAATTGGGAGAAGATTTGCATCAGCCCTGGGAAGTATCATCCAGCATTTTACTTGATAATTCAGACCAAAGGATCATTATTTTTTAAGATTTTTATTTTTTTGGATTCAAAGCAAAATTAAGGGGAAAATATAGGGAGTTCCCCATAACCCCCCCGCCCCCACACCTGCACAGCCTCCTCCACTATCAACCTCCCCCACCAGAGGGTATATTTGTCACCGATGAATCTGCCTTGACATGTCATCATCACCCAGAACCCCAGAGTTGACACTGGGGTTCACTGTCAGTGTTGCACGTTCTGTGGGTTTGGACAAATGCCATACAGAGTAGTTTCACTGCCTAAAAATCCTCTGTGCTCTGCCTGTCATCCCTCCCTCACCCCCTTCCACTCCAGGCCAACACCGATCGTTTTACCTTCTTCATAGCTTTGCCTTTTCCAGAATGTTCCATCGCTGGAGACATACAATACGTAGTTTGTTCAGACTGGCTTCTTGCGGTTAGCGATAAGCATTCAGTGCTCCTCCATGTCTTCTCGTAGCCTGAGAGCTCATTTCTTTTTAGTAATGAGTAATATCTCATTGTCTGGATAGAGCAGAGCTTATCCATTTATCTACAGAATTTTGCCTTCCCACCAGCAAGGAAGGAGAGTTCTCATGGCTCCCCATCCGCACCGGCACGTAGTTGTCAGTGCTCTGGATTTTGGCCATTCTCACAGGTGTGTAGTTTCATTACTTTTTAAAATAAGGAAAATATAAAATACAAGGATCAGAATCGTTTTTAATGACGCTCCAAGACATAGGTATCATTGTTAGAGTTTGATGTTGATGCTACAGGAATTTTTTTTTTCAATTAATAGATGTTTTTTGATTTTTTGAGAACCAGTGTAATAGTGCGTATTTTGTTTGGTAACTGCTTTAATTTTTACTTTACATGCCCCGATAATCTTTATACACCATTCCATTTTTAATAGTTGCATGATATCCCAGTGTAGATATGAGTCTTAAAATCCAGATTTTTACTGTTATAAACAAGGTTGAGACACACATACTAGTGAACATGTCTTCGCATAAATTTTTGTTATTCCCTGTAACAAATTCCTTGCAGTGAAATTAGAGGGCTGTGAAATTTTTAAACTTTTGAAATTTGTAACCAAATAGCTTTATGGAAAGGTTAAATGAATTTTTATTTCCCAACATATGAGGGTATATCTGTTCTCAAATGTCACCAATATTAAGTTTGGTGAATTTTTAAAAATGTCTGCCAGTTTCGATCTACTTTACTGTGGTTTAATTTTCACTTCTTTGAGGATGGGGAATGCAGTTTTTGGCGTTGTCTTCTGGAAGAGAGGGCAGGATTTTTTCTATAGACTATCACCCGTGTTACTAGGGAGGAAGCATGGGGGATGATGAGGAGACAATGGGTGGGTGGGGCAGGGTGGGAGTGGGAGGGGCAGCTCGTGCTGAGTCTGGTCACCTGAAAAAGGTCAGGGCTACTGCTCCCATGCTTCTTAAATTCAAGATGGTGGGGTATGAGGATCTCAAAGTCCATCTCTGGCATCAGAATGGATGGAAATCCATAGCCAGCAATTAGGCCAGAGCTTTGCCAAGAGGGTCTGGACATTTACTGAGAGCATCCCCGGCTTCAGAAGGTTGACCAAGTCTCCCGCTGCCACTTTCCATAGAGGATCGAGCCAGGTGGGCTGAGACTGACAGTGGTGGGGAGGTAACCCCAAGGGAGGGCAAAGGGTGAAGGTCTGGGGAGAGGGGTTTTCTCCACCTGGGGGTGGCAGCGAGCACAAAGCCCCTTTGTTGTGGTTCAATTCTTGTAACTGAGTGGCTTGCCAGAGAAACACTGTAGTTAAACCTAAAAGCTAAGCTTTATAAAGATGCTGACCACTGGGGCGCCTGGGCGGCTCAGTCAGCTAAGCATCCAACTCTGATTTCAGCTCAGGTCATTATCTCAGGGTCATGAGATCAAGCCCCGCATTGGGCTCTGTGCTGCGTGTGGAGCCTGCTTAAGATTCCGTCTTTCCCTCTGCCCCACTTCTCTCTCTCCATCTCTAAAAAGAAATAAAAACAATGAAAAAAATAAAGATGCTAACTACTATTTTGCAAGGTACCAGGCCTCTCTGATCCTCATACGCCATCCCATGTGGGATCTTCCATGCTGTTTAAAGTGTGTTTGCAAAGAGGCCCAGCATCTGTAGTGGTCTATTTTACACACACACACACACACACACACACACACACACACGAAAGGAGAACAATCCTGTCAATGCCTTTCTTTGGAATTTTCACAAGACTACAATATTTTGTTTAATTTGAATTGTTCACTGTTCTTCCTGGTTTGAAATGATGGAGAGTGTATGGAAACGCAGCCTGTCCAACTCTGTCAGAACTTGACTTTCCAAATATTTAATGTTTAACTTTGCCAAATGGCTTTCACACCCAGAATCTATTTCCAGAACCGCAAAGGGATTCCTCCCTTCTTTCCGATTTGGGTGTGGAGACCTAGCAAGTGGACTGGCACATCCTGTCCACCCGAAGGAGCAAACGTTCTAAGTGAGCCCGCCGTGAATGCCAGCCCAGAGGAATGTTCGAGTGGATCAAGTCACTCATCTATTTACTGCTCATCCCCACTGATTCCTAAAAACACAAGCAGAAGTAGATGGGGAAGTAGCTTCGAGAAAGGTGTTTTTATGCAGTTAGAAATCTCGGGTGTCCTGAATTCATCTCTAGGTAGGCAATAGCATGCTTGATTTAAAGATATCAAAACTCTTTTTTTTAATTAGATGTTCTTCCATCAGAGTGTTGAACTAGATGCATTTATTAAACTGTGCAGAGCATAGCATCTTTTATACTCACTGATGATGGTTTAGTGGGAACAGATTCTAAGCTTTCTGTGTTTTCGACATCTCACCTCCTCGTAAGCGAGCGGTGATATGTCGAAGGTGGGACGGCTCGCTACAGAGTCACTTTTGTAGATGATTAGTATTTTCATTTACTTATTCATTCACTAAACATCATCTGTGCATTGGGCCTGGGACTGTTGCTCAGGGAGAGAAGATGAATGGCAAAATCAAGTGGAAACCCAGAGGCAGCAGCCTGGGCTCTTTTGAAGGCCAGGAAGGCTTCCTAGAGGAGGTGATTTTTGAATTGGACCGTGAAGGAGACCGAGGTGCAGCGGTACCTGATGAAAGCCAAGAGATGTTCATTGCACCAATATCTTGCTCAGCATTTTTGAAAGGTGATTCTTGACCCAGGATCTTCTCAATGTGTGTGGGCGATGCTCTCCCTGGTGGAGAAAAGAGGATGGCAAAGAAAACACACTCCATACACTCCCCAAACCTTACACAGTGGCTGATGAACATTAGCCACCAGTGGCTTGCTGGGTTTACTACTACTGTGAGTGTCCACTTTTTAGTTCTTATCCATTGTCTGTCATTACTCTGCTTCCCTCCGAAGATGAAGTATGTTGCATTTGTAAATATTTTATTTATTTTTATTTTTTTAAGATTTTATTTATTTGACAGAGAGAGACAGCCAGCGAGAGAGGGAACACAAGCAGGGGGAGTGGGAGAGGAAGAAGCAGGCTCCCAGCGGAGCAGGGAGCCCGATGCGGGGCTCGATCCCAGGACCCTGGGATCAATCCCTGGGCTGAACGAAGGCAGACACCTAACGACTGAGCCACCCAGGCGCCCCTGTAAATATTTTTTTAGATAAGATAGGTACTGGGTTATATTTTCTCCCCAAACATTTTTTTTCACTTTAGATATTTAAAGGATGAACGTTCAGTAGCGATGGTAACAGAAATAATAATGTGCCTTTATAAAGCCCATGAAATAAATATGCGTCGTGCACTTCAAATAAGGATGTCATTGTCCTTGTTGGACAATGGGGGTTGGACAATTCGTGTTGGGGTATTAAGATACAGTATGGGAGCAAGCCAACTCCAGGTAACGGGAAGCCACAGGGGTTCTGAACAGAGGACGAACTTGTTTCTATTCACATTTTGAGAAGAATAGGGAAGCAGAGGCTGGTAAGGAAGGTCTCTCAGTGGTGCAGGTGGGAAAGGAAGGGCTCAGATTTAGGATGTGTTTTTAAAGGCGAAGGTAATAGGATTCATGGACGGATTGGATCTGGAGCATGAGAGAAAGAGAAGAAACAAGGACAACTTCTAGATTCCTGTGCTGGACAAAAGGCGCCATTTGTGGCCATGAGGAGGATGGTTAGATCATAAGAGGACACATGGGAGGAGGTGACCAACAGCACAGTTTTGGCTGATGAGTGGGAAAGACTGCTCTGAAGTTGGGTTTCCTAGAAGCAGTGCCTGGGATGGGGATTCCTGTGCAAATGATTTATAGAGGACGGGCTCTCAGGAGAAAGGTTACGTGGGATGTAGCAGGGGCCTGATCCCACAGGGAACTCCTGAGCAGAGTGTCACTGTGGCGTTGTTCCTCCTTGTTGTAAGCGAGAAGGTGGGCTTTTGTAGCCCCATAACAGCCAGTCACTGGCTAGGGTACTCACTCACCCCTTTGAGGGCATAATCCCCCCAACATTTCTGGATGAGGTGTCTTTCATCAGCCCTCCTCTCTCAGCAGCCAGGGGATTCTGCTGAAAGGATGCACTTGTGAGCTGTTGGCAGCCAATGTGCAGAAGACCTGGGGGAGGGACACCTTGGCCTGGGGAAGGTCTGTTACGCTGCCTCGTAGACAGCCAAGGAGAGATGTAGAGTAAGCAATCGGAGCTCAGGAAGGAAGCTGGGGTTGGGAGAATAAGGTTAGGGGAGCAGCGGTGTGTATCCTGGTATTTAAAGCAATGAAACCAGCCAAGAACAAGTCAGGAGGCAACATGGATGAGAAAGAGAATAACCTCAAACCTGAGGCCTCTGGCACTTCAACATTCAAGGTTTGGAAGAGGAAGAGGAAGCCACAGAGGGAATTGAAGTGGAGAGACCGGTGGTAGAAGGAAAATCTGGGCAGTAAGGTGTCCCAAAGCACTGTGGACCATGTGTGCCTAGAAGGAGGGTGGCCAAGGAAGGGGGCACTGAGAATGGACCACTTGAGTGGGCAGAAGGGAGATTGCCAGTGACCTCAATGAGAACAATCTGGGAAGAGCGATGGGAAGCAAAGCCAGGCAGAGTGGGCCCTGCAGGGGAGGGGTGCTGAAGCAGTAGGACAGACTGCACACCCTGGAGATGGGTTGCTAGTGCTGGAAGGGAGTGGGCCAGAGGGAACGGGTGAAAGGCAGCGAAGAGGGGGTGGAGGTGAAGAGTCAAGAACTTGTTCATCAAAGCTTTGGACGCTATATCCAAAAGCAGGGATTTCAGGCAACGGAAGAAACCACCGGAAGGATTTTAAGGAGAGAATAAATGTGGTGGGGTTTGTATCTCATTCTGGAAAAATTTTATGCCCTTGTAGGTAGGCTCGTGTGCCTACACTGCACACCCTTTTTAAATTCACAGGAAATTATCCTGAGGGTGTGTCTCTGTAACTGTCGTTCCATCGTGTTTTCCTGTAGCTTAGAAGAGCTTTCACCTCTGTAAGTCTCTGAGCCAGCTGGACACTCCCTCTCAATTCCTTTTGGCACTCCTTTTTGAGACAACGGTGCTTAGAAAATAATGCAAAAATGAGAAAAGATAGATAATTATTAAAAATTTCTCCCATGAGTTTTAAAATTCTCATCAGCATTTTCTTCCTCATGCAGCCAAAGAGAACCTTCTTTGCAAAACGGGCTAAGCAATGTTGTCAGATAGCCTGTGAGTTTGACATGTGCAGTTTTGCCCACATTTTAGCCAGCTGAGTTCAAAAGAAGGACCATAATTTCCTGGAAACATCTGGTTCTCGATCCACCATCTGGCATGATCTTGGTAACTCTTAACTGTTATTTTGTGCCATTTCATCAACTTTTATTTATTTTACATTATTCATTCATCTTGGAAAGGAGTCCTTAATGCTTATCAGAACATACTTCTTTCGAGTCTCCTTCCTTTTAAAAACAGTATAGCTCACTTGTACTGTTGTTCTAAGAAAGCAAAAAAAAAATGTTTCATACTTAAGCTTTCAGGCCATGCCGACTTGGTATAAAAGAGTTTTCTTCATATATATTTATTTCCTGAGGGCACATTAGGGTTTTTTGTTAGCCAGATCTTATCGACTTTCTGACTGTTGGTGGGAAAATAAATTTGCGCCACTGCTTTGGAAAATTTGGCAGAACCTACTAGCTCTGACAACTTAGAAACTCTATGGCCTAGCAATTCCATTCCTGGATGGGTGCCAAACAGAAGTGCATACATTTATTCCTAAAAAGACCAACACCAGAATATCCACAGTAGCCCTGGTCATCACGACCCCCAACAGGAATCTCCAAATGCCCTTCAACAGTGGAGTGGATAAATTGGTCATGGAATAGTCACAAAATGGAATACTATACAGTAAGAAGAAGGAATCAAATACAACCACATGCAACAATATGATCGAATCTCTTAAGCATGATATTGGGCAAAGTATATACTCCACGATTCCATTTATATAAAGTGGGAAAATAGGCAAAATGAACGTATGGCCGTGGAAGTCAGGCTAGTGGTTGTGTTTGGGGAGACTTAGTGGCTGGAAGGGTCACAAGGGAAGATTCTCAGACGATGGTCATGTTCTGTTCTTATCTGCTTGCTGGCTCCTCAGGTGCCTCAGTTCTTGAAAGTCTTTCAAATGTACAGTTTTGATCTGTTCGTTTTTCTGTACAACTGTTATACTTCAATTAAAGCTCAAAACGCAGCCCAGAAAGCATAAAAAGAAACAAGATATTAGAACTGATTCTAAACGTACTAATAAAAGTAAATGTGATAGATTTATCCATAAAAGGAAAACACTCTTTAAAAAACAACAACAACAACAAAAACATGAAACAGAACATCAGGTCTGTATGTCAGAAAAAGCTGTACTTTCTTAGTGGCTTCATACCAACCAAAAGGATATTAGATTTCAGAACAACAGTTGAATTCTCATCCCTGATTTCGTCCCAAAGCACAGAGCACCCCAACCCTTTTTTCCTTTTGGAGGATGCTTCTTTACGAGATGTATCAGAGAAATGGCTCACCTCAGTAATCACCTTTGAACACTGAGCAGCTTCAATTTCCCGCATGGCATCCTCCCAGACTTCTCAGTGTTCTCAGTTGCCATCTTTTTCTGGAGTCTTGGCACACTGGGTCCACTCCTCACACCCAACCATTAGCCGTAGCCTCGCATCCTGGCGCTGTGCCTGTCCATTCCACCTGGCTTCAGCTCAGCCCCTGCCCAAGAAGGCAAGCTCCTGGAAGACTAGACTCATTGCTCTTCTGTTTGTGTGGCCCTTGGCCCCACAGTCAAGTTCCTGATGGATGCTTGGTGAACAGTGATGGTGGAATGATATTCCCTGGGTGTCTGTGTTGCAGATAACAGTGCTGAACATATTCTCCCTCTTCTAAGAGCATCCTTCTAAAACAGAATCTGTGCCAACCGAATGCACAACACTTTAATGAGTTCTGTGCACTGCACAAGCACAGAAGTTTGGTCTTGAGGCTGGTTTCCCATTTGTATTTTTGAAAATGGTCTCATTTGTTACTTGGAGACCTTCCCACTATGGAGAGTTGTAATTGCTGCTCAGACACTCTCAGCCTCCTCTTGATTGCAGCCAGAGGGATTGGATTTGAGTGTGGATTTACGCCCTTGACTACCTTTCCTACAGGGGAGGAGAAATGTGTCAAGTGCTTTTTCTCTGTAGCCATCAAACTCTTAATTAATCATGACAAGAATGACATGTTCTCAGCTTCCACCCAAATTGGACCATCTCATGTTTTCTCATTTCTTATTTCGAGCTTTATTTTTCTCATAGAATCCAGTTTCTCTAAACATTAGTATTTATAAACCCATGATATGCTCTACATTTGACATATTAATCCCACTGTTATCAAGCTCTCTGAAGATTGAACAAGATTGAATCATTTTGTGATTTAAAAAAGTTCTTTTCTTCTCCCATAGTGCTACATAATTTGACAGGCTTCCTTAAGAATGTCAGTGGGTGCAGAGTTCACATTTGGCATGATTATGCTTCAACCAGAAGAAAGATTTTTCCAGATGGTTTGGAAGGCTAAGGGGCAATATTTGGGAGACCAGGAAAAATTCCCAGCATATAATTTATTGGAAATGCCTGTTCAGTCCTTTATGCAAAATCCTTTTTTTCCTTCCACTTTTGTCCTATTCTGTTATCTGAAGGCTTCTTTTCATGGGACCCAAACCTCTATGCCTTTTGCAGGCAACTTTTAGCACCATTTAGTGCTGGGGGACGTATTCCTAATATAGTTTGTTTATTACATATAATCATGAAATTGCCATTTTGTAACTGTCAAATATTGGCAATTTCATATGGCTTAATCTAAACATTGGTTCTTGTGATTGTGTTCATCCAGTCCTCAAACATTTGTCCAACACCTGTCATGTGGCCGACACAGCATTAGACTGTGAGGCTACTGCAGGGAACAGGACGTGACCCTGTCCCCTGAAAGCCTAACAGAGATCACAAATGTCAGCCATTGTGTACAGAGTGCAAAAATAGCACCGTGATTGGGAGCTGGGAGTCATGGTGGGGCACCTGAGTCAGTGCCGGAGGACAGTTGGGGAAAGCAGTGACCCTGGCAAAGGGAGTGAGAGTTGGCCAGCCGAGGGAGAGATAGGAGTGTAAGAATAACACCCTGGTTCTAGAATGTTCCAAGGTCTGGGGTGGGAGAGGGGAACAGGACATACTTGGCTATGGTGGCAAGAGAGAGCCTGTGAGGGTGTTGGGGAGCTCTGAGTCTGTGAAGATGAGTGGGGGCTTGTAAACCACGCTACGGTTTTGGAAATTATTCCAAGGACAATGGGGAGGAGGGCTTTAAACTGAGGCATGGTTAATGCTACTCTGTGTGGTTTGTGGGATTGTGGGAGGGGCAAGAGTTGTGACAGTGAAGACCACCAGGATGAAGGCTTGGGTGCACTTTTCCTTTGTTCTGCTAATTGTTTGTTCTTGAGGGAAATTGCTTTCTTTCATTTTGGCGTGAAGACAGAAATCCTGCCGTGATCCTGCAAGCCCACTGCCTGTACAGAGGCTGAAGCAGCAGACCAACCAGGCATGGCAAGAGACAGGACCTCTGATGGCCAGGGCTGTCTCTTGCAGGAGCTGCACAGGGCACCTCTGGGGCGGCTTGTCCATGGCAAGTGTTCTGGGCCGAGCAAGGACGGCAAGTCATTGTCTTGGGCTTGGAAGTCACACAAAAATACCAAGACACAGGCCAGTGCCCCTAAGGCAGAGGCCTTCTTAACGACGTAAAGGAGTGGCAGAAATACACACTTTTGCTCGAAAATGCAGCTAGGAAAGAATTACATATAGATGTGGCAGAACACCTTACGTTGGAGCCTTACCCCAGTCTTTTGGAGAGGAAGGAGAACAGGGCACAGGCAGAGAGGCCTGCTTAAATACTTAGACCAACTCTTGCTTTCGTTTATAATTTAATATTACAATCTAAGTGTCTAAAGCACATTAATTTATCTGATCCTGTACAGCGCTTTGGCTACTGCCCCCAGCCCCCTGTTGGTTTTCCAAACTGGCCTAGAGTTTCCAGGTTGTTGGAAGCACTGGTTATCCTGTGGCCTTCAAGAATATCTTACATTAGAGCCAGTCACACTGAGTTCTGGTTTTTCCATCAGCTAAACCTTTTCACCAAATTGCCCATGGCTGAAACTATTTTCTGATAGATAAATATTTTCAAAGTTCCACTGTCAAGCCCAGTTTAGAAATGTCAAGTTCGTAATGACTGTCCCCACCAGTGTCTCTTCCTCCTTATGGCACCTTTTATTTATTTTTTTTTTTCCAGAGCAACAAAGTAGAGATCCACATATTAAAATGAAATTCCAAAAAAAAGAAACACTGTTTTCTTTGTGATAATTCACAGTTATTCAGAGAAGAAGTATCTTGATACTCTTCTATTTTAAAATCACACCCACCCTTCGGTTCAAATCCAGTGCTTGTGCCCCTGGCTGTTACGACTTAGTACGAACAACACAAAGCAGCAAGAAATACTTCTTTTTTTTTTTTTTAAGATTTTATTTATTTATCTGACAGAGAGACACAGCGAGAGAGGGAACACAAGCAGGGGGAGTGGGAGAGGGAGAAGCAGGCTTCCCTCCGAGCAGGGAGCCTGATTTGGGGCTCGTTCCCAGGACCCTGGGATCATGACCCGAGCTGAAGGCAGATGCTTAATGGCTGAGCCCCCCAGGCGCCCCAAGAAATACTGTTTAAATTCCTCAGAGAAGTGACAAGTGGTCTAAAACGTTTGAGGATACTTATCTATTTGGTAAAGTTTAAAGAAGGGATAGGGATATTTTTGTTGTTGTTGTTGTTGTTTTAAATCAGGAAATATAAGCCAGATTATTTAAAAACCAGTGTAAAGGTGGGCACACGTGAAAAGCAGTGTATTCTCATCACGGGATGTACTGGGTGATATTTTTTTATCTCTTTATGGGTTTATTTATCCGACACCTGCCCTAAAGTGGCAGCTCTTTCCTTGGGGGCTCTTCTGGCTGCGCTGTAACCCCAAATCCTGGGAAGGCAGCTGGTGCACGGAGCAGGTATTGAATAAAGGTACAGATCCACAGGTGAGCGAACGGTGAAAGTGGTTTGGGATAGTGCTTTGGTCACAACATCTCCTAGAAAAAAAATCAGTGTTTGTCTCTCCTGCCTTCCCAAATTCCTCTGTTGGTCTCAGCCCCCCAGTGTGGCTGTATTTGGTGATAGGGCCTTCAGGGAGGTAATTAAGATTAAATGAGGTCAAGAGGGTTGGCCCTGGTCTGATAGGATTAGTGTCCTTATAAGAAAAGAGCCCAGAGGGGCGCCTGGGTGGCTCAGTCAGTTAAGCGTCTGCCTTTGGCTTGGGTCCTGATCCCAGCATCCTGGGATTGAGCCCCACGTGGGACTCCCTGCTCAGCGGGGCGCCTGCTTCTTCCTCTCCTCCCAGCTCCTGCTCTCTCTCACTCTCTCTTGTCTCTCTCTCTCAAATAAATAAATAAATAAAATATTTAAAAAAGAGAGAGACCAGAGAACTCTCTGTCTGTGAGCCCGCACCGAGGACATGCCACGTGAGGACACAGCGAGGAGGTGGCCCCTGGAAGCCAAAAGAAAAGCTCTCACCAGAAACCCAAACCAGCCGGAATCTAGATGGCGGACCTTTCAGTAGCCAGAAATGTGAGAAAATGTCTTTCTGTTGTGCAAGCCGCTTGTCTGTGGTGTTTTGCTACGGCTGGCTCAGCTGACATACATCCCCCAGTGTTCCCTTGGCACGTGGACTCCGGGGTCACCTGTGGCCCCTGTCAGCGGGTTGGTTTGCACGGTGAGGACTCTTGGGGTCGTGTTTTCTGTCAACCACAAGGTACTCCTCTCTTCGCAGCAGAGCTGATGCGCCTGGCAGCGGCCATGGTATCGGGCTAGAGGATCGGGGCAGCGGTCTCCCCTTGGATGAGGTCAAGCTCAGGACCAGGGCTCCCCAGACGGCTTCTCGGCAGAAAACCACCAGGTAATTCATGGAAACTAGAGTTCCCTTTTAGTCCTTGGAGTCAGAGTCAGGTGAGCCCTCTTGGGGGCTACCCCCCAGTTTATACCCTGAGCAGTTTAATACCCTGGGGGCTGCCACACTGAGTACTACGAATCTGTTAAAAATCAAGGAAGTCATGGGGCGCCTGGGTGGCACAGCGGTTAAGCATCTGCCTTCGGCTCAGGGCGTGATCCCGGGGTTATGGGATCGAGCCCCACATCAGGGTCCTCCGCTATGAGCCTGCTTCTTCCTCTCCCACTCCCCCCTTGTGTTCCCTTTCTCCCTGGCTGTCTCTATCTCTGTTGAATAAATAAATAAAATCTTTAAAAAAAAAAATCAAGGAAGTCAGAGGTAAGGGTGGGGCCGCCTTTTCAAGGCGATGGGACGATGGTGGCATTGGTGGGGTAAACCTATCTTATCCTCTGGCAAATTCGTATCCGCTCCGCCCACAGGTCGGTCTTGGTGCGCCCCTTCGGTGGGGAGGCTCTGTGGCCCATGCTGCCGGCCGGGGCTGTTCTCATCTGGGGACACAGTTGGTAGGGACGACCCGCACGGCCTGGAAGGGCAGGGGTGTCGGATTCCCGCAGATCCCTCCCATCGGCTTCCTGCCACCTGCTGGTTTTGCTTCTGTCTCTGGTCTGGCTTCCGTGGGGGCCTCACACCATGGAGCTCGGCGGAAACTCGGGGCTTCAAAGCCGGGTCTGAGCTCCGCTTGGCTCAGAGCTTGGGAAGGGAGCAGGAGAGGGGACGGCGGTCCTTAGGAATCTGCGCCATGCGGTGCACCCTGGGCAGGAGGAGAACAAAGCAGTTTCACGGCCACCTCCGGAGGACCTGGCTGCCCTTGAACCCGTGAGCTAGCGAAGACAGTGGTGCCTAATGACAGAGTCACGCAGGGGAGCCCCAGCGGGAGAACAGATGAGGCGCAGGGTGGCCAGCAAGCAATCCTGAGGTCTGTCCAGCACCCATGGCTGGGAGGGGTCCCTCTGGAGCTGGCAGGGTTCACTCCTGTCTGTGGACACCTGCTCGGGAGGGTCACGCAAGCTGGTTCCCATGCAGGGAGGGCTGTCGTCCTGCGTCATGATGGTCTGTGCCAAGAGCGCCACTGAGCCACATCGTCAGCCACGCAGCCCTCACCCTCAGAGATTTTCCAGTCCGAGGTGGAGCTGTGTGCACCGGGTGTGAACAAAACCAGGCAGGGCCTCCCGCGCCGCAGGCCTTGGTGCTTGGGGAGATGCGCTGTGGATAGGTCTTCGGTTTTCATGTACGGACGGCAGATGAGTACGATGCAAACATAATTAAGAGCGTGACGTAAGACGATTAGTACATCACACACGTCAGCGTCCCGTCAAATTTTCTATCGCTGTCGGAACATTCCTCGTGAGGGTAGCACCAGAAGTCCGATTTGTAACAAATCTCCCCGACATGGGTTTCGTGGTTCCTCACACTTGCCCTGAAAGGGGCACGCCCTCTGGCACGTATTACCCAAGATGTGCTTGTGGATTGATTCATTTCTGGAGTGAAAAACAGCATCACCGGTCTCTGAGTTTATACTGTGTGCGTCTGAGCCACCATTCCACGCCGAAAATATTTTCATAATTCATGATTCCCCTTCCTGCGAAAGATTGCACTTGGCTCCAGCAGCGAGGAGAGAAAACCCCTTGTTCAAGAAATGGTTTTTGCAATAAGGCGATATCTTCACACTGCCGTTTTCGGCACTCACTCGGGTGGTGTCCCGGGAGGGGCGACTGGGTCCCACGCAAGGCCCTGCTAAGCCTGCAGATCAGACGTGATACTGAGCAAAGGGATAAAGAGTTGAGTGCACCTGTGGCTCAATGGAGAGCCGTTCTCCGCTCCTCTGCAAGTGGAAGTGACTCTACCTACCACCAGAGGTTTCAACTCACCACCACCTCTGGCCAGGGCAAGGAAAAATCCTGATCCTAAGAGACCTGGGCAAGGGAAGCAAAGACTTGGAAACGGTGCTGGAGGCTCCCCGTTGGGCACTCAGCCATCATATCACAGAATGTATTTGAATCAAAGCCTTTGGGGAAATCAGTCAAACAGGACTCAGGGCTGGGGCGCCTGGCTGGCTCAGTCAGTAGAGCGTGTGACTCTTGATCTCGGGGTTGTAAGTTCGAGCCCCACGTTGGGTGTAGAGATTACTTAAAAATCAAACCTTAAAAAGGAAAAGGACTCAGGGCTGAATTGTGATAGGCTGGTCCATGCAGACCCAGAGGGATAAATCAGGACCTGAAAGGAAGAAACGCAGAGTGAAGACGACTGTGGTTCACCAGGGGATGAAAGAGATGGGGTCAGGGTACTAAAACCCTGGGCCAACTCCGGCCTGCTGAGGTTTTGAATGGCCTGTGAGCTCCGAATGGTTTTACATTTTCAGATGATTGGAAAAGAAGCAGATGAAGATTATTTTGTGGTATGTGCAAACTTTGTAAAAGCCCAATTTCCGCCTTTATAGAGACAGTTTTCCTGAGACAGCCCAGCTCATTGAGGTACGAATGGCTGCTTCCACACCACAGCCACAGAGCCCAGACGTCGTGAAGAAGACAAATGGCCCACAGAGTCTAAAATCTCCATTATCTGGCCCTTTTCAGAAGCTTGCTGCCTCCTGTTCCAGAGTATCGCTGAAGAGAGATGTGTCGTATAATATGTTGTGTATATTAAATCGCAAGTAGTCCTCACGGTGTGGTCTCCCATCTCCCTGAGGTCCGGTGGTAAAAGTGCCTGAGGTGATGTCAGGAAGAGTACCAACCAGAGGTCTCCAGATAATGGTGCCTACAGTGGACAGGACCAGAGGACAGCACCTCTTCCAGGGTCTGTGTTGGGCTCTCTCTCTGGTGGGCTACATCTCCACAAAAAAGTGGAGGAAGAGAGCCTGGAGGTGTTAGAAAGATCTGTAGTGACTAAGAAAGCCTAGTATGTGACAAAGTCACCAAGGAACAGAGACATTTAGCTCCTACTCTGACTTCCTATCTGTTATGGGTAGAATTGTGTCCCCTACCCTGAGATTCATTAGTTGAAGTCCTAACCCTCAGCACCTCAGAATGTGAGCTTATTGGGAGATAGAGTCTTTACAGAGGAAATTAAGTTAAAAGGAGATCATTAGGGTGAGCTCAAACCCAGTAAGACTGGTGTCCTTATCAGAAGAGAACATTAGGCACAGACACGAGGGAGGACCACAGGGAAGACACAAGGAGAAAATGGCTGTCTAACCAAGGACAGGCACCTAGAACAGATTCTCCCTCACAGTCCTCTGAGGAAACCAATCCCGCCCACATCTTGTGGCCTCCAGAGCAGTGAGAAAATAATTTTTTGAGGTGCCTGGGTGGCTCATTTGGTTAAGCGGCTGACTCCTCGTTTCGGCTCAGGGTCGTGAGATCCAGCCCCACATTGGGGCTCCGTGCTCAGTGGGCAGTCTGCTTCCTCTCTCCCTCGGTCCCTCCCCCCACTCTCCCTCTCAGATAAATCTTAAAAAAGAAAAAAAGAAAATAATTTTTGTCATCTTAAGCCACCCGGCCTGTGGAAATTTGTTACGCCAGCCAAGCTGACTGATACACTACCACATTCGATGTTGGAGTGAAATTGTGCTTAATATGCAAACATTTCTTTGTGAATCATTTCACATTCCTGTCTAATTGTTCACAGATTTTTGTATGTGATGATACATATTTGGAGTGAAATAAACAGCACTGATAAAGGGCAGGGAGTTTTGAAAAGTCATCCTGGCTGGGTGTTGGGATATTTCAAATAATTTACTATAGACAAAGCTTTTTTGTTTTGCTTTAAACATTACTTTCTTCCACAGCAAGTGGAAAATTACTCTAAGAAGTGATTCTGAAAAGATGATTCTTGTTCTTTGTGACAGGTTTTCCAAAAGAAGTTACTAAAAGCTTGTCTTTATCGGGGGGGAGGGGTTGTTTGAACTGTCTCCTCACTGGCTCAGTTCTGCCCATTTTTGTCTCCACCTCCACAACATCTTTTGAGCTCTTGTTAAACCAATAATATACACACCCGAGGTTGGATTTATGATTTTTATGCAGATTGTTAAAAATACCTCAACTGTGGGCAGAGGAATGACCATAGGAAGTGATTCACTTCCTCTGGTCAGCTTGTCGGACATCTACCAACCCCTGAGAAATAGAAATAACAGAAGTTATGTTGAAGAAACATGGCAGATCCTTGCTAGACTGGACCTGGTCAGTCAGGTGGTCTGACAACCGTACGGGGCAGACAAGAGCTCAGAATTATTGAGTGCAAAGTGACTTGCTCCAGGGACACGAGGGTCTGGCACCATCTCTTGATTCCTGATTCTGGCAGTGACCAACCCAGTCTAAGGTGCATTTCTGCTTGCCACCAAGACTATCCATCTTTGAAATCTGGGGTCATGCCTGACTTCTACTCCACAAATCCAATTCTTCCCTCTAACATTTAAATGGTACAGTCGATGGCCTCTAACTGTGACAGAGATGATTTCCCCTCTGCTTCTGGGGACATGGCGGGGCTGGAGGTGATGGCATAGACTTCCACCAGTGGTCTTTGGTCCAGTTCCAATAGACCCTTCATGGTGATCCAAACCATTCTGCTTGGTCCTGGTCAAAGGCTATGTTGGCTTCTCTTAAGGCAGTGGTATGCCCAGACGAGAGTAATTGTAATGACTTTAAGCCTTATCTGGTATTTTACAGATTGCATTTCCTCCAACTGCGCACCAGGTCTGGAATTTTAGCATCCTTCACTCGGGAAATAGAAGAGGGCTCAAAGTTCCCAGGGTCTGACCAGGAGACTTCCCTGTCCCACCCCCAGCCTGAGAACTGGGGAAATACGATTTCATCCAGGCTATTAAAGTTGGTGAGCTGTATCCGGAGAGACCTCTGCATGGAGAGTCTGGGCCCTTGGACACTCCTGTTTCTCCTTTCTTACTCTTATTCTCAGTAAAGAACGCCACACATTATTATTCAACTGAATCTGTAAGCCTTGAGTGAGGAAGAAGTTTTTTGAAAGATGTAAATATATATTTTCAAAAATCACGTGATTAAGATTTTGGGGAACAAGGTGGATTAAAAATAAATGAATAAAATGATCCATCAAAGCACAATTACAAAAAAATCCATCAAGGGCCATTAGGAAACTTTAAAAAAAATCACTTAAGATGTTTTGGAAGGGGGGTGTCTGGGTGGCTCAGCCAGTGAAGTGTCTGACTGGGTTTTGGCTCAGATCACGATCTCAGGGTCCTGGGATCAAGTCCCGCATCAGTCTCCATGCTCAGTGTGGGGTCTGCTTGAGATTCTCTCTCCATCTTCCTTTGCCCTTTCCACTCATGCTCTCTCTCTCAATCTCTCTCTCTAAAATAAATAAATAAATAAATAAATAAATAAATAAATAAACAAATAAATAAATAAATAAAGGTAAATAAAGATGTTTTGGAAAAAATAATTGTAAAATGTTAGAGAATTTTTAAAACAATTTTAATCCAATACACAAAACCCAGTGTTTTTATTCCACATTCTAGTTCATAAAGAGCTTTGTGATAAAGGGGGACAAAGGGAGAAATCTGGGGAGTGGGAGAGAGAGGGATAGGAGGAAGTGGGAAATGAGGACAGATGGACACGCAGGACGATTGTAGAAGAGGAGACCACGAGCTGCCCAGTAAGCCAGAGAAGCAGGGGTGGGGGAGAAGAGCCCAGGGGGATCCTGAAGGGTCTGCAGGTGACTGGCACCACGGCTTGCTGCCCATAACCCATTACAGAGTCACCACTGCTGTGTGGAATGCAGGTCGTCTAGTCAGTCACCCAACGTCTGCAAGTTTTCCATTGTTCTTTCTCCACAAGCAAGCCCAAGTGGTGTTGGGAATGCCCTGGGGAAGGGGTGTGCTCCAGTGGGGTCAGAGCCATAGACTCTAAGGTTTGAATGAAGAGGGACAAAGGACAGAGGGCACTTTAGTGTGCGGGTCCCCAAGACAGTGTGCCAGAGGTTCTTAGCCTGGGGCTTGTGAACCCTCCAGAAATGTCATTCCCAACTGGAGGTCTTCATGGGCTTTCTCTTGGGGGGAGGGCACTCCCATTCCTCCTACCCTCACTGGTGGACGGAGCGGTCAGGGTCACAGCCTAGAGAGTCAGACTGCGCCCAGGAAAGTGAGGCTGCCCCAACAGTGAGATAAGGCACCTTTCAGCCAGGAGAGAAAGGGGGAAAAGAACAAATGGAGATGCGCCTCAATTGCCATGGGCTCTTCCAACTCAAGAAATCTCTGGTTCGGTGATAAAACCAAAAGGACCAGGGGCGCCTGGGTGGCTCAGTCAGTTAAGCGCCTGACTCTTGGTTTCGGCACAGGTCATGATCTCAGGTCCTAATGGCAGGGTGGTGGGATCTGCTCAGTGCAGAGTCCGCTGGATTCTCTCTCCCTCTGCCCCTCCCCCACTGCACTCGCGCATGCTCTCTATAAAATAAATAAAAATAAATAAACCAAAAAGACCAGAACTCTCAACAGCTGTACTTAATTTTTTTAAATGATAAAATTGGGGTGCCTACGTGGCTCCGTTGGCTGTGTCTGACTCTTGGTTTTGGCTCAGTATGTGATCTCAGGGTCGTGAGATCGAGCCCCAGATCATGAGATCGAGCTTGAGATCCTCTCTCCCTCTCTCCCCCTTCCCCCACTCACACTCTAAATAAATAAATAAATAAATAAATAAATAAATAAAGTAAATTATAAATTAAAATATGTTGAAAGAATCAGCAATTTGGAAGTATATGAACAGAGGAGAGTACCATCTATAATCCCATTGCCAGGGGATTAGTCATAGTCTGACATTTGGGATGCATTCACCCATTCCTCCACATTTAAAAAATCTGCATAGTTAAGCACAGCAAACACACAGCACATAAACATAGAAGGTGTGTGCACGGGACGTGCTAGTCTTGAACGTGCGTCTCTCCGACAGCCGTGGATACACTGCCGAGGGGGGATTTAACATTTCTTTCCTTCATTTAAAAAAAAGGTCACGCATGTGCGTGCCAGAGTAAAAGTCAGTACCGGGTCAAAAGTAGTTGGTCCTAAGGCTCCAACACCAGTAAGCCTTACTGACTTTGGTTGAGGGTCCAGAGGGGAGGCTGGGGTTTATTTCTGGCTACCAAACTGACCAGTTCTCCCCCACCCCACTTGCTGGCTTGAGCGTTTCAGCAAATGTTAGAAAACTCCAAGGCCAGAAGCGCCAGGCTGCCACAGGGCTGGCGTTTCCCCCCCAGGCCAATTATCAGCTCTGCCACATTCTCCTTCAGACCCCCAGCTTTCTGTGATGCTCTTTGCCCTTCCCCCCAGGAAGCCATCCCTGACTCTCTTGAAGATGAAAATCTGCTTGTGGGAAAGGCTGGCAAGGCAGGCTCTCCCTCGCTGTGTCCATCTGCAGGTGACAACCATGGAAATCCAACTTCTGGCCCTTTGACAGCACGGGGCGCTACGGGACCTGGGATGTGACCTTTCCACCGCCATCACGAAGGCTGCCATGGAGCCCTTACTACGTGCCCGGCGCCTGACTTCCTACCACCTCTCATGTTCAGACCCTCGGTGAGGAAGCTTGGAACATCTCCATTGCACAGGTAAGGAGAATAATGCCCCAAGAGCTTCAGGAATTTGTGCAAAGGTGCCCAGCTTCGTGGGAGAGGCAGGATTCCCTTTGGGGTCTCCCTGTGCCCTTCACACTGCCCCACGCTGACCTGGGAAAGGAGGCGTTGGCCCCTGAAATGACACCATGTGGCCGTAAGGCAGTCACCTGCTGGAGTTGCGTCTGAAGGCCATCACTTAGGCATGGGGCGCCCCCAGGAGGCTGGGACGCCTCGAGCCTTCTAGAGATTTCAAGAGACCACACCCTCCAAGAACCATCCTGAATGGCAACCTCCGAGTCGCGGACCCACCTCCCCAGCCTGCTCGACCTCTGGTTTGGTAAGAGGAACATTTCCTCCTTGGTGACTTAAACCCTTGGGATCTGAGTTCGGCATCTAAGTCAGGGTTTGGATACCTCGCATGCAGCTTGCAGGGATCGGAACCTTCTGATAAGCTTGTCTGTCTACTTCAGGTCTCGGGGAAGTCTCTTATTGCAAACTATTTCAAACTTTCTTCGACGGCCAGAAATGTTCAAAACGAACTTCGGAGGGAGGTATACAAAAATTGGATAGAATCCAGAAAAGAACAAAAGTAACCATCCTAAGAATGGAAAGCAGGGCTGTTAGGACAGGGTAATTAAGGTAATCATTTGCTTCTGGAGGGAAATTGGGGGGTGGCTATTGTCACTGCAGTCTTGGTTGGGTTCTCACCCCTGACCAGCGATTCTGAACTCCACGGACAAGCAGCTGGGGCCTCCGGAGGAGCTTTCTTGCCACATGCGGAGCCTCATGCTGGTCTTCTTGACACTCTTCCAAGGCCTTTAGTGTTTATCTGCCTCTGGGTTGGTTCTTGGACTTGCCCTGTGAGGCAGGAAGAGGCTGATCGCGGCCCCGCTGCCTTACCTGGATCCCAGAACCCTGCCGCATCTCGTAAACTTCTGGGCCCGCAGCTCGTCACCAGAGACATGAAGATAATGCCAGTATCTGCGAGCACGGTTGCGACGATTAACTGAGTTAATCCACGCACCTTGCTCAGAAGAGTGCCGGCCACTTTGCGTGTTCGCTGTTGCTGTTGAAATCAGAGCCAGAGGACCAGGGACATGCAGAGGCTTGTACAAGGCTTGGAGTAGACGCACATTTTTTAATTAATTCATTTTGTATTTATGAATGGAGCAAGACTTATAGAGAATGAAGTGGTCAGCTATGAAGTGCACAGTTGGGTTTATTTTGACCAGTGCACGCCCCTGTGTGGTTACCATGGCGCGAAGGTCAGGGGTGGGGTCACCCACTGTACTTAACCCTTACTGAAGAGCACACGGGGTCCCTCCCTTTGACTTCTGATCAACAGAGGCTTTATCCAAAAGCTTCGATCTCCATCCCTCCATGGCCTCTCCTCCCTGCACCTGCCTCAGTTTACCTCTGCACTCATTGCCGCTTGGCACCTCCTCACGTGTTAATTGGTTTGTGGTCTATCCCCCCTCCACCCCACTGCAAATGCACACTTCAGAACCCAGAATTTGTTTTCCCTGTGGCTCCAGGACCTCACCGTGTAGGACAGAAGGACCCAAAGTTGGCGCTGAATAGACATTTGGCATTTGAACACATGAGTGAGTGAATGGACGGGCCACGGAGAGTCTGAAGACAGTTGTTTAGAGGGAGGGCACTAGCTGGGGACCTCAGGAGGTTCTTTCCAGTCCCAAGCTCAGGCCAAACCTGGTAAGAAGGCTGCCCTGCCCTGAGCTGACAGGGAGGGTGCGCTCCTGGGATTCCGGGAAAGGCTGCGGGCATGTGGCGCTCTGCCGCCCCCTGCTGGTGGGGCGGAGTGGGGCTGCTGCGGCTGTATTTGTGCAGGAGCTCATGGGTTTGTAACCTCGGGCTAGTGAACCTGGAGGAGAGAAGACCATGATCCCTGCTTTCACTGCAGTCTCACTGACAGTGGGCATGTCCTTGACTTGTGCCTGACCTAGCCCTCCCGTTATTATTAGTGATACTTGTGATTTGATTGTCACCTATATGGTTCACATATATTCCCATGGCACATTGGAGATATCTTGATATGTGGTTTTTTGCTCGTCGTGACTTTGATCTTGTAACTTTCAGATGCACCGGTACGTCGTTTTATTTAATAAGTTAATAAAGAGGCATATAGACTACAAATCTATTTTTAAAAATCTTTTGATATCTGGTATCCATATCATTGATTTGCTTTGAGAGCCTATATACTGTATTTTATGAATTTAGGAACATTTTCTGAGAAGCAGCCCACAGGTGTCATAGACAGCCAGGCTGGTCCATGGCACACACCAGGAAGGGGTCCCTGTCTTTGGGGCTGAAGGTTGGAGGGAAAGGCCTCATCTAAACCAAGAGCTTTGGCCCCGCCCACTCGACCTTGCTCCAGGTGGGGCCTGGGACGTGGGCCAAGGGTGACCTCAGGCTTTGGCACAAGGGAACTAGAACTTCCCCCTATCCAGGCCTTTTGTCAACTCTTCCCTTCCTCCCTCCAGTCCGCCTTCCCTTCCAGCCCCAACTGTTTCCAATATTGACCCAGTCACTTGTATCCTTGCAGGATTTTGCTACTGTCAAAAAGGGAGGCACATTTGCCTTTCCCTCACCTGGCTGTGAAGGTGAAGACACCTGCATGGAAACAGTTACAAAATAAGCCGCCACTCTGTGGCCCCGGGATCCCTAATCTAGACAGAGCCTCCGTGTTTCAGAGAAGCCTTAAATTCATAAAGACAGATGATCACATTTTCCTATCAAGTTCAAACAAAGCATCAAAC
This sequence comes from Ursus arctos, assembly GCF_023065955.2. NCBI lineage: Eukaryota > Metazoa > Chordata > Mammalia > Carnivora > Ursidae > Ursus > Ursus arctos. Next base: position 88,355,188 of record NW_026623056.1, on the reverse strand, counting down.
TGTAGAGTTCAATGAGTTTCTAAGTCCAAAGCAAATATTTGGAGAAAGGATGGTGGTAGACAGGAAAAAATGGTAGGAAATGTAAAAACAAGTTATACATGTTGGCAGGTCACGCGTAGTATTACTGTCATGAACTGCGTTCTTCCGTTCGGCTTACGCAGCGAGGGCTGGGGATATAGAGGAGGTGATAAACATGACTTTGTTTCGGTCTCAGTCACAAATGCCACCGTGAGAACTTTGGCGAGATACTGAAGTTTATTTCATTTCTCATTTTATAAACCAGTCGTACTCTCTGTCCCTCTGTCCCTCTGTCCGTCCGTCTCGGTCACACCCACACCCACAGCTAGCTCTGCTTTCTCCTGTCAGTGAAGGACAGGTCTAAATTCCTTCTCCCCTTTCATTTCTCGGCATGGAGAGACACTGCAGCACCAAAGCCCACAGAAAGCTCGCTCTGCAAATTCAGTTCCGGGCTATACCCCCGTCTCCTCCTTAGGTCCCAGGAATATAATGTGACCGAGCGCTAATATCTGAAAAATGCTTTGAACTCTTGGAAAAAGATACCATGTTAAAAAGGATTCTTAAAAAATCATTATCCTGCATAAAATGTAGAGCTGTGCCCAGCAAGAAGGCCGTGACTGCCCGAGCAGGCCAAGTTAATGATTTAGAAGTTATCACTGTGACAACAAATCAACCCGGACCATAAATCAGACGCTAAAATAACCCCGCAGACCTCACCGTCTTCCTATTGAGCGAAGTCTCCGCAAAAGGAATGTGTTTAATTTCATCCCATAGATTGCCCACTTTAACACTAAATATCCTTCAGCGAATGGGACCGCTTGCCAAATTTAGAACACACTAAACATTTCTTTGGAGGGATGAGGGAATACCGGCTTCCCTGAAAAAATTAGAAAGAAAAAATCACCTTGCAAAAGGCAGGGAGTAAGATACCCCGCGCCCAGAATGCCCGGCTGGCTGAGCTGCCGAAGCCCCAAAAACACCATCTGAGCATCTATTTTTCCAAGCAGTTGAGAGCAATGATGTGTACATTTTTCATGTGTAATTAGGCCGTGTAAGGCGATCCCCGCTGCCGGCGGGCTGCCGCTGCCCTCGCCGGGGTGAATGGCTTCCAGATTTCACCCCCATCTCTTCTGTCTAGACTCTACGTTGCTATTTTTTTCCCTCCTCGCTTAAAACAGACTCCAATATAAAATGCCAAAAACAGAAGTTTTGTCCCTCTTTCTCATAAAAGATGTGGGACAGAGCTCTCTCTGCCAGACAAGCAGGGCCCCCAGACTTTCATAAGACACGTGTCGTCTGAAGCTGACATTAAAGATTGTCCAGGCGTTTCAGTGGGTCATGCACACTCTTTTTTTTTTTTTTTTTTAAATGTGGTTTTCATTAAGAAAGCGAGCATTTCTAGAGAGGTGTGGCTCGGCTGGGAGGCGGGGGAGGGCTGGGTGGGAAGGCAGGCGGGGAAAGAAGCAGGGAAAGGAAAGCTGCCTCCTGAGTTTTCCAACAACGCTGTTATTTATGCCGCGGCTGAAATGTGCATTGTCTTAGGAAATGGCTTTTGGGGAGTGAAGAAATGATGTCATTCTCTTACCGGGGGCCTATCTTGTGGAGCGTGCCGATAATTCGAGTGAAAATACAGTCCCTTAATAAAAGACGATGGAGAAATTCTTACGACACAAATGCTCCTTATTAATTGGCAGAATTTGTATAGCTCTTATTCTTTGGGGGTAAGGAATCATTTTTTTTTCCCCCTCCTGACTTGGGCTTAAAAAACCATTACCACGACTGAAATTATTTAATGAGATGAGATGCTAGAAAGATGAAGGGCCCCGTGATTTGACCAGTGAGGGCTGGGGCGTATTCACGTCTTGTTAAATCCCATCCAAAACTTCTGCCGTTTCTATGGAGATACAGTTCATTTTCTTCGGTTTAACAAGCTGGTTCTGTATGTGATTGAACAAATCGATATGATAATAGGGGAAAGATTTCTCAAGAAAAGGAGGGATAAAATCGTGCTGTTTAGTGAATATCAAAAATACGGAGATATTTTCTCAGAAAGTTGAAGATGGGTTCAGTGTGCTTTGAAACAAAGCAAAACAGAAGTAGTGAACACACCACATGCCAATAGGCTTCCCGTGAGCAAATGAAAAAGAAATTCAAATACTTCTGTGTATTGTCTCTTTCTTTCTCCCTCTCGATTCTGTTTTGAAATATATCCCACAAAGTGGCACCCTTGGACCTATTAACCAGAGATTTAAAACCTGAGAACCTAGTCATAATTTATATTATAAGCTTTTTAGGGGCTATGGGAGCCTTTCCCTAAGAATATGCCGAATTGTCCTTGTATTATAGAACTCCTGTGGCCCTCGTCTTTCTTCAGTATTGCTTAATTCCCCTACAGCTTGTGTTGGGTACCTACTTTACACATCGGTACTGGATGGATTGTACAAGAATAAACTGTATCTGAGTTGTTTCAAAGGCGATTTAACAACAACTGAGCAGAACCAAAGGATCCAACAATATTTTTTTAAATTTCTACAGTTGCCAGTGTTCCAGAAAATTTGAAAACCATAAAAAGAGAAAAGGGACAATTGACTCTCGATTTTGAAAAGTCCTCAAGCTCAGTGAAAAGAGGGGGGGTTCTTAGGGCTCAGATATGATTTGTGTGAAGAGATAACAAAACCCTGGTTGTATGAGACAGGGACTGACAGGTATAACCCAAGAAAGAGGGGATTCTGATGATTTGAATAATCTCAAGGTAAGAAGGACTGTTGTGGGCCAGGATGATCTGGGAAGGCCTCGCAACATAAATTCACTTTCACTTTTGAATTTATACCCAGTTTTCGTTTTGCTTTCCTTTCTTTTCTCCTTCTCCTCTTCTTCCTCTCTTCTTCTTCTTCTTCTTCTCCTTCTTTTTAGAGAGAGAGAGAAAGAGCATGAGCAGGGGAGAGGCAGAGGGAGAGGGAAAGAGAATCTTAAGCAGGCTACATGCCCAGCGCAGAGCCCGATGTGGGGTTCGATTCCATGACCCTAGGATCATGACCTGAGCCGAAATCAAGAGTCAGACGCTTAACTGACTGAGCCTCCCAGGTGCCCCAATACACCATTTTCTTAATATTGTTAGATTCCAGCACTTAATTTCTCCTAAAAACATCATAAACTCTTTCAAAAGTATTGCTAACCTTTTACTAAGTATATGCAAAGTCATGCTTATTGCTTTTATTAGAGAAGTCGGGCTGGATTCCCAACTGTTAAATCAATAAACACAGCAACAGAAACCCAAATAAGTATTAGATAAATTGTGTCAAATACTTTTTATTCTTTTACTCCAAATTTAAATTTGCCTTTGTGGATGTTATCTGATTAGGATAATAATTAATACTTCCATAAGGTGGAAATTTATGACATTTGTATTCCAATATTCATTTCTGAATTTTGTCTTGCTCATTTGCATGGTGACCTTATTGATTACGTTTGTGTCAATGAGTCATCTGTCTCGCTGTGATTTTGCTTGGACATCTGAATATGGCTTTCTAGACAGATATAGTTTGAGTCCACTTAAAATTAAATGGTTCTGCCCAACAGATTAAATCATCTGTACGGTTTACTGCATCTGGGTATGCAAGACTGATTCGCACGCACTGAGATCGCTTCTCTCTCTCATTATACTTAGCACAGTGCTCTGCAAGAATGTGACTGTGTATCTCTCTTCCCCAGCAGAACGTGAGTTCCAGAAGGGCGGAAGTCATGTCACCTTTTCATCCTCAGTGCTTGGCATGCTGCATACAGTAGGTGCTCAATATGTGTGCTGAATGCATAGAAGAATGTGTACTTCTCTAACTGGTACCTAATCCACTATCCATAGAATGAAGAGAACACAAGGGCAGTAAACCAATTTGAACCACTTTCAGGAAGCCCACCTTGGTTCCTGAGGTCTGAAAAGATTTTGCCTGCTTCTCCTCCCTTCTGTAGTGCTCTGTTCCACCTCTATAGCCCTTAGCTTATAATACCCGCTTTGTACGTTCTCACGTACATGTCCTAACTTTTTTTTTTTTTATAAGGAAGTACTTGTGGGGAAAACTGGGATCTTTTAGTTGAACATCTTTGTACCCTTATTGCACCAGGCACAGGACATGTTGTGGGTGCTGGTAGCCTTAAAAATAAAACAGTCAGTTATTTTATAGGCAGAGATGAGTTTATTCAGGAATAACAAAGAATTGCAATTTGGGACATTTAAGCCAGGGCACAACCATAGGCAAGCCCAACAAACAAAGGAGGGGAACGTTATTTTATGGAGAAGAAGGAGGAAGTTGGGTTGTTTTGAACTCAGTCCATTGGAGAAATGTCAGAGGTCAGGGTGCTTACGGTTTTTCCTTGGCTGAATTTCAGGGGTGGTTGATTGCTCGTAGGAGAGACAGTGCACATCCTTTCCTGCTGGGGCCCGTAGGTTCTGAAGGTTCTCTCCCGTGGACATTCTTCTGTTGGGTCTGTGACTGACGATCCTTCCTGTAGTTGACATGGAGGGGTAGGGCTCCTCCTTCCAGCCTCCCATTCTCTCCTCCTGACTCCATTTTAGTGACATTTCCCTTTCTTCATTTTCAGTGCTTAGTAATAGTCTCCCGCATCTCTCTTTTACGTCCATCCACAGTGTCACAAGTGGCCGGAAAGCAAGTCATCTGGTTCTGTGTTTCTTTATGCAGGGCTGTGCTCATGGCCCCAGGAGGAAGGAGATATCTCTGCGGGTGGCTTGATGAAGCTTTATTATCCTTTAGAAAATTTCTCAATGATCAACTCTGTCTTTACGTGTCAAACGACCACCACAGAACCTTCTGGAAGCGAGAGGACATTTTGGCCAAAAAGAGGCTGAGGAACCTGGCTCCTGGATGTCGGTCAGTGTCTGATGTATCTATTTAAAATGAGGAGAAACAAAAACCTAGGAAAATTTGATGGTGATGGATTTAACTGTAATATAACTTAGAGATCTGTCCACAAGCAAAAACCCAAAGCCTGGTTTGCCAAAAGTGCGGGCGTGGAAACCCTCTGCCGAGCCAGTCCTGGGAGCACTCCTGCCAAAACAGAACAACAGTCTATGGTGCAAAACATGCCATCTGCATGGGCTCAAATTCTGCACATGGGTGCATTTTTTTTTTTTCGTTCACATCAGAGAACACAGGATTGGAGTTGTTTTCAGAAGACTTAAGTAGCTCTCATTTAAATTATTCAAAAGTTGTATTTGGCTGAATGTTGAGTTTCATTCCTTCTTTAGCTGGGATCATTTCCAAGGATTATTTTAAAAAAAGAGCCCAGTGACTTTGGTAGTGAAAGAATGTAACTACTTTGGTGATAGACCCCATAGAAACAGACAGCTAACTCAACAGGAGTGGTCTGGTCTGGGGCGCTGTGGCCCAGGGTAGAACTTGGGGGTTGACAACGGCTCTTCGGAGCTCATGAAGGGGAGCTCAGTCCCCGGAGCAGTTGCAGGGGCGGAGGGCCGCAGGGGGCTTTGCAGGGTGGGGGGGGGGACAAGGCCGAGCTGCAGTGGCTCCTTTCGGGGGGAGGGGGAGGTGGGAGGATATCATGATATCCTGAGCACGGCCTGGTCATTAGCAATCTGGCACTGTCTTGTGGGCCCAGAAACAATATGCACAAGGAAAACCACTCCTTAGAACTGAATGCTTTGGAGAAAAGGTTCACATTTTCTTTTCTTTGGAACTGGACTGTGAGGCTCTGGGCTCTGGGGTTGTCTTTCCATGATGATGATTTGGAATCATCTGTTGAATATCATTATAAATGAACAAAACCCTGGATCTGACTGATGAATGGAATGAACACAAATTGGTCTGCCTGAACTCAGACCTGCGTGGACGAGAGCGTGTGTGTGTGTTTTCACATAAATACATAGGACATGTATGTATCTATCCATCATCACTCTTTTTTCTTTCATTTTTTAAAAATTGACTGATTGATTTTAGAGAAAGAGTGCATGGGTAGGAGGAGCAGAGGGAGAGGGAGAGAGAATCCCAAGCAGACTCCCCCCGAGCACAGAGCCTGATGAGCGGCTCCATCCCAGGACCCTGAGATCATGACCTGAGCCAAAAGCAAGAGTGGGACACGTAACCGACCGCACCACCCAGGCGCCCCTGTCCATCTAGTTCTCTCTCATCTATCGAGAGAACAACTCATACGAACTACATTATGCTCTGTTTTTAGCTCCAGTGTATTTTAATCCAAACCAAAGCAGACCCAATTTAATTCCTTTCAACACAATTTAAAAAGCATTTATTCAACATCGCCCATGTGCCAGGCTCTGCGAGCACTCAGATAAATGGGACCAAACCAACTGTCAAGCCGTGCACAGACTGGCAGGAGACAGACAGACGCAACCAGCACCCTGTGCCGAGTTCCATCCCTGATGGGAGAGAGAATGAGCTGCAAGGGGACCGCACAGCCTGGCCCGTGGAAGAGGCGGCATGAGACACACCAACTGGCAATCAGTGCGACATTTTCACTTTCTCTCTGCTGCCCATTGCTGGCTGACACGCACCTGCTTTCTAAAGACTCAGTGGCCCACGTTGCCCTGGGCATGGCGCTCCGTGCTGGGTGAGGGCTTGCTTCTGCTGCCACCACTGGCCTTACAGTCATGTCACCGTGGGTGACGCAGGGTGACACTGTGTGGATTGTAGCCTGACTCCCAGCACTTCTTTCTGCTGCCTTTTTCTGCCCTGCTAGTTAAAGGGACTGGGAAGGAGCTAAGAAAGAGAAGAGACACGGATGGTGTCCCTTTGCCTTGTGCTTGGTGGGAAGGAGGAGGTCCTCTTGGATAACAGGGAGCTTCGGGCATTTTTAGACAATGGGAACTGCCCCATCAGTCAGGCTGCGAGAGGGCGAGGCCCCCACATCTCTCACAGCTCAATCCCCCACAGAAGATCTACTCATTCTGGGTTTTAGGACCACCTGGCCCTTGGTCCACTCCAGGGTCCTGCACCCAATGCCAGCAGGATAAGTGTCGGGGTGCACAGGGACAGCAAATGGCCCACTGGTGCCGTGCCCTTGTTTGGTTCCCTGCCCAAACAAACCTGAGTCAAGATTTTGGGTTCAGGTAGTTTATCTGGAAAGTGGTTCCACGAATTAAGAGTGAGGGAGTGTGGAAGAGGAATGAGGGAAGGGGCAAGCCAATAAAGAGAATGTTCCAGAGCTGGTTACAACTCTGGGGGCAGTCAGGGCTCAACCCCATGGAACCCAGTAGAACACACTTAGGAGTAGAACCTCTGAGGGGTGAAGAGTTGGGACATGGACCCACCAAGTTCTCTCCCTTGTTGCTTAAGACTCGCACCTTGGTGCAATCCCCAGCACTTCTGGGCCACCTTGCACAGGGGCTGAGGGAGCTTGATGGCCCAGAGAGAGCTTTCTGCAGAGCAGCCAAGGGTACTGGAGATGGCCGCTGCTGGCATGTGAGGAAATGGGCGACCACAACCGGGGGGGGGGGGGCAGGCGGTTAAACTCAGAGGTGGGAAATGGGGTTCAGGGAAGGTGCCATCTCTGTTATCCCATTTAGGTACCGGGAGGTGAGTTGGGCCACAAATAGTGCCAACTGAGGTTTACAACGTGACTCAGGAGACATTTGTTAAGACAGATTATCTTTCTGACCCTGTGCTCCACGCTACAAAAATGAAAGCAATAGTCTGTGTAATCAGAGAGCTCCCTGTGTAGGGAGAGAGCCCCGGGGGTCCGAGGGATTCGGGTAAGAAAATGGTGAGTGTTACATTAGAAAGAAAACCTGGGCCCAGACTGTGGGAGACTCATATACCCATTAGGAGTCACAAATCTTAGTGCACACCACAACTAACGAGTTCAGAGAAAGGTGATTTTTTTCAGTGACTCTGAGCTTCTTCGTATGCCCCACCTGCTGGTTAGCAGGAAAAGCATTAGCTTTATGAGCAAGTCTGGCTTGGAACTTTTGGTCTGATCCAATAACTTAAACAGTCTCCTAGGCAGGGCTGTGGCCCCCTGGATAAAATAGACGGGAGCACTCCCCGTGTGTCTTCCCCAAGTGGTGTCCAGGCGCATGGGATCGTTGTAGTCTACGGCACATTTCTCAAACTCTCCGTGGCAAAATACCATTTTAATTTTATTTTGAAAACATTTCCAAAATGTGCTCCATAGACATTTTGTAAAACATAGGAAAACTAAGTTACTAGGAAAAATGAAATTAAAAAAACCGTACAAAATCCAAACTCAAATTTTTATTGTCAGACTGAGCAGACATAAAATTGCTGTCAGATTGCTTTAGGAGTATTTTGTATGCTACTCTCTGTTTCTGGACTTAGCTCTTCATGACTAGTAACAAATTTCCCAGACCGGTGCCCCTCCAGGAACCAAGCTTGGAATAGTATCCTCTCCGAGAAGAGATGGGGTTCTCCGACACAACATCCTTGGGTTTCTGGAGAAGGTCACTTACCCCGCTGATTGCCACTCCCCCAGCTGCTGTTCGTAGATGAAGCCTGTGTTTGTGGAACGCACTGTTCAGAGACTGTCTTGGCGCCGCCTGGTCGGGCTGGCCATCAAACTCCGAGGCTCAGCCGTATCATGCACCCAGCCTGCAAGCCCAGAGGTTGAGCTCCAAGGTTGACCTTGAACTTACCTTGCCACAGCAGAGTCCTGGGACCTCAACTCAGCATTCATGCCACCGGGGAACCCTTGGGTCCCCCTCTGTCACCCCAGGCTCTGCATTGTGGGAGTTTCCAGGTTCCCCAAATGGGATTGAGCGCAAGAACCACCTCTGCCCCACTGTTGCCCTCACCTCCCCCCATCTTTGGGCTGAGGCCAGAGAAGTTCCAGCTGGGACCCAGACTTTACCAGACTTCATCATTCACAGCTCCTCCTTTACCTCTGCGGCCAAGCGGGGCCTCAGAGGGAGTGGGCTTTCCCCGACATGATGCTCTCTTCTCCTGAATCCGACAGGACTTTCTTCTTTCCCACCGTGGGAGGACTCCTCGGACAGGGTGCTCCAGCCTATGCAGTGGCGAGTGAGAAGGGAACTCTTGTCCTACTTCACAATCCTACTCTGCGTGTCAGAATCTTCACCTGCAGTTTTTTCTGTAACAAATTCTAATCTTCCCTTCCCGCTCGGGCAGGGAGGTAGACAGCCGAGATGGTCTGTGGTGAGGAGCCTGCCCTCTGCGGGGTGTGTTTATGATTTGCAAATTCTCCAGTGATGCCTTCCAGTGCATTTGGAATCTACCCAGTAGCAGGAGTGCTCCCGAAGGCTTCCGAAGCCCGCTGTAATGCCATGAGGTATGGACTCTTTGGGCGAGATTGTGCTAGGGGGTGGGTGGGTAGTCAGGAGACCGCCCCCATGGCCAGATGTGAGGTTATAAAACCTTGAGTGAGAGGCCTGGGCCCTGGGAATAAACAAAGGGGGTATGCATGGGAGCTGTGGGGAGCCAGTATGGCCCGTGGTGACTACTTAGCTATGGGGCAAGTGAGGGGCAGGGTTCAAAGATCAGTTCTTATCGAGCAATTCTTATTGAGTTCCAATGCGTGAATGATGTAGTTAAGACACATCGGTGCTGTCCCCAAGGGGGGAAGGCTTGCCGGAGGACAGGGCTTACGTTAGGCTCAGGGCTGGCAAGGAGGGATCCAGAAGGAGATTCTGAATAAGGAAGGATGGCAAAGGGCCACACAGTGAAAGCTCCCAAGATCTAGGTTTGAGTTTGGACCCACTTTGGAGCCCTTTGAACTTGGAGCATGTCGGGCCTTGTCCCTACCGCACAAAGTGACTGAAGTCACCTGCGTGATAAACATATCTATAAGGGCTTTATAAATGGCAGACCGCGTGAAGATGGGAAGGACAGTCCAAGAAAAGGGGGCAGAATGAGGAAGAAATTCCAAGACCCCAGGATTTTGTGACCAAGTGAGAACTCTGAACATAGGAAGAGGGCTCTGGCTAGGCAGCTGTTTGAGGGGATGAGTTCATCTTTAAAGTGCATTTTCTAGAGTCTTTGAACCAGGTGAGATTCTGGACGTCCTTCCTTATTCACTTAATGACTATAATTTCAGCAGCTGTGGTCCTGCACCCTAGGGATCCATTCCAACCACCTGGGGAGTATCGGTGCCAGTGCGATAGTCCCCTGGTCCCCCGAGATCCTGATTCACTCTGTCTGCGGCAGGGTCCAGATGAGGGCGCTATTCTTGAAGCTGCAGGTGATTTTGATGTGGAGGAAGGGCCCAGGTCACTGCTGTGCAGACTGTAGTTCTTCGCCCCACACCAGGCTGATGTAGGACCCAAAGGTAACAGAACCCATCCCGAGAGGGCGCTGCTCTCTCTTCCTGCTTGGGTGCACGTGAGGGAGGCAAGAGGTGTGCACTTCAGGGCTTGTCGGAGCGAGGTATCATTTCTAATAGGTGTCCTGACAAAGCAGTCAGTGTCTGTGCCAAGAAGTAGGGAGAAGAAGACGAATAACCCCAGTTCTTCCTGGGGGAGTCTTGTGTTGAGCGTTTTTGCCGTCATGCATTCCAGTAACCCCACTTAATAGATGAGAAGATCGAGGCGTTAGTCAAGAAGGTGGGGGCTGCCCGAGGTCCCACGGCTGACGGGTGCTGGAGTCCCGTTCTCGCGCATTCCTCAACAAAAGTCTCTACATTATATCTGAAATAGACTTTCCACACATGAAAATTATATCAGGTCATCCATAACCCTAAGATACTAATGAACTATTCTAAGGTACAAAAGAAAGTCCTTAAGATATTGATTTTATTTGCACTGATGCACCGTTCTACCAGTGCCTTTAACAATACAGAAAAATCACTGAGAAGCTATTGTCTCGATTTTCTAAAAATGCCACTGGTTTTGCGCTCATGAGTAATCACATTGATGAAAATGTACATGACAAAAATTGTTCACTGATAGATTTAGTGTCACAGTACATGAAACTCAAAAGCAAATTGCCTAAGTGTCATCGTCAGAAGAGCGGGGGCAAATCTCTTGACACGCTCTATGTAATTCCATTTTGAAAATACAAATCTAGGCTCCTGATCCATTTTGCATAACCTTTGTCACCAAAGCTCACTGACAGACGCACAATGTGTTTCCTATCAGCGTGTTCTGTGCGTTATGCAAGTTGATAGGAATTATGCATTATGCAATTTTACGGAGCCATTTGTGGCCACCACGTGTTATTGAGAACTGCTGTGCATACCGAATGCTTCAACTCTATCTGACCGAGATTGAGAAAGTGCTTCAGAGGCTAAGAGTGCTGCATGACGGTAGTTTGTCTGAAAGGGCAAAGAACACAGAAAACTGAACCTAGCAGCTGGTAATAGAAGATCCTAGAGTCTGTAGGAGGCTGAGGACTCTTCCAAGACAGCGCACACCTCTGTCCTTCGGTGTTCGATAACGATCGGTGATAGAAGTCAGGGAGTGGGATGCCAGGGGTGGTGGGGAGAGGGGGACCCAGGGATGCTACGTCTAGAACCTCAGCTCTGGGGTTCTAATGCTCATTCCCCTCCCTACCTGGTCTTGGGGGACCCTGGGGGAAGGTGGAACTTGGAATGGGCAGACATCCATCCACCCACCTCCACAGTGAAGAAAAGGTCCCAGGTGATTGAGTGAAGGCTGTGGGGACGGGCTCAGGGTGCCCAGGTGAATGCTAACGGGTGCTCACATGGTGGCCGACCGCTGACGCATGCGAACGGTCTGCTTTCTCAAACCACAGCTTCACACCAGACTTGAGCTCACCGAAGACATGAATGTGTCCGTGGGGGAACCTCACTCCAGGACCTCGTTTAAAACAGAATCTGAGACTTCCTCCTTTGTGAGCATTTACTGCAAGAGGGATATGCTACCCTTTCCATATTTAACACATGCACACACAGAACTGCTAAGCCATAAAGTAAGCTCAAAGACGCTCCGTGTGAGGACAACAAAGACCAGACCTTACAAAATGATAACCAGGAGTTTATAACTCATAACCCCATGCACGTTATATTAGAAGTGGAAGGCTTTTTGAACTGCAACCTTTACATTCCGATCCAATAGTTCTTTCAGCTTTGAAATATCCACGATCTGAATTTTATAGGGATTATTTTTATTATAGTGAAGCAATTAAATCTCCATATTGAAGGATGTAAACCTTTTAAGGCCCTTCTCAGAATATCAAAAGAAAAGGAGACTTATATTTAACAGGTGTGACAACCCAATGCAGGACATTTCATTGAACAAGAGCTTGACATTATCCAGTAACAAACACTTAAATTAATCCAAAACATCTTTTGGATAAAAGGGATTTCGAAAAGAATTAAGTTGACCACAAAACTTTATATAGAAAGACCATTTCATGTACAAAATACTTAAAAAATACTAATTCTTATGAAGTGTGTCAAGGGGTGTTTTTATAAAAACCTTTCTTTTAAGTGATACATTATTAACTTAGTTACAATTAACCGGATTATTATTATTACTATTATTATTATTATTTGTCCTGCAGCACAGATAGTGAATGTGTCTTCATTACTTGGTTTCTGTTGGCCTCTTGAATGAAGTCAATCGATTTGATTAGTTGACACGGATTTCCTACTATTTTGACCTTGAGTATGGACCATAACTGCAGGCGATGCTGTGACAGTAGGTGGGAATTAGATTAGACAATAGGAAGCACTTCCTAATTACAAACTAGAAGATGCAATCAATTGGAGGACATGGTGTCATAAGATCAATGCAGAACTTTAGGTTTCTGGGGTACCAAGGTTTTCCCAAGTGAATGACCTCAATTTTTTGAGTATGCTCAGAATGTACTTCTTGCCTTTTAAGAAATTCTCTCTCTTTCTCTCTCTGTGCATGGTATTTTTGGGGGAATGGAAGAAGAGTAGTACAGGGGAGCTGGAGGTGACATTGCTTCAAATATTGTGGTTTTTCTGAACCCACAATTTCAGTTTCAACAGTGGTAACTTGGATTATTGAGGTCATGCTCTTCTTACTATCAAAGAGCGGTTCTTTATTCTTTAAATATGTTCTCTCGTCCATTAGCACACGTAGTACTATTTCCGGCACTGTTCTGTAGTACAATATTTAGTGCCAGTGACGAGATCAAGAAATTTCGCTAGCATACCGTAGTATCATAAAGCAGAGTCATTGCCCAGTGGCCTGCTGATCTCATTGAACGGGGTTGAGAATCTATTTCCTTTAAAGCGCTTTCCTAAATGTGAAGGGTTCCCTGTGGTGAGTTCTGAAAATTAGTGGCTAAGAGGAAGATTTCAAAATACAGTGAGGTTTCTTGGATCTGGAAGTCTTGGAGAATAACTAGAGAGAAAAGGAACCAAAATACACAATTGACAATTAAGGAGCGAGGCAGGTTGCACATTATTTAGAACCACATAAATTGCAATATTGTGACTACTGTGGCAGCAGCGAGCAGTTGGAAAGAATCAATTGATTTTGCAAATGACGATTCTAGCACAGATTATATAAACTGCCATGACCCTATAAATGTGCACCTTTTAATATGCATACTGCTCTTTGTACTGTAACATCTTTAACAAAAGGATGCATTCTTGTCAGAAGCTTATTCTGTTTTCACTCTTTATTTTTATTGGTATCTCATCTTGCCCCCCCTTAGGAGAGGTGGCTTGTATCTCATCTACCATGATGTGTGTGTTTGTTCAGGAAATTTCCTAAGAATAGATTTGTAGTTTCATGAACATTGCCCATTTAAAAAAGAAACACTTCCTTGGAGAGTTCCTAATGGCAGATTCTCAAATTAATGAGTCCTTTTTGGCATCTTTAGGGTTAAAGGTCCTCTCAGAATCTATAGGTCCTGGAGAAGGCAGTTTCTAAACTCAGCTGCTTAGACCCATTTTTTTCCCCCAGCAAACAGGAAATGGAGCCCTGAAGGCTTTTTTTTTTTTTTAAGTGGAAAGTGTGTGGGGAGGGGGCATACTCATGCTGCCCACTTACAACCCTGAGCCTGACCCAGACTTGGGGGTCTCTGTGTGTTTTTTCTTCTCTCTCTTTTTTTCTATTATTTTGGCAGACTTTTTGGAATGTCTGGGAGCTAAGGGCTTTGCTTCATGGAGCAGAATTCTGCAGCAAGGAAAAGAGAAAGTTATAGACTAAACCACAGAAATGTAAACACGTCTGCAGCTAAAATAACTCTACTTTCATTGAAAACACTCCTCCTTCACAATCAGACTTCTGTGTGCTATGGTCAATAAAACTGCATGTTAATAGCGACCAATTAATAGATTATGTTGCCCGGCCTTAAAAGTTGAGGGAGTTTTAATTATTATTTTTCAAATTAAAGGAGTGCTTATTCCCTCCCTTCCCTTGGGGTGGGGGGACTTTGCTTTCTTTCTGGCTGTTTGCTGAAATTTTTGGCTGTTAAAGTTCGGAGAGGGAGGGACATGAGTAGTTTGCACTTGGTCGAAAGGGGAGAGTGTGCGAGAGGACGCTGTGGGATGGGTTCCTAGCGATCACGCAGGGACGGTCGTGACAGCCCCCGTGGGACACGCGTGAGTGAGAAGCAGCGGCTCTCAGGTAAGCGCGATTTGGAGGTCAGGATTCACTGATCACCTAAAACATCGGGAGGGGCTTAGCACAGTGCCCCCCGAGGCCGAGGCGCTGAACCTCGCGGCTCCCAGTTTTGGAAGCTGTATTTTTGCGGACACCGTTCTCACGAGGGCTGCTGTCACCGCGTCCGCGCGTCAGGCCGGGGTGTCTCGCACCCAGGCACCCGCGCCCCGCGTCCCGCCGCTGGCGAGCCTCGGCCGGCCGGTCCCCGCGCCCGCCTCTGGCTCCCGGGGCGCGCACGGAGCGAGTCCAGGTCTCCCCGAAGTCGGCGGCACCTTGGCACCGCGTCTCTTCGTCAACAGTCTGAGGGCGACGTCTTCCTTGTGACGAGCATCCAAGGCAGTCAGTCGGTGGTCATTTTAAACTTCTCCGGCAGCAACCACTTCTTTATTTTCAGTGTCTGTAGTGGCTGAGGCTGGAGGAAAAAAAAATTCTACTTCTCACCAAAAGCGACCCCGAGTTTCGAGGTGCAAGCACGTCCGCGGCTCCCCCCCCACCCCCAGTCCGCTCGTCTCCCCTCCTGGAGGCGCGTCCCGGGTTCGTCTCTGGCGGGGCCGGGCTCAGTGCTCACGTCGTCCCGGGCTCCGCTGTAGCCGCTGCTCCTCCTCCTCCTCCCCCCTCCCCGCCCCCCCAGCCTCCAGCTCCGTCCCAAACCCGGCAGCGACCGGACCTGCCCGAGCCGCGGGGCTCCCCGCCCTCGCACACCCACGCGCGCACACCCACGCGCCCTTGGACACGCGCGCCCCCGCGCCCCGCCCCCGGCGCGCACCCCCGGATCGCGGGTCGCGCGTCGGGGCGGCCTCCCTGCTCGGCGATTGGCGGGAGCCGGAGCCTCCCCGAGGCCGGCGCCCACACCATGGGCTGAGCCCGTCGGCGCCCCGGGAGTCAGTGCGGCCCGGCTCGGCGCGCACCGCCAGGCACGCGCGCGGGCACACGCGGGCGCGGACACGCGCGGACACGCACGTGCGGGACACGCCCTCCCCGACGGCGGCGCTCGCCTCCGGTAAGTCCCGCGCCCCGCGCGCTCTGCCTGGCTCGCGCGCTGGCTGCGGGGGGGGGGGGACGCGGCGGGCGGCGGCGGCGGCTGGGTGGCCGGCCCTTCCGACGGCGCCGGGACAGGTGGGGCGTGCGACGACTGGAGGGCCGGCTCGAGGCTGCCGGGGTCCCGGAAGGCGCGCGGGGTCGGGGCCGGCTGGAGAGGAGCTGGCACCCCGAAATCGGCGGGGGCCTCATCTGGGGCACCGAGCAAAAGCCTACTCGTTGTTGTCTCGCCTGGGAGTAGATGTTGCATTAAAGCCCGCTCTTGGCTGAACGCAGGGACCAAGTGTGGACTGGGCTGTCACTGGTGGGCAGTCCTTGCGTGCGTGGACTCTCCCTCCGACGGCGTTCTGAAACCTGGGCTCCGTCTCTTTCTTCTCCCCCTCTGTGTCTCTGTGTTTTCACCTTCTGACACCTCAGCGTGCAGCTGTTACGTTTCTGTGCTTACAATTTGCCACCTTAATTGGAGTACTTGGCATGTTTAAAAATGTAACTTGTAATTCATTTTTTTATCAGCTAGCCTTGGTATCTAAAATCCATCATCCATTTATCGCTATTACATATTGATACATGTTTTGCAAAAGGTACTGTATAGAATTATTTTTAGTATTTTTAAGCATAAACTTATATGCTGTTATATTTAATAGCAGACTAGACTGCCTAATAAATTGGATAAACAATTTTAATGCGGATGTGGACTTAATACAACCCTTCGTTGATATAAGGATAATTTCGTTTATCCTTCAAAAGAACATATTCATATGGGCCACAGATTTCACACTCGACACGTTTCTGTAGTTTCTGTAGTTCAGAAAACTTTCAATGTGAGTAAAAAAAGCCCTGTATTTTTCCCTGGGTGACATAACATCGTACGTAGAGTTTATTTATCATCGGATCCAGTTTGAGTATTTTCAGTTCTCTCCAAGTGGTTTAGAGCCCTTGACCGACCTCAGCTCCCCATCACCTTATCACCAGGAGAACTGTCACATTCCTGGGGTTAACCCTTGCTCTGCTGGCTTGAGCTTGTGCCGGGGCTCCCTCATCAGTGGGAAGACCAGGCAATAGAAGTTATGTAAAAACCCAACCAGAAAAATTACTTCACTGGGTGTCAAATTATGAATGAGCTAATCATACCATTGAAATTACAAATCTAGTGGAAACAGGATGAGCTATGCAAACTTGTGGCTAGTATGTAAAGTTTTATAATTCTAAAGAAAGGTTTTATGAGGGCTCCCCACATCACAAATGCTGTTTGCGGTTTGGTAATCCTAGCTTCGATTCGAGTCAGTGACTTCTGGAAATTACACTACCCTGGCGAATGGGCATTATATCTTCTGATTTATATGTTGAAGAATATGTAATTCCAGCACCACTTAAAATGACAATTTCTCCTCTTTTCTAACACTTTGTCATTACTTCATTTTATTTGTAAAAATTCAGGATAGAATTGTGATACATTATTTTACATGTGTCTGTTATTTCCTGATGAGTGTTTGGGGATTTAATCTGATGTTCCTCCTTTAGCTAAAATTTTGAAAATCAGGGTTTGCCATTGAATGGATTATGGGATGGGGCTGCATGGACACGTGTATATAAACATTCCCCCCCTCCGCGTCTCATGTTTTCTTTTGGTATTACAGAAAAATCTTTTTGAATTTCTATCTCATAAAATCAGGTGTTTGATTTGTGGGGAGGGCTAAGGTCCCAGGGGAAATGCCAGATATGTAAGTAAGAAGTAAAGCATCTCTGAAAGATGTCAAAACTGATTTTTAACTTAGGTTTTATTCTAAAATATTATACATACACTGTGCATATGTGGAATATATCATATTACATATTATAGGTAAATAAATACAAGAGAACTTTCAACTTTTTTTCTAAAATTAATATTAGCTCTGATTTTTTCTTCTGGTTAGTTATCCTTACCCAACAAGAACATAAAATATTAAAGGCGTATTTATTTCTTCACAAGACAGAGGAGCTAATGTTTCTAAAGGCTTTTCCTACTCTGCCTGTGAAAAAGGATAACAGGTCAACGTCCATCATATGGTATGGAGTGGTGGCGAGACGTTGTCATGTTGAGTAAATGTCAGTGCAGCCTGCTATTTCATAGAACTCCATTCAGGAGGTGTTGACATAGAGACACCTGCATGTTTCTAATGAGACTTATGGAGCCGGGGAAGCAAGATGCGGTCAGGGTAGCTTAAGTCATTGTGAGCAAAGTCCCAGCCTTTTGACGCTGCTCCTTTTGGAGTGGGAGTTGATCTCTCTAAATGCAGGTAAAGAGACAAAGAGGTCATCTCCTGGCTTCATCACCCTTTGCTTCCCAGGCAGGCTTTTCCAATGAGGAGGAGACTACCAAAGGGGTTCTGTTTCCTTTCCCCTTCCCGTGTAAAGATTCCTGGGCTTCCCTGGGGTGGGGAAGGGGTGGAATATAGTCCTTCAAAATACAGCTTTTGTTTATGACCTACACCTTGAATTTGAAAGGATATTAAAAACTCTGGAGAGGCATTTGTAAGAAAAACAAGCTGACGCAATAGGAGTATTCAAGTATTTTGGACCCGATTTCAGGCAGTTTGGATACCAGGTTACAGCAGCGTGACTTGGAGGGTTGGGCGGACTTCGTGTCACTGCAGTAAGTGGCGATTGCTTACGCACGAGGTCTACCAGCTATCCCTCTGTATTGTCAGTGCTCACGATGATCTCCCTGGTGCTTCTTTGCACTTCCAGGTGGCTTATTATCCGTTCATTAGTTCTGCATTTTGTGTTGTCAACGTATACCTCACATTTATTGATTCAAAGCTGTTCTGTAGATAAACAACAGGAGTGTGCCGTGATTGGACTAGCTGCCGAACCAGTTTTCCAAAAGCCAGGAGGAATTCCCCTTTTAATTTTACCTTTTATTTGTAACAGTTCGGTATTTAGAGGAGAGAGGATTCAATGCTTCGTGTTTGTAACATTGGGAATCTAGTGGAGGTAGTGAAGGCGGGTGATCTAAAATTACTTTGCTAAATTTAAGTGTAAGTAAAATGTAGACGACACCAAGAAATTAAAGGGTGCGTCTAAGAATGGTCTAAGTTTTAGATTTAAACTAACTTTTAAGTTCTTCTGTTTTTATAGTGACATGTCATAATCTGGAAGACCCTGATTGTGTATGAGAAATAGTAATTTGGCAATGAAAGTAAGGGGTTCAGTTACCTTGACTCTGTGTATGCTCAGAAGTGTGTGCGAAGGAAGTTTAGTTATGTGATTTTTTTCAATGCTTATGAAGACTGAAATATCCTCAAAGTGTGTAAAGTAAGCCCTTTGAATGAATTCATCACTTTTTTATTATAATCCTAGAGAACTAGACGTGAGATCTGATCTAGGACAAACTGCTAGCATGTCTAAAGGTTTTTAAAAACTAGATCTGTGGCTCCTTCCTTTTAATTTTGAATTGTTTTAGTGAGAATGAGATTTTCATACATGCTGGTGTTTCATACGGGATTCCTTTTAGGAGTAATATTATTTCAATAATTATTCCCCCTGGAAGGGGGAGAAAAGCATCTCTCCAATGAATAGGAAAGAAAACAGACTCACAGGCGGTGACATTTTTTAATAGCAGGAAACTCTAATTTTCACTTAATTAAGGGTTCGGCAAAGGCTCCCAAATCTTAGTTGAAAAGTGAAGGTGTGTGTTTGCTTCTCAGTCCGGGTGCAGGGGAGCAAAGGAGGGAAGGCCTGTTTGGCGATGTACTATCGTTGCCGTATTTCTGCTAAGTGATTCCTCATTCCCGGTGGAGAGGTTCGTTTTCTCTGCGATGGAGTGGAAGTCTGGGTTATGGATTCTTGGGGCTTACTAACTTAACGAAAGTTGCAAAGCGAAAGACTGAATTGGAGTATTGTAGGCAGGGAGGTTTGTGTAACCAACGTGGGTGTAGTCACAAACTGCATCTTGGGGATGGATTCGCTTGGTCACCTTGCTGTCTGAACTAAGATGGCCATCCGATTCCGTACTCTTTGGAACCATAGGAGAAACCCAAGGTCTTACCCGATCTGTTAACGACCCGTTGCCCTAACAGAATAAATTCATTGGAATTGGCAATGGGGAAAGTGCTCTTACCCCCTCTGTGTGTCCTGTCCCTCTCTGAGGAATTTTGCTTGAGGCCAGAATGAATGAGGATCTCAGGCATTTGAGAGGAGATTGGAAGACACCTTCATGGTGGGAGGGAGAGGGCACCACTATGGCGCAGTCTGGGAAGGCAAAACTTTGGACCCCAGGAGGGAACACGGTGGACTTCGGGATCCTTACACGGGTCTGTATAGGTCTAAGCTGAGTGTAAGTAGTACCAGAAGTACGTGCTAGTAAAATAAAATGTTTGGAAACACAGGCCACTGACACTTACAGTTTCGACAAAAAACTTTTAAGTGAAATGTATTAGAAAGCTGAAGTTTCTTTTATTAGGAAGCGAGATAAAAACGTGGAGAAAAGAAGCTGACTGCCAGCTCAGGAACGTCCCGAGAAGATCTCACACTTTAAATGCATTCTCATTAAAATTATATCCAACCTCACAAAGCTGATGTGAGCCGGCTGCCAGATTTACAAATCTGGGTCTTTAATTGCACGAAATTTAAACTTGTCATGTGCAAGGCTTGCTCTTTTTGCAGCGCGAGATTCAGCGGCAAGATAACAGAATAAGCAAAAGTGGAGGAAAATTTGCTTCTTCAGTACCGAAAAGTACTTTCTAGTCTCTTTGACCCTGGCGGTGAAATTTACTTCACTGCGGAGTCCTACGATAGAAATAATGACGCTGAGGACCAGATCCCAGGGAATATGGCGGGTCCTTCCTGGAGCAGGCACGTGAAGTCAGCATATCCCCAATATTGACTCCACGTTCTGAAACCGGACTGAAAGCCCCTGGTGTGGAGGCAGAGGACGAGATGATTGATTGTTGCTTCAGGTATCAAAATGAGAGGATCGCATAGCCGAAACTGTCAGTGCTCAGGCCCTCGTATCTCATGATAAAATTCGATTTATTTTTGCAATTTTCTAAGACTTCTAAACACAGGCGGTTAAACAGAACGTTCCACCAGTGTAGTTTCTCCCAAATACTCCATAAAACCAGAGGTAAGTCACTAAAATCACCCCAGGGTTCGCTTGGGTGGCTCAGTCGGTTCAGCGTCCGACTCTTGGCTTCAGCTCAGGTCATGATCTCAGGGTTGGGAGATCAAGCCCCAGGTCCGGCTCTGTGGTCAGCGGGGAGTCTGCTTGAGATTCTCTCTCCCTCTGCCCCTCCCCCCACTCGTGCGAGTTCTCTCTCTCTTTCAAATAAATAAATAAATAAATCTTTAGCATAAAATAAAATAAAATCATCCCATGAGTATGTAGACCCCACAGTAAGCTCCCAGGAGGCAGAGAAGGGGTTAAGTTTGTGTGCATATTAATAACACATTTATAACTAGAGTTAGCTTCAGCATAAACTCTTTTTTTTGCACAAAGCGTTCAATCATGTTAAATTTTCTTTTTTAATTTTAAGTAACCTGGGAACACATTTCTCAATCAAAATTTCTTGGTCACCTGTTGCATGAGCCCACCGGCCACAGAGAGACGTGGGGACCATGGGTTGATTTGAGACTACGAAGGTACTAGATATGTCTAGAGATTGGAAGAAGAGCTGCAAGTTTGATGGGGGAAAACCAGAAAATTCCAGCGTGGAGCTCACCTATCTACTTGCCTGACTCCCGGAATTAGTGACCTGCCTGAATTCTTCTTCTTCTTCTTTTTTTAAAGAATTTATTTATCTGTCGGAGACAGAGAGAGGGAGAGAGAGAGAGCACAAGCAAGGGGAACGGCAGGCAGAGGGAGAAGCAGGCTCCCCATGAAGCAAGGAGCCCGACATGGGGCTCGATCCCAGGACCCTGGGACCATGACCTGAGCCGAAGGTAGATACTTAACCTACTGAGCCACCCAGGAGTCCCGTCGTTTTTCAGCTAGTTGTATTGACAGCGTGTAAAAAATCTCTAGCCCTTTCCACTCCAAGTAGCTAATAGCATTCACTCTGAAAGCAGCGTCCTTGGGATAAATATCCGCAGGTGGAAATTAATTCAAGACGAGAGGCATGTCTGGGAACGCTGGGAACGCTGAGAGGCAGAGATTGGTGTGTGGTCAGGTTTGATCCAGGCTGTGAAGGTTCAGGACTCCAGCGGAGGAGGGGCATTCTGGGTCACGGAGAGGCAAGTACAGGGAGAGAGACTAGAATGTGCAGACTGTATCGGGCAATGGCAAGCTGCCTCGTAGACGGTGCTGTTGCCTTATATTCTGCACAAGATGCTTCGCAGGGAGGCCACTGTGGGGAAGCCTCAGGTTATACTTTCAGGAAGTGGAAATACAGAAAGGGAATAAGGGGGAAGTGGAGCCACGTGCCACAGGATCTAGAGAGGGGGTGAAGCCACGTGCCACAGGATCTAGAGAGGGGTGACTTCACAGGCTAACAAAAGTGGCTCATTCGGTAGTGCCATCTGCTCAGACCTTGCCGGTGTGATGGTGAGTCAGGGCCCCACGCCGTACGGTGGTGGAGGCAGTGGCTCTTACGGCCCTCTGCTGTTTGGGGGCCATGGCAGAGACCAGCCATGCAACACACTGGGCAAGCTTGCAATCCCGTCACACAGGCCCTGATCGCTTATGGACCGATGGGAGAACTTCATTTTTAGTCTCAGCATCAGGACTACTTGGGCGACCCTTTGGCTGGATGGCCCAGCTCCAGCACGTGGCTCCCACCGCCTGCCTGCTGGGCTTCCACGGTCTTAGCTCCCACCTGTGCTCTGACCCTTGCTTCTCTTTAGCTCTATCGTTAGTATTTATTGTGCATCTACTTCTGAGTTTTTAAAAGCCTGGGTATATTGCATATATCCTTGTAGATCGCTTTAACAAGGTAGAGGATAAATAAAATAGCCCATCTTATAAAAATCATGCAAGAGTGATCCAAACCACACCATAGGAAGATCAGAGAGTGCTTCCCGAAGGACGAGGGACGAGGCATTGGAGCTGGGCGGTGCCCTGTGTTGGCTCTCTAGGCAGGGACTTGGGGGGGAAGGGTGGGCAGGGCAACAGTGGGCAGAGCAGGGGAGTCAAGCATTGGAAGTGTTACCCAGGAGCTGCGTCATGTAGCACAGAAATTACCCAGCCCTCCCCTATTTTGGAGGGACCAATCTAGACACTTATTTCAGTATCCCAAGTATGAAGTTAAAAGGTAGGGAATGAAATGATCTTGCAACAGGGAAGAGGGAGTGTGGCGTTTGGAGGATTGTAACTGACAGAGCCTGCACCAGATGGTGGAGGCCGGGGGCGTGTGTTGTCACAGTCACTCTCACCACTGCTCTTTGAAGAAGAGGCCCTTATTGCCCCCATTTTCCAGAATAGCAGAGTGAGGCTAGGGCGTGCTGAGGCCAGAGTTACACAGATAGTAAGAACTCGCAGAATCGAGTTCCGGAACCCGTGCAGGGCCTCTGCTCTCTGTCCAGAATTCCCCTGGTCAGGGCAGAGGGCCCACTCCCAGAAGTGACAAGGAGGGAGCAGGTGGCAGAGAGACAGAGGGAGTGGAAGGTCAAGGCAGCAGCGCTGGGCCGAGAAAGTATAGAGTGCAAGTCTCATGGTTAGTTTAAAATTTTCCGGTAGCCACGTTCAGAGAGGAAAAGAAACCGGTTACATTAATTTTAATAATCTATTTCATATAACACATGTCCAAAATAGTATCATTTCAACTGTAATGCATGTAGATATTGGTGAGATATTTTAAATTATTATGTTTTATATTAAATTTTCAAACTCCAGTGTGGAGTTTGTGCTTATAGCACGTCTCAGTCTGGACTGACCGTATTTCAAGGGCTCAGTGGCCACATGTGGCGGGTGGCTGCTGTATTATTAGACAGTGCAGGTTTAGAATCTTTGGCTAGGAGTGTCCACATTTAATATAATCAGTAGCCACGAAATCCATTATATAACTCGATCACAGGAGCAGAATTTTGTGACTTGGCGTCTCCCTTGGACCTCACCCAGAGTATCACAGTGGAACCAGATATGAAAGCAATAAAAAATTGAATGCTAGCACGACATATTTAGTACTAAATTTGCAGTTTTCTAATTGGAGGGAGGATGTATATATAATTTCCTGTTGACTCACGACATACTTTTAAAGAGCAAAATAAATACTTGCAGGCTGAGGTTTTGCACGCCTGGTAACGCGCGGTGCTGCTTGTATTGGGACTGTGCTCTGACAACTTCATGAGTAAAAATCTCCCTCGAATATTCCCTGTTTAAAGATAATTTCAGGGGCGCCTGGGTGGCACAGCGGTTAAGCGTCTGCCTTCGGCTCAGGACGTGATCCCGGCGTTCTGGGATGGAGCCCCACATCAGGCTCCTCCGCTGGGAGCCTGCTTCTTCCTCTCCCACTCCCCCTGCTTGTGTTCCCTCTCTCGCTGGCGGTCTCTCTCTCTGTCGAATAAATAAATAAAATCTTAAAAAAAAAATAAAGATAATTTCAGGATGATGACAGATGTCTTGTTTTGCATGCGGACAGTTTCTTGAGAATAACGTAATTTATCATTTGGAAGAATAGCATTCTTGAAGTGCTGTTATCCCTGCGAAAGAAAGAACATTCGTGAGGTGGAGTGCTGCAGGATTAACTTTCAAGAGCATGTATTCGCACAATTTGGGAACGGCGGGTTCATCTGACACAGGCCTCTCCCTCTTTAGGTAACACTCAAGTTCATGGCAAAATCTTATAAAGTCATTTGTGTCGTTCGTATCCTGCTTGGTATTACCAACGTGCAATGTGTGATGCGTCTTTGAATAACTTAGCTCTTTACCATATGCATGCTTCAGAGTTCAGATTTAATTTAATTTTTATGCAAAGTAAAAAACCTCACTGTACGTTCTTACTCATTCGCATTTCCCTGAATAAGAAATTTGTTTTCAGCTCCAGTGCCTGGTCTGTGGCAAACTCCTTGTTCGTGCTTTCTTGTAATTGGTTTGCTTTCATTATCACTAGTGCACGATAAGGGAATTTCCCTGTCCTTGTTCTGCTGTATTGTTCCCAGTGGGCAATGCTTACTTACTGTAAAGAAACAAAAACAAAACAAAACAAAACTGTGTTAAGTAAAACGCATGTGACTTTTCTCCACTCTAATCCCCGTATCAAATTTCACACCTCATTTGTCCAGTTACTGGCAACCCAACACAAGGGACAGAAAATACTGGGCTTGATTTAAAAAAACCCAGACCTCAAAACGAACGAATAGGGCCGTGTTCTCGTCTATACTGTGGCCCATCTCTGGTGGCTGGGATGCTTCCTTGTAAGGCCATCGAGGGAGAAACCAAAAAGCAAGTGCAGTCGGTTCGGCTGCTTTCAAATGTAGGTAACAAATACAGTTTTGCTGTCGAGTCCCGTTCTGTTCAACATGCAGCCTGGGCCACCAGGTGAGATCCTTCCAGAGGTAACCCGAAATTCTCTTCTGGGGCCACTGCCTGTCCACTCAGTGCCGTGGGCCACGGTCCATCTCGCGGTTTCCCACGGGAGTACACATTTAATCGAAGGTCCAAAGTCTATTTGAGAAGTCTGAAGCACATTAAGACCTCTTAAATAATTCACTTGGGGTTGCGTTCAGTGAACGTGTGTAAATATGAGAATGTGCGAGGCGAGTGGTCTCCGCGGAGCGTGGGTGCGAGACCACGTTGAGGTAAGCCACATGCGCTGGAGGAAAATCCGTGTCATCGCCGGCTGCTAGAACTTGAGGCTGGCTGGGTGGCTCGCAAGGGAAGGCCTGTGTCCAGTCCCTTCTGTGCTGGGTCTTTGCCCCTTCATCGGGGAGGACCTTGGAGACAAAGGGCTGAATGCAGGACTGTCACACAATGAAGGGGACAGAAAGCCAGTGGGGCTGCCTACCCCTGCCCCACACGCCTTCCCCACCAGCTTCTCAGGCTGGGTGTTTGTGGGTGTGAGATGGCCAGTGTGTGCTCTTGGGAGCCGCGATCTTTAATTAGACTTGGATTAATAACAACAACTGGAGAGTTTTTCCTTGCGGGCTGAACGGCTTTCGTATGCTATCGGGCAGTGGGGGTGGGTTCAGCGACGTGACAAGTAGCACCCCGTAGAGCGACCTCGTCAAGGATTCGGAACATCACTAAGTGCCCCCCCACTCCTGCTGACCCCCGGACGGACCCGTGTCCCACTCGGCACCACAGGCGCCTCTCTCTCCTGCACCGGGCGGGTTTCCTTAAGTGTATGGACTGCATGGGTGTAGACGGCAGTGCCAGCGACCTCTCACCAGCCATGGGCACGCACAGGGCCTGAAAGAAACAAGCCGGCGAGTCTAATGAAATCAGGCTGCAGATCTGAAGTGCTTTTGGAATATCCTGCCCCGCTTTCTGTCCCGTGTCTGGTTTTCATGGAAATTTGTGTCTGGGAATGAGAGGGAATCGGAGTGGATTTGCTGGAGGCAGGTGCGTGCGTTCTTTGGCTTTGGCCATTAGGAGTCAGGTCCAGGGACCTCCTTGGAGGGGGAGGGACCCGAGGTCTTAGGAGATTTGATGAGCAGCATGCAGTCTTTATAAGACAGTGGAGGGATTTTCGCCGACTTCCTGAGTTTTCAAAATTATTCCTAAATCTGCCCTAGTCTGGGATTTTTTAGGACAGAAAACACACCCCACTTACTGTCCATGCTCCATAAATGACCCTTTGAGCTCGCCACCATGTTCTTTCTATAGTGTTTGATGCTGGTGTCCGTAACTTCGGAGATGAGGAGTAAAACGACTCCATTCCTTTCTCCGGCAAGAACATGGCCAGTTCAGGTCAGGAACTGCGCAGCAATATCATGGCTGGTCCTGCTGGAAACGCCGGCTACGTCCGAGAGGTGGGGAATAATTTCTGGTGCACCCTAAGTGAAAGAAGTAGTGGGAATGAGGATCAGAATTCGTGATGTTTGCACTGGCAAGGGAAGCCAGACTGAACACTAGTTTTTAGTCTTTGCTCCAAGCAAGTGAAATAAGAATTGCATATCATGTATTCGAGAACGTTAAATGCATGCTTCCCTTTTGGAATAAGCAAGATTCGTAACAGACTAAGGCAAGGCAAAGATTGCTGCCTCGGTTACTTAATATGGAATGAAAAGATGTCCTGAGAGATCTTCGTTGGTAGACACTTAAAAACTAGGTTGAGGTTTTCGAGTAAGTACACTCAACGGCTTCATTGTCAGATCATTAGCTCTTTATTTCTGTCTTTTTTCATTTTTTTGGATTCTCTCTGATTTTGTTTCGTGGGCTCAACACGCACTGGCTTCTAAAGCAAGACGTGATGTGTGTGTGAGCTGTTGGTTAAAGAACAGATCAGGGTAGCCTCACTCTTACAGGAATAGTGATGGGGGCAGCCTAAGCAGATGGGAGTAAGAGCAGACAGCATTGACTTAGCACTGAGGCTTTGGCACGAAACCCTCAGGAAGACACAATGTATCGTGATGCAGGTACCCTTAGGCTTAAATGAACTTCTTTTCCTGACCCATCTGCTGCAGAACTAGCCTTTTCAGACCTTTTCCCCCGACCCCCCCTTCCCCCACACGCAAATCTAACACCAGGACACCCTGTGTATCTGTTGAGAAATTTTACATTCTCCGTATACACGTATATCTATATTCAGGTATAATCTGTACTTTGTCCATGAAAAGAGTGAAGACTTTTTCTCATCCTCTGAGAACTGATTTTAGCCTCCTTGGGAATACACAATGCCTGTGCTTAGCTTTGAAAAAGGCTACGTTCAAGAGAAGAGAGGGCATCTGCCCCAGAGCGTGGCCAGAAAACAGAAAATGATAAAGCAAAAGGCAATTGATGTTCCCTTCGTATTTCTCGGAGGGCTCCGTTAAACCTGCAGACTCCAGGACCACACACTCTTGCCACACACGAAAAGGTGGTAGGATTATCAGACTCAAGGGTGGACAAGATCAGACGGGCTGCTGAAACAGCCACGCTGCAAAAACAAGGCCACAGAGACCAGTGGCCCCCTCGTGTGGTAGCCCCTGGCAAGACAGCCTCTCCTTCTGAGTCCGGGCGGGAGCAGCCCTCTGGCTCTGCAGACAGCCTTCTCCCGTCCCCTTGGATGTATAAACGCGGGTCGTGTGGCCGATCTGATGCAGCTGGGTCACAGGGATGCTAATGTTTCCCCTCCAGTAAAAATGGAAATATATTAAAAAATAAACAACCAAAAAAGACATGCTGAGTTGAAACCAAAAATCAATCAGAAGAGAAAAACACTTGGGCTGGTGTCAAGAGAAACAAAACTGCGCCAGCACAAATTTTTATGAAAATGATCATTGAATAGTATTTCCATGAAAAGGCAACTGACTCAGAGACGGAGGGTGAGTGTCCCGTGAGGCAGACCAGAGTCGGAAGAGCCCGCCCACGCCCGGGGCTGACAGCACGGCTCAAGCACAGTTTCTAGAAGTGACCCAGCCATCCCGAAAATAGGAAAAAAAGTACACGAGGGAAAAGCCAGATTCTTAGGAAGGGAGAGAAATGTGTGTTGTGAAACCAGCACAGCTCGGGGAAGAATCTAGCGCCGCATTTGAGTTTCTCCCCTCCAGAAGCAGCCCCACAAATAACCCCGCTTGCTCTCCGGGGAGGGCACAGTCCCCGATCTTCTAGAAGGGCCAGATGAGACATGATGTTACTGGGAGTAACGAAGGCACACAGATGAAGTTTCTTACTTAAATGCTCACCTCCAGCTCGTGGCATAGGACGTGTGATGGTATTTTCTGCTGGCATACTTCTTCTGGAACATCACAAGGAAGCTTGCTTCCATCTGAGACAGGAGATCCAAGTGGTTATGCGAGCGTCTCCCCGCTGCCCCTCGGAACCCCGAGGCTCCCTCCGCCCCACCCCCGGCGCTGTCTGTGCCCTGGCTTTGGAATGTGAGAGGTACGTTGGCGTGGATTCTTTTTGTCTTTGTTGTCTGTGTTTTCAGAGGTGCTTAACTCCAAGCAAGCACCAGCTGGTTGCGAAAGCTTGCTCTCCTTAAACTTTCCCCTCTTCTTCTTTCCAAGTGGCCTCGTTTTAATGCCTTACAGACAGACATGAGTTTGAGTCAGCGGTGACCCACAGTCAGAATTTTGACAATTAGCCGCAGGATGACCAAACGCTATGTCACGGTCACATGGAGCACAGATTTGGAAGTTTATGAATGCTCGCCCTTAAGAAATCACTAAAAATACCTCTTCACACTATGACTCCTCACACAGGGGATGCCGTAGTAGTAAACTCAGTATCTGTTTTTTTGGTCATCAGGTCAGGGTAGATGGCATGCCACAGTGTGCGCCTAAACACTTACTTATGTGACATTATTTGTATTAGAGGCTATATATCCGAACTTCTACGACTCTAGCTGACATTTACTTTGCTGTGCTCTTTCTGGGGAATTCTCTTCGAATTTAGTCATTGGGACTTTTGACTATGAAACAGTCCAGGATCTTAGAAAACATCGATGATCCCGATGAACTGGGGTCAGTGATGACACAAAGCCCATCCACATCTGTATCCAGAAAGAGTAAATATCAAACACTCCTTCAGTTCCTAGGTCATTTCAGACTTGTTCCCCTGCTTGGCTCTGTTTTATTCGGTAGGATCTCTGTGTGGCATTTTTCCTCCCCAAATCTTTTAATAGATGTGAACTCTTACATATATGACATACATATAATATTACATAGGTTGTGTGTATGCATATTACATGATGTTATAATGTATATCACAGTAATCCCGTATTGTGGTAACTGTGTTACCAGAGCCTAGCGTGAAAGTTAAGCTGTCCCTTCCTAGACCACATTCACTGAAGTCTGAGGAGAACCCGAGTTGTGCTGAATTTTACTCTCCTAATTACTCAGGTAGAAAAAGACTGTTCTATGTTGATCTCCTTATAAGGGGTTTCTATAGACCAAGGCACCTGCTGTTCGTGTATAAGAAGGCTCCAGAATGCAAGAAACCACACCTAAATACCAGCCTTTACAAGACTAGTGGGACCTTGGAAAAGTGCTTTTATCATGGGACATTGAAACCTCCTTTAAGAAAATAAGATTTTTGTTATACGTAACTAATGAATCATTGAACATCAAAAACTAATGATATATGTTGGCTAATTGAATTTAAAATAAAAAAAGAAAAAAGAAAATAAGATTTTTAAAAGCACAGATGTCTCCCCATTTTGTCATGGATTGTAATAAATGGAAGTTTCTTTTCAAGGGACTCTTCTCAGTAGGAATATTGTCATGTTCACTTGCAGAGAGAAAGCCACCCTACTAACTGGAGCCATATTTTTTCACTGGAAAAGAAGCCAGCCGCAGTCCCAGCTTTTTCATCTCTCTTTCTGGCTTGGCCCTGATTCAGGCTGGCATATCCGACTCCATGCTGGGTCCAGGGATGCCACTCGGAGAGGGGAGAGTGTGGCTGGAGACACTTGGAGGGAAGATGTCCAAGACCACTAACATTTGTTAAGGGGAGCAAGGGGGGGTGGCACAGAAAGGGACCGTGGGTGGTCATGCCAGTCTCCAGGGACCACCACCTTCCAGACCCCTACCTGGGAGTGGTTCTGCAGGCACTCAACTGCTGGTGCCCCCCCCCTGCCCCCCCAGCCCTGCAGGGGCTGGGGTTTGTTACCCTGCCCCCATCCCCAGCCAACACAAGCTCCAACCCTTTGTTCTTTTCTCATATTTACTTGAAAACTCTCTGAACACATGGAATTTACACAAACACACAGTTTAATTATTCTTTACATTGACCAAGAATGGTCCCGGGGCAGTCTTCAAAGGCTCTTGCCGGCTCGGAATGTGGCAACACGCAGGTGCAGTGGCAACACTCGCTGATACACTGTGGCCGAGCAGAATCTTCTTTTGACCTTTTGAGGGGTGTGCTTGTGGTTTGCGATATTTCAGGAGAGGACCGGATTGAATGGGTTCTTTTGTTCTTCAGAACACCTAATTTCTTTGTGGGGCGTCAAGACCTCAATTTGCCTCTTAAATAAGAGGACCAGGGACTACTGTGCTGTTGGCTGTGGCCTGTGTCAGGCTTAGGAGAAGGAAGACGTGCGTCCTCGCTCTGTCCCCCTGCAGACAGGGGCTCTCTGCCCCTTCCCTGGCTGTAGGTGAGGTTCATGGAGGGCGTGCGGGCTCGCTGGGTATGTCCAGAAAGATGTTTTCGTTCCTCCACTTCGGGTTTTCTTCCTGAGAATGCTAATTCAACCATCCCATAAATCCTCCACTATAGGTAGCAAGCCCTAATTGTAGATTTCCTGCTTGCACCCGTGACCTGCCTGATTGCTGCTAGGTTGGCAAGGGGAGCCGACTGTTTGAACAGGGCCATGTGTTAAAGCCTTTTTCTCACATGTTTGGGGTTTGGTTGTAATTCCCTGATGGCTTTTATGTTAAGTTTCAAAAACTGCTGAAGGTAACTACTTGAAATGCTGCAGCTTGGTTCTCTTTAGTGAGCAACTTTGCAAGGATTCCAAAGAGGGGGCTTTGAGCAAAGAGTGGGCATCAGGTGGTTTGAGTGAAAGACGAAGGCAATGGGACACGTGCCGTCGTTGCTGAGAACACGAGGCTCTGTCCCCTCCCAGTGGTTCGAAGCTCAGCGCCTTCCTCGTGTTGCAAGGTTCTTAGGAAACTACATTATCTGTTCCAAATGTCTGCTAGAACCGGTTCTTCCTTCCCACCCCTCTGTCCCCAGTGCTCTAGCATCTTCTACTAGGGATGCTGAATGGTTCAGTGGGGCTGGAATGGGAGCGATTGGGGCTGTGCTTGGGACTTCCCCCCAATCTCGAATCTAGGCACCCCCTTCTCGACCCTCAGACTTGGAAAGGTGAATTAATTTAATTTAATTTAATTTAATTTAATTAATTAATTTTTTTGGAAAGGTGAAGATCATTGGGTATAACAAAATTACAAGGATATATTGGGTTTGAGGCAGCTGAACTTTGTTACCTGCAAAGGAAAAATGAAACCCAGGGGCTGTTCGTCCACCCCGGAGACTTGGCAGGCCGTAGAGTGCCCTGGAAAAGGCTGGGGACATGTGTGTGGGTTTATTGGTTGCAGAAGGGTGGGTGTGAGCTGAAATCTATATGAACAGTGCTAAAATGTTTAAAGCCTACGAGAGGTATGTCTAAGCATTTTGGAACTTGAGAGGGTGGTATCCGTAATACTTTGTTCATTGTGGAAATATTAGAACATACACATAAACAAAAATACTTAAATCTTTCCACACTCGGACGTTATGGCTACTGACAGAGGTGCATTTAATTTTAGAACAGTGGTGATTCTTTTATAGATACTTTTTTTCCAGGAGTAAATCATATCACATACAAAGTTCATATAACCTGTTTTTTTTTTTTTTTTACTTAAGAACACATTGTAAATATCTGCCCATGTCAATAAATATGTTTAACGAAATATCTTCTTTCCGCCACATTATTTTAACACTGTTTAGAATTCTGTTGTAGGGTCCCATCGTGATGGATTTATTGAGTATTTAGGCTGTTTTCCATTTTCTTTATTATAATCCCAGAGCTCTCTATCTTGGCTGCAGAATACGGATGCCCAGGCCCCAACACAGACCAGTTAAATCAGGCTCTCTTGGAGGAGAGGCCTAGAAGTCAGCATTCTCACATGCCTCTAGGGTTGGAAATCATGGTTACAAACCACGCTGCAGTTTTCCGAAGACTAGGATCCGTTCTTGGAAGTGGAATTGTGGGATCAGGGTCTGTGTCTTCGTCTTTTGCTATACACTGCCAACTTATCATTCAGAGGTTTTTTCTTTTTCAATGAATTTACATGTTAAGCTCTAAGGCTTCTGAAAGGCGAAGGATGACAAGAATTTGCACGTGGACTGGGGAAGAGGTTACTGCAATACCGAGTAAGCACCGTGAGCTGTTTGGCTTTTGCTGAGTTTTTTGGTATTGTGACATGACCTAAATAAACAAATGAGCCAGTTCCTAAAATCGTGGAGAAGAATGTTATTTGGGGCCGGTTTCTCCCCGCGGAGCTTTGGTCAGACCATGGGGCAGACGCCACAGCCCTGGCCGGGAGCGACGGTGCTTCAGGACCAAGCTTGATGCCTCTCTCGGCTCCTAACCCGTCCGCAGAAATCTCCCACACAACACCCGGCACGTGTCGGGTTTATTCGCTCCGGAGGTCCCCTATGCCTTTTATCACTTTTCAACTTTAACTGCTATTTTTTCCCCAAATAATACAGATGCATAAAATTAAATAGCATTTCTGGGCTTATCATGAAAAAGTGCTCATTCTCTGCTTTCCACCTTCCCTTAGCTGTTCTCGGCTCTTTTTTCTGTTATTTACCCCCATATTTATAAGTCCTGGGCTCCTGGCGCTTCTTGAGTTTTCAGTTTGGATATTATCGATTTTCTGTGAAGGACGATGGGGGTTGAGTTCCCGCCCCCGCCCCCCATTCTCCGTTCCTCCATCCTTCCAGTGTAGTTAAGCAAAAATGTCAGATTAATGTTCACTTCGAACGTTATTATAACTGTATAAATGTGAGAGGGGAGCCCCATGATGTGCTGTGATTACATTTTGTCTTTTCCCAGATTCAATAACTGGAATTTGAGTGTTGCCTTAGTTTTTCTAGGTACTTATCAATAAGACTGCCCTCAGCTCGCCTGCAGGGCTGGCACCTCCGCTGCGAGTGGGGGGCGCATCGGGTGACCTGTCAGGGCCGCCGAGGGAAGGGAAGAGGAGGACCCTCGGGGGCGCTGGGCTGGCAGGCTCCGGCGGACCTGGCTGCTTCCAGGCACACTGTTGTCCTGGGTCTTCGCTGACTGTAGAGTCCAGGAAAGTAAGGAATTTGAGATGCTCTTTACACCGACCAGCAAGCGAAGAGAAGCTGGTGGCTGAGCAGAAGGATCTCCATTTAGATCTTCGCTTAGAATAGATCATCGCCGGCAGGACCAGCTTTGGATCCCAGATGCGCCTCCCGTTGCGTAGCTTCCCACGGCGTCTTTCCCTCCGTGGCTCTATTTCCTTCCGCATTTAGGACTCTTACGACTCAAGAGCCCACGATTCCTGTCTGTAAACCATCCTGGGTGTTTGCCTCTTCCCTTTTTGATAGTTTGTCTTGTTACCTGATAAGTAACCTTGGATAAACACTCGCTTCCTTCTAAGGAGGGAGTTTATCCAGACGGCGCCCACCCGTCCGCTCCAAACACGGGGCCCCAGGAATCCGGATGGGATTCATTCTCCCTTTAGGGGCTGGGCGCTGGAGAGGAACTCTGGATGACATTCCGCACAAACTGCAGCAGTGGCCAGGGTGGGAGATCACATATTGGGTAGGCTTACGGGAGCCAAAGAACATTCCTCCCTTGGTAATCCCCTTGAAAATGAAAGAAAGGCTCCTTCAAGTTTTTGTATTTCCAGCTTTCATCCTCTGCTCACTCACAGGTGCTTCATTCCTTGGCTTGAGCAAATACCTTCAGGGAAAAGGAACCAGATGTCTCCTAAAAAAAAAATTATTTAGCTTGAGGAGACCTTTATTCAACTAACATTGTACATAAAAGCCCAATAAATACCCCCTCCCGATAGAGTGGAACTCTTTCAGTGAAAGCCAGTGCACTCTTGCCCTGCCCTCTCCCACCACCCCCATCGTCCCCAGATGCCTTCTTCCCCCTTTGGGGACCAGTGTGAAATCTACTAGCTGGCCTCTTCAGTCCATTTCTTGTCTGAGAAAATAGACACCTGCCAAAGTCAGTTGTCCAATATTGCAGGACCGGTGGTTGGCAAAGGGGGGACCCTCGCCCAATGGCTCATATCCTGTTTCTCATTCCAACCTGAGTCACGCTAGGGTCAACCCCGTTGGAAGACACGCGGTGAGAGTCTGAGGGGATCGCTATCATGTGACCCCAAACGCCTATGGCTCAGCTCAGCTCTGCAGTCAACGTTATCAAAACATGGAAAGGTTATTGCAGAGTGGTTTGTCATCATGTTGTATTTTAGACTCAATAATTATGCTTTGAAAATATCACATTCAATTCTTTTGCAACAGTTTTTGAATTTGGAAAATGAGAACTTTTTTTTTTCCATAAAGGAAGACATACCTGCAAAATTTCCTCATGATTTTTTTCATTTATTTAATTATTTACTATTTATTTATATGTATCTACTAATTTTTTTGCTATCCCAGCACAGATTCTTTGTTTTTCTATTTTTAAATTTGTATTTCTTTTTTTTTTTTAAAGTGTGGTGCATTCATTATAATCGATGATCTAATATCAATACATTATTATCAACACAAGTCCATAGTTTACATTAAGGTTCACTCTGTGTTGTCTGTTCTGTGGGTTTGGACAAATGGGTAATGCCATGGATGCATAATTCTAGTATCCTACTGGACAGTTTCACTGCCCTCAAACTCCCCTGTGTGATACCTGTTTATCCCTCCCTTCCTTCCCCCGAACCCACGGCAAATACTGACCTTGTTACCGTCTCTGTGGTTATGCCTTTTCCAGAATGTCATAGAGCTGGAGTCACACAGTATGTGGCCTTCTCAGACCGGCTTCTCTCACTGAGTTCTGGGCATTTAAGGTTCCTGCATATGTTCCTGTGGTTTGAGAGCTCATTGCTTTTCATGACCACGTAATATTCCCCGGTGCAGATGACCGTAGCTTTTGTATCCGTTCGCCTGTTGAGGGGCATCTTGGTTGCTTCCAGTTCTCTTTAGCTGTTACTTTCGTGATATTTCTCAAAGCTGGAATGCCGTTTCAGAGGGAAGGATACAACCTCTAGGTGAAGGCTGTGCTGTCGTAATCAAAGTTGAGATTCTAATAATGGTTCATCAGTATGCATCCATGCAAAGGGATTATTTTTGGTTCAACAAGTGTTGCAGATTTCGTGTAGGTCTGTATCATGGTAGGTCTTCGCTCAGGGTGGTCGAGTGAAATCAGTAGTGAAGCTTCTCTGAACATCATATCCCCAAGTCACTCTGTGTGCACAGCCATTCTCCCCACTCACTGTGCTTGAAAACGACCTCATTGTGTTTCTGGTTGGAGAGGTAGATTTTTTTTTTTAAAGATTTTATTTATTTATTTGACAGAGATAGAGACAGCCAGCGAGAGCGGGAACACAAGCAGGGGGAGTGGGAGAGGAAGAAGCAGGCTCATAGCGAAAGAGCCTGATGTGGGGCTCGATCCCAGATCGCCGGGATCACGCCCTGAGCTGAAGGCAGACGCTCAACCGCTCTGCCACCCAGGTGCCCCTGGAGAGGAAGATTGTTATGCACACCAGATCATTAGAACCTAGCGTCAAAGTTTCTTCTTGGCATTCTTCATGCTCGTATTGTCTCTCCCTGCATCGTCCCAGGGTGGGGAGACCACCCTCTCCCTAAATGGTCCTTTCCATCTGGGGCTCGTTCCGTTTGTCAGTGTGTGCTTGCTTAGACTGGCCTCAGATGCTGTCCATCATTGTGCCTACTTTTACCTTCCAGAATAACCCAGTAAGGTGGCTGTTTGTCTCATGACTGCTATGATTAACACCTACCACGGCGCCGGGTTCCTAGAAATCTTTCAATGAATATTTATCATATAATTTCAAAGCTGAACAAATGGATGAATGAATATCTGACTGACCTTCGTGTATTTCACATGTATTTCTTTAAACATCTCTTTTGCAGCCAAAACACAACTAGTTTTTATTTTTTAACCTCATTTTAGACAATATTTTTTTTTGAGCTCTCATATATTGATTTTATTTGTATGGACAGATTTTCTTTTTTCTCCGTGTGCTTCTTGGAAAGTCATGACCAGAATAGTCCCTCAGAAATCTGGAACCATTGCATTTTGTGATCTGGGCTCAAGGCTTCATTTGACTCTATTAGCTTCACGGTAGCCCCATCACGCTGCCCTTGAAAACACTCGTATGTTTTCTTGGCATCGACTGCTGCCAAGTCAAACCCCTGCCATTCGGTAAATAGGGCAGCTCTTAAAACTCAAGACAAAGAAAATAATCTGAGACTTCAAATTTTATCTTATGGAACTAAAGAAGTTGCAGACAGTATTTTTCTTCAATTATTACTTTTTATTATTATGTTCTTATTTTTTTAAAAAAATTGATGTTGTATTTTTTAACATCCTAATAAGATTTTTTTTAACAAGTATATGCCAAATATTTTAATTAAGTTAACTGTCAGTGATTTGGGTATGTGAATACTTCGTAATTTCAGGCATAGTGGTGTTTGGAAATGGTAACTTTTTTTCATTTGAGTACAGTTGACAACTAATAATAATTTGTAAATGGAACAAATAAAGCCTCTAAAATGATTTGACCTTAGAGGCAGAAAAGTGAGAAGACAGCAAGAGCTAAATAAACGAAACCCTAAACAAACTAATGACAAGAGGCCAAACCTAAAATGATTTCTACAGACTGATGTACCGTGGAACAAAGGGTGTGGGTTCATTAATAGAGACGACATTTATGACTCTGTGCCAGCCCGTGGTCTAGGCTTTCCCCATGTGAACCAGTGTAATCCATACAACAGCCCTATGGGAAGACACATTTTTATGATTATATTTTATTGTGGCTAAAAAACACAGAACATAAAATGGATCATCCTAACCCTTTTTAAGTGTACGGTTTAGTAGTGTTAAGTCTATTCACATTGTTGTGAAGCAGATCTCCAGAACTTTCTCATCTGGCAAGGCTGAAACTCGATCCCTGATAAATGACAGCTTCCCCCTCCTCCCTCCGCTGCCCCATGGTCACCACCATTATACTTTCTGGCTCCAGCAGAGTTGACTGCTCGAGACCGCTCTATCAGTGGGATCGCACTGCATTTGTTCTGTGACTGGCTTATTTCACTTAGCGTCATGTCTTCCATATTGTAGCATGAGACACACTTCCCTTCCTTTTTAAGGCTGAATGCTATTCTATCATCTGCATAGACCACGTTTTTTTTTGTTTTTGTTTTTGTTTTTGTTTTTTTGTCCATTTGTCTGCTGATGGACACTCAGGTTGCTTCCTCCTCTTGGCTAGTGAATAATGCTGCTATGAATGTGGGTGTACAAATATCTTTTTCAAGACCCTCTTTTGATTCTTTTGGGTATCTACCCAGCAGTGGTAATTCTGTTTAAATTTTTGAGGAACCTCTGTACTGTTTTTTGTAACAGTGCTATCATTTTACGATCCCACCAGTAGTGGACAAGGGTTTCTATTTTTCCACATCATGGTCAACACATACCATTTTCTGTTTCTTAAAAATTTTCTTAAATAATAGCCATCCTAATGGGTGCTAGGTGGTATTTCATTGTGTTTTTGACCTGCACTTTTCTTTTCTTTTTTTTAAGTATTTTTATTTATTTATTTTCAAGAGAGAAGGGTGGGGAGGGAGAGAAGGAGCGGTGGGGGGGAAGGGGCAGAGGGAGAAGCAGGCTTCTGATGAGCAGGGAGCCCGATGTGGGACTCGATCCCGGGACCCTGGGATCATGACCTGAGCTGAAGGCAGACGCTTCACTGACTGAGCCACCCAGGCGCCCTGACCTGCACTTTTCTGATGCCTGGTGATATTGATAATCTGTTCATATGCTGTGTGTCACATGTGTATGGGGAGCACTTTTACTATATCCGATATATGCATAAGGAAGTCTGGGGAAGGAAGGTCAGTCAGTTTGTTCAAAGCCATATAGAGAGTAAAGGATAGACCCAGAATTTGAATCTGGAGGTTCAGCTACAGACTCTCACATCGGAACGACTGTGTTCCATCCCTCCCTGTGGGAACACATGTTCAGTGTGGGAGGATGCTGTTCCTTCAAGTAGTTTTTTCTTTTTCTTTCTTTTTTAATATTTATTTATTTTAGGGAGTGGGAGGGGCAAAGCCAGAGGGAGAGCGAAATTCAAGCAGACTCCCTGATGAATACAAAGCCCGACACGGGGCTTCATCTCATGACCCTGAGATCATGACCTGAGCTGAAACCAAGAATTGATACTCAACCGACTAAGCCACCCAGACACCCCATCAAGTAGTTTTTTCAAATGCTCTTCCTTATATTGGACTCATGACTGAATTTTGAGCAAGGGGAATAGGAGAGAGCCCTTCCTCCTTCTCTTTCTTTCTCTCTTTCTTTCTTTCTTTCTTTCTTTCTTTCTTTCTTTCTTTCTTTCTTTCTTTCTTTCCTTCCTTCCTTCCTTCCTTCCTTCCTTCCTTCCTTCCTTCCTTCCTTTCAACATGTTGGTACGGTGCACCTGCCTGGGTCAGATGCTGTATGCAGGTCTTTGGAGAAAGACAAGGTGACCAGGACAGAGTCTGGTTATCAAGGAGATCACAGACAAATGTGGGTGATGAATTGGGTATCCGTGTAATTTTTCTTCCCAAACTGGGAGTAAAAGAAGACACCATAAATGATTTTATTAACAGGCTAAAGTAGGACTGTCTCAGGCAAACTAGGATGTGTGATACAGAGAGAAGGCATATACGAAAACTGTAGTATGAGTTGGGTAATAAATGCTAAAAATAAGGGAGGGTTTAAAGCGTTTCAGAACTCAAGAGATGACTTTCTGTAGTGTCGTGCTGGTGGAGTGATGAATCAGGCAGAAGCCATTTGAGCTGGGTTTCCCAAGCGAAGCACACCCTCTAGAAAGGTCTATGGGATTTTGTTTGCAGGCGCCCGGTCTGCTGTGCTTCCTGACTTGAAGCGATGGACCCAGCAGGAGACAGGAGATGCCAGGAGGCCTGAGCTGGGATGAGGGCCAGGGCTACCCAGGAGGTCGGGACAGGGATATGGGGGCTTTTTGCCTCCATGGACAGATCCTTGCCAGCGTAGGGGTGGAAAGGGCCTGGGAATCAGGTGTGCATACGCAGTAACACAGAGTTGTTCCAGTATTACCGAGGATTGCATGGGTTTTGTCCAAAGGAAAGGCAAGTAGTAAAAAGGAGGTCAAAATTGGGCCTGTGCCATCTCTTAAAAAGGATGGGCAGGCTATAAAAGTCTTCCCAGGCTGTTTGTTACTTTGTCTCTGCTGCAAGGATATATATATGGCAGCAACAGAATGTTAAGTTACCACTAAAAGCAGAATTTCCCCCAACGTGCTTTAAAGAGACGAGACACGTGGGCGTTTAGTGTTACTGATTCTTCCTGATGCCATTTTTTTTTTTAAACCAAATTTTCTATGACTCATAGGAACTCCCATTCTCTCTCTTGACTGTGAGAATATGTGAAACCGTGTGCTCAGCCTGAGAAATGTTCAAGCAAAGACTGCCTTCATGGGAAGCGCAGTGTGGGGGACCCTGTGTCTTGAAGGGGCTACGTCGTCGTTCCTGGGGGGCAGGATGCGCTCGTACTTGAGGGAGTTGGATGCCCGGGGTTAAGAAAACATTTCCCCGCCGGAAATGTTAGCAACGTGCCGATGGGTCTTCCTGGTCTCTGCCAGCGCCGAATGCAGCCAGATTATAAGAACTTCTTTGCCGTGTTTCAGATTCTATGAGATGGAGGGGATGAGGCATCCTTTATCTTTGTCTTTTTTGTTTTTTATTTTCTTCTCTTCCTTTTTTTTTTTTTTTTTTCTTTCTTTGCTGGGCTTCTCAATTCAGCTGCACGTCCTTCTTCCTTCGGGTAGGTGTATGGTGAATAACGGTCTTTGTACGCCACGTCCCTGGATTCTTGCTGTTTCTCAAAGTGAGCTCATCCAAAGAGCAAGTACTCACTGGGTCACAGCTGTTTCTCAAAGCTCCCCCTTTCTGCACGTGATCCTGTGAAGCCTTGAAGAGGTACTGCTTGGTGCCAAAAAACATTTTCAAGGCGATTTTCACGTGTATGAAGATGGCTTGTCTGTCCGTACTCATTCTTCCCTTCTTCCTCGGTAACAGAACTCCTGCATGCTCCCCGAGAAAAAAGACATTCCCAGCTTCCTTTGCAGCTCAGTGTGGCTGACACTAGAATGTGAGCAGAAGGGCCGCGAGCAACTTCCAGGAAGTATCCCTAAAGGGAAGGTTGGACTTCCAGGTAGAATCTTTAAAGGGTATACACTCTCCTTTCTTTTATCCTTACTACCTGCTGGATTGTTGATGTGATGGCTGGAGTTGGAACAGTCTTTTTGTGTCTGACTTATTTCACTTAGCAGAACGTCTGTAAGGTTTATTTATGATGCAGCATGTGTGAGAATTTCATTCCTTCTTAGACTGAATAACATGCCATTTATGTCTGTAGCTACACATTTGGTTTATCCAATCATCTATTTGTGGGCATTTGGGTTGTTTCTACCTTTTGCCTGTTGTGAATAGTACTGCTGTGAACATTGGTGTACAGGTATCTGTTTGAATCTCTGCTCTCAGTTCTTTTGTGTATAAACCCAGAAGGGGAATTGCTGGATCATATGGTAGTTCTGCTTTCCGAGGAGCTGCCATGCACCCTTTCACAGCAGCTGTAACATTTTACATTCTGGCCAGTAATGCCCTAGTGTTCCACTTTTTTTGCATTTTCACCAACACTTGTGACTTTCTGCTACTTTGACAATAGCCATCCCAGTGGGTGTGAAGTGGTATCTCATTGTGGTTTTGATTTGTATTTCCCAAATGATGAGTGATGTTGAAGATCTTTTCCTGGGCTTGTTGGCCATCTGTATGTCTGCTTTGCAGAAGTGTCTGTTCAAGTCTTTTGCCCATTTTTAAGTTGGGTTGCTTGTTTTTAAAGCTACCATTATTATATTTTAATCAATGTATCTTCTGTCATTTACAAGTGAAATGAACCATAACTATACATTGCCCCATTGCTCTGGCTCTGATGAGAACCCCTTGGATGGAGGGAGGTCATAGAGACTTGGTATATCAATCCTCGAAGCCAGCTAACATTGCCTCTGGGCGAGGTGCAGGAAGAGTGGGTGATCTGCCTCAGGTTACCTGCTTGGAGGGTGAGCAGAGATGGAGGGTCTCCTACCTTCTCATCCAGGAGTGTACCTCCCACTGACTCCCAACTAGAGAGCTCTACAAACAGGCATCTGTAAGCCCGAGACTCTTGTCCAGGGGCTGTGGGATGCTGTGAATTGTGTGCTCAGCATGGGAAACTTCACTGTTCAATCATAAATGTTAAATGTAAAAACAGGTCCCTTCTTAGCATCAATAGTAATAGTCATGACAACAGTAACAATAATTACTTTAGCATAGTTTGGGGATAGGAGGCTACTTTGGATGACATTTATACACAAAAGCTGTGTGTTGTTGCTTTCCATATCTCTTGATAAAAGAGAAAAAAGTTAATAGATGCAGATATGAACAGTGATTATTTATAAAAAAATATATAAAAATGCTCGACTGAGCCTGGTTGACTCTGGAGGATGACAGGTGCTATTTTGAAAGCCTGGGGCAGGCAGAGGGAAGAGGTGGGGAAGCTGGATAGAAGAGAAGTGGGGATGGGCAGCGAGGTGCTATGCACCCCCTGTGAGGGCGGCCCCACTACTATGGGAAGGAAATAGCCGGGTTCTTTGAGTTGCCAGATTGGTATGGCCGACTGCTGTGTTCACAGTTATCTGGTTATAGACAAGTCCCAAGGTGAATACTTAACTCTTCGCTTGGCCGTGTAGCTGTGGGTGTGCAGGTGGCTACTGGTCAGGGCTGTTGTGTGTTTTAATTGACCCCTTCCTCAGTCGTGAGGTCATCACATTCAGAGTGATGAGTTTGTGGTTCTG
The DNA here is from genome assembly GCF_023065955.2 of Ursus arctos. Lineage (NCBI taxonomy): Eukaryota > Metazoa > Chordata > Mammalia > Carnivora > Ursidae > Ursus > Ursus arctos. Next base: position 88,312,899 of record NW_026623056.1, on the reverse strand, counting down.
GGTAGCGTATGGGGCTCCTCCATAATTGACGGCTCACATGGTCCCCTAGACAGGCCAAGCTCTTGAGAATTGTTTTTAAATGCCTGACCTCATGCAACCCTTTTATTGACTCTGTGGTCTTTTGTTTCTTTATGACATGAGTGTAATTCAGTGTAGAAAAAAATTATAAATACAGAGAAGCAAAAGGAAGAAAAAAGAAAGTTCCCTGTAACTTTCCTTGGAGTTAGCCACTGTCATTATCTTTTTTTATATATTTCCAGACTCTATGATGCATTATTGTATAAAGATATACATTGAAAAAGCTCTGCATCTCTTCCTTGCACAGGAGTGTAACAATATTTAAAAATCCTAAGGAGGTCAGACAAACGAGCAAGTCACATCTTTAAAAAGCTGGGGAAAAAAGCTGGCTTCTTAGTAAATGCTGGGTACCTTTGTGCTCAGCTTCCATAATATCACATCATAAGGGGGGAAATCTAGGGGCGCCTGGGTGGCTCCGTCGGTCATGATCTCTGGGTTGTGAGATCAAGCCCCGAGTTGGGCTCTACGCTCAGCAGGGAGTCTGCTTGAAGATTCTCCCCCTCTTCCTCTGTCTCTCCCCCAGCGCGTGCTCGCTTTCTTTCTCTCCAAGTAATAAATCAATCTTAAAGAAAAATAAAGATAGCAATATTGAATGTAATGCATTAGCTTTCGTGTCCTATGTCACAAAGGCTGTTGCTGAGTGGACATGGTTTTCCTTTGGGGGGACTTTCTCAAGCAAGAAAGCAGTTTGCTGAGTGTTGTCAGGTGCACGGCCCTTAGCAGGGAAGCTGCTCCACTCTTGGCTCTGCACTGAGGCTCTGCAAGCAGCCTGCACTGGACAACACCGTTGTCATATTATTGGGAAGTGGTACTTGATCGACCTTTTTTGGGTCCCAGATTCACCGAACGTTTCCAAGTAGACTTACTTGACACGCTGTTCCATTAACATCTGGGCAGTTTTATGTCTTTCGTACTGCTTCATAAGAAGCCTTCAAAAACAACCATTTTTGTTTGTTTGTTTTTAGTATGAAATTTGGACATCTGCTTCTGTTGCTTTTCAGTGAATGCTATTTCTTGCAAATATTTTTTTCTGAGCTTTTAGAAACCATTTTGTGTGTAAAATACTGCTTACACTTTCATTGTTTCATTGTTTCTCTTGCCAATACATCTTTTCCAATGACACGCAGTGTTGGTAGCACTTCACCATCAATTACGGCTACAAAGCAGAGTTCGGTTGTAGGAGGGATCATACTTCCAAGGAAAACAAGTACAACATTTTCTCGTCTTAATTTCTTCAAAAGCAGCTCCTTTGTCATCGTTTGGTTTCCTGGGATTGCCACATTCAGAAAAGATGTGTTTTCTCTTGACCAAAAGAGGCCATCAGTAAATTAGGGCTGTAAATAAATAATACACATTTTTTTTCTTATTTCGTTGTAGTGTTAAACTATACATTTAGAAAGGATGATAAACTTAAAAAGATGTAAAAGTCGCAAGTTATAAAAATAACTATATGCTTACTTTTTTTTGCATTTTTAAATACACTTTAGGCTTACACTGGACACACTAACCTTAAAATGTCACACATTATGAGGTGACCCCATCAGTGCATGACCACAGTGGCTCACGATGTGACTTCTGAGTGGGTCTGTACCCTGTTCAGAGGAATGGGGGCATTGAGTCCACACTTGATGTCACAGTGATGTCATATTGCTGTAAAAGTTTCCAGACCCTTCTCCCTTGGTGTACTTCCCTCATCCAGGATGAGGAATGAACATTTCGCAAATTGGCAGGTGGTCCACGGACCACGCTTGGAGTACCAGTGCTGCAGAAGACATTGGGGTTCACAGGTGACTCAGAATTTAGTCCATCGGTCAGCGCATTTTTTCAAATGATCTTCAAATATTATTCTTACTATTGTGGGCTTTTTTGGGCCGCTTCGATGAGTTTATCTGGGATGATTCTAAATAGTCACTGTAATGCTAACAGTATTAATTAATTCAGTGCAGAATACTTTGCTTTCAACCAAGCGGCTGGTGGAGGAGCCATGCTTTTATCGCAGACCTGTTCGAATGTAAAGTGTTGATGTGAAAACCAGTAGAAGTTGGACCCTGAGGCCAGCTCTCCAGCGTCAGGCTGACTTAGGACTTCTTTGCTTCCCTTTTGGCTTCTTGGAAGCAGTGCCTCACCCCATGCTCAGGTTTGAGGGCATGTTTTACCTTCTGTTGCTTGAGCCAGGGAATGTTCCCTGCTTCAGTATCCTCGTTTAGCCCCTTGACAGACAAGGCTTCCTAATAGGATGTGGCTTTCACCTCTTTCCCAGAGAACAAGGTAGTGAATAGAAGGGGAGGCCACATGGGTAGTACTTAAATGATGAGCAACTCTTCAAAACTAACATACAAGCGGACCAAGTCACTATGTTTTTCTTTTCTCTTTTTTTGTTTTTGAGGTCTTTTGTTTGTTTGTTTGTTTTTATCTCAGGTGTAGTGATATTACATAGCAAAAGACTACATTTTATTTTTCAATGTTGCTGAGCTCCTACAAGGTAATTCAAGAGATCATACATCTTTTTTTTTTCTATTTAACCAATTAATGTTTCTTTTCTTTTTTTTTTTTAATTCGTTTCAGGGGTAGAATTTAGTGATTCATCAGTTGCATACAACACTCAGTGCTCATTACATCCCGTGCCCTCCTTAATGCCCATCGACCAGTTTACCGACCCCACCTCCCCTCCAGCAGCCCTTAGTTGTTTCCTACAGTTAAGAGTCTCTTATGCTTTGCCTCCTTCTCAATTTTCATCTTATTTTATTTTTCCTTCCTTTCTCTATGTACATCTGTTTTGTTTCTTAAATTCCACATGAGTGAAATCATATGATATTTATCTTTCTCTGACTTATTTCACTTAGGGTAATACCCTTGAGTTCTATCCACGTTCTTGCAAATGGCAACATTTCATTTTTGATGGGTGAGTAATATTCCTATCTAAATTCCTAAATTTAGGAATATTATATATTCCTAAATTCCTAAATTTAGGAATATTATATATAAAATATCATATATATATATACCACATCTTCTTTATCCATTCATCTGTTGGACATGTGGGCTCTTTCCATAGTTTGGCTATTTTGGCTATTGTGGACATTGCTGCTAACCATTGGGGTGCATGTGCCCCCTCGAATCACTATGTTTGTATCTTTGGGGTAAATACCCAGTAGTGCAATTTCTGGGTCGTAGGGTAGCTCTATTTTTAACTTTTTGAGGAACCTCCATACTGTTTTCCAGAGTGGGTGCACCAGCTTGCGTTCCCACCAACAGTGTAAGAGGGTGCCCCTTTCTCCACATCCTGGCCAACATCTGTCGTTTCCCGAGTTGAATTTTAGCCATCCTGACCGGTGTAAGGTGGTGTCTCGTGGTGACTTTGACCTGTATTTCCCTGATGCCCCGTGAAGCTGAGCATCTTTTCATGTGTCTGTTGGCCACGTTTTTTCAAACTTTCACTTCTAGGAGAGAAATACATATATTTCTCAATTTTTCATTCTTCCTTCATCAACTTGTACTGCTGAAAATGAATATTCTGGATGAAGTAAGTCAGTGTTTTTGGAAAGTGCCTTCATCTTTAAAAACAACAGCTTCATGCCATAAGCTGTGCATAGAGTTTATTTCTGTTCTAAAAACAATCCTCAAAGGATGTAGGTGGGTTGATGTGTGAAAGAACGTCCTTCCTCTTTGAGCAGTTATGACGTCATGTTGTCTTTTGGGGGCACTGTGGCAGGACTGTAATGTGAATGTACATGAATATATATTTTTATTTCATTCATTCGTGTGTTCATTCAGCGTTCTCAAAGTAGGTTTTCCACATGGTTGCTGGATGTTGGGGGTAGGAACATAGTAAGACCTTCTCTCTCTGCAGCGCTCGCAGTGCAGGGGGGAGGCAGCCCCAGGCTCAGAGAACTCTAGCATGCGGTGATAAGGGCTCTGATGAAAGTAACTGATGTGAGTACCTGCTGTGTTTCAAGTATTATTCTCAGTGCTGTACACTTCTTAAAATGTCTAATCGCTACCACACGTTTATCAAGCGGATGCTTTTATTATCAGCATTTCACAGATGAAGAATCTGAGAGGAGGAAGAGTTACGTGGTCTCAGGGGCACACAACTAGTGAGTGGGGGGACTGAGAGTCAGAGCCATCCTGCAGAGCTGCGCTCCCCGCTCCACATGAGGATGGAGGCGGGCAGGTGCTCCAGGAGGAGCCATGGAAGGGGTGTCTCACCAGGACTGACCGGGAATCAGGGCTGGCTTCCCAGAGAGACTGGTACAGGCACTGTTGTAAAGAGCAAACAGGAATTATCTGGGATGAGTAGGGAGGCGGATTCCGAGTGCTATACGCAGAGCGTGCAGACGGAGAGACAGCCAGTGGTGCCCCGGGACCGGACCACAGGACGGGCGGTGCAGCGGCCAGGATGACACAGAAGGGAGGAGTGAGGACCTCCGAGTTACGTTGGCGGCCTCTCCTGGAACTTTTCTCCAAGGCTTCAAATACCGCCTGGAGGAAAAAGAAACCTGAGATGCTTTAATAAATAGTTTCACTATTCAAAATGAAAAACAGCTCAAGAATGTTTTTGTTTGATATGTGATTACTACGACTCAGAGAGCTTTAAAAAAATTAATGTAAAAAATTTGCTTGGGAAGCAACAACTCCTTTGAATTGTGTTTTATCAAAGATACAGTGGCGATGTCCTTTGAGGGATCTGGTGGCTAAGGTTCCTGCTGCCCCATTTATTTATGGAATGATGCTTGGGTGTTGAAGGCAAGGAGCCCAAACACAGATTCATTTCAAATTCAATTCCTCCCAAGCAGGTGAAATTCTTCTTCTTCCTCCTCCTCTTCCTCCTCTTCCTCCTCCTCCTCCTCCTCCTCCTCCTCCTCCTCCTCCTCCTTCTTTTTAAAAGATTTTATTTATTCGAGAGAGAGAGAGAGTGAGAGAGAGAGCATGAGCAGGTGGAAGTGTAGGGGGAGAGGGAGAAGCAGACTCCCCACCGAGCAGGGAGCCCCATGTGGGGCTTGATCCTGGGACTCCGGAATCATGACCTGAGCTGAAGGCGGGTGCTTAAGCGACTGAGCCACTCAGGTGCCCCCGTCCCCCCCGAATGGGCATCTTTAAACTTGTTCTTTCCAGTAGTCTGTGCTCTCTTGAATTATGAAAATCCTCAGCGTCACCCTGGGGGGCCAGGGGTGAAGAGTATTAGAGTACGTCTAAGGTCCTTCTAACCCATCTTTGCTTGGCAAGTGTATGTAAGTGGCTTCCAAGTGGATTCCACTTTCCAAGCTCTTCAGACCTGTTGTTTCAGAACCAAATTTACTGGGCTGCTGACCACCCAGACCCAACTCTGCAATGGGAAACTTGACTTAGCCCCCTGGACCGGTGGCAGGAAGGCCTGTCCTAAGGACAGGTGCTGGAGTCCACATCCGAACCCACATCTTTCTGTGTCCCAAATCCATGCTTTTTCCCTCCCAAGATGTCCTTGATAATGCCAGCTGCTTGTGGTATCCTTAAAATCTTGACGATGGGCACATTTTAATGAGTTAGAATATCTGTTTTTTCATGGAATAAGAATCAATTCCTTACTCATGAGACAACTTAAAATAAAGAAGACCAGCGTTCTCTTTCTTTGGTCGTTTTCAGGTGGTGATGCTGGGCCTTCGGCAGGCAGATGGGCTGCGGAGCTGCGGAATGCACCAGGGTTCCGTAGCTACAGCCCGAAGGCCCGCTTGGCCGGACACGTGGTCAGGGCCGTTGAATTGGCAGTGGTTTTAGTCCTTGGAGGAATGAGCAGGAACAAAAGAACAAACCATAGCTTTTTTGCTGTACAATCCCTCCACCCCCTAAACCAACCCAAGTCCACAACGGACCACATTAAACCAGACCAGACCAAACAGCCGAAGAGCAGAAGATCCTTGCTGAAGGCACCGAGTCACGCTGAGGAAATAAAATACTGATTTATGGGTTCTCTTTATCTAACACTTAAAATGCTGATTTACCGAGGGAACGCAGCCCAGAGCCTCTGACGGAGCACAGCCCTTTTGCTTGGCTGGCGTTCTGTGGATTTTCAACGGGCCTTTCCCCGTATATTTTCCCATTCAAGTGTGTAGAGCTTTCTGAGTTGGAATCATACTAAACGCATTCGAGACTCATCCAAAGATGACAAACTTTATCAAGTGTCCCCTTTCCTTTTGGGATTGATTCCGGCAATTAGACCATAGCCTACACATTTTTCTTCCTCTTTTGTTTATGCTGGTATTCTCATAATAACCGTGATGAATTGTATCTCGGGATAAAATTAATGCTCCCAGTACTGGAAAGTGATGGCAATGATGCTACTTCCAGCCAGAATACCATAAATTCATGGCTAAAACAGTGCGCTGAGATGGGACAATAGCTTGACTAGCTAATTTATGAAGCCATGAGGCTGGTAATAAATTGTGGTCCTATAAACTCCGTCAGGCAATGTAGATAGAAATAGAATAGATTCACCTGGGCCTCCTGAGCTGTCCCCATCAGCTAGGATCTCAGTTAAAAGTGAGGCTCTTTGGTTTGCTAGATCTCAGGCACCATTTTTTTAAAAAATTTTACACGAGAAGACTAAGGATCACAATTTTCATGAACTCTGAGGCCAGGTCGTGAGGTAGGCTAGGATTGCGGTGAGATTAGGTGGGCAACAGGGAGTGGGAGGAAGGAGGGGAGAACGAAGAAATGCCACATCTTGGAGAGAGGTCGTTCAGAAGGGCTGAAGGCTCTTCTCTGGGTCTCTGGACACCAGGTATGTGGGCCACAGCTGCTGATCCCTTTGGCTTAGGAAGCTAGAGCCCTTGAAATACTTTCGGCTCAGCGTCTGGGCTGCCTGGTGAATGAGGAAGGAACTGGGTCTGCGGGTCGAGACCTGGGGAAGTCAGGGGAAGTGGACGGCAACGGAATTTGACTTGATTTGGAAGATTTGGCAGACTGAGTAGTCTTTCCACTTAACACAGCTTTGCATGACCCTGGTCAAATGACATCTTCTTAATATTGTAGGGTCCTTTGCAGTTTCTCCCTCAGATACTATCTTTGATTTATTAAGTGCTGCCTAAATTTTCAGAGCTCGGTTCGACGCTCTAACGCACAGACTCTCTAACGCACACTTGATTGTCCCAACACCCTGGGGGGGGGTAAGTATGATCTTATTCTCATTTGATAGTTGTGAAACGGAGGCACAAGGTTGTAACTTGGCCAGTGTCACGCTGCTGGTAAGTGACAGAGGGGAGGTGGAACCCATTTCAGTTGAGGAACCCACCTTAATCTCCCTGGACTCTGGTTTTTTCAGTGGAAGGTGAGGCTGGGGGGCCCTGGGTGTCATCCTGGGTGGAGGAGAAGGTGGTGTTTTTGTGCTAGTGACAGCACAGCGACATCACCAACAGGGCACTGCCTTTTGCTGGAAGAATCTCCTGAACGGCTCAGGATTATGCATTTTATTGTTATACTTTTAAAAAATTTTTGTTCTTTTTTCTTTCTTTTCCTTTTCCTTTTTTTTGGTCCCTCCCTAAATGAGGGAACTTGCTTGTTCTTGTCCACTTTATAGTTACGGTGGTTTAAAATGTCACCAATCAGCCTCTTGCTTTTGGGGCCGAAGAATGTCTGTTAGATTCAGTCTGATCTGCGGAGTCTTTGTTTATCACTCTGCGTTACCTTTTCATCGTCGGTTGTGATTTTAAGGGACGTGCACGCTTCTGCCGGTTTATGACTCTGATGATTGCTACCGCCATTCCTGCCTTCTCCTGAACGAATCTGTTTATTCGCAGACCATCTTCCTGCCCTCTTGTTGCAAAGGCTTCAAGGTCACTTCCACTACTCAAATCGACTCCCACGAAGGGGGGCTGGGGTGTTGCGGTGGATTCTGCCCGTGTCCCCCATGTGGCTTTGCCTTGATTTTCTCTGTTCTTTTCCCTTCTAGTCCGACTAGTGGTATTTTGGGAGCCTCTGTCCCTGTCCTCCCGTACTGACAAGTAAGCGAAAGTTGTATGCGGCACGTAGGACCTCAGGCCTTCTTCCCTTCATTCTTCTGGCCGTGGCTCCTGGCTGACTCCGTGCCACCAGCTGTCCGTCCCCTCTGCCTGCTGCCAGCTGGGAGGGTGTCTGCACAGGGTGCAGTAAGGGCCTGCCTCGCCATCGCCACTCTACCCCGGACAGGGGCTTCTGCTTGGACTCCCTCGGCAGCGGACTGTCAGCAAAGTCTAGGAACCCCAACAACAAACGGTGTCCAGTGTGAATCTGAACACAGCGTGTTTACAATAAGCTGGGAGGAATGCCAAAGCCCTAGGACATCTCCGCATTACCTGCGTGAAATAGAAGCTGTCCCGGTGACTCGAGTCATTATGTGCAATAGAAATAGATACAGGGGCGCCTGGGGGGCTCAGTCGGTGAAGCGTCTGCCTTCGGCTCAGGTCATGATCTCAGGGTCCTGGGATCCAGCCCTGTGTCGGGCTCCCTGCTCAGCGGGGAGCCTGCTTCTCCCTCTGCCTCTGCCGCTCCCCCTGCTTGTGCTCTCTCTCAAGTGAATAAATAATATCTTAAAAAAAAAAAAAAAAAGAAATGGGTACAGGGGCGCCTGGCTGGCTCGGTCAGTGGAGCACGCGCCTCCTGATCTCGGGGTCATGAGTTCGAGCCCCACGTTGGGTGTACAGAGTCCTTATAAATAATATCTTTAAAAAGTGAGTGCAGGATTTGCACCGTCTCTGTCTCTTGTTCCGTGAACATTATCAGAGGGGAATTGGTGACGAAGGAGGTTAAACCATGTACCTGCTACATTTATTCATTCTTTTAAAAATCCATCAAGAGCATTGAAAATGAAGGCTAGGTATTTTTTAAAAGAAAAATCTAAACTTATTAGATTAAAAATCTAAACAGAATGTTGCCCCGAATGTCAGCCGTGGACGACAGTGTGCAGGGAATCCCCAGTGCAGGATGGTCGTTGGTCCTTCCCCTTGGGTCTGGGGTCTGGGGGGAGGCTGAGCACGGGCCGGGGTGTGGGACCCTCCTTGGATGTCCGATCCAGGTCAGCCGTGGCTGCAGGAAGTGCTGGAGAAGGACATGGGCTCTGTACCAGAGGCATGGTACGCACGTGTCTCCCCATGAGCAGCTCTTTCCAGATGAATCTCTCATGAAACCTCTGTGTTTCAGACATATTTACGGTACCACTGAATCTTAGAATTGGGAGAACTTGAGGTCATCTTTGCCAAAATTCACGAGGGAATAGATGACATTTACCACGACCTAGCAGCGTTGTTAATGTGACTGTGTCATCCCGAGGCGGAGTCACTCACAGGTGGGGTTTGGACAAGCAGGATGGGACCCGGTGCCTTAGGTCTTTTTGCTGGAAGTTCAGGCAGGCGAGTTCATGAAGTGCGGTCTCTCTCGATGTATCTTGATAGACAGACTGACTTTGGCTGAGAAGAACATCTCATCGCTTCCTCTGGGGATCTCTGGGGAGTTTCCTCGTGCTCCGAGTCCTGGTGCTTTTAGATCCTCTGGCTGCAAGGACATTTCAGAAATCAAAGCTGAACCATATTTAAAATAAAGAGTCACCTCCATTAACTGAGCAGCACGTTAGGCTGTGTTTTCTCAAGGCAGCGCTCACCATATAAAAGGGGTGGGGGACAGGCTCCCGGGGCTCCTGTGTTGGCTGATTCTATGTGTCCACCTGACTGGGCCACGGGGCATCCAGGTATTTGGTCACACATGACTCTGGGTCTGTGAGGGTGCTCCTGGATGAAAGGAATGTTTGCATCAGTAGACTGAATAAAGCGTGTTGCTCTCCTAATGAGGGTGGGCCTCATCCGATCAGTCGAAGGCCCGAACAGAACAAGAAGCCCAGCCCTCCCATGAGTAAGAGGAAGCTTCTCCGGCTTGACTGCCTTGTGCTCGGACATCAGTCTTTTCCAGCCTTCAGACTTGAATTGAGACATCGACTCTTCGAGGCTGCCAGCTTTCTGGCTGGACTTTAATGCTGCTGGCTCTCCTGGTTCCCCAGGTTGCTGACTGCAGATCTTAGGACTTCTTGGCCTCCATAGTCATGTGAGCCACTTTCTCTCTCTCTCTCTTTCTCACACACACACACACACGCATGCACACACATCCTGGGTCTCTAGAGAAGCCTGACGAATACATCTCTTCTAGTTTGGGTGTTCCCTGAGCAGACATAAGCTCACTTCTTTCCGGACCCTCCCTCAGTGCAATCCGAGTCAGCTGCTATTTATCGCCCACGTGCCGCGTTCCTGGGGTGGTGCTGGATGGTAGGGGGGCAGCCTCCTTGCTCTCGGCGTGTCCCCAGCCTATGCCCTTAACACAGCCCCTTCCGATTCAGTCTATCCATCACACCTTTGCTTTCTAAGTCCCAGTTCAAATTTACGCCCCATTATTAAGAGATGAAAATAGCTTAGTGCCTTCAGAATCAATCATTCATTCATTCCCTAAATATTTCTTAGTGCCCAGTGCATGCCAGGCGTGACTCCACACAGGAGAAGCCACCCGAGTGTGGCCACGGTGCTCAAGCCGGCGGCGAGCTGTTGCTAGCTCTTTCCGGCTCAGAGAGCTGACTGTGGGCACCTCTTCCCCCCTCCACCTCCAGTGACATCTCGCTGGCGGCTGGAGGTTGGCCACAGTGGGAGCGTGGCCATGGAAAGTGGCAGTCGCTACAAACTGGGGCTATTTTCCAAAGAAAGGAAGAACACTTCACCAGCACAGCGCCGCCTCAATCCTACGTCCTAATAATCAGCCAGTATTTGGCACGGACATTATTATTTCATATCATTATTAACCTATGTTTCCTTATCTGGCTTTCTACATGCTGGGTGCTTTCTGGCTTGTCGGTATTTCTACAGCGACCTGTTCACCGCGACACTGAGTCTCGGGGATGTAAGAGCGTCACCAAGGTCGACGAGCAGTACCTGTCGGAGCCAGAGTTGGAACCTGCCCGGCCTTCAGGGCCTACGACCCCACCCTCTGTGCGCCCCTGCGTTTTGAACAGGTGCCTTCCCACGCAGGTGGCTTCACCTCAGGGAACAGAAGCCAGGGGGCTTGCAGGCTCTGTGACAAGTCCATCGGGACGTTTTGCTCAGATCGTTGTCATATTCAGCCAGATAATCTAACCTCTCAATGTAGTTTACGTGCCTGGCGTTTTATCCGTTGATGAGGTGGTGGTAGGTGTGTGGGAGGCACTGGCATTGCCAGCGAAACTCTCCCAGCTGCGTTAGTGACGTGCGGAATCGAGTGCATACGCACGCTTTCTTGGTGTCTCCGCTGCTGGCTGTGCTGGGTAATGCCAGGTCTGGAAATCCCCTTGCTGGGCAGGGGTGTAATCTCTGCCTTAGTAAATACACAAGTATGCTTGCTGATGTGTCTGTCACCTCTGATACACACTTACTCATTAGTCACAGGCAGGGCTGGACAAGGCCAGGCCTCCCCCCGGAGAGAGAGCCTGGCCCAGGAATCTTAGCAACACGGCAGACGAGATTAGTGCCTTTGGGTAGGCGGGTTCCCCAAACCAACAGACCTCCACTGGGGCCAAGCTGAGCACCCTGTTTTCTTTCCAGCTTGCTGGTCGACCTGTCTCCCCCAGAGTGTGTGTCTTGCATAAGGAGCGATGTGGACAGGAGCAACCCTGGTGCAGGGCTCAGGGTGTCGTTCCTCGTGGACCCGGACCCCTTCTAGCTCCCACTCGACCACCTTCGCAAGTGGTTTCATCTGCTTGGTCCCAAGATGGCTGCCCACCTGCAGCCTTGCATCTGGTTATGATGCAAGAAGGAGGACGTCACAAAGGGCAAGCACGACTTATTTTAGGAGAAACTTTCCCAGAATTCCAGCGTGGATGTCTGCTTACATCTTCTTGGCCAACGCTCCCATGCTTTTATGTGACAGTCCTTCTGTGGACCCATGGAATGGCTAAAACCTGCTCCTTCTCCATAGAAGTTGTGCAGGATTACTTTGGGGAGGAAAGAAGGTGCTAGAAAGGAAGCTGGACTTTGGGCTCTGAGCGTAGGCACGTCTAGCTGGTCCTTTTCCATTGCTTATAAAACCACAGGGAAAAGTGCCTCAGGAATTTTCTGAGCGAAAAGTTCACTCAGTTCCCTCATCTGTCTGATGAGCAGACTAGGATGACCTCCAAAGTCCTGAGTGGCTCTGAAAGCCCAAGGTGCTGTGTTTCTAAAACCCCTTGACTCAGACGCCAGGGTACAAGTGATGAAGATATCGGGGTTCAGAGTTGACCTCATGTCCTGAGGAAGCTTGGTCGGCAGAGCTGAGCAAGGGCCGGCCATGTTGGGGAACCCAAGCCTGTTGTTGGCTATGGATGGGGGCCCTTTCTTGGTAGAACATTCCTCAGCTTTTGGGAGCCACTGCACATATAGAGTCCCTTCTTTGCCATTTTGATGAGAAGGAATATAGCAGCTTCAGGGTCATTTGTTCCTCTCACTGTTTTAGCCAGACAGCTGTCTGTCCACTGTTGTGACTGTCGGCAGGAACGGACTGGAGAGAGGAGAACAGTGACGCTCTTGCGTCTGGTCTGCACAGGGAACCTGAAGAGTACCAGTCTGCAGGTGCATTACCTGCTGGCGTCTGCTCATGTCCGCGCTTTGGAGACAGTGCTACTTGGGGGAGGATTCTTTCATTCTCAGGAAAGCGACCAGCAAGCCACTGCAAACACGGAAGGACGGGGAGTTGTGTTTTTCATCGTCCTGGAATGTGGTCACGTGGCATGCTTTACTGACTGGCTCCCAAGCAATGAATTCGTGCAACAACTCTGGTGACAGCAAGACCATGGGATTTCCTATTCTAGTCAGTGCATCAACAATAGACAGAAACGCGGTTGCTTGTGCTAATTTTTATTTTGGAAACTAAATTTGACTAAAGGCCAGTGGTTTCTTTCTTAAATGCACGGTCTCATGTGTGAGTTTACTAAACAGGCTTAAGTAAGGTGATCGGTGTCTGGGGCTCTGCTGGAGGGACATGTCCCCACAGGGTTCCTGGGACACCAGTCCTACTGTGTGCTTGAAGAGCAGTTGATGAGATGAACGTGGTGTTTATGTGGCTAAGAACCAGCAAAGGAGGAGGAACCAGGACTTCTAGGGCCCTCCGCATTAGCATGTCACAAAGGTTACCTGCTGCTTGGAAATGTCACAGAAATTATGAATAGATGCCTGTTGCTCTGTTTGCTTTCTTCATCCGTTTATTCATGAGGATTTAAACAATTTGGTGGTTGAAATGGAAGATGCAGAAAGGCCAAGGACCATTTTCAAAAGGGACAGATAGGGCTTAGTGAGTGCAGATGCTCTCGGTGTAAATGGAATCTGCCCATTGCACATGATTTTAGCCTTTTAAAAAGCAGGCATATTATATGGAGCACCTGGGTGGCTCGGTCGGTTTAGCGTCTGCCTTCGGCTCAGATCATGATTTCAGGGTTCTGGGATCAAGCCCTGCATGGGGTTCCCTGCTTGGCAGGAAGTCTGCTTCTCCCTCTGCCTCTCCCCTCCCCTGCCCCCTGCTTGTGCGCACTCTCTCTCTCTCTCTGTCACTCTCTTTCTCTCAAATAAATAAATAAATAAATTTTATTAAAAAAATAAAAAAATAAGCATATTACAAAGAAGCCGCCATGTGTAATGATATAAACTGGAAAATATTTTTAAACCAAATAAAATAAAAAACTCTTACTGATAGGCTGTAATCAGAAAGCTACTCCTATTATTTTATTTCTAAAAAAAGGAAACAGAACAGGACTCCACATCAATCACATTTGCACAAAACTATTTTGGAGGAAGCTTTTCAGATCCCATTTAAACTTCTCTAAGTGTTTTATGACTCTCATTTTGTAAAATGGAATTCTTCGTGTGCAAGACCTCGCTGGGGCTTCAGGACATCTCATATGTTCTTTCCTTGGCTGGCTTTTGCCAAAGCGTTGGAAATGTCACCCACATTCTTCCTCCTGTTTATGAGCTAAAGTACATATAACTTCCTTGAGAAAAGTGATTTAAAATGTCTCCGACTAAATTTAGTTTATTTAAAAATCAAAGCCATTAACATTTTGACACAGGAAAAGAGGAACAGCATAGAACTCGTTTTTTTCCTGCCTAGCACAGATTTCATTCGCCAGGAAGCAAAAGCGTACCCTTCCCCCTTCTATTTTGTCATAGACTTTCATAGTTCAGTTGACAGACATTGATGACTCGCTCACCTCATGCCAGACCCTGATCTCGGAAACTTCCATTCCCCCCAAGGGGTGGGGGGACAGCCAAACAATAAGACACACTGGAAATGCCCCACTGGGTGGAAGTAAGCACTTAGGAGAAGAATAAAGCCGGGCCAGCGGATGGAGAATGTTGGGTGTGAGGATTTTATGGAGTGACTGGTGGTGGCAGGGGAGGTGAGGGAAGGCACCAGCTATCTGGGGGAAGAAGACGCCAGACTCCAGATGGAGGAAACCACCAGTGTGTCCCCAATTTGCGGAGCAGCGAGGAGCCAGTGCGGGCAGAGCAGAGATGAGGGGGGCCCATCACAAAGGCACAAACGGGCTGACAGGCCACTGGAGGAACAGGCTCAGACCTGGTCGTTAATGGGTGTGGGATGGGAGGCCCAGGCGTGGAGGGCTTTGAGCGACAGCAGTGACGGGATAGCCCGATGTTTTTACGAGGTCACGGTGCTTGCCGTGTGGACAGTGCTGTGTGGACAGTGCTGTCCAGGGCTGAGGCAAGGATGCAGGACTGCATGGGGTGGGGGGGTCCTGATGAGATGTGATTATGGCCTGGAGTGGGGAGGCTGTCCTGGGGGTGGGGGGGGTGGCAGGGTATCCAGTGTTCTGGATGGGTCTGCACAGACGACAGGAGAGGGGAGAGGATGAGGACGACGCCAGTGCTTTGGGTGTGAGCCTCTGGTGGGGATTTGACACCCATGTCGCACCTTCCCTGATCTTGGGGGGACTGGGGAAGAGGACGTGCTTCTCTCTGGGGCAGTTTGGGGCAGTAAGTGGGGGAACAGTGACGAGGACTCTCTTTCCCTTGAATGATCTTACCCGAGAGTTTCTCCCCTCCCTCCCGTGAAACACTTTTCTGCCCTATCACCCACCTCCCCTTGGCTTCCTCCAGGTTGTGGCCGGCCACAGATGAGCAGAGGCCCGGGGGCCGCCACGCACGCTCCTGTGTGGTCACTGGAAGGCGGGGTCGTTCCCGGGGTTTCCTTTCTCACACCACAGAGCGGAACGGCGGCTCGGATCAAGGGTTTATTGTCCCCAAGCGCTGGTAGAGTTGCGGTTCCGTGTTCGCTGCTTTGGCACGCGCTGTGTTTGCAGAGAAATTTGGGGGGAACCCAGCCCCCCTGTTGCACACACACTGACTGCCGGCCCTAGGTGTGCAGAGGGACAAGCTGGGGGTTGGGGGGAGGGTGCACCTGGCCGGAGACGGGGGCTGAGGGTGCCACTGCACAGACGCAGGTGTGGCAGTGAGTGGCAGTGAGCGGACAGTAGCTGCCAAGATGCGCCCTTGACCCCCTTACGGTCTGAGCTTGGGTCTGACTTTCAGGAATCCAGGAAGACATCCATGCTCGTTCCTTCCTGGGAAGCACTGCCTTTGGGGGTGGGGGAAACCCGTCTTCGCTTACTCCCTCGCTTGTTGTGTGTTCGTGCACCAACCTGGTGCTCTGTGTCAGTTGCAAAAGCCCCGTGAACTGGCTCACCCTCCTCCCCTCCTTGGGGCCGCCCGTCTGTCCCCACATGAGCCAGCGCTCAGAAGAGCGGCACGTGCCCTGAAATACCTTTGAGTGTTCGAGAGGCTTTCCTTTCCTTTAATTCTGTGTATTTGACGTCCGCAAAAGCCCAGCTCCCCCAAAACAACAAAAAGAGTCCATGTGCTCACCAATCTAACAGATGATAACACTTAGCTATATTTTTTTCCAGGATCGTTTGAAAGAAATGCAACTTACGAATGGAGTGGATAATTCATTTGCATCCCTTTCCAGACCCGTCCCTTGTTTCTCCATTCAGTGTCCAGAAATGGGTGTCTTCTTCCTCCTCACGCGCCGGGGCTCTCTGCGTGTATGTGTCGCACGCGGCACACACCTCCGCGTGTGCGCTCCAGAAACACATGACAGTGTTTTCACACATGTCCTCCTGCCATTTGCTTTCCCCCCCGACATGATGTTTTGAGATGGATCCATATGGCTACATGCAGACCTATTCAAATACTGATTTTCGTGGTGATTCGGTTCTGTTTCATGATTTTCTTCGGCTCATGATCATTTTGATTATTTTTTGCTTAAACATCTTTTTTTGAGATGCCTTCTTGTTATTTCTCATTTTGTTCTGCTGTGGTGGGAGAATGTGCTAGGTGGATATCCATCCTTTGGCATTTGTGGGCTATTTCTTTGGGACCTACTACATGGTCAGTTTTTATAAATCTTCCACGTGGGCATGGAAAGAGCATATTTTTTCTGTTTGGTGCAGGATTCTTTTAATGCCTGTTAGATCTAACTGGGTCAGGGTGTTTTTCAAATCTGTATGTAATGGACACATTCGACAGGTGTGTGTTTTTTTTGTTTTTTTTTTTTTGTCTTTTCTGCCTTCATCCCTGTGTAGATGAGTCTCTCTTTATATCCCTCACTGATATCTTGGGTGGATTCAAGACCTTTCCAGTCTCCTCTGGCCATTTAAAAGTTGGGTCTAGTCTAATTAAAAACTCTTACATGATTTCACCCCTCCTCCCTCCCTGTGGGATACGGAGGGGGAGATTCGTTCCGATTATTTGTTCCCCCCCTTGGTCCCGGCCGTCCAGCATGTGTGGGGTGAAATCCCCAAAGGAGAATATTTATGTTTGACTGTTGAATTTCATCTGTATGAAGTATATTTAAATATAATTCCAGTATATATTGTATTTACTACTGTTAACTTACTCTGTGCTTTGTTTTTAGTCCTTTAATGACTTTATCAGATGTCTTTTCCCCGCACCCCCACAGGTGTTGGAAGATACACATTCTAGTTTTAGTCGGTTTGGGCTCCTGCTACCGTGTTAGGGTTATTCCTCACTCAGTGACGTGGAGAGTCAAGCCCTACGTCCGTCCTCTTCCCACACAGCCCCAGACTCTTGACTCCTACCCCGTGCTTCCATCTGCCCTGCAACTGCTGCCCCACTTTGTTTAAAAATCCTCCCCTAGGGGCACCTGGGGGGCTCATTGGGTGAAGCCTCTGCCTTCAGCTCCGGTCATGATCCCAGGGTCCTGGGATCGAGCCCCATGTGGGGCTCCCTGCTCAGTGGGACTCTGCTTCTCCCTCTCCCTCTGCTGCTCCCCCTGCGTGTGCTCGCTCTCTCTGTCAAATAAATAAATAAAATCTTAAAAAAATAATAAAAAAATCAAATCCTCCCCCGATCGATCACAGTGATCACCGTTTTAATTCTATCGATGTTTATCTGGATCTCTCAACTGCTAACTGATTTTCTTTGTTTACCTTTGGTTCTTAAATGTATTTGTTTTTTCCTTCTGGGCTTAATTTCCTTGTTGCTACAGACATACGTTGGAAGTTCTTTAATTAAAGACCTGTGAGCGGTAAAATCTTTCTTTTTTCTAAAGATGTCATCTTCTTTTTTCTAAAGACGTATTTATTTGTTTATTTATTTATTTATTTCAGAGAGGGGGAGAGGCAGAGCGAGAGGGAGAGAGAATCTCAAGCGGGTCTTCACGGCCATATTTCTCCCACTTACCCTCCCTCTTGAATGATCATTTTGCCGGACGGAACTTTAGATGCCCAGTTCTCACCCTTCCGCGCTTTGAAGGTTTTACTTGAGTGCCTTCTGGCATCTGTTGTTACTGGGGAGAAACTCGTACCCTTCACACCGGCTTCTTTGCAGCTAGTCTCTTTTCTATACTTCGGCCACTTAAAAAAAAAAAAGATTTATTTATTTATTTATTTATTTATTTATTTATTTATTTATTTATTTTATATAGAGAGAGAGACAGAGAGAGAGTGCGTGCGTGAGGAGGGGGAGGGCAGAGGGAGAGACTCTTCAGCAGACTCCCCGCTGAGCGCTGACTCCATCCCACGTCTCATGAGATCACGGCCTGAGCTGGAATCAGGAGTTGGATGCGTAACTGATGGAGTCACCCAGGCTCCCCATGTCCTCTGGCCACTCTTAATGCTTGGTCTTTCATGTTTTGTCACGATAGGGCCACATGGGGATTTGATTATAATTTATTGTGCATAGGACTTTAAAAAAAATTTTTTTGTATTCTGCGGTCGCATTTCTTTCTTTTAATTTGGTTATGATTTCTCCCTAAGTATCTCTTTTGAATGTTTTTTTTTTTAAAGATTTTATTTATTTATTCGACAGAGATAGAGACAGCCAGCGAGAGAGGGAACACAAGCAGGGGGAGTGGTAGAGGAAGAAGCAGGCTCCCAGTGGAGGAGCCTGATGTGGGGCTCGATCCCATAACGCCGGGATCACGCCCTGAGCCGAAGGCAGACGCTTAACGACTGTGCCACCCAGGCGCCCCCCTCTTTTGAATGTTTTTTAATCCCGTTTTCACGACTCACTCATCCTGGAAATCCTCAAATAGGCTTGGACATCACTTTCTAGCCTCCATGCCCCTTAACGTATGTTTTACTCTCTCTCTTTACTTCTTTCTTTCTAGAATGTTCACCGATTCTTCTCATCATTTGTGAATAATTAATTCTTAAAATTGTCTAATAAGTTTTTCATTTCTGGAAGTGTCTTCAATTATTTCAATTATTATTCAATTATTTCAATTATACTGTCTTCAGTTATTATTTCTGTGCCTATTACTGGCTTATAGTGTGCTGTTTTTCATCAAAAAGTAATTATTGAAAAAGTCATTTTAAACTTATTTTCTGGACTTTTTTGGTTTGATTTTTTACCCAGTGTTTGGGGAGCTAATCCTTCCTTTTGCATCTGTCACATCTACTAAGATTACTCATTTTAGTTTCTTCGTTGTGTCTTCTGTAGTCTTTGCTTGTGATCTCATCTTCAATGGGGGTTAGTTTTTCTTTGTAAGTTCACTGTACCCTAAAATGTGAAAGTGTGAACGTGTCCCTACCAAGTAGGTTTTCTGTTTACTTCTGCCAGAGCCCTAGGAGTTTTGATTGTTATGGGTCAGTCTGTCTATCTGTCTGTCTATCTATCTGGCATCTATCTATCTGGCATCTCTATGCTGGTATGTACTATTCAGATAACAGAAATGAGTTCTCACAGATGACTTTTTTTTCCTGCATCTGGCTTTGGGCACACAACAAACTTTCTTCCTAGGGAGGGTTCTAATTCCAGCTCTACTGCTTCCTCTGGGCCATAGCTGTGTCCTTGGTTCCTACTTGGGGCTAAGAATGCCACCCAAAGTCCTTAAGATCTATATCTGTGACCCAAATTCCTATGGGTTACTGTGATTTCAGTTAGCACTTAACCACTCTTGCTTTAATTTCTGTCTTCGATTCTGGATCTTGAGAATTTCTTTCTCTTTTGGGTATTATATAAATTCTTTTTCTGGGCGATGGATGTTGGTTGTTATCTTTTCTATAGCATTTCAATGTGTTTGTAATGGGAATAGGGCTTGACTGTTTCAAGTGAGTCTGCCATGTGATGGCCTATGGCTGCTTTCTAGGAAGAATATTTTATTATACTTCTAGTTAAATCCAGGGACAGAGCAGACATTGAGTAAGAAAAATCATTTTTAAAAATCTTGTTGGATCACGGGCAATTATACTGTACCACTCAAAGATGATTTTCTTTCTTTCGTTTTCTTTTTTTTCTGAGAGAGAGAACGCATAAGAGAAAGTGCCAGCAGTGGGGGGGAGGCGGGAGAGGGAGAGGGAGAATCTCAAGCAGACTCCCCACTGAGCACAGAGCCTAATGTGGGGCTTGATCTCACAACCCTGAGATCGTGACCTGAGCCGAGATCAAGAGTCAGATGCTTAACTGGCTGGGCCACCTAGGCACCCCAAAGATAACTTTTTAAAATATAATTTTGTTACTGGTGTTGAAAGCGTTGGGATAGTATAGATAGTTTTTGATAGTTTAAAAAGTGGACAGAAGTGGGGAGAAAGACAATAAGAATCATGTCATTCATTTAGTGGGAAAAACTGAGGATTCAGCAAGAGATTAAACTTGCAACTATGTGTAAAAGGAAATTGGAAGGGAAGACAGATGGAGGAAATGATTTCATGGATTAAGCATTGAACATTTATTTACTACTATTATTATTATTATTGTAAGAACACTTAATATGAGATAATAACATTTTCTTTTCTCTAGCTTCCTTTACGGTGAGAATTCAGTGTATGCTACATACAACATGCAAAATATGTGCTAATCAGCTGTTCACATTAGTGTAAGGTTTGGGGGGTCAACAGTTACACATGGAGTTCGACTGTGCCGGGGATGGGTGCCCCACCCAGTCCCTGTGTTGTTCAAGGGTCAACTGTAACCTCAGAAGACGGCAAAGGACTTTGAATTACTTTAATTCAGCTTCATGAATAAAATGACTATTTTTCCACTTTCCCTTTTACTTCCGCAAGGATGACCAAAAACCTTATCAGGGACCTTTCCTGATCCAAGAATGGGGTCAAGTATTACCTGGCTGGGTGAAGTCTGGAGGAACTTATCGCTGTCTGAGTTTGTGATTTTGCTTGCAAAATAGCTGATACATTTAGTAGAACCAGTGAGAGAGCCGGGCGTTCACATGGCAGGCCCCGTATCCACTGTTTTCCACGCAGGTGGCACTTCTCCGTGAAGTCCCAGGAACAGGAACCACAAAGGAAGGCTCCAATGTTTGTCTGTTGGTTTTCATAAAATTTTACCTGGAAATCCTGGAAAATGTTCAGACAAGGCCCATTGCTTGAGACCTTTGTCTTTTTCTGTGTGCATTTTTGTCGAAGAAGGGTTTGATCGGGACATGTTTCAGATCTCCTCCTCTGGCCCAGAGATCCTGTCAAAGAAAAGTTCTTTAGGAGAATAATAACATGGGTTAAAAGTGGAATATTTCTGGGGGCGCCTGGGTAGCGCAGTCGTTAAAGCGTCTGCCTTTGGCTCAGGGCGTGATCCCGGCGTTCCGGGATCGAGTCCCACATCGGGCCCCTCTGCTGGGAGCCTGCTTCTTCCTCTCCCACTCCTCCTGCTGTGTTCCCTCTCTCGCTGGCTGTCTCTGTCACATAAATAAATAAAATCTTTAAAAAAAACAAAAGTGGAATATTTCTGAGCTGGCTGAGTTTGATGTCAGTGAGCATTCATAGTGCTGATGCCGGACAAGATCGAGCCTACCTGTGCCCCTGCATGGAATAGGTCTGCCCTGACGGACAGACGGACAGATGGACAGACGGAGAGACGGACAGACGGCGGGGTTATGCTCTCAACCCGGCCACAGCTAGGGGAACCCGTTCTCAGGAGAGGCTGGAAGCTCTTCGGTGACTTTTTGATGTGGTTTATCTTTCACTTCTCAGGAGGAAATTCATACCAACGGGCATCATACTTTTTTTGAGGACTTTCCCCAGTTCTTAGAGTTCCAGGAGTAAAAGCCTCCTGTGTTTCATTCGAGAAACTTCAAGCTGTTGAAAAGAGTGGAACATGAAGCATCAGACACTGTTAGGTGTTCAGAGATGTTCTCCGAAAGGGTTTGAGAGGAACAGGAAGCGAAAACCACCAAGCCCACATGTGAATGTGTGACTGTGACTTTCACAGGGTCGTTGCACTGGGCTGCTGTTTACGGAATGTGGGACCGTTTGTCCTGATAAGGGTGGATTTCATGACGATAAATACGTCAGGGGCTGCTTTTCTTGTCCTCACCACTTTCCCCTCATTTAAATCAATATTTATCAAGAAACATTTGATTTTCCAATATCTTATGTTTGCACAGCTGTTTTGGTTTCTTTTTTAAAAGTTCCTTCACATTTGCGAGGGAAGTGTCAAAAGTTAAAAACGTAAATTAAATCAAGAAGCAGGAGGTTGATGGCAAGTGCAAAGAACAGGATGGAAAGCATTCAGGACGACAATGGAAGTGGCTCCTAGGTCCTTCAAAGCCTTCACAAATTCCAAACGCTCCTCATAAAATAACTTCCTTTCTACAAAGCGCTTGTTAAGCTCTGACTTGTGTGCGTTTTGACTTCTTTATGTCTATGAATTTATTTTAAACTTGCTTCTCTTACGACTCCAGGCATGAACTATAATCCCCCCTCCTTAAAGGTGGTGAAGGAACGCCTGCACACAGCCCCCTGACGATCGTGTTCACAGTAGAGCACTTGAGGAGAATGTCAAGGGAATGAGAAGGGTGGGAGTTAAGTCATCCAAGAATTAAAATGAGGGAAATTTCTCCTGTATGGGAATTATGTTTACTTGTGATTCTAATTCCCACCCTGTATCTATCCTGATTTCTCTGGTTAGTCTTTAGCAAGTAAAGCTCAAATTATCTACCTATCTATCCATCCATCTATCCATCCATCCATCCATCCATCCATCTATCCATCCATCCATCTATCCATCTATCCATCTATCCATCCATCCTTCCATCCAACTATCCATCCAACTATCCATCCATCTATCCATCCATCTACCCATCCATCCATCCATCCATCCATCCATCCATCCATCCATCCTTCCATCCATCCTTCCATCCATCCATCTATCCATCCAACTATCCATCCATCTATCCATCCATCTATCCATCCATCCATCCATCCATCCATCCATCCATCCATCCTTCCATCCAACTATCCATCCAACTAAGCATCCATCTATCCATCCATCCATCCATCCATCCATCCATCCATCCATCCATCTATCCATCCATCCTTCCATCCAACTATCCATCCATCCATCCATCCATCCATCCATCCATCCATCCATCCATCTATCCATCCATCCTTCCATCCAACTATCCATCCATCCATCCATCCATCCATCCATCCACCTATCTGCCTACTTACCTACAATCTATTTCGCTCTATGCATATCTGTGCATCTGTCTATTGGTTTTTTCCTACTGAGCATGTCTGTTACAATCATATGGCATTGGATTGCCTCACAAGGTAGCTTAGTACATTGTCCTTGTCTCTTAAGGGATTTGGCTTTTTCTTTAGGTTTGACAAAACTGTAGCCATTTCTAGACCACAGTATTTCACAACTGAACCTTCAGTTAGGGTCCCCATCATTGATACTTGAACATTAGGCTGGATCCTTGCCCGGTACGGCTATTGTCTTGTGGGCTGTGTCATCTGAATTGGTGGGAGTGGGGGGTGGGGGTCCTTCTGAGCAATCCTGGAATCCAGTGATTCTCTGAATCCTATAACATCTGTCAGTCCCAACAATAAAAGCCAGTGAACCTTCTGTCTAACTGGTGAGGTGATGGTCTGGCTGGCACTGTTCCCCTGTAAACTCAATCACAATAACCAGAGAGGAAAAAACAAGCAAACAGACAAGTGTGAAAATCGTGGAGCCAAAGATTCCCAAGTGGGGTTAGATACGTGGTTAGGTTGAAATCCCAGTTCTGCCTTTATTTTGCAATGAGCTATATCAGTGTTTAGAAATGGCCAGAAATCTCAAAATGATAATCTTGTCTCAGCCCTAGAGAACCTCTATATTAGTTAGTGGTTGTCCAAAAAAATTAAAACATAAAGAAAAAAAACAAGCAAAATCCTCTTGGCATATTTCTTTCTTTTTTTTTTTTTTTAAAGATTTTATTTATTTATTTGACAGAGACAGAGACAGCCAGCGAGAGAGGGAACACAGGCAGGGGAGTGGGAGAGGAAGAAGCAGGCTCATAGCAGAGGAGCCTGATGTGGGGCTTGATCCCATAATGCTGGGATCACGCCCTGAGCCGAAGGCAGACGCTTAACCGCTGTGCCACTCAGGCGCCCCCTCTTGGCATATTTCAATGAGAAATATCCCTTAATTGTTTAGTTCTCCTTCAACTGGTTCTATGATTTTATCCCATTTAAGATTTTTTCTTATTGCATTTCTTGGGCAAACACAAGCAGCTCCCCCTGCCTACCCTTCACTCATGTCGAGACAAAGGAGGGGTGGTTGATATGATTGGTGAAATCCTGCAGTTCTGGCAGGAGAGGGGCAGCCACATAGGATGGGGCCCCTGCTGTGTCCCTTCGTTGCACTTTGGGGGGGCTGCCATACAGGTGGGGTCCCTGTGAAACCACGCTGGAGCTGTTGCGAGTCTTATCGTTCAGGAGATATTTTCTGTCTCACCCACCCTACCCTGAGAGAAAGTGAGAACCCAGCTGTGAATTTCAAATTTCTATACAGCTGAACATTCCTTCCAGCCACTGGCCGACAGGCAAGCCCTTCTGACTCTGACGTTCTCAAAACTGCCTTGATGCCCAGCCACTCTCCCTGCCAGGTATTCTTGCTAATTACCTTTGCAGTCCCAAGATCCTTGAGCCAAAGACAGGGCAGGGTGGAGTGGGGGTGGAGGAGTGAGTTTGCTGGCAGCCTGGGTCACTGGTTGCTCTAGATCGTTCTATGTCTTGGCGCTCATCCGTCTCACGCTTCTCACTCTTGCAGATTTCTTTGCTCCGTCTTTGAGGTTGGACCCCCTGCTCAGTGCTTTGGCCTTTCCGTGCTTCCCTATCTCTTGTGAGAAACCGGGCGGGTTGTTGCTCACTCTTGGCCTGAGTGGTCCTGACACCTGGTATTTGCACCTGGCTTTGTTGGCCGGCCCTCGACTGTGCCTATTAGAAACCAGTGTCCCTGTTGGTCAAATGAGCTAGGCCCAGTCGGTGCAGCCCAGCATGCGGCTTTGTTTCCCACACTCACTTCTCAAGTCTGAGACTCTTTCCCACCCCAGATCTAAGTCTTGTCAGGCTCCAGACTTTCCCCATCACTTCCAGATATTCATTAACAGTCCAATTTTCAAGTATTGAGAGGTTCGGACAAATGCACCAAATAAAAGTCCCTTTCTCGTCCATTTTCCAGTCCTTGTGAAGATCCTCTGTATCTCGAGGTTGTCTCACACCTGGGTTGGGCCCGTGGCTGGCTCCCTGTCTCCCAGCTGGTTCCGTTTCTTCCTCCACTCCGTCCTCTGCTTCTCCTTCCCCACTGACCTTTGCCTCTGGCCCCCCAGGGCTGGAGCAGGAAGAGAGAGGACAGCGAGGGGGGCTGCTGAAAGACTGATTGCAGTTGAGGTCCCAGCCCTGGCTCTCTTCCATGCGGTGCTGGTGGTGGGGACCTCAGGGCTCCTTAAGGAACATCGCACGACAGCTCTCTGTGGCAGCGTGGTGCTCCCTGTGTTTATCAGCCCGTCCCCAGATTCTTCACCCCTGGTACACATCCAGCCTCTTTCTCTCAAGGTTCACTTGCCCTCAGAAGTCCGCAACCTTCCATGGGCCCCATGGCACGAGAGGACACGCAGGCCATCTTGCCTCGCCAAGGATGATAGCTGAACACACTCCCGGCATGGCCCTTTCTACTTACCTGCTCTCAGGGGGCTCCAGGCCACCTGTCTGAGGGGTTCTTCACCTGGGGATCAGGCACCAGTCCCTGTGTCCTGGCAGCTTCCAAGCTTGAATGGTTCTTCTGAAGTTTCCCTCACTGGTTTGAGCTCAGCATGTGTCCATGCTCATGCATTTCCCAGTCCAGGTGCCCGTTCCCTTCCCAGGTGGGAGCCTCTGACAATGCTCTCTCTGGAGAAGTGCCAGGTCCCCCATCTCTTCCACGGGCCCCTTTGTGTCCCCTTCCAGCGTCGCATGGGGAACTGTGAGAGCTCTGTGCCCTTCTCTTCCCAACCCTTCCTGTTGCTAGATGGAATGGGGAGAGTATTTCCACCACACGGAGATCAACAAACCCCACAAACCAGCCCCCTCCCTGCCCCGAGTCCAGATTTTAGGGAGGCTTCCCTCCCTCCTATGCGCAGGGGAGCGTCAGGCTCCCATCCTGGCTACGCATGAAGGTTGTGGGTCCCCCTGATGTCAGAGGTCACTGTAACTTCACGTGGGGGGCCCCGATGACCCTGGTCTGCTGAGATGTACCTCAGAATCGAATGCTGTCCGTTTTTATTCATTATGCCACACTTGGGAATGATGGTGAGATTCTTTCCAACTGTAAATCAGGTGATTTCATTATTCTGCATTTTTCCTTGCAGTTGTAGTAACCGTCCCAAAGAGTTTGCCTACTGGCGTGAACTCTGGCATGGGCTGCTCAGGCTCCCCGCAGGAATGGAGGACCTTATTCTCTCCAAGGCGGAGAGTGTCGCTGGAGATGGCTCCGCTCTCAACCCTCTTTGGTGGCACCTGGTGACGGCACCCGCCCAGGGCCATGCCTCTTTCCCGGGTCAGCCCGTGACTAATTCATCAGAGGAGTAACGGCTCCGCAGGGAGAAGCGGGTCTTATTAATAGGATAGATATGGAGGTATGTAGGTAGGTGTCTATCAGTGTCTGCATTCGTATCGTCTGTGTCTGCATATCTCTATTTTAATGACGGTTACTTTGAAGAATTGGCCCACACAACTGGGGGGCTGGCAGGTCTGAAATCTATAGGATGGGCCAGCAGGCTGAGTACTTAGGCAAGAGAAAACATTCCAATCTTGAGTCTGACATCTGTCAGGCAGGCTGGCAGACTGGACACTCAGACAGGATTTTTATGTTGCAGCCTGGGGGTAAGATTCTTTCCTTCCTGGAAAAACCTCAGTCTGTTCTCTTAAGGCCTTCAAGTGATTGGATGAGGCCCACCGGTATCAGGGAAAGTAATCCGCTTTAAGTAGAAGTCCGTTAATTGTAGATGAGAACCACACCTACAAAAATATCATCACAGCGGGGTGCCTGGGTAGCTCAGTTGGTTAAGCGTCTGCGTTCAGCTCAGGTCATGATCCCAGGGTGCTGGAATCGAGTCCTGCATTGGCCTCCCTGCTCAGTGGGGAGCCTGCTTCTCCCTCTCCCCCTTGCCCCTGTCCCACTCTCTTTCTCCCTCTCTAATAAATACATAGAATCTTAAAAAAGATATACTCACAGCAACACGTAGACTATTGTTGGTCATCAGAGCCTCACACAGAGCTCATCACAAGGCAGGAGTTAAAGGACCGGTCCCTTGACCTTGACTCCCACCTCTGAAGGGTCAGCCCAGCTCCAGAGGGCCCCCTGGGCTCATCTGAGGCCTTTGCTGGGGCTTGATCGCAGTTCACCTTCCCCCCTGCCCAGTCCTGCTTCCTCCACCTGCACCCATGCGTGTTGACCCGGAGAGCATAGCTTGTTGATTTCCCTGCCTGCTTATCTCCAGCTCCGGTTCCCCCCCTGGGAACCCATCCCACAAACCAGTTAATTGGCAAAGTCAGGCCACAGCAGTGGACCGTCATTTCCTGCCCTGCCTTTACTACCGTGTGTGTGTAATTCACCCTCACTGTAATTCACACTCACCTTTAAATGACCTCTGAAAGCAAGAAATATGACGCCAGTGGACAAAGTATTTAAAAGTCACAAGTAATCCCCCAAAACCTGTATTAAGTTCTTTTCCGTAAATCATTTAGTGACTAGTTAACAGTTACTACACTTGTTATGTTCCAAGAACCCTTTGAAGCTCTTTAAATAGCTTATTTAGTCTTCACAACAGACTTAGAAGGTAGATATTGCTATTGTATCCATTTTATAGTTGTGCAGATGGAGGCACAGAGAGGTTAAGTAACTTGCCCAGGGTCACACCCCTTGTCTTCTCTTGCATGATGCTAGAAAAGGAAAGCAGGTGTGGATGGAAGAGACTGATGGGCTTGTTCTTGGTACGCCCATCCTTAGCACCAAGGGCAGCTGGAGTGTGTTTTCTGGGCCATGGGTCCCACGTGGATCAAGTGGAGTGAATTGGAGGACAGCCAGGGCCTCATTCTCTGCTTCAGAGGGAAGTTCTCCAGAGCAAGTAGCAGGCTGGTGGTGGCAGGAAGGAACAAGGGGATGATGATGTTAGAGCAGCTGAGCTCCCCTCCCGGATCTGAGAATTGACATCTGCTCAAATTTCCCCTGGAAGGGTCTCGAGGCTTTTTGCTTGGGAGACTGCCTTTTGTGTTTGGGAGATGTGGGCTGACACGATGGGGTGGAGGGTGGGAGGTGTGATTTCTGGGTTTGGCCACACCACGTCTGAAACACCAGTGTGGGGAACACCTGCTGGGAGGGTGCCTGAAGTCTCATTCTTGAACTTTCAGAAAGGCCCTTTGGGCTGGATGAGATTTTTGGAAGTTAGTCTAGAAAATTGATTCCTGCAACTTTGCATTTCAGAGGTATCCGGTACCTAAGGCATTCTTGGGAGAAACTAGGAGACATTAAAGCAAAGACTAGCTTGGGTGTACCCACACTTGTGGATTTTTGGCCTCGGAACAGAAGAATGAGTTCTGTCGGGTAATCAACCCAACGGTAATGCTACTTTGCTCTTTTAGGGAAGCCTTTCCCACTTTTCCTGGGTTTTGACCGTCAAAGAGGATTGTGGAGCTTGAGAGAGGGCCCCACAGTGGAGACGGTGCCCAGAAGCTTGGCTCCTGCTCGTGTTCTCTGCTGGTGAACCAGGGTGTGATTTTTTCCCCACTCAGGACACCGCACGGTTCGTGGAGTAACAGAGGCTGGGTTTGAATCTCTGCTTGTCCGCTCATCAGCTCTGGGATCTTTGTAAGCCTCAGTGTCCTCACCAAGAGACTTGTGGATCGTAATAACCACCTTCCAGGCTCTCTTGATAAATGGGCCCGATGATGAACGCCCCCGAAGGCCCTGGAGTTTGGACTGATGAACGAGGCCGTTACGGTCACGCAGAGGGATGGCAGCGGCCTTGTGGTATTCTCTGGCTCGTGATGCCTGTGTTGTTTTACACGAAGACTGAGATGTTCTATTTACTGTGAGATGAGCAGGGAGAAGCCCCCCCTCCCCCCACTCCCTTTCTTTAGAGAGGGCCAGCCTTGAAGGTCTGGTCTTGGGATTGCAAAACCTAGCAGATTCCAGAGGGTTAGGCCAGCAAAGAAAAGTTCTGGTACCTAGTTCCTTTCCCAGCAAGAGAAAATGCAACTGCTGAATGAACTTTGTGATTGTTACCTCGTGAGTGCTGCAAACTGAAAATTCAAAGAGATTTCAGGTGAGAAAAGAATGCTGTAGCAGAGCGTTGGTTCAATAGGCAGGTGTGTGTGGGGGGGGGGCCAGAGAGGGTCTTACGCCGGCTCTGGAAGCTTGGTCCCTGTCTTCGGTTTAGTGCAGCCAACCCTGGAGGCAGCCTCTGCCACGTTTCTGCTCTGAGGTGGCCCCGCACAGGCAGGGGTCCTAGCCCCTGACCAGACAGCTGCGGAGCCCCCCTCACCTCAACCAACTCTGTGGGTCGGGGGCCTGAGGACCAAATTTCTCATTCTTGGGGCTGAAACAGAGCTCCCCATCTTTGTCACGACCCCCTTCTCCCCTTCTTTTCTATCCCCCTCCCGTTTCTGGGCCCCCCCAGTGGTCTGTGTCCAGCATCTGTGACCCCACAGAGGCCTAACCATCCAGCTATCTCCCCCCACCTTGGGCCTTCTTGCTTCTCCACTTTCCTGGAGCATGTGCCTGAGAGACCAGGCGATAGTCCCCACGCCCCCGGTTTGAGGCCATTGTCCTGCTCTGCAAGGCTCCCTTGCACGCCTCAGGAGGTGGCTAAGATGGTAAGGACATGGTTTTGCTGCTGACAGAGGGCTGTTCCCATATTGCTCACTTAATCCTCACAGAAAATATGGCTGCACTGTGCGGCCCCCTGTTTTAAAAAAATATTTTATTTATTATTTGAGAGAGAGCGATCATGAGTGGGGGGAGGAGCAGAGGGAGAAGGAGAAGCAGGCTCCCTGGAGCCCGACACGGGGCTCGATCCCAGGACCCCGGGATCATGACCTGAGCCGAAGGCAGATGCTTCACCGACTGAGCCACCCAGGCGCCTCGGTGGCCCTTTGTACACAAGGACCGTGTTAATTCATCCCACCTGGAGTATACTCGTCACTCGTGTCTGGAAGAAATCCATCTCACCTTAGGATTGCGTTTCGGTCCTGCCACCCCAAGCTGAAGCTCTCTGTTTTCATCCCCCCTGAGCCACCCCAGGGCTTCTTACTGGGGCTGCCACGTTATCCCTTATTCTGAATCACTAACCCTTAGTCCACAAGCTTACTCTCTTGCGAGGCGTGTGGACTCTCCGAGAGTGAGACGCACTCCATGGAATGTGTTCATCCTACAAAACCCCAGGACACAGATTTTTGCATGGGATGGTCAGTTAATTCCTTGAACGACGGGTTATTGGTGGAGTGCATGGAAAATCCTATACGGATGGCACGCGTAGCCGTAGAGTGGGAAGTAGGTTCTAAACCCCGAGCCGGGGAAGGGCGTTTCGTGGCGAGGCTCATGACTTCTATTTAAAATACGTAGGAGGATTAAAACATTTTTACTTCCAAATTGTGTCCAGTACAAATAAGGCGATCTTTATGCAATGCTCTTAAACTCGTCAGAAGTCAGTGGAGATGGAAAAGCTGGGTTCAGAGCTTCTGCTGGTGGGATACCCATCACCAGCGTGCCAGAGTGTTTGAGCGAAGCTAGTGGGCTCAGAACGACTTTCATGGTGAGTTCAAGGCTCTTTGGAATTCCTCACCCTTAAAGGGTACAAGGTAAACTTTCCCTGTTGGTAATCTGAAGTAGTTATGGCCTTTTTATTTATTCTTTTTCTGACAGAACAATAATGGCAGATAATGTAGAGAATTCTCTACGTTGCTAGTCGTGATATCTTTCTCTTCTTCTTCTTCCTGCCTTTATGGTGGTTGATTTTTCTTAGGAAAGTTTCTACCCTCTTTCTATCTACCTCTTCCTACTCTATTCAAAATAAAAACATCTGCCTCTGGCAGGCATCAGGGGGATGCCGACAGGTGGGTTTCACCTAAAAATGATGATCTGGAATGTTCATTGGGCCCCTGACTCTATTAATGTACATTGTTGTCGTTTTGGTTCTCAGGAATTCTGCATTTTTTTGTTGATAGCATTGAGATGTTAATACAATATCCATGAATTTAACTGGCAATTAGTGATTTTCATATACAACCTCAAACACAGTTATGTATTACGAACAGTGTTTTGATTTTTCTGCCCAGTGCTGTTACTTTAAAAACACAAAACAGATCTCATCGTTCGCAAAGATGGTATCAATGCATTTGCCATCTTTAAGATTTGATCTTGTGATTCTATCAAGACAAAATTCATTATGAAGCTCAGGTTTGTTTCTAAAACAGACTTTCAGATTCTGTTCCCTAATATACATTTTGTTAGATGAACTTCTTAGAAATACGTAGTGTTCCTTTAACCTGTGGCCCGCTTGTCAGCTGTATGCCGTTATGAAATGACTAAATATTTATGTTTTTCCAGTTGAACTTAGGGAAAAAAAAAGAACTCTGGTAAATGTGTTTCCTTTAACAGAAGGCTCAGTGTAAAAGGGAGAGAAGTGGTATTTATAGCTGTTTTCTCTTTCTTGATGTCACCCGCCTTTCAAATGCAGCCTGTTTTCCTTCAAATGTCTCATTTTTACTGGGACCTAGAGGCAGATCATGGTCCCCAGACTGAGAGGCCGTGGAGCTGTTTTGCTGCTGTGTGTTTGGTTTTGGTGGAAACTGGCTGCCGCACCTTCCACTCTGAGGTCGGCTCGGTGCTCTCACGTGCGAAGGGCAAGGCTGAGAACGGGAGAAGGGTCCTTCCTTAGAGAGCGGCACTGCCTTTGCAGGAGTCCACGTGTCTGGGTGCACCGATAACTCTATTCACTCTGCTCTCCCCACGAAGAAAGAAGGGGGAAGAAGCACTGTGGCCAGAGGTCGATTTAGGGTCGCCAATGGCGAAAGATTGACCCTAAAGCAATGAAATGAACCCAAACAACAGCCAAGCCAGACCAAACCCAACCGATAAAAAGCATACAGTTGTGGCCGGTGTATGGCTCAGACGTGATTCACGGAGACCCTTGCCATTTTTTTTCCAGCAAAACTGCCCTTGTTTATTTTGGCAACATTTCTTTATGAAGGAGACCAAAAGGAGACCCTTCAGGGGATTCTCTAGGATTCCAGAACAGCGTCCCTGAGTTCTAAGTCCGAGCAGAAAGCAGCGTGGTGAGTCACTCGTGGAAGCATCAGCCCGCGCTCACAGCGTCAGCCTGGAGCCAGGCAGCGACACAAAGCGTGTGTTCGGGGCTCCTCCCCAGCTTCGGGAAGCACAGAGCTGATGTGGAAGCACTTTAGGAGCCCCTGGACCTCTCATTTTTTCTGGGTTTTGAATTCCATCTCCCAGAAGCGACTCGTGGCAGGGACTCCGCCACTGGGAGAGCCGCTGTCTGGGCTGCTCTCCGTAGATTGCCTCTGCCACCGCCCCCTTCCTTTAAAGGAGCCTCAGGCTCCTTTGTCTCCCGGATTCTGGAGCACAGGTGTGCAAGGGCCAGCCTCTGCGGCTGGCTAGAGCGATCGTGTGCGTCTCTGTCCAGCTCTGCGTGTAGGGACGGCTGTTGGTTCCTTGAGAGGGGCCGTGGTGGCAACAGTTACTCTGTAGAAATTTCCACGTGCTTCATGTCAGTTTTGCCTGGGAGAGCCGGTGGTCAGCCAGCTAACAGCATGCCACTTCTTTTAGGGCAGTGGGGTTCCACCCACCTGCCAGAGCTGGCCCCACCAATGTGCTGCTGTATCCGGCCTCTCCTCTGTCTCTCCCAGTGTGGACCGTCCCTGGAGCCTGTCTCTAGAATCTCTATGCCTACAATTCCACCGGCTCCCTCTATCCTCCCCATAAACAGACCTTCTTTGCTCATCATGAATAGACAAGAACAGCAAGCAAAGTGGATTGTCGGCTTCTTGAGGGCAAGACTTCTTATGCCTGGTTGCATCCTTAACTGCTAGCAATTTCTGAAACACAGTAGGTACGCAAGTGTTGGGTGGATGAATGCACTGGGGCTTTTTCCTTGAGCTTCTCTCGCTTCCCCTCTCTTGGCTGCTTAAGAATAGCTTGTGTTGGGAGCACCCGGGTGGCTCAGTCGGTTAAGTGTACGACTCTTGATTTCAGCTCAGGCCATGGTCTCGGGGTCTTGGAATCGAGCCCCGCATTGGGCTCTTTGCTCAGTGTGGAGTCAGCTTGGGATTCTGTCTCTGTCCTTCTGCTCATGCTTTCTCTCTCTCTCAAAGAAAAAGCCGGCACTGACTTCCACATATCCTCTCAAGCATCCATTGGAGACTGGTTTGCTTGACCGTTCTGCTGCAGCACTGTTACAGGCCCCCAAGGGGTTCTGACTTGCTAGACTCAATGCCTGTTCTCAATACGTGTGGTTGTTGAATGACTTTTTCAGGATTATTCACCCCTCTGCAGATCAGATGCTGTGAACTGTTTCTGTCTTACTGGACATCCTTCTCTGGATTCCATGCTGTGGGTCGTTTCTAGAGTTTTCATTCTCTTACTGCTCCTCCCTGTGTTCTTGGCTGTTTTGTTTTCTCCTTCAGTGTCCCAAATAGGTCAGGAGCTGCCCTCACTCGTGTTCTGTAGCGGGGGGTCAAACAGGGCCGGGGGACTTGATATTTATCACTGTTCCCTTACACTGTTCCCTCTGTGTCTCCCGCTAGACTCTGAACTCATGGGCAAAGCCCAGCTCTAGTTACTGCTCAGCTCAGCAGCTGACACGTGTTGGGGACTCAGTCAGCTGCATGTTGGACGGATGGATGATGGATGCACGATTGAATGAATGAATGGGTTTGAAGGGCAGGTGGGGTTTAGATCAAGGAGGGAGACGAATACCAGTGGAACTTCTGAGTTACAGAGACAAGTCACTCAACATTTCTGAGCTCACGCTCTGTACCCTACGTGGACATAGAGATGAAAGACACTCTCCTTAGAGCACACCTCTCCTAAGTACACTCGTTCACCTTCATACCTTTGCTCACCTGTCTCCTCCACCTTGCATGCTCTTTGCCCGCTTCCTACCTAGTGAATCCTGGGCGCCCATCACAGACTAACTCCCTCAGGGGGGCATTGCTATTCTATGGCGCTAGATAGGATCACCTCCTCTTTCGTACCTGTCTTAGGACTCTGCCCCCATTCTGCATCCAGACAGTCATTTAACTAAAAGTATTGTCCGTCCATCAAACCCTGTGTTTACCGAGGGCGTGTTCTACCCCGTCTCCAGTGCTGGACACGCAGTACGTGTACACATCGTGATAGGTCAGTCATCTTGATATTTGTTATTCACTCTCTAAGTCTTAGATCGAGTGTTTACATAAAGACGTTTATGGGCTGTGCTAATTTCCAGCGATCATTTTATTTTATTATTATTTTTTAATATTTTTCTTGCTTTGTTTTTTTAAGATTTTATTTATTTATTTGAGAGAGTGGGAGAGCACAGAAGGAGAGGGAGAAGCAGACTCCCCGCTGAGCAGGGAGCCTGACACGGGCCTCAATCCCAGGACCCTGAGACCATGACCTGAGCCGAAGGCAGACGCTTACGTGGCTGAGCCACCCAGGCGCCCTGGACATTTTATTTTAAACTTAGAACTGTGGAGCATACTCAGCATGTCTGTTTGAGTTGGATACAGATGGCAAATGAGCCGAAAGTGACTCTTTAGTTTCTGCCTCCAGGGTTGGGTCATTGAGCTCTTCTCCACCCAAAGCAGGAACCCAGAATATCTCCTCCAGTTACTCCTAGACACCCAAAGCATAGTAGTTTCGTCCTCAGGCTGCCTCCCTTCGTGGACCTGAGGTGGCTGTCACAGCTCCCCGCGTCACACATGGGGGACGATATCCTATGGCCTTTCTCTAGCAGCCAAGGGACTTTTACCGGAGGGTCTCCAGCTCATTTCCTCCGGTGTCGAATCGCCCATCCCTAAGCCAGCCAGGCAGTGGCAAGAGGAAGGGACGCACAGCAAAAGGATTTACCCTCCAAGTGGGCATGTTGGGATAGGGGCTGTACACCCCAGCGAAGTTGGGGTTCCTTCCGTAAAGGAGGAAGGGCCCCAAGTGTGCGGGTTATGAGCGAACAAACTGTCTCCTCTGTGGCCGTGCTCACCAGGACCACAGAGATGACTGCAGCCCTTCCGTCCCTGGCACCTGTCCGTCCATTTCTTCTCCTGCATGGCTGCTGCCTGCCCGTTACCCAGGCTGTTTCCGGTCGCGGAGTCCGCTCTCCTGGACATCGAGCTGTGCATCTTCCCAGGAGCTGACCTCCCTTACGCGACACATGCTGCTGCGGACACAAGGCGGCCAGGAAAAGCTGTGTGTGGGGAGTGGCTCCTTGTCCAGCGCATTTGGGGAACAGGGCGGTCCCACTGCCTGGAACATAACATTGCCTTCGTCTGTCCACCTGGCACGGCCGTAAGCTCCGCCTTGCACCGCGTCCCTCTTACCTGCGCCACCCGTCTCTTACCCATGGCTCGTGATGGGCAGACAGAGGCTGCTGGGTCAGCACTGGCTGGGAGCCCCCAGCCCGGGGGTCTTCCTGCTGCCCCAAGGCTGCTGTGGCGAGTGAAGCTTGCCGTGCAGGTGCTCAGCCGTGTTTGGCTTTACCCATCGCCAGTGGCCACTTTCTAACCCGGCCAAGCAGTCTTCTTCCTCTGACCGGGGAGAACACGGGGCCTCACCGAACCCGAGGGTGGTGTGGACTGGGGTCCTTGGCCGTGGCAGGCTTAGGGGGGGTCCTCGTGTGCATCACGGGGTTCTTCGAGCTCTGCTTCTCTGCAGGACCAGGGGCTCTTGGGCAGGGGTAAGCAGTATGCAGTCTCCAACCACAGTTCTCAAATGGCTGGATTTTTTGAGCTCTTAAGTCTGGTTTGCAGAATTTTCTGACTTTTCTGCTTTGATTGGGCCAGCTGTTACCTCACGCGGCTGGTAGCGTGCTTTTCCCTGGCAAAGCTGCTCTCCCCGGACTTCGTGACATTTTCTTGGATCCTTTGTGGCTTCTCAGCTGTGTTATGGATAATTTATGTTGTCAGATAAGTGCCCTCTGGATAAATGAAATATTAATAACGCCATAATGCTAATTTAAAAGTACCCATTGCATATATTTAATAGAATCTTCTCTGGGCTTTACTCTTGTCTTTAAATCAGGTCCAGCAATAGTCATAAATCAAGTTTTTCTTTCGGCATGTAGAGATTTTGGCACTCGAGTATACTCTAGGATGACATAGGATAGTAAATCTTAGCCCACGCTTTTAAAACTCTTATTCCCTTTGCAGCAATTGGAAACCAAATAGGATTTTAACCACTTGTCCATGGAAAGCATTTAACAAAGTGATAATCAATATTGCCTTTTGGATTTCTAGAAAAAGAAATTTGGGAACACCTTTATTAACTCCAGGTCTGTGCGGTCAGGCAAAGCATGATCTAATTCGCTGTTACCTCCCCGTTTCCTGCTGACAGTCCGGTCCCTGAGAACGAGAGGCCAACACTGCTCCATAAGGCCGGGCAGCAGAAGTGATACATTGCTGTCTGGAAAATGCTTTGAAAATATGTTCAGGGATAGAAAATGATAATTGCTTAGTTTTCTTCTGATTATCAAGGTGAATTTTCTTCACTCTGAAAATTAAGAAAATACCCAGAAGAAAATAATAGAGAAAATAAGACTCCCTCGGAATTCACATTGGAAACTCAAAGCCCGATTCTGCGAGCGATTTCACGTGCTTCCTGGCAGCTGCACCCTTCTCAGGCTACCTTCTTTTTGTCTTGCAGCCATCTAGCATTTTTTTCTTTTTACAATATCGACATCGTATTATATGTGGCTTTGGATGCTCATATTTTCCCAAGAGTTTATATTTTCCATATCATAACAAACACTGTGTGGGGACGTCGGGCAACTGGATGGACTGTCTCAAGCAGAGGCCCGAAGACTTGAGATGGACTTGGCTGGCGCCCCGAGCGGAGTGGGAGGGTCAGTGGGGCTGCGGAAACATTTAGAAATACTATGGCCCATTGCAAATATTGATTTTGATGCAATACTTAAGACGTTTTCTAGTTTGAAAATATTTTCAACCGAGACAGTTGCCATTTGCAATTTGTCATGTTGTGAGGATTCTGTTAAATGTAATATTTTGGGATTGGATATTTTACTTGGAAAGTTGCATCAGCACAGAAATTCCTGTATCTCCAGAAAAAGAGATGGGATTTTAGAGCTGTGGCGACAGGCATATTCTGAGGACGACTTTTTTTTTTTTTTCCCCTCTCTCTTTTATTTCAGTTTGGTTGTGTTCTAATGTTTTTAAAAATAGGGATCGTCCTCAGCATCCACAAATTAAAAGGTGGTTTCTTTCCCGGAACTAAGACGGCTATTTAATTACAGTTCTCAGGGTGTCTAATAAACCCTGTTACTTTGTTTTGAGCAGACAAAAGTGCTGAAGGAATGATCTGGGGAAACCGTCATTACTAAGGCTGAGGTCTGTAAGGGGGGGAAACAGTTTCAAAATATTTTCTTTGCAAAAGTCTATGTATGCTTCAGTTTTGCCAGTCCAGGCTTGGCCTTGGTTTCATGCCTCATTTTTGCTTCATAACACAGCTTCCCTGGAGGAATGTTGCCACCCTCATCCTCCCCCCCTTTTTTGTAAGGGGAGGATTTTATTTTATTTTTTAAAGATTTTATTTATTTATTTGACAGAGAGAGTGAGAGAGCACAAGCAGGGGGAACAGGGGGAACAGTAGAGGGAGAGGAAGAAGCTGGTTCCCCGCCGAGCAGGGAACCCGATGCGGGGCTCGATCCCAGGACCCTGAGATCATGACCTGAGCCGAAGGCAGACGCTTCACCATCTGAGCCACCCAGGCGCCCCTAAGGGGAGGATTTTAAGTTCATTCTTCTTTTAGGATATTTTAAAATAATGTTTAAGAAGTAGGTTTTGTCATTAAACATAGAGTTGATCCTTGGTGTTAATTTTTGTGAAAAAAACCCAGGGTTTAATATATTTAAATTCTTTTTCAGGTTGTTCCAAGATCTTTGAAGACCGAAGAAAAGCAGTGTTGACCAAAAGCAAGACAAATGACTCACAGAGAAAAAAGATGGTGGGGCCGAGGGCAATTAAAGGTAAAACACAATCCCAGATAACCCTACCTCTCCTGGTCAAGAATTAAAAAAAAAAAAAAAATATATATATATATATATATATATATATATATATATATATATATATATATATATATATTTGTAAATATTTGGTATCTTGGATGTTTGATTATTTGTGTTCCCAGACCTCCCAAGACCTTTCCTTGGTGGAAGGTGGGTGGGGGATGGGGGAAATAGGTGATGAAGATTGAAGAGTACACTTATCATAGTGAAAAAACTGAAACCAAAACCAAAGACCTTTCCCTGGATCATTTGGTATATGTGGAGGGATTGTGTTGGTTCCACTGATTGTCTCCCTTAAGTAAGATGCCCCGTGCCCGGCCCTGCCTGCCAGCCCCCGACACTGGCAAAGGGGACTGTTGGTTATGTCACTGCCTTACGAGTTTTGACCTTGTCACCCCTCCTTTCTCTGCTGCCTCCTGCTCTCTTCTGCTCCTTCCAGAAGGACCGGAGGCAACAGATATCTATGCTTTATGATATTTACATTTTCCTGTCATATTACTAAGTTTGGTTTGTGGTTATTTTATAGTTATTTCACCTGAATTCAGTGGAAGCCTCATCTCAAGAGGCACACACAGGGAACGCATCTCTGCATTCATTAATTATGCAAAAAAAAAAAAAAAGGTGGAGGATTTCAGGCCTTTATCTACAAAATACGTCCCTTAGCTGTTGGGAACTATCAGGCTTCTCTCAGAAAAGCATTTCAGGGGTTGGAAGAGGTTACGGTGGGGCCTATATCATGCTCATTTAGGCCACAGAACTTTAAAAAGTCTCTCTTTTGCTAAAACAAAGCCAGGGATGATTAGTAAGTAGATGGGACAGTAATACATGGGGCCTGGGACATTCCTTGAACAGAGTTAGTGTCTGGTAAGAAAGAGTGCAGATAAATTGGATGTGATTCCTGAGGCACACCCTTCCCCCACCCCAGCCCCCAAATTGGGGCCACTAATCTTTGGCAGTTGAAATATTGAGCAAGTCCCTCAATAAAGGCGTATTAGTTTTCCAGGGCAGCTGTGACAAAGTACCACAGACTGGGGACCCAGACAACATAAATAGATTCGTAGTTCTGGAGGCTGGATGTCTGAGGTCAAGGTGTGGGCAGAGCTGGTTCCTTCCGAGGCTGTGGGAGAGAAGCTGTCCCAGGCCTCTCTCCCTGGCTTCTGGTGGCCATCTTCTTCCTGTGTCTTTACATCATCTGCCCTCTATGTGAGCAAAGACACCGGCCATATTGGATTAGGGTCCACCCTGTGACCTCACTGTGACTCGATTACTACTCTAAAGATCCCATGCCCTGTAAGGATGCTTTCTGAGCTACTGGGGGTTAGGACCCCCCAACCCAAGAAGGGCTGGGGGATCGATGCAATTCCACCCTTTGCCATAGGTCTTTGTAGTTATTTGGAAAGATAAGCCATATCCTACTGAAGAAGCTCTATTTCGTCTTTGTAGATAAATGTGAAGGTATGTTTGGGTGACTCTTCCAGCTCCCACTGGCCTCTCTTGCTTACTTCCGGTATGTAGGCACCAGGGCTAGGACTAGGGTAGGCCTGAGAGGGAGCGCTTCCTTAAATCATGGGCCCTGGGTGGGTGTCTCACTTGCTTCCCCCTCCTCCCATTCCCTTCAGGGGGAAGGGTGCCCAGGCTCTTGGCGGGAATCAAACCTGTGCTGTTCTTATGGTGGCTTAGGCTTTGCCGCTCAAAGGCTGGCGAGCTCGATCCCTACTTATCAAGAGCAAGCGTGTCTGGTGACCAGCTCATTCGATGAATGGATCCGTTATCATGGGTTTGCTTAGAGCCATTTTGTTTTACTTAACGTAAAACATTTACTAAAATGTTTTTACTTACTGAAAACTAGTTAGCTTAGAATTAAACATTCAGTTTTAAATTAAGGATTTTTTAGTCAATTGACAAAGGTCCCTAGGGAATTTATGTATTGAGAATTATTTTTCTCAAAGTTACAATATTTTATACAGTATTGACTTTTTGCTTTCTTAATCATAATAACTACCACTTATTAAGTGCTTACTGTATGCCTAGCACCGCAAGAGGTTTCTTTGGCATAATTTAATCTAATCTTCACAAAAGCCTAATGGAGTCAGCCGGGGAGAGAGCCAGACAGAGGTCCCACTCCGGTACTACCCAGTTGCACGGGACACTGGCCAAGCTTTACACTCACAGCTATGTGAACCACTGACCATCAGTTTGGGCGTAGATACCCGAGGAGTATGTCTCCCTCCTGACATCAGGTATATGGTGTCTTCCAGCACCATCAACCTGTTTTCCAAATCCCCTGCCCCAGCTGTGTAGCCTACACTGTAATTCAATTCTGACACCACCTGGAATAGCGTCGGGCCCCACAGGTTAAGGGCTCAGTCCCACAAAACTGACTTCCCCTATTCAGTCCCTCCCCAGATTACCTACACTTCTGTCCAACGTGGCTGCAGAGTCAGGGATTCCCACATCCCCCTCCATGACTCAGGAACTTGCTAGAAGGACACAGAACTCAGGAAAATGCTATGCTCACCACTTCAGTTTATGATAAAGGATACAGGGAAACAGATGGAGAGGTTCATCGATGAGTTCTAGAAAGGTCCTGAGCGCAGGCACTTCTGTCCCCATGGAGCTGGGATGTGTCCCCTCTCGGCAAATGGATGTGTTCACCAACCTGGAAGCTCTGACTCCTGTCATACAGAAAATTTTTAAAAAGTTTCATCACATAGGAATATCGATCATTAACTCATTCTCCAGCCCTTCTCCTCTCCCCAGAGGATGGGGGTGGGGCCAAAAGCTCCAGGCTTCTCATCAAGGCATGGTCTTTCTGAGACCACCGTGAAGCTATCTGGGGGTCCTCCAGGGGTCACCTCATTAGAACAAGAGATGCTTCTATTGTTCTTCTCCCTCAGGAAAATCCAGTAATTTTAAGAGCTCTGGGCCAGGAACTGGGGACAGAGACCAATTATTATTCTTCTTCTTATTTTTTTTTACCACAGTTATATTATCCCCATTTTACAGATGTGTAACAGTAGCTCCTCAAGGGTGAAGTGGGCTTTCCTAGGTTTCCAAGGAGGAAAACCAGGCCCCGCACCTCCAGCTCAGATGGATGCCCTCCAGGGCCCATCCCACATTCCACACCACACCTGAGGTGCCTGGGAATCCGCAGCTCTTGCCCGAACGGGCCTGAGCATCTTTGGGGCCTACACCCGCCTCTTCCCTGGACTCCATCTTGTTTGGCAGACTCCGTGTGTTTCCCTAGGCGGGAAGCATGGCCCTCAGGATGGCTGTTTGGTGGGGGCATGGCCATGTGGACCAGGGTGTTCCCATGACTGTGTGGGGGGCCCCTCGCATAGGGATAGAACTGGGATTGGGAAGAGGAGGTGTGGGACCTGTCCATTTCTAATTCTTGCCCTGCAAATAGTCATGTCTTTTCTTAATCATTTTGCAGCATTGCCTCCCTAATTACGAAACGCTTATTTTCCTTTTGGCACTGTGAGTCTGTCCACACTCGATGCAATTATAGCTCAAGTAACTCAAATATTTGTTTCTGTTTGTAAGACATTGGTATTTTTAAGAAAAGGATGAAGAAGGGAGACAAATAGAATTCTGTTGAATGTCAATGCATTTTAGTGTTTAAGATACCCAATGAGGAAATAATGCTAGATCCTGAAACACAGAGTCATAAATATACACAGTACTGAATGAATTGATCACAAGAAACACATATTAAATAATAAAAGGGCTTTTAGACAACACGGATTCAAGTTCTGCAAGGGTTCAAAGCCAGGTAAAATAGGAAACGGAAGGGTTCTCACAGTGATATAAAACCCAATGTCATTCATCAACAACTAAAAATTTGAAAAATGATCATTAGAAACACAATCGTAAATTAGAAGTGCTCTTAAAAAAAATCCATAAACTTCCTCCCAAGGGGCAGAAAAGAAAAGGCACCTGAATGTCTGCAGAAACCGTCAAGGATATTGTGGGGGAGGGGACATGCTAAGTGGTAGTACTTTCATCCTCTTGGTCTTGAGGTGTTTTGCTTTTTAGCTAACCTGGTTTGCAAGGGAGGGGCGCCATTTGCATGAATGTTTAAGAAATTCCTCTGATAATGGGGTCCTGCGGGTGGTTGTGGGTTAGGGTCATATACCTTGGTTCCCTAATGTGAGGAGCCGGCGGAGTTTTTGTTCCCTGCCTTCCCGCCAGCCCACATGCCTCTTGTTCTTCAAGACTCCAGTGGCACCTCGTTGGCTCTCCTTATGTATCCACTCTCTCCCTCCTCTGGGTGTTGTCCGTGACCCGCATACGGCACCTCTTGATATCCGTATGAAGTATTTCCCGTTTCCATCCCTTGAGGGGGGGGGTCTGTGTTGCATCTGGAATCTGTATATTCCCTTCCCCCGCCATTTCATCTTTGATAAATGGAAAGTACCCGAAACTTCCCCATCAAAGATGGGAGACACAAATAGTTGTTTATTAACTTTATCTCTTGGCTGGTCACAGACGG
This sequence comes from Ursus arctos, assembly GCF_023065955.2. NCBI lineage: Eukaryota > Metazoa > Chordata > Mammalia > Carnivora > Ursidae > Ursus > Ursus arctos. The sequence goes on along the minus strand of NW_026623056.1, from coordinate 88,270,307 downwards.
AATGGCCACCGTCACGGCTGTGACATTTCTGTGGTCTTAGACATGCAGAATGTTGATTCCATTTCATCAGATTTGAAATTCCCAGAAGGCTGGCAGAGTCCCCTCCTGCAAAGTGGGGATTCAGCTGCTCCAGGAAGGGCTCTGTGAATCCCATAGACTCTTCGGGTAGCAGGGTTTTTGGTTTCTCTTCAGGTTCCAAACTTACTTTGAGGGGAAGACCAGGGTTTGAGGTCACATCTCTTCGCTGGATCGAAATGGGATGATTGTGTTGGGATGAACTTTGTTTCCTTTGAGTCTCTGTTTATCTCTCTGGCTGGAAAAGTTTTAAGGGGGATCTTGATAACCTAGTTATTCAAGGCGAATTGTGCGTATTAGTAATTTGCTGTTACAAAAAAGGCTGTGTAACAACCACGCCAGATCTCAGTGGTTTAAAACGAGAAGCATTTATTTAGCTCGTGAGCCTGTGGGTTGGCCATTCGGGTTGACCTTGGCTGGTCAGTTTTGGGCTTGAAGTTTCTCTCCCATGTCTAGGGTTTGGTTGTCTATCAGATGACCTAGAGTGGTCTTGGCAGGGGAGCCTGGATAGCTTGGCTTTGTGCCACATGCCTCTCATCCTCCAGCATGCTAGCCCGGCATATTCCCATGGTGGCGGCAGGTTGCAGATGGAAACATCTCATGCCTCTTGGGGCTTTAGCTAGGAACTAGCCCACTGTCCTGCTGCTGCATTCTGTTGACTGAAGCAAGTCACAGGGACCGCTCCAAACCAAGGGCTGGGGAAGCAAGTTTGACCTCTTTAGGGAGAGAACCCCAAGGTCACATGGCAAAAGGCGTAGATACAAGGAAGAGAGGGGAACTGGAACCATCACTGTAATATACCGTCGTGGGACAGTGAACTATAAGCTACTCTTTCTTCTCTAGGTATCTAGAACACTTCTAGGGTGTTCATGTTATCCACCTGTCTAATAAACTATCCCTGAGCCTGGCAGCTTAAAACAGCTGATTTATTATTTCTCGTGGTTCTCTGGGCTGCCTGGACTCAGCTGGACTGTTCTGCTTTCCTGATGTCGACAGGGGCTGTGGTCATCTGAGAGATGACGTTCGAGAACGTCCAGGATGGCTCCCTTGTGGCTCTGACATGAAGTGCTGGCTGTCAGCTGTGCACCTACCTTGGGCCTTGGCCACATGTCTGTGCTGCTTGAGGAGTGGGAACTGGGTTCCCAGAAGCAAAAAGAGGAATCCTCTGGATCTTTTAAGGCCTGGGCTCAGGACTCCCAGAACGTTCTTTCTGCTGATTTGATGGGAGGGGACAAGCTTCCGCTCTTGGTGTGAGCGGCAGCGTGTGTGTGCAGGGAAGGAGGAATTGTGTGGGGTGAGCTGCCCCAGGGGGACACCGAAACATGCAGAAAGAACAGTCTGCCCCTGAGCGTGGGGTCTTGTAGTGGGGAGCCTTCCTTCTGTCAGGAGGGCTCAAAGATGGGCCTCTGTCAGGCTGAATGGCCTTGAGAGCAGAGTTTTCCTGGGGTGACTTCTACTCTCCTGAGGTGATGGTCTTGGGGGAGTCGAAGTTTCCTGGATCAGGGGAGCAAGCTTCACGAGAGCTTTGGCCGGACTCCCATTCTCGCCCAGCCTCTGTTCTCGCCACAGACCAAGGCCATGGGTCCCCTTCAATGGCTGCCCAATTCAGTTTCAAGACCTGCTTTATTCCTTCTGCATTTTTAGCAACCATTATCAATAGGACTTGCTTTAGGCTTAGAGAGAAACACTGCCTACTTTCTAAGATCAAGAAATTTGGTCGTAGTTAAAAAGTATTGCCTAAATTTCCACATCTGTTGTCTCTTTGTCCAGCCAAGCTCCCCCAGATCTGGGGAGGAGTCCATGGAGCCCTTTTGGGAGACAGGCCATGTAGACCTGGAGGTGGAGGCCTCCTATGAGAAGCCCATCTTTGTTGGGAGTGGGTGTGTTTGCACCTTGAGAGGGTCAGAAAGGCAGGACACAGATGCCGTTGGGGCATCGGTGAATGCTTTTGCCTACCCCTGGAATAATGCGGTCAATGGCAGACTCAAGAGACAGCTTCCATGGGTATCGTCCTGTAGAACTGTTGATTTTTATTTCACAGTTTACCACTTCTAAGAGTCATAGGCCAGATTTGCAAAGAAGAAAACCAACAGACAAAAATTCAGTGCCAGGACGCAATGGATGGCTAAGATGTACAGAGAACCAAAGCCTGGGCGGAGCGTGGCTCCTGGAGCTAAGAGCCATGGGTGAGGGTCCGCAGGACAGGAGAGGTCCCTGTAGGCCAGAATGGTGGCCAAATAGGGAGGGAGTGTGGCGTGGGTGGTGGGCAGGTGTGGGGAAGAAACACCCCAGTCCTCTTCCTCCTGCGCCCTGATCTCCAGATGGTGTCGCATCGACCAAACATGATGGGGGCCAGAGGGCAAGGGAGCCCTGCCCAGGCAGCCTGGGGGGGTCAGCCCTGGGGGCATGGGACAGGGAAGGGGGCTGCGGAGAGTGGGGATGGGGAGGGGCAGACAGACAGTAGCCAGGACACACTGGTTTATAATCTGAGTAAAGTGCTATATTGGATGATGTATTGATCCCTAGAGTATAGACACCTGGAAATGTAATTCACTTAAATTTAAATTAATTTTAAAAATGCACTAACATGGTGCGCGTGGGTGACTTAGTGGGTTGAGCGTCTGCCTTGGCCTCAGGTCATAATCCCTGGGTCCTGGGATCGAGCCCCACATGGGGCTCCCTGCTCAGTGGGGAGCCTGCTTCTCTCTCTGTCTCGGCCGCTCCCCCTGCTTGTGTTCTCTTGCACTCTCTCTCTCTCAAAATAAGTAAATAAAATCTTTAAAAAAATAAAGCGAACTAACATATCTTCAAAATATAGGGCAAACCCTGTTCATCAGGTCAGACTGAAATGTCTCGGGGGCCTTGGAGTCAGGCCAGTTTGACTTGAATCCTGTCTCTGTTGCTTATGAACCAGGTGATCCTGAACAAATCAGTGCCCATCCCCCGGGTCCCCATGTCCCCGACTGGACAAGGGGGGCTGACTCTCGGTGGTGGTCGGGATTAAATGAGAACATGCCTGGGGAGCCCCTGGTCCAGGACGGCCACTTAGGCGCACCGTGAACGGCGGCTGTGCTTTGTATTAGAAGCATAATCGTGAAGCTTAAAAGGATGTGTAGGTGGCTAATTAAGTTTGGTGGGAACCCAGTACCCAGTTCCCTCAATATCCTAGAAAATGTCTCATTCTTGGTTTCCTTTCTTCCTTGAAACGATCACTCGCAGACGCTGTCCGCGTAACACGACATGCACGAGCTGCCCGCGACGTGGGTTTGTTGAGTTTGTCAGGCTGGTGTTTGGTGGGGGCTCCACGTAAGCAACATTCCCAACAGGAGACACGTGGCTTTTCTGTCGCTTCGTTTGCAGGCCACGGGTTTGTGGTTTGTGTTCAGCGCAAAGCTGTGATTCTTTACCCCTGGGGGTGCTGCGTTGGGTCCTAATGGAAACCCAAACTCAGAAACGTGGTTGTTGATTGCCCCTTTTTGTCTCCCAGCTGTCTCCGGTTCTGAGCGGACGGTGACTGAGCTGATCTGCTGAAGGACATGGTTCAGACTGTCCCGGACCCAGCAGCTCATATCAAGGTAGGTCTCACCTTGGCCGGGAAGCCGCCCGGGGCTTCCTCCTCGGCTGGATTTTCGGGGCTGCCTGCCCACAGATCAGTGACTACAGGGGGCAGCCACCTCAGCCACGGGCTGCCACCTGTTTTTATACCGCCATGAGCTAAGACAATGGTTTCGCAATATTACATGGTTGAAAAAAGAATCAAAAGAAAAATATTTCATAACGTGTACATGATATGAAATTTAGATTGCATTGTCCATAAAGAAAGTTGTGCTGGGACAAGCCACGCTCCCTCCTTTCCACGCCATCTGTGGCTGCTTTCGTGTTCTGATGGCAGGGGTGGTGAGTGGTTGTGACCAAGACCGCAAAGCTGGAAGTATCTCCTGTCTGGCCTCTTGCAGACGATCGCTGACCCCTGAGTTAACATATAAGCCGCCTCTAGATTTTTCCAGCTTCTGCTTGAATTCCACCCCCGTCATGCTAGCCTGGGGTTACCTGGGAAGGCGCTGGAGGCTGAGCGCTGGCACTGCCCGTGCCCAGGGGTGGTTTCCCCTGGGCACACCTGCTGCTCAGCAGCTGTCCCGGCACACCTGTTCCCGGGGCCTCTGGAGGTGAGGCAACGAGGAAGTGAGACTTGAGCCACCCAGAGTTCCCGAGAGGAAGCCAGCCCGTTTGTGCCGACGCTCCAGCACCCACGGGTGTAGCTGTGGGAGGAAGTGAAGTGATGGTTTTAATAACTTGACCCAGATCAAAGTTACAAGAAACACTGGGGCTTGAGCTATATTACCCAGATAGGCTGTCTACACCTCTACGAGTTAGTTCAGCTGTCTACACCGGTCCAGATCATTCACCACCTTGCCAGTTCTTCATGTTCCCCGTATAAATTCATTCTCCCTAAGTGGCCTCGTCGGTTTTACTAATCTCTGTTTCTTGGCCTAAAACATTTATTGAAAATGGAAAGGGGCTTATAATCGAAAAGCTAAATATAATTTTATAAAAATTATATAAAATGATTTTTTTAGCTAAAATATTAAATGTCCTCCCAAATCACACACACACACACACACACACACACACAAGCACCCACACACACATTTTAAAAGCAATACATTTGGGAGTATTATGTACCACGTGGAATTCATATCTGTACACATTCGAAAATGGGTTTAGAGATAATGAGTTCAGTGTGTTCTTTAGGCTTTGTGGGTGTTCCTGAAGTGTCAGAAAGAGGGGTGACCCAAGGAGTGTTGAGGGTGCTGGATTTTGTTCGGAGACGGGGAGGAGCAGATCTTTGTGGGGGACACTATAATGTGATTTCTGTGTGATGTTTCACTGGGGTTGTGACAATTCTGTCTACAAAATACAAGTGGGAAATCTCTTGAGGATGCGGTAAGCTTTCTCTACCTGGGGCGTATTTGACAAGTGTGTCCACGCCACCCAGGGACGAGGGTGGGGACGACTGTCTTCTTTTTGGTCTCTGTTGGCTATGAAGTTGCAGGATGCAGGTACAAGCCCGTAGAGAAATTGGCACAAGAAGTATCTTCTGCACCTCAGGGTATGAATGTCAACAACAGAAATTCACTTTGACTGGCATTGTATCCCTAGCCAACCAGAGGGAAAGATGAAGTCAGCAAGAAATTATTACGGATTTTTAAAAGTTAATTCATCAAGGGCAGTCTCGATAAACCTGAGAAACCTGATCTCTGAAAACGTGTTTAGTGGCAATGTCCCTGTTTGACCTCAGGAGTGAGCTGCATTTTCAGCTCTGATGTATCTTGTTATCGTCGTAGGGGTTAGGATAATGTGAGTGAAGCATAAAGAGGAATGGTGACCCAGAGAGCTTTCTAAAAATAAATTCCAACTCAAATGGCTTCTGCGTGTTTTGAAGATGTTGGCAATTTGGAGGAGCTGATGTTGGCTTCGAGTTGGAGAGGATGATATTAAAGACATTTGTTTCCTTTGTAAATCTATCAAATTCCACCTGTTGGAATTTGAATAATTACTCTTGGACTTCCTTTTTTTTTTTTTTTTTTTTGGTAAATGGAATTGGTGTCCTTGACAGCAAAGTTAGAAAAATAGATGGCCTTCCACCGTTTCCTTAAAATACCTGATTTGGGAAATTTATTCGGTAAAGTTTTATGTGCTGAGAAGTTTCTGGTTCGGGACTGAGTGGAGCTTTTATTTCTGGGAAGGGAAGTTCTTATGAATGGCATATGGGTGGTTCCACTGGAGGTATTAATGTAAATACTGGAAGATTTTGTCTTTGGCACGTTGCTGTTGAACATTTTTTGTTCATCTGTAAAGGACCTGAATTCTCCATAGAAGTCACATGGCAGGTGGCAGGGAGACAGACTTTTACGTGTCCTTCACATGTGTGTCCATAGGCTCGTCCGGAGGGAAGCAATGTTCCTTTGGTATTTAAGAAATTTATTCTGCGTGGTTTACTGTAGTTCTTTCTGCCAGAACAAATTACTTTTACCCTTTTATATGTTTAAGGAGCTAGAAATAATAATAATAATAATAAAAGGGAGGGATGATAAGTGACTGTGAAATATAAAACATTCTTGATTTAAATAGTGTAACCATGGGGGCAATTCATTTACAAACAAAATGAGCCGGACTTTAAAAAAAACTTTAGCTTTTTCTCTGTTGGTGATAATACTAAGTCACTCAGCACATTTTAAGTTGTTTTTCTTGGCTGGCCCTTCCACGTCCTTTCTTAGAAATTATACTTGCGTGTTCCAGAAGCATGATCTTAGCATGTTAGGTGCATGTGGCCATGCTTCTGCTCCGCAGCGGGGATAGAGTCCATCTGTGCCAAAGATGTACCCATGCTCTCATCCCAAGCAGGGAAAAGGACCTGTGGGTTCATTTTGTTAGAATTCAAGCTTTTGGTCATTAATTCTCATTCGGATAAAGGAATTTCCCATTTCCATCATTGCATTTCCTCTCAAGACTTCCAACTTCTTAATATTTTCATTTGCTAACATTTGATGAAGTGGATTAACATATCAGTCAAATTTATAGCTTTAAAGGGACACCTGATTGGCACATTTTTCAGTTCCCTTTGCTATTCACGAGCTGCTCGCGTTGAAGGCCGTATGTTTTGGAGCTGACCCAGCGAGCCCTGGACTGAGGGGAGCAGTGTGGTTGTGAGTTTAGCTGTGTCATCTGGAGATGCTGGTTACAAAACCGTCTGAGTCGTGCATCCTAGATTCATGCCGTGGATCAGAGCGAGGGTTCTGGGGTCTTAAGACTTGGTTCAAATCCCGTTTCATCATTTACTGACTTTGGACCGGTTCCTTAATCTCTGTGCCTGGTTTTGCTCTTGCCTGAAAAGCAGGCATCGACTTTGTGGGGTCAGTGTGAGGATTCAGTGAATTATTACATGCAACACACCAAAACCCCATTGAGTGCTGAACTGTCGTGAGCCATTCCCCTGGCATTCTAGAGAATGAGGGTAACATCCAGCATAAAGATACAGTGTTGTAGTGTCGCTAATACACACACAGCAGCATGGGTACGTCTTACAGAATACAGAGTCGAGTGAAAAAAAAATCTGAAACAGTGCGCTCTATGGCACAATGCTTTGCACATTCGTGAAACATGTATACTTCCCAAATAGCATCATATAATTTTCGTGGGTATGCACATACTTAAAACACAGTGACCACATCAGAGTAAGAGGGGTGCGTGCGCGGGCCATGTTGGCTTGTTGCTTTGAGAAGTGGCTAAGGGCTAAGGGAAAACATAACAATATGCAGATAAAAGAGGTTTATAGCATAGAGGTTTGGGTGTGGCACACAGGGTGCTCTCCTCCACGCTGGTGGGAGTGTAAATCAGTACAACCACTTTGGTATGAGCCGAGTGTTACCTTGTAAAGCCAAAGACGCACCTGCCTGAGCTCCAGTGGCCCCAGCCCTGGGCACGCACCCTGCTGCACGTGGACACCAGGAGATATACCTGAGGAAAACTGAGCAGCCCAGATGCCTGCCAGGAGCACGGATAAATAAATGGCATTCTAACCCTGTAATGGAAAACTATACAGCAGTGAAAATCAACAAGTGTCTACCTGTGTCTGTGTATTAATCCAGATGATTCTCAAGGTTGGGTGGAAAAACAAGTCACAGGAGAATAAACACAACACGATTCCACATATAAAGATCAAAAAATGGCAGAACTAAAAAACATGTTTTCAGAGAAACATATATGCGTCGAAAAGGAAAAAAGTCGTGTCGAGTCCATAATTCAGGGGAGGAGTTACCTTGTTGGGGAGGGGAGAGCTTCTGGAAGGGGCTTCGGAGGTCCTGGTCTTGCCTGTCGTGAGTTGAGCCCATACAAGGGTGTTTGTTTCCTGTTTGTTGAAGTGCACAAATTATTACCTATCCTGTTTGTGTTAAGAGCGATGCTTCTGTATGGTGACTAATATAACAAAATAAATATTATTAAAAAATAGAGCGATGCTTCTAAATCATTAGCCATCAGGGAAATTCAAATCAAAACCACACTGAGATACCACCTTACGCCAGTTAGAATGGCAAAAATAGACAAGGCAAGAAACAACAATTGTTGGAGAGGGTGTGGAGAAAGGGGATCCCTCCTACATTGTTGGTGGGAATGCAAGTTGGTACAGCCACTCTGGAAAACAGTGTGGAGGTCCCTTAAAAAGTTAAAAATTGAGCTACCCTATGATCCAGCAATTGCACTACTGGGTGTTTACCCCAAAGATACAGACGTAGTGAAGAGAAGGGCCATATGCACCCCAATGTTCATAGCAGCATTGTCCACAATAGCTAAATCGTGGAAGGAGCCAAGATGCCCTTCAACAGATGACTGGATTAAGAAGAGTGGTCCATATATACAATGGAATATTACTCAGCTATCAGAAAGAACAATGACCCAACATTTGCTGCAACATGGACGGGACTGGAGGAGATAATACTAAGCGAAATAAGTCAAGCAGAGAAAGACAATTATCATATGGTTTCACTCATTTATGGAACATAAAAAGTAGGAAGATCGGTAGGAGAAGAAAGGGAAGAAGAAAGGGGGGGTAAGCAGAAGGGGGAATGAACCATGAGAGACTATGGACTCTGAGAAACAAACCGAGGGCCTCAGAGGGGAGGGGGGGTGGGGGATTGGGATATGCCGGTGATGGGTAGTAAGGAGGGCACGTATTGCATGGTGCACTGGGTGTTATACGCAAGTAATGAATCATCGAGCTTTACATCAAAAACTAGGGATGTACCGTATGGTGACTAACATAATATAATAAAAAAAAGTTGTAAAAAAAAAAGAGTGATGCTTCTAATATAAAAGAATGCTGAACGAAGAGGAAGGGAAGATGGAGCTGGGCAGCTGGAGGTGAAATCATGCTTGGGAAGATACTTTTAATTGTAAACCAGTCTGCACTCTTGCAGATCGTTACACAGAGAGCGCTTGGTCCAGTGCTGGTCTAGGACGAAAGGTGGAGCCCGTGCTGGTTAAGGGACATCCCAGCAGCGGACCGCGGTGAGAGCCCGGTCTGCACTGAACATGAGCTTCTCAGGGCAGCCCCAACCATTCCTGAGTTGAGCGAGTCCCCTGCTTTAGCGCTGAGCGTGGCTCACCACATTTATCAAAGCCTCCTTGTGCCCACAACGGGGTTGGGGCTGGGTGGGGGAACACGCCACCACCGGCATGCAGTGCCTGCCGTCCAGGTGCAAGTCACATGTTCCCAAACACTGGGATATGATGCTGCATGCAGCCGAGGCGGGACCCGGGGCCGGTGGGGTGGGCAGGCGTCTAAGAGAAGCTGCTTGACCTGCTCCCCCCAGCTCACCGGTCACCCTCACCCGTCCCGCCTTGTCCCGCTCGCACCTCCTGTGCCCACCTGTGCTCACCTGTCCCACCGCTTCTGCCGGCAGACCGCCTCGTGGCCTCGGGTCCTCCTTAGGAGCACACCTGGCTGTTTATTGTAGGGGAAGCCCTCGGGGGATTCTGAGCACGCTCCACGTGGCTGCTGGGTCACAGGTGAGCTCAGGTGCCACCACGCCTAGAGACGCCTGGAGTCTGTCACTCCGCTGCCACACGGACCCTCTGCCCTCCAGAGGACGACAGCCAGGCTCGGGTCTGTGGTCCACTTCCAGCTAGTCTCGCTCCTGCCCCCCAAGATTTTGTGTGAGGGTCAGTCACGGGTGGCGGACCGTGGGATAGACAAGGTCTCTGTCCAGGTTTCCTGTTGCTTTTACCTGTGAAGGACTGAAAAATCGGCTTACTTGGGGTTTGTTTCTAATTGTGATTCCTCCCCTTCTCCTTTTCCTTTCAGCTTTTATGTTTTGCTTATTTTTTTAAGTGTGTTTGGGTCAGATCATCTGGGTTGGAAACTTGGCTTCGCTTATTGATTGCCTCCGTTTCCTCGGCTGTAAAAAGGAGCTAAATAGGGTACCTGCCTAGGAGAATCCTGAGCATTGAATTAGTAAATGATAAGGTATTTAAAGCATTCAGAGCGGAGCCTGGTACCTGTTATTATTCCTTGTACATACTATTATTAGTATATTATGATGTTATTAATACCACATTAGTTGTATAATATTAATATATGGTATACGTTTTGTTATATTATATATTATACTAATTATAGAATGTATTGCTACATTAATAAAATATTGTTATTAATATATTATTAACACTAATAATATATTGAGATATCAATCTGTCAATATATTATTAATACTATTACTATAACAATATATTAAATATGGCAGTTATATTATTAATCTATAATGTACTATATTAGCATACTCCTACATAATAGCAACAGAAGGGAAGAAGGGAGGAGAGAGAATACTCAGGAAATAAATGGACAGATGTAAGGTCAGGACTTGCCGAAAAATGAACTGCTAAACTGACTTCTTTCCCACGTGATTCTGTGGCTGCCGCTCCGGATGTGATGCTAAATGTGCCTGACGATAAAAGATGCTACATGTAAGCTCTGTTTGTGTGTCATGGAAGGTCCTAGAAGAGTTTGAGGAAGTAGCCAGCGTTAAGTGTGTGGTCACTGGGAGGTTGGAGAGGCCGGCACGTGAGCGGGACTCTTGAAAGAACACGGAGCAGGTGCGGGAGGTGCCCCAGGCTGCCTCCCGAGTCAGGACTGGGGGGCTTCTCTGGCTGGCGGTGATGTCTCCCTTACCCGGGTGGGGGGGAGTGTGCAGCTCACTACCTAACCCCCAGCTGGGTGTCAAAAGACCCGTCGAGTCGTAAACATTTCGCACCTATTTGCGAACCTGATTTCTAGTAACCGCTTCACAGGAAGGTAGGGAGTCTGTCCTGTTGAAGACACACTCAGCAGAGACCCACTTGTCCCCCACAGTCTGTTACTGTGAACATGATGCAAGCCTTTGATATGCTGCTTTTTTTTTTTTTTCTCCTCAATAAATCAGCTTTGATCAGATTCCAGCCGGGTTCACACTTCCCCAGAAGCCTGACGACTTGGTGGCCATTTGCAGGCCCATTTCTCTTTCTGCAGAATTGTGGCACTTAATGAAACATAAAAGAGCAGATCTGCTAGATTTTCTCCAAGGCATGTGCAGTATTTTTATAATCAGAAAATAATAATGCTTAAAGATATCCAGACATCTGATATACAGCAAACCAGTGGAGACTTCTCCCATCCGATGGGCTGGCCTGCAGATAGCTCGTGTGGGGTTTGCTGGGGCTGGGCTGTACTTTCTGTCTCCCCACTGGCTTCCTGTGTCCCTCGGGGTGGAACTCAGTCACCCACTGCTGGGGCTTGTGCTCGGAACGTGTGCACTGGGGTTCAGTGGCACGCTCCCCTGGGCATGCTGCACAGTGCCCCTGAAACTGGTGACTCCTCGCTGTGAGATTCAGGGAGGGCACCGGCTTTATCAGGAGGTGTACGCAGGTTGGAGGAGAGTCAGATCACTTCCCAGGAGAACGGGTAGAGGCCATACACACTTGGCCTCGGGCACCTCTGGGGCAGCTGTAGGGTAGTGGGTGAGCAGGCTGGCTCCGAAGCCAGACTACCATCTCAGGTAGAACCTTTGCTGACTGGCCGTGGGCAAGCTCCTGAGCCCCTCAGAGCCCCAGGTCTCTGTCAGTGAGGTGAGGACAGTGTGTCACCTCCTAGGGTTGTAGGAGGATCCGGTGAGGTGATTTATGGGAGGGACTTAGAATGGTGTCTAGTAAGTAGCAGTGATTACTGTTGTCATCATCATGTAAGCATTTCTGTGAATTTCATCCTCTTCCCCCCCCTTTTTTTTTCATGGTGGTCCCTTCTCCTGGGGATCCAGGCTTAAAATTAAAGGCATCTCTTTAATTTTTCTCTCTCTTTCACCTCTCACTTCATGCCCACCTCATAGCCCTGCTCTGTGTGGCACGAGGACGGGTCTGTACTGTCTCCCTCCTGTTCGGTCACTGGAGTCCCTAACTGCGTCGAGTGCTGTTCCCCTCCCAGGCCTCACCTGCTTACCCCACGCCGCCAGGTTAACCTCCCCGGAAGCAGGAGAGAAATCCCAGAAACCGTGATAAATTCAAGGGACACCAACAGTTTTAAGGCTCTTGATGCCCATCTCCCCCACTTGATTGTGCTTTTCTCTACTTCTCCAACACGTATTTGATCACACTGTATTGTGATTTTTAACCTTTGCTGATTTGACAGGTGGAAAGTGGAGTTTTACAGATGGTATTTCATTTGTAAACTTGTGCAAGTGATCACTTCATACATTTATCAGCAAGTTATATTATCTCTTTGGTCATTCTTTCTTTCTTTCTTTCTTTTTTTTTTTTTTGGCCATTTCAGTGAAACCGTTCAACATTGCTGGGAGTAGAGCAGGAACGAAACAGGTCAGATCGGTGCTTGCATGAAGCTTATGTTCTAGGGATTGAGATAGGATATGTTTATATACGTGTAACATTACAATATTACAACGTGTGTGTGTGTGTGTGTGTGTGTGTGTGTACGTACATCAGTGCAGGAGGTGAGAGAAGGTCATTGAGGTCGTGAGGGAGGAGCAGAAAATCAGTCAGAGAGCGAGAAAGTGAGAGCGTGAGCCGCATCATCCCGTGGGGGAAGAGTGTCCTGGAGAGAGAGAACAATGTGCGCAAAGGCCATTAGGAAGGAGTTTGCTCGGTGTGTTGGAGGAACAGCGAGGAGACTGGGGGCTGGCGTGGAGTGAGGGAAGAGCTGCTGGTTGTGCGCTTGGGAGGCAATGGTGAGGCCGTATGTGTCAGCTCTGCTATGCAAAGGGAAAGACTCTTTTTTTTTTTTAAGATTTTATTTATTTATTTGACAGAGAGAGAGACAGCCAGCGAGAGAGGGAACACAAGCAGGGGGAGTGGGAGAGGAAGAAGCAGGCTCATAGCGGAAGAGCCTGATGTGGGGCTCGATCCCAGAACGCCAGGATCACGCCCTGAGCCGAAGGCAGACGCTTAACTGCTGTGCCACCCAGGCGCCCCAAAGGGAAAGACTCTTAAATCTTGCCCTGCTTGTGGGGGCTGGGGACCACTGGAGGGTTTGAAGCAAAATGGGTGACACGATCTGACGGAGTCATACATTTTGAGTCCTAAGCTTGCATTTAAGGTTGGGTCACTAGATGAGGTCGCCCAGGGACCCAGAGACAGAAGAGCCTTCGGGATGGGCTTTGAGTCCCTCCAACCTGCAGAGGTGGGGAAGAAGAGGAAGAACCCACGCAGGGCTGAGAAGAAGAGCCAGAGGGTAAAAGGTAAAGGTGAGGACCACCAGCTTTGCCAGCTCGGAAGTCACGGGCAGCCTGGGCAGCAGTGATGTGCCTGGAGCGTCCAAAAGTCCCCTTGGAGTGGTGCCACCGTAAAAGGGGAGCAACGTGCTGTAGATTCCTGCCGGCAGCTCTTCTCACAGCCAGGATTTAGGTTTAGTGTTTTTCTCAACAGCTTGTATAAGTTATATTTTAATGAGATGAACTCTGAGCTATGTTGTACTTGTCATACACATTGTTTTTATATTTGTTCTGATTTTTAATTTCTGTGATTACATCTACAAGATAAACACTTTTATTTGCTTGTACCTACTGATATTTTTCTTTACTATCTTTCCCTTAACTTTCAAATGTAGGCAGTTCTTATCTGATTTTCTTTTCTTTTTCTTTCTTTCTTTCTTTCTTTCTTTCTTTCTTTCTTTCTTTCTTTCTTTCTAGAGAAAGAGAGAGTGCAAGTGGCAGGGGAGGGGGGAGGAGGGGGCAGAGGCAAAGGGAGAGAGAGACCCTGAGATTATGACCTGAGCCAAAATCGAGAGTTGGACACTCAACCCACTGACCCACCCAGGCACCCCATGATGTTTTTCTCACTTTTACTTTTGTGTATTTCCCAGTTTTCTGTATGACTTGTTTAATAAAAAGAGAAGAAAACCTTTTTCTTTTAAGAACCACCAGCAAAGGCATTCAGCGTTCCCAGAAGACCCGCGGCATTGGCTCTCAGCATCAAAGCCAAGTTCTTCCATCTGGAGTTCTTCGTTCTGTGCAGAATGAACCCAGTGTCATTTTGCAGCAGATTTTTCCTGCTAGTCCCCCCGAAGGGACCCCGAAGGATAAATAATCAAAATACTTGATAAGGAGCATGGACACGCCCATTAGGATGCGGCACAGACCGACCGGAAGAGGTCGCGCTTGGAAACGGCTGGTGTCTGTCCACGTGCTTGTACTTGTCTGCCCAGCACCCACTCAACAGTGAACTGAATTGTTTGCCCTATGCTCTTCTGGCCTCTTGCTTTTGTCTTTCTACCCTCCAAGTCTCGACATCTGGCTCCTTGCCATTTGGAGAGAGGAGGGGTATTTACCGTATAATGATGGCTGTGTGCTCGCTTTCTCTGCTTGCTTCATCATCCGTGACTTAAAGTGACCCCGTGGTCATTGTTGTCTCTCACTGTACCTTGGGCTTAGTAGATACTTGACATGTCTGTGTTGATCGAATTAAGTAGCAACGGTCCCGATGAAATGAGAATGATCCAGGGATCGTGTTCTATTCTGGGACACACGGCCCCATTTCATATCCATCTACTCTTCATACTTGTCTCTCCTCCTTTGTGGGGATGATTGTAACCACACCCCCGATGTGCACAGAGACAATGTGTTCTCAAGGGCAGTGTGTCTTAACGTTTATATATATTTATTTTTAGAAGAGTTTTAGGGTCCCAGCAAATCTGAGCAGAAAGTACAGATCTCCCCTCTGTGCCCGCCCCCTCAGACCCACAGCCTGTTCATTATTAGAGTCATGCATTTGTTAACAATGGATGAAGCCACACTGACACACCGTTAACACCCAAAGTGCATAGTTTATATCAGGGCTCAGTCTCTGTGTTGCACATTCTATGGGTTTAGATTAACGTCTAATGGTAGGTATCATAGCATAGGATACCATAGTATCATACGAAGAGTTTCACTGTCCTAAAAATCGTCTGTGCTCTGTCTGTTCGTCGCTCCCTGCCACCGCCTATCCCCGCCCCAGCCCCTGGCAACCACTGATCTTTCAACTGTTTCCATAGTGTTGTGCTTTTCAGAATGTCGTATAGTTGGAATTATACAGTATGTAGTGTTTTCAGATTAGCTTCTTTCACTTAGTAATAGGCATTTAAGGTTCCTCCAGGTCTTTTCATAGCTTGATAATTCATCTTAATTTTTTTTGAATCATGGAACTCTTTAAGAATTTGCTAAACATTGTATATTTTCTCCCCAACATAAGTGCATGTGTGTATACGTGTGCGTGTGCATACACACGCACACGCACACACACACACTCATATGCTCTCAGACCTTCTGCGGCTGTCAGCAGCCCTGCTCACTTGTCCCCAGAGTCCCAGGGATCCCAGATCAGGCACACTGTGCTAGCGATGGGAACCCACCGATGCAGTTCATGAAGCTGAAAATAAACTGTCATCTGCACTGATTCATCCTGCCAGAGAACGTGTGGCCTCTTGAAGTCGGTGGCCTGAGACAGCTTCTCTGAACGAAGGTTGCTCTGAAGCACATTCTTGGTCTAAATGCAGTTCAGCTGACAGAACCTCGTGCCGCAGTTCTGGGTTCTAGAGCAGGGTTTCCCAGACTTCCCTGCGCAGACGAGTCACCTGCGGACTCGGGTGGGCCTTGACGTTGTGCGCTCGGCGCGAGGCCCCAGGGCGTCTGGCCTGAAGACCATCCTCTTTACGGGCAAGGCTCTGAAGCCCTGGTTTTCAGATTACAGGTCACGACCCATTTGTGGAAGTGAGTCAAGGCTGGGATTAACAAAAGGAAATGGAATGGAATAGCGTGGAAACTCTCAGTGTGCGCTGCATACAGAAAGCAAACGTGTTCTTTGAGAAAACTTTCACTTTAGTTCTGTATGCGAGGGTGTATGTAGGGGTTGTGATCCATCATATGATTTCTTACTCTGGATACATTTGGAAAACGCCCCTCAGGATTTCTGTGAAGTAAGATGGGGGGGAGGGAAGTACCATAGTGGTTTCACCCTAAAAAGTAGTGTGTTTGCAGGCATAAAATTGCACATGTGTCTCCATGGATTTTTGCTGCTCTGATGCTGGTATCCAGATGTTGGGATTTATCCCAAAGCAGGAACTGTAAATAGCAGAGAAAGTTTTTTTTTTTTTTTAAATTTTAAAGATCAGATTCCAGGGTTGAATTAAAATCCTGGCTGTGTATTGCTTAATGGAGAGTACATGTGAATTCTGAGAATGTACTTTAAAAAAAGTAAACAAATTTCAACTGCAGTGTGGCTATTAATTTTTTAATGATTCTTTGTGGATTTTCTGGAAAGTACTGTTCATTTGCATTACACATCAACCGCTAATATGCTGCTAGTATCAATAACCAAAAATAAACAATAACAGCAGTTTATATGGACCTCCAAATTAGTCTCATAAAATTTTACGGTAGTGGTAGTATTGAGCCAACTGAATTTGAGGCTGACAAAAATATAAAACTCTAACCATGTGATTCTTACGTCCTTTGTTTTAAGCCCCAAGTTTAAAATGCTTTTATGCTTAAGTGTAATCATCCTTAATCAAAAGTGTATGCCTAAAGGAAGAGTCAAAAACAAGTCACATTTTTCATGACTTATGTTGTTTGAGAAAACTGTCCATTTAAATACTTGTTTTCTATTATTGTTTGGGGGAAAAAAAGGTTATGTAAATTTACCTATTTCATTGCACATTACAAAAAGAATCTGGAGACAGCAGGTTAGGCTAGCTGGGTGGGTTTTCTATTTGGCTGTCAGGAGAGGTTGTCTTGGAAGAATTACACATAAATAGACAATATTAGCAATGAACAAAGACATCAGGAAAGAAAACAGACCCAAAGAAGTTATTTTTATCTTATGAATAATTTAAACAGTATGCTGCTGCTCTTATTTCTTTGTCTTTAGGAATGGAAATTTCACATATAGCCAATAAAAGTAAGACCCATGACTTGATTCCTCAAAACTGAAAAAAACCCCAAAAAACCACCAACAAACCACCACCAACCTCTAAATCACATGCTGTAACACATACCTGGTAAAGAAATGTGGCGATGGATAAGAACAAATAACAGGAGGTCTTTTGTTTGGCTTTCCCCCGGCTTATTGAGATATAACTGACATTGAACATCGTGTAAGTTTAAGGTATGCAACACGATGATCTGATACATGTATGGATATGTTGCAAAATGGTTACCGGAGTAGGGATGGTTAACATGGCCCTCATGCAATTATCCTCCTTTTTTTTTTTTTTTTTTTGAGAGAGTGCAAGCAAGCAGGGAGATGGGCAGAGGAAGAGGGAGAGAGAGAATCTTACGCGGGGTCCATGCTCAGTGTGATGTCGGATGCGGGGCTCGATCTCATGACCCTGAGATCATGACCTAAGCCAAAATCAAGAGTCGGATGCTTACCTCTCTGAGCCACCCAGGTGCCCCTAATTATCTTTTATTTTTTTAAAGGAGAGAACATTTAAGACCTCTCTCTTAGCAACTTTCAAGTATTTCAAGATACTTCAAGATACAATATTGTTGACTATAATCGCTGCGCATGACATCCCAGAATGATTCATCTTCTACCTGGAAGCTTGTACCCTTTGATCAGGCTCTCCCCATCTCCCCACGCCAGGCCCTGGTGAAAGTCATGCTGCTCTGTGTCTGTGAGTTTGGTTTTTTAAGATTCACATGTAGTGAGATCACAAAGATTTATCTTTCTCTGACTAATTTTTTCAATTAGCCATAATGCCTTCCCAGGTTTTTTTTTTTTTAATACATTTTACATTATTAAAAATTTTATGTCTTAGAAAACCATTTGATTGATATTAATACATGATATCAATCCAAGGATTTATTAAGTACTATTATTTTTGCATCAAGTAAAACGACTTAGATTTACCTGAAAATAGAAAAGTAACATGTTATATATAACCCTAATGATTTTGTGCCATAATGACAATAACATTTCAATCATCAGTTCACTCAATGAGGATTAAAATGTGTGATGCTTGCTCATTGCCTTTAAAATGGCCAAATAACATCATGGGTAACTGGAATTATAGGAAGTTTTATTTTCTGGAAAGTCCATCTTTCTTTCGGGGCCTGGAAAGTCACTTCCCCTGGTTTCAGTTTTAGGAGCATTGTGTTAGTTGGGTTCACTGGGAAGCAGATGTTGAGACAGAATTAGGAATGCAAGAAGTTTATTAGAGGGGCTGGGGTGGGGGTGTGCCTGTGAACGACAGAATGAGGATGGAGCAGGTTTGGGCAAAGAGAGCCTCAGACCAGACACAGATTGGACAGTTTGACCAACCCCGCGGGGAGCCCTGGAGCAGAGATTGCCTTTGGGGGGGTCCTGCACCGGGCAGCAGAGGCCAGGCTCTCGTCCCCTACTGTGTTCAGTTATTGGCTCGGGGCTGTCTGGGATGGGGCAGAACAGGAGCTGGGAACAGCTGAGGGCTGCTCAGGTGAATGCTGGGTCCTTTGTTAAAGGGAGAGCTGAGTGGCATCCCTCCACGGCTGCTCCAGGCATCCGCAGAAGAATGGGCTGTAGCTCGCTCCTCTGAAAGGTCCGCGGGGTCATCATTTGCTTGACATTGTTACTCCACCGTTACCCTCTGCAGGATTACCTTCCGCTCAGTAGTAAATGCCCATGGTTCACAAGATCTGTGTGATTTTCCCAGCATGGAATTGCCTCTTGTCCCTAGCTCTTGCACTGGGGACTTGGGTGTCACGGAGTTCCACCATTACCCAGTGCCAACATGATGGAAAGTTAGAATGCTTAAAAAAATTCAATGATTATTCTAAAAAATCCTTTCAGAGTACTAATTGTATTGTTTGAATGTTTCTTGGGTTTAAACCTCTGGAAAAAACGTTTTTACTCTGTTTACTCTGCCTCTTCTATTATTCAAGGTTGACATTAAACTTCTCTAAGCCTTTTGGTTAATTCCGTTATTGGTTATTCAGACTCCCAAATCACGTTGGGCATGACATCAACCTTTGCCACCCCCGCCCCCAGCATCCGAGTCGAGTATTTGGACTTTATTCTTGTCTGCCTTGGGCCTAGGTTGTACCATTGGCTTTAGCACTTGAAATGAAATGGGATCCAAGAGGAGGCCATCTGTTTCCTACCAAGGGCCGTGCTAGGAAGCAGGAAGGTCCCCTCATGCGTCTCCAGGAGGCAGCTCTACTCCGGCTCCCATCATGGTCCTGCTTCAACCTACCGCTTCTACCAGATTTGGGATTTTTTTTGACCAGAGAAAACATTTGGGGGAGGGTGCTCACATGGGTTTCCTTGTTCTAGTCCCGCTGTTTCCTCACCAGGCCACCTTCCAGGCTTCCTGAATCAACAGGGTCTGTGGCTTCAGGGCTCCGTGAAGTTTTCTGTCCCCTGTGGGCACCTCTAGACGCCCTTCATACTGGTGCTTCTTCTGTTTGCCTTGTGGACCCAAAAGAGAATGAATCTCGATCTCTCTTCTCTTTCCCGGGTCTCTGATATTTTCTTTATGTTCTGATTATACAGTCAATAACTTTACCATTATTTTAGGTGATTCCCTCTATCTTGAGGACAAGACTGTGCATTTCTCACTTTTCTCTGTGTGGATGGTTAAGTGTTTACAAATATTGCCCTCATGACTTCCTTTCTTTTAAAGACACCTCAGTGCCTTTGTCTTACTCCCTGGGATCATTGGTTTTACCCCACCTTGCACTGTAATCTTGGTTACCTCTGTGTGCGGTCTGTGTATCTGAGAGGCTCCTCGTCTTGTTACGTTTGGCTCACTTAAAGCCACTTTCTTTACTGACGTATCATTGAAAATCGAGTAATTGCTGAGAAAGATCTATTCCAGACCTGTGGGAACGCTGTGGTGTGTTAAACACTGTTCTGTGTTGTATTTCCACGTGTTCACTGTTTACTATTTGAGGATTTGGAGAGTGGTGGAAAACTATTTCTTGTTCGAGTCACACTTAGAGTAATCTTTGCCTTTGGACGAGAAGTTTTGGAATGCCTTTGGAAAAATAGAGTGCCTAATAAATAGGACCTCAGTAGAAGGAATGACTTATTCCATCTTGAAGATTGAAATTTAAAAGTGTCACCAATATGATTTTTACAATCGTCATGCTCATTGATTAGAGCGCCAACATACATACATGCAACCATTTTTTTTTTTTGGAATGAGCTGAATCAGCAAGTGCACACCCGTTTAGAGGAAATATTCTCTTCTACTCTCTCTATTTTTTAAAGATTTTATTTATTTATTTGAGAGAGAGAGCACAAGAAGGCGGAGGAGCAGAGGGAGAGGGAGAAGCAGACTCCCCACTGAGCAGGGAGCCCAATGTGGGGCTGGAGCCTGATGCGGGACTCGATCCCAGGACCCTGAGATCATGACCTGAGCCAAAGGCAGACGCTTAACCGACTGAGTCACGCAGGCGCCCCCTCTTCCACTCTCAAATGATATCTCAGGTCATCCGTAGTGTCATGTGCCTTATAACAGTTAATGTACAATTATATTCTCAGGTATTGAGAAGTTCACTTAATTCTTAAACTTCAATCTTCCATACATTTTAAGGTTTCTTGCCTCCTTTGATTCTGACCTGTTTTGTCTTGAGAAGCCCTGTGTGGAGGAAGGGTACAGACTGTGCCCCCTTTCCCACCTTATTTGTCCACTTCTGCTATGGCCTGGAGTCCTCCTGTACCCTTGAGATCCATGGCGGGCTGAGTTCAGCAGACCAACTTTGGGGTAACTCTAAGCATGTTCTACTTCAGTCTGATCTCTGCTGAAAGTCTGACACCAGAACTCCAAGTCCCACCAGGAACTTAATACCCGTGTATAATTAAAAGAAAAAAAAATATGGTAACATGAAATATAAAACACCAGTTGCCAACAGCATATGTCAAATAAAATAGTCCCAAATCATATATAGTTTTTAGAAATGTTGTTCACTTGCTGACACACAAGGAAAAACTTCGTATATCTCCCCAATCTCAGTTAATTCTATATCTTTAGGGGCAAAGAAGAAAGGTTAAATATGCAGATGGTGCTGGGCTACACGTCTTTATGGGACAACTTCAAAAGTCATACCTGGAACATTCTGACAGTCTTCTGAAGAAACCGAGGGAATTGTCCACAACACACGGTGTCTTCCCCACGTGACAGTGATTTACCCTCACCTTTAAGAGCTTTACATCTAAATGATCATGGGGTTGTTTTCTTTGGTGAAAGTCCCAAAACTTCTAAGTTGTTCAACATATAACCATTTAAAAAAATATGAGCTTTTTCTCAAGCTACTATGTCTTGGGTCACTGATCCACACAGATCTTTAAAACCCCCCAGTGAGGCCCTAGAAGTCTGGGAGATGATCCCTAATAGCACGTGACGCAAAGTCTTGGCAATCCACTCATAACTCGCAGCGTGGAGCAGCACTGTCTGTGAGACCCAGCCGAGATTATATAACTTTCCAGCTCTTTATGTACCAGATTTTAAAATTTTATTCTCAAACAGCATATTGCACTATTGAAATTCAATATGGAAATATTTCTTTTGGCTTTAAATAAAGTTTGCAGAAATGCATATGTTAGCAACTAAAAATAGAGAAAGTTCCAAATTTCTCCTTTTTCCACAGTTATTGGGGATGATTGAACACTTTTCTTGGCACTTCGCGGAATGTACTACATGATATCCCTGGTGCCAGAACACAGAAACATTTAGGACTTTCTCTTCACGAGCACCTGTAGCTTTGGGTGGCTGAATCCATGTGCCTTGTGCGTCATCAAGTGAAGAGTCTCCCCAAACAGGGGCAGATGTGGGAAGAGCCAGTGCCTCTTTCATGACGATCACTCTGCTGGAAGGTGCCAGTTCTCTACTGTGTAACTTCAGATTGCTGGGTTAGCTTTGGCTAGGAGTGCGGGGCAAGAGTGAGGACAGACCTCAGGATTAATCAGGGAAGCTAACAGCTCTCACAAACCCTGGAGTTTCTGTAGTCCAGCAAATAGAAGTGTGTTTCTCATTCGGTCCATTGCAGAGGTTCCTGGTGTGGTGGCTCTCCTGGGTAGCTCTCTTTCTTGTAAGCGGTTGTTCAGGGACCCAGTCGCCTTCCCTCCCAGCCTCTGTCCTTCTCTGTGGTCCCTGGAAACCTTTCCATTCAGCCACTGGGTAGGAAAGTGAAGGGGGAATTCCACCAGGGTAGTGTTTCACAGGCCAGGTTTCTGCTCACTTTCCATTGGCCAGAATTCAATCACATGACCACACCTGACTGCAAAGGAGGCTGGGAAATGTAGTTTAGCTGGGCACCTGGGAAGAAGGGAACATTGGCAAATGCTTAGCCAGTGTCTTCTGAACCCACAAAGTGCTGCAGAAACCTGGTTGGGTCATAGCAGAGCTGTAGGTCCATCGTTCCACATTCTTTTTTTTTTTTTTCTAAATTAAAGTTATATATATATGTATGTATATATGTTATTGTGTTCAGTTAGCCACTGTATAGTACATCACTAGCTCTTGATGTCGTGCTCAATGATGCATTAGTTGTGTATAACACCCAGTGCCCATCACAGCACATGCCCTCCTAATACCCATCATTTCACATTCTGTCTTCCATATGTGACTCTCTTTTCTTTTCTTCTTCTCTTTCTCTTTCTACGACTGCAAAATAATAGTATTTTGTTCGTTTTCTCTCATGCCAGAATGTTGTATGTTATATGTCATCGTGGGGCTTGTAAATATTATATATAGTCTACCACGTATTGTCAACCATGAGACCTTGCTGCGCCGTGAGGAACACGCCCTCTTTCATCACTAACCCAGTTCCAAATATCTTGGCAAGAACAACCTCATAGCCACATACATGGGAAGCTGGACGCCGAATCAGAACATCTGAGGTCAAGAAGATGGCAGAAAATCCGTGTCTCTTCATTTAACCCCGTGAGCTGACTCAGAAGTGATCCGGGACAGACTAGGCCGGTGGGGCTGGGACATTCCCTGTGAGTCATCCCTTAGACTCTTCCTTCTTCCAACACCCAAGCTCATACTCTGGCTCAAAGAAATTACAGGAAGGAATTCTACAGACAGGCACACTGCCTACAGAGGAGCACAGTCACCTTCGAGGAATATTGTTCCCCATGTTTGTCAGCAGAGTTGAGAACCAGTTCTTATAACCATCCACAAACAAGAAATAAGTGATCATTGATTCAGTTCCTGGGTGCTAGAGATAATTGGATTAATGGACGTCATTCTTACTCTCAGGAAATGCTCAGGGCGGGAGGGAGCTCAACAGGAGATGGACAGCCAGATGCAGCGAGAGGCTCTGCCTGGGCATTCCGTGTCCCCAAATGTGCAGTAGTTTCCGGGAGGCTGAGCCCAGGAGCACGTGTCACGCTTAAGCCTTGTACAGGCATTCTCTGTGGGGACTGAGTGCTGGGGACTAGACCAGGTTGTTTCTTAGAGCCACTTCCAGCTCTCTCTTCCTGTGTTTCTTTCTGTGTAGACGCGGTGATTAGGAGGAGAAAGGCCTTGGCCCCAGAGTAGAGCCATTAAACGCTGTATATCAAAATGAAACAAAAAAGTAAAAAAAAAAATAAATAAAACAAGACAAAATCAGAGAGGGAGACAAACTGGAAGAGACTCTTAACTATGGGAAACAAAGTGAGGGTGGCTGGATGGGAGAGGGGTGGAGGATGGGGTTACTGGGGGATGTAATGAGCGCTGGGTATTGTAGGCAACTGACGAATCACTGACCTCTACCTCTGAAACTAATAATGCATTATATGTTAATTAATTGAATTTAAATTTAAAAAGGAGGCATGCGTTCTCTTTGGGGCAAGGGCACTGAAATATGAGCTCAGGTCACACTACTGTGATTGTGGCAAACGTATGCTGTGTAGTAAGCACTGCCTGAAGTCGTGTCACGGGAGCACACACCCGCACAGGGAGGGGTGTACCGAGGCAAGGCTAAAGGAAGCACGGTTCAGCCGTGGTGCACAGTGAATGGCTCTGTGGTGGACGGAAAAGGACATAGAACGGGATTCCCGTCATTGGAGCACTTCTGTGTGAGTTGGGAAGGTCAGGCATAGTGTAAAAAGTTCTAATACAAGTGGATACAAAAAATAATCAAAATTTTATGGGATTTTAAGGGGGGGTGCCACTGATCTTAGGTGAAAGAAAGGCTTTAAGACACAGGGACAAGATGTGGGACATGGAAAATGGACGAGGGCAATGGCACTGAGGCTCCATATGCAGGAGAGCCACCTTTGAAACCCACTGGGTCCAAGGCATGAGGGTAAGGGAGGAGCTGAGGATTCCTGAAGGCTGAGCCTGGAGGCCTGGGAGAGGTGCCATTTCTCGGGATAAGAAGGTACCTGAGGAAAAGGTGAAATTGAACAGAAGACAGAAGGCTGGAGAAGTTTGGAGAACTTGCTTTCTGACCTGTGGCTTGAGAGTTGAGTAGTGATGTCCAGCAAGGGGTAGACTGGAGGCAGGGGGGACAGTGAGGGGCTGGAGGGTTTTGAAGACTCCTGAGCAAGGGGAGGGTTTTACTCTTGGAAGTGAGTGTGGTTCCATCATGCCAGACCTTTCAGTAGAGTTCTCTAAAAGCCATCTTGCAAGTAATTAAAGAAACCACAGGCAAAATGGTGGAGTGTTGAGAGATCTTTTGAGAAATAGGGTGGCGAAGGCCAGGACTATATCATGTTTGCCTTTGTGCCCGAAGATTGTAGCGCATGAGTGGCTCAACTAGCTTTTGTTAAGACAAGGGAAGGTGACTGAGGGCTTCAGAGGGGAGGGGAATGGGGGAATGGGATAGGCTGGTGACGGGTATTAAGGAGGGCACGTATTGCATGGTGCACTGGGTGTTATACGCAAGTAATGAATCATGGAACTTTACGTCAAAAACTAGGGATATACTATATGGTGACTAACATAACATAATAAAAAAAATTTATTAAAAAAAAACAAGGGAAGGTGAAATATTGAATGTTCACTTACATGCAGTCAAGAGATGGTTTGGATTATTTGTTTTAGGATAGAAGAAAATTCTCTTGCACGGGGAACATATCCATTGCAGAAAGAAAGATGGAAGATGCAGAAAGGACAAGACAGTGAATGGACCAACATGCTGGAAAATGTCATAGTGCCTGCATCCAGGGCACAGATGGAGGGTTAAATTTGGAAAGGTACAAGGGAGCTTCTTCCTCTGTCAAGAGGAAAGGGGGACACTGTGGGTAAAGCTACAGAGAAACCTCAAGAGGGAGAGGTTCACAGTGAAAGAATTTACATTCTGTGGCTTCAGTCTTCTTGACGCGATAGAGAACAAGGTCATCCTCTGCAAGTGAGATCAGAGAGTTGGGGGTGAAGGGCAAGAAAATACCAGGTCTCCAACAGCTGTGCTGGGTATTATATAGGAAGTGAGTTAGAAATGAATACCAGAGCGTTCAAGAGTAGAGGGAGATTCCAAAGGAGCTTAAACAGTTCTGGGATGCATGGCCGGCCCGACCAGTACTATCGCATGGCATGATATCTCCAGTAATGCTTCGTCTCGGGGGAGGTTGGAGAAAGGGGGATGGAGGGGGTGGCCAAGCTTCTGGTTAGTAAGGAGATGAGAGGTTTCAGGGTACCAGGAAGAGGATAACAGGCTGCCCACGGGGAGGTCAGTGAGACCATGAGTTGATGAAGGATCTAGAAAAACAGAGACTAGTCCAGGAAGAGGAGCCTTCACGGGGATGCAGGGAGTTTCAGATGGAGCCAGGGGAAGATGGAGGAGGGAAGGCTGTGGTTAGTGAGAGTAGTTGCCCTTAGAGGGCTTTACGCCCTCGGTAGGTCCCATCCCTCATGGGCTGTGTACCTTACTTACTTAATCATTCTCAGCATGTTGGCTGGCTCGGCGTGAGGGTTTCTGTGTGTGCTGGAAAAAGATACTCTGAGAAAGGAAATGTAAAACCCTATCTCTTTAGCGTCGTAAGACCACATCGGGAGCGTCGAATTTAATTCCAGACGTTTCTTTTAACTGTGTTTTCTCCACAAATCCTGGTGGCTGCGTCTTGGGAAACCAGAATGTGGGCAATTCTCTGCTGCTGGCTTTCTGGTCTGGGCCCCCATTATCCCGTGTATGGGTCCTGACTCTGCTTCCCTTACCACTCTCCCTTCTTCTGCTCTGACCTTTCATGGGTCTGCTCTCCACAGGCAACCAAAGTGACCTGTTAAAACATTAGGCGAGAGCATGCCACTCCACTGCGGCAAACCCTCTAGTACTTTCCGTCTCGCCGACAGTGAGAACTCGGGTCTTCCTCGTGGCTCATGAGGCCCTACAAAGTCTGACCCCATTACTTCTTCCATCTCATCTCCTACTGCCTAGCCCTTTCTTCTCTTTACCTGAGGTGCACAGGCTTCCTTGGTGTTTCTCAGGCATTTCAGGCATGTTGCTACCACAGGGCCTTTGCAGTTGCTATTCCTTCTATCTGGAATGTTCTGTCCAGTGTCTCTGTGGCTTATTCCCTCACTTTCTTCAGGTCTTTGTCACCTTCCTAGTAAGGCCTTCCCTAACCATCCTATTTAACAGTGCTCCCCTAACTTCACTCTTGCTCCCCCTCACAGTTTTATGTCACCTTCTCATAGGTTATTCATGTTACTTCTACTGCTGTTGCTGTTACTACTTCTCCTCTTCCTCCTCCCCCTCTTCCTCCTCCTCCTTCTTCACTGCGTGTCTCCTGCAGTGAGAAGGCAAGTTCACAAGGACAGAGCTTCTCATTTGTTGTTTTTGGCTGCGTGCTCACTTCACACAACAGTTCCCGGCACATGGTGGGCACTCGATGATGGCGGGCGAACGCATGAATGTTGAATGACCTGGCTATCAAAGTCACATACACCCACTCTAGAAAATTAGAAAAACACAGAAGCGCAGAAGACAATAGAAATAGTCCATAATTCTGTCTAGATATACTTTCCACTAATATTTTGGTGTAGAGGCTTTTTTTTTTTTTGAACGTATGCGTCCAGAGTTGATGGGTCAACAGGGGTATCGGTAAATAGAATGGGATCGCAGGAGTGTGACCAGGAGGATAAAGATCTGAGATCACGTCATCTGGAAGACATTTTGAGGGATGTTTGGCCCGGAGACGAGAAGGTTTTGGGGAGCATGACGAACATGTTAGATATTCTAGCCCCTAAGACAAATTATACGTATTCTGCATAAATCTAGGCGAGAACAGAACCTGCGTTAATGGGGAAAGTCGTAGAATGGGTGCTTTCAGCTCCATAGAAAGATCAGTTCTCTCCGACTGGCCACCCACCAGTGGAACTAAATTTCAAAGGACAGAACTTTCCATCACTGAGAGTTCAAATGTAAACTCTGTGGCCTCGTTAGGTGTGTTCTACTTGCGGGCTTTCATCCGAAGACTCTCAGGTTATAAAAACACACTTAAAAACTCCTGACAGTTTTAAACTGGGAGCAGTAAATGTGCCAACAGTAGTAAGATGTTTCATATATTTCTGTGGATGTTTTTTTCTATAAAATATCCTTTTTATTTTTTATGTAGCAATGACTTGTATAGAATACCTATTTAGTGTTTTTTTTTTTTCTTTCCTGTTTTATCATGCCATCGGTCCTCCCAGGTTGAGTGTCACATTCTCTTGGAAGAATGTGAATTAGTCATGCATAAGATAGATCGGACGAGTGGTTCATTTTCTCTTAACAAACGATTTCTCTATTTTTAGAAGTACGATACTCTAGACACATCAGGAACACATTAGGCTACATTATAACTAAGATTTTAAAGCCATGTTTTGAAGACCCTCTAAGCCCAGTTGGGATAAACACAGTTAAGGCTGTCATGGAGATGATGTCACTTGTCCCGTAAACATCTGTAGCCTTCAGCGAATCATAGCAGATCAATCAGTGGAAATCATAAACAAGCCATTAGAAAATACATACAAAGAAAAGTCAGCAATTTGAGTAATTTATGTCGGAGAACCTCAGGGCATCTTGGTAGATGGACAGATGAAGTGATAGAACTAACAGGGTGTAGTATTTTTACTTTAAAGCTATTGATATTTTCAGATGATCTATTTTGAAGAAGAGTGACATGAATTCTTGACTCACACGAGTTCTGATGTTAAATACACTACAGATTATATATTTAATTCGATCTGTGTTTTAAATCAGTTTGAAGTGAAACTTTTTTATTTTTTTGGAATAAATTTGGTGGTGTTTGAACCTCAGTCGTTCACAAAATAAATTTTAAATTGCTTGAGGTTCTATTTAAGCCTGACGCACTGCCTTAAAATTCATGTTATGATTGCTTTTTCAGATAATGTCAGTGACTGTCTTTATTCTCCAGCAATATATGGCGTAAAATAAGGCCTTCCCATTATTATAAATGCAGTATAATTAAGTGTGTTATAATAACGTAAGGTGAAATAGGAGGCCGTGCATTTTTTTAGCCAGAGCTCTGCAGGCAGCCCACCTTCGTGCCGTGGATTTATTTGGATTACCAAAATGATTGAGAGGATTTTTACTCAGGTCATTGCGGTTGGGTAATCTGGACTTTTCTTCAAATTCGATTTGAATGAAGCGTCTTAAACAGAAACATATGGGCATGTGAAAGCCAGCATCAGAACTCTTACAAGGCAATAAAAAGAGTAATAAGAATTTATAATTGGATGACATCTTTCATCCAGATGGGTTCGACAGCATTCTGGAACCTTGTACAGAAAGGCAAGACAGGCACACAATGCCCGCTCTCCCCTCGCCTTGCACTCTGCTCCAGGAAGGCGACGGAGCACTATAGAAAGGGAACCGGGTCCAGTTAGGTGAGGCATCAAGTGTACTAACTTCCCCCCCTCCCCCGGTCCCCTCCAAGAACCACTAACCAGCTCCACACTGTCTTCAGGAGCTCTGCCACACTGGGGACGTGGGTCCCCGACCCTCTTCAGGCACCTTGCTGAGCTCGCCAGTGAGCCAGCCTCCCTCGTCATCGGCACCGTGTCCCCTCACTCAGAGCTGGGAAGTCCCGTCAGTTGACATGAGGCCAATATTTTTGGAGGCAGAATTAGCAGTTCTACACTCAGAAGAAGAGCCTACTTCCCAGGAAGGATCAGATTGAGATAGCAAGGGACCTACCTCGGAAAGATCCGGAAGGCGGGCTCTGGTGCCTACATGTGTGCTCCTGCATGAGGGGGTGATTAGGTCTAACTGATGATCACGGAGCCTGACCCCTGGCTGCCCTATGAGGCGGTGTCATTCTCCTGCAGCGTCCTCGTCAGTGTCTTCTGTGGCATCGTAGGTCAATCAGCCCGTGCTGGGATATTGAGAGGTGCACTCACCGTGGACTTGCACTTTATTAATAATTTTATTTAAATTTTAACGTAAAGCTAAGGGCAACCCATTGTGCCCAAAACAGTGACTTCTTAATGGGTAGGGGGTTTCCTTTTGGGGTGATGAGAATGGTTTGGAGCTCGATAGACTTGGTGGTCACACCACGTTGTGAAGGTGCTAAATGCTGCTTATTGTTCCCTTTAAAATGATTTATTCCATGTTTTGTGAATTTCATCTCCATTAAAAAAGTGGCAATAGAAAACTATTTTTGAATGATATTCAAAAAATCATGAGGTCGAGGTGCTGGTTTTGCACATCAGACCTGGAGTGGAGGATGAACAGGACACGGATCTGACCCGGGGTTCCCGCACCTGCCATCTCCCAGATGTCGCGTGGCGCTCACTGCTCAGGACGGCCCTGCCCGCGTGCACACAGGAGCGTGCAGGGGAGGGAAGTGAGGAGGAGGCTTCAGTGTTGAGGAATCTACTCTAAATGACCTCTTCAAAGAACACGTCATGATTTCAAATGTCTCCAGTTTTTAACTTTTTGGGGTTTAGTCATTAATTTCTTTCCGTCGTCCCACGTTCAAAAATAACTCAAGGGGCTCCTGGGTGGCTCAGTCAGTTGGGCATCTGGCTCTCGGTTTCTGCTGAGGTCCTAATCTCACGGTCATGGGGTCCAGCCCCCTTTCAGGCTCTGCGCTCACTGAGGCGTCTGCTTCAGATCCTCTCCCTCCCCCTCTGTCCCTCTCTCTGCTCTCTTTCTCTAAAATAAATAAAATCTTAAAAAAAAAAAAAAACCCTCCAATGTCCTATGTATCAGTCTAGAGCAGCAGTGTCCAATAGAAATAGAAATAAAATTTGATTTTATGTTTTCTAGCAGCCCCATGAGAAAGAGTAAAAGTTAAAAAAAACAGGTGAAATTAATTCTAATCATGTGTATATTTCAAATACTTTCTTTAGATCCTGCCTCAGTATCTTCATGGAGAGTCCAGGAGATCCAACATAGAATCCTTTCAACCTGTGATCAATATAAAAATTATGATGAGATATTTTACATTTTTTTTGTTGTTCTTGATCTTCAAAAATCCAGGGTGTATTTGACACATACAGTGCGTCTCAATTTGGACCAGCCGCCTGTATCTGTTCAGTAGCTGCAGGTAGCTAGACCATCAGGACAGCACCGACCTAGAAGTTACTATTTTTGTTGCATTCTCTGTGGGCTCAGGAGATGCTCAGCAAGTTAAGATATAGCTGTAGAATGAGGACCACCACACTGCCCGTTCGTGTAGAGTCTCCTCCTGTCGTTGGAGTGTCTTTCCCAATAGGTCAGCTCCTGACCTTCACTATTGCGATAAGGTCAAAGAAGCCTCATTCCTTTGCATTTTAGAGGGAGAAACCTGAGATTCTGAGAATGTAAGCAAGCTCATTTATTCCTGCCTAAGAAGTCTTCTCTGACGTTCTGGGTATGCAATGGTCCTGCGTAGACTGGGCACTCTCTGGTCTTGGGGGCAGGATTTTTGCAGCTGTCACAGGAGTCCAGTGTCATTTCCCAGAATAGAAGATGCATCTCCGGGGAGCATCTGGGTGGCTCAGTCGTCAAGTGTCTGCCTTCGGCTCAGGGCGTGATCTTGGGGTCCTGGGATCGAGCCCCGCATTGGGCTCCCTGCTCAGCGGGAAGCCTGCTTCTCCCTTTCCCGCTCCCCCTGCTTGTGTTCCCTCTCTCGCTGCCTCTCTCTCTGTCAAACAAATAAAATCTTAAAACAAACAAAAGAAGATGAATCTCCAGGAACTGAAGTAGCCGTGTTGGCGGCCACGTGTGGGTCAAGAGCAGAGCATGAACAAGAGTCGCCCTGAGCTCTTTGACTTCAGTGTACAAGCAGGAGCCCGGGGCACCTCCTGTCCCTCCTGTATCTGTCCCTCCTGGCCACGTGGCTGAAAGCAAAGGGCTGGGGTACATTGCAAAATGGCATGGGTCCACTGAAACCACGATCGCTGACAGACTGGTTCACTGCCTTAGCCAGGCAGCTCTAACGCAAGCTCCGACCAGACACAAGTTCCAGAAATCTGAATCGCCATCCGCCAGTGCCTCTCCCGTTGCAGCTCAGCGGGCAAGCAGGTGGTGACTAGGTGGGGCCCATTTCTCATTTGACCCTTTGGTCCCTTTGGATGCTCCCCTGTCTCCACGGCCTGGGTGCTGTGAAGGAAGGAGGACCAACCAGCTAGACCCAGGGATGCTTGAGGACACACTTAATTCTATTTCCCTCCCATAGCACTCAATTCTGAGATTTTATTGGCTAAAAAAAAATGCATCTATTAAATTTATCTTTTATTGTTGTTGTTGTTGTTGTTAAGACTTCACTTGTAAAAAGAAATTGCAGGGTTGAGATAATTTCAGCCAAATCAGTTTTGGGCATTTTTAAGTATGGATTGGCCATGGCTGGTTGCACATTTCTCATGTAGCACTTTAAAATATGAATACCGATGAGATCCCCATCACCCCATCTGCTCACACCTCTTTCCATCCACCGTGCTGGGAGTTGGGATCTGAACATTCAGAAGTGTGGCCTGGTAAATACCCAGTAGTGCAATGGCTGGGTCATAGGGTAGCTCAGTTTTTAACTAGACGTAGTGAAGAGAAGGGCCATATGCACCCCAATGTTCATAGCAGCATTGTTCACAATAGCTAAATCGTGGAAGGAGCCGAGATGCCCTTCAACAGATGACTGGATTAAGAAGCTGTGGTCCATATATACAATGGAATATTACTCAGCCATCAGAAAGAACGAATTCTCAACATTTGCTGCAACATGGACGGCACTGGAGGAGATAATGCTAAGTGAAATAAATCAAGCAGAGAAAGACAATTATCATATGGTTTCTCTCATCTATGGAACATAAGAACTAGGAAGATCTGTAGGGGAAGAAAGGGATAAAGAAAGGGGGGGTAATCAGAAGGGGGAATGAAGCATGAGAGACTATGGACTCTGAGAAACAAACTGAGGGCTTCCGAGGGGAGGGGGTTGGGGAAATGGGATAGACTGGTGATGGGTAGTGAGGAGGGCACGTATCGCATGGTGCACTGGGTGTTATACGCAACTAATGAATCATCGAACTTTGCATCAAAAACCAGGGATGTACTGTATGGTGACTAACATAATATAATAAAAAAACATTTAATAAAAAAAAAAAAAGTGTGGCCTGGTGCCTCCAAGTGCAGTCTGGAGACAGCGTTGCAAGCAGTGCTTTCCCAGAGAATGCGCAAAATACCAGGGGGCACAGAAGAGCAGGTGACATGGCAGGGGAAGGCTTCACTTAGGAGATGGGGCTAGATGGGTGGGTGTGGAAAGATGGAGAGGTGTTCTCAAGGTTGATCAAAAGAAGGAAGGGTATTTTAGACCTGGGAGAGAATGGCTGTTCTGGAAACCGTAATTATTTCCGTGTGAGCTGCTTCCCCAAATGGCTCACCCTTGCTTTGTGTTCTTTCACTGGGTTCCCAGGTTGGGCCGTGGGTGGAGATTCAGTTTATGGCTCTGGTGAGGGTTGGTTGGAGACAACTTCACCATCCAACTGGAGAGTCTGTTTTCAGGGCTGATTCACCAGGAGGGCATTTAACCACAGTCTGCTGGGAATCCTCATGTGAGCTCCATCCCCGGGGGTGCGATGGCTCACCACTCACTTAATGCTTGGCGTCTGAGAGGATAACCTAGGATGGGGTCCTCAGGCAGGGCAGAGAAGCAGAGGACGAGGCGTACTTTCACACATCTCATAAAAGAGATAGTGCTGATTACAAAAACCACAACGACTTGTGTTTCCTTACGGGCTGAAGATGTGGATTTCATAGGACGTTCCTTTACCTCTGAACTCCCATAACATTTTGTCTGTATCTCTCTTATGAAAAGTGAGCCGGTACCAAAATCGAGCACATTAACTTATAAATGCAAGTGAATTTATGGGGCCAACACGGCAGAATATTTGAAAATGTGTCGGTGAACACATTTTACTTTGAATTACCAGTATTTGTATCCCTCCAAGGTCTTTAAGTGTGGGGTTCACCCTGAATCATCTTTGGGTCTTCTGGGTGGCTCAGCTTGTAGGTGTACACACTGTGGGGCCCTATAAATACCTGCGGTAGGAAGGAATGAAGGAGGAACTGGGGAAAGGTGCTTTGAAAATCGTGAAACTGTCACCAGTGGAAGATAGCGAATTTTTTTGTTGGTAGCAGGTGCTAAAAACACTTTCATTTTTAATTTCGTTCATTTTTAGTTGTAAAATGCACACAACATAAAATTGACCATCTTAACCATTTTAAATGTAGAGTTCGCTGATGTTCAGTATATTTACGTTGTTGTGCAGTCTGCAGAACTTTCTCGTCTTGTAACACTGAAACTCATTAATCAACAACTTCCCGTTCCCACCTCTCCCCGTCCTCGGGAACCACCATTCTGCTTTCTGTCTCTGTGAATCGGACTGTTCGGGGGACCTCGTAGAAGTCGAATCGTGCAGTGTTTGTCTTTTTGTGCCTGACTGATTTCCCTCTGCATCGTGTCCTCCAGGCTCACACCCATGTTGTAGCAGGGGTCTGAATTCTTCCCTTTCTAAGGCTGACTAATAGCCATCGGATGTGTAGACCGTATTTGGCTTTTCCATGCGTCCGTTGATGGACACTTAGGTGGTTTTCATTTTTCACCATTGTGAAGAATGCTGCTATGAACCTGAGTGTACAAATATCTTTATTCATCCTGCTTTCAATTCTTTTGGGGATATGCCTAGCAGCAGAATTGCTGGATCCTGTTTTTAGGTTTTTGAGGAACCTTCATACTATTTTCCAAAGCAGCTGCACCATTTTACGAATCCCTCCAACAGCGCACCAGGATTCCAGTGTCTCCTTGCCAACACCCATGTTCTGTTTTTGTTTTTATAGTAGCCATCATTTTGGGTGTGAGGCACCAAACTTTTTTTTTTTTTTTTTAGAATTGACGAATGAAGCTATTGAGTACCACTTGCTTGCCCTCGATCAGTCCTTGCCTTTTAAGAAATTATTCTTTAAAACAGACTATATTCAGACATCAGAGGCTTCTTATGTGTGACTTTTGAGAACTGAACCAGACATTGTTTTGGCAAAGCAACTTCGATGAAGCATCCAAGATGACCTCTTCTCTCAAATCTTAAAAGAAAAATAGTAGACACTTTTTTAAAAAAAAGTACAGATTGATCACTGTCAACGATGACTTATGGGCCCTACAGAAGTTAAGATTAGTAGGTAAGTCTTTCCAGGATGGTACGCAGACAGTGACGATCACAATGGACCTTGATGGTGTTATTGTTTGTGGTGGGAAATCCCTGCGTGAAGGAGCTGTCCAGCAGGAGAGAGGCGCGTTATAAAGGGTTCATTGGAATGTGCTATGACTCTTGGTTGCGGTACAAGTAGAAGGAAAGCGTTCGGTGTGTGCGTGCACATGCACACGTGCGTGTGTTCTGGGGGAGGTGTTTCTCATGTAGGGAAAAAATGGCTCTGTTTACTACTGAAACTCCCCGTGCTTACTGCATAAGAAAAAAATAAATACTTGCTCAAGGCGGGCCATTTTAAGATCGTGGATACTGTGACATCACCCAGCAGAGTTAAATATCAGTTTAGCAGCGGGTACGAGAGTGGTTTGCAGTAGGTTATGAGGCTCTGAAACTTTCTAAGCGAGTGTACGCCCTCCGTGGCATGATATGAAGACTTTCGTTTAGCCTAAGTGTTTGTTTTAATGAGGTATTGCCGTGTAGTGCACTCAGATGAAAAACACATGATGTACCCCAGGCAAGGGAGAAGCAATAAGTACAGATTTTTGAAGAAGACTAGTCATACCACAGGCTACCATTATAACAGAAAAAATAACAAAATTTTAATACGGTTGTCTGGCCAAATATATTAATTTAAACTGAATGCCTTTTAAAAAATATTATAGCTGTGAGGCAGGACGTTCCATTGGCAAGCATCTTCAAAACCTTCATTTTAGAGGATTCATTGAAAAGGATTGAAGTGTAGCAACCCTTGCTGGTACGTGCGTTTGGAAGAACTACTGAAAAGTCTTTGATCGTTTATGTGAGGCTTCTTTGAGTCTGACACAGAAACGCTAAAATAAGAAGAAATGTATTTTTCAATGAGTTGACTTTCTTTGTATTTACATAAGAGCATGGCTGGTTTACTGATTGTAGAAACACACCGGCAAATTCCGCAGTAAGGACACCCGAGTGTGTGTTCCAGGCGAGCTGTCCCGTTATCCTGGCCACGTGCTGACTTGGGTTCAAATTACCGAGTCAGTTTCTGTTTCTCTTGTTAGGACATGTTTTTAGAAAGAGGTGTTTTGTAACCTGGCGTGGGCATTAGCTCTGGGTTCTAGTAATTCTCTTCTGAAAAATGTCAGTTTTTGTACATATCGTTTGATTGAGAAATCGGAAGTCTCAAAGTGCTCTCTACTTCATCTTAGTTCAACAGGCATTTTGCTGACTTCCCAGGTCAGGGAGCACAGAGGCAAAAAGGAGATGGTGTCCTCAGAAAGCTCTGTGGCTAACAAGGGAGCTAAGTTTGACCCAAAGGCTCTGAAGTCAGTTGAGAACCGATATAGCATTGGGAGGCGCGTAGGGTCAATTGATGTACTTGTTTGATTTCTTTATGTTTCTTTGGAGTCTGCCTCCGTGTAAATCACCAGGGACAGCATCAGGGTGACAGCGACTTCTGCGATCCCTCGAGACCTCCCATTTCCAGGTGTGGCACTGGAGGGAGCTGAGAGAGTGTGCGAAAGCAATGTCATTGTCAAGCCTTTGTTCTCTTCAGAATACCCGAGGTGCCTGGGGATGGTCTGTTCTCAACGTTGAACATGTTGAGGCCAGGGACTGAAAGCAGAAATCTTTGCGTTGAGGGGCGCCTGGGTGGCACAGCAGTTAAGCGTCTGCCTTCGGCTCAGGGCGTGATCCCGGCATTCTGGGATCGAGCCCCACATCAGGCTCCTCTGCTATGAGCCTGCTTCTTCCTCTCCCACTCCCCCTGCTTGTGTTTCCTCTCTCGCTGGCTGTCTCTATCTCTGTCAAATAAATAAATAAAATCTTAAAAAAAAAAAAAGAAATCTTTGCGTTGAGCTCTTCTTTTTACGGAAGGTCTCCTGGAGCTGCAGGCTTTTCCATAAAGCTCCTCCTCTCGAATCCCCCTCTAGAAGCCCCGTTTCCAAACTAGAAGTGCTTCAGATAAGGGGGTGGTGCGAGGTGGGGAGGCTTCTTTGAGTTTTACGAACTTGTCTAGAAATTATTTGCTAGCCATTCAAATGGAGGGCCACAAATACATTTCTCCCCCGCTAAAACAGACTCTGCACCTCTAGCTAGTGTGTCTTTATTATGTGAAAAAATTTTGATATTTTTTTTCCCTGTAGCTCGGAGCCAGTAATGAGCACCTTTGACTCGTATCTAACAGTGTATCTTGTCGAAACGTCCAAGTGTGGATTCCATTATCGTTGGTTGTCCCTCCGTGCCTGTGAATAACGGAAGGAAAGTCCTCCTGCTTTGTGATTTCAGATGGTCTAAACAGGAATTTCTTTTTCTATTATTCTCTCTCTAAGTGCTATTCTGAAAGCACCCAAGAAAATACAAAGTACTGGCGCTTATACCAACACAACTTTGCTTTGTATTGAGAGGCAAAGAGAAATCATGTCATATTATTTTTCTTTTTTCTGTAAGTTTTCCTTTCTTGAACTGAGCTGAATTGTCTACACGGTGGTTTCCGATGAAAGAAAGAGTTTGTGAAGCTTTTGCTGGACGGGGTTCTGTTGAACACCCTGCATTTGGGTTCTGTCTGACTCTGTCTCCCGGAGCTCGCCCAGCCGTAATACGTAATTGGAAACATGCACATTCGCAGCGGCTCTCGACTCTGAAGAATGGTACGGACATTTTTCCCAGCTTTGTTCTTTCTTATTTTGTCCCTGTGCCATGATTTTTTAAATTGAATTCAAATTTGCAGCTTTTAAAAGAAAACCACAAGAACATGATTTTTAATCTCTTGAGATTTGTTCGCCCCTGTTTTACATATAAAATAGCAGTTGCCTTAATGTATCCAAGCCAGGCCTACAAAACAATTAAAGTTTGCATCTCTTTATTCATTTCGGCCCTTTAAAAAAAAAAAAATCAAATTTACCAGCCAAGGAAGAGCATGTCCTATAAAAGCCAAGCAGAGGTTTTCCCCTCTGGTGAGTCCAAGGGGTAAGGTTAGCTATTGACATGGATCCTTCTTCAAAGTGTCAGGGAAGGGTCAATCCTTGTTTTAAGTGGTAATTTAAGCCTTCAGCCGGATTCCAATCTTGGGAAAAAAAAAAAAAAGGTTGTGGAAGAA
This sequence comes from Ursus arctos, assembly GCF_023065955.2. Lineage (NCBI taxonomy): Eukaryota > Metazoa > Chordata > Mammalia > Carnivora > Ursidae > Ursus > Ursus arctos. The sequence continues at coordinate 88,232,547 of NW_026623056.1, read as the reverse complement.
CCATGTCATCACATGTTGAGTGATGTCACCAGACGGGGAGGTTACCTAGAGAAGACGAGGAATCATATGGCTTATTTGATTTGTGAACTGTTTCTGATTATCCCAGTGGAGGGAGGGTCACTTTGAATAATGGTGCCTTGACATCCCATCCACGGGGAGTCTATACCACTGGTCACCAGATGTGTAGGGCAGGCGCTTCAAGCTTTCCGATGGGCCCGTGAGCTGCATGTGTTCAGATCCTGCTCTCGGGGTTCGTCATCGCCCAAGAAAGGCCGCACCTGAAGGCCGCTCTCTGCCCACCACCCTGGTACCGAGAGGTCCCATGTATGATGATTTGTGATTAATACTCATGGCTGTGGGCCCAGTGCTTGTTCTTTGGCATGAATGTTTGGCACGGGTTTCAGTTCAGCTGTGGCCCAAATAGAGATCCTTTTGAGCAAGAATGAAGTACTTGGAGCATTTTTGAGAAGGGCATGTTTATTTTTATTTTATTTTATTTTATTTTATTTTAAGATTTTATTTATTTATTTGACAGAGACAGCCAGCGAGAGAGGGAACACAAGCAGGGGGAGTGGGAGAGGAAGAAGCAGGCTCATAGCAGAAGAGCCTGATGTGGGGCTCGATCCCAGAACGCCGGGATCACGCCCTGAGCCGAAGGCAGACGCTTAACGACTGCGCTACCCAGGCGCCCCCATTTTTATGTTTAGATATAACTACGAAACCCTGGGTTGTAAACCTTGAAAGGACTTGGAAGATCATTGGCTTTTGTGGATCTTTACATTTTCAGATTTCCTTTGGAAGCTTGCAAACTATAAAATGAATCCCACTGAAGCCAAACTCACTATTTAGAAAAAGCCTGCTTTCCTGCCTTCTGTCGCTGTCGTCGGGAACGGCCAGGTACGAGTTGAACACGTAACTGTCCGTGTCTCGGAGATTTAGGGAGATGTTGATGTCTCCTCCTCTCCAGGAGACGAAGCGATGTAGACCGTAGATTGAGAGAAATTTAGAGCTATCCCCGCCTGCCCTGCTACCCACCTGACGAATGTCCACCACAGAAACCCGACAGAAGCTGACGTAGCCTTTCCTTGCCTCTTCCTTCCCCTGGGGGAACATTTTGGCCTTTCTGAAAAGTTCACCCTTGGTCTTAGACCCTCCAGAACTACTAAAACCCAAAGGATGAGGAAATCCCTTTTCCAAATGGAACGTTTCAAATAGATGAGGACAGTACACGTGTGCCCCTCCCAACTAATCCTTGTTCTTGTCTTTTCCAAGATAGTTCCCTGGTTTCCTCCGTCTTCTTTCCCATGGTTTTATTTCCTGTACCAGCCTGGCTCTTCTCCCACCAGGTGTATTCCCATCACTTTGAAAAATGCTGGCCTTTTGTTCCATGCTGGTCAGCCTACAGCTAAATGTGAGCGGGGTATTTCAGATCGGAGCTCAGCAGCACAGGGCAGTCTCCGAAGCTGGAGGGGCTCCCTGCGAGTCACCCGCGGGGTGTAACAGGAGCCCACTGCCCCCTATTCTGGCTTGCTGTCTTCTTACCCGTAGGAGAAGAGCCATACTGGAGAATTCCACGGCTTTTGTATGTGTGTGGTCATATGGATAATTATTTGCTCAGGTAAAAAGTGTAAATAATCCACAAAAAATATAAACCATAAAGTTAAAAAACAGTCTGGGACCCGCCCTAGAGAAATAACAATCATGAACATGCCCCTCAAAATGAAAACAGTACGTATAATATAGGCCCTGTATGGGGAAAGTCGTATCTATGTGTGTTTTTATGTTTAGAGAGAGTGATGAAGGATGAGGACCAAAATGTTAATGATGATCTGACTTTTTAAAAAGTTTTTATTTATTTAAGTATTCGCTATACCCGACATGGGACTCGAACTCACAACCCAGTGATCAAGAGCCATGTGCCCCTCTATCTGAACCAGCCAGGTGCCCCTGACTTAACTTTGTATAAGAAGAATGTGGTACGTCCATATCATCTGCATTTCTACCTATTTCTACATCTGTATCTGTCTAAATCAAGAGCATTAAAAGGGACCTCATGTGGTGGTGTGTATCTTGACCGAAGGAATCGAGATGTACATCAGTCCATTAGGTATTTGATACTGACCTGCTGCTGGGTTGATCCTCACAGAGCTTCTGAGAAGACAGTTGATCACTCACCTCCCTCCCCCAAAGCTCCTCCTCCCCTAGTACGGCCCATCTCAGTAATGGGATAGCCATTCACCCAGCTGTTGAGGCCCCAAACCTTGGCATCATGGCTTCCTGCTCTTTACCTCATATCCAATGCTTCCACAAGTTCTGTAGGCTCTATCTGTATCCCAAAGTGTCCACTCCGGATTGCTGTCACCAGTCCCTTAATTCACTCCACCAGATCATCCTCTTGGATACTAAAACACCTCCTCACTCACCCCTCTCCTTCCACTCTTGGTCACCTAGAGTCTCTTCTCCAAGCAGAAGTCGGAGTGCTTTCCTCCATGTACAAATCAGGTGATATCGCTAATCAGAAAAAACATGATTGCCCACTGCCCTGGGCAATCCGAATAACATCCACACTCTTCCCGTTGTTCCAAAGGCCCTGTATGATCTGGCCTGGCTCCCAGATCCCTGGCCCTGCTGTAGCCACACTGGCTTTTGCTGGTTCTAGAATATTCCATGCTCATTCCCACCTCAGGGTCCTTGTGCTCACTGTTTCCGTTGTCCAGAACATTCTCCCTCATAACTTATTATGGCTTAGTCCTTCACATTCCTCAGCTCTCTGTTCAAGAGTCATCCTGGAGGGCCCTGCCTTGACCACACTGTCCAAAAAGAGCCATCTCTCATCTCTTTGGCTATTTTAAGTTTTTCCTAAGTATCTTCATCTGACATCATATTGTAAATTTATTTACAGATTTTTTTGTTTTTGTTGTCTGCTTCCCACACTAGAATGTAGTGCCATGGGGGTAGGTTTTTGTCTTATTCATTGCTCTATTTCCAGTACCTAGAACAGTGCCTGACACGTGGTATGCATTCCGTAAAAAAATGGTTTTGGAGACGATGAATGAATGAATCCAGGTGGCCTTGGGATGGGGAATGTTTCAGGCAAAAACATTAGTTCATGCTCATACATAATCCTGTTAGGGAGCTGGACCTTCTATGGGCCACAACTCTAGAGATAACTAGAAATAGGATCAAAGGAATCTATAGTTATGACTCACTTCCTATCAGTGTGAACCCCAAAGATACATTTTAGAAGAACAAGGAGGCCTTTTGATCTTGCTCCGTCGTGTTTTCATCTATGACGTTGATATTTCATATAGTGACTGTTTCTCACTTAAATCTCCTCTGGGGGCAGCATTATGCATTTGGTGTCCGATTATGTACCCGAAATGCATAGTGAGTGAGAAGGTCAAGGTACGTGAGGAGAAGCAAGAGCCACTCAGGCACCGTAAGCAACTTCTCAGGGTATGAGAACTTTCCTTTTTGTTCTTGTCTTTCGATGTGCGTACCTGAGCCCACAGGTGTGGTCAAATTATCTTTCACGTTCTGGCCCCGAGGAGTGAAAGAAATGGCAGGGAGGTTCCTGATTTGGTCCATCCTGCCAGGAATGCAAGAACACCATGGTAAAGTCGGTGACCCCGTTAATGGAGCTCTGAGGAGGTGTGACATCAGGGTAGATGAAGTCATGCTGTGGGAACAGATGAACAGAAATCCCAGTGGCCTAACCTAATGAGCATTTGTTTCATGTGCTACCACGTAATCCCTCAGGCATCCTGGCTGACGGAAGTTCTGCCATCTTAGGATACTGTCCTTTCAACACCTGGCTTCTGGGGCCACCTTAGCAGGGAGAGATGAGCACAGAGACCTCGTATCTGTCGTATATGACCCTGGGGACATCCGTGACACCCTTCACCTCTGGTCTATGAACAGATAGGCCAGAGCCCATCACGTGGTCCCACATCACTGCAAGGGTTGGAAAAGTCGAATGTGTCCAGGAAATTACTGAGAAATACATGAAGCTTAAGAACTTTTTAAAAAGGTAATAGTGATAAGTAAATAAATACTGAGAAATTTATTAGGCTTTATAAAAGCCTTTGAAATAATAACAAATAAATAAAATAGCTTTTCAAAAGTTTCCTAAGAAATTTATTAAAAATTTTAAGCATAGGGAATTTCTTAACAGCTTCCTGCAAGTAGCTCATTTCCTAAACAGACAGATAACCGCTTGGGCAACTGAGGATTTTAGTGCTCATTATTAACTAAGATCTGAATGCCACAGATGCTGGCTTGTCTGTAGCAGAAGATAACCAAGGGTCCCCTAACCACGGGATTTTAACCGTGACCAACTCATGCCCCTGTTTATGTGACATGTGATTAATTATACGAAGTCTGAGAATGACCCCAGAAAGATTTTTTTTCAATTCAGAATTTTTAAACCATGTTCTAATTGATTAGCCCCAAATCTTGTAAAAAGTGCTCAACCTTACCCCTTGGAAATTACCTGCATAGGATGTGTTGAAAACATGCTATTAAAAAGTTAGCTCCGGAGAACTAAATTTCAAATTCATCCATCTGTTGGATCAGAACTTAACACCAGGTTTTCCCTCAGTAACTTCAGGTGAGGATGTCTCCATAAACGTCTGCCTCAGGACTAGATAGGCTGTGGGATGAATTACTATACCATTAGCTACTGCTAATTATTGGGTGATTGAAATGTGGTAATGTATCTGAAAACAATGTGTAAATTACAATTTAATCTATAATTACAATTTGTAACCTGTAAGCTTGAAAATACAGTGTGAGGTACAAATTTGGCACCAACATACTTGTAAAACATTTGTATCCTTCGAGTTAATAGTTTCTCTAGATTTTTACCCATAACTAAATAATTGGGCAAGTTTAAGAGGAACTTTGTTCGTATTATTGGAATATCAGAAGTGACCTGATTTTCTCATAAAAAAGTGGTTCCATCACTGAACACTTTTTGTTTAGTATTGTGCACCACGCTGAGCACTGCTCTTGGCCCAGGGTTAAAGCTGCCCAGGTGGCCGCGATCCCTTTCCGCTGAGAACCTTCTTTCTGGGGGGCGGGGGAGGTGGTGGTGACAGTTCCCAAGGTAATGAAGTAGAATGCATGGAAGGTGTTGAGTGAGAGGAGGAGAAATTGGGCGGAGAAGAGCAGGGGGTACAGGAAAGAGGGAGTTGGGGTTTTTCATAAAGTGGTAGCAAGCCCGCAGAGAAGACACAGTCTGAGCGAGCACTAGTAGAAGGGGAGGGGCAGCCCCGCGAACAGATGAATGGGGAGGACGCATTCCCAGCACGAGGAACAAGGACAAAGGCGCAGAGGTGGCCTTGTGCCTAACATGTGGGAAGAACCAATAAGGAGCAGCCCCTGACCCAGCCGTTCAAGGGAATCCTCGGCAGCCATTAAAATAACGACGTCAAGTTCTTTGTATCCACATGGAAACATACCATAATATAATTAGCGATAAAAGCAGATTTTTGGAATGATGTACCTAGAAAATCCCATTATTTTTGGCAAAAAAATTTTATGCACCACTATTTGTCACACATACACTTGGAAACATATCTGAAAGGAAATAACTCATAGGGTTGACAGTGATTTCTTTATTTCCTTTAAACCTGGAAAGTTAGCTATGAATTCTAATTAGAAAACCCACATGGTATTAAAAGTCCATTCTATTATTAATGCCAATATCCTGGTACTGTAAGTGCAGCTGAATATTTTAGCTCAATCTTGCCAGGAAGGGTAGTCACATAGGAACTATACTAAACTCAATAAACAGTCGTTTTTGAAAAGTTAGCTACAGCTTCCTAGAGTCCATAATACCAAACAATCTTTTTTGGGTTGAGTTATGGTCCTTGTGAAATTTGCGCATTGGAGCCTGACCCCTCAGTGCATCAGAATGTGACCTCGTTTAGAAATAGGGTCCCTGCATGTGTAATTAAGTTAAGACGAGGTCATACAGGAACAGGGTGGGTCCTAATCCAGTAGGACTGGTATCTGTATCAAAAGGGGAAATTGGGAGACAGACAGGCAGACAGATACACGCACGCACACACAACATGAGGAGAACTCCACGTGAAGGTGAAGATGGAAATCCAGGTGATGCTTCTACAAGCCAAAGAGAGCCAAAAATTGCCAGCAACCCTCCGAAGCTGGGAGAGGGGCTTGGAGCATTCTCCCTCACAGACCTCCCGAGGGACCAGCCCTGCTCTCCGCCTGCTCAGACTCCTGGCTCCAGCACTGGGAGACATTCCTGTTGTTTAGACCACCTGTCTGGGCTCCTAGGGCTGCCCCAGGAGACTAATCCACAACCCTACTGGGAGCAAAGTCACTTAATAATCGGGAGATTACGTGGTGCCTAACTCCTTGGCATAATGAAGAAAATTCTGTCAAATCACACGTTATTGTGGTCACATTAAGGTTTTATCAGGGTACCTGTTGAGTCCCCTTTGACCTCAAAGCTTTTTTGGGCAAGGCCATTCGCATCATCTGCAGTTGCCCCTTGGTCTTTACCAGATCCTGCTCTCTGTGGAAAGTTCCTCCTTTCCTTGGCGTCCCTCCTAGAGAAGTGGGGGTGGGGCTCCATTCACGAGGAGCAGAAGCAGAAAAGGCCGTGGGTGCCCTTTCAGTCAGCCACAGTCAGGGTGTCCTCCTCAGACATTCACTGTGACCACAGTCCTGTTGGTTGTCAGCGGCCATCAACATGCTGGCTGGGAAGTGGATATTCTGAGGAATGATGTGGGGATTATTTAGCCAGTCACTCCTCAGCGTTCACCAAGCATTATCCTAGTACCAAGCAAGCAGGGAGTTACCTTTCATAAGGGTTTCCAACCTGGAGGACAAGTTAAACATAATTCCCTGGCCTGCCTCAGAATTTTTTATTCCAAAGATCTGGGGAGGGGGCCTGAGCATTTCTTTTCCAACAGACCCCCAGTGGAGCAAACGCTGGCCTTCCAGGACAACCCCCCACTCTTGTTCCCAGGCCAGCTGGAAATTTCTCCCCACAGCTTCAGTTTAATATGGCGGCCTTGAATTTCACCACAGGCCAGGGTGCGATTGGCCCTGTGTCTGTTCCCATCGGGGACTTCGCTTGCTGTGCTGCTCCCTGTCTCTCCTGGAAAATGACTCTCGGATTTGAGGATGGGGATCAGTTGACTCTCTAACTACAAACTGGTGGATTTCTGGCAGATGGTGAAAATTCCATAAGTCATCGTCTAATAAGACGCTCAGAACAAGGATTTTTCCCGATTACTACGGCCACGCTCAGAATACTTCACATAATTTTCCAATTCTTTATATGTTTTTTTTGCTGCTTGATTTTGTGCCTTTGTATGTCTTAATAACATCAATATACTCATGCTTTTATAAAAAATAACATTTCTAGTACAAAGTTAATAACGGTAATAGTAAATACGGTTAATAAAGAGAGAAATTAAACCCTCTTTGGCCCCATCACACGGAAGTAATATCTATTGATGTTTTTAGGTATTAGTCTTTTAGTTGATATGTTAATTTATTTTAATTAAGTTACATACCATGTGAAATAACAACTTTATTTTAAAAATTAAAACAAAAATGACTTAAATTACCAAAATTAAAAGTTGTTCACTTGGAATTTTATTAATTGCCCTATCTGTTTGTCAGTATAATTATGAGTCCCTTTTCTGCTGTGACATCGTGTAGACTCGCAATATATTCTTACAGTCTCGCTTTGGCTCTTTGAGGTAGTTTCCAGATTTCTGCCATCACAGAATGGTGATCCACGTTATGGTAGATACATCTAATTTATCTAGCATAATATTTTACAAGTGGACTTCAGTGAGAGAGAGAGGTGCCGAGGTGGTTGCTGTTGTTTCTTAATCACCTTGGGCTCGGGTTCCTGCTTCCAGGGAATTTGGTCCATTCATGGGTTATGCTACTTTCGTGGGCCAGAGAAGAGACCGTCCTTTTCCTTGCGTTTCCCTGCACTGAATGTGTAACAGGCCACATCAGTGAACCTCTCAGTCCTTCTCTTCTTCAAGACTCCTCTTGCAATCCATGTGTCTTTGAGCTCACACCCTCACCTGAGAGTTGACCATTTTCCCCACAGTAGTCAAAACAGTGTCCTGTTCAAGAAATGGAGTCTGAGTGTATCTCTGTTGATTTCATGCCTTAAGGAAAAAACGATCTGGGTGTTTGTTTCACCGCCCCCCCCCCCCCCCCCGGCTGGCTCCTCTGGCTTCTGGTCTACCTACATTTTCATACCCACACACCCATATCTCAACCAAAGATGTGATCACCAGAAGGACTGGTGAAGACCGTGACGCTTTAGGCTTGTTTTCTCCTCTTTTTTTTTTTTTTTTTTTTTTTTGCCATTTCCCGTGAGCCCACAGAGGTGTGCGGCCATCAGTTTTCTCACGGAGATAGTTAACGCCTCTGCTCTCCCGTGAAAAGCTGGCGTGACTGAAGTCGGTGAAGTAGCAACAGTTAGGAGGCAAAGTCAGCGGGATCTCGGGGCCGGATTGCTTGGAGGGGATGAGGTAGCGAGATGGCTCACAACCGGCTCCTTTATCTTGGCTCAGGGACTGAGGGCTGCAGGGAGCGTTGAGGGAAAGCACTGAGGACAGAGCGGCTCTCCGTTTGGATCATGTTTCATTGAAGTGCTAGGGTTCCTCCAGCTGAGCCATCTGGCAGGCATGTGGATGCACAGATCCGAATCAGAGGAGGGTCAGAACTTGGGCAGCCGTGGAAGGCATTAGTCTGCAAGGCAGGGAACACCGTGAGTGTCAACGTGGCCTTTCACGGAGAACATGGGCAGGGAGCTGAGAGCGTGAATGCCAGAGGCCAGGTGGTGGGACAGGTGCCAGGAAGGTGTGAGTGGGTCACCTTCACTGCCCATGATCTTCATCCCCATCACACCAACAGAGATGGCTCTGGAGATTCCTTTTGGGTTGTCTTTACTCATTTTCTTGGAATATAGGAAATAAATTTCCCCTTTAGTTTTTAAAATTAAGTTCTGATCTTTTGCTATAATTACAAGGGCTATTAACTCTGTCTCAGCCTCCACTCCTTCCAATCATGGTTTAATGTGGAAAGCAGCATGCATACCTTCTAGGATGATGGATCCTTAATTTGTGACTGTCGGTCTCATTGTTTGGAATTAGCATGAGCTCTCGTGTTTTGTACTGGTTCTGTATTTTCTTTAGGAAGCATTTCTTTCTTTCTTTCTTTCTTTCTTTCTTTCTTTCTTTCTTTCTTTCTTTCTACCTACCTACCTACCTACCTACCTACCTTTATTTTTATATTTTTTATTTTGTTCAGTTAGCCACTGTATGGTACATCGTTAGTTTTTGATGTAGTGTTCAATGATTCATTAGTTGGAAACAGAAGAGGCAGAAGTTATTTCCAGAAGTGCTGAGGTTGACATATCTCCTTAAAGACTTTTAAATATTTCCAAAATAAGGGACACTGTTTTTGACTCTGGGGTTCCTTGCTTTTCAGGGGCTTCCTCCGCCGGGTGGTTCCTCTCACCGAAGAAAATGTAACCTCTTATCATCTCTCCTGTAATTTGGAGTTTCTAATAACAGAACGTTTTGTTATCAAGGATCTTTTGCTTCTGTATTTTATTTTATTTTATTTTATTTTAATTTTTTAATTTAAACTCAGTAAGCCAACATATCATCGTTAATCTCAGATGGAGTGTTCAACAATGTATCAGTTGTGTATAGCCCAGGGCTCATCCTGCTTCTTGTATGTTAGACATGCAATGATGTTTTGAAAAATGCTCCAGAATGGAGCGGGGGCAAGTCAGCAGCGGCTCTGTTCGGGCGCTGCCCGTGGGGGTGGCTGAGGCTGTGGGATCTGGGTGCAGGTAGCTCATTCAGCTTCGTGCCTGTTCTGTTTCATCGTTTGAAATGACCGGCGAAGACTCATGTCTACGAAGACATTGACTTTCTTCCCAGAGAGCAATCATTGCCCTTCCTCGTCCAGGTTCAACGAGGTGCTGCCACTTTGTGACATATTTGAATTTATTCTTTGTTTATAGAAATTCAAGCCAGAAAGACTCATGGTTTTGGCAGGTGATTAAAGCCGTTTATGTTAGATTTTTGACACTGTAATTAAATGTAAGCACAAATCAAATAACGCATTCCATATTCCTTCCAGTGGGGAGGGCTCAGGGGCGCTCAGGAGCTGGCAGAGCGTTGCTGTCTCACTTGGGGTGGGTCTCTGGGATTCCAGAGAAAGCTTTGATTTGTAAATGGTTGGGTTGAACGGTGCCTCCCAAAATATCTCTTGTAGAGGTATGAACTAACAAAATAAATGAAAGAAAATTGGATTAATTTTAATAATTCTTCTGCTTTGATTCCAAATCCTTGAACACCTACATAAACAAAGTGCCTCTTAGAAGAGCAGCCTTGCCTTTGGATACTGGAATTCTCTTTGGTTTATGATCGGGCGGGGCCAGATGTGTATTTTTAGATGGATGGAGGCATCCAGAGGAGCTTGATGGCACCTGAGGAGCTTTTCCAGGCTGCTGGTCGGAGATCCCTGGGCGTCTTGGAGCTTCCAGAGTGAATTCCTTTCAAATTATGTTTTTGAAACCAGACTTGGGCCCTTTCTATTGATTGTTTTCATATGAAATAACATTGAAATCCAGTAGCAAACTGGGCTAGATGTCGATGAGTATTCCACATGGGTCGCTGGGATTTTATTGAGAATTACAGTAATGAATGGCCTGGGGATCAGGCCCAGGACAGTCACCAGGGGTGGAAGCTCAGAGGGGGAGGTGGGGATGACCACCTGTTTCCTGCTCAGAGAGCGCTTTGTGGCAAATCTGGCCACACCGCTACATTCTGACCTTAGATAAAGCACTTCGCCTGTCTAAGCCTCAGTTAATTCATCTGTAAAGTGGGAAGAATAGCACACAATTCCTAGGATTCTGGCAAGAGTGAACTCAGATGAATAATATATATACAGCACTTACTGTGATTCCTGGCATAAGACACATTAGTGGCGTATGTCATTATTATAACAACCACGCCACTCTCCAGGTGAAGTCGAAAACAGAAGATGTTTTCTTAGAAAAAAAATTTTTTTTCTGAGTATTTCTGGGGGGAGATGTCAGTGGCAGATGCTCATTGGAATGTTTATTATAAACACTGACGTGGTGCTATAGAAGATGTGTCAACAATAACACTACTGTTTTGATTCTATGAAAGGTACAGGTTCAACATAATGGTTTGCTATCCATGATAGACACCCAGTGATGGAATCATTTATTTAAAAAGACTGAGCGCCCAGGCAGGAGCTACTTAGAAAACATAAGCAGGACACAAACATTAACCCATATTATTTTTAGCACCCCCCCCCATGTGTGTTTTTAAAGAACTATGTAGACCATATTTCAGGGAGGGAACCTGGAAGCGTGTGATCCAATGGCATTTAATGAAACGATTTTGAGTGGAAAACCGGTCTCACCCAGACACAAAGCCTCCTTTGATAAAACATTGTGCAGAGCCAAAGTTGCTCCCACGTAAGAAATGACTACCCTAGCTCATATGGAACAACTCATTCCTTCCCCAAACATATTTTAGGTCCAAGAGAAATAGTTTAATAGAGCTTATACCTTCTTTTTTTTGTTGTTTTATTTCCATCATATCGTATCTAAACAGATTGTCCGAGCGAGATTGCTCAGATTTCTACTGAAAAGTCACATGAGAATAACAGCTATCTTTGGGATTGGCTTGGAAAATACTGAAATAAACAAGAATTTGCTTATTCCTTTCGTCTGGTCTGAAATTGATTTATGAGACAGGACCTTTACTGAACTTTGATCAATACCTGGGAAATATTTGATCGAACTTTCGCATTGGTATGTGAAGCCACATGTAGATAATTGCTTGATTACAATTAAATATTTTGACATGCTCGATCCACACCATAAACTGAAAATTAAAAATAGTGAGTGTCTTAACATTGCAGGTAGAGAAGTTATGGCCAAACCCGTTTTTTAACTTTCAAATAGCTTTTATTGATTGTAACTTTACACAATCATTTGTCATATTGTAAGTAAGAGAATACAGTTCATGTATGGATTTTTAATTTATGACATCCTCTTCTTCCCGTACCAATATAATCCATCTTTTCAAATGCTAGTAAATCAAGCAAACCCTTTTATTAATAAATTTATAGGTATAATAAGAAAAAGGAAACCCAAAATGCATATTTTGTAAAGACCATTACTTCAGAAGTAAATCTTTCCTTGCATTTTAGAAAAAGTACAAATCTTGTTTTATATATTTTAATTTCATTAACTATGTTTGGCCAAATTTATATATGAAACAGGCCACACTTATACCTCTTCTTAAAGGCAAACCTTTTTTTTTCTTTCTCAGCTTATTCATGGAGAGGAGACCACATATGAAACATTATAAATGCTACTGTAGGTCTACGTTTAAGCAGTTCTTGTAAGCCCAAACTCTGTTTTCACATGGTACTATTTGTAGTTTGTACAGAACACAGATTATCACCCTTCACACCGAGAACTTGAGCTGACCAGAGGCCTAATCACTCCCTTTACCTAGAGAGAGCAGAATTTCATTCACGTGGTGTTTTTATTTTTTATTTTTATTTTTTTAAAAGATTTTATTTATTTATTCGACAGAGATAGAGACAGCCAGTGAGAGAGGGAACACAAGCAGGGCGAGTGGGAGAGGAAGAAGCAGGCTCATAGCAGAAGAGCCTGATGTGGGGCTCGATCCCATAATGCCGGGATCACGCCCTGAGCCGAAGGCAGACGCTTAACCGCTGTGCCACCCAGGCGCCCCACACGTGGTGTTTTTAATATTCAAACCACAAATTGAAAATATTTGATCAAGAATATCACAAGCAAGGGTGTCAGGATCTGCATATGCTAATCGGAGCAAACTTACGATGATCATAATTACCAAATTAAGTCCATTCACTTGGGAGTTTCAAGTGGGCGGACTCCTGCCTGCTCAGAGGCGCTCTGTCATCCTTGTGCCTAATTTGGGCTTCAAATTCCTGCATTTCTCAAGTCCCCCTTCCTATTTTATTTAAGTTTCCAAAATTTATTTTTATTTATTTATTTATTTTTTTAAAAGATTTTATTTATTTATTTGACAGAGAGAGAGACAGCGAGCGAGAGAGCGAACACAAGCAGGGGGAGTGGGAGAGGAAGAAGCAGGCTCCCAGCGGAGCAGGGAGCCCGATGTGGGGCTCGATCCCAGGACCCTGGGATCACGCCCTGAGCCGAAGGCAGACGCTTCACGACTGAGCCACCCAGGCACCCCAAGTTTCCAAAATTTAAAACCTGAATTATCGTTTCCTAGAAGCAAAGTCAGTGAGCTTCATTTTTATTGGGTTTTTTTCCTCGTTTTATTCACACACTGCGACTCTCCACTTGTATTTATATGGACGATGCCCTTCCCAATTACCCTGACTATTGCTCTTCGGTTCCACATGATGTCTTTTTGTAAGTTGCCTATTTTATGAGCTTCTCTTGTCCCAGGGTACCTTTTTATTTCCTTTCAAGGTAGCGTCCTAATAGTGTTTCGGGATATGAAATGTGGAGTTAGAAACACGTTGCTTCAAAGTCACGGGTTCCTGTTCTCACCTCTGTCTTTAGAACCCTTTCCTCCTGGGTCACGGGCTGGGACTCTGGGCAAGGTAACTTCTCTGTGCCTCCATACGTTCAGCTATAAAATCCTGGCTAATACTAGACACACCTATTACGGTTTTGTGATGATTGGCCCGGGGCTTGGCCCCACATAGAGCAGCTGCACTTTGAGCTGCGGAAGGCTGCCTGAGCAAACATGCAGACGGTGCTGGCTGGTCTCTAAGTCTTCGACCACAAATCTCCAGTGGGCACTGAGCGCCGCCGCCAAGTCCTGCCCTGCCCTGAGGTCACCGACTGCTCTTCTCTCTTTTCAGCTTCTAAGTGATAGAGAAGCTCACGACCCAGCTTTGATCACCTCTTCTTTGTTGTCTCACTCACCTCTCCCCCCGCTAAAAAAATGTGATCCCAGCACGTGGCTTAAACCCCACCTACGTTCCAATGATTCGCAAGCTTACTTCCCTGTTGATAACCCGTCCTAACTGGTATCTCGACATGCATGGTCATAAGTGCCTTCGACTTTGGGTACAAATCCTGATCTGCCCGCCCTCTACTTGAATTTTCCAAGTCTCTCCTGTCTCTGGAAAGTGCAAATACTATCTTCCCAGTTGCTAAGGCCAGACCTACAACCAAACAATGACCAGAGGCCACAAATCATGTCTGATTTTCTTTCCTTTACTCTGCACCCCCAGTGTAGCAGTCCGGCCGGGCGATTCTTCCTCCAACAGCTCCTGGTCCCTCATCCCTTACCTGGCAGTGCCGTGGCTTCCTAGCTGGGTTCTCCCAGCTTCCCTCTCTGCACGTTGACCAAACTTCGCTTCGCGTGAGTCGGATCATACAGTCTCTATTTGTTCTCGAGCCCCAGTGGCTTCCTGCCATATTGGGGATAAGTCCAAACCCCTCGGTATGATCTGGCTTTTGCCCACCTTGCAGACGCAGGATGAAATTACTCTGCCCTGGCTCGCGGTGCTCCGGTCCTCTGTCTGTTTCTCTGATGTGCCAAGCTTATGCCTGGCTCAGGAATACCGAGCTAGCTGGGCCCTCGCTTGGAGGGCTGCCCCCCCCCCCCCCGGCATCTATAAAAGGCTCTGATTTGTGGTCTGGGTTTTAAATGAACAGCACCTCCTGGGTGAGGGCCCTTGCGGGGGAGGTGACCTTCGTCAAGGACTGGTGAGGGTAATGAGAAGTATTTGTGATGCTCCCTATTCTCCCACCTGGAAAAAGTGGAACTGATACATGACTGCGAGGCAAAATACCCCCTCTCCACTGCCAGGTCCCGAGTTTGCTGTGGCTGCCTGTGACAGTGTTCCTCATGTGAACGTTTTGATGTGCTGGTCTGAAGAGAAAATGAAGCCCTGCAGCTTTCTCTTTTCCTCTTTCCTTTCTCCCTCCCTCCCTCCCTCTTTTCTTCTCTTCTCTTCTCTTCTCTTCTCTTCTCTTCTCTTCTCTTCTCCTCTCATCTTTTTTTTCTTTTCCTTTCCTTTTCTTTCCTTCCTTCCCTTCCCTACCCTCCCCTCCCCTCCCCTTCCCTTCCTCCCTCCTTCCCTTCCTTCCTACCCTTCCCTTCCTCCCTCCTTCCCTTCCTCCCTCCTTCCCTACCTCCCTACCCTTCCCTTCCCTTCCTCCCTCCTTCCCTTCCTTCCTTCCTTCCTTCCTTCCTTCCTTCCTTCCTTCCTTCCTTCAGAGGGGGGGATTATGTAAAATGTGATTTACACAAAATGCTTTCTATGACCTGATCTGAGTACCTCTTGTTTGGAAGCTAACCGGATAGCAAAGTGTTTCTCCATTGCTCCTCTCTCCCAGATCAGGGTCTCTGTCCTGATGTAGCCAGATACCATGTTATCTGCGAGAACAAGAGAATGCATGCCTAACATCTAATATCTCATGGTTACACACACATTTTTATTAGTCTTTTTAAATTTCAAAATGTAACACACAGAGGAACGTGCCTGAAAAATACATGTACCCCGTGATTAATTCTAATACGGGAACAGACCCACCTGTGCCCCTCCCCTATCCTTACTCCTCTCTCTAAGGTAAATACTGTCTTAATTTTTTGGTCATTGCTTCTTTGTGCTTTCTCGTCTAAATGTGCACACCTAGTCACTACAGTGTAGCTTTGCCTCCTTTTTGATCTTTATATAAAAGGAATCGTGCAGTGTATTCATTTGTGGAATGGCTGGTTCCCCTCGCCATTATGTTTTTGAGATTGATCCATAATGTTGAGTGGAGCGCTGCTTTCTCCGTTTTCACTGCCGTGGAGTACCCAGGATATGAGCCCTGCAGGGCTCTTGAGATGTGCACAGCATTTGGCTATGGCAGATAGTGCTGCCGAGAACATTCCTGGATGTATTTTTTTTCATGCACGTATGCATACATTTCATTGTACGTTTATTAAATAGTGGAATTGCAAAGTCTTTAATGATAGAGATGTGCTGGATTTCCTCTCTTTACTTCTTCAATCTACTCTTCGTCCTTCTCTGCCCTGCCTCTTGCCCTGGAGGTTTGATGTCTGTGAACTCCATCCCATGGGCTCCCCTGTCCTCTGTCTTCCACGGAGTCCAGCTAATGGGAAACACAAGAAGGAAATCAGAGGGTTGGAGGAGAGAGAGTTCAGGTGTTTATTTCTCCAACTCTCTCCCTTTGAGCACAGGTTGGCAGTGGCTTCTTCCCTCTGGGGAGAACCCTAGCTCCTACAGCTCCCACCGCAGCTGGCGTCTGCTTCCAGGTGCTGATAACCCCTTCTCCCTTGCCACGTGGACTCTGAGCATCATGATGGCTTCCCCTTCGCGCTAACCCTCAGGACTTCACCCCTTTCTAGCTCTTCCTAAATTCTACCCTTACCTTTGGAAGTTCTTTTGTGAAACTCTCTTCAGTTACCTCTTTGAATGGAGTGTTTTCTCTAAGAACCCTGACTCATATCCTCTAAACCCCAGCTGCACGTGCAAGTTCTTGTCACTCCGTATCTTTGCCAAAAAGTGTTGTCAGTCTTCTTCATTTTAGACGTTCATGTGTATATGTTTGGTTATCTCATTGTGGTTTTAATTTGCATTTCTTAGATTAATAGTGAGGTGGAAGACTTTTTCATATATTTAGTGGGCATTGGGAGCTTCTCTTATGAATGACTGCTTAGTTTTCTTCCCTGTGTTTCCACTGGGTTGTGTGTCTTCTTATTGATTTACAGGTGTTCTTTACATATTCTGGATATGAATAGTAAGTTTGTATTAAAATATCATTTCTCCATTGCGTGCTTTTTTTCCCTCTTTAAGTATCTTTTGATGAAAAGAATTTCTTAATTTTATCTTAATTATTAATGAAGTTCAATTTATCAGTCTTGCCCTTTATAGTTAGTGATTTTGTGCCTAATTAATAAAATCTTCTCCCTCGCAAAGTCATGAAGCTATCCTTTTATATTATGTTGTAGAAACTTTTTGTTTTGCCTCACATTTATATTTATAATTAGCCTGGAATTGATTTTTGACTTTTGATGGAATGGGTTAGTTGTCAGGTTGCTTTTTTCCATATGGACATCCTGTTTCTCCAGCATGGTTTTCTAGAGATTCCTTCCTTTCTTCACTGCTCTGCATGCCGCTTTGTCATGAACAGTGTGTTCATATGTGTGTAAAGATGTCTCTGGGCTCTCTTTTATTTTCAGGTGTTTTGTTTGTTCATACATGCGTGAATACCACTCTGACCTAATTACTGTGCCTCTGTAATGATGTTGGATAGAACAAGTTGTCCTTTGTATATATGGACCACAACTTCTTAATCCAGTCATCTGTTGAAGGGCATATACAATGGAATATTACTCAGCTATCAGAAAGAATGAATTCTCAACATTTGCAGCAACATGGACGGCACTGGAGGAGATAATGCTAAGTGAAATAAGTCAAGCAGAGAAAGACAATTATCATATGATTTCTCTCATCTATGGAACATAAGAACTAGGAAGATCTGTAGGGGAAGAAAGGGATAAAGAAAGGGGGGGAATCAGAAGGGGGAATGAAGCATGAGAGACTATAGACTCTGAGAAACAAACTGAGGGCCTCAGAGGGGAGGGGGGTGGGGGAATGGGATAGACCGGTGATGGGTAGTAAGGAGGGCACGTATTGCATGGTGCGCTGGGTGTTATACGCAACTAATGAATCATCGAACTTTATATCAGAAACCGGGGATGTATGTATGGTGACTAACATAATATAATAAAAAATCATTAAAAAAAAAAGAACAAGTTGTCCTAACTCACCCTTCTTAAGAGCATCTATTCTATTATTGACCCAGTGCATTTCTACATAAATTTTGGAATCAGTTTGTCAAGTTCTACACAAACCTTGTTGCAATTTTGATTGGCTCTACCTTGAATCTCTTGATCAGTCTGAAGAGAATTGACATCTTTATAGGATTAAGTCTTTAATCCATGAATATAGTATAGTTATCCATTTATTTAATCCTTCTTTCAATTATGTTTTGAGTTCTCTGTGTGGAGGTCTTGCACATCTTGTACTAAATTTATTCTCATATTTTAAGATGTTTTTGATGCTAATGAAAATAGTATTGTTTAAAATTATATTTTCTATTAATGCTGATATATAAAAATAAAATTGGATTTTCTGTATTGACCTATGGCTAGTAAACTTCCCAAACTTATTAATTCTATTGATGTTTTTCTAAATTCTTTTGGATTTTCTAGGTAAAAAACTATATCATCTGCAAATAGTTGAGGTTTTATCTATTTTCCCCCTAATCCCTTGGCATTTTGCTTCATTTTCATCCCTTATGTACTGACTGGCACCTCCAGTATGATTGGTGGCAAATGTGGTGACAGCGAGCCTTTTTGCCTTTTCTCCTAGGATTAAATTTCAGTGTTTCATCATTCAAGTATGTGGCTCACTGTAAGGTTTCATAGATGCCATTTATGAGATTGACAAAGTTCCCATTTATTTCTAATTTACTAAGAATTTTTATCACAAATCAATATTGAATTTTATTGAATGCTTTTTCTTCTTCTATTTGAGACGATCATATTATCTTTCTCCCTTACAATTTAAATTTGATAATTTACATTGATTGAAATAACCCTACGTTCTTGGAATACACTCGACTGCATCATAGTACATATAACTCTGTTTCATATACTGTTGCATTTGGTTTTCTGAGATTTTGTTCAGTTTATTTTGTATCTGCTTTTATGTGTGAGATTAGCCTATAATTTTTCTTTCTCATAATGTCTTAGTCACATTTTGAGTCAAAATTTCCTTTTTTCTGTTATGTAGAAGAGTTCATATAAGACTGGCGTTAGTTGTTCTTTAAAAGTGTGTTAGAATTTGCTGTTAAGTCAGTCTGGGCCTGGACATTTCCTTTTTCATTTCTCCGGTTTTCTTTTAGGAAGGTTGTAGATGATTTAATCAATGTATTGAATAATTATAGGAGTTCAGATGTTTTTTCTTTGGCAGTTTTGGCAAATTAAATTTTCCAAAGATTTTATCTATTTCAGCTAAACTTTCACATCTTTTGATAGGAAATTGTTTATAATGTTTATAATTGTTTACAATGTTTATAATGTTCTTCTAATGTCTATAAGGTCTGTAGTAAGGGCTCCTTTTTCATTCTTGACTTTGGCTACTTTTATCTTCTCTTTTTTCCTTAATACTCATCAAGGGCTCATAAATAATCTTTTCAAAGATTTTACTTTGTTAATCTCCACAATATGGTCATTCTCTATTTTATTAATTTTATTTGTATCTTTGCTATTTTCCTCCTCTTTTCTTTTTTTTTTTTTTCCTAACTTCTTAAGATTCATACCTTCGCCTCTTTCCTATGAGGTATTAGCTACAGAAACAGTAACATAATTATCTAATCTATCTCATATTTACCCCTTTTTATTTGCAGAAGCAAACCTGGTTCAAGTGAGAATTAAGATACATGTAATTTCTACAGGCATCTCTTCATGTAATGTCATAAAATATGTTCTAATCAGAAGCATTTTCTGTCAGGTGTCCTTTGGATTATTTGTGTGAGTCCTCATTGCCCAAATGAACAATCACAAATATCTGTCGGTAGATGTCAAGATATTTCCTTACTCTGACACATTTCTTTAAAATAATCTTAGTTTATAGTTTCTTTGTACCTTTTGTGTTGAACCAAATCATTTACCCAAGTTTTAAACCTTTATTCCTAAAAGATTTTGCCACTTTTTTTCCTACCATCTGAACATGTGCTGATTCCATGGGACCCAATTAAAATTTCATTTTCCTCAAGAAGCAAGCTTTTATCAACAAGTCTTACTATTTTACTATAATTTTTTTTAAAAGTAGGCTCCACGCCTAGTGTGGAGCCGACACAGGGCTTGAACTCATGACCCTGTGATCAAGAAGTGAGCTGAGATCAAGAGTTGGGTGTTTAATTGACTGAGCCACCGAGGTGCCCTATGTTTGGTAATTTTTTGAACTTAATATGCCCTGAACATTTTCTATGTGGTGAATTTAGATGGTCTCATTCTTCCTAATACTGTGTCATATGTTTATCTGTTTTCTGATTGATAGGTATTCAACTTACTCTCATTTTTTAACTATTACTAAAGAGGGCTAGAGTGAATATTCTTGCACCCATGTCTTTGTTTATTGAGAGTATTTCTAAAAGGTGGATTTCCAGAATAGAAAATGCTGAGTGAAAGGATAAATTATTTTCTGATAAGATCTTAATCTGCATTCCTAATATACATGAATGAGAGTGTCCTTTCCTTCACGTCCTTGCCAGTGCTGACAAAATGAAACTTTTCGTTTTTGTCATATGGATAGGCCCAAAATATTATGGTTCGGCTTCCTTATTTCGATTTTCTTCAATTTATTGTAATATTTATTGGATAGTTTATAAATGGTGAGATCTTGTGATAGTGACTTGCTTTTATCCAAATGTTGGGATTTCAAGTCGCTCACCCTTCTTTTGCCCCTAGCAACTACCAGTCTGTTCTCTGTATCTATGAGTTCAGTTTTGGCTTTTTAAATATTCACATGTAAGTCAGATCATGCAGTATTTTTCTTTCAGTGTCTGATTTATTTCACTTAACATAAGATTCTCATAAGGTCCATGCGTGTTGTTGCAAATGGCAGGATTTCCTTATTTTTTTACGGCTGAGTAATATTTCACTGTCTGTACGCACCACCTTTTCTTTATCCATTCATCTGTCCATGGACTCTTAGGTTATTTCCGTGTCTTGGCTATTGTGAATACCACTGCAATCGACATGGCAGGAAGGTGTAGCTATCTTTTTCAAGAGAGTGATTTCATTCCTTGGGTTAAACACCCAGAGGTGGCACTGCTGGATCATACGGTCATTCGTTTTTTAATTTTTCGAGGAGCTTCCATACTGTTTCCCGAAGTGGCTGTGCCAGTTCTCATTTCCATCAGCAGCGCACCAGGGTTTCCTTTCTCCACATCCTCGCCAGCACTTTTATTCTTTCTTTTTGGTAATAGGCATCCTAGCAGGTGTGAGGTGATATCTCACTGTGGTTTTGATTTGCATTTCCCTGATGATGAGTGATGTTGAGCACTCTTCCAAGTTGTTGTTCTTGTGGTTTTTACAGCACGTCTGCTGGGATGGCCAACACGCACTCTTGTATGAGCACCAACTGTCTGTTATGTAATGGTTTTTGGATCAATACAGCTCATCTCATAATACACTTTCCAGTTGGCTGGCAGTCTGTCATTTATACACAGGCTAAATTATATTGTGAAGCTGATAAAATTGAATTGCTTTGTTCCCGTGTTTCTCAACTGGCATGACTTTGCCCCCATCCTCATGGACATTTCACAATGTGTGAAGATGGGTTTGGTTGTTATAACTGGGGGTAGGGGAGGTGCTGCTTGCAGCTAGCAGGCAGAGGCCAGGGATGCTGGCAAACATCCTTCAATGCACCAGACAGCTCCCCCCCCGCCCCGCCCCGCAACAAAGAATTATCCAGCTCAAAATGTTGACAGTGCTGAGGCTGAGAACCCCTACGGACTGTTCCAAATAACATTTGAGTGCCTTCATGGTTTGTTCTTTCATAAGTAAACTCTATCCCATCTATTCTAAGGCATGTGTTTATTTTCAAAAATTGGGATGTGTCTTACAACTGTTGGATAAGAAAGTATTGTGACTAATTTTGTTGGGCAGAATTGTTTTTTCTTTCCTTGTGATGCCTCAGATTGTGCATGACATCTACTGTCCGCTGTCTCCCATTGATGAAATATGGTAACATGGTCATGTCTTATCGTTTTCCAGCGGTACCTAGGCATCAATCTAATTTCGGTGGGAGACGAGGAAGTCCTGTGTCACATGACCGTGTGATTGCTGTATTGATAGGTGTTGAAAATCAATCAATGTCTAGCCTTGCATCTATACTCATTCCACCTTGTGTCTGCTTTCAGGCAAAAAACAATATGCAGTGTCTGAAACAATTTTGTATTTGATTTTATGTTAAAAGAGTTCCTCTTGGATTTAGCAAATAGACATAATATCGATAGAATGTCCAAATTTAGTGCAGAATGATTGATTTCCTCATTTGGGGGGTTATGAATCATTTCTGTATCTATTGATTTTTCTCCTTTGCCGACATTCATTACTTTTAAATTCAGGAAGATGGTTGGAAATCAAAACGGTTTCCGTGTTAGGGAAGCATTTCGGATTGCTGGATTTCCCCGCGAAACCTCTGTTTTCTTACTTAACAAACACTCTAATAACTCACGTAACTCTGCACTTCCTGGTTCTTGGGAAGAGGTAACAACAGGAACATCGAATTTTCGGCATAAATTCTCTCCTTCTAGATGTTGTTTTGTTAAAGGCGATGAGCACCTAAGCTGGAACACGGTCAGCGCACAGCTGCACAGTTGAGTGGGGACAGCGTTTATTCCTGGCTCCTATCGGAGAAAATCTGTCTGTGTTCAGAGGGAAATGGACTTTAATGCGTACTGTCAATTCTTTTTTGCACTTGTAAGTGAGAAAAAAATTAGAAAGTGAAAGGGTGGCAGTTTTGAGTTATTAAGAATGGTCTGGATTAGCCCCAACTTCCATGGGTCAGCACGAGGGGCCCGCTGATGCTTCCCATCTGCTTTCGGTTTATAGTCCCTAACAAAGCAGCACAAGGTATGTATAGCCTCATTGTTAGCGGTTTCCCTGCTCTTTTAAAGACAAAGACCCCCGCCCCCCAAGGTACTGCAATACTTCTAACTCCAATTTACAGATTAGGCAAAAACCTCTCAGGTTAGGGGTCACTGCAGGCAGTTGAAAAATGTCTTTGTGAACTTCCCAGTTTTCTGGCTGGTAAAGAAAATAATACAATAAAAAGAGCTCCCCCGTGCAAGAATTCCATAAAACAGAGCGGCATGCGAGACACATTAATGGTTTCCATTCCCGATGAAATGTTCGAAACGGCTTTCAGTAAGAGGGATTCCAGGATCTCCGATCCGAAGGTCTCAGCATCTGGGAGGTGAGGTCGGGGTGCTCGGGCTCTGCAGGGTCAGGAAAGCAGTGCTTCGTCCGCAAGAACTCCTATGTGAGTTTATAAGCAAGAGGACTTACCTTCTTTTAAGAAGCCTCGCGGATGCTCGGGGAGAATTCCACAGGGACCGCTGCTTTTCTCAGGCACTTTCTGGGGGCAGGAGCACCCCGGACTGTGGTTCTGGGAGACAGGGGAGCCCCACTGTGTGTCCCTGGGCGTCTCCCCTCTGCCCGTGTGGAGCTCTGGTGCAGCGGGTGGCCGGGCCCACCATGAGGCCTTCCAGATGGCTCTCATTATGGTCAGAACTGACCGATGGGAGCCCCCGTGGCCTCCTGGAAGCCGGAGAGACCGCATGGGGGACAGAGCCCCTGGTTTCTAGGAGCTAATGTTTCAAGGGAAATAATAACACCTTCCAAACACTGGGGCTTTTCTTTTTAGTAACTCGGGGTAATGAACCCTCTCCCTCTGCTTCTCATTTACCGGCCCCGTTTGTGTGGAAGTCACAGAGGGGAAATTAAAGCTTTTCCACGTCTCCTTGGGAAAGTAACCTAAGGTTGATGGGCAGAGATGCTTCCAGAAAATGGGAACAGGGCACCAGCAGGAGGAATGGTGGGGCGGGGACCGAGGAGGGCAGTCACAGTGGGGTGGTGGGGGGCCCTACTCTGGGGGTTCAGGTGACCCTGAAAGACAGGCACCTGTAATGAGCAGAGAGGCAGTGGGGGGAAGAGCTCCTGATGTTCGCCTCTTCAGTCCTTTTTCTTAAGTCAAATGTTGTTGTAATTTTGGCATCTTCTCCCCCCAACTAATGTGTGCTTTTTGGTGTGTGTTTGGCTGAAGACCGCTTCTCTTCTTTCCCACGTCTTCGGTGCCTGACACAACACTGAGCATAGAGTTGATGCCCGTGAAGATTGGATGAATGGATGAATGAGCACATAAGAAGAATATTTGCTGCTGTAACAATGTTGCAAAACTCTTCTTAAGGACACTTCTCAGGGTGTTCCAGTCACCTTTCGCTGTATAACAAATCACTCTAGAACTTGGCGCCTTAGAATCACAATGACATTTTATTATTTACGTTCCTCATGGTACCAGGGCTTGACTGGGATGAGACAGGCATTTTTCACTCAGCGTCTCTCAGATGATTGCAGTCAAGGGGTGGTGGGGGGCTGGAGTCATCTGCAGGTTTGCCCCCCTTGCACCCCTGGGGCTGGTGCTGGCTGTCGGTGGGACTCAAGACTGGAATACCTACAGAGGGCCCCTCCATGTGCCTTGCGCTTTCTCTCAATATGGTGGCTGAGGTGTAAGAGTGGCTGTTGCCAAGAAAATCAGAAGGAAGCTGTATCGTCTTTACAGGCAGCCTTGGAAGGCCCATAGCTGACCTTATACTGTAGTGACAGGTCTTCTCAGCTTTGAAGAGTGGGGACATGGACCCCACCTTTTGATGGGAGCAATGTCAATGTCACCTTATGAGATGGGCACATACAATGGGAAATCTTGTTGGGCTATCTGGAAATACAGTCACCATGGGTGATATGGCAAATGTCTAGAAGTGCAATGGATCTGTCATTCTGATGGTTTTCAGTAATTGTATGTGGGACCAACCCAATTGCTGAAATAGCTTAGCTGGACATAATTTTAGTTGGTTACTTTGGAAAATTGCAAGGGCTATGGAGCATAAAAAGGGGAGCTATTATTTAACTGGAAATCCAGATAAATTTGTTGTAAATATATCATGATGCAGGCAAAATAGAGGGCATATGCTCCTTCATTTGCTTGTTTCTTTACTCAGTATTTCTTTTTTTTCTTTTCTTTTCTTTTCTTTTCTTTTCTTTTCTTTTCCTTTCCTTTCCTTTCCTTTTCTTTCTTTCTTTCTTTCTTTCTTTCTTTCTTTCTTTCTTTTCTTTTCTTTTCTTTTCTTTTCTTTTCTTTTCTTTTTATTATTGAATATCCTCTCACTGCCTGGTCGTGTTAGTTGAATTATTGAGAGGGAAATCCTGTAGCTACAGAGTTGGAAAGTCTCCTAGACACCATTTGTCTTCTTCACTTCCCATGGCTTGATCTGGAGGAATTGCTTGAGAAAGTCACCCCGAAAGTTACCCAGGTCACGTGGTCTGGACACTTAGGGGACGGGGCAAGGTGGTGGGACAGACAGCCAGCCTCTCTGTCTCTGTCTCTCAGCCCCTGTCACTCTCTTCCTCGTCCTCTCTCTGCCTCCATCACACCATTCCCGGCTGCGTGCATGTGCGCATGTGCTTGGCGGGGGAGGCACGGGTGGCTCACGAGTACCAACCAGCTTTCCTTGTAATTTGGAACGAAAATCTCCCCAGGGACTGGTCAGCAAGCAGCTGAAAACCAGATGCTGGGCGCATTCTGTTGCGGACTGAGGAAGGAGACTGTGGCGTGGCCACAACTGGCCTTGGCCACGCCCCATCAGTGGGCCACGGATGGCCTGGGCCTGTCCCAAGGCCTCTCCCTGCCGGAAGTGCGTCATTCATTCATCCTGGTGGAGTCTCAAGTTCAAGTCAGACTGGGTCTTCGAGGGCCTCTAGGGGGCTGCGCACTGACACGGCCAGTACTCTGCTTGGTCTCGGTGGGCTCTGGTTCTCCTGGGCTCTGTTGTCACGCTTCGGCCGCTCATTCACTCGGCAGATGTCAGCCCAGTGCCAGCACAGCGACAGAGCCCTGGGGGCTCCGGGGGGTCTGCTGCTCCTGTCTGTGGGGAACCGGCTCAGGGGCACACTGCAGGGTGCTCAGCGCGTACTCCTTGCTCCCCGGAACAAACCTGGGTCACCAGTTGGGCCTCGCCCCCCCCATCCCCGGCGCCCTCCCCCTCCCCCGCGCCCTCCCCATCCCCCGCAGCCAAGGCCCCTGTGAGCAGGGCGCCACACTGGGCTTCTGCTCTCTGACGGCTGTCACCCGGCTTCCCCTCCAGCCCATTTGTGTCAGCCTCCCTCGGTGACCCAGACCTTAGCTCGGCCCTCCCATTCCTCAGTTTCCACTGATGTCGCTAATTGTGGGCCAGGAGTGGTGTGGACGCGGGCTCTGCTGAGCCTGGAGTTGCTCTTCTCTTCAGCCAGTGCCCTTTCTCTAGAGGGGCATCACAGTGAGGCTGAGCGAGGGGGCCCCTGTTACCACTTTCCACGCCTCGTCCCCTCCAGCACGTACGGTGCATGCAGAAAGGTCAAGTGTGTTTCCCCTTCAAGATCGCAGACTAACAGATGAAACACTTTCTTAACTATCCGTCCGCAGAGCGCATTGGAAATGAACCTCTGTTCTCCTGGCAGACGCAGAGGAAAATCCGTGGCCAGCCACAGTCACTGTGGCCTCTTCAGAGGTCGGAGCCTTACCCCCACGCAGCCCCGCCTCCAGACAGCCGTGAACAAAGCAACTCTCACCCACTGACCTCCCTCTTCTTCCGTATAGGAACCAAAGTAGAAGGGGAAAACAGGAAAAACTACAGATATTTTAAAGCACAAGTGAGGGGGCGCCTGAGCGGCCCAGTGGGTTAAGCGTTGGACTGTCATGATCTCAGGGTTGTGAAATCGAGCCCATATCAGGCTCCATGCTGGTCATGGACCCTGCTTGGGAATCTCTCTCTCCCTCTCCCTCAGCCCCTTCCCCCCTCAAAAAAGATAAAGTACAAGTGAGGACAAAAAAGAGGAAAGTTGGGGCACCTGGGTGGCACAGCGGTTAAGCGTCTGCCTTCGGCTCAGGGCGTGATCCCGGCGTTATGGGATCGAGCCCCACATCAGGCTCTTCTGCTGTGAGCCTGCTTCTTCCTCTCCCACTCCCCTACTTGTGTTCCCTCTCTCGCTGGCTGTCTCTATCTCTGTCAAATAAACGAATAAAATCTTTAAAAAAAAAAAAAAAAAAGAGGAAAGTTGCAAAATCAGTTAAATTTTTTGCAAACATTTCCAAGGTACTATGTTTTGCTTTAAGTGTTTAATGTTTAGAGGACCTAGAAGTCAGTGTAATCACGTTAATAGGATTATTTTCAAGAAAACCCCTTTATTTTAAAGTTTACTTTATTTAATTCATATTTTTATATATTAACATTGTATATCATTTTCATAAGTGATGTCCTGTAAGCATATCCTCAAAACTATAATGAAAAAAAAAATCGTGGGTACTATAAGGTATCTCTCACATATTATGGTATAATCCACATCCTTCCCACAATTCCCATCTCTGGAAAGGATCTTGTAATATCTGAGTTCAGGCAAAGTGCTCGCATGATACCAGCATTGATTGCACGGAAAACGAATGCACTCAAAATTGACCTGTTAATTTGATGGGACTTGCCTGGGAAGCCTATCGAACCATCTAGAATTATTGGGAAGTAGAATATTTTTTATGGTTTGGAATTACTGATAGTGCTGTAAAATAATTCTACAGTTTCCATGGTCAGATCTCACCCAGAAAATGATGCTTTTAGTCGTAGGTGTGTATCTGTATGGTTTAATTTTGCTCCGTATTCAGGTATGTTTCCTTAGGTTATACTAATGAACAGTGTAAATTTTCCAAAACAGTTTTCTGCATAATGAATGTTGGATTTTAATTTGAATGGATAAAAATGGGACAACCATGTAGGATAATGATACCAATTCAAAAAGTGTCAAGTGAAGAATTAGTCATACCCGTAGTCCCTGTAAGGGCCTTTTAAAGGGATATTTAGCACCCTCTAGCGACAGCAGTTCAAGCAGTTGAAAGGAAAGTCTGGTTTCCAGCTAGGAAGTAAACAAAGCAGTCAAGTTCTTTGGCCAATAGGTGGTTGCTTCCTAAAATTCGTGAGGCAGGATTATTTTTGTGCCTGTAAATAAAGGATAAAATAGCGTCCACCAGGCAAACCCCAGCTTGTCTTCTGGCCTATCATTGATGTAGAAAGGACATTTCCATTTGTCCCCCAAAACTGTAGTTTTTCCCAAAATATGTGCTGAGATTTGCATTGAGATACAAAGAAGACGATGAATTAACCTACATCAGAGTTCAAGTCAGTGCATTTAAACAGACCTAACACATTTCTGTAAGGCTCAACGGGAAAAGGACTGGCCTGACTCCATTTGAACTGCACGCTGTACCCCCGAGAGGGAAACAGCCTTCACATCACTGCAGGGAAAGAACACAGTGCAGAGAGGGTACGTACAACGCATGGAGGGTAAATGCAGGGGGGGAGGCTTGTGCGTGGAAGATACACTGTAGCCACAGTCACACACGCTCTTGCACACACCTGCCTCCAAGTGTAGGCGTACAGCTCCCTTAAGTCTGTAGGTTGCCTGTTTCACGCTCTTGCAATTGCAAATGCATTATTTATGACAGATGTTCTGTTCCTTGGCTTCGTTTCTGATTCCATTTGTGATGTAAATAAATTAGCAAATACGGAAACATATTAAGTGATATAGAAAGAAAACCACCTGAATCTGACTCAAAACAGACTTTGTAAAAGCAGGGAGAGCAATTGACTAGTGCAGGCGTCTCTGTAAATTTCCATCACGCAGGGGACATTATCGTGCAACTTATTATCTTTCTTTAAAAAGTAATATATAGTTTCTTTACAAAATAATTTATGAAATATCAAGACAAAATAAAGGCCGATATCTAGTATCTTACAAGTGAGACTGACACACTTAGAAAACTTCAGAGTCTAACTAGATCAAAATCTATGTTAATTTAAACAGCTCAAGATAACTTCTCAGGGTGGCCAGGGGTGATTGCTGAGGAAGTAACTGGGACATAGTACTGGAGATCTGAGTAGGGGACAGAGGAGCAGGACTGCCCCTAGGTGGGATGGCCACAGGCCTTTGTGTCCCCTCCAGCTGTGTGGCATGGGTGCTGGACTGCCCTGTGGGTAGACTGTGCTTTATGGTGACCAGTGCAATCTGAAGGCTGTGACATCTCTGCTTATCTCTGCCCCATTATATGGATGAAGACCTTGAGATGCATTTAATGGGTCACAAGTGGTGTATAGAATCATGACCATTGAAATGGGAAATTTAAAATTCCTTTAAATTATTATGCAAAATAATTGACCTTAGGGTTTTCATTTCTCCTCCTCCTCCTCCTCCTCCTCCTCCTTCTTCTTCTTTTTTTTTTTTTTTTTGCTTTTCTTTTTAGTCCTGAGTAATAAATGGACATATTTAGGGTTCTTAATACTGGTTTTAATAGTCCTGCATTTTTTAGAGGCATAAAGAGTTAGGTAAGAGCAAAGTTGTCAAAATTTGAGAATATATGCGATGCTTATGAAATTGTGTTCATTGAAATCATTGCTCCATTGGAGCCTGTGGAATTGAACTGACGCATGCTTCAAAATTAAGGAAATTGCAACTTGGTGTTGAGAAGTTGAGGATTTAGTATGTGATAACAATTTCCTCTGTTTAGATGAGTTCAAATCAACCAAGATGCTGAAGAATATATTAACCACTTAGGACAGGTGTTGAAACAATAGTTATTTAAATTGTAATTGGATTATTTCTTAATGTGTTGCTGGCGGGCATCACACACACACACACACACACACACACACACACACACACACACGCAGTCTTACCCAATGGAGGGAAACTGCACTCACGAAGTATGCTTTGAATGGAAAAACGGTACTTAACCGGTGTATAACAAGTGACTAAGAGCGCCTTATGCTGAGTATGTTCTCAGGCAAATCCTCCAATTGACACAGACGGAAAAGTTCCACTGAGCGATGTAGTTTTCCATTGTGGGGGCAGCTGCAGATGCTGGGTGCTTATCTGTAATCTCAGGCATGTCCCTGGCAAGAATCCTTGGGACATCCTTCTTGCAGCGCTTTCATGAATAATCCAAACATACGTTTTAAGATTCATGTGTCATTTTAGGGACAATATAGAGCACTTTGTCCTATTGTTTGACCCTTAAAAAGTTTGCATTTCATGGGCTGCTTCCAGGCTCTGCCGTTGTATGTGGGCGGAATTTAAGTAAACAAACACAGACTTCCTGAATGCTAGGACACCCAGTGGCTGGACAGAGCCCTGTCATCCTTGCTTCCTAGTGCTGACCAGAGTGCCTGGCGTACAAAAGACACTTTATTAACCCTGACTGGATGGGTTGACGTTGGGTAGATGAGACACAAGAGTAACTTCAGGGTTCTGTCACTAAAATTAAAAAAAAAAAAAGGAAAAAAGAACTACTCTCTTCTCGCTGTAGACATTTAAAAAGGAACCTGACTTTTGGTGCACGCATAGAGCTTGACAGGTGCAGGTAATGGTGAGCTGCGTGTCATACAGATAGTTATGAAAACATAGCACGTTACGTGTTACTCATAGAACTTTTACATTAAAATTTAATTTCTATTTACTGTCAATGTTTGGAAATCTAGATGAACCAAAGGAGGAGGCGGGAAAACAAGCAAGAAAAGAAAGATTCTCCACCATCTGTACTGTAGTATATTGCCTTAGTGCTTCTGTCTTGGCTTTTTCCTTTTAGCAGAATGGGTCTGTGATATAATTCTCCTTTATCACTGGATTTTTAACTTACCAGGTGTAATATCATAACAATTTTCCATATCACTGAGTATCGATCTACATAATTTTCCTGCAATATTTTCAGTGATGATGAGCATTCCTGTGAATGGATGTTTAACACAGGGATCAGTCATTCACGAGCAAACCTTCTTTTGTGTCTCCGATTGGCCCCTGACATGGGTCTGCCTGGTTACCTGAAGGGTGGCTTCCCCCCAGGAGGGCTGGTGACTGGTCAGAAGGTGCCCAGTCCTTAGGCTGCTGAGCGATCTGGTGCTGAGGCCGGGTGTAGGTGTAGGCTTGGGGTAAGGGCGAATGGGAAGATAAAGTGATATCTTTATCTTTGGATGATTCCTCCAGGATAATGTTCAGGAAATGCTTTCTGCGCTACTATATTCTAATTAATAGATACGCCTTATGCTTTCAATAGCCAATCAAAGTTAAAAAAAATAACTGTGCATTAAATATTCAGAGAATACCAGGCTTGGATGCTATGATGCCATTCCAGATACCAGGAATTATTATCTTTGAAGATGCTAAGAAGCGAGTGAACATCTTGTTGTTAGAAATGAGGAAGATCTGACTTTTTGAAAATTTGTGGCAGGAATTACAACTCATAAATAATCTAATACAGATTGCTTTCTATATTTGTGTGCATTTTCAAAATTCGACACAATGAAATTTATAGATAGAGTCTTCAGGAAGTAGACCAAATAGTAGTATCTGGTTTTCTGTTTGTAAGTATCCAAGAAAGAGAAATTAGTCTCTACTAAAACAAAATTTTTATTAATTAAAGAATAAAGGATATATATGAATATACACATATAAGCATTATACATATATATTAAGAGAAAAAAAGCGAAGCAAACGGTGTAAATTACCAATAGTTGGAGTAACTGGGTGAAGGATGGTAAGAGTCCTTTGTATTATCTTTTTTTGTACGTTGGAAATTTATTTCCACGTAGAGAGTCAAGAGATTTCACTGTTTGAGCTGAATTAAGCAGTAACCAAGGAACGGGGCTGGATTAGGAACCAGATGAGGGTGAGGTAGGACCAGGCAGCACTTTCTCCCCACGCTCTTTTGTTAGCAAAGCGTTCATCCTGTCCCTTGGGGAACCCACAGGAGCACTGCTCACTGGGGTACTGTGGTTAACATTTAACATTGACGCGTCTCGGGAGAGCAGAAGCAAGGAATCCCAGGGGAGCCGAGAGCGTTTTTCTCAGCACTCCTGAATCCTTGTGAAAGCTGCCCAGATAAAACAACTCAGTGCTTTGAAATTTTCAGGGAAACAAAATTTTAATCAGCCTGCCATCTCGTTCATTGTTCAGAGATGAAAAGAGGGGAAATCGACACCCGCTCCAAGCGTAGATGCTGAGAACTTGAAGGTTCTGATTTTGACCCAGAACTGGATTTCTTTTATTTTCTCTTTTCCCTTTGTTGTCTCCCTTTGTTTCTTGGTTTGTCTCTTTCTCCCCTCTCCTCCTTCTCCTCCTCCTTCTGTCCTAACACAAGGGCGTGAGTCAGGGGACATTAGGAGATACGGGGACCCCGGCTAGTTTCGAGAACTCGGACAGATGCCGAGAAGTCTGAGTGAAATCCGTTCCCCGGCCTGTCCATCTCTGGCCCCGAGCGTGGCTGAATGACTCAGCTTTGGTCTCTCCCATTCTGCGGGTCCCCAGTGGAGACCACACCTCTTCCCCGGTCCCACTTTCGTGTAGCTACATTCAAAGCCAAAGGTGGTTTCTTCCAGAGAACAAGTAATTTCCTGAAAATGAGTAATTAAAGGCCTCAAATCCTCTAAGGAATGTACAGGCCTCCATTAGCTGTATTTCCTTTGAGTGGAAAACAGACGTGTGGCCCTGAACGTGCAGCTTGGGTTTTCAAACACTTAACGAGGTCTTCACGTGGCATCCGTGCGTAGCCAAGAGTTCTCTCAGGGTCTGTGGTCTGCCATGTTGACTTTTGTCAGAGAGGGACCGGCTTGCCCACCTTGTAAGCCATTTGTAGTATGATTTTAGTTATTTGGGTCTTATTTATTTATTTATTTATTTATTTATTTATTTATTTATTTATAGTTCTTTGGATTTTAAATCAATATTTAAACACCAGGATATGACAGGATTATGTCTCCCTTTATTTGCCTCGCTTACCTTATTGGTTCTCGAATCTTGGTGTTTTCAACTGGTCTCTTGCAGAACAAATAAAAATCGCATGTGTTTGGAAAGAGAAAATGAAACTCTTCTGGAAAACTCACGTGAGATGTTGACTAAAGGGAGGCCGTGAAAAGTCCGCAAGCAAATGTGTTATTCCGTTAATGTGAAATAAGGTCCCCCCGCAAAGTTTCCTTTTGGGAGAAAGGGGCAGGGAGCGTGTGGGGAGGAGGGGCTCAAGTCCTGTGTCCCAGTCCTGGGGCAGGTCCAGGGACCTGGGGGCCCCAAAGCCCCAGTGGCAGCTGTAGGGGGCCCTCCATGCCTCGTCCCGAGGTGCTTGCGGCCCGTGTGAAGCCATGCGGAGTCCCGCCACATCTGCATCCTGCCCGGGGCAGCGTGTCGCACGGCACACCAAGTCACACCTGCTGTGGCAGTCCTTGTCCCAGGCAATTGATGCCTTTTTTTTTTAATTAAAAAAAAATCTTCTGGCTGCATATCATCAAGAAAAACAACATTGTTTTCAGGGTCCCTTATCTCTCCACTCCCAAATATCCTGTTTCTTCGGGCTGGGCCGCCAGGACCAATAGAAACCTCTTCCTGCCATTGGCTGACTTCATTTCCCAGACTTAGCACAATCTCATCCGCTCTAAACAACCTCATCAAAACTACTTTCTGGTCAGAGAGAAGCAATAATTATTATTAACATTTATTAACGATCAATAAACTTGATTGCATTATGGCCAGCACTATTAAGGTAAGGCAAGGGTTCCTTTTCTTTTGACAAAATCTTGTGCTTGTTACTCTTTTCTTTGGTTTCCTTTATCAAGGCAGATAAGTCAGGATTGGGCAACACCCCCACTACCACAATAGAGGACAACAAGATTTCCTCTGCACTGCCTAGTAAATTTCCTTTTTCCTACTCCAACCATCCGCAAGGCTTAAAAACTTCAAACTCAGAAAAAAATTGGGGTTTCTAAATTCACTGTTGAGTGCCGTGGATGACTTTTGCAAAGGCTTTTTGGAGCGCGTCTGAATTTTCATATTCTTTAACTATCCCTAGCGGTGCGTGGATGTGTGATCGGCTGGAAGGCAATGGACGCGGAGAGGTTGGAGGGCAGGGTCGGAGAAAAAGATGGGCTGGTAAATGTTGATCTTCTGGATGCTCTTGAATGACCCCTTAGCCTCAGGGGTGCCAGCCAGCCCCAGTGGCAATGAAGAGATACCTGGCAAGTGGCGGCTGGTCATGGGACACGCAAATGTTGATTTGGTTTTTGGATCCTTCATGCTGAGAGTGGAGTGATCTCATAACTCAAATGGTGGTCGTTCGGTTTGTTGGGTGACATATTTATCTTTAATAAAATACTACTCCTCTGTGCGCTGTGAGTATACGTTCTTGCCCGTCATGGTTGCTTTGTGGGAATAGAAGAGCTGTGGCGTACGTGGTCTGATGTGTTTTTCTTGCGAATGTCTCTAGTAGATAGCATAGAGAAATTAATGGGGAGGTGAATCAGTGTGCATGGGAACCTAAACGTGGCCTAATTCCTGTAAGCGAAGCCGGTCAGATGGTTCGTGCAAGGCCGCGGCATGGAGTCTGTGAAGTGGTGGGCTGTTGAGCTGTTTTCAAGGCCACCCTGCCTTGGTGACATTTGTAGAAATGAGAAAAATCAACAGCGAACACATAACTGAAAGGAAGAGAAAGGAAGCTTTATTAGTTGCATGTCTTTCGTTTTGCTGTGTATTAGTCTGGGAGGCATTTGGTTGTATTTTCATCAAGGGTCTTGGTGAATTTGAAAGCTCATGAATGTGGAAGTTTGCCCAGAATTGGGCCAAGGCATTTTCAGAAACCCTCCTTGGTTTGGTATCTGAAATGTTTGTACTAGAGGGTAGGATGAAAACCCACCATAGGAGCTGTGTCTTAGAAGCTTTGTTCAGTTTTTACTTCTCCAGGTGTGTTTTGTTTTTCACGGAATGTTCGATAACATATATGAAAAAATCATGTATCAGAGACTAACCTTACAGAGGTTTTTCCTTCTGTGGCTTCAAGGATTGGAGGCTGCGGAAATGTAACTGTCATGGGAAAGACTTTTAAAATTGGGGGCTTGATGTGCCCCTCTTTCAACTATATGAGCAGAAATCATTCGATTTTGTAATGCAAAATGCTACCCTTTTTATTCCTATTTTCACTCCTAATTGCGTCCACATTTCGTAACAATTAAATCAAATAGTCTCTGTGAATTTTGAATAGCTTGAGTGCAATTGTATGTGTTTCCAAAAAAAAAAGTCAGTATGTTGAAGGACATCGAAATAACAGCCCGTCCTTTAGAATGCAGGGTATGGCTTGTGAAACATACAAATGTGTTACGCTGTTTAATTTGAAGCATACATTTCTGAAGATATGAAGGTATTTCGAAGCTTGAATGTTTTGATTCTAGAATAAATTTTGGGTCATCAATACTTGTCTAGGATTCTATGCCTGCTTGAACATTTGATGGTACTGGTTATATGTATGTATATTGTATATATCTCAGGTGAACTTTAAAATGACTTCAAGTGGATCCATTTTAATCCTCTGTTCAAATAAAATAGCCCCTCTTTATAGGTAACTTCCCTTAAAACATGTTCTGTTGGGCTTCCTGGGTAAAGTAATGAGATGATTTTACAGACTTGTTTATAGAGTGGAAAAAGGCGGCCCGAGTCTGTTGACTGCAGTTTTAATTATGTGAGTGCAAAGCTCAAATTAGCATAAGGAAAATTACGGCTGTCCGTTGGAATTAGGAAACAGTCTGTCATACAGGCAATTTCTAGTCTCTAACGCATTCTAGTTTTTTGTTGTTGTTTCAGTAAATAAATCAATTAGTTGCTTAAGCATCAGATGTACTGAAGTTGGTAACTCCCCATTGGAGTGGGCTTTTTTTTTTTTTTTGCATTAATATTTATAAGACCTTGTGAGGCACTATGAAAAGTTAGAGGTTTTTATCCCGTCTTTGTGACTCTCGTCATCATTTTCTCTTGGTGTTTGGAACTGGGAATGGAAAGTTTCTATTGGAAGAAGCAAAGGAATTTTGGGGGCTTATCCGAGAGTGCCCGTTTATCTCTAAGTGTCCACGGATTTTAGGGTCGGATTATAAGAGTTCTCATAAAAACATGTAAACATCAAGGGTGATGTCCCCATAGGTAATTCATAGATCAGTTTTGGTACTTCTGTCTGCTTTTTGGCTTTTCCACCATCTGACAGTACTGAGGGGTGCTTAACACCCCGTTCCTCTCCTTCTGCACAGAACAACACGGTGTTGCTTCCAGACTCCAAGGAGCCAGTTGTTAGCCTTGGAACTTTGGTTGTGCTTTGGTTAGGACTTTTAATCCAAACTCCCAGAAACTTCCCTGACCCTTTCATTACACCCTGGGTCACTTGGCAAGTCTAATGAAGCCTACGATCCCGTCTCAGGATAAATGCTTTTAAATACATATAATGCGATACTTAGAGTGATAAAGCATGTGAATTCTGTCCAAGTACAGTTCAACTCTTGGACTCCTCCGGTGCCCAGTGAACCCCACATTACAGTTCCTGATCCTAGAGTTTCAAGATCCTTAGGCTTAAAAATGGGAATGTGGGGATTTTCCGTTATCACAGAGATCTGACATTGAAGGACAAGGAGAGAGCAGTGCCAGTGGAAAGCATCTTAGGAAACAGAAAGGATGTGGAAAGTTACAAGGCTGGATGAGGGAGCACACTATTACTGTTTCAATTCGTTGTTTAAAGAAGTTACTTTGATTTAACAGAGGTTGGAGGGTTTGATGATGATTGAAACATGGTGTTAATTTAAAAACATATTGCTTATTTTATAAGTTTCATGCTTTGCACATAGCAGGCACTCTATTTGCCATCATGCGTGAAGGAAAAGTTAGTGAAAAGCTCAGGGTTTATGAAGAAAGTTCATCTCCTAGGGTTTTGATGGATGTGATGAATGAGTTGAATGGCTCTAGGCATGAGAT
Source organism: Ursus arctos (assembly GCF_023065955.2). Lineage (NCBI taxonomy): Eukaryota > Metazoa > Chordata > Mammalia > Carnivora > Ursidae > Ursus > Ursus arctos. The sequence continues at coordinate 88,195,804 of NW_026623056.1, read as the reverse complement.
GTTTCATCAGCCCATTGGCTTATGCGGAATGAGGATTGTTTCAACCCTCATTACTTTGGGGGGAGACTCAGTGGCAGTGGAAGGAACGTCAAATGGAAAATGCTGCTGTCCTGCTGTGTCAATGTCATGTCCCCAGAGCAGGCCCTGATCTTCTGTCCTTGCCTGGAAGTGGAAGCCCAGGCCATTATGTTCAAGTGCTTGCTGCTTGCATTAGTGGGCGGTTCCCCGATACAGTTTGCCCCCAGCTGGATGTAGCACACGTCTCCCTAGCTCCCTGAGTGTGTGTGCACCTGCATCCCCTCAGCGCCCTGACTCAGTGACCGTGGAAAGGAGAACAGGGAACAGTGAAATTTTTGGATTCTTTCCCATTAAATACTCTTACATAGGATTGTAGCGCACTCAGAGAATGTTCTGAAAGCCTGAATCATTTCTGAATTATCTACATTTTTTAAAGCGATTATCTCATTATTATTATCATTATTTTGCAAAATAGACCTTTATTTAAAAAAAAAAAACCCTACACACATACATACTTACGCTTATTTAGGTCCCTTGAAAAAGCATACCTAAAAATAAAATAAGTAAAACCACCATTGTGGATGCCTTCAGGAAAATATTACTTCTGTGTTCAGAACTGCGGAGTAAGTGTTGACCCAAAGCAGAAAACTGCACCGTGGCATCCCAATAACTTGGCAGGCCCACTGATTTAATGGCTGACGCGGAAGAGAATCGCCATGCGGGAGGCCGTGGGAAAGCCAGGACTAGAGTTTCTCTGAAATCTAAGATCTTCCCAGAAGAGTGACAGAGACAGTCTCCAGGCCTTGCTAGTGTTTGGTGGGACACTCTGCTCTGACAGGATCTTCTCTTCGGGGCTAGAAAATACCTCAGATGCCACAGGACCCACCTCCTCCTTTTGTCCCAACGGGATGGAGGACAGCTGTTCTCTGCCCTGGTGATTCTGTCGCATGGCCCGTGAGACTTCATTTCTTACATCGGGCGGCTGCTACAGGCACACCTGCGTTCGGAGCCCGGCTAGTCACGTGACCTTGTGTGACTTGACCTGTCTGACCTCAGTTTCCTCACCTGTAAAATGGGGTTCTAATGGCTATTCTGTTTTGCGCTGGTACGAGCCTCTGGGATGTGCTCCATACATGGCAGACGCCATTGGACCATCCCAATGGATTGAGCCTTTCCTTATCCTGCTTCGGTTTTGAAGCCCGGAGCCGCACAGTCTCTGTTCCAGTGCTTTTGAAAAGAGCAGGGTCGCTTCTGTGTCAGTACCGTGGTCTCCCCCCGAGGGCAGGCCACACCTGGGTCTGGGAGGCACCAAGCTAGGAGAGGTCAGGAGGAGCAAGAGTGTATGGGGAAGGGGGTCTTTGGGTTAGGGTGCAACAGGGCAGGTACCAAACCCACAGGCAGGTAGAACATGCAGGGGGTCACCGAAGGTGTGGCCGGTCAGAGGGTTGGTTTAGCTCTGTTCTGAGGGCGGAGGCTGTTTGCTGTTTTGCTGAAGGAAGGCAGAGGCCTCCAGTACCTCTTGCTCCTGATTAGGGCGAGAACAGGAATATTGGAATAGCTCTACTGTTCTATTTTCTCATTAATTTTGAAAAATACATCTTGTTGTTTTGCACAAATTATAGTAATAAAACATTCTTTTTGTAGAGAAAACGAAAAAAAAATCCTTACACAGTCAATAGAAGTTGCTCCTGATCTCAACCAAGCAGAGAGAATTACTAACATTCCTACTGTGTGTTTCTCTCTGTCCTTTTGTCCACCAGACTATGCATCCGGGTGTTCTCAGTTAACGTTGTTCTAGATGAATTCCCCATGTCCCTAAACATTTTCCCCTAAGCAGAGTTTTTAGGCTTCATTACATCCCATCTAAAATAAATATTATCATTTATATAACCAATATCTGGTTACAGCAAATAATATTGTTTTCCATTTTTCAGTACTTACATTGCAATACAATCTCTATCTCATTTTTTAAAATTCACTTTACTACTATTAGTGCTTGCAAAAGGAATTGTTGGGCCAATGGGCATACATATTTTTAAGGTCATATTTTTAACTGGAAAATTTAAATATTTGCCAATTAAAAAAAATTACCGCTTGACTCTTCAGAAGGATTGTACCCGTTCCCACTTCCAGCCATGGAGGGGGCCAGTTGCGTGCATTTACTCAATTCAACTATGCACATTTTACCCTCTGAATCTTTGCCATTCTGACAGGCTAAACTGGCACCTCACTTTTATTTGTGTTTCCTTATTTACAGTCTTTCCTAACTTTTTTTTTTTTGCCGTGAACCTATTTCAACCGGTGGCCACTGTGACCTTTGGATCTATTTCTTATTCATGCCTTCATTCTGTTTGATGAAACTTATTTCCCACACATTCCCCTTATTGAACTTGGCTGAGGCATGTTTTCTAAAGCTTAAGATCATTCTTCATTCTGTCTGTTCTCTTACACTTCATTGTCTCGTCAGCACATACTCCCAGCTCTGCTTGTGTTTGTGAGTGTGGGTACTCTGTGAATATTTCACGTATACAGACCCATGCGAGCCTTGGAACTCGTTCTTACTGACAGTCTGTCCCCCTCTTTTGTGTCCTCAACAGCTACTGGCAAAGGAGAGGGGTTCAATGAATATTTGTTAAAATTTTTTTAAAAATTTATGTGAATTTTTTAAAAAATTAAAATCTTTTGCAGTCATAAAGAGAACATTAAGATGTCAGAGTAATTAATCATTATTGTAGATTTTAAGTGGAAGTTGTGTTTCTTTACAGATATTTCTCCTAGTCAAATAAATATTAATTACATAGAATTAAATTGATGTTTAAAAGCGCTTAGGGAAACGTTTTTAAGAGGGAGCTGTTGTGTCTTGAGTTCCTAATCCAAATTAACATCATCCTCGTACCTGCAGAGAGGCCAGGCTCTGTGCTAGGCTCTCACATTATCTTGTGTGACACCCGTGCCCCCCAGATTCTGTTGCTTTTTGTACACACGGGGGTAGAGGATTAGAGAGGCTGAGGAACTTGATCAGGTAACACGAATCCATTCGTCTCCCCTCAGTTTATCATCCTGTGATCTTTTTCCTGCTCTTTGCCTTCGCCTCAAATATTAAATGGTTGTGTAGGAAAATGATGTATCAAATGATATAGTGATACATTAAGTAACTGAATAATGGAAATTATTAAAACTGGCTAATTTTGTTGCTACTCTCGTGTGAAAAACTCCATAGGCAACAATTATTCTACTTTTGGTGACTAATCAAGATAAGATGCCAGAAAATTCGAGAGCTAAAACTCCAGCACCCATCTGTATTTGCTTGGTGACACGAATTCTTTCCCATATTTGGCAATATCCAAGGGGCAGTGGTTCCAGGTTCCAAATCAGCTGCTGATTTAAATTTCCTCATCCCAAGTGTCCACTTCCTTGCTCTCGCCTTGGCCTCAGTAGCGAAAACGCAGCTCCGTTTTCCATCAGACCTTACAAGTCTTTCAGCGGGGTGCTCGTGGGACTCAACGCTGGGAAGAACGGTAACTGTTGTGCACAGATAAGTGTTGAGACACGTAGAAAAGAAATGCCAAGGCCAAGCAGAATTATTTATTTTTAAAGCCACATCATCATCCAGTCATAACATGGACGTCAGGGCTGTTACTTCCCATGTTTTTGTTCAAGACAATGCGTGTCAGGTTCTGGAAAACGTAGGCAAGAACATTTATCACGTATCCGGCAAAGAACCCGCATTCTTGTATTTCACAGATCCACCTTTAAATTCTTCCACCTTGGTGATTGGACAGCTGTCTTCCCCTTATAAACTTGCAGAAGAGCAGATTGATTTTTTTTTTTTTCAGGGACACCGAGTCTGTCCTGAAGGCAAAACTGCCCCCACCCTCGTAAGCATGTTTCCCCAGGGCTGGTACCAAGTGCATCATCCCATCCCCTTTGGGTCCCACTGGGCCTTTTACTGCGTTTTATTTTTCAGACTTAAAAGTAGGCATGGGATGCTCACCTTTGAGGAAGAGGAAGCTGTTGAAACAACACTTCAGAATTTGTCAACACAATTAGTTTGTGTCTCAATTTGAGGTAGATTTCCCAAGACGTTGCTCCAAGTTAGAAAAGAAAAAAAGTGTGTGTGGTTTAACATTGCGAAGCGCTCCTTGGATCTGTGTTGAATGTATGTATTCCCTGATGTTCCAAAGAGCTAAGAAGCTGCAGGTGAAACAGCAAAGCACAGCCTGTGTTTATCTCAGGCCGAGGGGGACACGGCTACCCTCCGTGTCTTCACAGCATCCTTAAAATAGCCTCTGTGGGGAAAGGATTGGTCTTATCTTGCTTGCAGAGGAAGGGAGGGGAGGAGGGAAGGGGCTGGCTTGTGACATGGTGGCCGAGCTTGATGCAGTGGGAGGCCCCAGGTGGGTTCACCTCTTTGGGGCCTTAGCACCTCCTTGGGGGGGTGGGGGGATGAAAATGGTCTTCCTGGTGTTTCACCCTCGACAAGTACTTAACCTCACAATATCTGGAGTTTTCCATCTGTGAAAGGGCAATAACAACAGTCCCTACCTCCCAGGGTCCTGGCGAGAGTAACTCAAAGTTACTGAGCGCATGTGAAGTACTTAATAAACGTTAGCTAATTTTACTATCCACCGGAGTCAAATAAATTTTTCTTCTAGGACTAAAATCAGGAAATCCACAAAAGCTATTTTTTTTCCTTCTCATTTCAATTTCTGCAACAGTCAGTGAATTGAGGTGTTTTGTTTTTTCAAGTAGCCAGTGTTCCTCTAACATGTTCTTTTTCCCTTACTATGAAGCAAAAACTCTTACAGACAGTGAGTGCTCCGTTACTCACAGCACCTTATGTGCCCTGGAGGTGACTTACAGCCGTGCTGGGAGGTGCTTGCTACCTGCTCCTGGAGAAGACCCTCGGGGCTTTGTCACTCCCTGCTTCTCTCCGTCTATCTCATCTTCATGCTCCTTCCCTCCTCTTTCTCCCTCTTTCTGATAGCTCACAGCCCAAAGGAGGCTCGAAAACACAAGGGACAACAGTACTGAGAAGGGAGGACCCTTCTGACCCTCATGGATGCTCAGGGGTCCCTCTGGGACCCGCCTCCTTTCCCATCACGCTGGGTGTCCCAGATTCTCCACGGCGTCTCCTCCCAGGGATCTGGGCCGGTGCAGGCTCGCAGGCCTTCGGTCTGGGATAAGGATGTGCCGGGAAGCCGGGCCAGGAGGCGCCTCCTGCGGCTGGTAAATGTCCTCAAAACCCCGAGCCTCACATCTGCTTTCGAGTTCTATCTTCCACTTCACCTTAGGTGAACTCTTAGAATTAGAAGCGCGTTTAGAGTCACACGTAAAGTAAGAATAGCGTCCAAGGTCGAATCCACGTGACTTTATGAATTACCTGACCTGGGAATTACCCATCCCACCAGTGTGCGTTTACACGGATGGTCTTACTGACTTCACCTTTTGAGCCAGAGACTATGAGCTCTGTGAAGCCTGCGTTAAGCTTTAGAGGAGGAATAAAATTTACTTCGCTAGAGAAGCGACCCCATGAAGAAAACCACTGTTTGTTTCTTGGGTTCCCCCGACAGAGTACCTTCCGTCCTCCCCAGAAAGCCGTTCCTATTGACTCACTTCTATGGGAAGCACCATCGTACCGCAGTGTTGATAAGAGGCTGCTTATGAAAGAAGCACACATATATTTTGGTGAAGCCTTGTTCTTTGCAGATGGAAAACATCTTTTTTTGATCACATGTTTACTGCTTCAGTAAACAGTAAAATGCTGCTGCAGCAATTGCCTTGAGGATAAAGGGTTTGTAGACAGATACTTCCTGCGCTCACTTCCTACGCAGATAGCCAGGCAGCCAGGGGCTCACCGCGGCAGGAAGGGCTCCCACTGGAAACTTCCCCCGCGCATGTGTGGCTCGTCATTCACTGTCTCCTCTCCGAGGGGAATAAACCTGTGGCTACAGATCTTCTGGCAGGATCCTCTATCTCGAAGCAGTGGAAAATCCAGCGTCTCTAAAGTCACGGCTTCGGTCCGTTTTCCTCCCTGCTCTCGTCTGCTTGCTGTGTTGACGGAGATGAGTGTGACCAGACGGTCGTGACTGTAAGAGGTGTGTCGTGAAGGCACCTCAGTCTCCTGGGAATCACCATGAATGATGCATGAGGCTGCTTTTCTAGTTGGTGGAAAATGAGCCTCTTGGGAGATTCAAGTGCATGTCCCCCCCCCCCTCCCGGGGGTTATTTAGAGTAAAGATCATTTTAGATTTTGCTTTCTTCAGGCAAGCAGAGATCGCCAGATTTGGGTACAAAAATCTCAGTACACAGACTGTTCTCTGTGCTGATCTTACACCAGCTCTTAAGTTCCAGCGAATGCATTGTTTAGGTCCTTTGAACCAAAGCACATAAAACCACAGCACACAAACATTGAACAATGGGGCATCATCAGTTATCCATCTACAGGATGTGTCCTTACCGACGGGCCCCTTTGTGAGGGAAAATAATATACCGAGTCAACAAACAGTAACACTTAACAATAAACTAAACAAAATAAACAGCACCTGAAAACCGCTCAAGTCAAGCACGGGCAGAACTCCAAAGAGTGATGTTTACATCCTCCCAACACGGAAGCCTCCGCCTCCACCCGCATCTCCTATGGGTCCTGAAAATAATCCAAAGACTGAGCTGCCTTTAGTGGTTGAGTCACGTCACGGTAAAGCACCCCCTTTGATGATCGGGAGGTGCCTGGGCGCTTGGCAATGTCAAGAGCACAGTGTCCGGTAGGGCCCCTCCCCCCGTACCTACACCGCAGGTGTGCATGACTGCCAGGTGGGGAGGCGGCTGGTCCTTGACCCCGAGAAGCTGTCAGACGTGCTTAGATGTGGTGCTGGCTCAAGGAGAGGCTAGTACACGAGTGAACCCTAATGCTTTTACCTACAGTCACTCCATACATATATTTAGGATTGCCCGAAGAGATATTTTCATTTGTTGATGAACTTTTGCTCTTCTTGTTGGAAGACACTGTAAAATCTTAGGGTCCTCCTGTTGGGGTGAAGACTGCTTTCCTCCTCTGCACCCTGATTGGGCAGCTCTGTTACGTTTTGCTGAAACTCCCCGAGGCGTCTCCCAACACAGCTCCTTCCAGAGGCTACCTTCTGCCACCTCTGCTTCTTTGTGAACGGACCTCTCTGATCTCCCAAGTCTGTATTGGTTCTGGTGTCCCCAGAATCAGGGTTCTGTGATGCTGGTGCAGGGGTGCACAGCAGATAGACTTGACTTTGATGCGGGATGGAGCAGCACCCCTCCTGGCGTCCTCCCTGAAAATCACCCCTGTTCAACTGGGGCTTGTGGCTGGGTTCCCCCCCCCCCCGTCTTGTTTTCTTTAGCCTGAAGTGGATACACGTTCAATATAGCCATTGAATAGCATATTGTTCAAACAGCAACAATAATAAAACCTTTGTTCTTTTTCCCCCATTTCGAAAACAATTATTGTAGGATTTTGAAAATAAGCATTTAGAAAAGGAAATTAAAATAATTGATTTTACACCATGAAGGGTCTCTGAAGACTTGGTACTTTTTGGATTTGGGGGGGGGACTTTTTTCCATGCACAGAGACATACTCTTTAGAAAGAATAATAACATTTGAGAAATTAAACTCATTTTTAAGAGTCCTTTTCTACTCACTTCCCTTTTTCCAGGATGGAGAAGAAAAGAGGAGTAAGGGCTGAATTTCTTGTGATCCCCTTTAGAGATTAAGGCTCCATATTCTGTCTGTGGAGCAGAACCAGCTTGCCTGGGGCAGGTCCTAGCTCCGCTGTGCCCTGGCAAGGGCACTTCACTTTCCTGTGCCTCGCTTGCTCATCTGTAGAACAGAATGGGTAATGAGAATAGCGCCTGTATCTTGGTGGTACGCGCATTGGGTCACATGTGTTCATGCGCAAACAGTGTTCGCTGTTAGGAGCTCTTTGGTGACTCACCCTTGTCTTGTTCCTAGTATTTAATTTACTCTCACATCTTAACTGCTCTTTCTGAAGTAATCCATTCTTGACTGTGTTTGTTTCAGTGTTCGACTTTTGAAAGGCATCCTCCAATACATTTTGGATATCTATCTAAAGAGACACTGATCTATTTCATCTGAAGAGATGAGAGGCTTTCCCTATATATTATGTGCTTCTTTCTCAGGCTATTTCTTTGAGGATAGTAGACACACCATAATAGAGTCCCCACTGGGGGTCCGTTCAATGGTTCAAGCAACGTGGGACTTCAACTTTTAGCCACTGAACTCAGCTGCGTTTTCACGAGCCCAGAGAACCAACGATTTTGAGGAGCCATAGAAAAAACAAGGTGGAGGACTGTGAGGTGTTCCCTGTCACCTCCCTTGCCTTTTCTGTGAATGAACGAATGTATTCCTGCAATGGAGAGCAAGCGCTGGTCTCTGCAGGGGTCCTAGAGTAGAAGTCAAGTGCTAGTCTGAACCAGCTACTGTAGCTGGTACGTTCTTTACAGGAGGAAAGGAAACATCTCTCGAGTTCTCATGTTGCCAGGTAACGTCCATGATGAAGGATCTGTGGAACCTCCTTGAAGACCAGAAACTCTCAAAACACTGGTTGTTAGAGTTCAGGATTCTGTACCTTAAGTTACCTGGCTGTCACCGTGTCATGCTTTGTTCATGATGAACATGCCTAGTAAGCAGTAGGCCTTTACTGGATCTCTATTCACTAACGAATGACTATCTAGCTGGGTGATAAGCGCATGACTGAGTGCATTAATTAGTGCGGAGACGCTTGCTCACATGTTGTGGAGAACTCATTCATTTAATTCAAGGAGCAATGATTGACTTCTTAGTATCTGCACAGCGTTGTGTTAGTTGCCCCTAGAGGTGATGAGGGAAGTTGTGGTTTTGATCAGAAGACAGAATTATTACTGTGTCTTGGGACCAGTGTCTTGAATGCCCCCACGTCACCTGTGAATGCCTGACACACTTAAGCATGTGTGTCCTAAAGAACCTGCCCATGTTTGGGGAGAAGGGGCTGATCGTGGGGCTGTCCAGAATCTGCGATTGGAACATTTGTGAGCATGTGCCCGAAAAGTGCGTGCCTCTCTGCCGGGCCACAGTTGGAGATGCTTTCCACTTGAAAACCAGAAGCAGAAATATGGTCTGGGAGCCTGCGTTCTATTATGTGACACCTGTCCGGATGGGGCAAAACCAAGCTTTCACTTTCGCTACGTGGCAATACCTATCAGTGTTTCTATGTCCAAGGTTTGCCTTGGGTCATGCCTGTGTTCAACTGTTAGAATCCATTACACGGAAAGTCTTCCTGGGCACACAGATGAAGAACTGTGTTTAATGCATTATGATGGGCACTGTTGTTTCTCTTTTTTTGTTACTGCAGCCACTCCTTTGCAGTTTCAGGGAAGCTGCGACTTAATTCCTTAAAACATGTACTGGTATCCAGTGTCCTAGTCCACACGGAGGGTCCGTAACCACCGGTGAGTCCGGCGGCACGTTACTGTAATTATTATATAAATGACATCTGCAACGGGTACGATGTGGTGGGACACTTTCCTAAATAGCTAAGTTCTTTGTATTCAATTGCAGCACGATCTGCTTTATGAGAAAGATGGACTTTAATAGCAATTAACAACCAACTTATGTAAGCCAGGTAATAAAACTGGATCTCCTACTGAAATTTCAAGGTTAGCAAACATATTATTTAGCTTAGTGAGCCTTCCTGGTTAAGCCGTTCTATATCAGCCAAAGAAAACGTGATCTTTCAGAAAACCTAACGTAATCTGTTATCTTGGTAAGGCTTTTTTCTATGAACTGGTTTTCAATGTAATGATTGATGAATTTTGCTCATTGTTGTTTGTCCTGCGCCTAGGACAGTGCCTGACACATGGCGAGCTGCCCCATAAATGTTTGCTGAAATGAATGAACACATGAACACATGACCAAATGTGTATCCAAATCTTTCCCTAAGTGGGACACATCTTCAGCTGCATAGGTGAATAAAACAAATCTGACTCGGTCCCTCTTGGAGCAAAAAACTACAATGTAGTTTTTAAGGACTCAGAGAAAAGGCAAAAAAAAAAAAAAAAAAAAAAAACCCAAAACCCAAAAACCCTTTTATTTGGGAGTCCAAAAGTTAGAGGAAACTGGATTGGCCATGGAGGGGTCCAGTGTTTCTCAACGCAATTATACTTTGGGTCCGTATACCCTTAATTGTTCTTAGGATAATTAAAAGGAATTCTTAAGAGAACTAAGATTTTGTTGGGGAGAGAATATTCATGAAACAATCACAATTTGCCTAATTTGCCCACAAATGTTCCTTGGAAAAAATGCTAAAGAAATTAAATTTTCATTTCCATTGGCTGTTTTTTTTTTAAATAACTTCTAACATTGTTTTCAAACAAATAAAATTTTGAGACATTTAAAGATCTTTGTGAAGACACCTCCCCATGTGATGATGACTTTCATTCGAATGTGAGCCAGACGTTCATGCCCCCATTAGTACAAGCAGAAAAGTTCCTAAACAGAAGAACGAGGGCATTGTCAGACAAAGGAGTTTACATGGAAAGTTTGACAAACTTAGCAGTATTCTGAAAGCTTCAGGCTCTCTGGTTGCTGTAACCAGGGATTTACCTAATGCTTGGCATAAACTCAAGTACTTTTGGAAAGTGTGCTGACTCTCTAAGGCAAGCAGTGGGCCATACCATGCCCCCCAAACCGCAAACATTTTGTTAGAAACGGTGCACAGGGAGCGTATTCGTTTCCTAGGGCTGCCATAGCCAATACCCACGAACCCGGGGTCTGACAACAACAGGACTGTATTCTTTGGCAGTTTAGGAGGCCAGAAGTCCAAAATCAAGGTGTCAGCTGGCTCAGGTCCTTCTGGCGGCTGTGAGGGAGAGTGGGTCCCAAGCCTCTCCCAGCTTTAGATGGCTGCCTGCATTCCTTGGCTTGTCACCACATGCCCTGAACTCCGCCTCTGTCCTCCCATCCCTCTCTCTGTGTATCTGACTGCTCTGTCCTCTCTGGTCCCTTACAGGGGTGCTTTTGTTGGATTCAGGCTCTGCCCTCCTCTAGTACGATCTTCCCCCAATCCTTGCCTTAATTACATCGGCAGAGACCCTACTTCCAAAGAAGTTCACATCCAGGGGGACGTGGGTGGGAGGCTGCCATTCAGCAGGAAGGAGACAAGGCAGGCCTGGAGGTGGGCAGCTTCGCCCGGGCTTTGGAAGAGCAGGCAGCCCCTCATCGAGAATGCTCACGGCCGCGATGCTGGGATTCTGGCATCGTGCTTGTGCGTAAGTCGCGTTCGGGAATGTGTGAATGTAGTCAGTTTCCCGGAAGAGCACGTCCGGCCCCGCGGCGTGCACATCAGCCTTCACACCGTGCCATCCAGCGCGATGATCAGAATCACAAATCACTGTAGGGCGGGCGTTCCCCCCACAGCTGTTCCAGTTTCACAAGATACTGGGTGTGATGCTGTGGTTTTTCCTTATCTCATAGTTCTACTTGGTGGATGTCAAGAAGCGCAGCGAGGTTGGGGCCACCACAGGGCTCATCAGAGTCACGTGGGGGCCTGGCGACGCAGGCAGCCAATCACCCTCCCCACAGGCCCAGTGTAGACGCATGGATGAGTGTGCTGTTTGCATCTTATAAAAAAAGAAAGTGATTCTTGTGGCTTTTTCGAGAAAGTCCTCAAGTTTAACCTCCACGGCCCTAAGATTAAGCTCATAAAATGGCATCATGTCCTGTGTTACTGTCAGGCACCATGATTTCATTTTCGTCTTCTGGCTTTGATATCTGCTGGTGTCATGTCTTGTGACATGGAGCTGTCACTCCACCAAGACGTGAGCTGCATCTTAGCCCTGACCATGAAGCTTCTGCAAGGTTTTCATGGGAAAGACATGCAAATTTAAATCAAGGACAGTCAGGAGCTCTTGTTCTGTTGTCCACGTGTGCCCTTATCTACTTGGAGGGCACACAACAGTCCTCCTGGTATGAAAAGTTGGCCAGCCCGTCTCCATCTTGCCAGCAGCTAATACACGGGAAAGCTCCCAGTGCGACTGGGAGAACTGGACCCAGGGAATCCTCTGCTTGCATCTCACATAGTTGCAAATGCAAAGGTGGTGAAAAGCCCTGTGAGGCAGGGGTCAGTCCCTCGGGGTGTCCTTCACGACTTGTGCCCAGGAGTGGCCAGAAGAACGCTCTGGAGCACACAGTGCATGGTCTCCTGGCTGTGGCCCTGGGAGTGTGTCCCCGGGTGGTAATATTGCCCACGGGGTGCTTGTACTCCTCCCATGCTCCTCTCTCGTTCTGTTACTAGAGGCCGGTGCGAGTGAGACAGGCCGTGGAAGCTCAGCCCCGTCGCGTGCACACCCACCCGCGAGGCCTTGAGTGTCACGACTTACCCATTGGAGACAGAAACTGGGTTCAAGGGATAAGATGAGATCGAATGTTAGCCTGGAGTATTTTGAGAGCTGTCTTTGGTCGTCGTGAAGCCTGGACTGAAACCTTGGGAGAGAGAAACTTTAGAACATGCTAAGTGAATGTTCTCATTTCCCCCCTTTTATTATTTGTTTGCGTTTTAGACTCTGAGGGAAGGCCCAGTAGCAGACAGGCTGGCTGTGCAGAGCTTCGGTCCTCCCCATCACTTTGTACGTGTGCTCACGTACTCGTGTGCACCTGTTCTGTGAGCTGTATTTTGTACCCGCCTGGGTTTGTGGCCACCTCTAAGGCACAGGGGCCTTATCCTTTATCTGTCTGTTGTTAATACCATGTCCATAAACCCAGTCCAGGGGCCCCATATAAGAGAATGTTCCTGGGGCATCTGGGTGGCCCAGTCAGTTGAGCATCCGACTTTTGGTTTCAGCTCAGGTCATGATCTCGGGGTCGTGAGATCGAGCCCTGCTTCAGGCTCCCTGTTTAGGGGGAGTCTGCTTAAGACTCTCTCTCCCTCTCCTTCCCCGGGTTCATGCATGCTCTATCTCTCTCTCTCAAATAAATAAAAATAAATCTTTAAAGAATGTTCCAGAAGGCTATTGCCTGATGGTAAGTTAAGTGACGTCAGAGGTTTCTCTTTAGTGTTGTGGAAGTTAATCTCACCGGAGGGCCCCCTCACCAAGCGGTGTTGTACGTGGCCTATTTGGTTAGCCCAGTCGGTTACAGCATGTGCTGATAAAGGCAAGATCACAGGTTTGCTCTCCATGAGAGCTAATAACTTCTCAGAGATTGAAAAAAAAAATCTCCCTTCTGTGACCACAAGATGCATTTACTCATGCAGTGGCCTGCGTGGTTGGAAGAGAGGAACCCAGGGCAAGTGAGGGCCCGGCTCCGTGCAAATGTCCTTACTGTTGGGCAAAAGAAAAAGAAAAGGAAGAAAAAAAAAAAACATTCAAGTCGTGTTGCTCTTAGCAGGCGTGTGTTCCTGCATGAAAGCAACAAAACCCAACTCCCCTACAGCTAGCGATTTTATTTTAAAATGCCCCGAGCGACTTTCCACGCTAACGACCTCCAGGGGCTCCAGCGGAGGTCCAGGTTACCTGAGTTCCGAGCAGAGTCGTGACCCACCTCTCCCCCGGCCTTTGTCATCGGCGCACATCTGCAGAAAGAGGCCGTTTACATGGAATTCAAATCTGGTTGTTTAGTCTACAAGGAGGAGGGGAGGAATCTGTCTCTTTAATGTTTATAACGGTTGGACAGAGCTTGGCGGGTGAAGGTTAATTGCTCTCCGGTTTAAGCAGTTGTGTGCCCAGATGGGTTATCAGAGCCGAACACTCGTTACAAGATTAATCTCATTTCCGACAAGACTTCCCTTTCCTTCAACTGATTTTCGCCCAGCCATTGGAGCTGTCATCAGCCGTTAAAAGAAGGGCGGATTACTCTGGGATATGAATGTGGTATGCAGCGAAACAATGCGGAGTGCTGTCCTATCTCAGGGAACATCTTTAGGAGAACACATTTCAGGGGTGTTACGAAGGCTCAGGCTCGTAAACAGCCGGGACAATCGGGCCACTTAACCCAGCACTGCCGTGAAAAGGCCCAAGGCAAAAGCCATTGCCTCCCTCTGGCCACGACCCCGCTCTTGTAATATAGAATGACGTGTTATGGGCTTTGTTCCCTGTTGAAGATTTTTTAAAACTTGTCTTCTAATCAGATCTTTATTCTCAGGGCCGGCCACCTAAGCGGCGGGGAGTTTAGTTCACTGCGTCCGCACCGAATTTCTGTGGCTGCACGCACCTGCATGAGGCCCGTTCGTTTAATTCCTGTGCCCATTTCAGACTTCGGTTTAAATTTGGAGAGCTCGTCACATATTGGCCTAAAGACGCTAGGCAGATTTTTCTTTATTTGAGGACAGACAGCTTCGTGTCTATGGTTTGTCTCAAGAAATGCTTCTAGGAGCGTGGCAGACGAGCAATACCACGTGATCCCTTTGGGATTTGGCATGTGGGAATTCATGTATTTACTGATGATGTATTGGACACCCATGGTGACCATCAGTGTGGGGGGTATGTAAGCAGGACAGATGGACCCATGCAGCGCTCTTGATCCAGTGGGGATGGGAGGTGTGACAGAAAAATAGGACACAGTGGAACAGTGATGATAGAATCCATCAGCGGTAAGAAGTGTGGGGACACACAGGGTGGTAGGGGCTCCAGGGCTCCAGGGTAGATAAGGTGACTGGGGAAGGCTGTCAGGCAAAGACAGAAAGGAAATGTGAGAACCAGGGTTGCATATCCGGTGGGAGAGAGCTGTGCACTGAGCAGAACAGCAAGGGCAAAGGCCCTGAGGCAGGGACAGGCTTGGGAGGCTGAGAACAGTGACTGTACTTGTGTGGCCGCTGGGGAGGGGTGCTGAATACAAGTGGTGGGCATTGTGGCCTCTTGTGACCTAATTCCTCAGAGGCAGCAGTGCGAAGAATCTCCTAGCTAACAGAGGGCTTGTCTGTGTCAGGTAGGGCCAGGTGCAGCCTTCCGTTAGGCGTGACAGGCCTGGCGAATGCCTTGGCCATGGGGTACCAGGGCAAGGGGGAGGGGTAGCCTTTTCAGGGGCCCAGAGTTAAAAGCATGGAGAAAAACGTCAATTAGTTAGGTTGCCGTCCCTTCTCCTTTCATGCCACGTTCTGTACGTTGTCTCTTTTCTTGGGCTGGGCTCGTTTACGGCGTTCTCCAGTTTCCTATGTCTCAAAACCTCTTTGCAGCCGCTTCAGTTCCAGGCCATTTGGTGCGGTGTCTCAGGGGTTAGATACTAGCAGGCAGCTGAGTCAGAACGCTGGGGATTCCTAACAATACGCTCCAGGCAACTTAGTCAATTTGTGAAGGCTCAGTTTCCCCATCCTACAGTGGGTGACGGTAGCTCCTTCCTGAGGCTAGCGTGTGGGTTCCATGGATGAGTTCACACAGGCACTTAGGAGCCTGCGATGCTGTGATCGTGTCATTCACACCAGCGTTATTGTCACGAAGTCCTGCAGTGTCTATAATGTTTCCTTTGCCTAGACTCATGCATCTCCCTGAGGATAAATTATCATGAAGCCTGGAGATAATTTTTTTGGTTAGAGACTTCTTATTACATGTTCTCCAAATAAAAATGAGGAAGCTAAGTTTTCCATTTCCCTGTCCTTCCTCTTCTGACCTGCTCAGCATAATTCAGCTGCCATGTGTCCCCATGCTATTACAGTACCATTGACCCTGTGCCCTCTGCTGCACCTTTCGCCCCCGTGACTTATTCCCCTATAGCTGGAAGCCTACACCTGTCGCCCTGCTTCACCCATTCTGCCCATCCCCCACTCCTGCCCCTTTCACTCTGTTTCTTTTATTCAGAAAAGAAGGGACAGTCACCGCCTTCTTCACAGGCAGGACTGTCTTGTAAGAGCAGGTGTTTTATCTCATGGCTTGATGAGACTTTTTTAAACCCTCAAGAGGCCCATGGTTTTCAGGGCAAAAAGCTGAGGAGGAGAAGAGAGGCAGGATGAGAGCTGGAATCTTTGGTGCAGAGTCTGTCCTGGGCCTTGGATGGATGGTGGCATTGAAGGCAGAGCACAGCCCCCACCTGGGGACCCAGTGGGGCTCTGCAACCCTAGAGCACCTGGGATGAGAAGAAGACGGCAGAGCCCAAGATGCTCGGCCAACGTGCAGACAATGGGACGTCTGACCACCTAGAAAGATGGCGCCCAATGGGTTCTCGTTTCTTGGCTTTCCCCTTGAGACGTTCACCGTTTCCCAGAGGCATCCTTCTAAGGAATACATAAGCCATGAGTGCTTTGGGGACAGTTGGGTTGAGAGAAGTGACAGGAAATTCTCAGGCAGTCCAGGACCAACAATGGGGCTTGCCTCTCACAGTGACTCAGTTGGTGACTCACACATCGGTAAGAATTGCCCTCCCACATTTCCCTGCTTATGGGAAGGAAGCACTCCTTAAATACAGATTTGCTCATGAGTAGACTTCTAGCCATTCTTCTGTAGCCTAGCCCCACTCTGATGCCACCCAAGAAGGAGTCGCTGGACTCATTTTCCCAACTTCCTTCTTTGAGGTTGCATATCTATCCGTCTCATCTGTCTGTTTTTAAAATTTGCACCCATTTAGTTCCAAACTCACCCACTTAACAGAGGTAGAATTTAGGTGAACTTTAAAATGTTGTTCATTTCATGCAGATAAGTACAACTTCATTTCACAAAATGGCAGCATCCCCAAACTCCATCTTCCCCATGACCTCCCGCCTGGACAGTTTTCTCTGTGGCCCCAGAGTTGGAGGATATTTCTTCTTGGGTATTTGTAAACACTTCTTAATTTCTGACACTCCCAAATTTGAGTCAGTTTCCCATACGTCAGGGCGGGATTAAGTTTGAATCATTCCTATTTCACCACTCACTGGTATCTAAAATAAATGTTTTCTTATTTAAAGTATTTTTCAAAAAAGAGAGAGAGAGAGAGAGAATGGTTTTATATAGAGAATTGAATGTAGGATCATGTTTATATAAAAGGGGGCTCGGCTTCTCAGAGAACAATGGAAAGCTGAACAAGTCAAATGAAGGGATTTCTGCTAAAGATGAACGATTTCATTGAGCCCTCACCTGCCTGGACTGCGTGTGGTTGACAGCAAAGTGGGGCTGGAGGGCTTAGAAATCAAATGTAAGAAACTGCTCACGGTGGCTCGGTTCAGTACAGAGTGTCCGTGTGGTGTCTGCGCTGTGTCCTGAGTTATGGGCTCTGAGTCACAAATTTACGTTCGAGAGGTAATTAGCATGTCCCTACTCAACCCGAACAGCCTAGGTCGCACCAAAGGGAGAAGAATCCTGGGTGTCAGGCTTCCGATTTGGAAATGCCCCCAGAAATGCAATTAAAGCTTCCAGATCAGGACCTTGGTCCTTGTCCACTAAGAAAGTTCAGGCCCCATTCTCCTGCCCCGACCAAGAGAACCAGCTGTGTTCTCCTGGCCACACGGCTGTTCCTGGAGCCTCCGGCTGTGGAGCCCCTGGATCTGGCCAGCTCATGCTCTTGCTTCACAAGCTTGTTACCTCCCTTCTGTGGCTCCACTTCCACAAGCTTGGTGTGCCACTTCCCTGCAGGAAAACCTTTTCTGGGTCCTCATCACGTGTAACAAATGCCTAACTGCTCAGTACGCAGGTGGGGCCATCCGAGTCTCAGACCAGGGATGCTCCGAGACCCTGGTACCACTGCATCGGGATTCCCCAGCATCGTGGGCACTCTGCTCTACTCATGTGTGCCCACAAAGCCCTTCTCATCCCCTAAGGCCCAGTGGTGAAGTCACTTCTCTCTGAGGCTGCTTGCTTTATACACTGAACTCCTGCCTAAGAATATGCTTGGAGGAAGGGGTCTGGGACTGTAGGATGGTTTTAATGCCACTGTTACAGAAGAATGGGCATGCAGAGACAGGAATTCCAGCCCTGGTCATTCTATCTGCTGGCTACAGTAGAGCAGTGTTCATCTTTCTTGGGAGGGGTCTGGAGTAGAAGATGGGGAGTACGTTCGGTTTTGCTACTCAGGATTCCTGAAAATGGCACATGACCTAGGTGTTAGTGGGATCTGTCCAGCCATTTTTATGAGCAGAGGTGCAGTGAGGCTACCACTGTCCAAAGGGACTCCTTGGGGACCCAGTCTGAGGCTGAGACTCCCTCGCACTCAGGAAGCATGTCCTGCAATGTGTTCCCATGTTCATCTGCTGTAATGAGCCTGATACCATTCATTCTGTACAGAGTACACACAGAAAACGTGGAATTAGCCATGACCATGGGATGTGATCCATGCATACGGCCATTCTTGAATATAGTCACTGGGGGAAGAAAGTTCAGAGTAGGAGAAACAAAAACCATCCAAAAATGGCACTCGACTCCCCCAATTATTTCTACTTCATTTCAAAAAAATTTTTTTTTTAGAAATAATTTTAAGTTTACGGAAGGGTTGTAAAGATAGCTCAGAGAGTTCCCATATCCCTTTACCTAGTTTCCCTTTGTGTTAATGTCTTTCATAACCAGGTCTCCTTTGTCAAAACTGAGAGATTGACGTTGACACAATGTTACCGTCCGGGAGTCAGGAAGCATGGCTCACACACGAATCCAGCTCACTGCTTTTTCTTTGTATATAAGGTTTTATTGGCATTCAGCCACACCCACTGACTTACGTGTTGTCTTTGAGCACTTTTGCACTATAGTTTCAAAGGAGACCACATGGCCCACAAAGCCAAAAATATTTACCACTCATTCTTTATAGAAAACAATGCTACCTCCTCCTTTTAAAGAAACTGCACACTTTATCCAAATTCCCCCAGTTTTCCACTGATGTTCTTTTTCTGAAACAGGATGCCACACTGCATTAGCTTCCTTCGCTCTGGGACAGTGTCAAGTTCTTCCTTGTCTCTCATGACCCTGATGGCTCTGAAGAGCACTGCTCAGACATGTTATAGAATGTACCTCCTTTGGGGTTTGTCCCAGGTGGGAAGAGCTGGCAGGTACTTAGGAAATAAACACCTAAGAAGTGATGTGTCCATCTCATTGCGTCCGATCGGGTGGCTACATGATGTCTGTCTGCCTTCCTGCTGGTGATGCTGACCTGAATCATTGGGTATCTGTTGGTTTTCTCCACCAAAAAGTTCCTGCTTTTCCCCTTGCCATACCTTATTCCTTGTCAGTTCAGTTAACTGAAATTAGTTACTAAGGGCAGCCCATACTCAGCGGGAGGGGAATGAAGCTCCATCTCGGACGGGGAAATATCAAAGATTTTGTGGACATATCAACATAACAACAGGAATCAATACACAGTTTGCAGGAGATATTTGGAGGGTGTTCAAATACCCTGTTTCTCCTTAAAGCGCTGGCCGTTAATTGTAGCGCCTGTCCGCACATCTTGCCCGCAGCAGTTTGGACCGTGGGCTGCTGATGCTGATTTTCTTTTTCTCTCATTCCTTCTACGGTTATTACTTGGGGTTTGTCTGTAAAGAAGAGTTGTCTCCTCTCCCCGCTTAGTTACTTGATTGCGTTATTTGTTCACGTGAGGACAGGTATTTGGATCTTTACTTGTGCTTTGGCTTGTAATCCGACGCTCCTGCGATTTATTTTGTGGGACGCTTGTTCCAGCTCTGACCACGGCGTCGGGAACTCTCTCTCAGGTTGGTTCCTGTGTGCTTTTGAAGAGTCTCTGACTCTTTTTGTTTACTCTTTTTTTTTTTTTTTTTGAGCACTTCCTCCGTTTCCTTTTGAAGTACATTTTTGTAGACTGTTCCGTATTCTGAAAATGCCCCATGCTTCAAAGCCCCCGCTCAGAAGGAAGTGGACCTCAAACAGGTCTGAGGTCCTGGGCAGCCGGCCCTTTGGTGGCTGCTGCGAGCCTCACGCCGGCTCTGCTGGCCAGGAGCTGAGGGTCGGCCCTAGCGGCCACGTTCAAGTGTGGAGATGGGGCTGCAAAGCTCATTTCCTTTGGGCCCTGCTGGGGCTCCTGGAAATGGGAAAACAGGAGAGGGGAGCTCCATGGACACCAAGACACGGCCGACAATCTTGGCCTTGCAGGTCTGAGCAGAGTTGGCCCACGTACAGCCACTTCCTCCTAAGGTCACGAGAATGAGAAGCTGCATCGTAGCTGTGACTTCTTCCCTCCTCCTGCCATTGCAATTCAGGAATGTCTTTTTCAAAAGGCTTGCTTTCTTTTCTTTCCCCCTGACTCTTGGAGCTCCATCTCCCACATCCCAGGCCTTGGGCTCTCTGAGGAGCCCTGCACCGGGTGCTTAGCTCCGTGGGGGCAGCAGACAGGAGCCCCTAACGCGGAAGCCTCACCCTGTGTGTTGCTATGGACAGTCAGAGTGTTAGAAGTCATAAGTAACAGACTCACAGTCAAGCTTTGGGAACACAACCCATGTCTTTATAGACCAGGCATCATAGAATCTATTCTATGTCTATACAGGGGGGTTAAAGGATCACGTAAAATAGTAATTGAAAGGTGTTCATGAAACTGCCAAGTGCTCAACAGATAACCCAGTAAAGGACTTTGCATAATGGCTAATCCAACATCTATTTCATGGGGCTCCAGAACACAATTGAGTCTCTGACGACTCAAGGGAGCCTGTCTGAGTACGTCAGCTCAGCCACATGCACATACTGCGCACTCGGAAGACTGGACTACGAGCTAGGGAAGGTCAAGGTCACTCGGTGCCGGGGCAAACCTGCGGGAACGGACGCTGGGTTTCTCCGTACCCCGGGCACAGCACCGCCTCGGCTCTCTGGTTTATGGATTCATTAGAGCTCAGTTGGCCGTCATGGATGCCAGTGATGATACATAAACCCTACAGATTTTTTAAAAAATTATGATAATTTGTAGGAAGACCACAATTAGATTATGGAGTTCAGTGATGAAATCAGGCACATAGTTCCATCACTTAATTTAAATATTAAAGTAAGGAAAGACAAGAAAGCTGGGAAGGTAATGACCATGTTGTGGTGCTCAGAGCAGATGCCTCTTGCCTCCCCCGCGGGAGGGTGCTTGTGAGCATGTGGGTGTTTGGGTTGCCATGACCGTGGAGGGGGGCTCTGGCCATCCACGGACAGAGCCAGGGATGCCTTAAAGACCATCTGCCCAGAATTCTGCCAGTTCCTCCTGCTGAGAATGGCGATGTCTGTAGAGCTCATGAGGGAATGAGGAATTCCTTAATTATTAAAAAGACCGATGTCTCATTCTTCTGAACATATTCAGGGACACTGAACATTTACGGTCTATCCCAGCTCTGCTTCTCCAAGGAAATCCACCATGCTTCACGGTGGGCATCAAACCTAATTACAGATCTTAGGCAGATAATAAAGTTACTCAGTGACCAAACTGTAATTCGCTTTCTGCAAGTGAAAAAAAGGAGTTTAGCTTCCTTGCTTAATTCTATTTAATCCCCTTCTTTTCTGAATTGAACAATAAGATCAAAAGTCCGAGAATTCATTGGCCAAAAAAAGTGAACATGATTCACAGCCCCAGCTACTTGTTCGTAACGGAGAGCAAGTCTTCTTCTGACTGCACTGGGGAAGGTTAGTATTAAATAAACCTGTTGTGGAAAATAAGGATCATCCTGGGGAAGGGAACCCCTGTCAGATTTTTCAGGGTCTCAAAAGCCCCTCAGAATTAACAGGCTCCTAACAGATCCTGCCTGGAATCCCAGCCCCTCCTGTCTTCTGTGGTGGCCTCTTGTGAGTCCTTAACACTCACCCAACACCGCGCTCAACTTCCACTAATAGGACGGCACTTTTAATAGACTCTTAGAAACAGGTATAAAGAGAATATAATGGTGCCAACGTTGACTGTACTTCTGATTTTCTTCTTTCTATGCCGAGAGCTGGCTCACTTCCTCTTGGTTCCTTGTGCAAGTCTGTATTGATGAAACAGGGTGACCGATATAATTATAAAATGTAAAATGTTGAGGAGAAGAGACGCCACTGCTCAGGGAGGCCAGGGTTTCCTATTTCTGTCTCCTCAGCCCTGCGGTGTGCACATGTCACGTATGTATTTGGTAAGGTGAAGGCAGTCATGAGTCATGACGGGAAAAGACACCCAGGGAACCCTTATGTGTGAATGATTTTTTAAATTATATTAATGGAAATGATTTTGAAAAAAACAATCCTATGACTTTGTTCAGTAGCTTAGCTAAAGCTGCAGACAGGACACGGAAACCCTACTATTCTGTCCTTTCGGCCCCTCGTCGGCCACATCGCCATGTGACGTTCCTTTCACGAACTTCAGTTCAGATAAGTAACAAGAACAGAAGCGGTACTCATGGCGAACACTTGGTACTTATTCTATGCCCAACATGGTCTCGATTGTTTCGTGGATCAGAACAGGTGAGACAGACGGAGGAAGCTGCCGTCCCCGGGTCACAGATGCGCTCTCTGTAGCTCCGTGCTGTTAAGTCGCCAAGCAAGGCTGCGCTGAATGAATCCATTTAGCGACTGTGAGGTGGGCCCTGAGGTCACAGAAGTGAATCCGAGACGTCGCTGCCCTCCAGGAGCTTACAGTTTAATGGCCTGAGACAGACAGAAACCATGAGGTGCGACAAAGATGTACATCTATTGTAAACATCTGTATGCAACACAAAGGACACTCGCACAAAGGCCAATTCCGAGGGAAATTGTTAATACTTGTGTATAAAGATTATATTAGATCGAAACGGGATTGGGTGTGTAAACGAACTCTGTGAGCTGTACAACAGGAGGGACTATGACGGGCTGTAATTCCTACTCCAACGTTACCTCGTTCACGTTGACAATAAGCCTGTACATTTCTCTCTTTCTCAAGTAAAAGCAAGTCACGCTTACCAGCTGCCTAGAAATTTAGTTTCATGCTCCTCAGTTTGTTCAAACATAAATATGAAAACTCACTTATTATATCATAAACGCATTTCTTACCAATTAATATTGCCTAAAAGGAAAGGAAATACTTCACTGTATTTCCTAAAGGGAAGAAAGAAAGTTGCTCAAAGTGACAAATACGATTCTAGGGGAAAACAGAATGCAGATAACTATATCCATATGTGCTCAGTGATTTTCCTGAGAAAGCTGGATCTTCTTGAAGCTTTAGAGCCCAGCTCCCATAGATGATGTTTATGAGCATTGGTGGCTGAATTTCGATGAGATGACATTCAGAGAGATGGAATTTTTTTACAATAATGACGTACGATTAGCAGGTAGATCGAATCCTCGGGTCATCTTGCGAGAGGTCCTGATTGTCTCAGTGCATGGCCCAGAGTCACGAGTCAATAAATGTTTGGTAAGTGAATTAATGAGTTCATAGATGGATAGACTGAATATTAAAAATAAGTGTGGCCAGAGTCTGAAGATGAGTTTGAACTTTGGCACGCGTTCCTTGGCTTCTGTGACTGAAACCGTTCTTCTTAGAAATGCGTGTGCGGTGGAAACTGGCAGGGGGCCCTCAGTGGTCCCTTCAGTTCCATGGCGGCCTTGGGTTTGCGTTCTGGTTGGACAAGGGCCGGAGGCCTTGCCTTCCAGTCACGTTTTCAGAGTGAGCACACTGCTTTGGCTGAGAGAGCATGTTTATTTGGGGTGGCTTGATGGGGTGTTAGGTGAACCGAAGATCCCCGCCATCCCCCAAGACTCCCCTTGGGTGGCAGTTGCCAAAGGGGAATTCAGAATGTTCCATTCTTGCCTCTATCATGACATTCTTTTTCAGCATCATTAACTGCGCTCAGTAGGGCATCCGGATCTCCACAGTCATTCCAACGGTCCTTGTCAAGGAAGAGATCTTTAGGAACCAAGGATGGTGCTAAAGGACTTTGGGAAATCTTTGTCTCAAGTTTAATTTTTGTTGTTAGAAAACAATGAAGCTGACCGTGTCTATTCCGTGTTAACCCCAGTTTCCCGCTCCGCATCCAGAGAAGCACACGTTTTCCCTTTGCATCGAGCTGCACAGAAGCTCAGCAGGCCCTACGGCAGCCCCGCAGGAGAGAGCAAGAAGCCAGGCAGGGCCATGCCAGTCGGGAGATAAGAACTATCGATTGACTGACCTGGGCAATGAGGAAGGTGCAGAACTGCATGAACCACAAATCTCACTTCCCTGGCTCTCCACCACAGGCCTTTTCCTGGAAGCACTGATAAGTCCTGACGTGGATTGAGCAGTGTCACCTTTTCCCCCATTGGCTGATGGCCAGTGAATGCTTTCAGAAGGCAGGAAGCTGGAGGGAGAAAGACAAAGGCTCGAGTGACTCCTGGAGTGGGTAACAGGCCACGGCCTGAATGACCCCGAGCTGGGTGTGCATGGAGCCCGTGTGCATGGATTACACATGGGTGACAGGTCTAGGTAGCCCTGCACACACTGCCAGCGTGCTTGTGCGTGCTGCTAATGTGGCTCGCTTCTCCCTCCGATGCCAGGAAAGGATGCATTTTGTTTTGGTATGCAGACTCTCCTTGGAATTAAGCAAC
This sequence comes from Ursus arctos, assembly GCF_023065955.2. Lineage (NCBI taxonomy): Eukaryota > Metazoa > Chordata > Mammalia > Carnivora > Ursidae > Ursus > Ursus arctos. The sequence goes on along the minus strand of NW_026623056.1, from coordinate 88,171,378 downwards.
AGATTGTGCAACCGGACTATGTCCTGCTTTTCTGTTGTTCGGGCGCTGAGATATAAGTACGAACTCTTGGAAACCCCAAAGTCAAGATGCAAGTTAGCAGATCCCTCTCTGGCCTCAAATCCAAGTCCTTTGGAATTGGCAATACGATGAGAACACATTGGCAATTTCAAGACCCTTTGCTGTGGGTCTGCCAGGTTTCCCACAGACTTCCTCCTGACCTCCCTCCTCTCCTCCTCCATCGCCACCAGCATACCTGCCTCCACTGCACCTAACTTGCTAGCATCATGCATTTGTTCCTTGGAAATGTGCTTCTGATTTCAGATTTCAGTCTCTGGCTCCTTTTTGGGAAACTGGTAATGTATAGAAGTCCTGGGGCCAGGTAGGAGGGAAGAGATTGCGTTAGGGGCAACAGGGCAAGACACCAGCTCGTTCCCTCCCCTGAACGTACATACTCCCTCGGAAGCGTTAACAGCATAAGCTTTGACATTGGTGCATCTCTTGGTTATGGCTTTTGTGGTGCGCTGGATCTCTCTCTGAAATTCAAGGTGGCACCTCATCCAGCTAAGAGCAGGGTCCTTAACTCGGTGGCTGGAATCCCAAGAACAGGGTCCTGATTTTCAGCAGCACATGCACATGTTTCTTGAATCAGTAGAAAAGGAGGGTTTTTCTGGAAAGTCAAATGATGTTGGCCATCCGTTGCCGAGTTAACCTGCCTCTCCTGGTTGATTGGGAATGACTTTCATTGCTCAGGTCGCTCGCAAGTGAATGCAAGAGCAGTCATTAAGAAAAGCAAGCTCAAGGCCCCTCTTTGCAGGAGAACTTAAGGGTTTCTAGGGTCCTGGTGACACATTGGGAAGCTGGTATTTATTTTGGGACGGCAGGGTGACACAGTGTGATTATTGTTCCTGTAAAGGAGCACTGCCTTTCAGTGCATACATGACCTCATGATTTGTTGTGAGTTGTCCCACCTTCAGAAGAGACCATAGACCCAAACCAATGAAATTTACTGTCCGTGAAGTTGGTAAATACAAGTCATGGCTCAGATATGTGAGTTGATTCTCCATAGACCCTGTGCCTGTTTGGGTGGTCAGTGCCATTTTATCATAGAATTGCCCATCCTTAGATAGAATTTTCCAAACTTGGCTTTCTTTAAATTGATGGCTTTTATTTTTGCTTCCAACACATATCCCTTCCCACTGGGCAGTGGGTCTTCAAGGACTGTGAGCTCATGAGAGGCCATCTTAGGAAATTAAACCGCTCCTCTAACGTGGAACAAATGAATTACATTCTAAAATTCATCTAAGTCATAATCAAGCGTGTGCCTCACCGAAAGAGGAGGGATATAATCCCAAACTAGATGAGGTGATTAATATCGTGGATGGAAAGGCTGTGAGACAGTGGCAACCAGGATGGAGAAGTTATGGAAACATGGAAGTAAGAAGCCCATGTTTTGTGCAGAATGGCCCATCCAGGGCCTTCAGAAATGAGGACTGTGGATCCAATCTGAGTTTCTACAGCCTGCCCACCGCACGTCATCCTGGGCCTTCTCCAGCTCACAGGGGATGGGCCTACTGGTCTGACTTTTGTGCTTTTTGTCACGGGTTCCCCACCTGAAAACAGTCCTCGCCATCTCAACCTGTCCAGTCCCACCATTCTTCAAGGCCCATGAACACCAATTCCTTCCTCCCTTTCTCCCTCCTCCCTCCTTCCTCCACCATCCACAAACCAGCACCACACTTAGCACCCACATGCTAGGAATTTACACGGTGGGTAATCACCACGGGTCCACCGCGTGCAGGCACTTTTACAGGCATGGGTGAGAGAAGTCACCGAAAGAAGGAAATCCCTGCTCTAATGGAGCCTGCATTTGCCCAGTCCTGACAAATCTGCTCTTCTTTTCTCTCCAGGTATTTTGTCCCTCTATTCCAGTAATTACGGTCTGTCTAGAATAATCGACTTTGAGGACAATCCAGCTTTCTGTCACCACCACCAGTGCCTATTAGGTTGGTGCTAGTGGGTGCCCAACCACTGGTTATTTGAATTGAATGCCTTTGAGAATCTGTTTTAGTTTTATTTTATTTTATTTTATTTTATTTTATTTTATTTTATTTTATTTTATTTTATTGAGAATCCGCTTTAAAATGAGACATGACGTGCAGTCTTCAGCAAGGAAATAAACAGGGTGGATCTTCCAATGTTCAAGTATTTAAGAGAGGAGTTTAGAACTTAAAATATCCTGGTCATTAAAAAAAAAAAAAAAAAGAATGGTCCTTAGCATTCATCGGAGAGTGCATTTCCCAGTCCAGAGATGCATCAAGTGTACCAAGAAGGACGCACTAGGAGATGGGCAGGGCGTCTGTGCCTGGGTTCTGCAGGCCCATGGCCCCAGGACCACTTTCTCAAGTTGGCTCTGCCCCAAAACCACAGCCAGCTTGGCAGTGGGTAGGGGGTCTACAGCTCTGCTCATTTCCTGCTGTTCTGTGGTCCCTCAACAGACCTCCTCCCATTTTGCCAAAAGACACAGTGCTTTCTAGAACTCTCGGCTGGAAACAGATGTGGGTAGGTAGTTTGTAGCAAGGAGGGGATGGGCAGCCAGCATCTTTAGTAGATTCTGTCCAGTGTTGGAGAGTCCGGGGGGGCCAGCGCTCAGCAGGTGGGACGCATGAAAATGCCCGTCTCCCCGACTCTTGGTTTTTGAAGTGTGTCAGTTCCAAATTTAACACATCACTAACGGTGCTATCTTCAGAGACTCAAGATTGGCTTTTTTTTTTTTAAATAAAAATAAGAACTCCCTTTTGTCAACTTATGGGAATGGCCAACAGGCTTCATTTTTTGTAGCATTTAGCAACTAAAAATATTTTCTTTATAAAGTACGTTATCGCTGTAAGACTGTAGGATACTTCAGAGAAGATGGACCAGGTCCCGGTCAGTTTAAATCCCTGCAGCAATGGTCCCCAAACTTGTGGCTTCAGGACTCTTTTATACCATTAAAAATTGATGTTGCTGAGAAGCCATTGTTTTTATGGATTATATCTATTGACATTGACCAAATTAGAAACAAAAACAGATTGTTTTGAAACATTTATTTATGAATTCATTTAAAAATAACAGCAATAGACTCATTATGTGTTAATGTAAAGAACACATTTACAACGATATTTTCCAAAAACATATTTAGTGAGAGGAGCGGCATTGTTCTGTGTTTTTGCAAATCTCTTTAATGTCTGGTTTAATAGAAGACGGCTGGATTCTCGTATCCGCCTCCGTGTAGAGTCTTCTCTGCTATTGCATGTCCTGTAGCCTCTGGAGGACTTCACTGCACTCCTGTGAGAGGCTCAGAATGGAAACGGCAGATAACGTCTTCACATATTACGAAAACAACATGGAGCAGGGGATTGCCTAGAAGGGTGCTGGGACCCCAGGAGGTTCCTGGAACACACTTTGAGAACTGCTGACCTATAGGGCTGAGTCTGATACCTCACACTCTGCTAGGCAGGTGGGGACAGCAACGAACGAAACGGATATATTCTCTGCTCTCCAGGAGCTTCTAGGCTGCTACAGGCTGAATTGTGCCCCCCATATTCACATGTTAGAGTCCTAATCCCCAGAACCTCAGAACGTGACCTTATTCAGACAGCCGGCCTTCACAGTAGTTACCAAGGAAAGACGAGGTCATCGGGGTGGCCCTAATCCTATATGGCTGGTGTCCTTATAAAGAGGGGAAACTTGTCCGAGACACGGACAGGCATACACTCTGTAAAGCCACAGGGAGAAGACAGCCGAGTACAAGCCAAGGGGAGGGGCCGGGAGCAGATCCCTCCCTCACAGCCCTGGGAAGGAACCAACCTCGCTGGCAGTCTGATTTTGGACTTCTATCCTCCAGAGCTGTGAGGGAAGAAATTCTGTTGCTTAAGCCCCCTCATCTGGGATGCTTTGTTCTGAAGCCTTAAGAAACTAGTACACAGATGATATGCTAAGTTTTAACATTGGATTCAGGTTCCTTAGCAAGAGGGGCATCGTCCTTTATCAATGAGGAGGCGCATTCCTGATAAAGCTCTGAGAATTCAGGGTTCTTGATAGGCAAGCACAGTAGAAACCGTTCTTCTGACTGCCTGTGTCCTAAAGCAAGTGTATCCTTTTGTTTAAAGAGGAAATAGTTGGTCATCTGAATCCTTTCTCCAGCTCTGAAGCTTTCGCTGGGGTGTGAGGGGAGCAGATCGGAAGTGAGACCTGTCACCTGCCCTCGCCATCCAAAGCTGTCAACACCTGCACATCCCACACCGTCTGCCCCCTGGGTTAGCCCTGACTCGAGGATGGGGGAACACTTCGGTGCTGGTGTTCATTTTGACTGCCAGTGGTTGGTTTCCCTGAGGGCTCCCCTTTATAGGAGGTGGCCGGGATGGAGGGAAGCCTCACGGCCCTGTACAGCCAGTCTGAATGAAAAGCACGCATCCTGAGTTCCCAGAGTTTCTGTATGTGAGGGTGCATGGAAGTTCCCATCGCACAGGGGGCAAAAGACAGCTATCGTGTCTTATTAGGTGTGGTTCTTGGTGTAGACATGGCATGCATAATGTGTGCATTCTGATCACAATTAGTTTTAAAAATGATACAATCTAAAAGATAGAATTTTCTTTGCAGAACCCTTACAAGGTGAAAACTATTAGTACATCTCGGGAAAGAAGACATTTTCCTGGTTGCCCTTCACTCCCAGGAGACCAGGTCCTGCCCACGGCTCTGCCCATCCTCAGCCTCCCGGGATCCCGTCCTCAGCCAGGAGTCACGCTCTCCCTCCCCCTGATAGCGCTTCCTCCCTGCTGCCCCTGATCCCGGTGTCCCACCTCAAACACCGGGGCCCCCAGGAGTCCCATGGGGATCACTCCCCCATTTCCTTAAGTTTGCTCAGGCCTCGCCTCCCCCACGAGAACCTCGCTCACTGCTCTATATTAAAAACAGCAGTCTCCCCCTTTCCTCCTGGCTCTCCTCATTCCGCTCTGCTTTTTCCTTCTTTCCAGACCCCTTACCACATTTTGACCCAATTCCCAGAACTTCCTGTGCGTGTATTTCACCTTAGTAATCTTGTCCATTGGGATTTGGACTCCGAGGCTCTGGGTCAGGGCTTGGACTCGGTATACACAGCAGGGTCCCAGGGGCTGCTGATGCTGCTGGTCCTAGCGTCGGACTTTGAGCAGCAAGGTTCGAATTCACTCTACAAATAAGTACTTATTTATTTTGGATTTTATTTTATTTTATTTTAAGGATTTTATTTATTTGAGAGAGAGAGTGAGCGTGAGAGAGCACAAGCTGGGGGGAGGGGCAGAGGCAGAGGGAGAACAGACTTCCCAACATGGGGCTTGATCCCAGGACCCCTAGGATCACGACCTGAGCCAAAGGCAGACGCTTAACCAACTGAGCCACCCAGGCACCCCTTCATTTTGACTTTTAGAGTTTGTCTGTTGCCCGCACTTGAATGGGCAGCAAAGGGAAGCTGGACGTGTGGATTTGATGGCGCTGCAGAGAGTTCATTGCCCAGCAGAGCAGCGTCTGCCGAGACTGCAAGGTGTGAGCAGCCGGCGGGAGAGGAGAATCCGTTAAGGAGTTAGCAAATACGTAAATAGGGATGGCTGTGTTTTGTCACCCCCACCTGCCGAGAGCGCATGGACACACATGTACTTTTTCGCTTGGAAGCAAAAATGAAGGGTGGTGACATTAACATGAGTGAAAAGCCAGCGGACGTTAGTGAGACCCACGTGGAAGGATGAGTTCTGGTGGAGCGCGTTGTGATTGTGGGAATTCAGCGTCGGCATCAACTGCATTAGTAACAAGCCAGCCTCAGACGTCAGGGCCCATGGGAGCCTGTCTAGGCCCCCACTTGACCGGGACTTCAGAGGGGCACCCGTCTGCTCGCTCTTAGATCGGAAGCTCACGGCTTTAAGAGTCAAGGGGGACAGAAGCGGCTCCGTGACTTCCAGCTACATGGTGCTGCCTACGTCATTTTATTTTTTAAATTAATTTAAAGTGCACCTGTGCTTACGGTACTGATCAGTGCGGGTCTCCTGGGTTAGAAGACAGGGAAGGCAAATCATGTCTTGTTCCAGGTAAGTCACCTTTTTTGAGTAGACAGAGCCACGTGTGATATACACATAGGCTCGTTTGGCAAAATAGGGGGGTGAGTAACACAGAAAACCCCACCCCTCCGACAGCAGCTAGCTCTGCACTGGCCGTAGAGCGTGGCAGGCAGGTGCCCACCCCTCACCCACCCAGCAGCTATCTTTGTGCAGCGTGGGCCTGTGCAACAGGGCACATGGGCCTGAGCCCTGGAAACTTCCTCTCTTGCATGGAAAAATGGGTACACATGGACATCAGTGGTTCTCCTTTCTCCATGAGTGTTCAGTTGCAGTAAGTAAAGAGGTCCCAATTAAGAAGGCAATCCAAGAGCTGAGGTTTAGATCCTTGTGTAGGGCTCGTTAAGATTGTTAGGCCACCTGCTGTTTTGCAAGGTTTTAAAGAGCAATTTGGACTTCCTAAGTAGGCCAATTTCCAGAGGGGCTCAAGCTAGACTCTAAGAGAGCACTGTTAGTTATGATATATGTGTGTCGTTTGAAATTGTTGGACGAGTTTACAATGAAGAATTCAAAAGCATTAGGTTTTGAGATCAGCGCTCCCAGAGTTGTAAAAATCAAGTCTTGTTGGCAGCTAGCTTGTTGGTGCGTGAAGAGTGTTCCAGTGACGAGGTACTCCCCGGTGCTCCATGCCACATCAGGGGAGAAGAATGAGCTCAGCCCAGAGCACAGACAAAGGTTATGATACCCTGGCTACTTGTCTCCTTCCTGGGCAGCAACCAGGGCAGATTTATGTCCTGGAAAATCTTCTGCAAAGCACAGGCTTCGCCCCCGGCCCCGGGGAGGGCAGCGTCATCACTCATAGAGCCGAAGCAGGAGTTTGGCAGGGAGGGGATCCTCACAGTGGGGGAGCGCTTGGCTCCTTTCACAGTGGGAGTCGGTGTCCAAGAGAGAGAAAGTGTCCATGTTTGCCTCTGCTTTATATGGTATGCGGGCTGTGCCAACAATTATTCGGGGGTGGGGATGGAAAGGAAAGAAAGGAGGTCTCTGGACCTTGTGAATCGTGGGGTCTTCATATACCTGTGCTCCCTCCCTCACCCGATCGTCCTGGCTTCTGCAGACTTTGGTCAGCAGAACCCTACTTTATTATTACTTCTGTACCTTATGGGCCAAACAGCCCCAAGTTCCCATGCAGGAGATTAGGTCCTAACCACACCTGAAGACATGAAATGAGCTCTATGCTCTCATGGTAAGCAAGGAAGAAGGTAGCCACGGGACATGGGAAATTAAAATCGGGGACAGCGTGGACAGAGCCTACAGTTAACCTCTACCTTGAACTTGTTAAACCTTTCTGGCAACCGCAGCACCGGGGAGATAAATGGGCCACCCCCCACGTCTCCCCCACGGCCAGGTCTCCACATCTGCTCGGAGACAGAGAAGGTCGGGGCTTACAGTTTGGCCCTGGCAGGAAGAGAATGTCACTAATTAAATAACTTTCATTTTGGTGCAAGAAGGGACCTTAGGAAACCTCAGAAGAGCAGACCCTTGTTTCGGAGATAAGGAGTCAGGGCCCCAGGCCTGAGCAGCGCTGAGGGAGCACCTGCGTCTGGAACCAGTGACCCGGTGGTCTTGCTGCTGCTTTTATGCCCCCATATGCCCCTCCTGACACCTGCATGTCGAATCTGCCCTCGCACACCCATTTGGTGTGGTGCACCAATGGAACGGCATCCATTCAGGTTTTAAAGTAAGGCTGCCGTACTGCTCCTTTTTATGGGGAGTTTGGATTGGGAGCTTGAAGGCACGAGAGCGAAGCCTGATGAAAATGAGCTGAGCTAGCAGCGCTGTGGGCGGAGGCCGGGACATCTGCTGCTCCTATCTTGTGCTTGCCAGGGTTTTCCATTGTGCCAGAAGTTTCTCATGAATAAAATTCTTGGAATTTTATCGAAAACAATGAGTCCATGTGTCAGAGATTCATGGATGAGACCAATTCCAGATGTGCAGTGTATTGTATTTTTAGCATACGCATGTGTGTTTTGAAAAGGCCAAGCATAATGCAGCCTGTTTTCACGGAGCTCCTTCTGAAGATGAGAAGGATGGTAGGCCATCCCGCCCTTTGTGTGCAGAAATGGACTGTTCCAACAGAGGACAAATGCAAAAGACTCTGCCGCCCTCTGGGCCTGGGGTGCTGTTCTGAGGCTCCTCTGTGCCTCTTGAAGCCTGAGTCACCTGCATTCCAACCTGGCAAATAAGCTTCAAAAATCAGGATAGCTTGGTCCCATTGAGTTTCTTAACCAAGCTGCTGTAGAAACACATCCCTGTACAAGTTTATTAAAAACCCATGAGGTTTTAGGGAAAGTTGAAATAGAAAGCATCAGGGATCCCACATGCTGGAAGAGAGCACATTTTTGGGAGTGAGAGGAACATCAACTGTATGCCATGGGCTCTTCTAGGGAAAGAAATAGGGGTTATGTTATAAGAACATGGTATCTCCATCCATCATCCCTCCCTCCCTCCATTTACTCATACGGAGAATACCAACAGCATGCCAAGGGATCTGCCAGCAGTTAAAGGTACAGTTTTGACTAGAGGATCCAGATCATTTCTCACATGAAACTTACATTCAATTGATATCATACAAACTAATGTAGAATTACAACCAAAAACCCAACAAGCACTGATCGGGAACGACAATAAAAGCCGAGGCGGTCGCTTATTCTCTGCCCCATATAGATAAAGGTACTTGGCTTTTAATGTAGTGCTTACAAAGGTAGGTGACTAATTGCACATACGAGAATCATACTTTTCTGGCATCTGCGTCCTACACATCAACATGACTAGAAATGGATAGTCCAAACCACTGCTTGAACCATGTGAAGAATTCAGGTCAGGTACATTGACTTTCTGTAATGTGATAATAATTGAAATACAACATTAAGGTTTAAAAAACCTTTTACATATGCTGGCTCATTTGGTCCATTTAACATCCCTGGTTGGGAGCTGGGCAGCTGTTACCAATGCTGTCTTTGTAGTTGAAGAAATTGAGACTCCATCAAGGGTAAGGCCGCTCTCTTTGCACTTGGCTATGCAAGTATGCAAGATCCCCAGTGCACGTGGGGTGTTATTGCAGAGTGGACTCTGATTCAGCAGCGCTGGGGACCAGAATCTGCATCTCCAACAAGCTCCCAGCAAGCTCCTTCTGGGACTTGGAGCAGAAAGAGGTCCCCAAATTTCCCAAGGTGGCACAGGGCGCAAGGGCAGAATCCGGCTTCAAACTCAGGTCTTCTGACCCCAGATCCAATGCCCTTATGCTCTACCATGTTGTTTCCTGCATCGTGGTTGTCTCCATGCTTATCCCAAATTTGGTTATAAAAAGTGAAAAGAGGGGCGCCTGAGTGGCTCAGTTGGTTAAGCGTCCGACTTTTGATTTCGGCTCAGGTCATGATCTCACAGGTCGTGGGATTGAAAATGACATCAGGCTCTGTGCCCGGCGGAGAGTCTGCTTCTCTCCTTCTCTCTCTCCCTCTGTCCCTCCTCTCTCTCTCAAATAAATAGACAAATCTTTTAAAAAATCTTTAAAAAGCGAAAAGACAACATTTCATCTCAAATGAATTACTTAGAAATACAAACTGGATAAAAAGAAGATGAAGTCTTTGACGAATCACCTCTGGGTGTTCTCTGATGGCGGTGATTTGGAAAACACAACCAAACGTGGAGCTCCAGGCCCCACAGAGCCAAGGGTGCAGGAGGGTCTATGGGGAGGGGGCAGTGGTTGTGTTGTTGCGTTTCCTCCCACCTCAAACTTACAAACAGAATGCTTCCACACATGTTTTCACACTTTTTGTTCATCTCTAAAGAAGGAAAGAAGCCTGGGGGGGGGGGGGAGAAATACATTTCTTTGTAGGAGAACAAAGAAGCTATTAACATCACTTACATATTGTTACTTTAGTTTTTTTAAATCTTTTTATTGAGGCTTGATTGACATGCAAAAAGCCGTATGTATTTAATGTTTACAACTTCATGAGGCTGAGATGACATCCACCCATGAAACCACCACGGCGATCCAGGCTGTAAACACGTCCATCACCTCGACAAGTTTCCTTCCTCCCTCTTTATTTACTTATTTGTGTGTGTGTGATAACACTTAACACAAGACGCACCCTTGTAGCCAATGTTCAAGTCGACAGCACAGTGTGGTTCACGCCAGCCCCGAGCTGTGTGGTGGGTCTCTGGGACACACTCATCTTGCACGTCTGAAACTGTGCACCCTTTGCTTGCTGGGAGAAATAGTCTCCTTTCGCTCTCCTTTCAAATTCTCGAAAGGGCATCCTGCGTATCACCGAGCAAGTAAACAGAAGTCATTTTAAAATTATGTTTGCTGGCTTTCTAATCGCTCCAGGTTCATTGAAATCTCATTTTCGTTGTGTGAGATAGAACTACTCTTTCTTGGAAATTTTTCTGCAGAGCTCTAGGCCCCTGTGAATGCTTCTTCCTTGCTTTGGAATTCTCATCTTCCAGGAAGCCTTATTTTATTTGTATGTTCCGAGCTACATAGAGTCCCCAGTTTCTGCCTACACAGATTTAAGGCAATAGCCTGCTGCAGTCGTGTGGTCCATGAGGGTGACTATGGACATATTACCAGTGACACAGCCTCTGGATTCCTGGTCGCTGGCTGCAAAATCCAATGATCTCCTAAGTGTGGATGTCTTGTTGTGACATGATAGACATTTAGGGACCCCACTTATTGTGTTATGTCGGGGCTGTAATATGATTTCATGACTTTTATGGGTAATAGGAACATCAGCAAACATGTGGTGTTAAGAAGCTCTTTTGATGCTAGTAACACATGCACAAACGATCCTGCCCTGAAAGTGCTTGCATTTTAACAAATGCAGGAGTTGGGGGAGGAGTATCTGAGCAAAGAGAATCCCAGGGACCGCCTCGGCCTGCCCAGAGCCAAGGAGACACCTTGCGAGTGCACACCAGGGAAAGCGGACAGGAGGTCATCAGGGGGGCCAGTCTCCATCTCAGTGTTTTCCCAAGGGATATACTGAGCAGAGGGAAAGACCCTTCTAGGACGAGAAAGGAAGAAATGGGGAAAGACAGAAAGGAGAGAATTCAGGTTTTCTGCATCACCTAGGCAACATCTGTCCCAGTGAGAGTGCCGGACGATGGGGAATATGTGAAGGTCCTCTCAAGTGCTCTGTGCGTAACGATGATGATAGAGACGTGGATAGACGGACTGTGGACAGAGAGATGGGTGTGCATCTGTGTGTGGCAGGGTATATGCACACATCTGGATATATCTCCATATCTCTGCTCCAGCCCATGTCTCGTTCTCCTAGCACAGAGCTGGCGTTGTGTGCTGTCGTCTTGTCTGATGCTGCAGCAAGACCATACTGGAGAAGTACCCTCTTTAAAGGGACTTCATTTGCCTACACGCGTTTTTTCCTTTGAGGTTACTCCAAGATTTTTTATATTTTTTTGAAGGACTGAAATAGCAACGTGTTAAATGAGAAAAACGTGCCACAAAGCTAGATGCTGCATTTAATCTACGATTTTAATGTTTCCCGCACTGAAGGGTTAAAAAGAAAAGACTACCAAGAAAGGGCAACCGTGAATCACCTTGACAAGTCTCATGTAACTTAACAATTGACTTTTTTTGTCTCGTAATGAAAAGACACACTGGTCAGATGAGGTTTCTTATTACGTGAGATGTTGGCTTTATCTGAATGCAAAAGCACACACGTGTAGGATAGAAATTCCTGAGCAGCTGGTGTGTGGTTGTTGGGTGAACGGTGGGGGGTGGAGGTATCCCCTACGTGCACTGTCTGTTCTGTTTGTGTTGCTTTTTTCTCTCCCAAATGTGAGTAGGAGGTGACTTTCCAGGAGCATCCACTGCATAGGGTCTGTCTCGAAGGGAAGCTACAAACAATTGAGCTTGAGACAACCTAATCAATAGTTTTCCAATACCATTAGGTCTGCAGACGTCCATTTAAGGCCACCAAGGGGCATTGGGTCCAGCATATTTATAAATGGTGCTCCCACCTGCCCTATTTTCCCCGTGTATTATTCGCTGAGGGAAGTCTGGCATCCAGCCACGATGAATGCATCCCAATACGCGACCATCAGTTTGAGTCTGAATAATCTGGTTGACCAAAGAAAAGAACAGCTATGTTGATTATGTAAGAAATACCGAACGTATCTAGGGCCTGATGGCTGTGTAGCTTTTAAGTTCATGGGAGAGTCTGTTGGACTTAGAGGGTTCATTTCCATCTTCTGCTGATACTTCAATTCTGTCCTAAATCCTGGGATTCTGGGCATTTATTGCCTCACCCCCTCCCATCTCTTCCTTCTACACCCTCTCTTTCTAGAAGGTTCCCTCTCTTATCTATGATAACAGCTCTGCTCTTTCCATGGCCCTGACAAGACCGGGTCGGGAAGCACTCTGTACGTGACCTCCATTAGACCTCTCCTTCCTTCTCATAAGGTCCAGGCAGCGGTGAGGGTGCAGCCTTAGGACACAGGGCCCTGGACCCTGCTTCTGTCTGGTCTGCACTACTGACCTCACTCTTCTTCTCAATCCCGCTTTCTCATCCAGGAAAGACGACTGACTTTACGGGACTATTGTCAGAACCGAATGACCATTTTTCATAGATTTCAGATGCCACTGGTTATAAAATGAACCACTATCTCATCTGCCAGCGAGGAGGAAGACGTGCTGCCCATGAACTATGGCGCGCCACGTACTGTAAGATGTATCCAGATTTCAGAGCCGGGAAACTGAAAAATGGCGTATCTGAAAGTCAGTGACGTAGGCTTTAAACAGATAGTAATCAGAAGGGGGAATGAAGCATGAGAGACTATGGACTCTGAGAAACAAACTGAGGGCTTCAGAGGGGAGAGGGTGGGGGAATGGGATAGACCGGTGATGGGTAGTAAGGAGGGCACGTATTGCATGGTGCACTGGGTGTTATACGCAACTAATGAATCATCGAACTTTACATCAGAAACCAGGGATGTACTGTATGGTGACTAATATAATATAATAAAAAAACATAAAAAAAAAAAAGATATGCATGCAAAGTGCTTCATGAACAGGGCAACCCGGGTATTCTGTGATGGATCAGCTGTTTGTGAGTCCAGAGAAAGTGGCGAAAAGATCTCTTACTCCTGGCAGGGGTGGAGTTACGTGATGCGCAAATTCTCCTTGGCTCTGTGTGGGAGAAGTTGAAGGACGAGCTTTGTGTTGGGTTGTAATGGGCTGAGAAGCCCCGTGGAAGAGGCAGGCTCCTGATTTTAGATGACACGGGCTCTCTGGATCGGACACTATGTTGTGACAGCGGCGACGTCTTTAAGAATGTTTTCTAGAGCACGACCATCATGTTACTCAGCGTGCTCGCTCCATTTAGTCTTTCCACTTGTTTTTCCGAACTATCGGAGGCACATGACCCTTGAGGAAGCTGGAGATGGGTTTGGGAATCCAGTTCTGTGGACGTTGAGTTCCGGCTGTCTTCTGGGTTTTTGAAAACCATGGAAGGACCGTGTCCCTCCGTGGGCTTCACTGGGCTCCAGCCATGAAAGAGAGCTGCTCATTCTGGGACTCACTTCCACGTCAAGCCCAGATTTCAGGGAAATCCAAGTACTAGGGGTTCTCTGGATTAGCAATATAGAACTTTTAACCATGGGGGTCACAAATCTGAAGCAAATAGGAGCCCAGACCCCGTTTTCTAATTCTTGTACTGGAACTATAGGAGCCTCTCACAAATATTCATCTGTTACAGAAAGGAATTCATCTGCTTCAGGATCCCTGACGTCTTTTGCCGAAAATGTCAGTGCCTTTACAAGGTGCATTCGACTTTTTATTACTGTCTTTTTAATCTCAGCATTTGGATCCTTCACTGTACCCACATGTAGTTCCTTGAAAATAAATCAAATTTTAGTCTCACACTATGAAATATCATCTAATTGAGAACTCCCCCACTTTCTGGAACTATCCGTCAACGGTTGTCCCATGACCAAGATCCAAAGGAATGGGCCTTGTATGTGATTGGTGTATTCGGTATTCATATGAAATAATAAACACTCGAGTACTAACACAGCAGCACCGTTAGTTTGGGGGCAATTTGCTTAGAATTTATGTGTGTCTCACAAGTTCGTAAAAAATGACATTGGTAGTCTGCCACTTGCCACATCGGACTATCCCAACTTTCCAGGAGCTACAGAGAAAACACCCCCACACACTAGCACACACCAATCTAAAGTTCAGGTCTTTTTATAGTAACATAGAGGCAGGCATATTAAATTATGATGCCATGGTTCTGCCAGGTTTTGACTTTTTTTTGAGTTCTCTGCTATAAAGCAACCAAAGCAGTTTCCCCAGCCCCGCGCGGGGCCGAAGGTTCTGAGAGCCTAACCTATACATGTTAACTAAGGCATCTGCCGACACCTTGGCAGGTAGGCAGGTAGGTAGGTGAGATGGCCACGGACGAGGAGGGAAGCCAGGCGGCAGGCTGGGAAGCAGGGACAGCGTCAATCAAGGCCAGAAGTCCCTTGCCGAGCTGGAGTTGAGGGATTCATGTGTTCCTGGTTACCAGCCCGTGTTCAGAGCTCCGTTCTGGTTTTAATCCTACTGGGCAGAGCCTCTCCCGCTTTGAAGTCCCAGAGCTGCCGGGGCGGGAGAATCCTATGCGATAGCCTTTGTCATTCATATCGACCCAAAGGGATGACGAAGCCCGCGTCTCATAATATAGCTAAGTCTAATGGACGGACAGATGCTGCTGGTCTGTGGCGTCTGCGGCTTGTTTTCTTAGGGAGAGCAGCAGTTAATTCTAGTGATTTTCCTGCAAAAGTAGGTCTCCGAAAATCACCCTTCGGCTTCTTTTTACTCCCCGCATTATTAAAATGGGCTACATGGGCGTGCGTGCGTGCGTGTGTGTGTGTGAGAGAGAGAGAGAGAGAATGAAAGAGAGAGAGAGATTGATTTTGTGTGTTTCCTTTTCCTGACCTGTACCTTAATTCTAGGTGTTCGGCACTCTTGGGTTAGTTATAATCACTTTGGGGCATGCTTATTATTATTTTTTTTATTGCACCATCTTTCCAGAATGTGGATTACATTTTACTCTTCTTGAGATGTTTATCCTGAAGCTCCCTCACTCTGGGCTCTTTCTCCTCTAGCGAACGAAAGCAACCTTTGATATTCTGAATCACACCACCTTTCTCATTTTTTATGCAAGGTTAACTTTGAGGAGAATTTTAAGCTATGAAGAAAAGATGTGTGTCTCCCTTATCTTTAGCTTTGTAAGTTTTTTTTTTCCCTAAATCGATCTCAATTAACTTTGATTTCTTTCTTTAGAAAACCATGTGCCGAAATAATGCTTTGCCAGATGTGAGAACGGGTTCCTCCCTCTCCAAACACACACTGGAGCCTTGTCTTAGTTCTGGGACTTCGGTCTACTTTTAAAACCTTATGCTCCATTGATTTGGTCATTGGAAGGGTTTGCAAGAATACCCTGCTTTATCTTGGAGGTCTACTACTATTTTGACGTTGTGACACTTTCTGTTGCGAAAATCTTTTTCGTTTTCACTTGTTAATTTAAAACTGGGGCTGTCCCCTACAGCTCACCTGTTTCTGCCAAGTTCTGAGATCAATCGCCCGTTTATTCATGTTTCTCTTCACAGGGAGGCGATGCGAACATGACGTAGTGTATTATCCCCCTCGGAGCCAGGGTGGGAGTCTGCGGGACCAGGCGGGGGGGAGGGGGCGGCTGTCAGCCTTGTCTCCCGTTCTGAGCGTGCGAAACCTTTCCGTCTGGCGCTGCTAGGGGCAGGGAGACTCTGTTCTGCAAACAGTATATAAGGTTTGGTTTATGTCTTTATCAAAGAGCACTCCTGCACCAGGTTTGTGCAGCGACACGGATTGCACTTTCACGCCCAGGTCTGGAAGTTTAGATTCCTGAGATTCCTTCTCTCCCCTTGTGACCGCTGGAGAGAGCCACATCTTTAAGTTGCCCTGACGCCTCCCGTGCCCCACGCTACACACTGAGATTCGGGGCTGTTGCCTTGTATTGTTGCTGTCGGCGGGTGCGGTGTTTGGTTTTGCCTTGTATTCAAAGATGTCTTAGTTTTGTGGGGTTTTTTCCTTCCTAGTGTCTGATCCTGGCTGTCTGGCTGGCACAACCTGTCCTTTTGTGTTACCGGTTCCACTGCCAGCTTACTCTTGCCCCAAGGGTCACATGCAGTGATTTGAGGGATTTTAAGCAGTTGGGGGTGGCGGGGTGTTACATATGCACAGGCACCTGGCCGTGCTCTGGGGGCCGGAGCACTGTCCTTGTGGCTCTTCCTACTCGCTGGTTCCTAGTGCAGTGCGTCTGGCCTTGAAGTTCATGTGTTTGTGACGTTAGTCCTTGGGTAGGTGAGGGGTCGGGTGGCAGAGTGCACACTGGGTTTGGAGGGATGCTTCGTGAAATTGCATGGGTTTCCTAAAGATCCTGCTACTTCTGGGTAAGGAGGCGGGAGGTCTGTATCTTAGAAAGGCTGCTTCCTAAGGCTCTGTGACTAACAGGGAGCGTCCTTATCTATTTAAATATCAACTTGAGGAAGAAGAGAGTGCTAATGTAACAATATCCCAAACCAATAAATGTAAGAAAGGCATCTTCGGAGCCCGAGGGAGTGGATGATAAAACACCAGTCGGACGTGTCCCTAATTCCACAGCTCACTTCAGGGTGAGTTCTGGACCTTTCTGGATCTCACATTTTCTCATTTGGGGGTGAGAACTGAAGTTCTCCACAGTCCCCCCAGTATCACAATTTTCTTTTCTTTTTTTTTTTTTTTAAGTATGACCTGGGCAGCATTTGCTTCTCAGGGGTTAGTAGCCACACTGAGGATGGCAAAGGGCTCAAATAAAAATGAGCTATCACACGGATTTTTTTTTTCTGTGATAGAAACCAAAATTGGATCATCTCATAGTTCTTCCGCTACACTGGTCTATCATTCAAGTCGTTGAAATTTCCACATCTAATTTGCTATTGCTGATTTGGCCGTAGAATATATAAGCGTAGCCATAGGCTAACTGTTTGTGGGACTTCGAGCCCCAGAGGAGTTAATGATCCAACATAAGGAATCTCTGTTTTCTTTCCACCAACTCATGCAAAGGACCAAAGATATGAACAGCAAATAAAGGAGAAAAAGAGCTAGTCAGGGGTCCAGATATTTTAAACATCCTGGTATTTGGAAGCATCTGGATAATTCACAGCTTTTTTTTTTTTCTGGTTCATTTATCATCCAGATGTTTGCCATCATGGAAGCATCCCTCAAAACTCTATTTCAGCTAATAACTTCGAGGAAAAAACTCGTATCTTTGTACGTTTGTCCTCCGGGCTCCATGTCCCCTTACTCTTCTTCTAAGTGCGTCTTCTTTAAAATCTCCTGGGAACGTGGCGGTTTTGCCGTCCCATTTCTTTTTTTAATCTCCGTGGCCATTCTGTGCCCTGTCTGCTTGAATTATAGATTGCATTTGTCAAATAATGACACACGCAATTGAATGTCTTCTAAGACCTTTGAAATTCCACTTCCTTGAGTTGAGATTAAAGTGGGTATTATCTGCACGGCTGCAGTCAAGCCGGGGATGCTCGGAGACCCGCAGGAAAGTTTTTGTGGGCTGGCCGGTTCCAACTGCTAGAGTCTGGAGGGAAGAAAACCAGCTACTTTTTTCTTCTCAGACGTAGACATGGATACCATGAAGGTTCCCGCAACTGTGGTCCCCAGTTAGAAATGACTCTAGAGTCAGCAGCTCTTTGAAACATGACCGTCCTTCGGCGTGTCCTGAATGTGTGTTTCTTTGGGCATTCAGGAAGCGTTATCGGTTGTGAGCGAGGACCAGTCATTGTTTGAGTGTGCCTACGGGACGCCACACCTGGCTAAGACGGACATGACCGCGTCCTCCTCCGGCGACTATGGACAGACATCCAAGATGAGCCCACGCGTCCCTCAGCAGGACTGGCTGTCTCAACCCCCAGCCAGGGTCACCATCAAGATGGAATGTAACCCTAACCAGGTGAATGGCTCCAGGTAAGGAGACCCCTGCCTCCTGTTCTCCCGGACTTCTTGTTTTCCTGTCCCCTGAGAAGGCAAAGTGGAAATTAGTCACGTTTCTCCAAAGATTGTTTCAGAAAGCAAGGCCATGGCACGGTAACATCGGGCACTGCTGAGAAAATGTGTTCTGCAGTGGTTTGCGTTGAGGATAGAGGTTGTAAAACCAGTAGTATATTTACCAAGAACTCTCTTTGAAGATGTGGTGTTCAATTCTATTTCCCAGGCACGAGGGCTCTGTGGGAGGGGGCCGTGCCCACATATGGCAGAATTCATCTCTGAGGTTTTTATTGCCTAGAAAATAATGCTGTCTTAGGTTTTTATGGAGGGAGAGTGTCAGCTAGTGGCCAAGCAGCGCAGCATATGTCCAGGCCATATGACTTGGCGGACGGGTCTGCTTCATATGGCCTCCACCCCCCACCTCTCCCTCCTCTGTCCCCTTCTCTTCATACACACTGTTTCTTCTCATCTCTACTTATACTTAAAACCCAGCTCTGATGGCCTGTATAAGTATTAACTTTCCCGAGTTTGTCACGATAATGCTGCTGTCACACAGAAGTATTATCAAATGCAGGACAGCCCCTGACACTCCAAAGCATTTCATCAGCTGTGGGTTTGAAAAGTAAAGTTGATTTTATTTTATTTATTTATTTTTAGAGATTTTATTTATTCATTCGACAGAGAGAGAGGGACAGCCAGTGAGAGAGGGAACACAAGCAGGGGAAGTGGGAGAGGAAGAAGCAGGCTCCCAGCAGAGCAGGGAGCCCGATGCGGGGCTCCACCCCAGGACCCCAGGATCACGCCCCGAATAGAAGGCAGACGCTTAACTACTGAGCCACCCAGGGGCCCCTGTAAAGTTGATTTTAATGATGATATAATACCCCAGATATATTCACAAAGAATTTAAAATCTCAGGACAAAGAAAGGATAATTTCTTTCTTCTTCCTTTTTTTAAATTTAAGATGTATTTATTCATTTTAGAGAGAGAGAGAAAAGGTGAGCAGGGGAAGAGGCAGGAATCGAGGGAGAGAGAGAGAATCTCAAGTAGACTTCCCCTGAGCACAGAGCCCAAGGTGGGGCTCGACCCCAGGACCCTGAGATCATGACCTGAGCTGAAATCAAGAGTCGGATGTGTAACCAACTGAGCCGCCCAGGCGCCCCAGGATAATGTCTCTTTAATGTTGCACAATCTGACGTGGAGTAATAAGAAGAGCTCACACTGGCTAGTGTTGTATCACGTACAAAGCCCTTTTAGATCCAGCAAGCTGTCAGTCCTCCAAGGAGCCCCGTGAGGAAGGCTCATCCCCATTCGATGGAAGAGGAAACTGAGGCTTTTCTGGCTAAGTCAAGATCATAGTTTAAAACACCTGGATTCAAACCAGGGGTGTTTGACTCCACACCCAGTGCATTTTCCACTCTGTTGCAAGTATAATAAGCCCTTTTTGCTACCTATATATCTAATGCTAAATGCACTTTTTATAATTGTTATGTTTTATAAGCGCTGGAAACTATTGCGTCAGCTTGTAGTGGACGAACGTGCCAAGTCACAGTCCCTTAGCGGGAATGTTGAGGTGAGGCTGACGTGCCAAACAGGGAGACGGCAGATGTCAGAGATTTCCCCGGCTCCAAGAAGTCCATGCCCTCGGTGCCTCTGGCTGCTTCTGGAAAATGGGAACGGTGACTCTGGTGTTGAATCTTGCCACGATGCCGGTCCTTTAAAGCAATTCAAGCCAAGGCAGGCCCAGCAAGGCAGTAATTCCTAGAGTCCCAAGAGGGCAGAAGGACCTTGGTAGAAAATGCCATCAAAGGGTCCAGGATAGCTGAGTCCTGGCCCATTGATGGTTACATGTCCCTATTTCACAGGTAACCTTATCTATCCAATAGAATGTTTCCACGGCTCGTTAACTGGTCATCATGCTGTGAGCACGGAGAGTACTTAGCACTCCTTCCAAGGCTAGCTGCAGGGAATACATCAGCGTGTGCGTGTGCGTGTGCGTGTGTGTGCACGTGTGTGTGCGTGTGCGTGCGTGTGCGTGTGTGTGTGTGTGTGTGTGTGTTAGAGAGACCTTGTGTGTGGGAGACAGCGAGAGAGAACGCTTCGGACAAAGGCGCTGAGGTGATTTGCAGGCGGCCATGAGCAGAGCGACCCGTGTCCTGGCCCTTGTTTCCAGAGCCTGGCCTTCAGCCAGCTCTAGGAATTGCCAGCCTGGATTTAGCAGCCTCAGAAGGAGACCGAGCAAGGATGTGAGGATGGTGTCACAGAAACAAAACCTTCTCTTGTTCCCGCTGTGCTCTCCCTGAATTTAACAGGCATGTAAATAGGAGAAGCCTGCTGTCTTGCAGGAGACGTGGATGCCATTTCCTTCCAGGCAGGCTTGTGCTTCCCGTCAGTAGCCAGTGCACTTGCTGCCTGGCTGGGGCCATGGGCCAGCCTTCCCAGACTGAGGAGGTCCCCACAGGGATTTGGGATGGGAACACCGAGCCTGGCCAAGGAGCTGGGCCCCCAAGAAGGACAGGGCTCCTAGGAAGCTTCTCCCACATTCCTCAGCCGGGCCGATGGGGGCAGGCCCTTTGGTGGCTCCTCTCAGGTGCAAAGGTGGGTCTCTTTTCCGGGAAATGCAATTGTTTTTGGAGGAACTGATCAGTTTTCTTGTGATGGAACAATGGAAACCTCACTACCCTCCTCTCTCAGGCCCTCACAAAATTCTAGGATAGCTCCGAATGTTCCCATCACAGGAGTTTTAAAGGCAGGTCCAGTCTTACAATCCTTGTCTTCCTCTCTGATCCATGGTGGTAGGTTTGGCGGGTGCCGTCTGTGAGGAGAGCACAGCTGACTCCATCTACCTTTGATCAAGGGCCATATGCTTCCTTGATGGAAAGTGGCAGGCCGGGTGTGAAATGGGGGGAGGGGCTTCAGGAGCTCCAAGGATTTGTGGAGTTGAGCTCTGATGCAGATGTCAGCTGGTCACCAAGTGTCATCGTTACCCACCCCCAAGAGAGAGGAGGGTGACATGCGTGGATCCTTTCTGTAGTAGACACTGATACAGTGCTCCTGCTAACCCTTGCCCACGCTCAGCTGTCTGCTGGAGTTGTGTGGGGCCGGCCTGGTGTGTCCATTGAGTTCTCCAGAGAAACCACAGATAGGCTAGGCACTTGTTTCAAGGAATTGGCTCTTGCAGTTGTGTGGGCTGTCAAGTCTGAGACCTGCAGGGCAGGCTGGCAGGCTGCAACCTCAGGCTGGAGTGGATACTGCCTTAGGGAGAGCTCAGTGTTTCCTCTTTAGACCGTCAACGGATTAGATGAGGCCCACCCACAGTATTAAGGATGATTGCCTTTATTTAATGTCAGTGCATGATAGGTGTTAACAGCATCTGTGCAACATCTTCACAGCAACACCCTGATTAGTGTTGGGTTAAGTCATTGGGTGTGATGCCTTGGCCAGATGGACACAGGAAACTTGGCCACACCTGGTGCTCCCAGACCCTGTGCTGGTCAGTGGTTGGTGGAGCCATTCCTTTCCAACCTCTGAACCAAGGGTCCTATGGGGTGGCCAGTTCCTTGTCACTAAGCAGCTCAGCCTGGCTGGATGGGAAATGGTAGAGTGGTGGGACATCAGATCCGTAGTTCACTGGGACCTAGCAGAGTACTGAGAGGCGGGTGGCCAGGCAGAGTCTGTTCTTCAGAACATGACACGCTGCCTGAAGGGGCATGGGGGAAGGGGACACTCAAAATCCACCAGCGTAGCTACAGCTTATTTCATCTAGAGGCCCCAGCAGATAGAAGACGGCTGTGGATCAGACCTGCAGGGTTTGCTGACTCACTGCGTGATACTTGCACACGTCCGTTCCAGCTCCAGACAAGAGGCCCTGGACCTGTGTTCATGCTGCTTTCCTTCTGGAGACCTTGGTTGGGCACCTGGCAGTACCAGCCCTACCTGAGGTGTCGGGGTCAGAGGCAGAGTCGTGGAGACAGGGGTGCTGCCCTGCAGATTTTGTGGCGGAGACACTGTGGAGGAGGGCATGGGCACCAGGGACCATGGTGTAGCTCCTGAACTCCCAAAATCTTTCCAGAGACCACGGCCACCTCCCCACCAGCTCCCCTGACGCAGAAGCCTCAGGCTAGTTGGGCCAGGGAGTTAGAGACAGAAGCAAGAAAAGAAGTATCCCTCCTGGCTCCCAGCTCAGCAGCCTTTTCTGATTGTTACTGCTGTGAGCTTTCGTGTGGTGGACTTTTATGTGGCACACGCGCCTCTTGAAGTCAAGTTCAAGGAGAATTTACCTAAGTCAAAAACTGCACTTTGGCTGCAACTTGTGAGCTGTTCCCTTTGCAGCCCCCCATTGCTCTTCCACAAAGACGCCCCCCCCCCCCCCCCGCCCAGGACAGGAGCACTCTGTAGCTTGGGTCTTGCCTGAATCTGACCCAGCTCCTTGTTGCATAGAATACCACCCTTGGGATGGTCCTCTCTGCCCTGATCCATCGGTTACCCGTAGGAGGAAAAGACCAAGTGCTTTGGGAGGAGGGAGGATGGAATTCTACAAAACCTCAGCCCTTATGTGCTCACAAGCTCCTGAAATGAGATCCAAGTGGTGAAATGAGATCTGTTGCCGTTATAATAGCGCTCTATAAAAAATAATACAAGGAAAACAGGAGAGAAGGGAACCACCGCTTTGTGAGCCAACAGGGAAGCCGTTGTGGGTTTGGCTTGGCTGCAGCTGTATCAGAGGGCACGGTTCTCGCAGACACGAATCTCACGGCACGCTGTGTAGACACAGGACATCATTTCTCAGCCTCAGGAGTCCATGACCACCCTGCCTTCCCCCTTTCTACGCTCCAGCCTGCCACTCGAGAAACCCCCAAGTGTTCACATAGCGCAGAAGAGTCCGTGCACAGTCAAGGGGCCCTGGGGGGGGTTCGCTGCTGGCCCAGCCTCTAAGCGAGCCCCCTGCTGATGGCCTTAATTTGCTGTGAGGTTGCTAAGCTGAAGCCACTAGAGACAGGCAAGATAGGCCAAGAAATCACACACACACGCACACGCACGCACGCACGCACACGCACACGTGTCCAGAACAAAACTGCCCCATGAGCAGGCAGGCAGGACGTGGGCAGAGCCGCTGTTCTATGGCATCTATGGATCTTGGACTCCGAGGGTCAGCCGGGGCTCAGGCGTGTTGTGTTGGACATCTCTTAAACAGGTGAGGAAGATCCCATGTGGGCCCACCTGGAATCTCATCGTGGCTGGAACATACTGGATTTGTATGCTGTGCTGTGAATCCTGCCCCAGCCCCACCCCCAAACCACCTGGGGTCCTTAACTTCTCACTTGAGTCGGTTGGGTGCGGGTTCCCTGGTGCGGTGAGTCTCGAAGTCAAGCCCCAGGATGAGTAGCATCAGCCCCAGCGAGAGCTGTTAGATTCTCGGGCCCGTCCTGCACCTGCTGAATCAGACAAGACTCTGGGATGGAGCCCCGCACTCTGTGTTTGAATGAGCCTCTGGGGGTTCCCATGCTCACCGGTCTGAGAACCACTGCTCTGGTGCAGGATCCAGGGAGGTGAAAAACGAGTGGCCTGCAGAGTGAAGGGTCTGGAAGAATACAACGTGTGGAGTTGGTCTGTTCCCTGGAGGTCTGTCTGCCTGAGACAAGGAGCGCCTGCAGGCCTGGGCCCCTCTCCACTCCCCCAGGCCACTTCCTTTAGCCACACAGCTCTCCTGTGTTGGCAGGGACAGTGGGGTTTCCTCCACGGGACAGATGAGCTAACCGTTCTGTCTCAGAGGCGTTACCTCCAAACCCTGACCATTTTGATTTCTTGCAGATAGTTCACACTCGCAAACCACTGACTTGCCCCTCGTTTGAGTTTATTACAGCGGGTCACTTTACCTGGACTCGCCCTCACATTACGCTCGTGAGATGTCTCCAAACAAAACCACATGTTAAAAATTGTAAGCATGATGAAGGGACTTGCCATCCAAGCGTATCGGTGGCTCTCAGGAAATACTCGCTGGGGGGACATTAAAAATAAAAAAGGTCTCCGTGTTAGGATGGGGATGGTTCTTGGACCCCGCATGTCAGTCGTGTTGAGCTGTGCCCAGCAGCCGCCTACAGAACGGAAACTCGGCTGAAGGTCTTTTCATGCCACGTTCCCTCATTTGACATGCAACACTCGATATTTGATACTTGAAAGTGCTTTGCTGGGACTGCTCTCTCTCCATGCCTGTCAACTTTGCTTGTTGAGATTTGACCTAATGTGTATTTTCCTACACTTCCTGTAAGACTTCAAGTATTATGGTAGGACAGTGACATCCACAGCGACAATCACATTTGCTCCTTTCTGCCTCCGGGTTCTGAATCAGATTGGCATACGAGATGCCTCCTCATTAAGGTCGGCCATCTTCCAAGGTGTGGGTGGCTCCGTGTTGGAGACTTGCAAGCTAGTGAATTTTCCGGACGGCGATAGTGAGGTCAGTTAGTAATAGCTTGTCCTGCTCGTAAGGGGCCTTGAGTCTGTACAGATGTCAGTTCGTGGGGCGGCAAAAATGAGACACGGGCCGAGAGAGTCTTGCTCAGGGAAAGGTCAGGAGGGAGACAGACTCTGCTGTTGCTTCTCTGTCTGGAGCAGACCTTTCCTCCTGCCCTCTCCTCAGCAGCCACTCATTACTCTCTTTGCCATCTCTTGGGATGTCAAGTGGATGGGCGCCATTTTGCAGGGAAGAGAGCCTAGGGGCCCCGCTCCCCATTATGACGCATGGTAATCCCATCGGGTCACTGTGGGTGTTGGCAGAGGCAGAGGGGGACTGCTTTGGCATTTTCTTTTTTTTTTTTTAATGATTTTTTATTATATTATGTTAGTCACCATACAGTACATCCCCGGTTTCCAATGTAAGGCTCAATGATTCATTAGTTCTGTATAACACCCAGTGCACCATGCAATACGTGCCCTCTTTACTACCCATCACCGGTCTATCCCATTCCCCCACCCCCCTCCCCTCTGAAGTCCTCAGTTTGTTTCTCATAGTCCATAGTCTCTCATGTTTCATTCCCCCTTCTGATTACCCCCCCTTTCTTTATCCCTTTCTTCCCCTACTGATCATCCTAGTTCTTATGTTCCATAGATGAGAGAAATCATATGATAGTTGTCTTTCTCTGCTTGACTTATTTCACTTAGCATTATCTCCTCCAGTGTGCTTTGGCATTTTCTATCTTGAAAGTGAAATCATTTTGGTTAACGAGAATTTACATAGCCTGTTATGGAAATAAAAAAACTGAAGCACCTTGGTGGCTATTGGGCTTAATTCTTTCCTCTCGGAGAAATGAAAGTGTTTCGAGCAAAAAACAAAAACAAAAAAACAAACAAAAAAGACAATTCCCAAGGTAGAAAATATGCCACATCTCATCCTGAGCATGTAACTGTTTATAGAGATCCTATTCTATAGACTATTTTATTTCCAAATGATGAATCCCAAAAGGATGCAGCTCTCCCCAGATTTCAGGATCTCGCTGATATCCGTTCTCAGCTGTAGCGAGAAAGAAAAACTTCAATAATGAAACTCAGGGAAACTTCAAACCCCTTTCAGGCACAAAGAACTAACTGTTGGGGAGTTGGTGGTGACTTTTTAATTAACTGAGTCTTCAGCTGCTCTGGAGAAGGGGAAGGGGACCGGACTGGAGGGAAGAGGCCGGGATTCCAGGTGTAAGACAGCATATTTAGTAAGGGTAAAAATAACACGCAGCTGCAAAGACAAACATCTACAGTTTCAGTGTGAGCGGGGAGCCCTCCATGAATCACTGCCAGCTCCACCCACTACTCAGGCCAGGGGTCTGAAGCAGCTTTTCCACTGCCTCTGATTCAGAAATAAAACAGACCCACAAATTACCCCGGCGCCCTCCAGACAATCCCCTCCTTGTCTGGGGTCCTGAAAATACCTTTTGTGGTGACTTACCTCAATTCATGCTATGAAACTCGATTAGGAGTTTGTTCGGTCGATTAGAACTAAGTATGTGCTTTGAGGGTTCTTAGGAAGAAAACCACCTGAAAAGGGTTTTTTGGTATTCGGGTTTGAGACAGGCCCGGAAGGCATGCCCGGGCCAGCCTCCCACGGAGGGCCCTCTCTCAGAACTGACCTCTTTGGGCTTTTAGGGCAGAGCTGCCAAAGAAAACCTTTGTGTTTCTCTCACGTAGCTTCATCGCCCAGTAAACTGAAGAGAACATTCGGGAATATAGTGACATTCTAGTAAACAGCGATGAGCTGAAGACTGCATGGGAGTAACGTTAGCCTGCTTACCCACATAAGAGTCGGGATAGAGAACGTGGTCTTGGAGGGCAAGAGTAGGTGGAGTCAGGGAGCGGGGCCTTCTTCACTCAAAATGCAGACTCCAGGAGAACAGGGACACGTGCGAATCCCTAGCACCTGGGACAGGGCCTGGCAGAGAGCCTTGCTCCATAAATACTGGTTAAAGGGGTGACTGAACTGAGAAGACCCAGGGCCAGGGGAGAATCTAGGGAGTGTGGGTTTATCCAAAGGCACTATGGCCCCGTGAAGGGCTCAGGTCGCACGTAGCCAGCATGGATTTGTGTTTGGGGAAGATCAATCTGGAAGTAAAGCATGTGGCAGAGAGCAAGGCAGTGGACAGCTGTCCTTTAAGGGCAAGAGGAATTCAGGGATAAGAAGAATGGGTCTGGAAAAAGTAGGTAGATTTTCAAGAGGATTGTGGGTTTGTTTCCACCAACTTCTAGAAGAAGTGTACTGATGTTCCGAATTTGATTTTGACTTGCCCTGGACTTTCTCTAAGGCCCTAGCGCCTCGGCTAACTGTTGTGAAGTGACAGTGAATCACAGATTTAATGTGGCTAGTGAGCTCAGGGTTGTCGCCCGGGGCCGTTCGGTGACATTCTTGGATAAATGAGGTCCATTCACACAGCACAGACCACAGCGCAGGGCTGAGGCTCCATTCTTGTCAAGCTAATGGCCACGTCTGTGCCGTTCACTGCAGGCTCTTTCCATGATGGAATCTCCCTGCTGTAAGTAGTCTCTGATGTGAGAAAACCAATGTCAGATGCCAAGTTCATTTTGTTTTTCAAAAACAAAGCCCCAACTTTAATTTCTCAGGACATTTTCACAGGTGCGTTACCCCTTTTAAAAATAAGGTATTATGTATAGCAACAGCTAAATGAAGCTTTTGTCCCCACCTGTGTTCCACTTGATCTTAAAACCTTGGACTATTTTCCCGATGGTCCAACTTCTGCCCTGGTCCTCAGTTCTTGGGCCCACGTTCTGGATCAGTTTCATTCCTGCCGTGCCTCTTAGCATGGGGACCTCTCATTGGATTTCCTCCCATGCTCCCCAGTGTAAGCCCATCATCTCTGCCAAGCGTGCACTGTGCCGAGTCTTGTGGGGGGAGCATTGGATATTCAACTGGAAACTGAGATGATCAACCTTTTTTTTAAAAAAAAACAGACTAATCAAAATTCATACGTATGTCCACATCAACACGCCATCTTTGGCTTCTCCCTGGAGGCCTTGCCTTTGTCTGCACGTGGCTGCCCCTGCTCAGCTCACATCTGCTAATCTCTCCATGACTGCCTTTGGGGCCACTCCCAGGATATCCTTCTGAAAATACCCAACAGTAATGAAACGGAGTTTTCTGAGGGTCCATTCAGTTATGTTTCACGTCCATGAGAGTGACTCATGTGGACTTACCAGGTGAGGTCCTAGAGTGTGGTGGCCAAGTACTTGGACACAAGACCCCAACAGCTCAGGTTCAAATCCAGAAAGGTCTGTAAATATTTGTTTGCCCACAATACATTAGGCACTCTCAGAGGCCTATTGGGTTTAAAACACGAAATAGGAGATTGTGGAAACTGGGATAGATAGCATTCCATTTCTCAGGATCTTTTTGCCTTTCCATTATTTCCATTACTCTTGATATCCCTTCCCTGATCTCCTAGGTTGGCCAGTTCTTTCCAGAGCGTCAAGAAATCGCAAGTATGGGGGACTAGCTGAGCCTGTGTAGTCTCTTGATTTCTGTAGCCGAAGCAGCTGAGTCCTATGTGCTTGGAGCACCCTGTTTTGTCACCAGCCCCCTGGCGCTGTGTGGAATGCTTTGGATCTGTGATCAGATACTGGGAAGGATATTGTTTACTGAATCACCCACTTCTCTTCAGGAGAAGCCATGAAAGAAACTTCTGCTTCTGCTGAGTAATTGGTTCACCTTTATGTTTCTGACACCTTGAACTGTAACAGGATACACTTCCTTCTTTGCTTTGGCTAGTAGGAAGCTCAGAGATAAATTGGTGTCCTACCACTAGCAGCTGTAAAGAGTAAACCAACTCAACGTGCTAATATTATGTCGTGATTAATTACTTTTCTGCCTTATATTCCATTCACTTCCATTCATTTGTTTATTCATGTTATCATTTGTCTTGTATGTATTTTTATACCTGTCTTGTATCGTGTCGTCTTGTATGCAAGCTTATAAACTACACGTAGTTTGGAATGATGGAATCTCCTTTTTAGAAAAATGTTCACACAAACTAAACATCTGTTAGTCTAAGTAGCTTCTGGAGAGTCATGTCTGGGAGCTTGGGAATGGAGCTTCTTACAGCCCCTTGATTCTGAAACTCTATGAGAACCCAGTGGGATCAGGGGATATGTCTGACTTCTCATCTGAATTTAAATTTAGTGCTGTTTCCGATGTATTTGATATTCTTTGCCATGTCCCTTCACAGTTAATTTGAAATATTATTATGTCATTAGAGTAAGTGCTCATTATCTCGATTCACATGAACTTTATTCTCCAAATGCTCTTTACGAGTAGTTCGTTCTTTGAGGCTCAACAAGTCAACTTAACTGGGCGTGTGTCTCCAGTTATCTGAAGAAGGGCACCAATGCCCCATCTTTTTCATCACGAAGGTAGAAAGGGCTTTCTGCACTATGTCTGTATTTCCTGGTGTGACCACAATTACACCCACATGCCAGGGAGACCCGTGAGGTTGCTGCTGAAACTAACCTCTTAAAGCTGTGTGGCCCCAAGGGGGCGGTGGGGGAGTTGGGAAGTGATATGGCGCCCCAGCTGTTGTCTGGTGCCTTGGCAAAATCCTTCCCTTTGCACCAGCCTTCCCCTCCCGGGGCGACCTTAGCTCAATGTGGGATTTCTCCTGCTGTGACAGAAGGGAGCTGCCCTCCCAGCTCCTGTTCCCTCTCACTGATGCCACACTCTCTGTGGGACTGTCAAGACTGGTGGTTTTCGGGTTACAAATAAAACCCAGAGCTGAAAATGTGCATTTGAGAATGTGGTTAAGACACAATAATGCTTTTTTTTTTTTTTAAAGATTTTGTTTATTTATTTATTTGAGAGAGAGAGAGAGTGAGAGAGAAGGAGCACAAGCAGGAGGAGGGGCAGAGGGCGAAGGAGACTCCCCACTGAGTGGGGAACCCAACACAGGGCTTGATCCCAGGACCCTGAGATCATGACCTGAGCAGAATGCAGATGCTTAACTGACTGAGCCACCCAGGTGCCCCAAGACACAGTAATTCTCAATTTTCTTTATTTTATTGTGGTAAGAACACTAAACATGAAGTCTACCCTTTCAACAAATTTTGAGTTGTACGTTATTGGTGACCAAACGTAGAATATTACAGAGCAGGTCTCAAGAGATTTTTCATCTCGCTTGACTGAAACTTGATGCTTGCGGATTAGGAACTCCCCATTTCTCTTCTCCCTAAGCTCTTGGAAACCACTTCAAGTCCCTGGGTTTGACCATGTTAGACACCTCATGTAAAGTGGAGTATTTGTCCGAAGCATTTGTTGTTCCGTGCCTGGCTTCTGTCACTCAGCACCACGTCCTCAGTGTTCATGCACTGTCAGAGACTGCAAGCTTGCCTTCTTTTATTTTTTTAATTTTTTATAATTTTTTATTATATTATGTTAGTCACCATACAGTACATCCCTAGTTTTTGATGTAAAGTTCCATGATTCATTACTTACATATAAGGAGACGAGCATTCCACTGTTGTATACACCACGTTTTCTTTGTCCATTCACCCACGGGGGTGGACAGTTAAGTTGCTTCCCCACCTTGACCATCGTGACTAGTGCTGTAATGAACATAGGAGGCTAATATCTCTTTGAGATTTGGATTTCCATTCTTCCGGATGAATAGGCATAATGAGATTGCTGGGTCATATGGTTGCCTTTTCTAAAGACTTGCAAGGAACCTCCATTCTCTGTTTCATTGCAGCTGCACCATTTTGCAGCCCCACCAACAGCGTGCAAGGGCTCCAGTTTCTCTACGTCCTAGCCAACATTTATTATCTTTCGTTTTCTGTACCAGCCATCCTGACAGGTGTGGGGTGATCTCTCATTGTGACTTTGATTTGCATAATAACTTCTCTGTGCCCTGAAAAGAAAGAGTTGTTGAGAGAAATATCTTGAGTGATGCCTATTTACAATAAAGAAATTCATCCCCCGAACAATAAGACAGAGACATTTCATATTCACCAAATGATTATCCAATTAGCAAGTGTCTAATGAATTGCCTTAGAACTTTCACAGAAACCGCTGGAAAACACATATGCAAATACTAAGAATACAGTATTTCGAGGGAGGCTCTTTGCTGTGTGCATTTCAAAAGCAATGCGTTGAACGTCCAAATCCCTATCACGGTGCAGTAGAGATCACGTGATCCTCTATCCGAGGCAGGGCTTGCTGCCCGTGGAATACCAAACTGTTCCTGGAAGTTTCTCCCTGCCAACTTGCAAACCTCAGAATGCACAGGGTCCGTGGAGTTTCAGTGCAGTAAATTTCTGCAATGTGGGGCTTTCCTTATCACACCAGGGCCACAAGCTGAACATGTATTTACTGGGAGACTTTTAAATAGACACTTGTCAGTTCTCTGAATCATGTTAAGACTTTTTTTTCCCTTAAATAGGCGTTTAAAGAGATGCCTCTGAAAAAAATGTTCTACTCCAGGAGCTGTCTCTACTGCTTACTTAGGTTTTTTTTTTTTAGACGTGTCCTGGTTGGGCCCCACACCTGCTGTGCCAGGTAATGAGTTGTACAGTAGGAATTGTGCACATGTGGCAATGCACACCTTAAACCAGAGCGACACGTGGTCAGGGAGGTCTCAATGCCTTTCTGAAATTAAGGCCTATTTTACCTTGTAAGGACAGCATCTCCCCTTTCCTTGGTGGAGGCTAGAAGTGTGGACAGTGGGTGAGCCTGTCCAGCTTCAAGTCTTCGTTTGGACCCCTCCTGGCTCTGGACCCCGAACAAGCCCCTTCTCTTTTGTGTACTCGGTTTACATGTCCGAAAAATAGAGATGGGGCCCATGCCTGCTGCCCCAGGCTGTGGGAGGACCAATAATGGTTAGGCACTCAGGACAGGGCCCAGCCCTATATACACTCGTCTTGGGCTGTTAAAATTCCCAAGAGAATAAACAAGGGGAACTGACTGAGAAGTGAGAACACGTGGGGCCCGTGTGCCTTGATTACCTGCTTGAGTCCGGCTTGTAGGAGGCTGGTGCGGTGACCCTCTCCCTTCTTTGGGGCTGGAGTTCCCTTAGAGTTTTTACAAAAACTATTTGAAATGATCAAGAACATGGTTCCATTCTATCTTCCTCCGAAGCTAAAACAGAATACGATGTTCTGAAGGGGCAGCTTTTGAAAATCAGGTCTGAGGGGTTCATGTGGCTGTTTTTTGTTTTTGTTTTACAATGAAATCTGGATGGGAAAGCTTACCTGTCTAGCTGGAGAAGAGCAGATTTAGGGTGCCTGGTATACAGCAGGCACTCAATTAAAGCAGTCTAAATGGAGGAGCAAATGAGTGAAGCTGCAGTGCTCACCTAGACTTTATCTTTGTAGCTGGAGTCACGCTCGTTTGCTGAGCGGCGTCTAAAGCCTTTTCCTGAAGGAAGCAAATCTTTTAGACTCTGTCCTCCAGTCCCTAGTAACTCCTCTCCTTGAGGCAAATAGACCAAAACACTCACTCTCTGCTCAACGGATGGAATTTTCCAAAGGGATAGGAAACTACGTCTCAAGTGAAGACATTCCATGTTGTGATATTAGGATGGGGCTTCTAGAGATAAGTGTTTGAAGCCAGGAAAAGTAGCATCAGCAGGAAATAATGCATGTGTAGGCAGCGGTGGAAATATAGAAAATCCGCACCATGGGAACTCAGACTGTTTTTGTTTTTAAATTTCCTTCATGTTAGCACAGCTGTGAGGATGCCATGAAACAGGACCACATCTTTCCAGGCCTGTGGTAGGGCCCTAGTCCTCTGACCCTGACCATGACCTTTACCCATAGACGTACCTGCTCCTTCCCCATCTGCAGCCCTGAGCTCCCTCCATCAGCACCAGGCATGGGTGCAAGTGATGCTGGAAGAAACTTGGATTTTTCAGAGCTCTGAAGATGCCGAATGAACTCCTCCCAGGGCACTGCCCCTCGATCTGCCCTTTCTGTCCTGATACCCGCCATGCCTTTGGCTATTGAATGAACTTCTCCATCTCACCCCAGCCCCATCCCACCCGGAGAATACCCTTTTGCCTCTGATGGTTTTGACCTTCTCAGACTCGAAGGTCAGGCCCATGGCAGGCCTGTAGTTCCATGATTCCACAAGTTGGCTGCAGAGCTCCGACTAGTGAGGTGTGGGGAAGATGAAGAAAAGCTCATTGGAGTGGAGCCCTCCACCTCCAGCCTTAGACACTGGGAGGGAAATCTGACATCCAGTGAGATTTAGAGATTTCCAAGAGCATGAAAATCCCATGTTATGTAGAGCCTGAGAAGCAACTGCCAGAAATCCACCTTAGATGTAACCCCATTATCAAGATCCCTCAGCTACAGTGATCTTGAGTTAACGACCTGTGGGTTCACCTTCTAAAAGGCATCGACATATTTTTCTGTTTCCTGGTTAAGCTGGATTTTCCACTTGGGGTTCCCCTATTAGATATTTCACCATATATTATAACCTTCAATTCTCATTAACTATATTTGCAGAAAGAAGGCAGGTTTGTCTTTATCCAAATGACCATGGCTGCCTTAGTAACAGTAGGAGCCCTGGGAACAGTTACCGGGGTGTCAGCCGCTGGCCCTTTTCTGCATCCGGTGAGCTGGCTGCACACCCCATCCCAGCCTCGGGCTGCTGAGGCCTCTCCGCCACCGCCTCCCAGGACACCACGCCTGCCTCCTTCTCTGCCTGGCCTGCCTGCCCCTCAGCTGGGGCCATGGTGAGCCTTCGAAGCTCCATATCGAAAGATCGACTGTAGGGATTTGGAACTGGACACAAGGATTTCATTCTGAAGTTTGGAAGAGGAATGTCGTTCTAGGATATGCCTGGCAGAGTGCCTTCCGAGCTGGTATGGCCTCTGAGCATCTGTGCAGACAGCCTGTTTAGAGTCACACAGAGAGGACAATGGCAGGTCGCTGTTCCCTGCAAGTGTTTCCAAACAGCTGTCACCAGGGGAGTTTTGACACGACAGTTTCAGAAGGAGCTGGCTTAAGAAACAGAGCCGGGTGGCAGCTCCGCTTCCCCTGTGCCTGCCCCGTCCTTCGACCGAGCACGGGCACCGTATTAGTCCGGCTCCAGCCGCCGTAACAAAATGCCACGGCCTGGGGGGCCTACCCAACAGGAATTTACGGATTTATTTCTCACAGGTCTGGAGGCTGGAAGTCCAAGACCAAGGTGCTGGCAGGGTTGGGGCCCGGGGAGAGCTCTGCCCTTGGGCTGTGGACGGTCACCTTCTCAGTGTATCCTCAGAGGAGACAGACAGAGGGAGTCCTCTGGTCTCTTCTACTTCTTGTAAGGGCACTAATCCCATCATGGGGGCCCTCTCCCTCATGACCTCATGGGGACCCTGATCGCCTCCCAACGGCCCCACTTCCAAATGCCATTACATTGGGCGTCAGGGCTTCAAGAAAGGAGTTTTGGGGGGACACGGTCATTCAGCCCAGAGCAGACACTGTGTTTGCCCTTTGACACTTCTCTCCTCTTTCCTCCTCAGCCTCCGCACCTTGCCCTTCCTTGGTTCCCTCTGGGTATCACAAGAAGACTGGAAGGCAGGCTTCTCAGTGGCAGCAATAATGGAAGGATTTATGTTCTTCCCCTTCAGGAACTCCCCGGATGAATGCAGCATGGCAAAAGGCGGGAAGATGGTGGGCAGCCCAGACACTGTGGGCATGAATTTTGGCAGCTACATGGAGGAGAAGCACATGCCACCCCCGAACATGACCACGAATGAACGCAGAGTCATCGTCCCAGCAGGTCAGATGCTCATACTTCACTCTGCTCAGTCCGCAAACCACGCCTTCCCAGAGCACCATTCTGCTTTCTCTTCCTGCCTCTGGCTTCCGTCACCCTCACTGGTCTAGAGGAATTATCATACATGGAAGCCAGCAGGAGTCTGGCCATCTTTGGTGAAATGTCCACTGATCTGTGTGTGTGAGACAGAGAGAGAGAATGGAAATCCATGAAAAGTGACCTCTCAAGGGAAGAATTGCCCTTTCTCTGAGATTATTTGGTGTTAGGTTTTTGTTTTGTTTTTTGTTTTTTGTTTTTTTTTGATGAAGTGTTATTCATACTAAATGGTAGGCTTTTGAAAAATAATTCTTATCTGGCAAAATAAAAAGCTGGGAGCTGTGTATTACTTGTTCTCCAAGTCAAAAATTCCAGCTATCCCTGGCCTACAATACAGATTCCGAGAACCAGAGTAATTCTTTGCCACAAAAGTAATTCTAAACTCAAACCAAAGCAATAGCTCTGAATTTGAGGAAAATGCCGGGAACTTACTTGTTGAGCAAAACTGAAGGGAATGGGAGAGATGACTTACACACAGCTCCTCAGAGGAAACGCGCCACGTAAACCCAAAAATGCCAGGGCCACAGTGACGACTTTGCGAGTCCTTAGTCAATGTCAGGGTTTTTGGTAAGCAGTTTGGAGACACCATCTCAGGAAATCTTGGAAAATAGGAATCCTTATCATGATTTCTCTGATGAGGAAAATGGAGCTCCCAGAGGTCAGCTAACTTTTCCTAGGGCCTACATTTAATAAGAGACCAAGTTAGAGTTCAGATAGGCCTTCCTCCCTCTTTGTTCTCTTCCTGGAGGTGCTGGGTTCGGTCTCGGCTCCTGACACAGCCCCCACAGGATCCCCTCTGTCATTCTTTACGTCCGGCTATCTGGTCGCCCTGTGGCTCTGCCTCAGGGGCCTGGGCTTACTGTCACTTCAGCCTGAAACCCTTGATTCCAGGTAGTTCTGTCCTTCAGCAGGGCTCAGTGCAAATGTCTCCTCAGAGAGGCCTTTCCTGAGGGCCCCCCACCTAGACCCGTTGCCAACTCCACCCACGGACCTCAGCCCCTGCCTGCCTTATTCGTCTTTACTGTGCTCACCCCGTCTGTCATTATACTGAACATTCACTGACTGCTTGCTTATTAGCTTCCTCCCTCCATGCAACCTCAACCCCCCAAAGGCCCAACTTCCGTGGCCAAGCACAGTGCCTGGCATGCAGTGGGTGCTCAAGGAACATTAACTGAGGGGAGAATGGTTGAAAGGGTACCTATGCATGGGTGAGGTCTGCACAAACTTGATTAAGCCTTGCTCCAGGGGTCACCTAAATTCATCTCTCTGAAGTGTGGTGGTGAACAGACTCCAATCCCCTCTGTGGTGTGATTCCCATCCCCCTGCCCCTCAGCCTGTGTATGATCATAGGCTTCTGTCGCCTTCCACATAGACCTCAAAGCGCAGAGGATGTGACTGAACTTCTGGCTTGGGCTCCTGGACTGGGCTTCACCTCAGGATTGTCACTGGGTGGTGGGGGTGGCTTACATGAAGCTGACTTGGTGTGGTTGACATGAAAGGCATTATCCTTTGGGGTCATCCCTCATCTTGAGAGACTTTTACTGGAGACAGCAAGGTGAAGTCTCCTGTGTGCCTGATGACAGGGACAGAACTGGTTATGATGTTGATTGAAAGGCAGTTGACTCTTCTGTGGAAGCCCTGTGTTTGATTTGATCACCGCAGCTGAGCTACTTACCGGAAACCCGTGACTCACTCCTGGGTCATAGAACAGAAGGCGGTTCCTGCCGGTGGGGAAAAATACAGAGGTGCAAGTGTCCGAGGCACACATCCTGGCTGTGTGGCACCTAAGAAAGGCTGAGAGCAGGGGTGTTCCTGGGGAGGAATGGAGGGCAGGTGTGCTGTTGCCTCCGACGCTGT
Source organism: Ursus arctos (assembly GCF_023065955.2). Classification (NCBI taxonomy): domain Eukaryota; kingdom Metazoa; phylum Chordata; class Mammalia; order Carnivora; family Ursidae; genus Ursus; species Ursus arctos. The sequence goes on along the minus strand of NW_026623056.1, from coordinate 88,135,031 downwards.
CTGGATATGAACAGGGTGAGGTAGGAACCCAAAGGGCGCCCACCCACCCCTGTCTCTCCCTTAGCCTTGTTTCTTAAGAGTGTCATTTCTTCAGTTCAGGCAACACAAAGTTTTTCATTCTCTAAGATGGGAGAACCAATCTGAGGAGAGATTCTTGTCTTGGTTCTTCATAGAATCACAGACCCAGGAGGTAACGCGTGGCGCCACTCTCCCTGTTTACTGATGGGCTGATGTTTCTCTCAGGGGGTCACTGTGCTTTGAAGTCATCGGTATCATTCGCCACAGGGACAGACTTGAGGCTTTCTACCTTAAGGAAAATGTTGAGAAAACAGGAGAGATATTTATATGGGGAAGAGGCAAAGAACCAATTTAATGGAGTCAGAGCATCTACCATTCCTGATACTGTATATAGTAGGTGCTCATTAAATGTTGGTCGTCTGGGTGGGATGATGGTCATGCAGATTGGCTCATATTTAAGGTTTTGTGCAAAGATTGGTTTCATCCCCTGAAGAAAGTCCTCTTTCAGCTGTTCCCTCCTTTGGTTGCTTCACGCCAATGCAGGCAGTTATTCAGTTAATAGTGTTGGTAAGAGAGCTAGTTGTGGCTGATTTTGCAAGTTGTGAGTCTTTCAGTTATTGGCCAAGCTTTATGTATGTGTGCTCATACACAGACACACAGATGAACACACACACCACACACCCACCCCCACCCCCCCACACACGCACCCCTCCACCCACACCCACCTACCCCCCCCCAGAATGCATCCCCCCCCCACATACACACACATACAGCTGCATTGCACAATCCAGATAATTCCTCCGTGTGGCCAAGATTGCAGGCCCTGGGGGCAGCTCTGTCAGCTGCTGCATCTGTACCCTCAGCCCTAGCTCTAGGACCCAGGACCCAGGACCCAGGACCCAGGCACCTCACGCAGGCACATCTTGGCCATAGAGCGTGCTGCACACATAGATAGAATTCTCCAAACCTGGTTCCACCTGGCACCTGGGAGTTCCTACTAGTTAAACACATTGATTGACACTCAGAAGTGCAAATCATAAAACTAGCTGAAAAAAATGTATTTCTAAGCATCTGTTTTTAAAATGCAGACTTTTAAATCTTGCACAGTTGCAAAAGGTGGGGGGGTCATTCGGCTCCAAGGTGTTGGCAGACCGCAAGAAGGGGATGCCTCAATCAGTACATGATTAAGTGTCCATAGGATAAAAAGGAAAGTAATATGGGAAAGACGGTCCAGATATTCTAGAGAAAAATGGATTCCTTGGTTTGTCACAGGAAAGGAGCAGGGAAGTCTTGAGAAAAACAGTCAATCAGTGAGACCAGCAGACATTCCAGAAAGCCCTGGCTTGTGCCTCGTGTCCCAGAAAAATTGTAGATTGTGCCTCTCCCTCTCAAAGTACACCGGTTAGACAATAAATCACATGTTTTACTTTTTTATCTACCTGTCTGTCTGTCTATTTTGTGTCCATGTGTATGTCTAAGTCTACATCTTATGGGGTTGGGCTGTTCCTGACATGGTTGTAGATCAGAGGGTCACTGAGTGAAATCAGTCTTACGAGGAACTAGACACGTGTGGCCTGGTGAATGGCACTCTGTCGGTTGGCTCAGTGGGATTTGGACGTCACCCGGGAAATGTTCCTCCGAGTACGATCAGAACCCCGTGCGTCGGGATTCCCTGGGAGACTCGTGATTTGAAAACGCACATTTCCAAGTTTCCTGAATCCGGATATGTGGAGGGTTGAGGATTCCACATTGTCGATGCACTTTTCGGGTGATTTCGTGCATAATGTGGCTTGAGAAGCTCTAATCTAAATAGAAGACACTGAATAAATTTTACTCGCACATACCTTAACCATTTTTAATAAAGGCAGGCTGGGCTACTTTTAGAAGAGGGAGGGGCCAGGAAGATAGGAAGTAACTAACAATTTCACATTGATGTTCCCAAAATTTTAAAACTGAAGAGTCATCTGTTTGGTGGGAAGGAATTTTGTCTTCCTAATGCTTCTCCCTTAGGATGTATTTTTGGGATCTGTCGTTCGTTGGTGGCACGCTAATGTGACATTGTGTGACAAAAATTCTCAAATAAAAATAAAATAAAATAAGCTAGAATAAAATAAGATAGACTAAAATAGAACAGAATAGAATAGAATAAAACAAAATAAAATAAGATAAAATAAATTAAGACTAAAATAGAATAGAATAAAATAAAATAAAACTAAAATAAAATAAGCTAGAATAAAATAAGATAGACTAAAATAGAATAGAATAGAATAAAACAAAATAAAATAAAAATAAAATAAATAAAATAAAACAAAACAAAATAAAATCTGCAGAGGCCAATGTGTCAAGGCATCCGCAGGAAAACCTGGGACGGTTGAAGGCACAGAATGCAGTGTGAGTGGGGGAAGCCCTGGGCTCCATTCTGACAAGCTGGATCAAGCATAGTACAAGGCCTGTAGGCACTGGGCTGTGTTCCTATCAACAGCCAAGACGACTCAGGCACAAAGTAGGCATCTGACTTCCAGGTGTTCCCACGTCTGCCTTGCCAACACTGCTGAGAAACAAATGGGTCTCCATTGCACTGTGGAGCTGGTATTCTAAGGCACCTCGGTTTCATGACGCCTCATGAATCATCTGCTATTGGGGATGCTATCCCTCCGGGTACCGGCTGTAGCTCCGGCTGTCCCTGTAGCTTTTCCTTATTGACATTGCTCTTGGCGATGTGCTAACCAACAGGGCGGGCAAAGAGGAAGGCACAGTCTTCATCCACTTTTCTTAAAAGTTGCAAAATGCTGACCAAAATGCAACAGGACGTCGGGTTTTAGCAGCTTACATCATTTTGAAAGATTTTTTCCTTTTCTCTGTTTTTATTCCCTAAAATATTTTGGTGCAAAAGCATTGAGCTTTTCAAACATTTCTACCTTTTTTTCCTCTTTTTTTAAATTTAAATTCAGTTAATTAACAGATAGTGTGTTATTAGTTTCCGAGGTGGTTGAGTGATTCATCAGTCACACATTTCTACTTTTATTTTCTAAATATCTACCTTGAGCACGAGCACTCCTGGCAACTAGAAGTCTCAGAGATAGAGTTGCCACATTTGCTTGTTTGCTTCAATTCGTTCATTCATTCACTGAGCGCTTACTGTGTTTCGGTCACCGTGAATAAGAGCTCTTATATGATTTAAGACCCCCCTATTCTTACCCCCCAAAGACCCATGACTGGAACTCCTGGTATTGTGTCTTCTTCCGGCCCTCCACACTCGGTCCCTTCTCCTCAATTCATGAGGCATTCAGTGAGAAATTGCTACTCTTATGCCCGTCCCAGAGGAAGTGACCAGAGCTGGCCAGAAGCAGATAAGACCCATGCAAATGAAGTCAGTAGTTCCTGAGAGGAGAGTGTAGGATTAAGAGCTCAAGTGACTGATTCAGACAAATGTTTCAAAACATCGATAGCCTCCGCCATTTTTCACTGCCACATCCTGCCCCCCAGTCATGCGCTCTCCTCACACTCTGTGTCACCACAACCCTGTTTCTCCATCCGTGCTGTTCCCTCCAAGGGAATGCCCTTCCACCTTTCTCTGCTCACAAATCCTTCTTCAGGACAGATTCACCCTGTCTAGGAAGTCAACCTTGGTCTTTTTTGCAACTTAATTGCTTCTCATAATACATCTTACCAATTCTTTTATTACTGTGCTTTATTTTGTTCCACATTAATTCTAGAATACATCCCATACTTACTTAAATACAGATATACCATTTAGTTCCATGGAGGATTTGAGATGCCTTGTGAACTAGACTACTGATAAACATGCGAACCGAACTACTGATCAAAAAGAAATTAGGAATCAGTCCTGAGGCAATTAAAAATATTAATGGAAAACCAAAATCACATGAAAGAAGTATGCAGCCATTTTGACCACACTTGACCACGAGCTTGGCCAAGATATCGTAGCCAGGCTTCCAGTATGGCTTTGAGCTTCCTGGCAGCCAAAATAAAAAGTCGTGTGGGGACATAATCCCTGTTTTCGCAAAGAAGTTTCACAGGGAAGGTGATGTTTTTCTCAATTCTGAGTCCTACACACAGGATCCCTGGACTTTACATTTGGGGTCCACCGAGGCTGTACAGATGACCATCATTCTGACGTGATTGCAGTGTTCCATTTCACCAGCATGTTTCTTGCGACATCCGTTATGAACAGAGAGAATTACATGAGAGAACAGCTCCATGTGGACAAAGAGCATATGTCCAGTGTGAGTCTTTGCTGGTCTGGCTTATTGTAAAGTCAAGATTTTGAGTTCTTGGAGTGGGAGAGGGCTCACATGGCTTTCACATGATTCCTCCTCAACGTCTCCAAGCTGGGCTTTGAAAGCAGATGAGTAGCAAGTTCTAGAAGAATATACTCACTGACCAAGCTCAGACGGTAGACCTATTAGGTTTGAATCTTTATTAGAGTTGTTATTTATGAGCCTGTCTTTTCTATTAGATTGCAAGTTGGGGAATGTGTCTTTCGCATTCTTCATCACCAGGTGAGGCAGCAGCAAGCTCATGGGCTGTGTGCGGAGGTCAGTCAATGTGCATTTATTGAGTTAATGGTGATCCAGACTTAGTTAGCAAGCATCATGGAGTCACAGGACTTGGAGGTACAAGACTCTTGATGATCTTAGTTCAACTTTGTATTAGTCAGAGTTCTTCAAAGAAACAGAACCAATCGCTCTCTCTCTCTACCTCCTTCCCCATTCATTTATTTATTATGAGGAATTGCCCATGTGATTATGGAGGCTGAGAAGTCCCGCAGCCTACAATCTGCTGCCTGCGAACTGGGAGCCCAAGAGAGCCAATGGTGTAGTTTTGTCTGAGTCTTAAAGCATGAAAGCCAGAGACCTGAACACAGGAGATAGATGTCCCAGCTCAAAAGCCCAGCAAAGGGAGCAAAGCCTCCCTCCCTTCCTCCACCTTTTTGTTCCATTCAGGTCCCTAGTGGGTTAGTTGATGTCACCCACCCACACAGGGGAGGGCAGACCGCTTTACTCAGTCATCCAATTCAAATGCTGATTTCTTCTGGAAACACCCTCACAGACACACCCAGAAATAATGTTTAGCTAAATGTCTGGACATCCTATGATCCAGTCAGGCTGACACAGAAAATTCTCACAAACTTCTTCCTTTACCCATGAGAACACGGAGCCCTGGAGGGAAGGGATGCACCTCTCCCAGGGACGCTCGCACAGGTAGGGGCGACCAGAGCCTGTGCTCACGTCTACCTACAGAACTTGGTGGTAAGATGACACGTCTTCATTTTACTTCATCATACCACTAAACACTCCTAAGGATCTCTCCCACTAATTCTACACCATGGAATGTGTTTCTGTAAGCTTCTGTTTGAATTGCTTCTATGCACCAAGCCAAGCAACCAGACAACCAAACCCGCTAAAACTTAAATCCTAAAGTTAAAGTGAATGATATTCCTAGACGATGAATTGCCCTGGGGTTATATGTGTGGCAGAAATTATAAACACAGAAATGGTACAGTTGCCATCTACTGAGGGCACACTGTTGTCAGGCACTGGGCCATCCACTTTGTAGAAAAAGTATTATCTCATTTAAATCCCACAAGCACCCTATGGTGTAGGTATTATTTATTATTCTCACTTTACAGATAAAGAAACTAAAGCTAGAGAAGTCAAGATCATGGCTCAGGATGTCCCAGACAAAAATTTGGAGAGCCAGGATTTGAACCCAGTTCTCTCTGACTCCAAAGTCTGAGTTCTCGTTCCTATGCTACCCTATCAAAATTCCCCAGGGACGAACACAAGGACATGGAATGGTGGGATGCGTTTGTTGAATTGTTCAGAGATTCTGAAATGGACTTTTCAGAGGAGACTAAGGAAAGAAAGAAAGACTAGAGATGTTCAAAATAGTCTACCGTGTTGGTCAGCACACAACCGCTACATTTCTGGGATGGGACTGAAAACAGCTTAGATTTAGCGTGAGTGGCTGGATGGATGTTAATGAATGTAGAAAAAAAATATTATGCTAGATGAATTGGTTTGGTTTATTCCATGCTTAATTTACCCGTGGGACACCCACCCCCAAAGGGTGGGGACCACGTAGAGCTTAGGGTTAAGAGTCATTTATCAGGGGTTACCACACTTGGGTTCCAAACTCTGCCATTTTCTAGCTCTGAGATCTGGAAAGTCACTTAATCTTGGTGTTCTTGGCCTGCAGCTGCACCAAAATGTAGACGATGGTAATGCCTACTTTGTATGACACTGTATGGATTAAAGAAGAAAATACATGTCAAGTGCATGAACAATGACAAGGATATAGTAAGACCTCCAAAAATTATAGCTTTTCTTTTCATATTTGGGTCAAGCATTTGGGAGAAATCCCGACACTCAAGCGGTCGATCTGCACACATAAGCACGTGGGGTGGGTTGAATTGTGGCCCCACAAAAAGATATGTTAAAGCCCTAACCCCCAGTGCCCGAGGACATGACCGTATTTGGAACTAGAGTATTTTTAGATTCCATCAAGTCAAGATGAGGTCATGAGGGTGTGTCTAATAAAATGACCTCTGTCCTTATGAAAAGGGAAACTTTGGACACACAGACACACATAAAGGGAAGATGATGTGAAGACACGCAGGGAGAAGGCCTTGTACTAATGGAGGCAGAGATTGAACTGGGGCAGCTGTAGGCCAAGGAGTACCAAGAATGGCCGACCGCCACCGGAAGCCAGAGGAGGCAGGGGAAGGATTCTACCCAGAGCCCCAGAGGGATCAGGGCCCTGTTGAACCTCGCTCTCAGACTGCTGGCCTCCATAAGCCTCAGACAACCTATTTTGGCTGTTTTAAGCCACTTAGCCTGTGGTACTCCATCACTGCAACCCTTGGAAACTAATATGGTATGTGTGCTGTAGTTAGACGTGAGCATAGACAGAAAGTCCAGGGAGGTTTATGGAGTGAGGACCACGGACAAAACTCCGAGGACGCCAGCACCTAGAGAGGGACAAAGAGAACCCAGGCAGGGAGACACATTAAAATGGAACACATCATCGCATCTAAAACACCATGAGCATAAGCTGTGTTGTGACGGAATAACCGAGGAGACGCAAGAGGGGAAGAAATGAAGGAAACAAAATCCAAACACTAGGTAATCCGCTCAAGAAGAGTTGAGAACGACTCCATCCAGTGCAATAGTTCGGCATGTCAGAATGTCACAAGTATGTTTAGAGCCCAGCAAAAATAATTCAGTCATGTGTTTTCTGAATCAAATACTTAGTGAAATTACGAAATCTCAAGCAGGCTGAGGATAGGCGTATTTTCTTACAGTGTTTGACTTTTGTAGGGTATTTCATGATTCATATGTACAATGAATTTTTTTGACAATCCATTAATTAGTAGGTGCATGAAACAGAGCATAGCATGAGCTAGGTTGACCGGGTGCACTGGAAATGGGGAAGTTTTAAAGTAATTAGGTAAAAAAAAATGCCGAGAAGACTCTTGGTTCTAGTAAAATGTTGAGCTTAAAAGGAACTTAAGGTGTTCCTCTTGCAGAGCCCCTGGGAATGGAGCATGGAGCCTGACACCCTTTTATATGCCTGGCTGTGGGAAGAAAGTCAGTGAGTTCCTTAGCAACTCTAAACAAGGAAGGAGCTGAGAACAGAGTACTCTACCCTCCTGTTGTCACCTGCTTGTCACAGGTGGCATCGATGGGGGTGGGATACCAGTGTCTATAATACGGAGATTTGGGTTTTAAAGGAGCAGGACATGAGGTCTTGGTCTTGCACAAAGCAGGGAGTTGGACCTGATCTCTCTCGATGCATGCAGGCACATGACTGTGTTTCCCCCAGCAACCCCAGGTTGAGAAATTAAGCATCGAAAAGTGGTCGTGGGCTAAGGACAACCTCGGACACCTGGCAGAAGGACATAGGAGAACTTCCTGGAAAGACATATCTTCAATCCAAACTTTACAGAATTCCTGCAGAGAAAGATTCACTGAAGATGACCCTGTAACCCCAAATTACAGAAACAGGGAGAAACAATCTACCTAGACCAAGAGTCCGTAGAAACAACGGACAATGTGGTTAAGCCCTCAAGAGTGTTAGCTGATTGAAGCATGGCACTGAGACTATAAAGTAAGTAGACTTAAAAGTGGTTAAACACACAGTAGAAGGAACCAGAAGGAGAAGAGCAAGACATTATGGAAAAGAATAGATAATTTTGAAGAAGAAGCAGGAGAACTCCTAGAAACACAAAACAGGATTCAAAAGTGTCAGAAACTCAGTAGGTGGGTTAAAGAGTTGATTCGAAAAAGCTGAAGAGTGAATTAAGGAAAGTAGACTTGGAATTGTTTTCAGGGTGCAGGACAGTGACGAAGAGATGGAGGATGAGTGAAGGTCAAGGGCAGGGAAGGGGCTCATGATAATGTGCCGTGTAGATCTAATAGAAGTTCCAGAAAGGAGGGAATCAAGAGAATGGGCAAGGAGAAATATTCAAAGATATAAAATCTGACTTCTCAAAATTGATGAACAAGACCATTTTCCAAATACAGGAAGCATAAGACAGAGAGAAAGATAAATAAGAATAAGCCCACACTAATCACATTCTGGAAAGACTGTAAAAACACCAAAGATAGAGCACTTAAAAACCAGCAAAGAAAAAAGACCATCTGAAAACAATTTCAGTTATAAGGACAGCAAACTTCTCAACAATGACACAGAACACTGAGGACCGTGGAAGAAAATCGTTAGTGAGCTCAGAGAAACTGACACAATTCTAGCTCTCTCCTGGGCTCTTAACTTCTTCTTCTTTTTCCCTGCCACAGACTCATTTAGTAGGTTGGTGAAACCAATGTGTCCTTTAAAATAAACTTCAGAGGGATGTGAGGAACAACTTCGTTAAGAGTGCAGTGTAATCCATTCTGTAAATTGTGGGGGAAATAAAGATACTTTCAAACAAAGGGTCAGAGCGTGTGGCTAACCAATCCTCACTTCGGGAAACAACGAAAGATCTAATAAACAAAGAAAATGGATCCTAGAAGAAAGGAGTGAGATAAGAAGGAAATGGGAGCAATGAAATTGGTTGCTATGAGAATCGATCTAAAGAGAAACGGCTATAGAGTAACAGCCACAGCTTCCTAAGTAGGGAGCACAACAGGGTACAGTAAAAACACTGGACAATATCATCTTATAAGATGAAGGATGGATGCTGAGAGCTCAAGACTTCTGAATTCCTTGCTTTCTTTGGGAAAAGGATATATTTGGTGATTAAATTTGGATTTTGTTTAAAGATTAACAAGTAAAGAAATAGAACTAGAATGTTAAACAGCCAAACTGGTAGAGAAAGGAAAAAAAAAACGAAGAAAATTAGATCTGTTGAATAAGACACTTGAAAAGGAGGAATAAAGAACATACAAAGCAAGGTAAAGAGAACACAGTAAGGTGGCAGAAATTAGATCAGTAACAATACATGTAAGTAGGCCAAAGTTGCCATTAAAGACTAGGCTAGATTAAAAAAAAATACTCAGAATTCAATTAAGTACTGTTTACAAAAACATCTAACACAAAGAAAGAATGACAGCAAACAGAGGGGATACGATGTATGGTCAAATTCTGATCAAAACAAACCTGACAAAAGTGGAAAGAGAAAGCAGAAAGCATTGTTGGAGAAAACTGAGGGTCAGTACATTATAAATAGAAAAGTTACATGCATGAAAACTATATGTCGATGAACTTGTATGTACATAATAACACAACCTTAAAATTCGTAAAGAATTTTAAGCATAAAAAGGCAAATCCCTTTTAGGTGAGAGATTTTAATATGCCTTTCTCCGCAGTTGATAGATCAATGACCTAAAAATTAGGTATATGTTACCAATTTTGGTCCAGTGGGTATTTGTAGAAACCTGCACCTAACGGAAACACGCAGTCTTTATAAACTCTCAAGGGGCATTTGCAGAAATTGGCCATCCAGTCGACCACCAAAAAATGAACAACCAGAATAAGAGAAAATCGGTGTCAGGTAGACCTCATTCACTGGCTAATTCACTAATTCAAAAAAATTAGAAATCGGTAGCTATCGAAATGATAACTGAGCCCCATCTGTACCTTAGGAAATGAAAAGGTTCAGGAACAGCCTTGAGTATAGGCTTTTTGAGTGCCAATTTCAGTCTGTGGTAGAGTGAAGCCCAAAGTGAAACCAGTTCTCTTGGTTCAACCTCCTTTCGTAAGTGTGAAGTCTTTCCCTACAAGGAGGCAAAATGTGAAATCTTATTTTTGCAGGCTTTTGAGTGTCTCGGATAGCAGATTGGCAGACGTGCCCGGGGCCTGGTTTTATAAACAAAGACTTCATAGGATTGCGATATGGCTTAGACGTTCATTTTCTGTTGGTAGTTCTTTTCTTAAACAAGGGTGATTTTTCTATCTGGAAGCCAATATTTTACACTGATACTGTTCAAGAAAAATGACAGGAGGGCTGATATGCTCACCGGTCTGACTCTTGCTTAACCTGACTTGTGTTCGTTCCTGGGGGGGGGGGTCTCCGAAACAGGATGTTTGCCTACATGAGGTATTCTGTTTCGTGAAGATTCAGTACGTCTTCGGCAATGCAATATCCTTTTGCCTGATTTAAATATCTACTTAATATTTTCCTGGCAGCAGTGGAACGCTACTAGGTCAGAAAACAGTTTCAGGGAAATGTAAAAATAATTTCAGCCCTCCACCCACGCACCGCTTGCCCCCCCCCCCCCACGGTAATTTAAACGGTGCAACTCTTGAACTCTCTGCTTTGCTTGTGTTATTTTTCTTTTCCTTTCAACTTTACTGAAACAGCCTTCGTAAAACTTGTGGCTATTAACCACGGACTCGAAGACCCAAATAAGAGGCTTCGGAGACAGATGACTTCTTTTTCCCCCTTCCCTTGGGCTCTGGGGTTTACCATTTTGATGTCCATGACATGGGGACTGATGACACAGCTGTTTTCCAAACAATTGGCCTGGAGGCTGAACACAAAACAACTTATCTTCAGCGGGTCATGATTCATCTGACAGAAGCATCCCCAAAAGCTTCTCAAAATAAAGCGTAAAGCAGACTTTTGTGTTTAGAGGAAGAGGCTGGCCCTGCGATAGGAGATTGTTTATCGCCGAGTTTGCGATGTGAAGCCCGTTGTCTGGATGCATTATTTCTCTGCGATGTTATTGTTGGCAAAGTGCTTTCACATACATTATCTCATTTACTTTTCTATTCCCCTAACATTTCACTTAATTACCCACAGAAAAAGAAAACAAGTTCCAGAAAGGTTAACGTTTACATCTAGTAAATGGTTGAATCAGAGCCCAAATATTGGTATTCCGGCTCCCAATAAAGCCTTTTATTTGACCACTGGGTTTGCTGTGCTTGATGTAATTGTAATTGGATTCCTCAGACATTTCCAGCGACTCTGAAATCCCTGGATCATAAAGTCCAGGCTTCTTAGCAAGATACTTGGGACCCCAGCTTTCACCTCCGTCCTCCTACGTCTGTGTGCTCCCTCTCCAACCCTCTACTCCAGCCGCACCCGATTTCTCACTTCTCCCTCAACACCTCGGGGGGTTCATGCCTCTGCGGGTATGAAGCTCGGCTCTCACCGTTCCCCCAAACTAAAGGGCTTCTCTCTGCTTCTGTCACCCACATTCTGTCAGATGCTTGAGCCAGACCCTTCTGGTCAAAACGCTACCCCTTTCCTTGGCATCTCTCCATTTCCTGGCCGCCTCCGAATCTCCCGTAGTATGTGTGTATACAGTAAATGCTTGGTAATTCTTATTTGAGTTAAATGAATCTTAGTCCTGCTCCTGTGGGAGCCGTTCCAGAGGTCTTTGAACTCGGCATGTCGTTTTATAGAAGTGGAGAGGCAGGTTCCATCACGAGGTCAGGTGATGGGGTCCTGAGCCACACTGCTCTCTGGAGGCCGAAAGTGTGGAATGGCACACCTGAACATAGCCGAGGGTGGTGTCTTGGCTGGGGTTCATTCTGTGGCCCTCTCCTCTTTCTCCTTCCCATGCAGAGTTGGGGGTCAGGGAAGGAGGTGAGGTCTGTTGAATCTTGTGGGACCTTATGAGCCCCTTCTGGGATGGCAGGGTGGGGCAGAAGAAGAAAGCTTTGCTGACATACCATGGACACTGGAGGAGATCTGAGAGACTCTACTGGGCTCTCTGTGGAGTTGAAGGGAGACCTGGGACCCACCACACTGACCTGAACTCCGCAGAACGCTACCCACGGCTACAGCATCCATGCCTGGCCCAGGTCCTGGGGGGGACTCACTGTGGGGCTGTCACTGGTGCAGCCCCAGAGGGTCATTATAAGTGCTTAGCTCTCAAGAACATTGAGGACAGATGCCCAAAGGACGTGGTGAGCAAAGGCGAGGGGACAAGAAGGGGCTAGTCCTGCAAGCAGCGCGTGGTGTTTGGGTACAGGCATGGGGCGTTGGTTCGGAGATGGCAGGCAGTTGTGTGTGGCTGTAGGGTGACGGGATGGGCAGTGGTTGGGAATGACACCCATGAAGACAGTGGGATCTCGCAAACTCAGTCCTGTGCTTCATGTGGGGGAGATTGGGCTTGTCTCTTGAAAAGTGTTCTCTGTTATGTTACCTCCAGAGTAGGTCTGGAATAATGGCACCCCATGGACAGGTCAGAAAGGAACATCGTTCTTTACTCTATCCTATGGCCATAGTTTGTTTTTCATGTTCTTTGCTTATAAACGTATAGGACAGGGATGTGGGGATCCATTCCCAAAAAGATAACAGGAGTAACACAACTTTGTGTAACTTTATTCTTTTCAAATAAAGCAATCCCATTAATAAACTGTATAAGAGAGTGAGATTAAAATTTTATACCCTTGAAAGCTTTATAAAAACATTGTAACAAATGTTTTATTTTTTAATTTAAATTCAATTAGCCAATGTATAGTAAATCATTAGTTTCAGATGTAGTGTTCAATAATTCATCAGTTGCATATAACACCCAGTGCTCCTCACATCACGTGCACTCTTTATATATATATGTATATATATTATATATATATATATACAAGTCCTTTGTAAGATCTTGTTTTGACTTTGAAACAGAGCAGAATATATTTTTATAAACATTTTTAACCTAAGTACTAAATGTTTATTGGGAAAAAAAAGAGAAAATACGGTTTAGTGAAAAAGAAAAAAAATCTAAAAATCTCCATCACCTTCTCCCCAGAGACGACAGTTGACCTCTTACTGCTGAGCCCTCCGAAATTCTTTCCATGGATATATTTACATTTCTTCGCAAATGTGCTTCAATAATGTTTTCAAACTTTTCAATTTAATCCACTTTGAGCATTTTTTCCTATCAATATATTCAGCGGTGTAATTCTAGTTTCCAAGTATCACAGGAACGTCCCTAAGTGCGCCACCACTTAACCAGTTCTCTTTGGTTGGACATTTAGGGTGTTTCCAATGTTATGCTATTATAAACACCACTACAAAGAACATCCTTGAAAATAAATCGTTGCGCACATCCTCTATTATTTCCTTACGATAAATTTCTAGAAGTGGAATTTTTAGTTCAGAGACGATGCACACATTTTTTTTAAAAGATGTTTTTAATGTATTGCCGAATTGTTCGTTAGAAAGGCAGCGATTTATAGTCATGCCAACAGTACAGGAGAACGGCAGTTTCGCCAACCCCGAGTGAGAATGTTCGTAATAAGAACAATGCAGGTCAAGGAATTGGTCCCTGGGGTCTCGCCCATGAGTCCCTGAAAGGAGAATTGAATGAGCCGTGACAGCCCTGGGCTTAGCAAGGGAAACCAATTAGCAGCACGCCAAGGGACCACAGAGAGATTAGACTTCTTTTTTTGGCTGTCTTCCTAAGATGTCATTTTACCATTTTAACATGAAGCCTGTGACTTTTGGGAAGATGTTTATATATCATTTTTAGATTATCTAGTTAAACCATTAAGAGAAGAAAATGCATTCCCAGAATGAACTGATTTCTAGGAAGTAGTTACCAGCCCCCCTCCCCAAATAGTCTTTCTAAGTTGTTAAAGGCAAAAACAAAACAAAACAAAATTACAAAGGGTTTGGCTAATACCTTGTGGTGGGATTTAAGAAAAATGACCTAGGGAGGGGCACCTGGGTGGCTCAGTTGTTAAGCCTCTGCCTTTGGCTCAGGACGTGATCCCAGTGTTCTGGGATCAAGCCCCAAATCAGGCTCCTCCGCTAGGAGCCTGCTTCTTCCTCTCCCACTCCCCCTGCTGTGTTCCCTCTCTCGCTGACTGTCTCTCTCTCTCTGTCAAATAAATAAATAAAATATTTTTTAAAAAAAGGAAAAGAAAAAGAAAAATGACCTGGGGAGGATAGCAGACGGGACGATCTTCTGTCTGAGAGGCCATGACTTCCTCCACATAAAACAAGCAGCACGAGGGCTTGAATTGGGGATCATTAAATATGCTCCGTGTCTGTATAATGATGAATTATGACAGGCCATGAGGAAAAGAAGAAAGAAGACCTTCTATAAAAACAGTATGGAGTCTTTTTTTTTTTAAGATTTATTTATTTATTTATTTATTTATTTATTTGAGAGAGGGGGAGACAGCCAGCGAGAGAGGGAACACACGCAGGGGGAGTGGGAGAGGAAGAAGCAGGCTCCCAGTGGAGGAGCCTGATGTGGGGCTCGATCCCAGACCGCCAGGATCACGCCCTGAGCTGAAGGCAGACGCTTAATGACTGAGCGACCCAGGTGCCCCCCAAAACAGTATGGAGTTTTGACCATTTTATCCCCCTAGGTCAAATTCTGACCCAATGGCAAAGAGCCACCTGAACTCAATGGTGGACAAGTTAACCTTCTGTATACACACTCCATTTTCACGGCCTAACAAAGCGTTCCCGTGTGTTTGGATTACACAGGAATGTGCACACCTTCCTGTCAACACTGCCGTTTCAGGTTTTGTAGATGGCACAGGACCAGAGCTCTCCTTGGTTTTCACATTCTATGCACTGATTGCTGCTTGAGAGTGAGTGCCACAAAGTTGGTGGAAATCCCATCCTAACCAGAAAAATTGAACATGTACGTGCCCTACGCTCCAGCAATTCCACATCTAGGTCTTCCCTTCAGGCCAGCACCTTCCCGTGCTTGCACGTGGATCATCTGAGGATCTGATGAAAACGCAGGTCTGGAGCGGCACCTGAGATTCTGCGTTTCAAAGTAGGTCCTGGGTGATGTCGATGCTGCAAGATCCCAGGACCCTACTTTGAGCAGTGAGGCCCGGGGGTGATGGTCTGAACCTTGACTGCACGTAAGAATTACCTGGGGGAGATTTTAATAGTTCCGGTGCCTGAGCTGCCCTCCAGCAGAGTTAAGTAAGAATCTCCCTGGATGAGACCAGGCTCAGTGCTCCCCTCTCCCGGTGATTCCAGTGTGGAGCCAGGGCTGTGGACCAATGCAGATGCCTTCACATGTCCCTAGGGAGGTGGACACTCAGATGTTCACTGGTCAGTAAATTGGGCCTATGCATGTGACGGGGCCCAAGAGCTGCTTACCTGATTGAATACCCCTACATGGATTAACTTGGACACATCTTGAAAATACAGTGGTGGGTGCCAAAAGTGAATCAGATATCATTCATGTTAAGTTTAAAAACACAAACTGTATACATAGTTGATATGGTAACAGGACTCAGATATACATAGGGATGATGTATTCATCAAGTTCAAAATGGTGGTTGTTTCTGGATTGTTCAGAAAGGGAAAGTGGGGGGTGGATTCCATTGGATTTGAAGTCATTTCTTTCAATTAGAAAAGATATGGCTGTGAAAGGGAGTGGGGAGAGGAGACAGAAGAAGAGGGAGAAGGAAAAAAGGAAGGGAGGAAGGCAGGGAGAGAAGAGGTGAGAACTCTGGTGGTGCGACTCTCTGGCTGTTTCTCACTGCTACTGCTATTTACTTTGGTAAACTTGAAATCTCTTCCAATGGCACACAACGTGTCCCAGCCTTGAGTAAGCCTGAAACATCAGTAAGACCAAACAAGGTTCTAAAGCTATTGGCTATGAAGTGTTTGGAAAGGATGACTTATCCCTACACTGGATTCTCACTCATTATGATCAGAGCATCTCGGCTTGCCCGACCTCTAAGGGCCTGTCTAGAGAACTAAGGTCAAGGCTCTCATTTTACATGTAAAACAGATACAGAAAGGAGAAGCAGTCTCCAGGGGTTGCAGCAAATTGAGAGACCCCGGGATTTGAACTCTGGGCTCCTGCTCCCTGCCTGGGTGTCTCCTATCTGCCAGTTTTTGGAGGCCCTAAATATCCCTCCACCCGGGGCGTCTGTGTGGGACAGTCTCAGCTGTACTTCCATTGGGGATTGCCTGCTCCGTCTCCCCAGGGCTGTGCCCTCAGGGATCCCACCCTGTCCCCACCCATAAGTGGCAGCAGAGCGTGATGATGTTGCCAGGAT
This sequence comes from Ursus arctos, assembly GCF_023065955.2. Lineage (NCBI taxonomy): Eukaryota > Metazoa > Chordata > Mammalia > Carnivora > Ursidae > Ursus > Ursus arctos. The sequence continues at coordinate 88,118,558 of NW_026623056.1, read as the reverse complement.
GATGTGGGGTGTGAAAGTCCCCCAGCCTGTCCCCTCCCCCTGCAGGTGCCAGGTAGGTAAAAGCAAGGAACTCATAGCTCTCTCATAGAAATACGAGCTCATCGGAGGTGCTGGGGTTTTGGTTTACCTATACTTTATTTCCAGTTTTGTGGTCAGTATTTTTCAGTATTTTGTACAAATACTTCTTTTGTGTGACAGTAATAAACATCTTCCTAATTTGTGTCTTGAACTTTTTATTTTCATCTAAAGTAGCCTGTGGTTTAATGAGGAAAGAAAGTTGCCATTTTTTTCATTTTTAAATCAATAAATAGAAGTCAAAGTAAGTGAAAAAAATGAATAATTAAAAAAAAAACCCACGCCCACATTAAACTTTAGATTTTCTGAGCAACCAGGGGGGCAATGGTGTGAATAATCCTAGACTTCCAGAACAATTCACTTTAAAGGCCATGATCTCTGCGTGTAAGTCAGTTGGCGTTTTTTGTCTTTCCCCCAAGACACCTGTTGATGGGTCACCGAGCAGGGCTAGAGGCCCTTCTTCTGGCAGAGCAGGAAAAGGGGCCGCTCTGGAAAGCTGTGGCTGCCGGGGATCCCGTCTGGGAGGTGGCTCCACCCTGGAAATGTCTCTTTGGGAGCTGATCGATTGTGTTCCATCCCCTTCCAGATCCTACGCTGTGGAGTACAGACCACGTCCGGCAGTGGCTGGAGTGGGCAGTGAAAGAATATGGCCTTCCGGACGTCGATATCTTGCTGTTCCAGAACATCGACGGGAAGGAGCTATGCAAGATGACCAAGGACGACTTCCAGAGGCTCACCCCGAGCTACAACGCTGACATCCTTCTCTCGCACCTGCACTACCTCAGAGAGAGTAAGATGGTCCCCGCTCGGGCTGGGATCCCTGTCGGGCTGGTTCTGGCCAGCCTGGGCTGAGAGGGTTCACAACAGTCGGTGGAGAGCTTCTTCCTGCCCTCACCCGTCTCCTCATCCAGGGTCTGACAGAACCAACTGCTTACCAGGCCATGACGTAGGTGAACGTGGTGAGGAGCAGCCAGGGCTTTTCCCAGAAGCCAAAAAGGCACGTTAGCCCTCAGTTGCCTCCGCCAGGGTCACCTCCACCGAGAAGATCACATGGCAAAGGGAGCCAAAGCTTGGTCTGGTCACACAGGACTGAGTCTCCATGGTGCCCCAAACTGAGACAGAAACAGATGGAAAGGCTCCTACCTGATGGGAATTATGGGGTTTATCCTCCCTAAGGCTAAACCAGGTCCCCTCCAGATCCCACGTGCACACAAAAGGAGGGAAGTTTCCATCTGGGATCATGACATGTGGCTTCACCTGACAGAATGGGAATGGCATATTGGCACCTGGGGGCATGAATTCACCAAGTTTGCTGCATATGCTTTAATTTCTCAGACGTCAAGCATGGTTAGCAGGAGACGAAAGCAGCGCGGTAGCGGGCGGTGTGAACTCTGGTGTAAATGCTTTGCCTGGCATCCCGATCCCTTACTCCCTGAATTAAATATGGGCCCACCTAGGGTTTAACACGCTAACAAGCAGCAGGGCCATGGAGAGATTTCCAAGCAGCCCAGGATACGAGGGCGGGAGTGGGGAGGTGTTTTTCTTCCTTCTTTCTTCTTTTTTTTTTTCTTTTTTTTAAAGGAAGGTAATTCTCTCTCTTTTTTTTCATTTTGATGTCGCTTTTGTTTTGTTTTGTAGCTCCTCTTCCACATTTGACTTCAGATGATGTTGATAAAGCCTTACAAAACTCTCCACGGTTAATGCATGCTAGAAACACAGGTAATGCTGGCCCTGCCCCTTGCCCACAGGACAAACGCAGGGTCTTGCCCACAGGTTGCATGCTTTAAAGGTGGCACGCGGGATGGGCAGGGCACCAGGAAGGCAGAACGGAGAGGATGGTTGAGGGGTTCCGCAGGCTCAGGAGGCTCTTGTGGGAGGTACCAGAGCCTACAGGCAGGGGGCGCCCTTTGGTTTCCGAGCACTGCCCACTCCCTTTGACAATCAAAGGACTTCTTTTAAGCCGGAGATGTGCAGAATTAGCCTTTAGCCGTAGCCGTAGCTCACGTTTGCTGGGTAATAATCTGCTGCTATTAGTCCCCAAATATGCGCTGTGCTGACTGTAGAAACTAAAAGCATGTTCGATACAAAGGGGCCCTTAGTATTCTCTTTTTTTTCCTTTTTATTTTATTTTTTTTCAATTTTATTCTTAAAGGAATGTGTACGGGGACAAACAGGAGTTTTATTTTTCCCTTTTAGGAAACGTTTTAGGACGTTTCACTTGTCTTGACTTTAATCTTCTTGCACAGACTTTGGACGTTTGCAAAAGGCAGTAGAAAGGAGTGCCCATTTGTTACTTTTTGTGAGCTTTTGTTGAAAGGGAAGCTGTGTTATGATTTTGGAGGATATGAAATTAGTGGCTGACCCAATCCCTGCTCTTCTATCTCTGACCACAGATTCTGCATTCTTTTTATGTATTGCCTGAGCCTAGTAGAGTTTAACCGGCTGCTTCGTCCCTGCTAACCTTCCCCCCTCCCCTCATGGTAGAAGCCGGCTTTCTGCAGACGAATGTGCTCCTGGCTGGCCTCCACTGTCTCCCTCCCGACAGAGACCATTAGAGAAGCATGGCCACAGGCTGCTCACCCCACTGTATCAGCCTGCGGGGACCCTCTGCCACCACCCAGGCTGGGGGAAAAACCTTCTGGCCAGGCGTGGGTCACCCACTCATAAGCCGAGAAGCCAGTTCACGGGCAGCCTCACATGGAAGCATGGCCGTGTTCCAACCATTTGGCAGTTTACTTTAGAACGTGTCATGTGAGCGAGTCCAGGTCTGAGTGTTGCAATGAAATTGCTGCTTAATCTTGGTCTTCCATATGCAGAACATGGTGCTTTTAATGTAAAGTAAGAAAAAAAAATGCTTTGTGTCAGTCGTGTGCCTTTTCAGCGTAGGTCACACACAGCCTGTTAATGACCCTGTGGCCAGAAATAACAAATAACTTAGACAAAGTAATATCCTTCTCTTAGGAAACACCTTTGAGCTATACACATTTTCTGATAATTTCACAGTTGTTTTAAAAAATGTATAACACTGAGGGAAGGTTTCAAGAAAGCTCTTGTGTTCCTTACTTCCGTGACTGTGGAACATTGAACAATCGAAGAAAAGGACGACCAATTCCAAATGGACCGAACTGCAGAAAGGGAAATTTTTTTCCTGCTAACGACAGGGGCGTCGACTGAGGGAGAGACGGGGCAACATGCATTTGAATAGGGATGTGGAATCCTATTTAATCCGATCCGTAGAGTCTTTGGCGACATATGTGTAATCCTTTGGTACGACTTTCCAAGAGCTCTGTCAAATGTTTTATGGATTTTTATGCAATTTAAAAATGAAAATACGCGCCATAGAATTTTTTTTTTTTTTAATAAAATGAGATTGCTGGCGGGGAGGGACACACAGATGGGCTTCAGCAAGAAGCTGTAACACAAGACTCTTTATCACCACTGGGGCACAGGACAGCTTGCATCCACTTCCGTAGTCAGAATCAGTTTCTGCCCCTTGTGCCTGTCCCTTCCTCCCCAAAGTCTGGAACGGCAGGCTCAAGGGGGGTGCCTCCCTTTGGTGTCACAGGGCAAAGTAGATTTGGCACTGCTGCTGAGACCAACAACCACGACAGACCCTCACATGTTTTGTCTTTCCTTTTGTCCGCAGGGGGTGCAGCTTTTATATTCCCAAATACTTCAGTATATCCTGAAACTACGCAAAGAATTACAACTAGGCCAGGTACGAAAAGCCCCCTGCGTGATCTGTTTCTTGAGAGACATCCCAGGATGCCCCGTGAGATCCGTGACCTAAGTCACGTGAGTCAGAGGGAGCGGATCCTGGGTCTCGAAGGGAGTCCTGAGCTGTCTCATTCTGCCTCTGTGGATCGGGAGCCTAGATTCGAGCAGCCCATTTCAAAGATCACACTCAAGGTCCCTGAGCGCAGAATTCAAAGCAGACCAGCCCCTTAGCGAGCTGCTTTAAAAGACAGATGGGCAAAGATGGCCCCCGGGTGCCTGGCAGTAAGGAATCCGTCTGCTTTCGAGGTAATGGAAGGACTTACGTCCTCGGGGGAACACATGAAGCACAGGAATCCCCTTAGCGGTAGGGACAGATTTCCAGCATGTCACAAGGGACAGTCCTTCAGCAGAGGCATGTAATAGACACAATTGACATCAGACTCTTACTTCATGCCTGTCCTGAGGGTTTCTCTAGGTAATTGGTTAATATCATCTATGAAAAAATAAATATTATCCAGGGCTTATTAGTGACAAGGACAATGTGACATTCTGGGAGGTTGAGGACGAGCCAGACTTCAGAAAGCATCGTGCCTTCAGAAAGCTGGCCTCTTCATTCCACAGATGTCCAGGGAGTCCTTCCTGTGTGCCAGCCATGGAGGTACAACGGGAACCAGCTCATAGGAGCACATACACATTTCACCGAAAGTTCTCGATGTTTCAGTAGAGCCGCCTGGAGCCGGAGATAGACTCGCACACATACATATTTAACCTTAAGGGCTAGTGTCATAGAGCCAGAGACAGACACGCACACGTGACCTGCCTCTAACAGCAGAGACTGTAGGAGCAGGAGGGCTTGCAAATGTACCTCGCATGAATGGAAGGAGGACGCTCTCCCGAGGAAGGGCCACAGGCCAATGGAGGATTAGATGTTTGCAGGTGGAGAAGGAGGGAGAGCACATGCATGGTGTAGACTTCTGTCCCCTCACTGGGTCCTGGAATGGTAACGGGGCAGCCTGCCAGCTCAGGACATGGCGATTCAGGGCAGCGGGCTGGACTTTCCATATCTGTTCGTGGATCTGAGGCTCATGTCTTCCTAGACCCAAGCTGTCACCCTTTGACCTCTGGCTCATGTCCAGACTACACAGACTCATTTTGAATTCGTCTAGGGCGCTAAGCTTGGCACTGCTGTTTCTTTGCAACGAGAAAGACTGGGGATCAGTGAGCTCGATAGCATCAGTGAAGAAGCTTCTCGGAGTTGCTCCCGCCCAGACACTTCCCTGTTACCGCCTTAGTGCCTTCAGGCTGGCGATTACCCTCTTCTCTAACCTCGGAGGAAGGGTTTACTGCCCTGCTCCTGGGGAACATGGCGGAAAGGCTTAGCCAAGCTGCTTAGTTATCTCTATCCTGTTAGAGACTTCCCAGGCCATTTAACTGGGGACAAGACCCAGGGTCTAGAGTGAACTAGACCTCGAAGAACCCCACCATTTACCTCTAATAAATGCATTCTTGGGAAAACCAACGGAAGTGTAGGAAAATCACAGTGGTTTCATGAGCATTTAAAAAGCATTTCCATCCATACTTAAAAAAATAAAAGCCATGTAAGACGTGCGTCCAGGGCTTGCTTGCTTGCTTGCTTGTTTCTTTGAAGCTGCCTCATAGATGCCCCTGAATGAGTTGCAAAATCCAGGGACTCTGAGCTAGTGTTGGAGTTTTGTCAAAAGATCACAACCTTGGCCAATCCATTGGTACAGCCCAATGGTCAGACCAGCTAGCTGGTTGCTTATTGCTACATAGGACAGTGGATCCTGGAACTACTTCTTTTTCATATTTTAGGATATAGTAGATTTGGAAAATATGGCCTCCCAGGTGTATGGAGAGGGAGGGGCTAGGAGGTGATTCGGGAACACCCCTCTGTGCTTCGGCCACGGGGAGGACAGGTTGCAAAGTCAGATGCACTGCACAAAGCCCTGATAAGGCTCTTCCTTGGAGCCATCATCTGGCAGGGATGACGTCCATATCTCCTTACCAGTGAAGTATGTTTCTGAGATGCAGTTGGTATCAAAAATCCCTGTTTTGATGACTGCCATTATGAATGTCGAGGGAGATACACACATATTGGGAAATGAGCTATAAAGAATTTGAATCAGACCGCACAAGCCAGAACTATTTGCTGAAAGCCAGATTCAGGGGTTTGACCTTGGAGAAGAGAGTGACTTCTGTGCACAGGTGGAGGCAGGGATCGACCTTGAAGGAATGCACACAGGGACGTTTCCCTGCTTCGTTCATGCCTCTCCCCTCTCTTCCCAGGCTTGCTCCTGTTTGCTTTTTGTTCAAATGGGCCTGATTCAAAATGCACCCTCTTTCATGATCCTATTGCTGAGTTGGCATTTAGATCTGTCTCTCCTACTCTTATGAACGTGAGCACACAGGCGTATCATTTTACATTCTGTTTTTCACGGTCATGATTTTAGGGTGTTTCATGCATTTCTTGGGGTTGTGTCAGTTAGAACTACCAGAAGCCCTTTCTCCATCTCTCTTGTTAGTGCCCTCCTTCCTTGCTGAACACATGCCTTTTGGAGCCATGGTCCTTTGAGGTCTCGGGTGACATAAAAGGGACAGGTCTGACTCATCGAAACTTGCGTGCTGGTTTTGACCGGACCTAGTAATGTGCCACCCTGACTGGCGTCTTAGGGGCAGTTTATAGGAAAGCTCTGGTGTAGGCCAACGGGGACCTTCGGAAATCCCGTCTCTCTTCCTCCATCAGCACGCAATGCATGGATCATGACACACATCTAGAATGTTCTCTCAAAAGAGACTGGAGGGTTGAGCCATCAAATGCAGCCTTGACTTGGACTTTTCAGCTGATGCTCTTCAGGGGTTTCTCAGAATCTTAAACGATTCCTCCATTGGAGTTCACGACTTGGTGACGTTTGGCGTCACCAGTCGAGTGGCAAGGCAGTGCAGTTAATGCACCTCCTCCCCTAGCAGGTGCTATGTAAAGCCTGTGTCCCTGGTCATGGCTAAAAATGCACTCTTTGCTTTCCCCCTGGCTAGACTATCACCACAGCGATCTACAAAGCTAGGAGGCAAAGGAATGCAAGATGTTCCCAGATCTCCATATCTTTGATAGAGGATTCTAGAAGCCTGGAGGAAGGTCGAGGAAAACAAGGGGGAGTAACTTAATCGCATTAGGGTTGACTCCAAAACTTCTTTCCATTGAGTGGGCGTTTATCGGTTGGTCCTGGGCAATCGCTCTTGGTCTTTCTGTCTTCGCATTAATATCTAGGTTCATTAAAAGCAGGCAAATCTCATCCCAGCCCAGCCACGGCCCTTCAGCTCTGCTTTGCAAGTGTGGCATGGATCCTACAGAATGAGGATGAGCTCTCCCGTGGTCCAAGTTCTGGTCCATTAAAAAATGAAGTGGGTGGGCGGACATCATGAGGGCTAGAGGATGTTCGTCTTTAAGCTTGATGAAAGCAGAATACAAAAGTTGGTGAGCTTAACCCTGCAGGAAGGAGAATAGAATACACACATTGTCTTGATTCACTGATGCCCAGGGAAGGGGGCTGGTGGGGGGAGTTTCATGCAAAAGCAGGAACTGATCCCAGCTCCCAGGAGATAAATCAAGGGGCTGGAGTGGCGGGACCCACGCCAGTCAAACTCCCTATTTTCAGTTTCGTGCTTTTTGATCTGGATCATGGCATTAAACACACTTCTGTGGTAACCTTAAGCTGCCCCTGAATGGCTTTTATACATTTCGGTTTCTAAACACACAGCCTGTTACAGAAGAAATAGCAGACCCGATGCCAGAAAGCAGCCCTTCTCTGACACGGGACCTTCTGCCAAGTGTATGAATTAATTACCTCGAAGATCACAGTTGGAGAGAAATGGAGAGCGTGTTGAATTGAGTGCCAAAAATTAAATGTAAAATCTGTTCTTAGTAGAAGTTCTGTGTCCTACTGTTAGTAAGGGACACATAGCAAATGAGCATGGAGTCATAACTTCTCAAGCAGCCCAAGAGGAGTGCTGCCCAGAGCTAGCTGTGCTGCGGGGTGGTGTGGCTGGAGGGGGCCCCGTCCCGGTGTGGCTTCATTCAGTCTTGCCCAGTGTCCCCTCCCACAGCAGGGAGGCTCAGTGCCCACAGCGCGTGAGCGGTAGCTGATAAGGAAACATTGGACCAGAATTTCATGAACGAAAACAAAAGCCTACTTATCTTCCATGGCAATATGTTTATGAACATGTTAATCATCGTTCATATAAACATCTCAGATTCTTGGCTAAAAATCAGGCTTGGTGTTGTTTAGGTCCTGACTTATTTTCAAGGGAGGACGGAACATGGTTATACATCCTAAGAAGGATTTATGAATAAAGGGTTTCAAAATATTTTTCTCTTAGTAGTTGGGTGTTTAATTTTTTCCAGTCACATTTCATGAGCAATACTTTTATGTTTAAAGCGGGAGTGGACCAGCCTGCTGACATTGGCTGTCCATTCTGTTAGCATTCTCCCCGGTAAAAGGACCCAAATTAGAGCTCTTTGCATGCTTTTATTCATTTGCACTGACGCGCTCAGATAGTAGCTCTGAGATCATTATCTGTAGGAACACGGATTCCTGCCTAGAAACAAGTACTGGAAATTGTCTAGAACAGGCTTGCTCAAACACGGTTCAGTGTGTTCCCAGGTCTCTTGGGATCTGGTCAAAATGCAGATTCTGATTCAGTAGCTCTGGACTGAGATTCTGCCTTTCTCACAAGCTCCCAGATGTTGCCAGTATTGCTGGCCTGCAGACCACACTTTGAGATCTAGAACATAGTTCGGTATTGTCTTCTTATTCATTCGGTCAACAGAAACCCCTTGTCGATGTGCCTGTCTGCTCCTGAGTTCGGCTGGATGCTGTTACAGTAGCCTCGCCAGTCCAGTTTCCCTTCGGAGACCATTCTCAAACTGAAACCCTGGCTGACCATTTTTTTTAGACAAAATGCGACTGGATGAGGATCCGCGTGCAAAGGGCTCCCAGAGACTTAAGCTGAAACGCAGTTGTAAATTGATAGCGGCTGCAGATTTAATTCCCATGGGCAACCCCAGCACCAGAAAAGTGAGACTCTGAGGAGCTGAGTGGGAAAAGGCTTATGGTCCAAACTGCAAAAATGCCAGCAGAGAAGGAGGGGCGAGCAATAGCAGAGTTTAAAAAGAAAAATTATCTTACTCAACCAAAGCTATAGAGGGTAGGATTTCATAGACCACACTGGTTGAGATGCTTGTAGCCAAACAGACCAAATAAATTAAGGCAACTCGGGGTTGAATTTCACGTTGCATTTCAGTGGTATTCTCTTCAGGATCCGAAACTAGGAAGAGACGCATCTTTAGCAACGTAGTCAAACTTTTTTGACCCACCAGACCACCAGTCCACAACAGGGTCAAATCATCTGTTTAAAGAGAGGCTTCAAACTTATTGTGTTGCCCTGTCCTTCGAGTGAGATTTCGTAGTGATTTCCAGGTGTCCTGAAGTATTTGGCTGTGGCTTTCAGTTGGCTCAGAATGACACATGGCAACGAACTGAGTCCCCATCGATCCAAGAAGACATAGATTTGAAGTGGATCTGTAATGAGATTTTGTGTAGAAATCACTTAATGTATGCACACTTAGTAAGAATATGCATGGTAATGTCCTGGAGTGTAGTTTCGAGAGAACCTTGAAATGACTTCGAGTCTTCATGATCATTAACAGAACTTGTGCTGAGAACGCAGTGGTGGTATAGTTATATTTGCATTGCGAAGTGCTATGAAGATTTGTGAGACAAATGATAACGTGTCGTAAATACAAATAAATCATTGGCATATGCTTCAGCTCTTTTTGTAAAAAAATTATGTGTTTATTTGAGAGAGAGAGCAAGAGAGAGAGAGTACGAGCCAGGTGATGGGCAGGGAGCCCAATGCGGGGCTTGATCTCAGGACCCCGGGATCGTGACCTGAGCCGAAGGCAGATGCTTAACTGACTGAGCCACCCAGACGCCCCTATGCTTCAGCTCTTATGCTCATCGTTAATGCATTGTGTGGGCAATATTATTTCAGTCTCGTGATTGATTTCATGTAATTCTTTTAGAGAAATTCTAAATTCATTTAGAGAAAGAGAAAAAGTAGATACTTACATAGAAAAGGAACTGGACACTTAAGACTGATTTAATATAACTGGGTGAGATTATACAGAGAAAATGAGCCTTCACAGAGAGAGGCAGCTGGCCGATAAGAGGATAAGACAGCCATGCTCATTTCCAAGGAGGAAGAAGAGAAAGGGACATGAGTGTCATTTGGCGGATTTAGGGGCAGACCCTGAGCACGAATTGGTGGACTTAGCAAATTTGTGAGCACTCTTCTGGATGGGTCATGAAGATAACAAAAGGATGAATTTAGGTCAGTTGCAGGTAAAGCAGGTCAAAGTAGATCATGAGACTCTCTTAACATGGTCTTGGCCTGTGATTGTAGGAAGTTTCTTGGAAGACTCAGCAAGCTCTGTAAGAATCGGTCAGTGAGAGTTGTCAGATCGATGGGTGAAAATGTTAGATCAATAGAATAAACAAAATGATAATTTCTACGTAAAACCCAAATCTAATGGAATACAGGTTGGGTATTTCTTTGGATTACTGGATTTTCATCCACAATATTTATTCTGATAAACACAAAACTTACAACAATCACAAAAAACACAGAATATATCTATTACAAAATTACATTATTGATCTTTCAGTCGATTCATTTGTCTTTTCAGATTTACCTTACGACCCACCCAGGAGATCAGCCTGGACTAGTCACGGCCACCCCACCCCCCAGTCGAAAGGTACAGTGTTGGCCCTGCTGCTTGAATCTGCATTGTCGTAAGGCAGTACATAACCATGGATGGAAGATATAGCGATTTTGGCAGTGAATCTTTGCTTTTTCAAGGCATAAATTGGTAGTTCCATTGGCAACAAAGTGCAACTGATCTTTAAATGCAAGGATTCTTTCTCTGCTGGGGTTATACCTACTTCCATATTTCTGTAACAAAAAGAAACAAATGATGTAATGTATTTCAACAAGGATGAAGGCAAATCTCATGAGAAGTCTGGGCACAGATTAAATACTGGGTGATTTCCTAATCTTGGCCATGTTTAAAAGTATCCATAGCTGTATTTTATTTTCCTGGTGATTTCCCTTTTTCCGTTTCATTTAGACTGTGGTTCATTTTAACCTGTTTCTTTTTAAAAAAAAATCTTTTTTTTTAGTTTTGGAAATAGTCCTGTATAAACAATTTTTTAAAATAATTTAAAGTGCCGTCTCTTTTTGCTGTAATGTCTACATTTGGTTTCATTAGAAAGGAGATTTTCATACCATTAAATGCTGCTTCGTATAAGAGTAAGACTACTATATTAATAACTAAGATAATGGATGGAATGGTGATATAACAGCATCAAAGACTAACTAATGGTCAAATGGAAGTTAGAGGTAACTCTGTCTTTTGGTTTTGGATTTTCAGCTGCTCAACCGTCTCCTTCCGCAGTGCCCAAAACCGAAGACCAGCGTCCTCAGCTAGGTATGTGTCAGGGGACGTCTTGCTGACCATCAAAAGAGACCTAGATTTAGCAGCGTATTTCTAAAATGTGTCACTTCCTAAATGAAATTCATGTGACTTTGTCTTCTTTGTCACGGCTCCATGTATAAAGTGTGGACTGAATCATCAGTCTATTCAATAGGGATAGCTTGAGATTTTGCTGAAACATTTCCGAAATCTATGCAGTAAATATGCAGAAAACACTGTTGCACACAGCCTGCTCCTTTGGGACAGATGAGTCCTCATTTCATCTTCAGGCCATGTGCAGCGTGCCAGCATTCTGCCAGGTCCAACGTGGAGCGCAGTGGAGGGTGGGTATTGCCAGTGTGCCAAGCAACACGGCCAGAGTGGCGTCGGGGCCAAGTGGGGACGTCACACGTTTGCCCAATTTATGTCCAGGGATGGAGAGAGCCGGGTGTCGGGAACCCCAAGCCATATCTGCACGTGGCTGCCAGCTGGAGGCCTTTAGCAAGAAACTTCTCTCAGCGTCCATGTGACATCTTATTCAATACGGGAATTGGTCCTAGGTGACTTGGGTGTGGGGGGACGTTCAACTCTGAAATCTGGAAACACGAGCGGGTCTGGGTTATGCGTGCAGCGACATCATACCAAGTCCTGACCAGGTCTTTGGGATTTGACTTCTTTTCTTTTTGTTGTAGACCCTTATCAGATTCTTGGACCAACAAGTAGCCGCCTTGCAAACCCAGGTGAGATCATGCTGGTGATTTTGCTGGCAACAAAGTTACCCTTTCTGGCCGTGGCTATTTTGTAAGATGTACTTGTCTCGGTGAGAAATCCCTTCAATGGAACAGAGTTGAGTTTCGCACTCATTGGATTATTTGCCTAAGTGGAAAAAAATGGGTCATATGATGAATTAAGACTTTAGCTTCAGCCGAGAGCTGGAGTACCAGTTCCTCTAAGCTGGATCAGTTCCTGCGGGGGCTTCGACAACAGACGTTGATCGTCTCACAGTCCGGAGGCCAGAAGTCCAAAGTTGAAGTGTCAAGTGTCAGGCAGGGTTGGTTCCTTCTGAGGTCCATGAAGGACGGATCTGTTCCAGACCTCTCTCCTTGGCTTGTAGACGGCCGCCTTCTCCCTGCGTACCTACCTGTCTTCTGTATGTGTGTCTGTGTCCAAATTTCCCTTTGTAAGGACACCAGTCATATTGGATTAGACCCTACCCTGATGTTACTTCCACTCGATCACCTCTGTAAAGACCCTATTTCCAAAATGAGGTCACATTCTGGGATCCTGGAGGTTAGGGTTCCAACACAGGCATTTGGGGGGGACGCAGTTGAACCCATCACACGAGGCGATTAAGTAATATCTTGAAAAGGAGAACCTTACTTTACAGCCCTCAGGCTTCAGACTTAGGATCATCTTCGGTGAACGGTCTGTTTTCGAACCTGAGGCTAGAAGAAAGTGCGGGCTCTTAACTGGTCCTCTTGTGACCCGTACCTTGCCAAGGATCGTCACCTGTCATCACATTTCAGTGCCCAGCAAACTCTTTTATTTGTTTGTATTCAGATCAGAACCAGCTGTGCTGGCAAGAGTCTGAGAAATTCACAGCATCTGCTGCGTGTTCTCAACAGCACGTTCAAATGCCAAGATGACGCAGGCATAGTGCAAGGACAAGCTGGAATGTATATTTCCTAAACACTGAGGCCAAAATCAGGTGGGAAACAGAAAAGTCCGGATTCAATCAGCGTGCATCCCCGCAAGGGAATCTATATTTTGAGAACATGAAATATCATCATTATTGAGTGTCTGCTGCTTTGACATTCAGTTTTCGGTAACGTTAACTAGTTCAGCCAATACCTTTTGGGCGTCTGAGCAGTTAGAAGGGACTGTTTTGTTTCCTACCCTACCCTGGAGACTGGACCAGGCGCTCGCTAATTATTTGTTGACTCAGTGTATGCAGGGGATAAGGAGACACGGTCCTTGACCCTCAAGGACCTGACATTCTGGCAGAGAAATGAACACAGGTTGTTGCAACCCTGTCCACTGTCCACGGAGCCACAGGCTCTGTTCTCTTAGCGAGCATCCAACTGGTGGCCAAGCTCCTGGGTCTCTGGTCCCCCTCCTCCCTGTGCTCACTTACGAGTGCTCCATAGCTGTTCAAATAAAAATGATGACCGTGTTTTGAGATGACTATTATCAGTTGTGCTTCAGGAAGGCTGATCTGGCAGCGGTGTCCAGGAGAGATTAGAGCGAGGAAAGGAACGGAAGCGGAAGCACTCGGGGACATTAATACAATCATGTGAAATAACAGATACCTCCCGCCCTGTGTAATGCCTAGGCGGGCGCTCCTGTGTCTGGGGCTCCCACCTGACAACCCCTCAGTCATTATCTTCCTCCTACAGAAGAGGAATCAGAGGTCCAGAGACATTAGGTAACTTTCCCTGGGTCACACAGCCAAGAAGAAGGGAGGCTGGATTTGAGCCCTGACTCTGTCGCCAAAGTCCGCTTTTATTTTCTTGCCCTCGGCTACCCCTGAGTAAGCATGAGGGAGGAGGGTGGGCTTGCAGAATGGAGGCCAAGAGAATAGAGAGGAAGGATTTCCATTTAGTTCAACGACTGTTCAGGTGCTGGGAAAATGTCTCGGTCCATGGCAGGTCAGCAGCTCCGCACTGGAGGGGAAGACTGCACTTTGTATCGCAAAGACCATCCTCCCTGGGCCTGGGGACGGTGCCAACAGCCCCACTCAGGGCTGGAGGATAAAGATTTGTTTTACTCCGTTTCTAATGAATTAGGCCTTCTCTCCCTCTCTCCTTGGGTCTCACGTCAGTTGTGTTCATGTGGCCTTCTCCCCCCAAACCCAGAATGTCTTTAATCTTTCTGTGAATGAGCATGCCTCTTCCTGTTTGATTCAGTCTTCCCATTCTCGGGTAAATAAATCCTTCATCACTTAAAATTGCTGCCTTTGCTCTTTGTACAGGGCAAACTCTTCTTAATCATTTTAAATGGGAAGGTGACGTCATAGTGTATCCAGGCACAGGATCGTAACAGCATCTCAGTGTCTCTGTCCCAGATACTCATTTGATGTGCATTTGATGGGCCGTATTCCTGCTGAGAGGTGTGTCCCTGCATAATTATGTCAGGGTCACATGTAAGCCACGCAGCAGCTTTATGTCCCATCAGAGTATTCGGCTGCACATTTAATGCGGCTTCTCTAATGAACAGAAGTTGCCTTTCCATGAAGGTGCTTCCTCGGGTTCTGTGCAGTGAGTGGCTCCTTTGACGCTAACTGGATACTCTCGAGTACTGGGCACGAAACGTATCCAGCTTCACGTGCACCCAGAGTCCAGTGTTAGGGATGTTTTTGCCATTGGTTTGGAGTGGGAGTGTCCAGTCTTCCCCTGGGAACCTCCCAAGCTCCGGGCCCAGGGAAGGGACAACCGGGAGAGGAGTCAGGAGTGTGGAGGGCGGTGCAGAAACCTGGGCCTGAAGGCAATGGTTTGTGCGGTGATTCAGCGTCCAGGCTTGGGGTCCGGGTTCCAACCCTTGCTGACGTTGGGCAGGATAAGTCACTCTACCTCTCTGGGCTCTAATTTCCTCACCTCTAGGATGGGCTGTCCCATGACTGGGGGGCGGATTAATAAAACATGTGAAGTGTTCAGGATGGTGCCCGGTACACAGTAGGGTTTCAGTGGCCTTCAGCCAGCCCTGAAAACACTGTTCACAGTTCTTCACGGCCAATGGGGGTGGGGTGCACGGGATGGGGGGCATTTGGCTTCCTTTTGTCATCTTATACCTCTAGGCGAGGTGTGTGCCTCTCTTTAAATCTGATTTTCAGCTCAAACAAATCACGATTTTCAGCCCCAGCCTTCATGTTCTGAGTTTATCCTCAGAGTGACCCAGCGAGATAGTACCATTACCATCACCCCCATTTTACAGATGGGGACACTGAGGCACGGAGAGCTGGGTGAGCCGCCCAAGGTCCCCTATGTGCCACCACCAGGATTCAGCAGAGGCAGCGATAATTCCAAAGTCGTGTTTCTGGCCACCGTCCTGCCTTGCCCTCTACAGAGTCCTGTCTGAGCCCCTCGAAGCCTGGGGCAAAGCCTCCCCCTGGGGTGCGCCTGCTGCCTGGAGCTTAACACGGTGGAGGGGCCAGGCTGTGCACGCGGGTTTCTCTGCAGCATGCCCCGCTACGGTAGAAAGTGGCCCCAAAGGGCTGCCACCGTGGTGCTCGTTGGGCCCCTCTCTGCTCTGCCCCTCCGTCAGGTGGTGGCCTCTGTGCCCCACTCTGGGGACACCCCTCGTACTGGACCACAGCTGCTGAGTCATTCCCAGCTCTGCTGTTCTCTGTGCCTTATAAACCTTTTAGATGGTTTGCCCTTTTCTGCTTAGTTGACCTTATTTGCTACTGTTATCTTTCTTTTCTTTTAATTGCATTAAGAGACCACTTTCCGGGGCGCCTGGGTGGCACAGCGGTTAAGCGTCTGCCTTCGGCTTAGGGCGTGATCCCGGCGTTATGGGATCGAGCCCCACATCAGGCTCTTCCGCTATGAGCCTGCTTCTTCCTCTCCCACTCCCCCTGCTTGTGTTCCCTCTCTCTCTGGCTGTCTCTATCTCTGTCGAATAAATAAATAAAATCTTAAAAAAAAAAAAGAGAGACCACTTTCCTTCTAAAAATTAAAGGATTGCCTTTCATTCATTCTATCTCAGGCTGCACCCTTCCCCCCTTTATCCCCCTGGTCTGTCCTGTGGATGGGCAGCGACGTCTTTATCTTTCCCACCAGTCCTGGCTTTTGGTTAATGACCCTAGACAAAAGCCAGGCAAAAGTAGCCACTCCTTACTGATGTTTTAAGGCTCCTACCAAGATAGTGTGAGAAAACAGATAGGAAGGGTTTTCTGGAAGAAGGATGATGGACCAGGGGGAGGTAGTGGAGCTCCTGGAGGGGCACCAGGCCCCTCTTAGGCTTCCTAAACCTTAGGTATCCTTGTTTTGGACTCCCTGTTGTATGTTCTAAAATGCATCTTTATCCTGCAGTAAATACTACTGTTTTAATAAATTGCTTTGAAATTTGTGGCCACAAGGAGCTCAGTTAACCTACTATTGGCTGAGTTCTCAGCAGCCATGGTGTATCCCTGACAATTCTTGGACCGCGAGAAAACCTGCCATATACTGCGAGTACAAAGGATTTTGTTATGGATATTAAATTTAGCAATGAATGAGCTTGACGTCATGTTGCATTTTGTAACATTTACCTAAACAGGAATTGACTTTGCATTTTTGCTTTTGTGCTCAGGTTTGAAAGCTGATGAATTTTGTTTATAGATCTCTGATTCCCACAGATCCTTGAAATGCTCAGAGGCCTGAGCCCTGTGTCGTAAGGGCTGCTGGGTAAAACATTCTAGTAAGAAATTGCTCATCTTTGACTTTCCAGCTATGAATTTAGGTCCCTGACTTTCTAGTTCTTCAGGAGCTGGAGAGATAGGAAACCTCTTCGTCCGCTCTTTCTCTCCCATACATGTTTACAAAGGAAATGGGCAAGGAACAGATTCTTAAGAGCAACGTCACAGTTTGAATAAATACCAAGTATTTTTCTGGCTATTTAGGAAGGTCTGTGTATTTATGCAAAATCTGTGGAATTGATCTCTCTGTGGGAGGAGGTCAAGAGTGAATATTTATTTTCGGACAACTCTATGTGTTTGTATTGAAGCATACGTTGGAACGTTAAATAAAACATCCATGTTTTTCCCTACTCCCAGGTCCGATACGGAATTTTTTTCAAGTAGTAATCCTTTGGTTACAATACATATACTAAAACCATATGGTTTTCTCATACCATTCTTTGCATTTTTTTAAAAAAATGCATATTAATGAGATGTTGGGGGCAACAGAACTTGATTGGGAACAGTTTGAATATGTGGTTCGGAAAAAGCATAGGCTTCCATTGAGACGAATGACAAGCTGTTAATATATTTCAAATGTGTTGCGAGACTGAAAATGATAATTTTCCAGAACACATTCAGAGAAGACTGACCTTTCTCACGATGCTATCGTATGGATGAATTCACAAACATATCCATTTCCATGTAGCCAATGTGGAAACAAGGATTTATGAGCTGGGCAGTTTATATAGGGAGCTAGGGAGTGGGGAGGATTTAGGGAAAAAACAAATTTATAAATGACTTTTACATGGCATCAGTTCCCCGAAGAATTGCCAATTAAAGTTCCTTTAATCATTTTATCGCATCTATTGATATTTACTGATGGTGTAATAAAAAGTAATCTTTTCTGTATAAGGCCAAGGCAATGCTGTAGCTGGAGTTTGGGAGGAAAGACGTGCCTCTTATTTGCTTGCAAAGCTTCTCGAATCTGTTCAGCACATCTTAGCTTCTCCCGGGGCTCAATATTGCAGTCGATATTTGCATGTTTCTCTCCTGTGGGGAGCCGTCAGTCATCTTAAAGTAGTGTAACACGGTGGCTGGAATGATGTGCCTGGATTTTTCTCAGAGTTTATTAAAACCGAAAATCCACATCCACGCGTCTCCAGTGGGATAAAAAAAACAATCCTGACCCTACACGCCCGGCTAAATGAGATCTCAGACAAAGCTGAAGTCTCGTTTGGTTCCCCAAAAAGGCTTGCAGCCGCACACCGTTCTTCTTCTGGAAAGTCTTCTGAACACAATTGGCATCGCAATGCAGGGGCAACACGTGGATTTCCGTTACGATGCAGTTGCCTAAGTACTGGAAATAGGTGATCTGGTTTGAAAAAGAGCCAACTTTTTTCTAAACTTCCTCATTCTGAGTGGGTTAATTCTGTTCTAGGAAAAGTTTTGACAGAATTGCTTTCTGGGTGCCAGCAAAATGTTATGTTAGAAATAACGGTGTTTACTTCCATTCTCTATGTTTTTCCATAAACTTTTAGAAGTTCATTTCCTAAATCTGACTTTTATTATTTTACTTGACCTTGCCAATATAAATGGTATTAAGTCATTATTGCCATCAACATAATGGCACTTTCTGCCTCACAAAATAGGAAAAATAAACCCTTTCACCCCTGAAACACAAAGTGGACTTGGCTGGTCTTCTAAGGAAGTCAGAAATGGATGGGACCAACCTAAACTTGGCCCCATAGGAATTCTTTGCATTCCATAAAGGACTCGGATCTGTGGGTCGGCCTGATAGTCACCAAGGATCCTCACCTCGGGGCAGGTTCCCTAGACCCAGAGCTTGGGGTGAGGATATACTTGTGCAAGCCATCAGTGAAGTGTATGTTTCTGGGAAAGACGATGTGACGAAGCAGCAAAGGGCCGGGGTCAGGCTATGGGGGCTGGTGGCCTTAGCCGCATCTCGCCATGGTCTGATCCCCGAGTTGCTCTGGATTACGGAGTAATCACACAGTCGGCCCCTCCTCGGGGCAAGGAGATGGGCCTCTGGGCCACGGGCTCAGCCCCTCGGGCCGTGAGCTACCTGGGTGGGGGAAGCAGCTCTTGTTCCAAGGGCAGTTTTCTGGAGAAGAGGGAGGGAGGCTGTGGGGCGAGAGCTGCAGCCAGCCCAGCAGCTGACGGATGCACGGGCCGGGTTGAGGGCATTTGCGTGGAACACCACGAGCACCCACTTCTGTCACTGAAGAAACGAGGCCTTCGGCTCCGAGCCTGTTCTCACGGGTGTCCCGTTTCCTCTTCCCCCCCCCTCTAGGGAGTGGACAGATTCAGCTTTGGCAGTTCCTCCTGGAGCTCCTGTCGGATAGCTCGAACTCCAACTGCATCACCTGGGAAGGCACCAACGGGGAGTTCAAGATGACCGACCCCGATGAGGTTGCCCGGCGCTGGGGAGAGCGGAAAAGCAAGCCCAATATGAACTACGATAAACTCAGCCGGGCGCTCCGCTACTACTATGACAAAAACATCATGACCAAAGTCCACGGGAAGCGCTACGCCTACAAGTTTGACTTCCATGGGATTGCCCAGGCCCTGCAGCCCCACCCTCCAGAATCATCTCTGTACAAGTACCCCTCGGACCTCCCTTACATGGGCTCCTATCACGCCCACCCTCAGAAGATGAACTTTGTGGCCCCCCACCCTCCGGCCCTCCCTGTGACATCATCCAGTTTTTTCGCCGCCCCAAACCCCTACTGGAATTCGCCAACTGGAGGTATATACCCCAACACGAGGCTTCCGGCCAGCCATATGCCCTCTCACCTGGGCACTTACTACTAGAGCCGGGAGGGGGGCCTTTCCCAACAGCATACGATCACCAAGAAATTGCCACAAACTCTATTGGAGAGCGTGAATCAAAAGTGCCTCACGAGGAATGAAGTAGCCTGGCTGGCGCTGGGGGAGGAAGCCGGGGAGAGATCCAAAGACTCTTGGTGGGAGGGAATTGCTCAAGTATTACTGCAGGAAAAAGAGGATGCTACAACGTAATGTGTATGGACATACCATGTGTGGACCAACCTTGTAAAAGACATTGTAAGTAGAAGCATGACGTCACAAGGACAAAGTGCCAAAGAAAGTGCTCTTAAGAAGTGAACAAACTTCCGGGGAGAGTCTGGGGTCCTGCTAATGCCAAGGGGGGCGGTGAGAGTAAAGCGACCGTGGTAACGCAGTCTCGACCTAACATACCATTGAAATGTCATTTTAAGGAAAACTACCTGTATTTAAAAATAGAAACATATCAAAAATAAGAAAAAGAGAAAGAAAAGAGAGAGACTGTGGCCCATGGACCAACGGCCACGTGGAACTCAGCGGGACTTGCTGATCTGGGTGAAATCAGATTCTTTCCATTGGGTGGAGAGCCCCCAGCTCTCGCCAACTGGGAAGACGACCCGAGGCTGCCAACCGACTCCTTGACAGTATTGTGGGAACTGTGAGCCCAGCGGGGCGGCGGGGCTGAGAACGTGTGTGCGGACAGTGAGTGTATGGGTGTAGACGGAGGGCTGGAGGAGGTAGAGGAGGAGGGAGCAGAGGAGCAGGCGGCCACAGGGCTGGGAGAGACACCTGTCGAGCAGTAGAGATGGGACTTAGGACAGTGCGGAGACTTGGAGGAACGAGTGGAGGAGACTTGCGGGTTAATCGGTCAGTGTTCTATCGAAGGCAGTTACGAGGAAGAAGACCGTGCAGCGGAGGAACAGGGAGGTGGTAGAATTCTGAAACAAAAATATGCATCTCTCTTGTTTGTTTGTTTGTTTGTTTGTCAAAAGAAAATTTTAACTGGAATTGTCTGATATTTAAAAGAAACATTGGGGACCTCATCATGAGCTGGGGGCTCCGGTCCCCGCAGGGTCAGGTAAGAGGTTGCCTGATCAGCTGCCGCCATCCGATACCACCTGGGCATTTGGGTTAGGCAGAGGCTCCGTGTCCCTTTCGAGTCGCGAACGCTGTGCGTTTGTCAGAATGAAGTATACAAGTCCATGTTTTTTTTTTTCCTTTTTATATAATAATTATATAACTTATGCATTTATACACTACGAGTTGATCTCGGCCAGCCAAAGATACACGACAAAAGAGACAATCAATGATAGAATGTGGCCTTGAATTTTAACTCTGTATGCTTAATGTTTACAATATGGTTATTAGTTCTTAGAATGCAGAATGTATGTAATAAAACAAGCTTGGCCTAGCATGGCAAATCAGATTTACACAGGAGTCTGCATTTGCACTTTTTTTTTTTAAGCGACCAAAGTTGCCTAACAGGAGCGTGTGCTGAACTTTTGGGTTTTGTGTTAGAATTTTGTTTTGTCCAGGAACCCATGCAAGTGAGAGCCAAGCAAATAGGGTGTTTGGCTCCCAAACGGCACTGGCCTCTCCAGGCCCTTCTTGCTCACTTTCTCTGATTCCTACCCTCTTCTGGAGCAGAAGGACCAAAGGTTTCACATGGGAACCTCCATATTTGTGCCCAGAACGGAAAGAGGCCTCTGAAGCCGAGGTTGTGACAAATTCCACATCAGCGTCTGGTCACAAAATCACCTTTAATCCCCGCTGTGATCATAATATATTTGCCGAACGGTGAACAAGCCAAGGCTCTTAATGCAAACTGAATTCTTGTGGGCGAATAAAGCATCACGGAGAGCCACAATTTCTCACTCTAAAGAAACAAGGGACAGCTTCTAAATTTGCCATGTGGCTTCCCTCTCAGAGGACCTCGCCAGCTCTTCCCGCACCGGGATGCCCTGGGTGTCTTGGTTTGGGATTCACCGGCCCTGAGCCTGGCACGTCACCAGACGCTGTGTCTATGATCTCAAGTCGATTTCCCTTGACATCTTTTCTCTTCCGTGTGTCACAGATGCCTCCAACCTTGGCCAAGGTGAAGGCAGTTTGAGTGTTGGGGTACAAAGCCAGTGAGAGACAGCGACACTGAACGACTTCTTAGCCTGAGTCAGTTTCTGAATTGGCCCATTTCATAGCTGTTTGGGGGCTTGTTTTGCACTTTGTAATCCTTTTGCTATGATTAAATCAAGTTGCCAAACCTCTGTGCTATGGATATTTTGGCAGTGGTCTTGAAAGTCAGTAAGATCCGATTACTAAAGCTTTAGACACTCTGCATTACTTGGGTTAAAAGAAGTCCAACCATCAATCATTTTGCAGCAGCTCGGGAAGGGTCCATAAAGTGCCTGTATATCCTTCAGGAGAAAAAATAAAAGCCTAAAAGCTGGCAGCTGGGGTGACCCAAACCTTTCTAATGGAAAAGATCAGTCATCTTTATTTTGGAATGCAAAGTCAAGGACACCTACATTCTGCATAGAAATACAAGCTTACTGGGATAATCACTCAATTCCACTCCTCCAAGATGATATCATGAGCAAAATAATAAAAATAAGACCTGATTATCATATTCAATTTTAGCAGATGTTTTCAGTTAGTTCTCCAACACACCCCTCCCCAACCCAGATTATTAGCAAGCTTTATGACAAGCGTGAGCCACTGGGATAATTTCGGATAACATGATAATGCTGTGTTCGCCCAAATAACTAATGCTTAAGTTACGTCTCAGAATAACATTAGCTCTCTGCTCCTGTCTTCATCTAACTTGAGCGTGCTTCAGTTCATATTCGTAACTGAATATGAACCTTTTTTCTTTCTGCTTCTCCAATCCCTTGGTTTGCCCTGTTGTACACTCTCTGTCCCTGCGTAGTATCACTTCTCCTGGGGAGAGATCTGTCCCCTCTTGTCTTCAGTGGTCTTTGGGGCTTCGTCATTAGTGGAATCTCTGCCAAAGCCTTGTGGGCACTTGGTGGCATCCCTGTTCTTCCCACATCTCAGGCAAGGCTTTGTTTTTGCTCCCAGTCCGATGCCTTTGCCAAGTCTTGGAAGGTCCAATAAGTCTGTAAGGACCGATGCATTCAGAGGAGTCCCTGCCCCTCCCAAGCACCTGTCTGTGTCACTGCAGCACCTGTCACCTGGGAACAAGGGCCCAGAGGGGCCTCGCCTTGAATGGTGGGCGCAGGAAGGACTCCTGACTCTCTGGCACTGGAGCTGATGGCAAAGACGGAAAACACAGATGTCCTCAGGCCCCCAAATGGACCTTTACCTGTGGACCCAACATGGCTTTTTTTAAAGCCTGGTTTAATTGGTGTCTCATCACTCCACCTTAATACAAGCTCTGGGATGGCTAATTGGAGAAGAAAAGACACTTCGGGCTCCTCAAAATTATAGCAATTTCTGTTCTCTTTATCTTAACCTTGGTTTTAGAAATGTGTTAAAGCGTTTTTATATCCAATGAGGAAAAGGTTGGATATAGAAGTCAAATATTAAAAGAAACTAGAACATCTTTATTTACCCTAGAGCCGTGGTTCTCAAAGTGAGGTCCCAGGGTCAGCAGCATCGACCTCATTTGGGAACTTGTTAGACGTGAGGATTCTCAGGCCCCAGCCCAGACCTACTGAATCAGAAACTCTGTGGGTGGGGCCCCACCACGGATTCTGACAAGCCCTTCGGGTGATTCTGATGCATGCTGCGGTCTGAGAACCACTGCCACCGAGGGAAAGAGAATCTGTGTCTCCACGAGCGATGTTCAGTGGGAAATCTCAGTCCTGTACAGGTTTTCTTGTGGCCACGTGAAAATCCACCATTGGGGAAGCCAGTTGTCTCTGGACGTGTCCTCCTGAGTTACGGGCCCTCTGAGCAGCTCTCCTCCCTACTGTTAACTCATCCCCATGGGTATTAGTTACCTATTGCCCAGGAACACATGACCATGAACCCAGCAGTTAGAAGCAATGCACATCTATTATCTCATACCTTCTGTGGGTTAGGGGTCCGGGCACAAGGTAACTGGATCCTTGGCTCAGGGTCTCACCAGGATGAAAACAAGGAGTCAGATAGGACGGTGATCTCATCTGAGGCTTGGGTCCTTTTCCTAGCTCACTGGTTGTTGGCAGAACTCAGGTCCTTGCAAATAATTGGACTGAGGTCTCACTTCCTTACTGGCTGTCACTCTCAACTCTTCAAGACCACTTAGAGTCCTCGCCACATGGCCCTCTCCACAGCAAGGCAGTTGCTTCTTCAAGGCCAGCAGGAGACTCTCTTTCATGTTGAATCTCTTGGACATTTTTTAAAGGCTCGCCTGATTAGGCCAGGCCCACACAGAATAACCTCCTTTCTAAAATCAACCCAAACTTCCCTCATTCAAGGCTTTAATTATATCTGAAACAGTCCTTTTGTCATAGAATATAACCTAATAGTGGGAGTGACAACCCATCATATTCACAGGTCCTGCTCACACTCCAGTAGAGAGTTAGGGAGGCCATGCATACCAGGGGGTGGGAATCTTGGGGGCCAAATTAGAATTCTGCCCTCACACCATGGATATATGCCCTTCTAGCTTCTAAGCACCTCTGGTCAATCAAACCTCCCTAAGTTTGCCCAGTAGACCAGGCACAACTCAGTAGCCTTGTGTATCTGAAACCATGTCCTCCATGGCTCCCTCTCTCACTGGCAATGTGGGCCTCTTTCAGCCTGTCTGATCGTCTTAATCTGACCAATCTGAAAAACTTTATGTTGAAAGCGTAAGGGCTAATGCTAACTGCTCAATAATATTTACATATTCTTTTGATTCTATCTAAAAAGCAACCCAAGTTATTTCTATATAGAAGGAACTATGCATACTTTTCTAACTTATAATTTTTATTTTAAATTAATTTTATAAAGCAAAATAGCTTCATTCATTTTCTCATAAAAGTTTTTCACAAAGTAGTATTCCGTCGGGCAAGCTGTATTATCATTTGATCATGATTTGTGCCGGAACATGTTGAATTACAGACTTCTGGAGGAAGCAAGTTAAATGTAAGGACTTTAGGAAAAAAAGAAATAGAGGAGTTTTTCATGTTCCACAGACACACAGCATTTTTCCTAAAGAAAATAATACCAAAAAGGTAGCCAAATTTCATTCTGGGAAGACTTCATAAAACGATTTTAAGATTTTATAAGGTCATGATTAGCTGAATGAGCATGGCCAAAGAATACTCATTAAAAGATCAACACTCATCTGGAAGGAAGTTTCCACAGACAGACTCCAGGCCTCTGCCCTTGACCTTACTTATCCGCACCTTACCAGGATGAGGACATTGAAGGTACAGTGAAGACAAGCCCGATACGTTATTTGATGAATAGTTTACACGAAGACAATAGGTTATATGATGAATGCAGGATCCCAAATAGGCTGGAGGAACAGGACAAGTTTAACAAACTTGCTGGAACTCTGTGATGTTAGGACCTGCACCGTGTCAAAAACACCTGGGATCAGAAGCACATGTGAAAAGAAAAGTACGGTTTTGTTGATACGCAGAATAGCCAACCTTTAATGAACTAAGGGGTGGACACCATACAAAGCACTTCAAATGCATTATTTCACGACTCCTTCCAATTGCCCTGGTGATACAAATTGAAAGTAAAATTGCTGACACCCAGATTTGCCAATTTACTTTGCTTACCCAAGATAAGAGAATGAACTGATACTTGTCCCCGCACTATCTGACTCCCAAACCTCTACTCTTAATCTGTTTTTCCTCGTGACTGCCTAAACTTAGGTTGCATTTTCTAGAATGGATTGTAAAAGAGGAGTTATTTATTCCATTTTGAACTGATTCCAATTTCATTTCTGGACATACACTTGCCAAGGGACACAGGCCAGCTAGAGCAAGTCCAGTGGAGAGAGACAAGGGGAATGAAGGAACGCTAGACTATGCCTTGGTGGAATGACTAAAGGCACAGTTCAGCGGCTCTCCTGGGAGCACGGTTACATTTATGGTCCATCAGTCCAAGGCCCAGCACGGTGCATGTCCACATTAAGCTGTCAGTAAATGTCTTCAGTTGTGTGCATGAATGAACATCCAGAAAAGTAATGTCAGGACCAAAGGTGGACTCAATGGGGATGCCCATTGGCCGAACTCAAGGAATAACTTTTTAACAGAGAAGCTGCATATGGAATGGCCAACCTTGGCCCAGGAGTTCCCGGATGGGGATGTGTTCACTAGGGACCATGTGACTATCAGATGTTTAGCAGCGCTTGGTAAGTGGACTACTTGGCTGTTTAGGACTTTTTCTCTTCTATGCAATTTGGGTTCTGCAAAACGATTAAATGTCATATATGCATGTACATAGATTAGGGAAGAGGGTCTGAGATGCAGGACAGCTTAGCAGCCTCCCTCTTGAACAGTCTCCGGCTAACGGACAAGCGCATTTGGGAGTCTGATGTCGTATAGGTACTAGGATCCTCCCAAATTCCCTTGCGATGTGGCTCTGCGTCTTCGGGTTGACTTGAGCCCCCTCTGCTTGGAGGTTAGAACACATCCTATCTGCCGGGAACCACAGGGCTAGGTGCACGGCCAGAAGCAGCCAGCTGGTGAGACGGCTGAACTCCCCCTCCACGTTCCCTCACTGGGAAGGAAGCCCAGGCTCCTACAGCCCTTTTTCATAACGGCACGCACCGTGGTGGGCTTTGTTGGTCACAGTCTGCTCAGCATTAGACATGGCGTGGCAACAAGCGTGTCAGGCTGTTCCCGGGAGCCTCAACCAGCGCCAGACGAACCGTTTCCACCTCCCGGCAAGCAGCAGAGGCTGGCAGCCAAGGCTTCGTGCCTCTTAAGAGCCTAAGCAAGGGGTAGGGGCGGAAGTGAAGCTGTAAGAAAGAATTCAGGGTAGAAGTTACGAAGCCATAAAGTCTCCTGACTAGAAGGCAAGGATCTTCCAAGAAATTGGTGGAAGGTAAGGAGGAGAGGAAACGATCTGCTTTCTTTAGAGAAGACACGTCACACAAGAAAAATCCACTTCCGGTCAGGGCAGGTCCCGTCTCTTCCTGTGGGAGAGAGCGGAAGGGGCGGGGCAGAGCAGAGTAAGGGGGGTCCCTCCCCCTCCCATCACCGGAAACATGTAGAGTGGAGAGTAATTGTTGTCTTTAACAGCGCAATCAGTCTCAGCTTGGTCAGTAGGACAGTTCTCCTTTGAAGATATTCCTGCTCTCTTATTATTATTTTATTTTTTTTAAAGTAGGCTCCAGGCCCCCAACAAGGTGTTTGAACTCAGGACCCTGAGATCAAGATCTGAGGTGAGATTGAGTCGGAGGCTTAACCTAATGAGCCACCCAGGCGCCCCTCCTTCTATTTTCTGACTTGACATTGGGTGCATGTCTGCTCTTCTCCTTTGTGCTCCTGTGGCCCAGAGCATCTGAAAGTAGGACTATACAGCAGTCACTGGGTTTTAAACCAACACTTTCCAATCCCTGTTTACAACTAAACTGCTCAATTCCAATTAAAAAGAAAACACTAATGCGTTCTATGGCCTTCGCTCAATCAAAGCTGAGCGCTTGTTAAGATCTTTTATTCACTTTCACATGGCTGTGAAGCAGGAGAAAGGGTCTTTGAAGGAGGGTCTGTCTGACTCCAGAGCATAGGTGCTGCTCTGTTCTACCTCTCTGAGAAAGCTGAATTAAGGGGAAGACTCAGGATGGACGACCATCCTGGGAAGGGCAAACAAATGGTTATTCGTGTGATGGTGGGAAGGCAGGTGAAAGAGGGAAAAAATAGTAGGAGGGGAAGACAGGTGGAGGGAGGCTGAACCATAAGTGTGTGACGTTCATTTGTGTGTGTGTTGTCGGGGGTCACCCTGGCCCGCAAGAAACTGAGCTGTGATTATTACTGGAGGCCTCGTGAGAAACCCACATGAAAGGACCCTGTTCTTCCTATGGAGTGACACACAGATGACAAAAATAAGTGATGCAAAATCAAGCCAAATGAGCCCAGGCTACAGAATATTCAGCTTCGGTTGAGTGAACGCTATCTTTTGAGGGGTCAAGGATTCTTGGAAACTACATCTTCTGTTAATTGCCCTGGGAAGTCCCTCTCAGGGTGCTTTGACTATCCGTTTACAGCTTGTGAGCCCACCAGAATTTTCCGTCTTCTTTGTCTAGTTCCTCAACCCAGTTCCCACTTTCTTCCACCTGTGGCCCAGACGCTATAGGAGTGGCCAGTAGAAAGAATGTTACCATAATTATTGGAGTTTAATATAAACCAAGGAGGAGCAAGAATGTCTGCTTTCATTTATTCAACGAACACGTAACTGGTGTCTTTGGTGTCATTGCACTGTGAGAGGTACAGAAAAGCGCTCCAGAGTTCTTGCCCTTGGAGAGATTATAATCTAGAAGGAAAGGAAAAAGTACAGGAAAGCCTCTAGTATGAGACTAGACAGTATGTGACCTGCACATGAGTATTCAGAAGAGGCAGAGGCCATGCTTAGTGGGCTGATCAGGGAAGGCTTCTTGAAGGAGGTGGTATTTCAGGAGGCAAAGGTTTTTGATGGATACACTATGTTCTTGGCAGGGTGATTTCCTTTTCTTGAGCAAAGGCATGGGAGCAGAAGAAAAGTAATCTTCATGAAAGAAACATGCCAGTCATAGAGAAAATGAAACAGAGAAATTAAGGACCTTTTGATTTATACAATAATGTAAAGTCAAATAGGATGTTCATTCTTGTATGTAATGACCACATCTGAGGTGTGAGACGGGGCGTCTCCCGAATGTCTGTGGACCACATCTGAAGAGGCGTAGTGCTTGTGGGTCTGACCTGCTGTGGTCTGTGGTATGAAGGAGGGTTGGGGCATGAGAGTAAAAAATGGACCCTGCACACATCTTAAAATATAAGTATTCAAATGATAGACAGTTTGGGAAAACATCTCTAGAGCTTTTTTTTTTTTTTTTTAAGTGATCCCTATCTCTTCCTTGGGCAGGTTTATATTAAACAATTTCTGAAAAATACCAAAATATTGAGAGCTGATCTGAAGACTTGAGGTTGGGGTAAGCGAGAGGATATTGTGAGATATAAGAGAAAAGTGATAATAACAATGCAGTTTCCTGGAAGGACACTCTCTCTCTTGGAGATAGAAATTCATTACCTCATTCATTCAAAACAAAGATTTGACCTACAATAGCAGATATGAAGTTAGTTCCAGCAGACTCAAAAGTAAATGAAACACAAGCCTTTCTTCATGGACTTCAGAGCCTTGTGGAATTCATGTCCTCATCTGAAGGTGAAAGAGATGCTAAGAAGCTAATATACTTCTTAATGCATGGGGTGGGGCGCCTGGGTGGCTCCATCAGTTAAGCATCTGACTTCAGCTCAGGTCGTGATCTCAGGTTCGTGATCTCAGGTTCAAGATCTCAGGTTCCTGGATCCAGCTCCATGGGGCTCCCCCCTCAGCAGGGAGTCGGCTTCTCTCTTTCCCTCTGCCCTTCCCCCGAGCTTATGCTTGCTGTCTCTCAAATGAATAAATTAAAAAATCTTAAAAACAAAAACAAAAACACCATGGGGCAAGTAAGAAGTAGAGCCTGACTGCGACCAGAATTTTGATGCTTGCCAGGTGCACTTTCAGCCACTCACAGCCGCCTCCTCAGTGGTCCTGCAGGAACGCAATACAGAAACGTTATGAAGCCAGGCAGCTGTTAGTGTATTTACACAGGTGCTGACCTTGCTGTGGAATGATGCATACTTTTTTTTTTTTTTTTGGTACAAGTACCTGATCTTAACTCTCAGCACCTCATTCTTCCAACACTAGGTCCGGGATAGAGTAGCTTGGGTTGAGCCTTTAAAGCTTCTTGAGGGGGGAATTATTGAGAACTATATGTAAGAGATAAGAAGAGTGCTGGTGATGGGTAGTAAGGAGGGCACGTATTGCATGGCGCACTGGGTGTTATACGCAAGTAATGAATCATGGAAATTTACATCAAAAACTGGGGATGTACTGTATGGTGAGTAACATAATATAATAAAAAATATTATTATTAAAAAAAAAAGAAGAGTGCTAAGACAGTAGGGCAGTTGGGAGGAGTTACCCAAAGAATGGGAGAAGATTATGCTTTATGGAATTTACAAACAATGGGAACCTACACCACCATGAATGTTTAGGCCCTGGAAAGTGACAGGAATTCAGAGATGTGGCTGAATGGTGCCCCTAGAGGGCTGGAGCCCAGTCCTGGGTATTCCAGCTCCATATAAGACCTTGCTTGACATTGAAGCAGGAATCTCTATGGTTTGGGGCAATGAGTGTGCACTGAACACCAGAAAGCTTTCAATTCCAGGACCTAGAAATGGAGGAACCTACTGTGATGATGACATTCAAAGATTGAAAGTTCTCACCAACTCTTGATGGAGTCAATTTCATTTTGATTTTAAAATAATGCAGTTTCTTAGACTAGATTCATATTCATGTATCAAGATACTTATCTCAGTTATTGATAACACACGTGGAAGAAAAACAAGATGTAAGATCAGCAAACTTGCCTTTTTTTTTTTTTTAAGATTTTATTGATTTATTTGACAGAGACAGCCAGCAAGAGAGGGAACACAAGCAGGGGGAGTGGGAGAGAAAGAAGCAGGCTCCCAGCGGAGGAGCCTGATGCGGGGCTCGATCCCAATGTGAGATCACGCCCTGAGCCGAAGCCAGATGCTTAATGACTGCGCCACCCAGGCGCCCCAGCAAACTTGCCTTAATGAAGTTAAGGAACTGTTCCCAACAACTGAAGAATAGACTTGTTTTCAAACATATGGATCATTTATAAAAATAACTGTATGTAGGCTTATTAAGCAAATCTCAGCACACTTAAAGGGTTAAAATCATAAAGTACCTTCTCTGACCTAAAGTAACTATGCTACATGTCAATTAAAAAATTTAAGCAGAAAAATTATACTCAAGAAATATACTAGTATTTTCAAAAATATTATAATGGAAGCCAGAAAATATTTATGACATAGTAAAATGAAAATATATATCAAAAATTTGTGGGCTGTAGCTAAAGCAGCACAGGGAAGTTTATAGTCTTAACTGTTTATGTTGGAATAGAAAAGTGGATAGAAATAATCGACTGAACATCCATTTTTAAAAGTTCGTACAAGAACAGTGATACAAACAAACAAAAACAAAAAAATAGAAAGTGGGTTACTATAAACATGAGGGCATCGAGTGAAGATCAGAGTTAAAACAGAGAATTAACAACAGAAGTTGTTTTTGGAGAGGATTAATAAAATTGAAAATGTATGATAAAATTGCTTAAAGAAGAAAGAAGATGGAAATTAAATAATATTAAAAATGACTAAGGGAGGGGCACCTGGGTGGCTCAGTGGGTTAAGCGTCTGCCTTCAGCTCAGGTTATGATCCCAGGGTCCTGGGATCGAGCCCCACATTGAGCTCCCTGCTTGGCGGGGAGTCTGCTTCTCTCTCTCCCTCTGCTCCTGCTCTTTTCTTCTCTCTTCTGCTCTCTCTCTCTCAAATAAATAAGTAAAATCTTTTAAAAAAAATGACAAAGGGAATAGAACTATGGTTGTTAGGGACTTTTAAAAGATGAGAGGGTATTACAAATCAATTTATGCCTTTTCATTTGAAAATATGATTGAGTTGACAAATCCTTACTAAAAATAAAACAGACCACATGTGACTCAAGAAGAAACAGAAAGCCTGAATAATCTTACAGCCATTAAAGAAATTGAATTAGTAGTCAAAAATCTTCCCACAAAACAAACAAACAAACAAAAAACACAAGCCAGATGGCTTAATCAGTGAGATCAACCCAATATTCCAGGTGCAAACAGTTCAAAAATTACCCAAAATATTAAAAGGAATATAAAAAGAAGAAACAATCCTCAATATAATTTTTAATGCTAATACAACCTTGATACCAAAATCAACAGACAGTACAAAAAAACCAATCAGGGGCACCTGGATGGCGCAGTCGTTAAGCGTCTGCCTTCAGCTCAGGGCGTGATCCCGGCATTCTGGGATCGAGTCCCACATTGGGCTCCTCTGCTGGGAGCCTGCTTCTTCCTCTCCCACTCCCCTGCTGTGTTCCTTCTCTCGCTGGCTGTCTCTCTGTCACATAAATAAATAAATAAAAATCTAAAAAAAAAAAACAAAACCCAATCACACTTGTGAATGTAAGATGCAAAAATATTAAAGTATTAGCCAACAGAATTCAGCCACATATTACAAAGCAATACATTATAACCAAGTTGGGCTTACTGAATAATGCAAAGTTATCACTGGAAAATCAATTAATGTAATCCTCACATGAGCACACCATAGGAGCAAAATATCCTCATCTGATGGTTATAGAAAATTTATTTAATATAATAAAATATCTAAAAATATAATAAAACATCTATATATTATTAACGATTAACAAACTGAGAATAGAATGTCACTTCTTTGACCTGATAAAGGTTATCTATAGAAAACATACAGCAAATGTCAAACTTAAAGGTTTGAAATTGAAAGCATTTTCTTTGATTTCAAGGACAAGACAAAGATGCCTATTACTACCATTTCTATTCAAAATAATTTTGGAGGTTCTCACTGGAATACTAAGGAAAGAAAAAGAAAAAAATTAAGTATTGGAAAGAAAGAAATGGATATTTCATTATTCACAGAAAATATGGCTGTGCATATAGAAAATCCAAATTAATCCTTAGGTTGTTTTTTTTTTTTATTTCAAAGACTTCTAGCAAAATTGTTGAAATAAAAATTCAATTGCATTTCAAATTAAGCTTAAAATGTATTATTTACAATAGCATCAAACATGTAGTATCTATGAATAAGTACAAAAAGATGCAAGATCTCTATGAAAAAATAATAAAACTTCATTGAGGGACACCAAAGAAAATTTCAGTAAATAAAGGAATGAATCATGTTCATGGATTTGATGATTCAGTGCTATAAAGGTATCTATTATTTGCAAGATCACCTAGAAATTCTCTGCAATTCCTGCCGAAAACTCCCCGAAGTTTTTTTTATTTGTTTTTGTTTTTTTTACAGGTTGATTCTAAGATTTGTACAGAGTCCGATTAACCAAGATACCCTTGAAGAAAACACAGCCTACATTTTGTTTTTTTGTCTTCCAAAATACTTGACCTTATGAAGTTACAGTAATTAAGAATCACAGTGTGAGATGGCACAAAAAGAGACAAATAGACCAGTGGAAGAGAAAAGAAATCCATAAACAAATTCAACATACATGAATACTAATATAATCAGAAATGGTAACGTTCTACACAAGTAATGAATCGTGGAACATTACATCAAAAACTAGGGATGTACTGCATGGTAGCTAACATAACATAATA
Source organism: Ursus arctos (assembly GCF_023065955.2). NCBI lineage: Eukaryota > Metazoa > Chordata > Mammalia > Carnivora > Ursidae > Ursus > Ursus arctos. Next base: position 88,085,629 of record NW_026623056.1, on the reverse strand, counting down.
AAAAATTATTATTAAAAAATAAAAATAAAGAAATGATAGTGAAGATCAGTGTGCAAAGAATGAGTTTTAAATAAATGGAGCTGGAACAATTGGAAATCATATATCACGAAAAAAATACATTGCAGCACCACGTAATACCACGCATAAAAATCAATAACATGTGGTTAAGAACTAAAATTTAAAAAAAAAAAAAAAAAAAAAAAAAAAAAAAAAAAAAAGAACTAAAATTTTAAATGCAAAATTATAAAGATTTTCAAAGATATTACAGGAAAACATGTTCATGACCTTGAGGTGCAAAAGAATTTAAGGACACAAAAACTATAAAGTATGAAAGAAATATAATATAGAAAAGAAAATTCTCTATATTAAAATTATGAATTTTTTTTCATTTAAAGTTATCATTAAAGGCAGTGAAAACAAGCTACACACCGGGAGAAGATATTTGTGATCCATATAACCTGTGAAGTACTAGTATCCAGAATGTACAGCTATTATATATCAATAAGAAAAAAAAAAGGAGATATGTAAAAGAATTGAATAACTCACTTTTCAGGAGTGGAAACATGATGGACAATAAATGTATGGATGGTGCCCAAGCTCATGTAAATTAAAACCAAAATGGTGTCCATTTATACCCACCATATTGACAAACATTAAAAAGTCCAATCGGGCGCCTGGGTGGCGCAGTCGTTAAGCGTCTGCCTTCAGCTCAGGGCGTGATCCCGGCGTTCTGGGATCGAGCCCCACATCGGGCTCCTCCACTGGAAGCCTGCTTCTTCCTCTCCCACTCCCCCTGCTTGTGTTCCCTCTCTCGCTGGCTGTCTCTCTCTCTCTCTCAAATAAATAAATAAAATCTTTAATAAATAAATAAATAAAGTCCAATCAAAAGCAGTAATGGTGAGGATGGAAAACACAGGGGGCGCTCATGCACTGCTGGTGGGAGTAGAGACTAACAATCTCCTTGGAAAACAATTTGGGATTTTTTGGCATTCACTGTAGAACAGATGAAGTGTATACCCAAAAGTCTGTGAGGGAAATTCCAAAGAAAACCAGGACTCTCCCACAAGTCCACTAAGTACACGAACCACAATGTCCCTACAAGCATGCTTGTAATAATTAAAACCACATACAACCCAAGAATCCAGCTACGTTAGATTAGATAAGACAATTTTGGTATATTTATATAATGGGAATATATACAATGAATAAAACTCACGAACTTCATATTGAGCCAAAGAAGCAAATAGCAGGAAAACAGGTACAATATGGTTCTGTTTATTTAGATTTCAAAAAGCAGACAAACAACATATTGTTTAGAGATTGCGTAATGGCGTTTTAAAAATATGAGTAAAAGCAAGAGACTGATCATTTCAAAGTCAAGATAGTGATTACCTCTCAGCAGGAAGAAAGGAGATGGGGTTAAGGAGGGACACTTGAGTATTTTAAAGACCTGACAGTGTTTGATTTCCCATTGTGGTGGTGATTTCTTTATTGCTATGTGTAGTCATTTTAAACACTTATCTGAAAAAAAAGAAAAAAAACAGTCATCTGTACGTATGATTATCTTCCAGTATAAACATCTTTCAAACACTATGACAAAAAGAGGATAAACATGGACGAAGTCCAATTTCACACCCATGAAGAGAGGGCTGCTGTTGGAGCAAAGTTTGGCAGCCTTGGGGAACGTGCTGCCTTCTGGTCGCTCTCGCAGGGGATGCTCTGTGCGGGGCTGAGAGTTCGCTTTTGCGCAGTGGGTCTTGGTATCCCCCAGGAGCCTCACTTCCTCTGCCAAATGCTTTCTGTTGGTTAGTTACTGCGGAATGTCTGTGCAGCGTTCTGTCTGTCACTACTATGAGCCCCCTTTGATTGCCCTCCTTTCAAGAGACAGAGCTTAATTCCCCACCCTTTGAGTGTAGGATGGACTCCCTAGCCCGGTCCTACGAAATACAATGTGGTAGATGTGATAGTGTGTGACTTCTGAGATTAGGTGGTAAAAGGCATTGTGACCTTCCCCTTGCTTTGTCGCTTGGAAAGCTCATTCTGGGGAGAGCTGGCTGCCATGCCATGGAGACACCCAAGCAACACTCTGAAGAGGTCCAAGGGGTGAAGAGTTCCTGCCAATAACCAATCCTCCAGCGCCAGTAAAGTCTTCAGATGAGCTTGTTCTTGGCCAACATTTTGCCTGAAATCTCCCAAGAAAACATGAACCAGAAACACCCAGCTAAGCTGCTTCTAAATTCCTGTGACGTAACACATGTTCTTTGTTTTAACCCACTAGGTGTTAGGGAAATACGTAACACAACAACAGATAACTAACACACCTGTGTTCTCAGGATTGCTTTGGACCCAGCCTAGTATATCGCTTTGGACTTGAAGAATGGCTGAGGTCATATAGCCTGGGTTGACCTCAGATCTACAAGGTGCTCCCTCTGCTTCTGAAATATCTTTGGCTGATTCTTGGCTCATTCCATTGACGAAGTATGTGTTGGCTTTCAGGTTTTCTGAGACTAAATAATATTGTTTAAAGAAATATATTCTACCCTCTCTGCGATGATAAAGGGACATTGTAAGAGCCTAGGACCTTGAAATTCTGGGTTTTGCAGATTGTAGTTGAAATAGTGTGGGTTTTCAAATCCTACGGGCAAGCACTGAGTCCTGCTCTTGGCTGGTTGTTTGACTTGGGTATCACTTTATCCCGGGGCACCTGGGTGGCACAGTGGTTAAGTGTCTGCCTTCGGCTCAGGGCGTGATCCCGGTGTTATGGGATCGAGCCCCACATCAGGCTCCTCCGCTAGGAGCCTGCTTCTTCCTCTCCCACTCCCCTGCCTGTGTTCCCTCTCTTGCTGGCTGTCTCTATCTCTGTCGAATAAATAAAAATAAAAATCTAAAAACAAAACAAAAACAACAAAGGTAGATGGTTTAGGGCTGGTATGGCATCCATGATATCAGGAAACCCAGGATCTTTTCGTCTTGTTCCACCATGGGTAATTATTCTGGTCAAAGACAGGTGCTCTAACTCTAAAGTATTCACTGAAAAGCAAAAGTTGGACTTGGACTATGTGTCAGGTAAAGTTCTACTGGAGAAACAGAACAAATAGGATATAAATGTGTGTGTGTGTGTGTATTTCAAGGAATCGGCTTCTGTAATTGTGGAATCCAGCTGGGCAGGTCTGAAATCTGGTGGGCTGGCCAGCTGGCTGGAAACTCTTGGGCAGAATTTCTTCAGTTTCTCTCCTAAGGTCCTTCAACTGATTGGATGAGGCCCACCCAGATTATTAAGGATAATCTCCTTTTCCTTAAAGTGACCTGATTATAGATGTTAACCACACCTACAAAGTGCCTCCAGAATGACACCTGAATTAGTGTTTGAATACCTGCCAAGAGTGACCTTTGCAGGCTTCAAGTCTAGTTAAGATGGATTTCCCACCAGTTGGTCTCCTGCAAAGCTCCATGACAAACAGCCACAGCTGAGTGCTCAAGGGGCCAAATCAGGTCCCCTCTACCATATCACAGAAACTGCATCTACAAGGCCTGCACTGGGATCCCTGGTTCACCAGAGGAGGAACCAGAACCCCCCAAGCATGAATCTGAGCTGCTGGGACAGGACCAGAGATGAAGTCCTGCAACCCCCACTGCTGTTGGATCCCAGCTCCCTAGTCTTGCTGGGAGACACAAGCTTAAAACCCCTTAGGGGTCGGGGTCCCTCTCCTGCAGCCTGGTGCCAGGTCCTGCTAGCCCTCGTGGCCCTGCCACAGAACAAGTCCAACTGGTGACCCGTGTACCTGCTTCTGCTTCTGATTCCATGAGTTTTCTCCAATTCTTGCTTTCCAACAGGCCCAGAGCGTGTGATCGGGCCACGCGTCCTCGGTTGAGTAGCATCTGCCGTCCTGACAGTGCTACAGAGGAAGCGATAAAGAGGAAGAGGGACACCCAGCACATGATGAATGTGCTTACTTCCCACTGATGCCCCTTGCAGCACAGGCTCCGGGGAATGCAGTCATCACTCTATTAATGCCCAGAAAGAACAAGAGAAGAGATCGCTTTTGCCAGCAGGGCTCTACCAACACAAAGGGCTCCTTTGTGCAAACTAGAAAAGGCACTTGCTCTGGGCAGACAACCCCCCTGGGCCAACGATTCACAACAGCTATGGCCCGCCCCCCAGGACATCCCTGAGCCAGGTCACAAGGCTGGGTGGTGGGAGCACAGGCTCTGTGTCCTCCTCCACTTGCCCCTGGAGATGCGTCTTTCTGCGCTGCCCCGCGGCCTGACCCTGTGCGGCCGCGCCATCTGCCGCAGAGCCAGCTGCCCTCACTGCCAGCCTAAGCGACCGTTGCTGAACATAAACCGCAGGCCTTTCAGAAACTGGGACGGACATGGGAGTAAGTGCTGGAAATCCTGTCGCCGGTGTGTGTCCTGTGCTCCAGCCCAGGGATAGAACACCAGGTCAAGAATCCCACATCTGGCCCCTTTGCAGGTCAGAAACACTCTCCTGGCCAGCAGCCTGAATGGCAATCCTGGAGGGGTTCTGGACTTGAACTTCATGAAGATATGGCAAGGATTTAATGACATGATTGCAGCCATGCTTTTTAAGGAAAGCCGCATATTCGGGGCGCTGTATACTTCATATTTTTGTATATAATGAGCTGTATGGGACACGGAGGGAGGACGTTCGCTTTCCAGTCCCTTCTCACAAAGGGGCTGCACAGGACTTTTAGTTCTGGAAGCTTCTTACCAGGCCAAGAGTACAACTCACACTTCCCAGCAGGTCTGCAAGGCTTTGCGTGACTCGCCCTGCCTGCTTCCCTAGCTTTGTGACTCACCTGTCCCTCCTTGGCCTTTGTCCTGTACCTCATACCCATGGCCTCTTCCACGACGAGGCCCCCACACAGTGGCCCCTCTCCTTCCCCTGGGCGCTTGTCTTCCAGGTCTTCACAAAGCAGGATCCTTGTCCTGTTGCTCTCAAGGAGGCCTCCCCGCACAGTCCCCCAGCCCCAGGGCTGGTTCCCTGGGCCCTTATCACGGGTGGTCTCTCTTACATACTGGTTTTCCAACATCATCATCCTCACTGTTGTAACTTCCATGTAGGAGGGGCCTGGCTCTGAGCAGGTGGACTGAATACGGACGTTTTTACTTGTCGATGATGCAGATTTGGAACATTCGAGCAGAGACTTCAGGCAGACATGCCTCCAGGGTCTTCCTGACTTGGTCCAGCTCCATCTCTCAGGGTTAGTCCCTCTCTGCCTTGGGCAGGTTCATTTTATGTCAGAACAAGGTAGTTGCAAAAACAAAACTCCAGGCTTCCAGAAGATCTCTCAGCTCCAGTGCCATTGATACATTGGGCCAAAAATTTCTTTGTTGTGGGGGCGACCTGTGGTTTGTAGGATGGTCAGCGGCAGCCTTGGCCTCCACCCACTAGATGCCAGTAGCGCCCTCCTTGGCATGACAGCCAACAAGGTCTCCAGACATATTCCCAAAGAGCCCATGAGAAACAGAGTCACCCCTGGTTGAGACTCCGTGGCTTACATCATGACTTTTCAACCACTCCAAAAGAAAAAGCACTTCTTTTTTTCCAATATTTATAAGAGGAGTACTTGGAATTGAGGCTCACTCCCTGACTTTGGTCACATGCCCTCCCCTGAACCTGTCACTATCGCCAAAGATAGGGGAAGCACAGCCTGAGTCATGTGCCCTCCAATTAGGTTTGGTTCTGTCACACTCAAACCTTCAATGGGTAGGAAGGAGATGTTCCCCAAAGGGGAGTGAGGGAACTGCAACCACAAGGGAAGAGTTATCGCGGGGTCTGGAGGAAGTCTTTTCCTGAGTGCATGTCGCTGTGCCCACACACACATTGGTCTACACTGGGTCTGCTTCATGCCCAGGGATGGTGGCCACCACGCTCTCACGAAGGGCAGATGACTGCAGTACTTTCATCCGTAGAGTGGCGATCCTTGGCTGGGGCTGGGTACTCTCTAAACTGCATAGCAAATTCCCTTGCATTTATTTTTCCTGGTGAGATGATCCATTTCTTCCATCAAATCCCCAAATTTATCATCACCCTGGGATATTAAAGGCAATTGTTCTAGAAACCGAGCTCCTAGTTTCAAACCTTTCACTTAAAAAGATTATTTTTTCCCAAAGTCCCCAAAGCATGTATCCTCATTTTCCCAATTTACCAGATGAGAAAATTAACAAAAATCACCTGTATATTTTTGAATAGCTTTATTGATGTGAAATTTACAAACGTAAATTTTGTGGGTTTTTTAATAAAGATTTTATTTATTTATTTGACAGAGAGAGAGCACAAGTAGGCAGAGTGGCAGGCGGAGAGAGAGGGAGAAGCAGGCTCCCCGCGGAGGCAGGGAGCCTGATGTGGAACTCCATCCCAGGACCCTGGGATCATGACCTGAGCCGAAGGCAGACACTTGACCAACTGAGCCACCCAGGCGCCCCAAGTGTATTTGTTTTTTAAAAAAATTTTGAAACTGAAGGATAGTTAACATACAGTGTTATAGGAGTTTCAGGGGTACAATATACTGATTCTACAACTCTGTGCATTTCACGGCGCTCATCAAAATAAGTTTCAAACCTTCTTCTTTTTTTTTAAAGATTTTATTTATTTATTTGACAGAGATAGAGACAGCCAGCGAGAGAGGGAACACAAGCAGGGGGAGTGGGAGAGGAAGAAGCAGGCTCCTAGCGGAGGAGCCTGATGTGGGGCTCGATCCCATAACGCCGGGATCACGCCCTGAGCCGAAGGCAGACGCTTAACCGCTGTGCCACCCAGGTGCCCCAGTTTCAAACCTTCTAATAGTAAATCAAGTTCAGACCTAGGAAGAGTCGTCGTGCTTTCCCAAATGGTGCTCTAAACATTTACCCGAAATCTGTTGCTTTGGGCCCCTAGTTCATCCATGGGAAACTGACTCTGATAATAGTTAGTAGATAATAGAGTTACTAGTTTAGATAAACCCAAATATTCTCTGAATATATTAATCAAGGCTTTCAAACTTTTCTAATGAAGCCAAGAAATGTAAACTAGGTGATCCTGAACTTACTGTTTATGATTCTCTCCTCCCCGGGTGTTCCAGAAGATGTGATTTCAGGCAGAGAGCACTGGTGAGGGAGGTAATCAGCACCTGCCAGCCTGCGTCTGCTCCGAGAGGCTACGAAAATCCAGGTAGTGAGTGGGCATAGCAGTAGCAGGCACTGAGTCAACAGAATTATTTGTTTGGTTGTTTGTTTGTTCGATTCATTCATTCATTCATTCATTCATTCATTCATTTATGTATTTATTTTAATTGTTTTATATAGAGAAACAGCCCTGTAGCATCTTCCATGAAATGGAAGCCATGGGGGGGGGTGGTCAGATGCAAACATATCACCTGTTTGCATTATGATTTTGACCTCTTGTGGCCCCTTGGTCCTGCTCTGTGACGTCTTCGGCTCCTCTTGGCGAGTGTTTTACACATGGACACAGTTGGCTTCACAGGGTACGAGGGAGACAGTGTGAGTGGACTGGGGTAAAGCCAATGCCTGCCCTTTAAGTGGGCAGGACCCGTTCTGTGCCTTCTCCCCGGAGGAAGAGCCCTGGCTAACTCTTTGCTGGAAAGGGCAGCTTTGCTGTGATTTTCACCATAATCCCTGCATATACCCGAGAACTTTCACTAAAGAGAGTTTAAATAGTTTTCCCAAGACCTCTGTGACTTTGACAATTATGTCCCTGGATCACACGGTTCACACGGTTTTGTTCTTTCTTTCCCAGCCTCCCAACATGGCCCCTTGTCTTTTTTCTCTCCTCTTTCTTCAACCCCCCACTCCATCCACTTCCTGGCTCCTCTTCCATCCCAGAAAAAGTTCCAGGGAAATAGGAGAAATACGGACATACAGAATTCCTCTCCTACCCAGTAACTGCAAGAACAACCAGACAATCTTTTCCTAATATTTCTGGAGTGTTCCAGACACCATGACAGTGATGGGGTGCCAAGGAACTTGATGTCCCAGTGAGGCTGAAAGTAGCCCTGAGGGAGTTACCGGATGGAAATGCAGAAGGGGAGGATGCGAGTGCAACTTTTTTGTCTTAGAAGGATTGCTCTGATTTGGCGGAGAAGGATCTGGATGGGGAGGGGGGCTGCCTGCAGAGAGACTGGAGCAGCGCAGGGTCTGCAGGCTGGTTAACATCCTTGGAGTGCTGGACAGAAGTGGAGAGAACAGCCCTGGGGCCAGGACTTGCCATGGCTGCTCTGGCCAGCACGCCGGCAGGGAGGGATGAACTTGAGCGCTGGGAAGGGTGACCGGGGGGGGGGGGGGGGGAGGAGTCGTGGGCAAATCTCACACCTATCACAGTGAGATAAAGCCTTCGGTGGCAAAAAGCAACCTCCTGCTTGGAGAGGTGGGGGGTGAAATCGAGCCACATTGATCAAATTGTGGGTGGGCAAGATGAACCCACCTTGAGGTCAGAAGAGGGGAAAGTGACTAAGCCCAAGCGGTTGAGCCGGGACAGGGAAAGGCTGTCGGTCACTGGCGGGAAAGACTTAAATCTTGGGGTACATGAGAACTCGTCCACTAAGAGTGAACCCAGCAAGATGCTTCCCAGCAGAGCAGGGTGACACGTGAGTGATGGGAGGGTCAGGCTTCTGGATAAGGAAGGGCCAGAGCACTGGGGACGAACCCTTCCACCCCCCACCTCCTCCATGCCCCCCCCCCGCTGTCTCTTCTTGCTCATCTTTGCGCATGCTCCCTCTCCCCGAATGCCCCGCCCCCATAGCCGCCTGCTCAGGTCTCCTTCCTCATTCCAGAACCATCTCAGAACTCAGTCTTACACGTTTTAGAGTGACCAGGTCGAAGCTTCAGAACGCTTCTCTTTCTCCCCCTCTCTGGATGAGCTCCTACGGCCTCATGACTCGAGGTGCTGTGTCTGCTTAGGGTATCAATGGAAGTAGACGGCTCCCAAGGCGCACCTCTGGTTGACCCCTTCCCTGGGCTCCAGCCTCTGCTTGGGTGCACAACGACCACCTCACACTTAGCGTGCCCCCCCAAGCAACACCAAGCTCCCTATTATGCCATGCATCAAATTCAAGTCCAATGGGTTCTATCTTCAGAAAGCGTGTGAAAGCAGTTCCGGTCGCATGGCCGCCGGCAATGCCCCTAGTGTGATCCCTCCACAGGCCGTGCAGCGGACAGCTTTGCTGACTACCAAACATCCCCAAGCCGGAGAGGCTTTTGACAGCCAACTATTGCTCATCCACACTTCATGCGTTCTGTGTCCGGCCCTGTGTTTGCTGCTTCTAGATCCTGGGTTGAAGAAGGGCCTGCTCTTTGGGACTTCCACTCTTGCAGACAAAGAAAAAAAAAACCAACCAGGCAATGGCCCTTAAAACTCCTGTTAAGATGTGGCTTCTGCTCATGTCCCTCGAGCCAAAGCAGGTTACATGGTCAAGGGCACATCAGCAGGTTACCTTAATTTTTGAATAATTAACATGTTCTCATGATTCAAAAACTTGGAAATATAAAAAAAATTGGAAATATAAAATAGCATATAATGAAAAGCTTTATTCTTACCCTGTCCTCCACCCTCCCAGGCCGCCCTCAACATTTAACAACTATTGTTCAATTCTTGCGTATCTTTTTATACAGTTCTTTAAATGAATATACAAAAAACCCATGAATATATACTTCTGTCTTCCTTCACCTTTTCTGTGAAACGTAGCAGAATATGTCCCCTGTATGCTGCTGTGTGTTTCACTGTTTCCACTGACAAATGTACCCCAGAGACATTCGCAACAGTTCCATGAAAGCTTCCTGGTTTGTTTTCACGGCTGCATGGTATTCCAGTGCTTGGATGTGCAATGTTTTATTTGACTTCTCCCCTATTAAAGGAATTTTTGGTTGTTGCCAACCTCTTCATTATACAAATAACACTGCAATGAGTAATCTTGGACACACAGAGGAGAATGAGCAGAGGCCAGAAGTGGTAGATGGATTCGTGTTTCAAAGGAATACTTTTAAAAATATTTAGGGTAAAGATTTCAACCCGAGATGCATATGAAATCACCTCGGAGCATCTAAAAACTAGTGATGCCCAGACCCAGCTTCCAGAAATTCCGATTTCACCCATCTGAGCTGGGACCCAGGGGTTGGTCCTTTTAAGAGGTTTTCGGGTGCATTGAATGGACAGTCAAGACTGAGAACCATGAGTGTGAGGAAGGTCAAGAATGCATGGAAAGGAAAGCATTTGGGGGGGGGGACACTGGAGGAGGAGGAGAGGTTTGGGACAGCTGCCTGCTGTGTGGACTTCAGCAAGGAAAGTGGGTAACAGGTTTTTACAATGTTTATGTAGTATATTTAGTTGTGTATTATGTGGCTCCACTCCCCCCTCTTCAAGTGACAAGGAAAGGCCACATTACTTTTCCAGGGCTGTGGATTCCACTCCACATCTGTTCCATGTGTTGCTAAGGAAAGTCTGCCTTTCCTCAGGGAGACACATACTGCTGGCTCGTCGGGTCACCATTGGGAGGCGCACACTATTTAAATATTCATCTTGTGGCTAAGGAAGCTGGGACTCAGAGAGGTTAAGGGGCCCATCCAAGGTCACACAGCTCAGAAGTACGAGAGATTCACATCCAGGCCTGAGAGCTGAGGTTTCCTGTCAGATGGGACCAATTTCCTCCCCTGCAGCTGTCAGGATGTCTGTTTTCCTTTATCTTTTCTAAATCCTGTCCTTCCCTGGCCTCTTGTAACTGACTTCACATCAGCTCCCTGCAGGGTAAGCCAGGCTCTGTGAAGGGCGGGCTGTCATCGCTGGCCTGCAAGGGGACTTACCCGCCCCGCATCTCCCCTCTCACCGGCTTCAGCAGGAAGCACTCTCCCGCTTGGTGGGCCAGCAGCCTCCCAATAGGAATGCGGGGGGTGACCTGTCCCCAGGACCTTCCGCCACAACCCCATAAGGGCCCGGCAGGCAGAGAATGTGAATGCAAACCATCAACCTCCGTGGCTCAGGCTGGGAGGATCCTAGGCCGTGGCATGGCTCCCCCTGCCCCCCCGGGACTGCCCACCCTCCTCTGTAGCTGAGATTGGCAGAAAAGGACACTCAGCTTTAAACCAGGGCAGGACCTTGATCAGGCAGCTTGGCCATTAGGGCTCCTGGATGTAATGTTTCTCCCCCACTCTAGAACAGAGCAAGATCTGGGGGGGCCAGCGTGCAGCGTGCAGCCCCCTCCCCACCCTGGAGAGAGATGTGGGATTCAGCCTCTGGGCACACACTTCTCTTTTTCACTGTCTGTGGGTGTGTGTTGTGGGTCTCTGTGTGTGGGTGTCCTCATTTGTCCCTGTGTGTGTCTGTGTGTTTTTGAGGGTGTATCTGTGTCTGTGTGTCTGTGTGGATCCCTGCGTGTGTATGTGCGTGTGTGTCCCTGTGTCTGTGCGTGTCTGTGCGTGTTTTGTGGGCTACAGTGTCAGAGTTCTAATTCCTTTGAAACATGTTTTCCGTTCACATCGACGGGGAGAATTTGGAGTTGCTCCCCCTCCTTCCTGGAGCAGGCGCCCAGGTTAAACCCCTTCTAGAAAGGAGGGCGCGCGCTGGAGGGTTGCTCTGGGACGGAGCGCCGGACGAACCGCAGCCTGCCACCAGGGGGCGCTGGAGCCGCGTGCACCGCTGCTTCGGTCGGCCTCCTTCGCCTTCCCAACCTGGAGCGCTTTATTTTTAAGGTACCTCTCTCTCATCACTCCGGAATACAGAGACCACTTGTTAGGTCATCTCTGGGCACTCCCTAAACACCAAAACCCCGTTTTATGGACGTTTAAACTGAGGCCCAGAGACACCGTATCTGAGACAGAGTGAGGTGAGGTTCACTGCTTCAGATTATGAATGTAAATCGAATTTTGATCCCCTTGATGAAAGCACATTCTACAGGTTCTTAGAAAAATTTTGTCATATTGGCCCTGATTTCCAAAGGTTGGGTATTATGTGCCACTGGAGGTGGAGGGTGTAAGGTTGGGGGCTGTGCACCTGTCGGGTGCGGGGGAGACCGGAAGTAGAGCTTTGAGTGGGTGCCAGTCACACAAACCGGGCTTAAAGAGGGGACACAGGAGTGAGACTGGGCAAAGGGCTTTCGTGGCCTCTGCTTTACTGCAGCCATTCCCGCCGCCCCCCCCCCCCCGGCCTCCCTCTTCCAGGAACCTGAGACCCCTATCCCCGCAGAACCAGCCTCCTTGCCCAGCCAGGGTGCCTAGCCTCCCTCCTGGCTGCCTTGCTCTGGCTGTCTGCGGGGCCCAGCGCCCAGGACAGTGCAGTTCCCGGGCCCAGCACTGCAGGCCGAGTCAGTGCAGGCCTGGTTCAAGACCCCTCAGGCACCCCACCTAAGCCCTCCTCGACGGCCTTCAACGGGAAACGTCCTTCCGCTGGCCCCCAGTATACAGCAGCTCCGCTCACCTGGCACAGGCCACATTCACGGCCAGGGTGTCTGTACCTGCCTGCCCACAGCTTCCCCGCGGAGAGGGAGGCACCAGAGAACCCTTCAATTCCCTGTTGTCTCCAACGGTCCTGCGACAAACCCTGGGCTTCAAGGGATGTAGGAAACGTTTATAGAAAGAGTTCATGTCCAAGCTCTTCCTTCCCCTACAGAGACTGTCTCTCTGCCCTGCCCTCCCCTCCTCTGTGTTCCTCCCTCCTTATGTGAAGTTGGCAGAAGAGGAGGGCAGAAGCTCGATCAGGGAGCTTGGCCATCAGGGCTCATCAGTGTGACGTTTCTCCTCCACTTTGGCATATGGAAGATCTAGGGGGGCCTGTGTGCTCCGAGCAGCCCCCCACTATGAGCCTGGGCAGGGCCTGGCAAGAGACTTGGGATTGAGCTTGTGGGCATATACTTCTCTTTTTGAATGTCTGTATGTGCCCAGGTGTGTGTTGTGAGTCTTTGTGTGTACCCGTGTGTGTGTTGTGAGTCTCTGTGTGCCCATGTATATGTGTGTGTTGTGTCTCTTTGCATGCCTGTATGTTGTGAGTCACTGTGCATGCCTGTGTGTGTGTTGTGAGTGTGTGTGTGTTGTGAGTCTGTGTGTAGCTGTGTGTGTGGTGAGTCTCTGAGTGTGTCCACATGCCTGCATGTGTGTCGTGAGTCCCTATGCGTGCCTGTGTGTGTGTTGTGAGTCTCTGTGTGTCTCCATGTGTGTGTGTGTCCATGTGTGTGTGTTTGCGTGTGTGTGTGTGTGTGTGTGTGTGTTGTGGGCTGCAGTCCCAGAGCTCTGATGCCCTGGAACTGTCCTTTCAGTTCAGACTGATGGGGAGAACTTGGAGCAGGTCCCCCAGGGAAGAGCCACCGCTGGGAGCTTTGGGTCAACAGACTCCTGATGTCCCCTGGGGTCTGGGAGTATCAGGCACGGAAACTGGGAGCCTCCTGCAGACCCTGCCCCGGCTGTGACTTCAGGACACAGACATGGTCCCTTGTGGGTGCATTCGAATCCCTTCCTGCGTGTGGGCTGTGTGTTCTCCTGCATCATAGGAAGGAGGTGTGAGGTGCCAAGAAGAGCCCTGGGTTATCGACTGAGGGCTGCGGTCACGGTCACGTTCCCCAAGAAGAAACAGAGAAGGATCTCCCTTGGTGGATCCCGGGTGAGAGCACGCAGGCGTGGTCCCCTGTTGTCACTGCCCCGGCCGGTCACACCGGGGGTGCGTTAGGAATCTGGCCCCGGCACACACTCTGAAGGGTAGTCTGGCTCCCCCCGCCCCTCAGTCAGATGTCCTTCAGTTTAAAGAGCAAGTCCACGTGTGGCGGTTGATGCAACAGGGAGACATTCCTTTGTTGTCAAACATCTTGAAAGTCGGAGCCAGAATCCCTATCACCCTCGCCAATAACCCGCTCCATAGATTTGTGTTGTGAAAGACCCATTTATTATTTCATCTCCTTTTCAGACAGAGTGCATGAAAATGGCTCAGCTCTAATAGGGAAAATGTATGCACATGTGTTCTTAATGGAGTAGGAAGAAGAAAAGAACGCTGAGATTGCCCAGTTGCCCTGAAATGTCCTATTATTTTAACATAATGTCCAGTCCATCTGGCATTCGTTCATTCAGAAACTGTTTCTTAAAGGAGATGGAGGAGGAAACCAACGTGAACCGAGCACTTCCTTCCAGGGGGCTGGGTGCTCGCTGTCTGCAGGTGTTGGGGGCTGGAACGGTAGGGCAGTCCCTGCCCCGGGGGCTCCCAGGGGGAGCAGCCGTTCTAAAAATGAGGATGCAGACCTCCTGTATCCAAATCACCTCGTCTGTGTGTAGACAACGTGCATTCCCGAGTGTGGCCCTCATCCGCTTTTATAGCACGCTCTGCAGAAACGCTGGCCTGGTGGGCGACCCGACAAATCGAGTGAAATCCTGTCCCCGCGTGCTAAGTGCTGCACGAGAGAACAGCCACTGAAGACCGTTGACGGCATACACGTAGCTCTCAACCCGCCACGGACCTCTTCTAAGTGCCCTACGTAGTAACCCACCTAACGCTACAATAAGCATGCGAGGCGGTTTCCGCCAGCAGCTAGTTTTCTGGGTCAGGCAACTGAGGTACAGAGAGGTTAAGTAACTTGCCCAAGGTCACACAGCAGGAGAGGGATAGGGACAGTGAAATAGCCAGCCTGGCAGCGGAGTCCAGGATCTTAACTGCTCTGCTACTCTGCCCCTGCTAAGAGGCAAGAAGGAAAGTCCTTTGTGTTACAGGGCTAAACATAATCCTCTCAGAGAACTAGCCTTTGAAGGTTTGGGCTGAGTTACAAATTTAGAAAATAGGATGGAAACTTGGAGATACTGATCACACACCCGGTGAACCTAGGAGGAAGGAATGGTTTGGGTGGAAGGGAGGGGAACAAAGGTACTCGAGACCCTTATAAGGAAAGAGTTAAGACCTTTTCTCTGGGAAGAAGCCCTGGAGTTCTGGGTTGAAAGTACAGGTGAGGGGCGCCTGGGTGGCTCAGTCATTAAGCGTCTGCTTTCGGCTCAGGGCCTGATCCCAGGTCCCTGGGATCGACCCCCGCATCGGGCTCCCTGCTCTGCTGGGAGCCTGCTTCTTCCTCTCCCACTCCCCCTGCTTGTGTTCCCTCTCTCGCTGGCTGTCTCTATCTCTGTCCAATAAATAAATAAAATCTTAAAAAAAAAAAAAAGTACAGGTAAGAGGATCCCAGGGAGCGGCCAAACGGAGTCAGGGCAGCTCTCCTCCAAGATGGCGCTGTGTTCCCTAAAAGGGAGGTTACGGAGGGCTGCCACCTCGTTCCCAGGACCCCCCGAAGTGCTTAGACTCCTGTTTCGTTTGTGGTGTTTTAGAACAGAAACACCTCTCCTGGGATTCCCCCCAGCCCCCCAGAGGGGAAACACCCTCCTGCAGGTATTAGCTGGACACTGGGGGGGGGGTCATCATCAAAGCTCTCGGAGCCAAGGTCTCAGGCCTTGGGGCCAGCCCAGGGTCCCCTTCACCTCGTGCAAAGGCAAGGATGTGCCTTACTCCCTCCAGCCCACTGACAAGTCCTTGAAGCAGGCAGAGTGACCTTCGTCTAGGAGCTCGGCTGCCTCAATGTTAATACTTCGCTAAGGGCAAAAGGCAGTCCTAGCCTGAATCCCAGGATCCTGTAAGTCTACTTAAACATAAAAATTCCTCTGGAAACTTCCTTAATCTCTACCTCCCAAGGTAAGTGTTGGCCGTCATCCTCCAAGCATTTGATCCGTCGATTTACATCTGCAGGGTCTCACGGCCAAGGTTTTATTAGACGGTAATAAATGACCTTCTCCCAACAATAGCCAGCCCCCCTCAGGGTCCTGGAAACCTTGCTTCCAAAATTCCTTAGACACTCATGCTCCCCCTGACCCCCACTCAACTTGAAAGTATACAATCAGTCACTTCTCAGGACCCCAGTGCTGCTCTTTCTGCCCACAGGTCCTGTCCCTGTGCTGTAAGAAAATCACCTGTGTGCACCAAACACGTCTCGAGAGTTCTTTCTTGGCCGTGGGCTCTGAACCCTCAATTTTTGCTACCTCAGCAACCGCGTGCAGGAGCTGAGAGCGGTGCTCAGCCCCGTGGCCTGGCTACCAGGTGGACAGCCCCACAAAGCCTTCATCTTCCCAACAATGGCTCTACTGAATAGGTGATTACGTTTTAATCCCCAGTGCCTGGGCCAAGAAATCAAGACCGAGCGGTAAGCAGCTGCCAAGGGGACATGGCCCGTGTGTGGCAGCTCGGGATGGAAACCCTGACGCCGAAGCCAAGTCCCTTCCCGCCAGCACACCCCGCCTCGGAGCACTGGGACGTAGATGGCTGTGCCCCTGCCCCCAGCCCCAGCGGCACTCTGAATGTTACAAAGAGGAGACATCCCAGGTGCCAATTTGTTTTCTGGGTATTTGCTTTTCCCTGAAAGGTGGAAGCCAATCGGATTAATTGAGGGTTTCAGTGAGCTGCGTGCAGACTCACTCTGGGGTCTGATGTACTTCCTGCTCCGGATTGCTGGGTGACCAGTCACCCCTAATCCCCGCAGCTTCATATCACTTACAGGAAAGATGAATAAGGCCTTCCTTCTTAGGAAGTGGAAGGCAAACGAAGAGGTCTTTTGTTTCAAATTTCTTCAAATTCCCCACCCTCTGGTTCTAGTTTGCATCATGGAAGCTTATGTGGGGAAAAAAGAGAAAGAAGAAGAAACAGTGTGTCCTGTGATTTGCACTAAGAGAGTAGGTCTGGGCTTTCTGCGTCCCTTCCTCCCCCCTTCCATCCCCCCTTCCCCCTGACCTATCAACTTCCTCCCTCCCTGCCTTCCTCTTTCCTCCTCCCTCCTCCCCTCCCCTCCCTTCCCTTCCTTCTTTACCCTGGGCAAGGGGTGGGAGAGCGCCTTTTCCAGCCAGCCTAGGAGGCAGAGGCCAGAGCTTCTCAAGCTTTAATGTGCTCACGCATAAATCCCTGCAGGTCCTGGTTAAAGTCTGGGGTGAGCCTGACATTCTGCGTCCCCAGCAAACTCCCAGCCCCTGCCACTGCTGGGTGATGCTTTGGGCAGAAAGGCAGCGGAGGCATCCAGGAGCAAGAGTGGCTCTTGGCCTAGCCATCTTGGTTTGGCGAGGGCCCGCCCGGGGCTGCTGACTGACTGGGACGCAGCCTGGCCAGCTAGGGTGGCTGGTGGCAACAGGACAGCCGGCTGGTGGTGCCCCTCGGACCCGCTCCTCTGAAAGCTGCAGCTTCCGTCTTGGTTCTTGGGGATCTTTTGAGCTCAGCAGGCTCTCATCGGGTTCTGGGAGATGGGCTGAGGCGAGCAGAAAGGGGGGGAAGAAAACTGATGTCCATCCTGTTGGGAGACCCTCATTAGATGGGGGGAGGGTGTGGGGAGGCGTGGGGTGCCCCTCTCAGGCTGGACACCAGCTCCGCCCGCTGGGCTTCGAACTCCTTGCATCTGAGGGGGTTGGACAACACTTGGGACAGGCAATGAGGGTGCCAGCAAGTGTTGTGCAGGGACAGAGGCAGCCCCAGACGGCACCGGAACCTCCAGGGGCGGGTCCCAGCTGCCCCATCTCTTGTCATACTGCCCAGGTGATTCCGACCTACGCTTGCCTCTGAGAGTCACCGTCACCGAGGTCACGTCCAGCTCTGCAAGTTTCTCTCTCCAAACTGGTCCAGCTGGCTTCCCCACAGTGGCTCAGGAGGCTCGCAGGAAGTGGTGCTGCCCTCCTCAGGTTTCCCATGGTGCCATGGATGCTGCCCGGGGGCCGGAAAGTTCTCTGTGCTCGGGGGTGGGGTCAGACTCAACTTGCAGGGCCCACAGGCTCGCCCAGCGCCAGGCGTCCCGCAGGCACAGATGCACGTGGATAGGCTGGAGGAACGAACGCACCATCGAGCAAGTACCGTGCAAGGAACGACCCGTCCTGACCACTGGAGCTTCCAGATCTGCAGGGATTTAGGATTTTTCTGATTAGTGAAGATAGGTAAGAAGTTTTGAGTCTTTAACCCAAAATATCAAGGCAAACGTGCCATGCCGTCAGCTTTTCTTTCTCCAAAGTGATAGAGAGTCAGAGACACAGGACATCACCCCGGGGCCCCCAACGATCCACCAGAGAGAAAAAACTAATTCTGATGGTCAAACAACTAACATTATCTGCATTTTCCAGTCATTATGATGACTCCATGGATTGATCCAGAGAGACAGAAACCGTTCAGGCCTTTAGGCTACACCTGTAACCACCTAGAACCATCTTCGAGGCAAACAGTTTGGCTGACCTGTAATAGGCCGACCTTATTAATAGAGCAGGAAAATCAGTCCTTTGAGGTTCGTGGTGGGTAGACATCAGAGACCTGAGCAACGTTCTTCTCTAGGGAGTGTGGGCAACAGCTCAGATTAAGTAGCTTCTCTTCTTTCATTTCAAAGTCTAGCCAGGCTCCAGAAACCAGAACCTTCCCACCTCCCACCTCAGAGTAACTAACCGCATGCTCGGGCCGCGGAATTATCCTGATCACTGAGACAGAGTGATGTTTCCTTGGCTCAGGCCGTCTCTCTCGGTTGTTCCCCCTGCCCGCGTCCCCCAGGTAATTTGGAAACACTGTTCCACTTTGCTTCCTGTAACTCTAGCCAGAGACATGCGGGACAGTGAAGAGAGTCATTATTTCCATAACTGTCCACGAGCAATTTTCTTACTTAAACCACATCTCCGACCCTCCCCTCAGAAAACAACCCAAACTGAGAACATGTTTTCTTAGCAAACCTCAGTCAAATATCTTGGCCGGTTTGCCATATTCTTTTAGCAGATTCCAGGAAGCAGGGACGCAGGGGAGCCTTATGAAGCCCCCGCTTATGAGGCTCCAGACATGGTCCTCCCATCCTGAGGAAGGGTAGCAAGGGGTCAGGTGCATGGTTTTGTTTTGTTTTTTCCTTTTTCTTCCAGTACACACAAAAGTGTAAGTTCAGTCTTTCTTTCCCCCTCTTTTTTCTTAAGAAAATGACTGTTAAAAAAAAAAAGAAAGAAAGAAAACTATTAAAAACTGTCCTCCCATGAGTTCTTGCTCCCTCTTTGGGGCAGATGGTGAGAATTACTGGGACACTGAGCTACTTATTTCTAATGCAAACAGTGATAGAATCTTGAGGCATCTCAGTGGACATGACACGCTTCCCTGTGGGTTGCTGGTGCTGTGGGCTGCAGGGAAGGGGAGCACCCTGCTTGCAGTCCCTTCCTTCTGAATTCCTGTCCCCAAATCAGGCCTGGTTGTGCTCCCCAGGGCTTCCTACACAGGGACATTTTCTCTTCTAGGAATCCCTCTTTCATTCAGACCATTAGACTGTGAAGCCAGGGTCTAAGGGACTGAGCTGTCTCATTTCCTATCCTGCCGTCAAAGTGAGAGCTCTCCAGCATCCTGGGAGGCAAGAAAATGTGTGACTCAGTTGCCTGTTTTGTCGTCACCCCCCAGGAGGGGCCACCGCACATGGGACCCACCACCTTCTGAGACCAGTGTTAGTCTAGGAGCCTCAGCAAAGAAAATGCTGAATGGAAGCAAGACAGCACTGCTGTCTCTTTCGCAAGGAAAGACTCGTCGGGGTTCACAGAGAGTGCGGCCATTTTCCCTGGGAACCTACTGTGAGAAAAGAGGGAGTCCCTGCAGAAGGGATTGCCCTACCCATAATTCCCATCAGTTTCTGGGGTGCTCTTCAAGTAGACTCCTTCCCCCCTCCCCTAAACTCTTGCTCTCACTGAGCAAACGTCATAGGTGGGGCTTCGTGTTCACACAAGGCAGCAAACGCCAACATGGTTGTGCCTGGACAGGGACGAACCATCTTTGGGATGATAAGCTGTCCTGTCTGGGAAGATACCTCAGAACTGACTTCACAGCTCATGGCCACTGTTTTCGCAGGTCAGACACAGGATTAAAAGAATAAGAGCAGGAGGTCATTGGAAGGGATTGCTCTGGGTCCAGGGATCTGAGCTCTGAAATGCACAACAATCGGAGAGGGATTATTACTATACGTCCACTAGAGAAAATAATCTCTACCAATGCTTGACTTCAGGCCGTCTACATCTTCTGCGTATTATCTCACTGTATCTTCACAGTGACTATATTCACAAGTAGAAAAACTGAGATTTAGAAAGATGAGTACATTGTACAAGGATGTAATTTCACAATTTGTAAATGTGGGGCTTAGAATCTGTTATGGACTGAATTGTGTCCCTCCCCCTTCAACATTTATATGTTGAAGGCCTAACCCCCAATGTGATTTTGTGCAGAGACAGAGCCTTTAAAGAGGTAATTAAGGTTAAATGAAGCCATAGGGTGGGGATTATCCTAATCCAATAAGACTAGTATCTTTTTTTTTTTTAAGATTTTATTTAATTATTTGAGAGAGAGAGAGTGCAAGTATACGAGTGAGGGGGAGGGGCAAAGGGACAAGCAGACTCCCCACTCAGCTGGGCAGGGAGCCTGATGTGGGGCTCCGTCCCAGGACCCCTCCCAGGACCCCGGAACCATGACCTGTGCCAAAGGCATATGCTTAACCGACTGAGCCACCCAGGTGCCCTAGGACTGGAATCCTTTTAAGAAGAGGAAGAGGCACCAGGGATCTTTCTCTCTTCAAAACACACAGGAAGGAGTCCATGTGAGGACATATTGAGAAGGTGGCCATCTACAAGCCAGAAAGAGATTCCTTACCAGAAATAAACCATGAAGGCACCTTGGTCTTGGACTTCCAGCCTTCAGAACTGTGAGAAAATAAATGTGATGTTTAAGCCACCCTGTCTGTGGTATTTGTTATGGTAGCCTGAACTGACTAACACAGAGTCTGACTGAAAATCCCTGCTCTGAACCATCCCTGTGTTCAGCTGTTCCCTCATTGCATAGTGGGGATTTTCACGCTTGATGGCGTGACTTCATGCTGATATCCGGTGTCGATGGGGAGTCCTCTTGCCCCAAGAATGAAACTTTAAGGGTGATAGTGGCCTCTTCCCTTGTGTGCACACTAGTTATATTAACAGATGAACATGTTAGATCAGATGGATCATAAACAAGCAAAATGGGCTGGAATCTCGTGAGAAGATGGAACCATGTCTCCTTTTGAGAATTCAATACTACCAGCTCCATCCCTAAGGCACCTCAGTGATCTGCAGGTCCGAATGGACTCTGGCTGTCCCCTGCCTCCTTCCCCTGCCCTCAAACACCACAACCCTGGTTCTCTACCCATGCTCCACGTCTCAGTGAGTGGCACCGCCCAGTTCCACCCTGGCCCTATCCCTGAGACAATCTCCTCACCTCTCTCTGACCCATCTGTGACTGAATTCTGATCGCTTCCTTTTTTTCTCTTTTTTAAAGTTTTTATTGAAGTATAATTAACCTACAGTGTTATATTCATTTCAGGTGTACAATATAATGATTCGACAATTCTGTATATTGCTCAGGGCTCATCACAAGTATACTCTTAATCCCCTCTCTCGGTTTTTTCTTTTAATATCCTACATATCTTCAGAATATATCTACTCCTCCCCAGCTCCATTGCTCCACCCAATTTAGATTACTGAAATAGCCGTCCATCTGGTCTACCCATAGCAGAGTGTTGTGTGGTGGTTAAGCGTGTGACTTTGCAGCCAGATAGCCTGGTTGGAATACTGGCTATTTATTCTCTCTGTTTTAATTTCTTTATAGTTAAAATACGGATCATAATAGTACCTGCTTTATCAGGTGCCTCATTTAAACACTTAAAATGAGTGTGCCAGACTCAAACTAAATCAATCACTCTGGCCTCCTCTCATCTGTCCTTCCCTGTGTACCCAGAATACTCATTCGAATGCTCTACATAAAGCCATGCTTGGCTCCTTCTTGCACTTAGGATACAGATGAAAGTCTTTAACTCACCTACCAGGGATTGCTCCACGTGGTTCTCACCTACCTCTCCAGTCCTGCCCCACAACTCACTCCCCCACTTCTCCAGGCTTCACCCTCATGCTTCCAGACCCTGTGCTCATTGCTCTCTTTACCAGGGGGATTCCTTTGCACTTGCATTTTCTCAGATTGGGAATCACCTTCCCTCCCTTCTTTGTCAACATAACTTCTGCCCATCGTTTATTTCTTAGTTCAAGTGCCACTTCTTCAGGGAGGCCCTCTGTGACTTCTCTTACTTGGCTCATTTCCATGCGGAAGGTTTTTATTTGTGTGTAAGATTCTTAATAATGCCCATGACTCCCATGTGAGGAGTATGAGGGCCTGGCCTGACACCTGGCAGGCAGGAGGGACTCAAGATTACCCTATTGCATAAGCGTTTAATGAGACGACAATGCCCCCCGCCTCCCATCACTTCCAGCCTCCAACTGTTCCCTGCAATCACCTTGCCAGCCTGAGAATTGAAGGGCAGAGGAGAAACTCTTCCTTTTAGGCTATTGTTTTCAAGCTCCTACTGGTGTTTCAAGCTTTGGTTGGAGGGGAGAGAAATGGTCACTAATAGGTGGAGTGTCATGGTTCCCTGTACTCATTCCCAACATTACCCTACTAGACCCTCACAAAGACTCAACTGGAGGTGGGGTCATGAGTCTCCCCTCTTGCCAATGGGTAAACAGAGGCCCCAAGAGGTTGTTCTGTCCGGGATCATACAGCTAATGAGTGACAGAGCTGGGGTGAGACAGACGCCCTAAGAACCCAGCTGTGCTCCAGCGTCTGGCTGCAGCCATAACCCAGATGAGGACAGGTGACAACAGTACCAAGGAAGGAGGTCTGTCCCTTGTCCTTCTCATTCTCCTCTTTGTCTTGGAGAAGTCCATCTGTTCTATTTCCTAGTTGTCACAAGTTGGGTTACCTGGGCACACTCTGAGATGGAGTTTAGGGTAGAAGCTGTTTATGAAAGGGTGACCTTGGGATGGACACAAGCGGAAGGGAAGGGAAGAAAAGCATGATTGGACTGGGGGAGAAGCTGAATTGTGGTGCAGGACCCTATGGGGAGCTTGGGAACTAAAATGGCCAAATGCTGAGCCATTATACCCCCTCCTCCATCCATCACTGGTTGTGGGCCATCTCTCTGTGACTGAGGCCATGCAAGGGAGGCTGGTAGCCGTCCTGGCAGCTGGGGCAATATAGCCAACATCGAAGGGGAATCTGGGCTGGGCATCATCATGTCTACTTAGCTAGTCCCCACTTCCTGCTTTTTCTGCCTGATTTATGGTTCCGCCTGTTCTCTTATTCTTTCCCTGCTGTTCAGTCACTCATCAGTCTGGAAGGAATTTTCCTGAATGAGTCTCTAGTGATATGTGCCTATGATCCTGGGGTGGTTGTGTGTCTGAGTGTGTGGGATTTTTGAGCTATGATACCTGACGCTAGAGTGATTGCTGGGCCTAAGGAATTAAAACCAAAGAAAGAACAAAAGCAAAAAGAACTTACCTGTCCTTTTCCATTAGAGGCTTTATATTCCAACCCATAACTCTTGTTCTTATGGGGATAAATTCTACAAAGCCGAATAATTACATAATGCATATCCTTGCAAAAGGCTCAGCTGTGAGAGGACTCATGCCCCATGGACCTTGCTTCTGTTTGGCCCTCTGCCCTTCTCAGAAGGCTTCCACATGTGCTTGATTTCTCATATCAAGGCAGGCACAGCAGATATCAATCCCTTCCCGAACCTGAGAGGGCATACAAAGGTCGGTACCATGCTCAAGACCATGGTGCCAAGTCATGGCAGAACCTGGAGGAAAACAATGGGTTTCTCAATACTCCTTTTGTGTGATAATTCACTTTTTGTGCAAATATCTGGATTCCTTTTATTGTCCAATTAGATTACTCAGGCTTTAAACTTGCGAGAATTTGCTTTCTTTTGGTGTTCAGAAGAGTCCAGGTTTTTGCCACGTCGCACCGGGTAACCTCAAGGGAGACAGAAAGTGTAGACACCAGCAGAAGTGAGCAAACAGCTCGGTGGATGTTTATTAATGTACAGTCATTAGATCATTATAATAATAACAATAATTATAGTAATACTAGTAATCACGATTTTTTTTTTTTTTTTTGCCTTTCTGGAAAGACAGGCTCTAGTCTCAGCTGAGTGAAGCTTTAAGTTGGCTCTTATTTTCTTATTTTGTCTCCCTTTTTTCCCTACTCCCCTGCACTCCCAATCTGAAAAGATGTCTATGAATCCATTCCCCGGTCTATGTTTTCAGACAGTCTGAAGATTATTCCAATCAGGCTAAGGACTGATTTTAATTTTCCACAAGTAGATACAAGCTCACAAAACCTTAGCAGCTGGCAACTCCTGAGACTTGGGACTGCTCTTTTTGTCCCTCCCTGTTCTTTCCTGCCAGCAGGCTCCTAATCTCTCTTGGCATAGGACTCGGTCTCTCGCTAGGGGACCTGCACTGGTGGACACACTCAGCCCGAGTGACCCTGAGATAGACTCAGCATAAACATGGCCCCTCGTGAGTCCAGTTTCTGGGGTAAGTGAACAAACATGGGGCTGGAAACCCGGAACTGGGCATTGTTCAAGGACTATCACCTGCTCCGTGGCTCTCTTTGTACCCTGGGGCTGGCTGGGTTGTAGAGTGCATGCCTCGTCCAGGACCACACAAAGGCCAACATTTTATCAACACTCAACAGCCAAGTAAACACTTGATTCACTTACTTTTTCCTGGCTTTGCTCTACTTGATAAAGAGGAAGTGTCCTGGGGAGAGAGAGTGAGGGCAGTGTCAGCAGAAATAACTGTTCTGGGCTCTCTTGTGGCAGAAATAGTGCGCACCAGGGCTTACATACGCTGTGGGGCCATTTTCACAGGTGGGAAAGGGCATTTCTCACCCAAGTCAACTGTGGCTTCTTTCACTGTGTAAAGCTGTTGCATTTGAATTCGTTGAGGTTGAGGAAGGGACTACTTAATTATTATGAAGTGGAAAAGACTGAACAGAAGGATCGTTTCACAGTCTAAGTTACCAAGACTATCAGACTAAAGGGGCTGATTCTTTAATCTTCATACAATCCCCATCATTCTTGAAAAACCTTAACTCTAGTCTACTATAATATTTTGGGGGTATTTATGCGGTCAGCATCTCTCAAGAAAATGCAAGGCCAATACTTTGTAGTTATAAATATGATTATAAATATGTTGATGACAATGTATTAAAGTAGATGGCCTGGTGTTTCACAGACACCTTTTAATCCTTAATTCTGTTTCTATTTCGTGATCATGTTGGGGAAGTGTGGAGTTTGAGTTGGAAAATGAAAAGGAATTTGAGAAGATCATTGTGGAGGGATTGTTCTGTCCCTGCCAGCTCAGGAACTCCTGGGCTGAACCTCTCTATATATTCCTGATTGCATTTGGAGATCAACTGTGGGAGCAATGTAATAGAAGAGATTCAACCCATGTCACACCAGTAAGAGTGAGTGAGGTGGTCATTGAGTAGCATATTTGGAGACACTACCCTGGTAATAAAGAGCTGAAATTTTCTCCCGGGGCAAAAGACCTGACATCTGCTTTGAGAGATGTTCTGAGGCTGGCCTATCAGAAAGTGGGGCACAAATCAGGGTGAGAAACAAGATGAACACAACTTCATACTTTCATGATCCTACTAGAAACAAATTCACCTAAAGAAGCTGGAATTTTCTGATCCTTCTGGTCTACCTGGATCTTATTAGAAGAGGGTCTTCTGTAAGATGCATTGGAGAGCCTGAGTGCTCAGAATCAAAGGTGGTATAGGTGAGTTGGGTGAGGGAGATCACCATATCTTGTTGGGGGTAGTGATCAAGCCTTGGCAAGAAATCTTTCCAAACTCTGAAAAGTTAAAGCAAAAGCGGTAATAATCAATGGTCTCCTGTGTTTGTTGGAGTAAAACACTTGATAAATGCCCTTTCAAATCATAGTGATTGTTCATTCTGTCAATATTTGTTTAACACTTACTGGTGCCAGGAATGATCTAGGCATTAGGGATAAAATGGTGATGAGACGGATGTCCGTGCCCTCACTGAGCTAATGCACTGTTCCATGGATAGCAGTAAACTGAAGATGTGACCACCACAGACAATGGTGTGTGCTTTTCTGGAAACCTATCAGGTTTCAAATCTTTTGGTTGAGAACATAAGAGATCTGAGTGTGAGACTTCTCATGCTTCACTACTTGTACGACATCAAGGGTCAAGATGCAATGGCGAAAACTCAACATCAGATGTGTCCATTTAAGCCTACTGACTCTTGACTTGAGGAAATGGGAACTCTCGGTCACTCCAGGGACACCTCAGGCTCGACCAGGGTTGTGTTTGGAGCAGTAGGGACTGTTGATGACTTCATGTCTCTGTTCTTGGCTTGGGCTTGTTGCCTTTGGCCCTAGGTCTAGGCTCTGCCCACATGTGTCCTCTGGCTGAAGTTCTGATGATCACATGAGGCACTTTTCCTCAGAGGCCAAAACAGAGTTGTTGGTTAGTTAGCAGAGTGGGCTGGTGGCCCACTAGCAAAGATGCTGGCTGTGACTTAAAGCACCAGGAGTGGGCAAGGGAAACCCTCCTTTATGAAAACCGATGAGGGTCCTCGGGGAAAAAGAACAAAGACTTATGGTAGGGAATCTGCAACTCTGGGCAAAGATACACCTGGAAGCAAAACACAGGCATAACTGCCAGGAACCAGGTCTGCTGGGAACTGCTGGGGATAGGGCCAGCCAGGAGCACCTGGTCAGGAAGCCAAGGACAGGAAGCTTCTGTGTTTCAAGGTTCTGTAGGCTGGAAAAGAAGGTGCAGGGTTACTACAAGAACTATGTGTTCCATATTCCTTTCCCAAGGAGGACAAGTTATCCAATTGCCATGCATGCTCTTCTAAGGGTAATAGATCAAAAGAGTGGAATTTGGGATCTACCCAGAAAATCTAGAATATGTGGCTGTCATGTTGTGAGTGAGGTGATGCTCCTTCCCCGCCCCATGTGGAGGGATACCTCTTATGTACTTTGGCCTCTTGTTTGTCGTCCTCTTTTTTCTTATTTACTGATTGCTTGAAAACATGGGCAAGTACGAGTGGCATGATTTTTCCTGTTTGTAGTTACACTTCATATTGTTCACATACACCTTAAAAGAAAGATGAAAACTCTACCTACCCCTGTGTATATTTGTAAGTTAGGACCTAAATGTTTTCATCATAAGTTTGAAAAGTTATTTCTTGGCAACAAATAAGACAAATACACAATATTCTATAAGCTGAAATAAGATGATGATTGATTATGATTAGAATATATGTTATGTGACTTGATAAAATAAGTTTTAACTATTTTATTGAAGAAAATCCACCAACTATAAAAGGAATCTCATAAAATCTTTCTCTGCACATTTTATATAATGTATCTTGAAGAATTTGCTCATTCCACAAAACATTCTGCTTATACACAAGAACAAGTGGCAATGACCTGAACCTCTTTGGCTGTTCTACATTCAGAATATCACACAGGTCAATACGCCATTTCTAATACCAAGCTTCATCATTAACAGAAATATCTATCTATCAGACAGGGAAAGACAGGAAGCCCTATGGCTCAATGGTCTTTGTTTAATCATCAAAATGGTCTTTTTTTTATGCTGCCATAGCTGCATTTTGGCCAAGGGCAATGAGCCACAGTAATATTTGAAGTGGGTGAGGGACACCCATTTTTATTGTGGGAAAGGACTATCCTGAATGAAGGATCACTCTCAGACAGACACATCTTAGGTAAGGGTACCGTCTTAGCATAGGTCCTTTGAAAACAGACTCAGAGAGTGGGATGGAGAAGTTTACGGGGGAACATTCTGGGGAAACCTACATCTAAGGAAGTGAGGAAGACAAGAGTGAGCAGTAGGAGAGGCCGAGACTCAACAGCTACAATTGAACTGATACTTATTTCCCCCTTACCCACTGCCCAGTCTAGATTCCCTCCTTCTCATCTGTACCTCTGCTGGTGTAGACCGATCACCTGATAAGATGATCCAGACTCCCGTCTCTGACGAATCTAAGTGCCTGGGTACCCTACCCATTTAGGCCATGGCTGCTGCTCTTTGAGCATTGAAACTGAGCATAAGAGCATCAAGAGACGCTCTCGTTTGTTACCCAAGTGCCAAACATATTTTTCCCTGTGCCCACTTCTCTTGAAGACCAGGACTTATCACTGGCAGTGTGGCACCCCCTTTCTTCACCTGCTGGCCCTTGGCATAAGGAAGTTACTGGATGGCAGCCATATCTTGAGTTTCAATGAGGCTTTTCATATCCCCTGGGGGAAGCATTTCGACACTCTGGGAACTAGGACCTCTAGACCCAGAAATCCTCAAACTGTAGGCACATCAAAGCACAAATTCCTTACGTTGGTCATTAGTAGCAATGGTGAGGGAAGGGCCATCCTACTGCCCACCTCTGGTTCCCAGACTCAGATATTGGACCTGTTTTGGACAGAGCACCATATGCTGGTCATTAGTTAGGGTGTACCACATCCTGCACGTTGGCACCCTATCCCTGCAGCGTATCCTCTCCAAGTCTGTGCCTCAGCTTCAGGAGACCATTCCCGTTTCTCAGGCCAGTAGCGTCTGGGTGGGTGCCGTATAGGATACTCAGCCCTGCCTTTGTTCGCAATCCCTGCTTTATGGATCAAGCAGTCCATAAATACTCAGATAGTGGGGCTTGCTGGGGCCCTGGGGGCGGGAAAGGTGAACCCATACTTGCAACATATGTATATGTCCGAAAATGAAATGATTGCTTACGTGCAAATATCTCCTGGAAATCTCGCCCTCTGGTTGGTTTTGCCGTCTGTGCATGTTGTTTAAGCTCAAGCTTTTGGCTGCCTGTCTTTTTCCTAAGTGTGAGCCAGAGAAGGGTCTGGAATAGTCAGTGAGGTTAATGTCTTATATTAACCTGCTTTCAAACTGGGGCATTTTTACTACAGGGCACACAGCCCTTGGTGGGGCAACATGAAACCACAGGGCACAGCTTCCTGGGGCATCAATATTTCTGAGGTTTTGGGCAATCACTAATTCTATATGCAATATAAAATAGACATCAGTATATTATGGAGTGGGACATAAAATTATCACGAATTACTAAGGTAAATACAAGACTTCAAAGACATTCCATGTTCATTATGGGACAACTCCAAGCTATGCTTCCAGACCCTGGGTGTCTATTCACCCTCCTTTATAGCTGGAGGTACTCAGTAGGAAATTAAAAGAAATGTGGCCCCATATACACCAAAAGCCTTGCAAAACTTGGCCTACTATCAGTGATCCTTACCTAAGTCACAGGGAGCTAGACTTATGATAAGGCAGGCATTTGGGGTACTGTGGAGATTTAGTTCAAAGTGGGGTGCAGAGTCACAGACTCCTGAACTCCTAGCTTCACTTGGGGTCTCCTGGGGGGACTTGGGCTCCAGAACCATCTATGTTATGTGGGAGACCACTCCAGGCAAACCACTGGTATGGGCCTGCCTCTGAGGCTGAGGTGGGGGATGAGCCTAGCCTCCTGTCTGCCTGGCCTCTGCCTTCTGCGATCCACGCAGTAAGGGCACATGAGCTGGGCCTTCGCTTTTGGCGCTTGTTATTCTAGCCAAGTCCTGAGCTCAAGCATGTTCTATGCTAAATATGTCACCTAAAATACATTCTCAGTTACATACCCAAAATGCAGCCTTAGGAGAATGTACTGCATGAGATTTACATATGTAGTTATCTCGAAGTACCGGAAAGTGCTCCCTGACTGACTGAGTGTTCCCTGCCTGGGGTATTTGAGATCCTGGGCCCAAGGAAGGCTGGCCTTGACTCATGGATCCTGCAGTGCAAACCCACAGTTTGGTAGAGAGAAGGGAGAAGAAGGAGACGGAGCTCAGAAATTTCAGTAACCACTCTCTTTGAATCAGGAACCCCCACTTTCACACAACCTGTCTGCCAGTGAAAACGAGAAGGCAGCAAAAAATCAGGTTTGGGCTGGTATTTCCTGGAGCTCTCTTTCTGGGCTTCCGGCCTCACAGTTTCCTGGCTGTGCGATCTTGGGCAATATTCCCATATTCCCATCACCCCCCCTCCCAAGCCTCCATTCCTGCATCTGGAAGGTAGGAAATCATGCATACAAATAATAATAATAATAATAATAATAATAATAGCTGCCACCAGAATGAATAAAATGGGCGCATGTAAATCCTTAGCAGCGCGCTCAGCACTTTGGAAGTGATCAATACATCTGAGATTTCACTTTTTCCTTGATCACGTTACGCTCCTGGCTGTGGGATCGGAAGGTTGGCAGAAGCTAAGCAACGAGTATGAACAAGTATGCCACCCAGGCGAGTGCCTGGGCCCGCTGGCCTCTGAGGTCCTGTGGGTGTCTGGGGAGGGTGTTGGGCTGGGTGGGGCCCCAGAGAAGGTTGGGTGGGAGCAAAGATTCAAAGATGAATGAGGGTTCCTGCCCTCGAGGAGCTCAGGCATTGAGAAGAAAGAAACACGTTCTAAAGGAGGAATGACTGGCGTTGGGCATATTCTAAACTAGAGGCTTGTAGGAGGCACGAAGAGAGGCAGGAAGAGGAATTCACTGCACAACCGGGGAGGCAGCAGGTGAACTTGAGTGTGAGGAGAACAAAAGCTCAAGACCAGGGAGTGGGGTGAGAGAGGCAGGGAAGAGAGGAAGGGAGGAGAGTCACAGGAGGTGCCTGAAGGGGGAGCCTGGTATTTGATGGGAGTAGAGCTCTCAGCAGGCACCAGGCTTCTCCATGGGTGGGAGGGATGGAGTGGGGTGGTTGGCCCAGGCAGGAGACAGAGGTGCAGGCAGCCTGTGAACTGGGCCAGGGTAAGCTTTGAACTGGTGGCAGGGCTAGGGCACAGTACTGGAACGAATCCATCTCAGGCGCTGACATAACATAATATAGATCATCCCAGGACCAAGGTCCTGCTGAGAGGCCTCCAGTGGCTTCAGAAATCCTGAGTGCATGAACCCAGATACCCTTTTGAACTAATCTCCATAGAGCCCCCATTGCCTCCAAATACCTCTCTTTCTGTAAATCAAGCTCCCTGGGACTTGATTAAACCGTGAAAGATTGAAGGTAACATTGTGATTGATAACAAAAATGCCTGGACCTGGAGAAGCAGAGTCTAAGTCATGGGCTTGGTGCAGGGGTTGAGGTTTGACGGTGATGCTGCCAGGACGTCCGACTCCAGGAATGACATCTCATGAGTACCGTGATGTCCGGGCATGACATTAGAGCAGATCCACCAGCTGGAAGGCTGAACAAGCAGGGAAGAGACCAAGAGGGCTTTACAGCTTCACTCCCCAAAGTGCAGTCTGTGCACCAGCAGCATGGCCACGCCCTGGGAGCGTCCAGAGATGGAGTCTCAGGCCAAGTTGCCGTGAGATTCTCCTCATGGTTGAAGGACACCTTCTCTGGCTTCAAGCATCATGTCCTCAAAGGCCATTACAGAAGCCAGGGAACAGGGGCTGAGGTCTAGTGTCCTAGGGCTGCCATGACAAAGTAGCATAGACAGGGGAGGTTCAGCAGCAGAAACTTATTGACTCACAGCTCTGGAGGTTGGAGGTCCGAGATCAAGGGGTCAGTAGGCAGGGTTGGTTTCTGCTGAGGCTTCTCTCCTTGGCTCATAGATGCTCTCTTTTCCATGTGTCCTCGTGTCATCTTCTCTCTGTGTCTATCTGCATTCTAATCTCTTATTAGGATAGCAGTCCTATTAGACTAGGGCCACTCTAATGATCTCATTTTAACTTAATTACCTCTTTAAAAAATATGCCTCCAAATACTGTCACATTCCAAGTACTCGTGGTTAGGATTTCAGCATAAGAATTTGGGGGTGGGGACAGTTCTGCCCCAGACAGGTGGCCAGGGAACACAGAGCTCTCTTTGCTTGCCTCTTTTCTTCTATCAGAGAGGAAAAGTCTGTCCCAGATTCCCTCCAGCAGATTCCCTCATGGCATCTCTGGAACTGGGTCATATGGTCACCCGAACTGTGAAGGTCTTTGAAAACGAGAGCAACTGCCTTCTTTGACCTTTATAGTGAGAGTGCTTACTGGAGGAGTAAGTTGGCAAAGGGTCTAAGAAAGGGATTCAAGCAGGTCCTGCCCTAACTGGCTTTGTGACCTTGAGGATACCACATAAGCTTAGTTTCTTTTACAGTGAAACGAAGGGGTTGGATTGGATGAGATTTAAGGTCTCTTTCAGTGCAGAGGAATTTATTCTAGAAACCCAAACCCCATTGGCATGTCCAACATGCAAGTGCAAAAGGGTGACTGATTCAGGGCAGTCCCTGGCTTGGGAGTTTGAACTACTTGGGAGCTGGTTGATCAGCTTGGATGGTTTCTCTTCCCTGGACTGTGTAATCAGAAGCGTGTCTGGAACAGTTGGGCTTGTAGGCATTTCAGGGACCACTGATTAATGTACGAGGTTGGACATCTGAAGTAGAGCCTGGCTGCTAGTGGTCAGTGGGGCCATGTTATTAACCCCGCTGCCTTGGGGACGGTTGTGTGGGACTGGAAAAGTCAAACGGTGGGTGAACAGAGAAAAAGGCTGTGTTTAAATGGAGCTTCATGGGTATCGGGGGAGGGGGCGTGTGGTGTATTTGCCTATCTGCGTTCATTCTTTCTCATCTTCTCTCTCAATCCACTTCTAGGGTGAACTGTTACATCTGCCCTGGAAGCAATGGTTTATGGGGTCAGGCTCCAGGATTAACAAACAGATTTGAATAACACCTCAGTCACTTACCAGCTGGCCCACGTTGGACGGTTTGCTAAGCTCGATTTAAGCTCCGGATCCACCATCTGTAAAATGGTGCCATGATATTTCACAGGAGCATTTGATGATGACGTTACTAGATGTGTGTGTGGCATAAGGCCTAAAACTGGGGCTTAGTATTATATGCTGCCTTAAATCTGTTCAGATCAGGGGAGCCTCAAATGGCCTAACCTCTAGTCCCTCCCCATTCTGTTCCTGCAGATAAGGTCCTCCTGAGAAGCAACGCTTTTTATCAAGTGGACCAGGTACAGTTCTTGCTTCTTCCTCAGTAGTGGGCTTCATTCAGTTCTCTGCCAGCTCACAGAATTCTTCGAGCAAGGCAATCACGTCCTGGTGCCTATTCACTGATGTCATTGGGGTATTAAAGTCCCCAGCTATTATTGGATTGCTGTAAATTCCTGCCTTTAGGTCTGTTAATACTTGCTTACGTGGAAGCCTCATGGTAACCACAATGCCAAAATCTATAATAAATAGACAAAAGATAGAGAGAAAGGAACATAAGTATATCACTAAAGTATGTCATCAAAACTCAAAGGAAGAGAGCAAGAGAAGAAAGGAACAAAGAGGAACTATTTAAAAAGATCAGAATCTTTTCTATTATCCTTTTAGTCTCTATTTTATTTTTTTTCTGCTCTTATCTTTGTTCTTTATTTCCTTCTACTAATCTTGAGTGTCATTTGTTCTTTCTCTAGTTCCTTGAGATATAAAATTAGGTTGCTTATTTGAGACTTTACTTGTTTCTTGCCGTAGGCATTTATCACTATGAACTTCCCTCTTAGAATTGCTTTTGCTGCATCTCGCAAATTTGGTATGTTCTATTTCCATTTTCATTTGTGTCAAGGTATTTCTATTTTTGTTTAAAGATTGTATTTATTTATTTGTCAGAGAGAGAGAGAGCACAATTAAGGGGAGCAGCAGGCAGAGGGAGAAGCAGGCTCCCCACTGAGCAAGCAGCCCCATGCGGGACTCAATCCCAGGTCGCTGTGATTATGACCTGAGCTGAAGGCAGACGCTTAACCAACTGAGCCACCCAGGCGTCCCTGTGGCAAGGTATTTCTTGATTTTCTTTTTGATTTCTTCTTTGACCCATTGGTTGTTGAGTAGCAAGTTTTTTCATCTCTACACGTTTGTGATTTCTAAAGTTTTCTTCGTGTAATTAATTTCTAGTTTCATATCACTGTCATCAGAAAAGATGTTTGATATGATTTAAATCCTCTTAAATTTATTAAGACTTATTTTGTGGCCTAACATGTGATCTGTCCTGCAGACTGTTCCACATGCACTCGAGAAGAATGTGTGTTCTGCTGCTTTTGTATGACATGCTCTGTATGTATCTGTTAAGTCTGTCTGGTCTAACGTGTCATTCAGAGCCAATGTTTCCTTATTGAGTTTTTTTTTTTTCTGGTCTGGATGACCTATTGATGTAAGTGGGGTATTAAAGTCCCCTACTATTACTGTATTGCTGTTAATTTCTTTCTTTAAGTCTGTTATAATATTTGTTTTATATGTTTAAGTGATCCTATGTTAGGTGCATAAATGTTTGTAAGTGTTATATCTTCTTGTGGGATTGACCCTTTTACCATTATGTAACACCCATCTTTGTCTCTTATTACAGTCTTTAAAGTCTATTTAGTCTGATATAAGTATAGCTATTTCAGCTTTCTTTTGGTTTCCATTTGCACAGAAAACCTTTCTCCATCCTTTCATTTTCATTCTCTGTGTGTCCCTACATCTGAAGGGAGCCTCTTATAGGTAGTATATAGATGGACCTTGCTGCTTTTTTCCCATTCAGCCACTTTACATTTTTAAAAAGATTTTATTTATTTATTTGAGAGAGAGAGTAAGAGAGAGAGAGCAACAAGTGGGATGAGGGGTGAGGGACAGAGGGAGAAGCAGGCTCTCCACTGAGTGGGGAGCCAGATGCGGGGCTCGATCCTGGGACTCGGGGATCATGACCTGAGACGAAGGCAGATGCTTAACAGTCTGAGCCACCCAGGCACCCCGTCCACTATACATTTTTTGATTGAAGATTTTAGTCCTTTAACATTTAAAGTTATTGTTAATAAGCATGTTATCTATTTCCACTGTGTTCCTTGCTCATGGGTTGAAAAGATCAATGTTGTTAAAATGTCCATACCACGAAAAGCAATCCACAGGTTCAGTGCCGTCCCTACCAAAATTCCAAAGGCATTTTTCAAAGAAATAGAACAAATAATCCCGAAATTTGTATGGAACCACAAGAAACTCTGAATTGTCAAAAAAAAAATCTTGAGGAAGAACAGAGCTAGAGGCATACTGAATCCTGATTTCAAACTATATTACAAAGCTATAGTAATTAAAACAGTATGGTATTGGCATAAAAACAGAAATGAAGATCAATGGAACAGAATCAAGAGTCTGGAAATAAATCCGCACATATATATGGTCAATAAATTTGTGACAAAGGATCCAAGAATATACAATGGGGGAAAGACAGTCTCTTCAATAAATGGTGTTGGGAAAACCGGACAGCCACATGCAAAAGAATGAAACTGGACCACTATCTTACATCGTATGTAAAAATTAACTCAAAATGGATTAAAGACTAGAACATAAGACCTAAAACCATAAAACTCCTAGAAGAAAACATAAGCAGTAAGCTTCTTGACATCTGTCTTTGTGCTGGGTTTTTGAATCTAACACCAAAAGCAAAAGCAAAAATAAATAAGTGGAACTGCATCATACTAAAAAGCTCCTGCACAACAAAGAAAACCATCAACAAGATGAAAGGCAACCTACTGAATGGGAAAAAATATTTGCAAATTGTGTATCTAATAAGGTGCTAATATCCAAAATACATGAAAAACTCCTACAACTCTACAGCAAACAAAACAAATAATCCAATTAAAAGATGGGCAGAAGATCTAAATAGACATTTTCCAAAGAGGACATATAGATGGCCGACAGGTACACGAAAATATGCTCAACATTATTAACTATTACGGAAATGCAAATCAAAACCGTGATGAGATATCATCTCACACCTGTTAAAATGTCCATTACCAAAAAGACGAGAAATAACAAGTGTTGTAGGGGATGTGAAGAAAAGGGAACCTTTATTTACTATTGGTGGGAATGTAAATTGGTGTAGCCACATGGAACACTGTATGCATATTTCTAAAAAAAAAAATAGAATTCCTGGTGATCCAGCAATTCTACTTTTGGGCATTTGTCCAAAGAAAAAAAAACACCAACTTGAAAAGATATCTACACCCCCATGTTCACTGCAGCATTATTTACAGTAGCCAAGATATGGAAACAACCTAAGTGTCCAGCAATGAATGAATAAAGAAATTGTGGTACATATATACATTTCTAGCTAGCTAGCTAGCTCTCTAATGGAATATTATTCAGCCATAAAAAAGAACGAACTCTTGCCATTTTTTAAAAATTGTTTTTAATTAATTAATTAATTAATTTGAGAGACAGGAAGAGAGAGCAAGAGCAGGGGGGAGGGGCAGAGGGAGAGGGAAAAGCAGACTCCTTGCTGAGCAGGGAGCCCGATGCAGAGCTTGATCCCAGGACCCTGGGACCATAACCTGAGCTGAAGGCAGATGCTTAACCAACTGACTCACCCAGATGCCCCGAAATCTTGCCATTTGTGACAACATGAATGCACATTAAGGACATTATCCTAAGTGAAATACGTCAGGGGAATACAAAGACTTTATGATATCTCTTACATGTAGACGTTTTAAAAACCAACAAAACAAAACAAAAAAACCAAAAAGCAAGTTCATAGTTGTAGACGACAGATTGGTGGTTGCCAGCGGCAGAGGCAGAGTGTGGGGTGTGAGGAACAGGTGAAGAAGTTCAAAAGGTAAAAAGAAAAAAAAATTAGTTGATGTAAAACAGACGTAGAAATTTTAAATCATTTTCAAAATATTGGCTTCACACACACATTTATATAGTGAAAAAAAGAAAATAAATCATAAACAAACAAACAAATAAAACGTTCCCTGAGGCGCCTGGGTGGCTTAGTTGGTTAAGTGTCTGACTCTCGATTTTGGCTCAGGTCATGATCTCAGGGTCATGAGATCGAGCCCCGTGTCGGGCTTTGGGCTGAGCATGGAGCCTGCTTAGGATTCTCTCTCTTCCTCTTCTCTTGCTCCTCCCCTCACCTACACTTTCTCTCTCTCTCTCAAAAAACAAACAAGCAAACAAAAAACAAACCAATAATGCTCATGAATGATGATATAAACAAAACAAAAACAATAAAAACTCAAAACTTCCCTCAACAACCTGCACAATCTTCACCTACTCAGCAGTCTCTTTGGTCTTCTGCATAGCATAAATTCTTGAAAATATCTATGCTCATTGGTTTTATTTCCTAATCTTAAACTTTCTCCACAACCCATCCCACCCATTATTTATTTTATCAAAACTGTTCTCCTGGGATCATCAGTGAGTTCCATGAGAGTGAAGTCAATGGAAACATTTTGGTACTCATTTTTTGGCTTTTCAGTGGCATTTGAGACTGTTAACAGTGACCTTGGCTTCTGTGACATCACACGCTGCTTTTTTCTCCTCTTGATATTCAAACAAACAAAGAAACGTCAAACCAGGATGTCTTACTTTATCAGTCTGTTGTCTCAAACTTTAGCAACCAGTGCTGCACATGCCCAGATGAGAAGGAAGTTCATTTTCCCCTGGCTCCTTATCTGTCTATTTCTAGAGAGAGGAGACCAAACTCAGCTATGTTCCCTTGAGGCTGGAGGACTTCACAGCATGACTACTGGCAGCTCAGAATGAGTGTTGCTATACTGCTTATATTGTCCCAGAGCCTAATGTTGCTGCCCAATCTGGGATGGGGGGGGGGGGTGGGCAGATGGCCACCAGTAGCTCCTAGGGCCTGGCAGGCTAATGGGACATAGCCAACTTGACCACACTCACCAGCTGTCTCCAATGGCTGCTTTCCCTGGCTGCTGAAGAAAAGTATGGTATCTGGCTGCGTAAACACCATCAGCCTGAGAAAGTGCGGCTTGACTGAGCTTTCATCTCTGGCGTTTGCCCTGCCTTTTGGTGCAGATCCCACAGTGGGCTCAGCCAAGGATGGGCCACAACAGAATTGGATTAAATTCCAATGTGATCCCTATATAGGCACACACACAACCATTTCCCCAGGGTGCGAGCCTATCACTAATATGCCCAGGATGAGAAGTCTCTGACACCAGCAACGTAACTTAGAACTTGAATCACTACCTTCTCCTCCATCATGAGTGCTATCTCATTCAATGAATAAAAAAAAAAAAAATTCAACCAAGTGCTTATTACGTAGGGCATACTCTCATAGACACCATAGATACAGGAGGAAAGAAGGCAAATCTCAATCCTACGGAGCTAGTATTTCCAGTGTTAGTGCTATTTCCTGCTATTGAGCTCAAGTCAAGACCAGCTTCATCCGCCTGCCATGTTTTGTACAAAAGGAAGCATTCTTTCTATCTACCCCATTCTATTCTATTTTATCCTATCCTCTTATGCAAACTGCCAGAACTTGTCCCAGCAAGCAGCATGCTGTATCACACTGGGCAAACTGGGAAGTTGGGAGGTTGTGGATATGTCAGAGAGAAGCTACCTCTCCACTTGCCTACACAACCAGGGTCCCTGTTTCATAAGAATCCATTTCCTTTGCATCGTGTCAAATGCAGCTTGTCATTCACAGGGTAAATGACCAGCAAGCCTTCTATGCTCACCTTGACATCTCGGTATGCAGCTGCATGTCAGGGACTCAGTTTATTTAGTCTCACTAGAATGGCTTTACCTTCTTCCT
The DNA here is from genome assembly GCF_023065955.2 of Ursus arctos. Lineage (NCBI taxonomy): Eukaryota > Metazoa > Chordata > Mammalia > Carnivora > Ursidae > Ursus > Ursus arctos. Next base: position 88,047,168 of record NW_026623056.1, on the reverse strand, counting down.
TTGCTCAGGAGACCAGGGAATATGGTAAGAAAGGAGTAGTCACATAATTAAACTCCGTGAACCTGATCTATGATGGATCACTGAAGCCCCTCCCCTGCAACCTTAGGTACGACACATTGTTCCATTCCCCTCAGCTACCCACAAAGCTGTCCTGAAGTGTTGGGGTGGGTGTTGTCTAAAATATGGCCACAGGGGCGCCTGGGTGGCATAGCGGTTAAGCGTCTGCCTTTGGCTCAGGGCGTGATCCCTGCGATCTGGGATCGAGCCCCACATCAGGCTCCTCCGCTAGGAGCCTGCTTCTTCCTCTCCCACTCCCCCTGCTTGTGTTCCCTCTCTCGCTGCCTGTCTCTATCTCTGTCAAATAAATAAATAAAATCTTTAAAAAAAAATAAAATAAAATATGGCCACAGATCCTTTGACACTCTCTTGAAAAGGTGGAGTCTATTCCCCTCCTCTTGAGTGTGGGCTGACTTAGTGACTCACTGCTAGCGAACAAGGAAACAAAGCACAAGTGACAGAGGGTAATGTCAGGGGCAGGGCAATTGAAGGCGTGGTGTCTTCTTGTTTGCTTTCTCTCTTGGATCACTCTCCCTGGAAGATGTTAGCTTTCATGTCATGGGAATCACTATGCAAAGGCCCATGTGGTGAGGAAGTGAGAACTCTAGCCAATAGCCAGTGAAAACTCGAGTGCTCCCATCGATGCTGTCTTCTTCGGTCCCAGCTGAGCCCTCAGATGACTGCAGCTCCTGCCAACACCTTGCCTGAAACCTCATGAGATACTTGGAGTCAGAACCACCTAACTACGTCACTCCCATATTCTTGACCCTCAAAAATATTGAGGTAATAAATGCCGGTTGCAATAAACCACCACCTTTCAAGGTAATTTGTCATGGAACAGCAGATTACTAATATAAGGCACCATTACATTTTCAAAAACTTCTAAGAATCTAGCATAAAATCACCAGTTTTATTAATGTCAGCGCATCATAATGACATGTCTTAAGTCAGAAACTCGAAGTTTACAGCTTGTGTTAGTCAGGCTAGTTGTTACCAGCTATTATAACAAACAAGCCTCCCCCGCCCACAAATCCCAGTGACTTATCAGAATAAAGGCTTAGTTCTCCTTTGCAAGAAGTCCAACGTAGCTAAGCCATCTGCACAGCCATCTGCAGTCCCAGATCACTGATTGAAGGGAAGGAAGGAATGGAAGAATTAACCGCCTTGCTCAGAAAAGGAGACACATGATTCGTGCTGGTACTCTGTTGGTCAGAACCAATCACATGTCCTCAACCCAGCTACAAAGAAGACTATGAAATGCTGGAAAGTCTAAGAATATTGATGACTGCTATTGCCACTGCAGCATGGCCCTGTTGGGGTCTTCTAACTTCAAAGCTGGAGTAAACATGGTTTTAAAGAGGTATGTAATCTGTATTTGCTCTTTGTACACAGCCTGGGGATTGAAATGGGGGACATATTAACCATAATAAACCTTATTATCTTATTCTTTGGATTTTGTCAGTATTCTTTGGATATTGTTTCCTGTATAAAGTCCCCACCACAAATTGTTTTTCTGAGAATCCCGTAGGCACTTGGGACAAACTTTATCAGATACCCAAGGAGTCTGCCATTGCTTTCCTTTCTCCTACTGGCAGCATCCAGCACTCCACGATCTGCTCAGGCCAGTAGGAACAGAAGTAGGTGCATTAGGGCTTGGTAAGTACTGTACCTTCAACAGAAGGCAAACCGACTGTTCCATGAAAGGGGGGACAACTGCCTGTCTCCCCTTTGTGTCATACTTGGTCTCTTGGAACCTCAAACTGAGCTTTAGATGAAAACAGCTCTTTAGGACTTACATGTGAGTCTTCGCTTGGAACCACATCTCTGAAACAAAGATGGTGCTGGCATTCCCCCTGCACTCCTCTCCCTTTGCACCCACCACCTCTAAAACATTTTCCCTACCATCACTGGTCATGCGTCCACTCCTAAGCAGTCCATAAGCAACTCTCTTATCACATGTTTTTTAAAACAAAGAGTTTCCTGGAGAATGGTGGAGATCCATGCTGGTGGGTGATGTTAAGATGCCATAGTTCTTTTTTTTTTTTTTTTTAAGATTTTATTTATTTATTTGACAGAGAGACAGCAGGTGAGAGAGGGAACACAAGCAGGGGAGTGGGAAAGGAAGAAGAAGGCTCCCAGCGGAGGAGCCTGATGTGGGGCTCGATCCCAGGACTCCGGCATCACTCTCTGAGCCGAAGGCAGATGCTTAATGACTGAGCCACCCAGGCGCCCCAAGATGCCATAGTTCTGCTTCATTCTCTTATGGTTGCGAGGGATACACAGCCTGACAGCTAGAGATGAGGGAACCTGGAGTGATCTGACACCACACTTTCTAGACTCCTCCAAGCTTGTCCCTATTGAACTTACCCACATTTCCCTGCACTTTCCAAGAGGTTTTTGAATAGACTCCTTTAGCACATTGTGACCGTGCACCTAATGGGTATGTAATTCTGGGCCCTAGAACTACCTAAAGTGTGACCTTTAACCCCAACCCACATTTTCTGGCATACAATTTTCCCAGACGTCCCCATCGTCTCCTTTCCAGAAGTTAGATATTTGAAAATAAAAGTTATAAAGTATTTCTCAGACCTCCAAGAAATCTTATTAAACATCTTGATGAGTGGAATATAAAGAAGTTGAAATATGCAGATCAAATTCTCTTTAAAATACGCGAAGACTCATATAAATGTGGAGAAACACGCTTTACAGAACCATGATGTTGGTTTTTCTGAACCAAAAGCACTTGAACAAAATAGTTTGAGACATTCAGTAATTCCAAACTGTGGCTGGGCTCACCCATCCCTAATTTCAAGGGAAATTAAATCCATGTGTTTCTCATTCATTTACACTCAGCTCACCAAAATACTGTTCCATAAGAGCGACGGGACTACCAGGAAGCTGCCCAGGCTGTTTTTAAGCCATGTCCTCAGCTGGGAAGTGGGCCTGGCCAACGTCCCCTTGGATCAGCTTCTCCGGCGGCTGATATTCCACTTTGTGGAACCCACAAAGTCTTAACAGACTCAAAACTCTCTGAGGTAGACTCGTAGAAATGTGAGGGCTTGGAGAGGTCAACAGACCAGGTCCCTGCCTCAGAGAAGACAGTTAGAGCCCTTGTTACTCCAGTTTGGTTCTGTCTTCCTTGCTAATCCGTTCTTATCAACAACAACCTTGCCCTTCAGGAAATGCCTCTTTCCAGCTGCCCTGACAGGCTCCTGTGCTATACTGGACACCGTCAAGGCTTCACTCAGATGCCCTTGGACACCGTCCCCAGTTCCCAACTTCTACAAGCTTTGCTGCTAGAGACTCACCCTGGGAGCTTGGAGCTCTCTTACCCTCAGTCCAGGCAGGAGAACCATGTATTGTAAGGAATAGTTATGTCAATTAAAATGGGTTTCTTTGGTGACTTATCTGGGTGGACACAGAATAACACAACAGAGAGGCATATGAAAGTAAAGAGGACTGATTATCCTTGCAGGTCCTGGAGGAGGGAGGCACAGCATGCAGCGGCCACATAGGCAGAACACCCGGGGAGTGGGCTCAACCAGGCAGGTGGGAAGCTCAGAGGGAATGCCACCCATGGACAAATGCCTTTAGTGGGGTCAGGTGGAGTACACCAGGGGGTTTTACTGGTGCATTTGAATGTCCCTAGGACACAGTCAGGGAGGACAAGGAAGGGAACTTGTGGCAGGGGCCAGCCTTATCACCCTGGTGCACCTGATCTCTTGGGTGGGGTACTCACAGCCTATTTGTGGGCATATTGAGACAACAGGAAAACAGGAAGTTTTAAAAATTTACAATCAAGAGGCTTCTTGGAGGGCAGATGATGAGCCCAGGGTGTCAGCTCTCTCCCTAGAAACTGACCCGATGGAAACGTTTGATAGGCCTCTAGAAAGAAACTCCAGAGTTTTCCCTGTCTTCTATCTCACCTAACAGTCTCCCTTACAGCAAGAATCTTTGATCAACACTCCATTCCATTGGTAGCAGGGATTGAAAGATCAGAAGTCCCCAGAATCTCATATCAAGGCTCTCTCACAGCCTGGGCTCTGGTCCGAGGAGACACTAGGGAAAAGCGTGGTGCTGATTCTGTTCTGACACAACACCAAGACTAGGGGAATGGAAGAGGGGTGAGGAATGTCAGTAGGCATTCTCAGCAAACTGCTCAAAGAGCAAACTGCCAACGGATGCCATGCTTTCAGGGGAACATGCCAAGATCACCACCATCTCGTGGATAAAGACTGACACATGGCAAGTGCTCAATAAATATTTGATGTTGAAATAGGAAAGCTCTCCACAAAGAATGACAAAGTGGGAAGATTCTTGGCACAGATCAGCAGCTCTGACTTTCAGGCCAGAACCTGTCACACTTGGAAAATGGTAGTTCTTTTGAGGAGAAGCCATAAAACACAATGATTACGTGAGCAATGCCTGGGGCTCACTCTGCCATTTCTGGGCATCAGCTGGTTGATCTTGGGCAAGTTCTGTAAACTCTCTGTGCTTTGGTCTTGACATTGATTGTGATGGGATAATAATAGTACCTGGCTTTGCACTGAGGATTAAATGAGAAAATTCCTGTGCAGCTGTGAGGACAGTATCCACACTTATATGCGCTTAATTAATACCAGATATGATTGTTATTGCTATTAGAGTCTCACAGATTGATAAGGCTGTATAGGAGAGGTTGTGGGACATGTCACAGCTCTACAAGAATGGAATTGGTGAGCCAATCACACATGAGAAAGGGATTTATAAAATGCTCCTTGACAGTATCTTATCTAGATTTAGTCAGGTAGTCTCAGGCTCCCTTAAGGGTAGAATTGGACTACCAGCTTCAGCATCATCTGGGAGCTGGTTACAAATGAAAAATCTCAGGACCCATGCCAAGTCTAGAGAATCAGAATTTTCATTTCAACTAGCTCCCAAGTGGTTAGCATGCACACTAATTCTTTAATCCTATTTATTGTGGCAAAATTAAGATATAATAACTTCATTCATTTAAGTTGTCCTGGTTGAGGTGTGTGTGTGTGTGAGTGTGAGTGTGCGCGCACACACGCACATGTGTGTGTGTATTTAGCTTATTGAGATATAATTGACATACAAAACAGCATACATTTAATACATACATCTTCATGAGTTTGGACACGTGCACACACATGATACCATCACCACAGCCAAAGTTCTAAACGTATCCATTATCTCAAAAAGATTTCCTTATGTCCTATTTTATGGAGATTTTTTTGTAAGACCACTTAATGTGAGATCTACCCTCTTAACATATTATAAATTTCAGAATAGTGTATTGTAAATTATAGGTTCTATGTCATACAACAGACCTCTAAGACTTCGTTTTGAGATATAAAGACTATGAACAATCATCACAACAAAAATTCTGAATATTTCCATCACCCCCAAGAGTTTCCTCATGCCCTTTTGCTTTATGTTTCTTTATCCACCTTTGACCCCAGGCAGCATCTGATTATCTTTCTGTTAGTATAGATTATTTGGGATATTTTAGAATTTTATATGGAATAAAACAGTATGTATTCTCTTTATCTGGCTTCTTTTTTGTTCCTCACAATGACTTTGAGATCCATCTATATTGTCTTCATCAGTAGATCATTACTTTTTATTGTGTTCCATTGTACAGGTAGGTTACATTTTGTTAACCCACTCACCTATTGATGAACACTTAGGCTGTTCACAGATTTTCTGGCTATTACAAATAAAGCTTCCATGAGCAATGATGTATATATGTCTTTGAGTGGATATAGGTTTTCATTTCACTTGGATAATGCTTAAAAATGGAATGATTGGGTCTCTGCTTGCCTGTAAATTAGGCATTTAACATTATGCTACATGTCCCTGGGCTTTGTTAACTTTTTAAAAAGTCTTTTTTTGGGGCGCCTGGGTGGCGCAGTCATTAAGCGTCTGCCTTCGGCTCAGGGCGTGATCCCAGCATTCTGGGATCGAGCCCCACATCAGGCTTCTCCACTAGGAGCCTGCTTCTTTCTCTTCCACTCCCGCTGCTTGTGCTCCCTCTCTCACTGGCTGTCTCTGTCAAATAAATAAATAAAATCTTTAAAAAAAAAAAAAAGGTCTTTTTTCTCTCTTTTCTTTAGTTTGGATAATTCTGACATATTCAAGTTTACCTATCCTTTCCTTTTTCACTTTCATTCTGCTATCCAAGCCATTAGTAAATTTGTTATTTCAGATATTTCCCTTTTTCAGTTACAAATTTTCAGCTTGGTTCTTATTTATATATTCTATATCCCTAGTGAGTTTTCTTATTTTTTCATTCATCACCATCATATTTTCTCTACCTGATTGAGCAGTTTTAATATTTTGAGTCATCTTAGGGTCAACCTCTGTTAATTGTCTTTTCTCTTGAGTACAGTTCACGCTTTTCTGGTTCTTCTGGTTCTTTAATTTTTTTTTTAAGATTTTATTTATTTATTTGACAGAGATAGAGACAGCCAGCGAGAGAGGGAACACAAGCAGGGGGAGTGGGAGAGGAAGAAGCAGGCTCATAGCAAAGGAGCCTGATGTGGGGCTCAATCCCAGAACGCCGGGACCACACCCTGAGCCGAAGGCAGACGCCTAACCGCTGTGCCACCCAGGCGCCCCTGGTTCTTTAATTTTGGACTGTATCCTGAACATTGTCAAGGACATGTAGCAGAGAATCTGAATTCTGTGTTCTTCTTATAAGGCGTGCTGATGCTTTTCTTTTAACAGGCAACAACTTGGCTAAGATTAAACTTCAAACTTGATCTCACCAGTGGTCATGCAGTGCCTGTGTTCTCAGTTTGGACTTTTTAGTCTGCCCCATGTGTGAATGGTTCAGTGGTCACCCACAGACTTTTCTAGATTTTATGAACAGAATTAGAGATTCCCATTCCATGCTCTCTCCTTAGATTTTTTTTTTTCCTCCTTAGATTTTTGCCACCCTCCAGTAACCCTGGTTGCCCTGGGCACCTTCTCTTTTCTCCTGGTGACTTTTCATACGAGTTTTAGTTGACCTATGATATACCACAACTGCAGTTGCCTTCGGGTAAGGCAGCAAAGATGGGAACTTCTCCCAAGCCCGTTGCTTCCTGTGAGTTTCAACTCTCTTTAAGAGTTTACGTGCTTCTGTTCACTTTGTAGAATCCTTGGGTAATTGATTTTATGTATTCTTTTCCCAGCATATGTAGCTGTTATCTGTGGGAAATTAAATTTGTTACCTCAAATAGAACTATTGTTTGTGTACTTTTTATTTCATTGATTTCTGTGTTGTTTTTTTATATTTCCTTCCTTCCATTTATTTTGGGTTCAATTTACTATTCTTTTTCTAACTTCTTGAGGCTAGAGCTTAAATCTTTGATTTTAGGCTTTTCTTCTCTAAAATAAAGACCTAAAGCTATAGAATTTCCTTTGAGCACTTTTGCTGATTCTATCTTTATTTAAATTTTTTACAGTTTGTCCATCACGGATTTTTTGCATTTTGATTTTAAAAAACATTGCTTCAAAATATTTGTCTTGATTACTTAGCCTTTCAGCACCTCTTACATTTAGCACCCAAGGCAAATGTCTCATTATCTTACCTCACCCCACCCTAGTATTATCAGAAGAATCCCTGTTGAGTCACTTATCTAAGTGACCCAAGGTCTGGAAACAGCCCAGTTGCAAGGCCTGGCTCTGGAGATACAGCTGGGCAATTGTGGACTGTTATCTAGAGGCGTGGTAAGTTCAGTCACGTGACAGGGAAACCTTCTGAGAGGTGGGAGCTCTGGGTTATGGGGAGTCAATAAAGTGGCCAGGAGCCCTTATTAGGGATATCATAGACATTGTCAGGAAAGCTATTCATATAAGGCAGTGAGCAGACCTAGCAGGACTTGGCCAGGGACATCCCAGACAGAGGGAAAAGCATAACCAAAAGCCTAGAGGCTAGAAAGAGGAGGAAGCATTCAAGGAATTGCAAATGGTTCAGAAAGTTTGAAGACAGAGTGCAAAGCAAAGGGATGACAACGCAGGAGGTTATCGGGAGCCACACCTCAGAAAGCCATCAGTCCCATGTTAGGACACTTGACTTTTATTTTGAAGAGTCAGGTTTGGTGTGAGGATGTAATATGATCAGATTTTACTGTCATGTATTCTAGAATGACCACCCTGAGTACAATGTGGTTGGTGGATTGGAAGGGAAAAAGACTAGATACAGTGCAGCCACTGCAGAACTTTATGGAAAAACCAGATGAGGAAAATGGCTGCCTAAGTGAAGGGTGGAGCGATAGAATGAGACCCATGTCTGGGTGCCGTGGACAGGGACTGGCAATGGATTAGATGCTGGTGGAGAGAGGTGGGAGAAGCAAGGTGGGTCTCAGGTTTCCAGCACTGGAGGAGGAAATGGTTTAGGAATGAAAACAATGTATAAGGTCATCATTCTCAGAACATGTGATGCCACTTGATTCAGCAAAATGATGCAATTCCAAGAACCCAGCAGGTGTCCCTTAGCTTCTAAACTGATGGTCCCTGTAGAGCTGACTCCATTAAGCATGCCTTAATTGAAAGAAGGGTTTTCCCTAGCCTTTGTGGTAGGAGACACAAAATGCCAAAAAATTATAGACACGGACTTATGAAATGCATCTAAAAATCAAGTACTTTCAAGTCTTGGGAAATCAGCAAGCTCTTCGTGATAACAGTAGGGGTGGCGAAGAGCCCAGTATATAATGAACTTGTAGAGGCTACAGCTAGCCTCTGACTATTTGAAAACCAGTGTCAAAAAGTCCTCCTGTGTATGAAGCAGTGGAGACGATTCCTAGGAAGAAGACTTTTTGTTGTCTACGCTGAGAACCAGAAACCCTCTCAGAAGGAGTGTCTAGGAGTGTGCCCTGCCATAGCTTGCACACTGCTGTGATCAAATCACCACAGAACATCTGCCAGAGGTCTGCTTTGTCTGTCTGTCATGCAGCACTGGGAGATCTAGGGCAGCCACTATAACCGAGGGGATCCTTCATCTCATCCAAGGAAGAGAATAAGAGGAGGGTTGAGTATAGACAAGCTGGTGATGAAGTCGATAGGAAAGAATAGTGTTATAGGTTGAATTGTCCCTTCAAAAAGATGTGTGGAAATGACAGTCTAAATTAACCTAAGGCTTAGATTCCAGGATGCATGATTTCCATGAACTTCCTCCAAATAAATAAAATACCTTTGCAAAAAAAAAAAAAAAAAAAAAAAAAAAAAAAAAAAAAAGATGTGGCGGTCCTAACTTCTAGTACTTCAGAATGTGACCTTATTTGGAAATAAGGTCTTTATAAAGATTATCAAATCAAAATGAGCTCGTTACGTGGCCCCTAATTCAATATAACTTGTGTCCTTAAAGAAAAGGGAAAGACACACATTGAGAAGAGACAGTATGAAGACACAGGGAGAGGCCATGTGAAGACAGGGCAGAAGTTGGAGAATTGTGGCCACAAACCAAAGAATGTCAGGGGCTCCCAGAAGCTGGAAGAGGTCAGGAAGGAAACTGTCCTACAGGTTACAGAGGGAGCACAGCCCTGACCACTGATTTCAGACTTTTGCCTCCAGAATCGAGACAACAAATTTCTGTTGTCCTAAAGACCAAGTTTGTGAAAGTTTATTATAGAAGCCCCAGGAAAAGAATACAAAGAGCGTGGCTCTTTCAGGAAACTGCTTTTAACTCCTTAGAGCAAGGAATGTTGTCAAATCAATCGTAAGGTGGAGGTCATAGCACTGCAAGGATGTGGCTTTGTAATCAGGTGATTATTAAAGTGTCTGGCTTGGCTGAGCAAATATTAAGTGAAGCAAGGAACCCCTTATTCTGTCAGTAAACTACACACCAAGTCTGGAAGGGTGTGGCTTGCCTTCTGGCCTCCCAGCTTTGCCTTAGGGAGCACTGAAGCATGAGCTCTGCTTTCCAGCTCTGACTCCTCCTACTCAGGGAAAGTGAAGATGTGATGGGCCATTGGGTCCTTGACCCTGGTCCTCCTCGCTTTGAACTCTTCTTTCCGGGGAAGAAGCCACAATATTTTACCCAGTACCATTTCTATCTCAGCCAGCCTCTTTGTGCTGGAGTTCTAGCCTTAGGTTTTTTGTTCCAGAAATAAGATTTGCTTTGCTTTTCTTCTTCACTGACTCCCTCTTAGGGACAGGGTTCTGGTCCTGATTTGGAGAACCTGGGCCTGCTCCTGAAACTTCACTCTCTTGATCTCGTCCTCTGTTGTGGATTCATACCACCCTTCCCTCCCATTTGCCCATGAAATGGGGAGATTTGCAGACCTGTCTTCCCTGGTGTCGGGACCCATCCTTCGGAACTTCCCTCTGCAGTCAGCTTCTAGGAATTCCCTTGTGATCTTGTGCTTCTAGCTTTTCTTGGTGTCTAGGTCCTAATCACTCCCACTCCATGGTCATTATTACAGCAGTGATGGCATGTGCTGGGGCCATTCATTTGCCCCCAACAGGCCCCATCTACTCAGTATCAGATTCCAGAGAGGTCTGCTGATTCTGTAGTGTTTGCTCATATCTACAAAGCTCTCTTTGTCTCTTGCTCAATTAGCCAAGATCTTGAGTGATTACCCCCACCTTACAGTTCCACTGAAGATCCCAGTTTCAATCCTTACAGCTCAGGTCTGTAGAAGTCAGCAAAATAACCACATGGAAACATACTGCTCCATCCTCAGTAGGCAACTCTTGAGCAAAATCCTTGATTATCTGTGGTGTTCTTCAGCATTAATTCAGCACTCATGGGTCAGTTCTGTGGTGATACAGCAACTCAACCATGCTTTTGTTTTCACTTGGCAAAAACACTTGAGGGCCAAGCAAATGCTGCTTTGCTCCAAAAACATCAACCACTAAATCCCCTGGGTTCCTTTGAAGGCCTTGTGTAAGGGCCCACCCGGGATGCAGGATAGAGCCTGGGGAAGAAGACAGGCTTTCACTGTGGTCAGCCCTGGGTTTTACTTCTGGCTCTATCACTTACTAACTACGCAACTTTGGGCAAGTTACTTAATTTCTCTGAGCCTCCGTTTTATCTTCTGTAAGATGGGGCTCCTAGCAATGCTTACCTATGTTGAGATAGGATGCAATTATTCATTATGACAATGAATATGAAGAACTTTGAAAGAAACGAGGTACATTTGCTTGGTCACCATGACCTTCCTTCAGGATTTCTTGATTCTGGCCACTCCCACATCTATTCTTTGGCTGTTTGTCCCTACTTGGATGAGCAACAGGGCTGTGGATTCTGTTTCAGTCTTGGCGAGTGGCATCCATACCCCTCTGTCCTTTCCTTCCAGGATGATTGCTGCATGTCATTCATTTCTGCCTTCTAAATCCTTATCCTGTGTGCTCAGCTCCTGAATAATGGGCCCCTGGCCGCAGGCTAGGCCCTCATGGAATTCATCCAGACTCCCAGCCTTACGCTTTCCCTGAGTGATCCATTCTGCCCAATTTTGACCTATACCCCATAGACATCAGCTCTGTAATGACATTCCATGTTGTAAATTGAGCGGAACGTACACGAGAGGAGGAAGGAAAACTGTAGATGACTGCACTGGCTTGCTAGTCACTGGGTGAGGCTCTGTACCTCAGTGAGCAGTGGGGTCCTTCTCCTGTAAACTATAGGTGATCAGACATGTCCTACCTCCCTCACCAGGTATATAATGGACTAGTAAATGTTCGACATTGTTGAAGTGTTCAGAACTCTACAAGCATAGTATGGTTTGTTCTCTGCAAATTCAAGACATGGCCGGAAGTCATAAAGCATGTGTGTGTGTGTCGGGGGGGTGTTGTATGAGCAGAAGAAGCATACTGACAATAGAACATATGCTATGACACGCTTCATGTGTAGCAGGTCAACCAGATGCACTGGGTGGAGGGGTAAAGAAAAGCACACAATGTTCTGTGTGTCCTGGGATCGAGCCCCGCATCGGGTTCCCTGCTCAGCGGGAAGCCTGCTTCTCCCTCCCCCATGCCCTCTGCTGTGTTCCCTCTCTCACTGTCTTTTGCTGTCTCTCTCTGTCAAGTAAATAAAAAAAAATATTTTAAAAAATCACACGTAAAGGGAGTTTATAAGAATGTGTGCTACCAAGAGCAAGAGTTTCTGACAGATTCAGAAAGGCTAACGAAGAAATACAGAAAGCGGTCCTTGGGTGAAAATACATTTGGGACATTCAGATATGCTACAGGCTAGGCACTGTAAGGGGTATGTTAAACTCAAGTAAAGATATAGAAAATTTGGCGAAACAACTCAAATGAGTAAGAATTTCCAGGAAGAATATGGACTTTTGCATGAAACATTAAACCATTAAACTTGTTTGTCTGACATTTTTGAAGGCAGGTTACCAAAACCCAGGATTTCTGAGAAGAGAAATGACAGTTGCCAGGATGCCTTGTTTTCAGCCCAGAAGCAAAACTTCCCATGCTGCTGTGACAAATGCCCGTATTCACTGCCCCAGGGATATGGTGTGGTGAAGGCAAAGCTATCTTATGTCTTCAATTCTTGGCCAAGGTGACCCCACGAGGGCAAACAAATCCTTGAATAATGGCATCAAAAAAAAATATATATATATATATGGGTCTGAGAAATTCAGTGCAAATTGAAATTAGTAAAATGTTTCCTGCTCCCAAGCCTCATTACTTGTTCTAAATTACTGTGCACTTTCTGGAAAACATTTTGTTTTCTTGCCCAGACAGCATCCTCAGTTTGACTTCTTACTCTATGCACCAGTCTTTTTTATTTCCAAGTGTCATGTTCTTGCTCAAAGAACAGAGTCTTGCCACCACTGAGAACACTAGAGTGGATGAACCAAGGTCCCAAAAGAGAAGGTTCCAAAGAGAAACCTGTAGCAGGTTTGGAGCTATGGCTACTACTCTTTTGTGTGTGTGTGTGTGTGTGTGTGTGTGTGTGTGTGGTTTCCCCAGCAAGGTGATTCCAGGACAACAGCTGTCCCCAGTGCCCATCTCTGCTGTGTGGCTTTTAATAGTTGTGTTGTTCCACGGTTACCCCCAGACTGATGCCTTTAAGGATTATGTAACCATGTGTTTTCTTTCTTTTAATCCATCAAAGTAAAGAGCAATGGAACATAAGGCACATTGGTAAGGGATGAGGTGCCGAAAGAACGTTGTTAAATAGCTACTTGATCTTTAATCAGTGACGAAAATGAACTGGTCGCTAGAGCACCAAGGCAAAAGAAAGAGATGAGACAGGGGTTTCATTTTCTTTTCTTTGATTAAAAAGGAAGGAAAATACATTCTTTCAGGCCCTTACAGACAATCCCATCTTCGCAAGGTTTTAGGACCTACTCAGTCCCAAATTAATGTAGTTGCTGTCATCGGAAACAGCCTCTGAGCTCTCCAAGGAAATACTAGATCCTTCTTCACCAGAACCCCCTGGTGACACCATTACCATTCCAGTGAAATGCAAAGCAACTCAAGACCCTAAAATGAGCTTTACTGTATTTGCTATTGTTTCACAGACTAGAAGGATTCCGTATATAAACAGGAAAAGGAGGAGATACCTAGGAAAACAAGAAATGCCTTGACGAATAGAGGTGCGGGTTTCTGGAAGATGAAAGTACATATTTTGAGTTGATTGGTCATAGTCTGTTTGGGCTTGGTGGTGTCAGAGTTTACGTATCAGTTAGTGTGAGATTTCCAACATTCACCAGTAGTAACTCAATTCTGAGAAATGTAAGTCACGATTCTGCTTAGACAAAGCCAAGCGTAAGACCAGTTCAGAAGTCAGAGGGAAGCAAGGGCAATCACCTTGTGACACAGCGGAACAATCGGGCGTAGGGTCGTAGGGCTGTACGTAGCAAGAGACTGAGGCGAGATCGAGATTTCGCTATGCGCGTACTGCCAGGGTTTGTAAGTTGTGGGACTGTTTGCTTATAAAGTCTCCATGTCATTTGGAATTTTGATCTCCATAACATTCTCGTGGATTTGATTTAGTGCTATTTTGGAGTGGGTCCTTTTGGAATGGAGATGTCTGTTTACCAAAGCATACTTTTTGTAACTTACAATTCCATGACACCCTACAGAAATAATTCTTCCAAAATAGATCCAAGTTGGCTATTATCCTGCCTTCCTGTCCTGCCTGCTATTTAATACTCTGTCAGCACACACACACAGCTTCCTCTGGTGATCTGGAAGTTTGTTTTTGTAAAAAGTCCCTGATAGAGTCATACTTCCTGCAATGATTTGATTTAATACAACATCCTTAATCCTAAGATTTGATTGCAGATGAAAGAGTATAGTTAAATTACAGTGAATAAAAAGAAAAATCACTCTTTTGAACTCCCCTCCAATCACCTTCTTGGAAGCTTTTTAGTTTTTCCATAATATTGAGGACATTCGCAATAATAACAATAATAGTAATGATAAGTTAAGAGGTCATATTTCCGAGCTCAGAATCAAGAGCTTCTGATTTATTTTATTATTAATTATTATTATTATTATTTTAGGGAATAGGTACTTTTTAATCAATTGTGGTTGCTTCCTTGAAGTCTAATTTTGAGTGGGTTCCACCTTTACTTGAATATTTTTGAGGGGTGAAATTGGGTGTCTTCAGGGGGTGGGAATGCCTGGATATTAGGTATGGTTTGGCCTCGAATGAAGCAAAGCCCCCGGTGAAGTACCCATCATGAAGTGGGGGCTGCCAAGCAAAAGCTGGTGATGGACTCTCCGGTTGACTCCCCCATCTTTGGCTTCGCCCACCCAGCGGTCATTGGGAATCCATCCTAACCATCAGCCTGATTCTCTAGCACGGGTTGGGAACCAGGACTCCTGTATACCATGTGGCAGAGGGCTTTGAACCCATTATTCTAGGCCTTTCCTCGATAGACAGCCTCAAAGAACATGCTGTTTTGTGCTGCACAGACTGTATCAAGGACCTCCGTGTTTTGCTGAAATTTACTTCTTTAATGGAGCAAGCCAGGGAAATATCTTTCTGGAATACTCCCTTTCCTTACTGCCAGCTGTATGAAAACTGTTGCTTCCAAATGAAGGGACATTTGTTTGCTGCTCTTCTAGAGATGGGCATAGCTTAGGATTATGTAAGTACTCTCTGCAGGGGTGTCAGACTTAGCAACTAAAAATACAAGACATTAAATTTGAAATATTTTCTAATTGGCTGTGCAATGTTGTAATTTTTTTTTTTTTTGGAAGGGGGAATGAATACAGGACATTTACGGCATCTTAATAAAGTCCCTACAGGATGCAGGACAAAAATCATTAAATACAAGACATATCCTGTAGACACAGCATGCTTGGCATTCCTTGCTCTGGTTTTATCATTATTATTGAGAGTTACATGGCTTTACCTACACATATGACGTCTTCGGCTTTTGTACTCCTGTATCATTATGTCCTTTGACTGCCACAATCAATTATTGTAATTTAATTAGGAATTAACTAGCTACTGCAATTTTCAGCTGTTTCTTGGTTTTCTATTTCCTATACACGGGCAACATACCAATTAAAAAATAAAAATCCTTGTCCCTAAATTTTGGCCACTTAAATGTTCCCAAGTTACTAATTTGACTTAATTCTTCTTAATCCACAGGATCATTTGATTTGGTAGAGTAGAGAACAAAGATGAAGAAGGGCCAGTGAAGCGCGTGTGAAACAGAAAGGAAATTGAGCTCGGCAGAACTGGCAGAAGATACAGCTGAAATGGACTGGCTGAAGCCTTATTTCTGCCTCCTGTTTCTTTTCCACTGAGTATTCATCGGAAAACTTTGGTGAAAAAGTTGGACTTCAGCCATCAGTGTTTCTTAAAGGCTAGGAAATTGCTGTCCACGGGCCCAAAGAGGGGTGGGCGGCCCATTCTGAGTAAAGATAAACTGAAGTTCACAGAGGGTGAAATGTAGGTAGTTAATCAATTGGGAGTGAAATGTTAAACTTTAGACTTTCAAGTGTGTCTTCCCAGAGGAAGAAAGCTAAGTGCATCTTGGACCTATCCAGAGTCAAATGCTGGAATTCAAGTGCACACCACGGAACATGGAAACCAGGAGTTGACATGCTAACATTTCATTAAAAAAAAAACACCATCCCAGTAGGCTTTGATAAAATAAATTGCATTCAAAATGACTTGCTTCAAATGTTTAACAGGCAAAGAAAATTCTAGCAAGAATGAAAAACCAAGATTGAGAGACTAGCAGTCTTCATGATGCCACGCGGTCAAATGTCTGACCCTTTGACTATAGTGACAAAATACAGAACCAAACCCGAAGGTGAGGATGATTCTTTACTGAGCTACCAAGGCAAAGGCCTAGAGCCTTCTTTGCTTTTTGACTCTCTTTCCTTCTTTCTCCAGATGACATGAGCACTGAGGATCCAACCAAGGGAGAAAGAATCATACAGGAGTAGAAGTGTCACTTATTTATATATCTTAATTTACATTTAATGGTATCAAAATCACCGTCAATTAAAATAGAAGATTCAATTCAAAGAAAAATCAAATGAATCATTGTTTAAAGTCATCTCAAATCTGGTCCACTGGTTCACGGCATTTTTCACCTTAAGCCAGTTATTTTACATTTCTGGAGTGCCGTCTGCTGCTGTGATTTCCCCTTGTGTGAGGAAGGGAACCAACATGTGACTCCGCCCCAACTCCAAAGGGGTCTTCTTGGGAGGATCAATGAGTGAATCTTGGCTATGCTGTGTGGGACCACCGACGACCAGGTACCAGGCACGTACAATATATTTTCTTATTGAAAGAAGACACAGCTTGCAGATTTACACTGATTTGCTGCTATTTATTTTGCGGTTTTTCAAACGGAACGGGGCATTCTTGAGTGGTCTAACTGAGAAGACCTGATGCATTGGAAATGTTTCAAAATGCAAAAGCCTTTTTGGGTCAACAACATTCCATTAGTTTGATTACTTCTTCGTTAGCTGTTGAGCGTGAGTCTGTTGCCGTCAGAAGACTGCCCAGATGTAATCAAACAAGTTTGCCACCTCCATCTTTTGTGAGTATGTTAACACCGGAGTATTGTGTACAAAGTAATAATAAGTAAGGCAATGCTAACTTTCAAACCAGATGCAAGTTTAGAACTATTTACAGAATATTATATTACAATATGATTTATTGACTTATACAAGTTTTGGCTTTTAAGATACTGCATATTTGTTTTGCATATAGTGCAAAAGATCAAATGATCAAGTCCTCCAGATTTGGCTGAAATAGTTATGCTAAATGAATAAACCAAAGATTTCTCCATCTCACGCTACATCAGTGTACCAAATACAATGTAAGTATGGAGATTCCTAATCTTGATCACATTCAAATTAGCACTGATGTAAATCGCGTAAAGAATTTAATAGTGCAACAGAAAACCTGTAAACATGCCTCTGGCATTATTTTCCTGTCGATTATAGCACAATAGACAAAAAAAAAAAAACCAAAAAAAAAAAACACCCCACATATAATAACTAAAAGAGCTAATGTCTAACTAAACTAACACAATTTCTTTTAAGAAATTAAAACAATCTGCCATTAAATTATCAACAGAATGAGAGAAAAAATTCCTGAATAATAAAAGAAAAAGCCTCTCGTGCATTGAAATTGCCCCTTCAACCTCTAGAACCAACTTTACCCCGGCTGTTCTTACATCTGTGTTAGATGGTCGGCTCCAGGTCAGAGGTATCAGCCACATCTTCTCTTCCATGGAAGGACATTTGAAAATGTGTAAGCATAAAGATAGGACCACATTTGCTTTAATCCATAGCATCATTTCACTGATAACCTGAATCCAGATTCATGTCCCCTTTTTCTGAGCCCCAATGTCCCCATTTTTATAGAATAAAACATATGTGAGCGTATTGTCGAGGACTTGCTCTCTTAATGGCAAATGTCTTTCAACTTCCACAATTATGCTTGAAAAGCCAGGGTGTGCACGCATGTGTGCGTGTGCCTGTGTGCACATGTATGTGGGCTCACGTGGACGTCTATGCAGTGCCGACCCACCTACAGTCACGTTCTTCTTGCGTGAATACACAAGTCTGTCCTGGTTTGAATGAAATGAGAATTCACTCTCTACACAGACAGCCAATCCCCACCCATGTATATTCTTTGCCCTAAAGAAATGTGGCTCCTGGCCCCTAAGCTCTGCCGGGAGCAAAATGTTACCCTGTACCACTTGGCTGCATGAGATTTATTTAAATACTGAGGGCATTCTTCACATAGCATCAGATTTTCAAATTTGGTTCATGCTTCAAGGAATCACCTGTATATGAATTCATTAACCTCAGCTGTTCTTGTTCCTCATGGCCCCGTCCAACCCTGTGGACGTCAACATCTGAGCAAATTTCCGATTATAATGCGACTTCATTTTTCTTTTGTGCTAACTCTAGTCAACAAGCATGTGCTTGGCATGAGTGAGACAACCATTGCTCTCGAGCAATTTTTCTCAATCTTGGGATATCAGTGGCAGTTCCTCGGCAGACAAGGTATTTTAATAGACAAGGAACGAAATGGCTGATGAGACTATTGGCCCATAATAATAAGCTGCAGAGAGAAGGACAGGTCTGGAGGCCATGTGGGTTTGGGACGCAGAGGGCGCTGTGGCTTCAGGAAGTTCCCTGGAAAACTTTCCAGAGTGGACATTTTTCAGACTTTCATTTGTATACATATGACTTGGCGGTCTCGTGAAGATACAGGCTCTGGCTCTCTAAGTCTGGGTGAAGCCTGAGAGTCTATATGGCTAATAAGCTCCCAGATGGTGTTGATGCTGCTGGTTTGTGACCTAAGGTTTGAATAGAAAATGGCTAGCACATTCCAACAAAAAATTACTGTGGACAAAAGAGTCAATTCCATTTGTATATGTTTTCACAACTGTTAAGTCCTGATTTGTTCAATTTCACTGTGTACAATTAAACCTGATGAAAACAGGTAAGAATGGAATTATTATTTTTGTGAGCACAGGGTCCCCTCGACTCTATTACCAGATAGCCTCCAATAAAGATAATATTTTCTGCTTGAAAAGAGGGTGTTGTGAAGCAATGACAAAAGGGATACTGAACTGCATTTCAACTCTCGGCTATAACGTCTTTCATACCTGTTTTGAATAAATACCTTAAGTTATAGCTGATATCCAGTATAGAAATGCATTTCCTTTCAAAACCAGCATTGCTAAATGCCTGTCCACCCAGAATGACATATTTCAATTGTCCTACACCAAGGTTTTGGAAATACAGCCCCATATTAGAAAATAGGAATTTTGAGAGTGTGCTTCAGACAAAGCATTTTAAAAAGGAACCTTCTCAAAGGTGGAAATGCTTGCTCAGGCACCAGATCAAAGGGAAAAAATGGATTTTATATGTCTGCACAGTTTTTTAGAGTGAATCCACACAATTTCATTTTCACAGTGACCTTTGCATTCGAAGGGAGCTCAGACGTGGAAACAGCTCACAGAGTTAAACCCGGGGCGACCACCGCCATCAGACGTTGCTCTGTTGTAACAAAAGTGTTCTCAGTTCCCTCTCCCTCTGATCCTCCTGCCTATACTTCTCCTCAAGTTTCTGCTTCTCGGAATCCGCGCAGTAAAAGGTACAATCTGGGCTCTTTCGGATCTGTTCAAACTGACTGAAATCAGCCACATACTTTCCATTTTTTGAGAGAGAAACCACAGGCACGAACTCGAAGCCCCAGTAGATCTCCTCTGGAATATAAGACGTGCGGCTCTGGCATACAGCGCTGGTGGATTCCACAGTGGCATTGAGGAGGACCACGAGCTCGAACTCCTTCTCCTTCAGGTTTTGGGGTGTGAGATCTCTCAGGGGGCTTGTCTCATCCAGTACGTGGTAGAATGTCATGGGCAAAATGAGGAAGGGGCTCTCTGAAGAGGAGTCCACGTGGAATTTGACGGTGGCTTGGTTGAGCAGAATCCGTTCCCCCTCCTTAGTGACGTGGGTCTGGAGGAGCTTGCCGGAGAGCTGGCACTGAATCAGAAGGCTCTTCCTCATGTTGGCCACCTGAATCACCAAGCACAGCTTCCCATTCTGCTTGGTGATGACCGCGCAGTGGCTGAACTTGATGGTCTCTGCCCGCTTTTTGGGTCTGGCGATCTTGGCCAGAAAGGTGCCCGTGATGAAGATCTCAATCAAGGTTGTGATGACCAGCTGAGCAACCAACAGGAAAATGGCATGAGGGCATTCTTCCGTGATGGAACGGACTCCGTAGCCAATGGTTGTCTGGGATTCCAGGGAAAAGAGAAACGCTCCAGTGAGAGAGTCCACTTTCATGATGCAGGGGGTGTGATTCGAAACATCCTCCCGCAGTTCTAAATCCCCATGAATAAAGGCAATGGCATAGTAGATCACTCCGAAAAGGAACCAGGTCATCACAAACGTGGCGGCGAACAGGGTGAGCTTGTATCTCCACTTCATGTCGATGACGGTCGTCCACAAGTCTTGAAGGTAGAGTAAGTATATGCCATCCACTTTGTCAATTCTCACGTTGCTGTGCCCACTCTTGGACATGACTCGGGGTCTGCTGGTCTTGAGTCCAGCTCCTGCAGTGTGCTTCACCAGGGGAGCACTGGACATGCCGATGTGAATGGCGTCCATTGTCAGGCTGTGAGAACCACCCAAGGAAATAGCAAAGAAAGATGTTCCATTACTGTCACATGTAGCAGAACATCCAGAAAACAGAAATAGGATAATCACGTGAAATACGTAAGAATGTATACAGACGTATGTAAGACAGGAGTATTTGGAAGGCAAGGTTGGTCTACTAGTACTTGAGGAAGATGGGAGGGTGGAATGGGGAGCATGGATTCTGGAGACAAGCCAACCTGGGCTAAATGCCAACTCTCCAATTTGTTTGCTGTGTGACCTGGGGCAAGCTATTTAACTTGTCTGGATCTCAGCTCCCTAATCTGTGAAATGGGAGTACAACCTACTTCTCAGGTTTTTGCGATAGTTAAATGAGATCATAGCTAGAGAGCCAAACAAAGCCTTATGCTCAAAAAATGATGCCAATCTTCTCATTGCGAAATCACACTCACATGCACCTAATCCACTGAGTATTATGAATATTTACGTATAGTCAGCAAGCACAGATTTCCAATTCTAGAAAATTTACACATAAGTTGAGCATAGGGTCAGTACTGATATAACTAAAATGTACTATCTATAAGATAATTTTGATATAGCAATAGAGAATATTAATACAAATTTTTAAAAGTTCAGTAATATTAATAAAATCTTTAAAAACTTACCCTTTCGTGTGACATTCTCTGCAACAGAAATTCATTCCCCCCCCCATCCAATGAATAATTTAGAACCCATGACCTCTTTAGTTCTTGAAGACATTAGAAAGGACTAAGTTATCAACCAAGCAACAACAAACAGATAGCAAAAACACAACCAATCAGTAGTTGGTTGATATGCTGGTTATCAAAATGTCACATTAGGTATGATGTTTAGGTATGTTACAAAATTTCTGCCTTACTCCTTTCGAACTGACTAGAACCCACATAGGAATCTCTCGTAGGGGCGCCTGAGTGTCTCAGTCATTAAGCTTCTGCCTCCCAGAGTCCTGGGATCAAGCCCCATATCGGGCTCCCTGCTCCGCTGGGAGCCTGCTTCTTCCTCTCCCACTCCCTCTGCTTGTGTTCCCTCTCTTGCTGGCTGTCTCTCTCTCTGTCAAATAAATAAATAAAAAATCTTAAAAAAAAAAAAAAAAGCTAAAGAACAAGTAGGTAAGGACAGGCACCCAACATTATGGCAGAACAGACCCACCTAGAATCTGGGCTCCCACGCTGAGTGCCAGGGAACGCTCCCCTCTGCACCAGCAGACAGGAACAGGCTGGGCGTGAGGCCCTCCAGCGTCTTATACTACCTGCCTGGTGACTGAAATCAGTCACCCTACGTTCCTTGAAAAAGATAATGTCAGTGATTACAGGGTAACCCTACCTGGTTGGCATGGTTTTGTTCTGTTTGTTTTGTTTTTTCACCTCATTGGTATTTTAAGGATAAAGGAAAAATCCCCCCTTTAAAAAGGAACTGGATACAGTGGTCTGTGATTCATGCAATAATCTTTGCTGTTAGAGCAGCATTAGCTCAATAGAAGTTTTGGAAGTAATCTTCTGGGCAAACCCTTTCAAGGAAACTGAAACCATCCATCAGAGGCTAACACTTGTTGAGGGTGCAGGCAGTTGTTGTGCTTTTTAATTTTCCTGTTATATTAAGAGCGTGTCATTTACTGAATGGCCCTTGAAATGATTTTTTTTTTTCTTGGAAAGGAAAGTTACTTTTTCATTTGCATTGCAAAGAAGGACCCGAAGCAATTCAGAATTTATTTTCCTTGTTGAAGGCTATTCCACTTCCTTGGAGATCAGTTTAGAAGAAAAACACAGGCTGTAACTGATGAGCCTAGACTTTACCAGCCCCTCAGCAGCATTTCTCAGGAACCAAGAGGAAAGGGCCCACCACGGAAGCTTGGGAACGAAACGCCATGCGGCCATGCCCAAACGCCTAGGCAAGCTCAGAACACGAGCACCGCCAAAAACAAACGCATCTTATGCACAAGCAAATGCATGCACTTTTGAGAGAGAGAGAGAGAGAGAGAGAGAGAGAAACTGCTAAGGGAAAGTGCATGCCATTCAATCCACTGAATAAAAACAGAGACTTATGTTTTCAAGTGTGAGTGACACACAAGTGTCCTGAGGGCACGAGCGAAGCTCCAAGCTCAGCTGTCTGCCAGATTCTGGAAAACTTGGCCCTGTTTACGTGAAGGCAGTGCCATGAAGCTTCTGTTTTAACCTCTCATTAAAAGGGGCAATGGGCCAGGCTTGGGGTGAGCTGGATCTTTTCCCTCTTTCCGCCGAAAGCTCTTTTGTTGCACTTTTGCACGTCTAGTGTTGGAGGTAGAGACCCCAATAGCTACCCGAGGTTGGTGGTCTTACAGGGGGAACAGACCTAGAGCCTCTGGGGCGGGAGTCTCGGTTTTAGCATCTCTCTCTGTGGAAAAGAGTGGCTGCAGGACCACACTCAGAAGGTAAACACCTTTTCCCTCCCTCTCAACACCCTGTGCCCTCAGACTGTTTACTACCTGGTCACTCCCTCCGCGGGTCAGAAGGCGTCTTCTTCAAGGCAGGTAGGACGTCCTCGCTCCCCTTCACTCACCTGGCTACCATGGGATTCTGCTTCTGCCTGAAAGAAAGAGGCATGTGTGGAGTTCACAGGTGTTTACAAGGAGACCGACCCAGGGAAACTGACCCTTAACCGTTCCCCCAGGGCTAGAGCCCTAACATTCACCTTTCAATCCCTGATAATCTGGCATGCTGCCCGGAATAGACCAAAGGCTCAAGGAATGTTTTAAGAATCAAATTGAAGCCCCAACCACTGCCTTCCCTATAGAATTCCCACCCTCTGGAGGGATCTCAATAGTAAAACACCCTGGAAAGAGTGGGTTAACTCACCCCCATTGAGGCCCACTATCAACTGACCAGCAAACAGGGAGGCAGGAAGGGGAAGTGCAGAGGAAGTAAACAGTGAGCATTGGAAGGGAAGAGTCTAGAATATTTTTACCGCCTGTGGAAATGCATTATTACTGTTGAGTCACAGAACATCAGAGCTGGAAAGACTGTCAAACCCGAGGCATCAGACCCACATTTTTCAAACAAAGAAATAGACCTGGGAGGTTGGAGTGACTGGTCTGCATCACAAAGATGGTTCCAGGCAGAAAGAACAAGGTCCAAAGTCTTTAAAAGGTAGACCGGAGTTCTTGTCAGTACGCCACAAATGCCCCTTCAGCCTCCAAAGTTTAATGTAATGTCTTCTAAATTCAAAAGGCTCTTTTGCCTCCTCCTTAGATCTCCCCACATTTTTGTCTGTCTTACACATAGGGGTACACATACCTTTCACACTTCCTTTCTGATCCACCAATTATTGTAAATAGTTACAATAAATACTCTCTGATCATGCCAATAGTCCCCGTTACCAACCTGGGTAGCCTCTCGCACACTCAATTCCCCCAGTGTGTTTGCGGTCTTTGGCCAACGATGTCTCATCTATTTCCGGCTGCATCTATTATCACTGTAATCCTCATCTGTGAAGATCCAGCATCTCCTTCTATGTGCCCATCAATCTTCCCCATGTGCTTTGTCATTTACACTTCGCCATATGCTCTGAATTTACAGTATTGTGTTCTGCAGCACCCTTCCTTCGTGAAGTCTGCTTCATTGTTTATACACACTCTCATTTCATATAATTTTATGTCACTGCCTTAGATATTTTTTTCCTTAGTGATTCTTCAATCTACCTGGCTTCACTTCTAAAGCGTTAAGAAATAAGAGCAGTTTCCCAAAGCTAAGGATGGAAAGAACACTAAAAGATATTCCCCTCTCCTCTAAATTCCCCGATCCTATCTCCACAAATAAGCAATAGTCCCTAGAAACCATTACAGTTTTCTTTAGTCACTGGAAATTGTATTTATTTCTCCAGTGTTCATTATATTTGTTCCAGCCTGTGGGTTGGGATTGTAATCTTACAACGGTGATATCTTTATTGAAGTGAAGTCCTGGAAACTACTGAATGGAGAGGTCAACATTCCTCTCCTACTTCAAGCCAATCACACACACATGGAATGAAGTCATTGATTGCCTATGCTGTGGAGCATTTGTTTTCTAGAGATTAAGGAAAGAAAAACATATTTTGAAACAGAACTAAAGGGTTGGCACATTGAAAAAGGTATTTAGTTATATGAAGAACCGAACTTCCAGTCTTGGGGACAAAACAATGAGAATGAAAAAATGAACGAGAGTTCCCAACATTTCCTCAGAGAGGACAAAATTCTGTCAAAGAAAGAGGGTCTTAACGAGAAGATGATCAAAGAAATCAGCCACACTGAGCCCGAACACTCTGACCTATCAGAGAGAAATCGGTCTATAAATGACCAGGAAGCCACTGACCAATTAGAAGAAATATGCATGCCAATAATAAGCATGAATAGAATCAGAATAGAGTCAGAAGTGGTCCAATGTAGGAAAGATGTCGATGAATAATAACAATGACAACAATAAAATCAAGATTCTGATAAGTTATCATCATCGTCATTATAAAGAGATAACACTACAACACCGTGTGCGACCATTGTTTTCAATGCCTTCCGTGCGTGAACGTAATGAGCCCTCACCCCAGCTCCATGAGGCAAGTGCCATCATTATCCCCATGAGGAGGAAACAGGCACAAAGAGGTTAAGTGTCTCACCCAAGTTCCCAACAGCTGGTATGTGGCAGCAGCGCCCCTGTGAAGCTCCCAGGCCTACCCTCCCTGCCCCCTTGACAAAGGTGCTCAAGTTTTAGCTGCATCAGAATCACCTGGAAAGGTCAGAGTTTCCGATTTCAGTAGGTTTGGGATGGAGCCCAAGAATCTGTGTATCTAACAGCTTGCAGGTGATGCTGCTGTTCCAGGAACACACACTGAAAACTACGCACTGGGATACACAGTTCAGATGATAGCAATAGCTTTCCCTCTTGCTGAAGACCCTTAGCCCTCATTTCCCCTGAGCATCCTAAAATAGCACTGTTGCACATAGGTACGGAAAACGTCTGGTTGTTCATTTTCAGAAATGTCCTATCTCCACCATCCTTATAGATGAGTGCCAACTACCCCGTGGGCCAGTGATAAATACTGATTTTTTAAAGCATTAAAGAATGATTTTTTTCCCCCTCCTAGTTAGTACAACACTGATTCCTTCTAAAAACTTAGTGTTCTGTTGAGTCAAACTTTGGGAGTTTTCAATTTGCCCGTCCTGATAAAAACTTCATTCTGTGTTCCCTGATGGGCAGAAAAATAACTCACTTCCATCTACAGAAAAATAGCTAATAACAAACTAGGGAGACGGCAGAGTTCCTCAGCCAAAGCTCGAGACATTATTCCACGTACCTTCACAGGGGTGGGGAGGCACTAAGTGATGAAATCCAAATCAAACCATAACTTTGGATTTCCAGATGCAAATTGCAATTTGAGGGGATCTGACTTTAAATCTCTATCGAAACAGTTTCCTGTTTGTAAGAAAAGTTGCTTAAAAAGCTTCTTTGGACATCAAGTATTTCTAACAAAATAGTCTTGGCATGATCTGTCTCTTAGCCATGGATCCCAAATACCTGGATTAAATTTCACTTTAAGGAACCATGGGTTTAACTAGTAAGTAGAAAAAGAAATGCTCGACAAGAATGTACTTGGGGTTCACTGAACTCAAGAAGTTTAAAAATAATTGAAAATAAAATCAGTGAGGCTTGGCTGTCCTTTCTTTGGATCCTGTGTCTGTGGCCACACAAATCTATGTGCTGGGACCTTTGGCTCTGGCCTCCCGCCATAGTCTTCCCTGCTCTTCAAAAGCAGTCTAAGACTTGCTTCAGTGCGGCTGGTCTGACTGTTCTTTATGAAGTCGTCAACTCCATCCATGTCAGCTGAGGACACGGTTGCCTGCCCAGGTGGCCTCAGAAATGGGCATGTCTACTGAAAACAAAGATGGTGGACAAAGTTGACTTTCAGCAGATTCCCAAAGGGTGGCTCTTGAGTTCTTATCTATTGGGGAAATGACTCTTTTCTTCTACAAACTCATTTTTCCCATCAGGCCATTGAGTACTGAGAATGTCTGGGAGTAATGACAGCTTCTGGGAAGCAGTGGAATCGGTCCTTCTTGTCGATAAGAATCTTAAGGATCTGAGGGGAAGCACCTGTCGAGATGATGGGAAATTTGCAATTGAGTTTCCTCTATCTTGCTCTGTATTTTGAAGTTAAGAACCTGGATCCCAACTGACAAAGTTAGGGTCATTGTTGGTTATTATAGCTGATTGTGGCTTCCAGTTATGCTGCTCTTCTCTGCTGGGTCCATCTATAAGGAATCCTTCCCTGGACCTGCCCTTGGGGGTGGAGGGTGGAGAATCTGTTTCCACCCTTTTGTGTCAGATGTAGTCATGTGACTGTGTTGGCCAATGGGGCATGAGCTGCAGTGACTCACGCCACACCTGAACAGAGGTGTCAGACTCCTGGCAGGGTCTCAGGTGGGTCTCAGATGGGCTGTTTCTTCTTCTGGGGAATGGGGAGGAGGAGGCACTGAAAGCCGAGCTGCAGCTGAGCCAAAGCTGACTTGCAACATGAGTGACAAAAAACTCTGGTTGCTTAAGCCACTGGATTCTTGGAAGTGATTGTTACTGAGGCAAAATCTAGTGAAAGCCTGACCACAAGGACACCCTTGCTACATGTTTTTGTGTCTTAGGATTATATGCCTGACCTAAAAGATACTGTATTTTAAACGAAATATGGAAAGTCTTGAAATACCCTAATGTAAACTCTGAATGTTGGTCTATGACTAAACACTGAATAGAAAAAGAAACTCAAATCTAACAAGATTCAAGTAGGAAGAAAGATCTGCCTGATCTCTAAGGACAACATAGGAAAGGCGAACAAATTCTCACTAAATTACTTCTAAATCAACATTTGAGTTTATCTTGACAAGACAGCTTTGCAGGGCGAGACAGAAGGGCCTTAGATGCTATCACTCTAATATTCTGTCGAACAGGAAGCCCTCAGTTAAGGTGATGAGAGACACACATTATCATTATATCCCTGACAACTTTCATTCGGGAAGGGGATACTTAAAAGGGAACAGGAACTTTCCAAAGCAATTACAGCATTTCATCCTTCTCTTTACCTTGTGAAGAAAGTATTTTCTCAATTTTCTAAGTGAGGAAACGAAGCTTAGAGATATAAGATAATTCACACATTTCGTAGAGTTAATCCATGGAGGGCCTTGTTGGCAAACCAGGTCTACCTGTCTCTATAGCTGTGTTCCTATCTGGCCACTGTACTCCTAGGTCATCAAATTCAACTCAAAAGAGCATCTCTACTCGTGATGAACTTTGGTGCAGCATAAGGTAAGTTCCTGCTCATTACATGTTAGTATCCGTTACAGAATAAGTTGTTATATTTGATTTATTGTTGATACCATGCTAGACATTATAGAGGTGCCATATATTACTTTAATTCTCACATCGATTCTGAAAGAGGTACTGCTACTGTTTGAGGATTCCAGGTTAGGAAACTATGATGCAGCACGAGGTTTGCTGGAGCCTGTACCCCATGCCTCTCATCTCTAATCCATGACTTCTCTAACTTCAGTGGGCGTCAGAATCACCCAGAGGCCTTGAAACAGGGCTGGGTCCCACCCAGAGTTTCTGATTCAGTAGGTCTAGAGTGGAGCCTGAGAATCTGCATTTCTAATGAATTCCCAGGTGACGCTGACCCTGCTGGTATCGAGACCACACTTGGAGAGCATGACCTGTGCTCTACTCCACTTAATGAATTATAAACATACGTAGGAAATTCATAAGCACATAAATTGGGTTGTCTCAAAGTTCAATCTCATTACCTTCAAACAAAAGACTTAGCCCTTTGGTGTAAGAAAGAAGAGAAAGTCAATGGGGTTAAACATACAAGTATGGTAGATGCCCGGTAGAGTTTTCAATTGCCGGAAGTGATCTAAGGGATAGAAGTTCAAGTATGTGATCGTGGGAAAAAATGAGAAATTTGGGGGGAAAGGAAAGCAACTGATTGAAAATTGCCCAAAAGTTTCATCCTTCGATGGTGGGTATCATCCTGGAGTTGGATTTCAGGGTTCACTGGCCAAGAACTCAGAGGCCTAAAGCATGAACCTGGCCTCTATGGCTGAGCGAGCTGGAGCTGAAGGGCGTTAGCAGTCCTTTGTTAAGGATTCTCCCAAGTGTGTGGTGCAGGCATTCCACAAATAAAAAGATTTGTACTCAGATAATTTTGGGAAGCTTTGCTTACCAAACACCCAAACAGCTTGCGGTCTGTACCCATTTGAGATGGATGCCTCATGGCTGTCTATTAAAGGGTCTGAGAAGTCCTGCTGAACTCTATCTGGCATTTATATAACATTTGAGAAGTGCTGATCTGGTCTAAGCTCTGCACTTTATATCTGGGGGAAAAGAGGATCAAAAAGTTGGGTGACTTGTTCAAGGTCACTGAGCTAGTGGCAGGATTTGGGGAGGAAGCAAGGCTTTGTGCTTCTCAATCCTTCTGACAGGCAGCTGTCTGTGTTTGTTGTCAGAAAATACCTTGAGATGAGCTGTCCTTCTCACTGGATACTGATGACAGGGGAGCAGAGAAGAGGGTGAACCCGCCCCCCCCCCCAACAACTGCAGCATCAGTACCACTTAGAAGCTCATTTGAAATGGCAATTCTTCAGTCTCACACTTCGGCTACTGAATCAGAAGCTTTGCAGGTGCTGCCCAAAACCTGTCTTAAAAAGAGCCCAACTTCTCCAAGGATTATGTGGCCAGAGCTTGTCAGTGATGGCTTGGTGGGTTGGAGAGGTCTTTCTTTTGGAAACCGATGAGTACTCCTTTAAAGACAAATCCCACATTTTGCATTGCATGTGAGTGTCTGATGATCCAATTTGCCTCTGCGGTCAAATATTTAGCCTTTTCCCTATGTTTCCATTCCATTATTATTGTTTCAAATTCCATAAGTACGAAAAAAAATCCTTTTCCATCTCTAAATGTGGTTTGCATAGTTATACCCTTTCTTCCTCAATGCAGGTTCTTTTTTTAAAAATTTTTTTCATTCCGTAGAACATCAACCTTTCTCTACGCGGCAAAAATAAGTTTAAACAGACGCAGGGTTCAACAGGAGACTCATTTTCCATTTTCCATGGCAAAGAATCTGAGCACTGGAATAAGGCAGAGGTATCATTTGCAGAATATTTTTGTAAAGACAGTTTAATTTCAAGCCCTTTATTTGTGAAAGAGCTGGCTAACCTAAATAAAACATTATACATCTGTCTGTTGTTACAAGTGACCAATTTCAGCCGAACGTTATTACTTAATAACAGCGAACTTTCCTGTAGAGTAAGAATGTGCAGCAGCTAAAATGGAAATTTCCTTTGGTGTACTGCCCTTCATCTCTCCGTGCCCCAACATGTGAAGAACTTGGGTAATAAGCATACTCTCCCCTCTAATCACAGCATGGCTTGGACATGCATTGTTGTGGAATGACTGGTAAAACAGGAAAATTTATGTCTGAGGGGAAGAAAAAAAAACCCAAGGCGAATTGCGTTGCGTTAGCCGCCCCAACGACACTGCCCCCGATTTTCTTTTCAGGGGACAGAGTTCTTTAACTAGCTCACGGACACTCGCTTACTATTCTTGTCTGGATTTGTTCAAACGTAACACAGAGAAGGTGACTCAACATTGTCCTCTTCAGATTTTAGATAAGGAGAAGAAAAGGCAGAGCTTTGGGATTGTCTGACCGTGACCTAGAATCATCAGAACGGAAGGCATCTGTCTTTGTAGACGGTGCTTGTAGAGGAACAAATATTTTATTTGGTGTATTCTGCTTAATAAAACTCAAACTGAGCGTAGCTGGAGCATTAAGAGAGGAAGAGAAACATGGGAAGCAAGCCAGGACGTTCGTTTTCTCTCACTTCATCTCCCTGCTTGAAAAGTCGCTTGAGACTAGAGCACTCTGTTATCACAACATATCATTATGTAATTTGCAAAATTTCAAGTTGATTTTCCCCTTAATAAATCTCTCACTCACCGAGACATCGAATCCACCACCTTTAGCCCCTCACATCTTGCTTTGCCGCACATCGGTAGTATTTTTTATTCTAATGAAGGCATAGAAATATAGAAAGAATATCACATTATAAATATACATACCGATTTCAGGCTGGCTTGTTTTTCCGGCTGCAAGCTGACGACTTTTTCTTCTGTTTAGAATTAATTTGGAATTGTTGGTCTCCCTCAGTTGGTGGTTAATGGCCTTTGGTGTGACTCACCTGGAGACAAATGTGGAATTCTTGTCCTTGGTGATTTCCATGCTCATTATTATCGTGATTAGAACCTCATCGCAGACAAAGGAAATTAGGACTTTTGCTTGATTTGGAACCAGGTTATTTAACAATGGGACAAGCGTCAAAAGGTTTTGAAATTCAGTTTCACTGTCGTTCTGAACCCTGACCACGTTCTCTGATAGAGAAACCGGCTATCACAGTATCTCAAGGGGACACCGTTTACACCCCAAATCTTGGATCTGTGGTCAGTTTACTTGAAGAACTGGTCATGTATCTGAGTTGTCCGCTGGTCCCAAAGTCGAAAACATAGATGCTTATGATCACTGAGTGATATTAAGAAAATCTCAAACCTCAAAATCCCTTCCCATTCAATCAAAGTCTTTGAGACTTTTGGAGGTTAATGAATCTCCATCAGTAAACAGTGTAAGGAGACACTTTCTAGCCATCCATAGTTCATTAGCTGGAGGACTACCGGCCCAGTTTTGGTGTTTTTAGGGTTGCTAGGTAAAATAGGAGATGCCCAGTCAAAACCAAATTTCGGGTGGACAACCAGTAATTTTCTAGTATAACTACACCCCATGCAATATTTGGTATATACTTATACTAAAAATTATTCATTTTTATCTAAAGTCCATATACATGTACTATATAGATATAGTATAAAGGAGACCTATATATTTTTTTAAAGGTATTATTGATTGATTTGTCAGAGAGAGAGTGCGCACAAGTAGGGGGAGCAGCAGGCAGAGGGAGAAGCAGGCTCCCCGCTGAGCAGAGAGCCCAACGCGGGACTCGATCCCAGGACCCTAGGATCACGACCAGAGCCAAAGGCAGATGTTTAATGGACTGAGCCACCCAGGGGTCCCAAGGAGAACTCTATTTTTATTTGCTAAATCTGGCATCCCTCGGGAAGAGCAAATGTATGCTCGTTAGTAGGTCAGAAGGTCAAAAGATGTAGAGACGGGGTTTCACGTACAGATGACATTCTTAGGAGGAAAACCACCCAGACTTTCCCAGTGCCGGGAACCCTGAAGACAAAGGTAATCACTGTGGGATGAGAGTGTGGCCATTTCACGCACGGCTCACCAGAGAGCTCAGAAAGCATAGCTAGCTAGTCAGTCTCATTTTTATCTTCCAGCTCGGGGTTCCTTGACCATTTTTGTGTTGTGGTCCTTCGGGTCGGACTGCCTTCTCAGAATGGGTTTAAATAGATAAAAATAAGCTCAAGAGGAGTACAAAAGACACCAGTAATAATAAAATGCACTCATTAAAGCATTAAAAAAAAAAAAACCAAAACTGGGCTTGTCTTTAAGCATAAATAACTAAGGGTGGGCATTTTGAAGGTGTGCGAGCTGAAAGCTTATTTCAAGGTGTCTGAAACACATGCGTTGTGAAGTGGAAAACCATGATTGCTGCTCTGACCAAGTCACAGTTGGGGCTGGTAGGATTGCAGTGTGTTCCCCATTCATAGTAGAAAAAAGGTATACATTTTAGTTAGAGGTGATTGACAACAAACTGCTCCACCCCCTGCCCCAGCCTAGGTCATGGACATGCCTGAATTCTGCCCCCGATCTCTCCAGGCTCCGTGGACCTGGGGGAAGCCCCGTTGTGAATGAGGCTCCAGAGTTCAGTGCCTTTGATCCCGTCAGAGAAATAAGGCCAGTGTCCTAAATCCTCCTTGCCTGATTGTAACATTTTTAGTGATCCTTGTTTCTCTTAGAGGAATAGCCGGGATCCCTAACAATTAGAACCACAGCTCGTTCTTTTCCAGTAGGACATCACTGCATGGCCCAGCGCTGGCAGTGACCATGCCACGGGGACTGGAACGACCGTACCCCTGGCGAGACAGCCCAACACCCCCTACTCAGAAGCAACGGTACACTTTCTTCTTCCATGGAAACAAAGGAGGAAAAGACAGCTCAGATACACACACCACCCTCTGTCTTTAGAGCCTGACACGTTGCACTTCTCAGAATTGTGAAGCTGGATTTTTACAGCAAATATACCGTTCAATCGCACCCAGCTTTATCTTGCTGTGATTTCCTCCTCATTCTTACCAGGAAGAAAGCAAGCTACTCATCTACAGAAGTAGTCATCCCGAGAACATTCCCCTTTGTGAATCCTCCAGCAGCCCTCACTGCTGACAGCACCGGTCCTACACACTTCTGCACAGCCAAGGACTCGAGGAAGCCGGGCTCTCTCTCCCTCTTTATCTTTGCTCCCTTCAGAATGTAGCCTGGGTGCATACTTGCCTTTTCCCTGTGCCCTCGATGCCCTCCGACCTCCTTGTCTTGCACATGCCATTCCTTCCTAGAGGTCCTCATTCCCCTTCTCCATTAACTTCCACCTCTGAATATTATGTCCGCTGTACTTGAAAAAACAAAAAATAAAACACAAGCCCTTCTTCAGAAGCATCCTAAAGGTTAAGAGTACAGAGTCCTGCTTCTGTTAATAGTAGCTGTGTGACTTTTGACAACTTACTTAACCCCTCTGTGCCTCAGTTTCTCACCTGCAGAATAGTGACAATAAGAACTCCTACACACGATAGGGTGGTGTGACGTTATAATACACAGAGCACCACGAAGCTGTCTGCTCACGCTAATTATTATATAAGCGCTATTATCATTATGTGTTTGCAAGAAACAAAACATACAAAATTTGACTTACCAAAAGGAATTCTGTTTAACAAACATAACAGCAGAGGGTTAATATTTTGGTTATAGAAATTCTTGCAAGTTAATAAAAAAAACAATGCCCCTCAAACAGCAACCTTTATAAACATACACCTCAAAAAAATTAAAAAGCTGAAAACTCTGAAGATACTTCGACAGTGTTTGTTCGTTCATTTGCACACCGAGAGATTACTGAGCACCTGTTATGTGCTGAGCCCTGCACTGGGTACTGGGACTCCAGCAGTGAATAAGACTAGTTTGGTCCTTGCTTTTCTGTGGTTTATAGTAGAACAGGGAAGGGAGGTATTAAATAAATTATTAGATGAATTTTTAAAGATATTTGTGGAAAGAATTAGGGAGAAATTCAAGAGTGAATGAGAGAATAGAACATGGGGCGTTTAATACATCCTAGTCTGCGGTCCCAGGAAGGCATTAAGGTGGAGACATAAAGAATGTGGAGCACCAGGCAGGTAAGGAGGTGGGCTAGGAGTGAGAAGAGTGTCCTGGGCACAGGGACACATGGCGTTTGCCAAGGCCCCAGGCAGCACGGAGTTCCCGCCTTCCAGGAAGTAGGGAAGGGCATCGAGTAGGGGGAGTAGAGCAGGGTCAGGCAAGAGCTTGGGGCAAAGCCACACCATGCAGGGCTTGGGGGGCTCCTTGAGGACCGTCACCCTTGCCCTAGGGGAACGAGAAGCATCTCAGTGTTTCAACCAAGGAAGAGAGGATCAGACTTGCTTTTAAAGTCATCATTTCTGGGACTTCTGGGTGGCTCGGTCAGTTAAGTGTCTGCCTTCAGCTCGGGTCATGATCCTAGGGTCCTGGGATCAAGTCCCACATCGGGCTCCTTTCAGGGGAGCCTGCTTCTCCCTCTGCCTGCTGCTCCCCCTGCTTATGTGCTCTCTCTCTCTCTCTCTCTGACAAATAAATAAATAAAATCTTAAAAATAATAAAGTCATCATTTCTGGCACAACATGCAGAATGAAGTGGAAGGAGGCAAGCACAGATGCTGGAAGTCTAGTTAGCAGGTGCTTTCAGCAATCCAAACTCTTAAGTCCCGATGCACGCACAAGGACAGCATCAGTGGACTGAGAGGAGTCAGGGGCTCTGGGTGTCCTGTTCCAGATAGTCAATAGATGCCTCTAACAGGTGGGGTGGCAGGTGAGGTCTCAAAAATAGCTCCTGACCTCCTGGCATGAAAATGAGGTGGATGGGACAGAGGTGACGGGTTAAAGTAAACGTATTGATTCAGAGGACACTGGATCTCATTC
The DNA here is from genome assembly GCF_023065955.2 of Ursus arctos. Classification (NCBI taxonomy): domain Eukaryota; kingdom Metazoa; phylum Chordata; class Mammalia; order Carnivora; family Ursidae; genus Ursus; species Ursus arctos. The sequence continues at coordinate 88,012,348 of NW_026623056.1, read as the reverse complement.
TGGAATTTAATAATCATTCATATGTTCTCAGGTCCCATCTCAGAACACTGATATTCTATGTGTGTGCAGCCCACTCTGGCACACAATCTCGGTACAGAAGGAGGACCCAGCCCCGCCAGAGGTGAGGTCTGCGGGAGAGCTCTGGGGGAAGCATAGGACAAATGTACGCAGAGATAAGACCTGGGGTCTGGGCTGATGTTCAGAGGAGAGGGCTGGACAGGAGGGCCGCCTTTATGCTGACGCCTGCAGACGGAATTGGAAACACGTAAGTGGATGAGATTCTCCCAGACGAGGAGTGTGGGAGAGGCAGTCCCAGTCTGAGCCTTGGGCAGCCCCGGCGGCTGGCAGAGTAGGAGACCCGGGGCCACGGGGCCACGAAACACAGCTTGTCATTGGTCGGGTCATCAGAGATTTGTAAGGACATGTCAACAGTCCATACTGACGAGGTTGCCGAGATGAATGGATGAAAGGCTTCATATACGGCTTCCAAGGGCGTCATTTGCCCGCTTTTTCTGGTACCAACTGACAATACGTTCAAAGTTTAAAACTATTTATTTACACTGTTCGACCCAGTGACTTTACTTCTAAGAATTAATAAGCAGTGTGCGTTGGGATTATGTACAAGAATGCCTTCCATGTTAGTTATAATGTTGAAACATTCAAATCAACCCGCATCGCCAGTAAGGCAGAAATGATCTTAAATTTATAAAATATTTGTAATCTGAAATATTGTGCAGGCTTTAAAAACCATGGCACAGATGCTAACCATGTTGGATTAAAAACATGTATTTGAAATCACTTAAAAAATAAAAAATAAAAAAATAAAAACATGTATTTGATAAACCTGGACATACAGTGTGTTTGCTCCGTGTTCCCTCTCTAGGTAAGATTAAAATGAAATGCCTCTAAAATGTTAATAGCAGTTATCTCTTCAAAGGAAAACAAAATTAGGAAGGTTTTTCAACCACACTTTCCATTTTTATGCAGTTAATCTGAAAATTCAATTTCCCTAGTACAGACCATTCCCAAACATTCCAGATTTTACTGTAAATGAGAAATACTTACTGTGCCCTACTGAGAAACTTTCCACACACCGCTGTGGCCAAACCGTATGAAATAATTTATGTTCAGAGACGTTTAGATCGCACAACTCCAAGAACCCAGTGTTCAGTAAGTGTTCAGGGTTGTTATTTCATGTCAACTTAAGGCTTCCTTTAATTGAGTGAATTAGAAGAGTTTGCATTTCACTCAAGAGGCATGCTGATAATGCGGGTCCCTTTAGCCCTAATTCCTGGCAACCTCCTATTCATCCCGCAAGGCCCAGCTCAAACACCACCTCCTTCAGCTTCCAGGGAGAGTTCCTCTTGCTCCTTTCTTCTGCTTTTTGCAAGTTGTTCCTGCCTCACGATGACGTTTAAATGTTGCTCTACTGATGCATTTATGAGCTGATTCTCCTTAAACCCGGCTCAGCGTTAATTCATCTTTTAACCCTAATGCCAACACAAGTCCTGCCACATGCAGGGACCCTGACTGAGGGAAGAACAGGGCAAAGATGTCACGCAAGTGAACTCCCAGCTGTCCAGATTTAGTAACCGGCGAAGCTCGTTTAAAGATATGCGAACTGACGTCGTAGGTCAGAGGGGAGGCCAGTCCAGAGCCAGGCACCTCGGAAAGGAGAGGGTACAAGTACGCCATTGACTTGAATCACCGAACTAGAAATGAAGGTTTAGACTTTCTATTTTGAGTCGTAGCTCAAAGAATATCCTACAGGATCCTGCCTTGAAGAGAAAATGGGTTTTATATTTCTCACACTGATGCAATTGACAAGCACGAGAGGCATCAATATATCCGACTTAGCCTAACAAATTACCTTCTATGGTTTCATGTTCCATGAGGCTCCAAGCACACTGGCCATCGTATATAAAAGGCTGTAAGATCCCTTTCAGCAATAGCTCTCTGTTTGCTTCCTGAGAACGGGAGTCTCTGACGTTTTGTGTCTCAGGAATCCAAGAGCAAGGAAGGCATAGAAGTACTCAAATTGAGTTTCCACTTCATCCTTTTCAGTGTTTATATGTTGCGTATATTTTAAAATGTACATAATATATTATTACAGGACAAAAAGTGTGTGCATCATGCCTGCAGGTCCCAAAGTGTCCGTGTGAGTGTGTGTGTGTGTGTGTGTGTGTGTGTGTGTGTGTGTAGGGGGACGGTTCATTTTTCAATCCTTTGCTTTAGACCAGTGCTTATTAAACCTTAATGTGCAGACAGATTCCCTGGGGCTCCTGTTAAAATACAGATTCTGATTCAGAAGTTCTGGGCTGAGGTCCGAGAATTTGCATTTCTAACAAGCTCCCCAGCGACGAGGTGGCTATACTTGGGGTTGCAATCAGCGTTTTGCAACCACAGTTCCTCATCGGAATGACACAACACAGAACACAGAAAATGATTTCGGGGACTGAGTTGTCTCCCATGGATGGCCATCACCAGCTGTGGGGGCCAGGAAGGCTGATTTCTCTCACACGCCTCTGTTGTGCAAAGAGCTTTACCTATAGGAGAAAGTTCAAGGTCACTAGCTGACCTCATTTAAAAAAAAAAGAGAACATTAAAAAGCATCGTAAGCCAGCCTCGTAGTCAGTGACTGTTTTCCTGTGTTGGCTTATATTAGGAAACCTCCTTTACGAGAAGCAGAGCTAGAAACCAATGCCTTGACCACTCCTATCTTGGTAAGTCGAAGAAGGCTAAGCCAGAAGTTTCTGACTAGTAAGAGCTACTTCCACACACACTCACCCCGATGGGACCCTGGTGTTAGTGGGTTACAAACACTCTTTGTCCAAAGGAAGAGGAGAAAAATACATATAGTGCTCAATGAATATTTGCAAGTGAAAACACACACACACACTCATTATTGAGAAAATGATTCTCTTAATTCGCAAAGTCTACCCGGCCATTCATGGTGGTGTGTCCCAGTTCAACCTTCAAAAGACTACTTTGGTCTAATTTGAACCACATGCCTTAGCTTAATTTCTGAGCCACCTTGTGCTCGGCAACCGTGGTTGTGAACCCATTTTCAAGTATCTGCATCTTCTGTACTGTGTGGCTGGTGTCAGGGAAAAGTGACATGTGATGAAGACGATGCTTCCTCTGAGTCTAGGCCCACACCCCACAGACATAATGCAGCCCAGCGGGACTCAGACTCGAACACCCCGACGCCTGGGAGCACGTGTTCAGGACTAACAAGGATGGTGGAGAGGACGAAAGAGGAAGTTCTAAGGGGCAACGACATTGGCCACTTGACATGAGTTGCCCCTGAATTACACCTAGTTTGGCCAATTCCTAATGTTCTATCTTGGATCTGTCTTCAGCCCTATTTTCCAGGAGAGAGCCCATCTTCAGAGGCTGGAACTGGGAACGGGACGCTGGTTGTGAAGCCCAGACACAGCACCCTTGTGCCCCCTGTGCCATCTTTTGTCTCCTCCGATCACTGGTAAATAACCCTCATGGAACGAGAAAGGCCACATCGCTGTCTTTGGATTGTGGGGAGGGACAAAAAGTTCGGCTTGGGAGAACGCCTTGCATCACACAGCCAAGCTGGGAATAACCCTAGTTTATCTCAATGTCCTTGAAGCTGCCCCCTCCCTTCTCACCTCTAGCACCTCGGTTTAGAGGCACATACTCTCTTTCTTTGGCGACCACAGCAGGCTCATAACCAGGTCCCTGTCTCCAGTGGCCACCCCTCTAAGTCATTCCCCGTGGTCCAGCCTCGTGATCTCCCGAAAGCACTCCTCCACTGCCCAGCTCAGGGGCCCGGGTTGTCTACAAACCAAGACCTGAGCTCCTGACCTTCTGCACATGCACGCATGCCCTTCAAGAGCTGAGCGCCTACGTCGGCCTTGGTACCAGCGGCGCCACAGCCCGCGCCAGCCGTGCTGAATGACTCACTGTTGCCCCAGTGGGCCGGTCCTCTGTTGACCGATTTGATGCTTCCAGACATGCCAGGCCACCTGCTAGAAAGCTCTCTCCCTTTCCTCGCCTGCTTTCTCATATCTATTCGAGACACTGCTCCTTCTGGGCAGGTGTTTGCCCTGTTCTCACGGTTCCGTGATTTCCTTGTACGCTCCCCGGTCGGTCCCTGTGCTTCTGTCTCTCGGAATATCTACCTCGGTATGGTGGAACTGTTTGCTTCCTTCTGTATATCTCACCGCAATGACACTTATCAAATTATCAACAACCACTAGCCGCGAACATACACGTGACCAGCACTACTTAACTCCCAACGGCAGAGTAGCTCGGGAACTCCGGTAAAAATAAGGGGCTCGGACAAGTTAGAAAGTTCGCCTAAGGCCACACAACTCGTCAGTAGTGGTGACAGTATTTAGATCCTGGTCTGACTCAAAATCCAGCTCATTGTGCGTCGCACTCCATTGTCCCTCATTGGAACAAAAGCTGTCATACCTTATATCACATGTGCTGATGCCAAGGTTCCAGGAGGGGCTTGATGTTGATGAATGAATGAATGAATGAATGAATGAATGAATGATGGAAGCAAAGGCAGCTTAGAGTCTGGCAGTTCTAGAAAAGCAGCCACGGGTCTCAAAGTGAACACTCCTGGGTACTGGTGTATTGACGAACGGAGTGGACAAAGAGTTACTGTGCCTCTCGGTCCCCTGTACCACACAGCCCCGCTCACTGGCGGAAGACGCAGGAGCGATCCCACCTACGATGTCGGCCTTCTCTGGAAACACGCTGTGCTGAGGGCAGCGCCCCCACCCCGAAGTGCTGCTACCCTTGTGTCCTTTCTGGGAGTGGCTCCACAGTCTCCCAAGCCCGATGCCAGTCCACCTCCCTTCCCCCCTCCTTCATAACCACAACACAAGGTCTTTAGTTCTGCCTCCAGGATAAGCCCTGTTTCCATCCCCGGCTCCACTGCCCTTTCAAGGCTTTACCCTGCCCCCTGCGTCCCTGGCCTCCTTTTGGCCCCTCTTCACTCTGGCTCCCTCTTAGTGCCGATCTCCCTTTCAAAAATGAGAATTTGTCTATGTCAGTTCCCTGTGTCAGCCCTCGAACTGTTTTTCGTTTCTTGCTGATAAAATTTAAGCTTTTTACCCAATGTCCGAGTATTCCAAGTGAGAACCCCTGGCTACCATTTTGGTGACATCTCTGGATGTTCTCTCCATCGTCCCTGCTTCCATGATGACGAACTGTTGTCCCTTCTCTGCACACTGCATGCTGCCCCAAGCTTTTCTACTTGCCTTTGGCTTCCCAGCGTCTCAGCTGCCCGAGAAGCCCATCCTCGCGCCAGATCCCCCAGCTGAAGCCCCATGGTTCACCCGGCTAACTCCTCCCACTGAGGCTTCATTGAAGACCCTGTCTCTCCTTCACCACTCTAACACGTGCTGGTAGTACCCCACTCCAGCATCATGACTTTCTCTTAATGCATCCATCACCCTTCTGGATGGTGAGTTCTTTGAGAGCAGGGATTGAGCCACATTCATCTTTGTACCCAGAGTAACACAGTCCCTGACATACAGTAAGTGCTCAAAAAACTTTTTTTGATGACTTATACTGACCACTTTATAAATGAGTCACAAACGAATCAAAAAAATGGATTAATAATCCATCTATAAATTAAAGAATGAAGGTCAAAGACATGACCCAAAACACGTGGCTGTTTCAACCCATTTATCAGTACACGTGATGTTTTCTGAATTCCTTCTTTGAAGTGACTTATAGTTACACATTGTTCTACTTCTATGGGAAGTGAGTTTCCACCGTGCTACAATTCTCTGGGTTAAGGAACACTTCCCTTTGTCTGTCCTGACTCAGATGCTCCCGGAAGCTGGGCTGACCACTTCGGCTTCCTCCGCTGATGACCCTTACGCTGTGATTCACGGGTGTCCTCAAAGAGTACGTGGGGGTTCAGATATGGCTCTTCTCCCCGAGGATGCCTTCCTTTTTAGGGAATGATTAATCATACCTGTAGTTACTCAAGGGCTCAGAGGTTTCCACGAAAGAAGTGTAATGACTTTCACATGTCCTCTGTTTCCTCCCTTATTTACCCCACCCACCCCATACACACACATGCACACACACACACACATTCACACACACACACACACACACACACACACACGCCTGAAAATTGCTGCCGAATCCTATTTGCCTTCATTAACTTGGTGACCATTGTAGCAGATTTCTCAATAATATCTTTAAGAGGCCCGAGGACTTAAGTTGAAGACTGTGGTAAGGTCAGAAGGAAAGGAGGGAAGGCTCATTGGACCCATAGGGTGGGCGGCAGCTGTTTCTTCTAATCTCCTCCAGTTCTTCCCTTTATCCATTAAACCATCACATTTGATCTCTAGGATTTACTTATTAAAACCAAAGGAGCTGGGGCGCCTGGGTGGCACAGCGGTTAAGCGTCTGCCTTCGGCTCAGGGCGTGATCCCGGCGTTATGGGATCGAGCCCCACATCAGGCTCTTCTTCTATGAGCCTGCTTCTTCCTCTCCCACTCCCCCTGCTTGTGTTCCCTCTCTCACTGGCTGTCTCTTTCTGTCGAATAAATAAATAAATAAATCTTTAAAAAAATATAAAAAAATAAATAAATAAAACCAAAGGAGCTAAGTATTAATTTTGGGTAGACCATTACCCCCTTCTAGGTCATGAGAAATGGGACCTTGTTTCTAGTGCTATTCCTATTACTATTTTAAATAAACTATGGAAAGGAAGATTGAAGAAAACTGTAAAACTCACACATAGCCTAGGATTAAAAATGATGACATGGCTTTTAAACTCCAGTGCGACAACACCTCCATCCCGGCCACTATTTCCTGGAAGCTGTTACTATCCCCCAATGATGCCTAATCACCAGCATGTCATTCACTCACTCACTCGTTTACTCACTCACTTATTTAGGAAACAGTTAACATATTATAAGAAAATGCGATCTTATGGCTGGTCTTGGTCCTCAAATTATACCATCTATAGAGGAGATGACATATACGTGAACTGTTATAACACCAAGCAGAATAGAATCCTTTATGGCTAACCGTTATCTTGTGGACACTTACAGACTTCTATCATAAAACTTATGTTATTTACTGGCTCATGTGTTTCTCCTATCCCACAAGACTGTAAGCCACATAAAGACAGGGACTTTGTCTTATTCTAATACTCTATGTTGTCCTTATCTAACTTTTCAGTGTCTCCCCAGCTGACATGAATGAATGTAATATATAGAAACATACAGAAACTTCCAGGAAAGGATTGATTCTTTCCATCTGAAAGAGTCACAGAAGTCTTCATGCATTTTCTGTAGGAAGAGGAAATAGAAGAGAGGGAATTGTCTGTGAGGGGAATTGCCCAGGCAAAAGCATGATGCGGTGACAAAGTACTTTCCTGAGTACGTTCGTTTGATTGGATCATAGGTTATATCAATAATTCTCAACAGTGGCCGAATCTAGGAAACATCTGGGGAAATTTTGAAGGGCCCTCCTACCTTGGCTTCCCCACATATCAATTGCATTAGAATCTCTCATTAGGAGGAGGGAAAGGAGGGACGTATTATTTGGAGCCCGAGTTTTGGCACTTTTTCAAAATTCCCTCGTTTCTTCTAATGTGTATTGATGGTTGAGAATCTCTGTGGTACTTCAAGAAAGTTAGTGTGAGGCTAGATTAAAAGCTACACTGGCAATAGATTTTAAAAGGCCATGGAAATCAAACTGAAGAGTTTGAACAGGTAAACAGAAGTCAGGCTCATGTAGCAAGACAGACGGGGACGGGACAAGAGCTCCACAGAGATCATTCGCGATGCTGTTAAATTCACGTAAGCAATGCATGAACTCAAGGGCACCACCACCTTGGCTTCCTAACAGGTGAAACTCACACAACTATTAGATGCCGAGTGGTGGCAGGGGAACTGGAGCCGATAGGTCTCTGGGGTTTGGTCCCTGGGTGAGGAGGAAGACTTACACAAAAAGCGGAGAGTATTGAAGACAACATGGTGAGGTTGATTCTCATCACGTTTGCATCGAGGTGCTCATCTCTAGGAAATAAATTTGGGGCTAGTGATGAAGATTTGGGAATCACTGCACAAGGAGCAGACGTTAGCCACATGAGTCCATGAGATCTGTATTAAAGAAAAATACCAAGAGCAGAAGGCCGCTGAAGACAGTCTTGGAAACTGGCTGCACTGGGGAGAAGGAGAGGGGACTTGCCGGCAAAGCAGCTGGAGAAAGAGCAGCCAGATGGTTGGACAGCCATGTAAGTTTGTCAGAGTGGACAACTAAGGAAATGAGATGTCAGGAAAAAGGACATGATCTAGAGGTCAAAGATTTGAGGGTGGACAGGAGACACTGAAGCTCCCAGGGGTTAAGTCCTAGAAAGGAGGGGGAAACCTGTTTCCCTAAGACAGGAGGGAAAGAGGAAAGGTTATACCCACTGCACATGTATTTATTGAGCACCTACTATTTTCCAGACTATTCCAGACACGGGGGATGCCAGTGTACAAACCAAATGCTTATTCTTGTGAAGCTTCTGTTCTGGTTGAACGGAAGGGGAAGAGAGATAAGAAAAGCTATAGAAAAATATGAAGCAGTAGAGGATGAAACTTGATGAACTGTGCTCTTAGTCCAGGGAATGATGATATGATCCTCTGGGGTAAGATGAGCAGGGCTGAAGGACGTGGAAGGATCTGGGCTGGCTCCCGAGAAGCCAGGAGAGCAGACAAGAGATGAAGAAAGGTGTTCAACCAGCTGCCGGGCCCATGAGCCCCTCACACAGGAAATGGTCTCTCGGGTGCACCTGCTATGGCGTTGCGGGTACTGTGCAGCCTGGGAGCCCTGGCTGGGTATGGAAGAGGGGAGGTGCCCAGAACTGGGGACTGGCAAGGCCTCCGCGGTAAAAGGTTACCGGGCCTTGGGATTACAAATACCACGTTGGAGACATAAACATCTGAAAACCACAGAATGTAAATGGTTAAGGTCACAGCACACTCATCAGCTCGTGGGATTCGTATGGTAATTGAGCACATTAAGAAGCCTACTAACTCTGCTATTGAGTTTTAGAAGGGCTATAATTTAGTATTGCCAGCTATCAATTAGGCCTGTTTTCCTCATCTGTAAAATGAGAGGGTTGGACGAAATGGCCTCCAAGCTCTCTTCAGCATGGGCAGAGCTGAACGTCAGAGCGCACGCAAAATTCTGAAACTGCGCTTACTTTTTAACGTGTGCAAGGAGTGTGTCTCTGTTGGTGCTCAACAACACAGCTGCAGGGCTAACACAGCTCCGCGCTAACTGAGCCCTTGGTCTGATGGACCATCTTGGTTTTAAAAATACATTGCCTCGTGAAAATACACAACCTAAATTCTGGTGGGAGAGATCTCAGGTGTCACGGGTAATTGATAAGTTATTCATAGGACATCGGAACAGACTGACTAGAAAGTTATTAGAGATGAATAGGTTCTAATATTTGCAAGAAATTGCAAATTTCTGGGGAAATTGCTTTGTTAATATCGGAGAAAAGGAAACACTGGTTAAAAGATACCAAGAAGGAAGGAAGGAAGGAAGGAAGGAAGGAAGGAAGGAAGGAAGGAAGGGAGGAGGGAAGGGAGAGAGGGAAGGAAGAAAAGAAAAGGTGCTTTTCAGTATTAGAATGAATAGCTAGGGATATTAAATACAGTTATACACAAGTGAGTCGTCTCTCAGAGCTAAGACGGATCTGTAGCAATATACGTAGGATCTTTCTCACTCTCAAAAATTGTGGATAAGAGTTATTCAGCCTTAAGTAGGTCCTAAAAGCCCAGGGTAAAATGTGATCCACCGGACAGGCAGTAAGGATAACTAGGTTACTAGCTAGCTACTGTCACTTAATATTTTAAGCATCTTATCACTTTTCACATGTAATGTGGTTTGTGGATAATATGATACATGATATTGAAAGAAACAAACCCAAGAATGTGTTTGTTCACACAGCTGCCTTTGTCACATACCGTGTCACTGAGATCAAGATCTTTAAGGCTCGAGACTCAGCAGTAATTCTGCAAGTTATTTATTTGTAAATTTAATCTGAATTAAGAGCTAATTGCTATTTTCAGAAGCATGCTTGATGCATTACTAACAGTTTTATACCCAAAGCCTTTGTTTATGTAAGTAAACTGGGGTTTCAGTCTTTACAGTATAGAATACAAGTATTACTCACTCTTTTCCCTAAAAAAGTTAATGCTGTATTTTATTTGCAATCTCATAGCATCGTACTAATCCATATTTAAACACTAGAAATTTCAAAAGTGGAAGTTTTCTTCAAATCAGTAAGATCCATACTGGTGGAAATGAAATAGAATAGAGAGTAGGGAAAACATCATGCCTGAGGTCAAGATGAATCATTTTGGTTGGACCTTCCAGAAATTCCCTGGTCTTTTGAGGTTTGGGTGTTTTATTTTTCCCTTCCTTCTGTACCACCCTGGGTGACCAGTGGGAAGCACTCTGGGGATCTTACCTCACTCGAGTCCAGGTGCTGGGGCCCAGCTCAACTGAAGGTCCCGGAGCTCCAGGGTGGTAATGACGGGACCTGGCTCTGCAGGAAAGAATCCTGGGCCTCCCAGAGGGCATGTGCTGTCCAGAACTTATGCTCCATGCTCACGTGGTAGCTGAGAGAATGGGCGGGAACCTGCCCTCTACCCCAGGAGGCAGAAGCTGGGCTTTTAAGCCGTCCTCACCCACTTCCCGTGGTGGATGAACAGCAGAGCCCTTGGGCCACAAGGACTTCCAGCACAGGACTTTAGTTTTTATGGGTAAATGACAGCCCCTTCACCAAAAAAAGGTATCTGTATCTGATTTTTTTAAAAGCTATCTGGCCACAGGAACTGCCAAGCAGAACTACCACGTGTACGGCAGGACGGCATTTTCTCAGTCTTCACAGGTGCTGGGGGGCACTAGAAATTCCTTCTCCCTCTTGAATTCTTTCCGAAGGCTCTGGAACGTTGGACAATTATCTGATCCAGAATCACATTTTAGGGGACGCCTGGGGGCTCAGTAGGTGAAGTGTCTGCCTTGCCCTCGGCTCAGGTCATGATCTCAGGGTCCTGGGACTGAGCCCCGTGTTGGGCTTCCTGCTCGGCGGGGAGTCTCCTTCTCTCTCTCCCACTGCCCTTCCCCCCATTTGAGCTCTCTCTCAAATAAATAAATGAAATCTAAAACAACAACAACAACATGAATCACATTTTAGTAGCTCTCCAAGCTGTCATGGGCCTCACACTCCGTCATGGGCCCGATTCTGGTCCCAGGTCACAGGTTTTATGGTTTGTTTTTAAAACACCAGGCTACGAAGCAGCCCGTTGTGGTGGATAATTATGATAAACGAATGGGAACACACTAGAAAGTTCCCTGACATTGGATGGATCTCATGCACCTTCGTTGCCCATGACCCCCACATGCACTTCCACAGATGTTTCTTCTCTGCCAATCTGCTCCCATAACGACCTCTGGACAGGATGTGGACTATCTGCATGAAATAATAATGGCCAGGCCCGCAGCCAGGGTGTGGACGATTACACTGTGCAAGCAGTGTAGCCCACAGCCTCACTGCTTTCCCACTAGAGAAATACCGAACGGTGCTCACCTCAGTCCTCAGGGGTTTTCCTTATAGGACCACCCTTAGGAATGACAGTTCAGGGAAGAAACTACTGAGAAATGTCAACAGTCTAGGGACAGTAGGGATGGTTCACCTGTGTTAAACCTGTCTTCTCTCTCTCTGTACACACACACACACACACACTCACACGTTCTGGTCCAATTTACAGATTTTTGTCACCTTCCCTTGATTTTGACAAAATTGGATGAATCACCATGTATTCATTTATTATCATCCCATGCTCAGCTTTGTCTTGAGCATTTTGGTGCTAGGGAAGCAACATGACAGAGTGGAAAGGTATAGGGTTGGAGCCAGACAGACTTGGGTTCAAATCTCAGGTCTTCTGATACCACAGTGTTGGGGGTGGGCAAGTCCTTAAAGTCTGAAAGCTTGTGCCAAGACCCACCTGACGGGCGCATCCTGAGGACGGAAAATGCCCCGTGGAAGATACTTGGGCTGGTGACTTGGGACAAGCATCCAGTCTTCCTGATTTTCAGCATCCTCCTTTCAAAAAAGGGAGATAAAAGAGCTCGCCTCGCATGAGGCTAGGATCACAGAGAGCTGGCTGAATGCACCCAGTGCAGAGTGCAAAGCAGGACTTTGAGGACGGTAGCTGCTTGTCACCTGGTCAAATGTGATGCCCACCCCCGCACCCCGACCCTGCCGTCAGGGGCTTGTCATCTGATTGGGGTGGGGGGCAACACCTGCATTGAACAAATGCACACCCAGGGACCCAATATATGAAAAGGTCTTCATGGCACAGACACATTCTGGATCTGGATCTGCCCAGAGAAAAGGAAATTCAGGGAGACTGGAAGCGGTGAGGCTCCATGGAAAGGGAAGCTGAGCCGAACGGGCCTTGAAGGAAGGGTGTTGAAGGTGGATGACAAGACTGGGAGGATAAGGAAAGATGTGCTGCTTTGAGGAAGGAGACCACACAGGCAAAGGCAACAGGTGAGGACGAATCCAGAGCAACCGAGCAGGGGTCCTTGGTAAGGGAAGGTGGGGGAGGAGCGTGAGAACCTGAGCTCAGGGATGGAGGATGCCGGCTAACAGGTACCCTCGTTGATGCTTATGATCATCAGGGTCCATAAATCCAAGCAAGACCACTCCTAACTGCAAACATCCCCGACTCCCAGGGACACCTGGTGTGTTGGTGCCAAACTTCCTCTGTCGCCTTTTCCCTGATTTTAGAGAGCACTGTGGTTACTTTCCATACCAGCCTGTGCAGTATGTACTCAATTTATAGTTTACAGGGATTTCTCACACACCCATGTATGTTTTCCACTGAAGTCTGTACTTTTTCCTAGACCCACCCGAATTCCAGAGCATGGTTCATTTGTATGCCAAGTTCATAGTATTTCTCTTTGTCACTCTCCTCTCCTTATAAAACCTAGGGGAAAGTTACCTTTTTAATGTGTTGCTATGTGTTTTTGACAACAACAAAAAGAAGCGTGTCAAAAAATAATTACAAGGGTAATTTCTGATTGAATTTACATTGAGAACAACCCAGTAAATCAGCTTCTGCCAAATCAAAATCGTGTTCATCCCAGTTTGAGTAGCTATAGGAGTAGAATCCCTTTTATAAGTAAAAGAATAATAAAAAATCTGTTTGAAGATTTTGTAAGGGTAGTGACCTAGACTCTGGAATTCTGAGTTCCTTTATAAAGTCGGGTTTTTTTTTAAGATTTTATTTATTTATGTGACAGAGAGACAGCCAGCGAGAGAGGGAACACAAGCAGGGGGAATGGGAGAGGAAGAAGCAGGCTCACAGCGGAGGAGCCTGATGTGGGGCTCGATCCCATAACGCCGGGATCACGCCCTGAGCCGAAGGCAGACGCTTAACCGCTGTGCCACCCAGGCGCCCCTATAAAGTCAGTTTTTAAAACACAGGACTGTATAAAAAGGGAATTAAGTCCCTAAGGAGGAAAGTAAGCTCGTCCCGGTCATTTGGAGAATGCTTGCTATCTGTTGATTCCTAGAAGACACAAGAGCCTTCCCGACACTTTCACAGAGAGCATCTCATTTAACTCCCCGGTATCCCTGTGGCAGGAATTCCTCCCAGTTTACAGATAAGAATCTGAGAAGTCAGATAACTGGCGGAGGATCACACAGCCCTCTAATCTAGGGCTTCTGCCTCCAAATCTACCCTTTTACTCTCCAGCCACCTTAAGGAGAAGCCTCTGTTCACCTTGGGCTGGGGCAGGGGGCGGCGGGGATGCTGAGAAATCCATGCGGGAGGTGGGGACCTTGAATGGAAACAGAAGGAATCAGTATCCCTTGATTGATGGCTTCCCATGTGCCCCCAAATGTGCAAAGACACCGGGGCTCAGAGCGTCAGTGAGCCTTACCCAAGGGCTCTGTGGCTGGGAATCTGCATGCCTGGAATTTACATCTGGGAATGTCGGCTTCCAAAGTCCAAAGTCTCTCGTCATGAGCTCAGCCTGCCTCTCTTAACAACTACCAGCCTGGGGCTTGTTCTCGCTCATCTTCTGTTTCTGTAGGGCTTCAAGAACTCTTATCACATATGTATGTTCTCCTATCCAGAAGTTTCCAAAATATTCCTCACTTGACTTTTGCTAAGAAAACGAAAGCTTCCATTCTTTTAATCCCCCTATATTTTTCAAGATGACTATAATACAGCCCTTTACGTTGTGCTGAAGTTTTGTTTAATCACAGCACAGCACCAAGAAACCAGAAGGTAGTCCCAGCAAAACAAACTTTAAGCTGTCTGTTCAATGCCAATAGCAGCTAATTGTTCCGAGGGAACTGGCATTGCTTGCTCATTCTCTTTCCCTCGTTAGGACTGTCTTTGTCAGATCCTGCTTGTGTTCAAAAGGTCGCTGATCTTATGAAAGAATAAACTTGAAAAGTCTTGCTTTAATCATCGCAGTAATTAGCAAATTTGGACACGGCATTATCTTTCCCTTTTTACTGGAAACACATTCAAGAATGGGCTTGTCGTTTATCCAGAACGGCTCAGGAGAACTGAAGCTCGTAACTTGCAAAAACCGGGTGTTCACCCAGGTGTGAAAGGGCCTGAGCTGCTAGAATCTTCCTTCAGGAGCACATGTGAGTTCCCCTCCACACTAAGCCTATACTTCGAAAATCGTGATAGAGGTGAATTTATTGATTCACTTGGTTGAGTTTCAGGAGGAAAAGGAATGGGCTAGCCACCTTTAGAGTGGAGCATGGAGGGAAAGAAACTCACTCTCAACAGTCTCAGAGCCATCCTGCAGGCCTCTGAGGACTCTGATTTGCCATCCAAATGATAATCTCTCAATCCTCTGATTTTTTTATCTGCAGTGTAAGTTGGGAAGAGGCCATCAAGTCCTCTACACCATCTGTTCTTGTTGGTACTATCAGACCACCGGAAGCTTCTTTCTCTCAACTTCCAAACCTGCTTCTCACCCGCTATGATAAATGAGTCAAGGTGGTGTCAGCAAGAGCGTCTCCAGAAAGTTCCTACTGTTGGTTGCTACTTTGGTCCTCTATCTGCTTCTCTGATGATTCATTCTCTTTCTGCATGGTAGACTTTCCCTCTTCTCCCCCGAGGCCCCCACCAGCTATGTTCCCCCAAGGTCCTATGCTCATCCTCCTTTATTTCTCTTTATACTGTCCCTTGTGTCCTCCACCTGACCCTCTGGACCATGCCTGGTCCCATCACGTTAACTCCTGTTGACTGACAGCACTTCCTCTGAGATCTACTCTGTGTTTCCAGCATCCCCTGGGACACCTTTCCTAGAGAACTGCCCAGAACTGACTTGTCCCAAACAGAAATCATATTACTCATTCTCCCTAAATGCAGTTACTTCTCCTGATTTTTGGTTCCAAACAATGGCATCCTCATTCCACCACCTGTCTGTAAAATCCTTCGCTCCTGCCTTATCTAGTGTGAGCCCCGAGATTCTGCCTTCCAGTGCACCTTGTGAGCACCTTTCTTTCCCCTTCTGCTGTCACTCTGGGCTCCAGGTCTTCATGCCTTTTAAAACCTGGTCTCTCGAAACACCCTTCCTGCAAGTCACGTGGCCTTCACTGCCAGGCTGATATTCCTAAAGTGCAGCTCAGATCCCCCAAAACCAAACTTCGGTGACTCCTCACTGCTTACCAAACCTAACCCCAAACAGTCCCTGGCAACCAGCCTGCCTTTGAGTCTCATCTCTGGAGGCTTGGCACTGAAAGGCATGGTCTCTAGAAGCCAATGACTTTGCATCGAAGACGGCTTCACCCCTCCTGAAGCAAGTTACATAACCTCTGCGCCCTCCTTTCCTCGTCTCGAAAAAAAGACTCATAGTAAAGCCTACTGGATAGGATGGACCGTTGTTGTTAGGATTAAGGCAGACCTAGAACCAAGTGGCCTTCAGTGAGCACTCAGAATCACCACCTTGACTACTGCCAGCACGGCCCCTCCTTCTCTCCCTGGTGCACCTGCCATTCATTCTGATGGCTTCTCCTCCCATCCTGACTTTCAAAGTCCTGTTCATTCTCCAACACTCTCTGGAATGCCCTAGGCCTTTGCCAAGTGTCCCAAACATACCTAGTCTTACCTCTTGACTATCTCCAGCTGTTTGCCATGGCTCCTCGTGCAGTTCTCATGTTCTGCCTGGTACCACAGATGTTCTGCTCTTAGAGTGGTTTTTACTATTTCTCCACCTCTGTTCCCACACACATGTCCTCACAGAAGCAGACTGGGGGCTTCTTCAGATCAAGGACTGATTCTTCTCCCTCGGCCACCCAGCTTCCTGCCAAGCAAGCTGCCCGCACACATGTGCTAAGCAAAGGGACTGGGGCCGGAGGCCAACCATCCAAAATCCTGATCGGATTTGATTAAAAACTCATTAAATATGCATTTCCACCGACTTTAGGGCTAGTACATCATAGACCGTTTCTTCAGATATTGAAAACTAAATGAAGTGTGCTACAAAATCATAGTTTATAGAACATCCCTGGGAGACTGGATTAGACAAGCTAATATCCATCGCTATAAAATTTATTTTTCAATATACGTATGCTCACATGGCCTTAGACTCTGAAACACCATGTGCCGGCATAGACTGCTCCCAGTCGGAGTGAGATGCCTTTGATGGCGATCCCAGAAAGGTGGCTCTTGTAAAGTTTTAGTCCTAGACTATTTCATCCTTAAAATGGGAAATCTTAGAAAATTCTCTTGAACTTAAAATTTAAAA
This sequence comes from Ursus arctos, assembly GCF_023065955.2. Lineage (NCBI taxonomy): Eukaryota > Metazoa > Chordata > Mammalia > Carnivora > Ursidae > Ursus > Ursus arctos. Next base: position 87,995,539 of record NW_026623056.1, on the reverse strand, counting down.
CACATTGAGAGCCAAATACCTATATTGCCCCAGGTATGCTAACACAGGCCAGATCAAAACAGAGCACTTGAGGGCACTTGAATGATGTGAGGTTAGGGCCTGGTTCCCTGGATTGGCCAAACCGGAGATCAAAGCACCCTCTTCTTCCCCGGGATTGCAGCAAATTCCTCCTATTCTTTCCTTCCCTTGTTTTCATCCCCAGGATCAAACTTTCAGTCCACACTCCCATGCCAAAACCATGGAGTTTTGTTTCAATTTCCTTCTTCCCAAAATACTCTGCATGCCACCTATTTTCCCTACATGGGGTTTACTCAGCTACTTTTGTTGTAGGTATGGGGTGTCCTGTAGAAATTCATAAAAATATGTCTCCCTTCCATAATAACCCCATTTAAGCAATTCTAGCGGTCGATCTATCACTTTATAATGTTCACCAAGGGGAAAAAAAATGCACCAGTTCATAGTTTTCAGATATATGCATTTTTAAAACACTTTGGATACAAAGTTCTTTGTTGGCATAAATGCAGGTTGTGGTTCAGCTGAAGACGTAATTATAGCAAAAATTCCACCTTCATGTCAATGCGTGTTGATTCAACAAGCATTGCCCGAGGAATGATTTGGGCCAAGCTCTGGGAGCCCAGAGCAGGCTTCCGGTAAAATCTCCATCGTCATGGAGCTTGCAACTCCGTAGGCAAAAGACACAAGTAGGTGCGCTCTTGTAATGTGGGGCCAAGTGGGATGAACCAGCTAGCCTGGGGTGGGGAGGGACGTCTAACAGGGCTTCTAGCCTGGATGTGGTGGGTCATAGATGGCTTTCTGTTGCTGGTGCCAGACCTGAGTCTAAACCAGTGGAGAACGTTTGTTTCCTCACTTGTGGACAATTAAATTATAGACGTAGTGATGCAAAAAAAAAAAAAAAATCCTAAGAGGGAGAATAGACATTGTCTTTCAAAGGAATTATAAAATATGGCGCATGATAAGGCTAGACACAGCAAGAGCCTGGTTGATTCTCAGGTTCAAATATGAAGTGTTTTACAACTCACATTTAATTCTGAAGTCACAAACAAGACTCTGTCCCTGTAGGCCTGTGTATACTTAGTTTGTGTTTTGTAAAAAATAAATAAAACTCATATAAAGCAAGCAGATGATTTAATCAAATTACCTCTCTGAGGCTTACCCGTATTTTTCTTTCTCATCTACTTTTATGTCATGTTGTATTTGTGTGAGGGTATGAGGATGTGTCTTTGACAATCCACTTAAATCCTGTGGGAATCAGATGAATGTAGAGAAACAAAGAGTCGAAAAGTAAGTACATTCTTAGGGGCTATCTGTGGTCATGTTGCAATCCCGAAGCCTGGCCAGTCACCTGCAGGGACAGCTCAGGTCCCAAAGGTCCATCTCACAGCCAAAGAACACATGAACATCACAGCATGTTCTTTCTTGGAGCATGTGACACCTTGCCACCCCATACCAATCATGGCCTGGAAAGGTGTCCCCGGTGGGGCTGCACGAAATATTAGTCAGAGGAGTGAATCATAGTAGTAAGAAAGTAAGAGGAGATGGGAGGCAGTTCTGTAGTCCAAAATAGTTGTACGACTTGGGACTCAAAGTTAAAGGATGTCTCTGCTGTGGGATGTCTCAGGGGTTTTGCATGCCAGTGACGACTGTGAAGGCCGAGTGGGAGTTAGAGACTATGGTAGATTCCTATCCAAGGACAAGCCGCCTTACTTTTCCCTGGGTGAGAGTGCCTCTCCCAGGAAAGAGGGTGCTTTACTAGCAAGTTCTATTGTGGTTCAGAAGAGCCCCTCCTGCCTTTTGGCCAGAGGAACCACTCTTGCCCCCAGAACCATGAGCCAGGAAGTAGAGGGCCAGCACCTAAAGGGTCTCCCCAGTTCCCAGGAGATGGAGTCATGGAGGCGCTGGAGTGGTGTCCTCACCTCCCCTTACCTCCCAAGGCAGCTTTGGCTTGCCTGGGAGAAGCAAGTTCTTCTGTTCATAGGGGCCAGGTGGGTTGTGGTGTCAGGAACTGGACCCTGAGTATTTCTTGATCAGATTATCCCAGCGTTCTCCTTAACAAGAATCGAGCCATGTGACATAATACCCAACTCCTTTGCTAAGGACTGTTGTTAAGACCAACATCACGGGCTCCTGGGTGGCTCAGTCAGTTAAGCGTCTGTCTTTTGCTCCGGTCATGATACTGGGGTCCTGGGATCCTGTGTCCAGCTCCCTGCTCAGCGGGGAGCCTACTTCTCCCTTTGCCCCGCCTCCTCCCACTGTGCTCCCTCTCTCTCTCCCTCTGCTCTCTCTCCTTCTCTCAAATGAATAGATAGATAAAATCTTAAAAAAAAAAAAAAGACCAATATTACTATGACAGCATTTTTGGGACACTTTTTAGATGGCAACTTGGGGGCTGTTTCAGCTTTAATATGCAGCTCAGGTGGAAATTACAGATTTGAAATTCATTAAAATAGACAAGATGTTGAAAATAAAGCAGCACTGTGATCTTGTCAATACTGGACTATTCCTTCTATACCTACACGGATTCATTCTTAATGTTGGGGCTAAATGCACACCCTTGCCTCATTTGTCACTTGCATGTCTATGTCTGTATGTGGTGTTGCTCACTATCTGTTTATGTATAAATTCTTTCCGTGGACTTTTGAAAACATGAAGAAGACAGGGCGGGTTCTCTTTCCTTAGTATTTAAAGAATTCTAGACAAAGGAACCAGGTGCTCTAGGGTTATAGATTTTTCTTCAGCCTCTAGCAGCTAGGTGGGGATGGGGTTTTTAGGAAGAGTACAGATGATGCCAAGTTTTGTGATGTTTCAAAGCAGAGGATAAACTTTTCAAATGTGCTCTTAAACGGCAGGAATAAAGGGTAACTCAGGAAGTAAGAAAGCCAGATTTGGGGAGCTGACCTTGTGTCCTTTGGCAGAGTGACGTAGGATGGGGCAAGATATCCATCTGCCAATAGTTGAAGGCATCAACATCGCTGAGTGAGAGCATTCTCTGGCTTGGTAGGCATGGGTTTTGCAAGCATCCGTACCAAGAAATGGCACAGTTACCTTGCCTGGCCTGGAAACAGCATTAAGGGAAGAGGCTGTCCCTTGTCAGACCCGTGGACGTTTCATGGACATTTCACGGGGGCAAACCCTCCAGTCTATTAGAAGAGAAGCACGTTCTCGATGCCTTTATATCATGCTAGGTTCCAGGCTCATGACTAGCACGGTGTTCTTCTGGTTTTAACTTGAGTGAGGGCTTTCCAAATGGAAAAAGTGCACCACTAATTTCAGTGCCCACACAGTCCGCTGTAGGAAAAACAGACCTTTGATAGCATCTTGCCCTTGGGCCTAGTTATGGCCCCAAGGTTTGGCCACAGCACAAGGATCTACATTGCATGGCAACCTGCCAGTGAAATGAGAAACATTCTACGTATCGCCCAGATCAATTTTCCATATATCACCGATCATTAGATATGTATAAGCACGATGGTATTTTTGCTTATCATTTTCCAGTTACTCAGAGGGCAGCCAGCAGCTAAAATTTACATAAGTGAATGCAACCATTCTTGCAAACAACAAGGACTGGGTCTTTATTATGTATGACACAGAGTGGATTTATCATGAAGGTGATGAAACCAAGCTTCAGGGAGCCTCGCTTATGCCCATACCCGCCCTCTCCAAACTTTGTACCTAATTTTCTAGTCGTGATTTTGCATTCATTTTCCTTAAACAGGGCCCCCAGATTGTATATTCTTCAAGCTCCAGATGCTCTTGATCAGACCCCAGTGCTGGTACTGGAGGAGAAAGCACCAGAATCTCAGAGTTACCGGCCTGATACCAGGGCAACTTCAGCTGAAATAGGATGTAGATGGAAACCCAAACCTGCCTACCCGGGTCCTCAAAGCCCCCTGAGAATTGGATCCGTACTGCAGGAGTCCCCCTCGGAGTCCCCTGTGTATTCCCATGGCCCCACGGTGAGCTGTGATCCCAGGGACATGGTCAGGTGGAGAACCCGGAAACGTGGGTGGGGGCATAAGTGACCAAAGGAGCTGGTGGCTGTAGACCAGCAGGCTCCCCGCTGAGCAAGGAGCCCCATGCGGGACTTGATCCCAAGACCCTGGGATCATGACCTGAGCCAAAGGCAGCCGCTTCACCAGTTGAACCACCCAGGCGCCCCAAGGATTTGCTCATTTTCCCCCTTTCACCTCAACCAAGTAACACTTACGAAACACAACTTTTAGATGATATGTTATTTTCTCTCATTCTGTGCCCTCATTTCTCCCTTTCAAGGTGGGGATGCAGGCTACCCTTTTTTCCTTTAATTGAGGGAAGGTTTGGTATTTCAAGGGCTGCTCATTTCTGGCTACACAGTTCCCTTTACCTGCCTGTAAAATAGGCACAGGAGAGCTACCCGAATGGCAGCAAAGAGCCAGGTGGTTGGGTCAGAGCTGTCCCCTTCCAGGGCACTGCATCCTTGAGGGGCACACAGCAAGGCCTGGTTTGGTTTGCTTTGCTCCTCTGCTACCCCACTTCCCAGGCCTGCCGCACCCCGCTCTCCAGCTGCACCAACAACAACCCCACAGCCTAGGGGGCTCCATGAGACGGAGGTGAAGGGCGGGGGAGAGAGAAGATGGATAATAATAACCTCTGCCTGATATGCCTCCTACATTTACCCATTAATCCGCAACAACCTTGTCTTTGCAAGCCTACCAACTAACATTAACTCGGCTCCTAGCTTCCTATTTTTGGAGTAAAGTTCCTTTGACTTGAAAGACGAATTAAAACACATTTGGAGATGCCCCCATTTCCTCCAGTGTGAGGTGCCTAAGTCGTTGCAGACGGAAAGACGGTCGCTGACTGACTTATATATGAAAGACGGCGGGAAATGATTAGGGAGGTCGCTGCATCCCGAGCAGGGGCTCGTCATCCGTGCGCCGTCACGTTCACGGCCCCGTCCGTGGACTGCTGTGTTGGCTCTCAGACACAATCCACAAACAACGAAGGACTCTGAAGTGGGGCATGCAAGGAAGTCAGAGGATTGCTGCACGTCTCTAACCGAGGAAGGGGTGAGGCAGGAAAGGGTATTTCAAGTGCTTGACATTTACTGATTACGTCTGAAAATGTTTGCCTCTGCACAGTCAGTACCACACATCGGTGGTTGCTCTTGTACCGAGCATGTTGCTGTCTTGCAGGTATATAATTACACGTGCACACACACACACACACACACACACACACACACACTGAAACAAGAAAGCGCAGCCCTTCCCTGATTTCCTCCACGCAAGGGCAGAGCAGCAGTGGGCTGAGCCCTGCATCGAGGAGCCAACAGACCTGCTTTTGTTGGCTCTTGGGACTGCTGGCGTGGGAAGCCTGGGGTCTCGCTCTCTTTCCCCCCAAAAAACGGGCTGTCTGCACTGGTTTTAAGTGTGAAGAGAGGAAATTGGGGAAATAGCACTTTCCGTAAAATGACCACAACTGTTGGTGGAGGAAGGAGTGGTAAGAGGGTGGGAGGGCTTTTTAAAAATGTGTTTTCCTCAAGCGACCAGAATCACAACATTCAACCAAGTCTATTCCTAACGACCCCCCAAAGTACTTAGGCGTTTACTCAGCTCAGTGAAGACGGGTCAGCTCCGTTGTTTGATTAGCATTTCTGAGATACGACTCCCTGATCTGGTTAAGCTCTTCTACTTTCTAGCCTTTTCTGAAGACTGGCCGTGCGACCTCTGGGTGGCTCCCTGCATGGTCATTGATTCTATTCCCAGCTAGAAGAGGAGGAAAACTGCTAAAAAATCAAAACTAAACAACACAAAGAATAACCACCCCCCAGAACCCAGGGACGGAACAGCAGAGGGAACCATGGGTGAGGTGAGTGCTCACTCCTTCCACGGCGAGCCTCCTGACCCGGTTCCACAAGGGGACGGCGTCTAAACTCGCGGGGTGGCCGCAATTGACAATTTTCTTTGGATTCTTCGGACAGCTTTAAATTGAGAGAATGTGTCACCTAAGGCTATTGTCGATCGTTACACAGTTGTTAAAACATTTACGAGAGAGGACAAAATGGGGTAAGATCCGGAATCACTGTCGATTGTGCGTGTGTGTGTGTGTGAGTGAGTGATTTGGAGGTTTCAGAGAAAGGACTTTACAGATCAGTTGTCATTTTTATTTTCAAAATTCTTCCTTTAGGTTCAAAAAAAAAAAGAATGAAAATATTTTCCATTCAGAAGACATAAACCTGCCTGTGTGCACTGAGTGGGGCAAATCACGTTTCTCCTTAATTTTCCCCAGTTGAACACGGCGTTTGTTGTCCGTGTCCTAACCCGTGGCTTTCAGAAGCTGAGAGGTCACGAAACACCTCATTTAACGACAAATTCTTATTTCCTTCGGGCGACTGAACGCGGAAGTGCAGAGACGAGATAAGAAGCCAGCTCCACGGGAGCAGCGTGTCAATTCCACCCCGAGTAACATTTCGGAGCTGAGAGAGCTAAACTCACAGGAAATCACACACAGGTTCTAAGACACATTCCCCACAGGTTGTGAACAAAGGTTCATAATGTTTCCAAAGTCAGAATTGTTTACCTTCCTCCACCTACCGCGGAAAACTTACGTAACTTTTTTTTTTTTCCTCCTAAGGATAGGTAACAGATTTTAAAATATTCTGGTGAGGTTTCGCCTTACGGCAACCTACCCTGACTTCTCCCCGGACAAAGGAAACTGACTGCCAGAAAAAGACCCAAGAACTCTGGAATCACTGAAAATCAGTAACAAACTTGCTCTGACAGCCACTGCGAGAGCAAAACACTTGCAAGGAGAAGTCGGAGTCGTTCCTTCCCTCCACCTAGATCACTTAAACCCACAGCAAACAAGACAACATCTGGATATTGTTTCACAGGCAAGAATAAAGCACTTTTTTTTTTTGCCCCATCATTAAGTAAAAAACCCGTTTTCCACATGCAAACAGCTCTTGTAAATTTCCCCCAGATAAGCTTGGAAGTTTTGAATGATTTCAGTGAGTGTTAAGAGAATCACCCCTCGTTCATTGCCTGGGAATACAGTGTTTCAGAAATCTCTCCAGCCGGCTGAGTGCTACGGTGTTGACCGAAGCGCATACCTCTTACCTGCAGAGACGGATGCACGGACGCCTGCCTAGATGGGAAGTTATGACCAGGCAAAGAAACGATCGGCCGATGCAGGTTGCCTTGGGAAAGATAGGTGTTTAGGTTCTCTCAAAGTGAAGAAAAGTCTCTCGCTGTTCGCTGTCAGTCAAAAACAAGTTGGTACAAGTTTGAGTAGGATTTACCTGAAGGAACTGAAGAGAGGAGGAAAGAGATTGGGAGAGATTGAGCAGAGGGAGGAGGGACGAGGAGGGAGGAGGGAGGGAGAGAAGGAGAGAGGGAGAGGGAGAGGGAGAGAGGGCTCCATGATGTCAGCAGTGTGCCTTAAGGAAATCTACAGACCAGCAAAAAATTCTAGTGGACACCCAGTCCTGAGCTCTGTGAACACCTGTAGGAAAGAAAACTAATGCCCTTTTAAAGAAAAGAGCCAGTTAATCTTTGAAGACTTTTGGCCACTCTTATCAAAGCCTTTTTTTTTTAAGGCCCCTTTGCCTAAATAAACCATAAATAAATAACCAGATGATCTCTTCTAACCAGCTCTCCTCTACCCCAAGTTCCCTCCTCCTCTTGCCTCTCCCCACTGCAAATGAATGTTACCAAAACTCCCTGCTCCTTGGGAAAAGCAGAAAAACCCATACAGACGATATACATCCCGAATATATATGAGCCAAATGTCACAGAGAAAAACCTCTGTGTTTTTAGTTCAATCTCCCTGTAGCCTCCGTTTTCCCTGACCAAAAAAGCATAAAGAAGTTAGATAGGTAAAATTGGGTTCTTCTGGATCGTGGAAGTTGGGTTTGAGGCTGGTTTCCAGCATTTGTGCCCAGTGTCCGCGGTTTTATGAGAAACGGTCAGACTTCCATCCCTGAAGCAGAAGTCTAAGGAGAGGTCTTGGTCTCTGGAAATGGAGGCAGAGTTTCTTTCTGGACTATAGCTGTATGTCCTCCCTACACCAAGCCATTTCTTGTGGCCACCATGCCCAGGCCTGTGTGGGTCGCCAACCTTCCTGTGGCCAGGGTGCACACAGACCCTGACAAGCCCTCAGAGGAAGGTGGCTTTCCCACAGGTGCCTTCCCCAGTGAGATCCCCTGCAGGAGTCCAAAGGCAATGCCAAGGGAAGCTCAGGGTCTCTGTCACAAAGGTGGTGATGACACCTCACGTGTCTTCTGCACAGGGACCGTGGCAGCGTCAGGGCTCTTCAGCGCATTAAGCTGGAGGGAAGAAGAGGTGACTCGACTGATGTGTTGGCAGCAAATGATATGTCCCCTCCCCTGAGTTCTGGGTTCCACACTCCCGTGCATTCCCTCCACTTCACGCTGGGGGCAGCCGCTGCTTTCCGGGAGCTCGACCTAAATGGGGGCAGGGAGGGTGAGGGACTGTTCTTTTTTTTTAAGGGGGAAAGTCTTCAAACTGCCTATTTTATCCAACCTTCTCCCTTGACTCCAAGCCCTGGCATGAATCATGCCCTTTTTCTGGTTCCCGGGGCGGGGGGGGCTGGTGCATCAGCCTTCCCTTTTGTCCTTCTCTTTCCCAGGGAGCAGGGCCTCCTCTTCAGCCTGCGAGAATAGGGTGGCCCCTGGGAGAGGATGCTGGGCTCCCGGGGGCTTAGGGCTGAAGAGAATGAAGAAGACATTAGGGGAGCAGACATCTTCAAGCTGCTCTTACTCCAGAGCGCAGAATCAGACGCACGTCAGAGGAGGACGTGATGAAAGCCCCATAGAAAACAGGGAAACACAGAGGTCCAAAATAACGAGAAGGGGAAAACCCAGCTTCAAGGCCTGACCGTATCCTACCCCAGGTGATTTGCAGAGGCTGTCCCATCGGCCTGGAATGTTCTCCCTCAGGTCTTCATTCGCCCAGATGACCCTGGTCAAGACTTGGCCCAAGGACACCTCTTCAGGGGGACTGGGCCCCCCCCTCATACGGCCCCAACCCAACTGGGTGCCTAGTTCTCCCTTTCACTCTGTATGCCAATTTGTACTATCTAAATTGTCCTGACTCTATCATTTGCTGTCGGTTTCATTCAGCACTTGACTGCACCTGTCTTGTTCACTACGTGTCCCTCGAGGGACAGCTGGCCCATCCCAGTCCCTAAAACAATTAATCATCAAGTAGATTGATAAAAGATTATAAATGGACAATGTGATTTGTTACAATTGAAATTTAATTCCTATTTTCTTACTTTTAATGAATATTTCCAGTCTCAGCTTTAATTAGTAAACTAACATTTGAATACTTTTTTAAATTTATTCAGTTCTTTCAGAAATGTTATTCATTTGATGCCCCGACCAAAAAACCACAATTAGCTTACCAGCAAAGAAGTGGAAGCCAGAGAGGTTAAGTGATGTGCTCAGAGTCACAGAGCTGGAAGGGGGTGAGGGGTGAGGCTCAAAACAGCTCTTCTCTCTCTCAGTCCATGCATTTTTCATTAGGCCACATTTTTCTCAAATTAGTCGATTGTGGGCATACATATGCACGTGTCAATTCCTTTGAATATCAAGTCATACACTACGTGAATGATAATCACAGCCTAATACTCCCGCAAGTTTTAGTTCTTACAGGACCGTACACGGCAGAGCTCATCTTCCTTCATAACACACTCTTAAAAACGACAAAAGAAGAAAATGAGTTCAAAATAGTGTGGCTGCATGAAGTCATTTAAAGGTTAAGACAATATGCTTCATGTTGGTGATGTTTACCTGTTTTTGTTCATTTTCATCAACTGGGGCTACGTCAACAATCAGATGTCGAGGTTGTAGATACGACAGAATTTACAAAAGGAGGCGAGGTATTACGCATGCATGACGAAGTGTTGAGTCATGGGTGGGAAAGCTCTAGAAAAATATCTATGAGATTTCTGTCACAGGCGACAGATTTTCCTTGGCATGTTTTAGTAACTGAATGATCTAAGTATTTCCAATGTTGCATGAGAGACAGACAGGGGACAAATTATTAATGTTGACAAAAACCATTTTCTGTCACCCAATCTCCCTCCCATCCAGTGAGTGGAATCTGCTTTACAACCCACTTCTAAGGAGGAGGGTCCAGAAGCTACAATCAGATTACTTCAAAAAACATAGCTAATCATCTTGTAACTGATGATGGTCAATGTGATTGATCTTTTAGCCTAAAATACAAAACAAACATGAATGAATATTCAGTAAATCTCCCTTCCTTCCATCCTTCCTTCCATCCATCCTTCCTTCCTTCCTTCCTTCCTTCCTTCCTTCCTTCCTTCCTTCCTTCCATCCTTCCTTCCATCCATCCCTCCTTCCTTCCATCCATCCTTCCTTCCATCCTTCCTTCCTTCCATCCTTCCTTCCATCCATCCCTCCTTCCTTCCATCCATCCTTCCTTCCTTCCATCCTTCCCTCCTTCCTTCCATCCATCCTTCCTTCCTTCCTTCCTTCCTTCCTTCCTTCCTTCCTTCCATCCTTCCTTCCATCCATCCCTCCTTCCTTCCATCCATCCTTCCTTCCTTCCATCCTTCCCTCCTTCCTTCCATCCATCCTTCCTTCCTTCCATCCTTCCTTCCTTCCTTCCTTCCATCCTTCCTTCCTTCCTTCCTTCCTTCCTTCCTTCCTTCCATCCTTCCTTCCTTCCATCCTTCCTTCCTTCCTTCCTTCCTTCCTTCCTTCCTTCCTTCCTTCCTTCCTTCCTTTTTTCCTTCCTTCCTTCCTCCCTTCCTTCCCAGTTAATTGAAAGCAAGACTCTTAGGGGTGTCAAAATTTAATAAAGTATACGTCTAAAATCTGAAGTTTTATCCAAATTTCTAAAGTGAGTTCTGAAAACTGGACAGAAAAGACCACAAGAACTAGCTCTTTCAAGAGAGCCATTTCCCAAGAATAATTTCCAAAAAAGAAAAAAAAAATGCCATAATGCTTCCAATTCCCATCTTGGCTTAAATTGAGACATAAAAATCCTTCACGTGTGGTAAGAGGAAGAAAGTACATTTTTTAACCTTCGACTAGATCTATTTAAGTTTAGATGTGGGACTATTTACAGAGGATTATGTTAGTTTTTAAAACTTCCTGGAAACCTCCTATGACCCCAGTGCCTTCGAGTGTCCTCCACAGGCCAAGCAGGACTTGGTCAGGTGTCTTGTGTGCTCCCACAACCCCTGCCCAGAGATACGTAAAACATCCTGTTGGAATGCAGATGAGCCGTGGAGAATGAAGAATGCCCATCTCAATCCTTTCAAGACTCTGCAGGCCAGAGCTGGGGGCCTGCTTGCCTTTTGACCTTGCCAGTGGGAAGCTTGTCTCAGGAAGCCATGAAGTTGAAATCTCGTCTTGGAGTGGCTCTCTAGAAGCAACTATGGCAACAAGGATGCGTGTGCCATGTATTAATGTGCTCCTGGGAGAAATCTGAGGGAGAGGAGAGCAGGCCAGCAGGGGAGGGATGAAGTTAAGTTAGGAGGAGGTTTCAGGCTCAGGCTAGTTCCCTGCTTGAAACTGGGACGGGGTTTTGGAGAGAAAGTAGCATCCTAGATGAGGAAGCTGGACTTCCTTGCTCCTGCCCAGCCACCTTTGCTAAAAGTAGAAGGGCTGACAGGGTATCCCACTGGTGCTCTGGCTTTCTGTATCCATAAGGAAGTGACTCTCGTAGCCCAAGGGCAGCCTTACGAAAAGGGGTGGGGGGGGCGGCGGCAGAGCATCAGAAGTAGGAGGCATGGAAGCCTGCGAATGCACACCCAGAACGGGGGAAGGAGGTCCAAGGGGATCTGCACAGACCACCAGCGGCGTAGCTCATCCCGTGAACACTGGTAGTGTTCCCTCCCACTAGTACATGTTCTTTCCTTACTGTGAACCCTCACTCCCTCAGCACCCTCTGCCCTCCTCCTCCCCGCCTCTGCTACACCATTTTCCCACTCAAAATAGAATTGGGCAGGGGAATGCCTGCATGGCTCAGTAGGTTAAGTGTCAGCCTCTTGGTTTGGGCTCAGGTCATGATCTTGGGGTTGTGAGATCAAGTCCCCCATCGGGCTCCACACTCAGCTTGGCATCTGCTCGAGATTTTCTCCCTCTCCCTCCCCCTCACCTCCTCCCCCCACTCACATGCGTGCACACACTCTCTCTCTCTCAAATCTTTCAAAAAGATAATGAAAAAATAATAAAATAATAAAATTGGGGATCTCAACACTAAAATTTGGAATTTGACTTAAGATGCACATGGTCTTTCTATGCACATGGTCAGTTCCTCCAAGTGCCAGGAGGATCCCAGCAGGGCCTTCTAGCACCAATAGAACACTTTGTTATTGATATCATGTCAATCTATTAGATTCATCACTAAACTGGGTGTTTCTCTTTGCTGGGTTTTTACAAAGACCCCACAGTCCCAGGACTGGAGTAAGGGGTCGTTCAGCAGAAAGATCGGGAATAGCTGATTATAAACAGTGTGATAAGTGCATATGATGGAAATATTCTAGAAGCCCACAGGAAGGGCAGTGGACTCTGCCCAGGAGGTTGAAGGTAGGCTTCCAGAGGAGGGAATGATGGAGTTCAACTGACAAGGTTTTCACAGGCAGGGACAAAGACAGGCTGTAGGCATTGTAGAGACAAGAACAGAACGAGTAACGGTGAAGATGAGACAAGCCAAGTGAGCTCCCCCCGGGACAACTCAGCAACGCAGCTCTAACCTTAACCTCGTGAAATCTTGTCCAAAGAGCAAGAACCACAAAAACAAAAACGGATTCCGTTATTCATTAGGGTGTTTCATTGAGTATAAAACCTATATGTCAGGTTGGCCTTAGTACGACATCATTAGCCTGAAAGTTACCTTCCTCTTAGTAACATCTGAAGAGTAAAGGCCACATTTTTTATTTATTAAGGTTAACATTTTGTTGATATTAATATTTTTAACTAGATGATCCGAGCTCACATTTGTTCTCTATCATTTCTACCTTCCATTCGGACATTTCAGTCACCAAAGAGAAATAAGCTTGCCCAGAACTAACCCCATAAATCCCATTTTATCCAGGCAACTCTCCAGCTTTCCAAGCCATCTCATACTTGAACACCTCGTCTCTCCCCTTTGCGGTCCCGCCTCTCCCACCGAACATCTCTTCATGATGTGGCTTTGAGGCAGAGGGAAACTTTCACCAGCAGTTACATTCCAAAAAGGAAGCAAGGAGAAAAATCAGCGAGGCTTAGTTATAGCTCGAAAGATCCTACAGGTCATCCCATCCAGTCTCTTAATATTTGAGTTAGTCTCAGAAGACCAGAGAATAACCTTCACAGTGTCCACAGTGCCTGAAACCCAGGATCTACACCAACATCGCATTGAAGGTTCTCGTACACTGTGCTATATTATGTTAGTCCCTACTTTTACACATGTTTGTACACATATAATTTATTCAAGTGGCAGAAACCCACATCAAAGCTTGTATTGGTGTAAAAAGAAACGTGGGTATCAGGTTGACGCTGTCAGGAGGTGAGAACATGCCGTTTGACTCATTCCCTTCCCAGATTTGGCCGACGGGCTTGGAGGCTCACGCTGATGAAGTGTTAGTGAAACAATAAGAATAATTACTCCAAAGGCGCGGGCACGAGTATCCTAGTGGATACTACACCAGATCAGGCTAGAAACAAAACAGTGTCCCCAGGCATTTGACGCAAAATGGAAGCAGGTGGCAGCCCTTCCCCCAAAGCTCACCCTTTGCTTTTGGGGCTTCATTGATGACGCATACAACATCTCCGAAGAATACAAAGATTCAGAATCGTTTCATTTTGCCTTTCAAGGATTGTGACCAGTTCTAGCATTCTCTATCTTTGCTCCTTCTTCCCAAAACATGCCATATGGCCCAGACAAGATCCCTGAGGCATTAACTTCCTCCTGCTGCCTCTTGCCTCAACCCGGAACTCACAAGCCACTCAATTTCTTTTTTCTTAATTGAGGTTGAGACAGATAGAGAAGCAGATAAACACACAGGTCTGGCCCTCTTCTGTTGAATACAGTCATGATCAAACATGCCAAGTTTTAGGACATCCTTTAGGGCGAGGAATGTGGCTGTTCTGTGTTCCATGAAGGACCTGAGAGATTTTGAAATTATAACGATGACAACACATTCTGAAAAGGAGCTTAACAAGCCAACTACTCAAGTCATAGGGGCTACCAACTGAAAGAGTAAGGCAAAGTAACCAACCGTCTTTCTGTAAACCTAGGGGACAAGCTGGCCTTGTAGGTAAGCTGGCCTTAAAAGATGTTCAGCCCTTGTCAAGGCCACTTACTCCCATCTGATGGAAGTAAGTTTGTTTTTTTTTTAAGACTTTATTTATTTATTTGACAGAGAGAGAGACAGCCAGCGAGAGAGGGAGCATGAGCACGGGGTGTGGGAGAGGAAGAAGCAGGCTCCCAGTGGAGTATCCCGAGGTGGGGCTCGATCCCAGAACGCTGGGATCACGCCCTGAGTCGAAGGCAGATGCTTAACGACTGAGCCACCCAGGCGCCCCATGACGGAAGAAAGACTTCTTGCACAGAACGGGTGAATGGCCCTCCCTGAATTACTGAAAAGGTCATATGTTCTTGAACTTGATATCATGTACTGGTTTTTAAACCAGGTCCCATAAGACACAACCCTTCCAATTAGTAGATCATTTGCCCTGTTCACTTTTCCAGAAGATTTCCAAAATTACCTGCCTCTCCTTGTCCTTCATGCTCCTGGGGGAGAAGCAGATGGGACTGACAGCAATCTCCAGTTGGTCACTGGAGGGTTCTCCATATTCCCACCACCATTCCGAACAAAAAAGAATTCCTCCTCAGGACAACACGGAGGCTTTCTCACATGCTTCTTTATTGGGACGGCACAAAAATTATCCTAAAATGCGAAAGTTACTTAACAGAAATGTAATCTCCAATTATTCCTCTGGGGGTGGGCAACCATCCTGGTTTTCCCATCATTCCCCGAGGTTTTGCTCTGTAAGTCTTGTGTCCTGGAAAATCCCTCAGTCCCAGAAAAACTGCTGCGGCTGGTCACCTATTCCCACGTGTGTCCTCAGCTCTTTTGGAGTCAACTGCTAAATGTTTAAAACTTGATTTGATCTGATTTGAAAATAGAAGTGGTAGTATAGGCATGATACCCTCATTTGTCAGCACCAAACTGACCCTTGCTAGGGCGTGTGTAAAATCCAATTTTGTCAAGGGCGCCTGGGTGGCTTAGTTGTTAAGCGTCTGCCTTCGGCTCAGGGCGTGATCCCGGAGTCCTGGGATCGAGCCCGACATTAGGCTCCTCTGCTGAGAGCCTGCTTCTTCCTCTCCCACTCCCCCTGCTTGTGTTCCCTCTCTCGCTGGCTGTCTCTCTCTCTGTCAAACAAATAAATAAAATCTTTAAAAAAATCCAATTTTGTCAAATGGGAAAATGTGTAAATAAAAAGACACAAGAAGCGCTCAGCACTCTGTTTAGAGGCTGGACACCTGCGTTTAAACCCCCACCGGTGTGAGTTGGTGATTGTAGGTCCCCACCTGTAGCATGGCTTGAGAGTTGGTGAGTTACAGAGCAGTGGTGACATGAACCCAACACCCCTTGCCTTATTCAAGCTGGACTTTGTTGCTTTGGCTCATGTTGGTGCAACCTTATACCTCATGTTAAATACACACAATTTGTTTCTGGTTCACTTCAGAGCCACTTTTACTAAGTGAATCGTGGCAATTCCCACCAGTGAAAGGTATAGCATAGTGTCTGGTGCTCAGTGTTGACAGTATGGGCCGGTACACAGAAACACAGCTACAGGGTAGACTCACCATCTCCAGGTCATTGCAACCGATACGAGGCCACCTTCCCTTCAAGGCCTAACCGTACACCGATCTGGCAAAGTGTTACATGCATTAATTCACTTCTTTTATTGCTAGCTTATTGTTTAATCCTGAACCGACCACGCACCAACTATGCAGATAATCTGCCAGTGAGTGATGCGTGGCCACGGCCCCAGCTCCACCAGATGGCCAAATGCAGTATTTTACACATGGTAGGTTGAATCCGTGTCTGAGACCCCAAGAGCAACATTTAGAATATTTAAAATACAATAGTACAGAAAATGTTAGTATCCCCCTGAATAATTTCAATGATCCATTGGGGAAGATAAGAGCAGTGAATTATTCTACTTTCCCCCGTTTTCATATTTTAGCGATTGCCCCTTGGTTAGTGACAAGCTATATACTTCTGCCTTAAAAAGAATCACCAAGTTGATTGAGGGTGCATCTTTCTTTGGGGGCTGGAAATACCGAAGGACAAGCAAGGCGTGCGGCTCCATCGGCTGTTACAGACACGCCCCTTCCTCACCACGCTGCGTCAAACTGGCCCCTCGCTACAGGCCTCATTGTTCTGACACTTCTAGCCCTGATATTTGGGTTTCCTGAGCACGCACAGAGACTTTTCCATTTCTGCCAAGTTCAGGCCCTGGCTTCTGGCTCAGCCCACTGGGTGCGCATTGCATGCTTTCCAGCCCTTTATTTGATTTAGCAGTTAGTGATATTATTATGCTGTAACTCTTTCATCTCTAATGCCCCGGGTTATTTCCCTGGGAGCCCATACAGCCCCTATCTCTGATAGCCACACGAAAGAATGTCATAAAACGTTCTGCTTCTGCCTCAGTACCCCTATTTCTACATGACATAAATGCAGGAGGGCCTAGGAGAAGTCTCAGGACTCATGTTAGGTATTTACTGTTAGTAGAGCTGGGTAAACAACGAAGGTTTTGACTTTGGGATCTTTCCCATTGCAGAAGCGTACCTTTTGCCAAATATTCTAGTTATTGTGGAAAAAGTGAGTGATGCAGATTGGCTAAATTATGCAAAGTGCAAGATCCCAGCCGAGTTGTCATCAACTCTGAAGGACTTCACACCAAAGATGTAGTATGAGTGTAGAAAGAGGGTGTTGAGTGCTCTTAAAACATCAGCCGTAAACCCCATTCGTTCCTTGTCAGCCTCAGCAGAGGGGCTGTGCTGCTCAGACGAACGCTACCCGGAGATGGTGCCCATGTACCCCAAACTACACACGTGCGTGAAACAAAAAATGGGCTCAAAGGGAAGGCTGTCCTCGGTCACTCGTGTCCTTGCGTGGCACTTCATCTTATCAAGTGCCCCTGCAGACACTGCCGCATCGCCAGCAGAACAAAGAAATGATAAAGACGGCCAATAAAAGGATGCAATTTTTTTTTCTTACTGTTCTCCTTTTTGATGGTCCAGCCTGAATAAGAGAATCTGGTGAATTCTGAGGCAAGCCTGGGCTCCTGAAAGCCAGCTTGTGTTACCTTCGATTTCCACGGCGGTTGCCAGCCCCTATCCAGGCTTGAAATGTCACGAGTGAATTTGCTTTACTCCCCCACTAAGAAATATTCCTGGAGTTATTTGTCATTCATGCATTTACTTTTGGCCACGGGCTCCCTCATCTCTTCTGTCCCACGCGCTTGGGTTCGGCGCTGTGGTCACCCGCGTCCAGAGAGAGCGCTGACTGATAACTTGCCCCTCATCACTCGACTCGCGTTGTCGATTTTCTGCTAATCGCTGAACATGTGCTCGAGCCCCTTCCCTTCTGAAATCCGTGCGTCCTTACTAGGCAGCGGTGATGGCCAAGGCACAGCGTCCTGGTCTATCGGTCAGTAAACAGCACTTATCACTCGGCGAAGCGCGCACACCAGCACGAGGACTTGGACTATCAGCTTAAACTCACACTGAGCTCCCGTGCGAACATCGCCCTGTTCTGTTTTTCAAATTGCTTAATCGTGTATCTTATCTTACTTGTCGGGTCTCACTTTACAGCACGAGACTAACAGAAGAATGGAAGGCAACATGTCATCCCTGCCTCGGAATGTCGAGTTGTTGAATTATTTCTTTCTGGCAAGCAGGACAATGTAATGGGGGAAAGTATAGGTTTAGTCTCAGACGGGTGTGGCTTTGGTTCTAGAATGGCTGTGTACTAACAGCATGACCAGGGGGAAGTTAACTCACTTCTCAGAGCTGGTTTTTGCACTAGGAAACTGAGAGAAGCAAATTTACCTCCTGGGTTCTTGTGCAGTTTACGTGGGGGAGGGGGTGGGAAGGGTCTGACTCCATGAGCACTCTCTCGGGGGACACTGGGGAGCAGAGTTCTCTGGCGAAGGTGGCCGGTATCAAGACACTCTTCCTGCCCCTTGCGCTTGGCCACTGTGACGGATACTCATTTGTTTTGCCGGAACTCACACCCACTAATGGTCCTGTGCAAATCCCTGTTCCAATACCTAGATTGTCCTTTCTTCTGTGTTTGCACTGTGGAACAGATAAACGGGATACTCTAATTCCTTTAAGATCTATTGTGTTGGGTTTTTTTTAAAGATTTTTTTTATTTATTTGAGACTGAGAGAGACACAAGCAGGGGGAGCAGCAGGCAGAGGGAGAGGGAGAAGCAGGCTCCCCAATGAGCAGGGAACCCAAGGTGGGGCTCGATCCCAGGACCCTGGGATCATAACCTGAGCTGAAGGCAGATGCCCAACTGACTGAGCCACCCAGGCGCCCCAAGATCTGCTCTGTTTTTACCAGTCCTTATGCAGACACCTTGAGCTGGCTCAAAATACCTTAAATGACTTGCATTCCCTAGAAGTCCTGCTACTTCTTCCAAGGGCATCAGTGTAGGCGCGAGGGTTTTCTGAGTATTACTCTTTTTTTTTTTTTTTATCGAAAACCACTTGAGTAGTCAAATAGTTTAGATTACTTGAATAAATAGAACTTAATTAGCTCATTCCTAGGAAACTCGAGTTTTATCACACCAATTTTCCTGAAGTGCCTCGCATTGCAATGATAAGCTATAAGGTTTAGGCCACTTAGTTAAGCATTGTTCCTTGACTTTCATGGGACATCAGTATTCCCAGAAATCAAGCATAGGAATCTATCTCCTATCTTGGTTATAGAACCTAAGATAATATTCAACGTTGCCCAAACACCCCCTTCTGTTCCTTGTTTGCTTCTGAAGTGCTTACTCTGCCTGATGTTGATTCAAATACAACGAACTTGCTGGCGTGTGTAAGCAAGGAGGGGCGGAGATTAAGGGGTGGGGAGTGTATGGATGGTGTCACCTGTCCTTACGATGCAATGGGCTCTTACCCGCAATGTATACAAGGAAAAGTGGGACTATAGAAATCACATGGGCAGGGTCAGCGGGGGGCAAATTTGGAAACAGGGATGCTTGTCAGTTCACTGAGTCCTAGAGATGGAATTTCAGTTAAGAGGGAAGCCTGCATCAGCAAGGTCCTTTTTGGTGTGAGTTAGGGGTTGGGTTCCCTCCTCGGAGTGCAGTGAGAGGGTGGCAGGCAATGAAAAGCTTCTGTTGCATGCAAAACCACGTGTGCGTGTCCCTGACGCACATGGGGAGATCAGCACGAGATGGAACCAGAATGAGAACAGCGACATTGTCCTTCCACTGAGAGGCTAAGTGTACGAGTAGCCTGGGCAGCATGGCGTACAGAGTAACAGGGATTTCTTTTAACTCCAGTGTTTTATTAAATCTACCTATCATCTGTCTATCTATCTACCCATCCATCCACCCATCTGTCCTTCATTTTCTGGTTTTATGATGGAATTTTCTCTTTTTCTTTAAACGGAAGCTCAGGATAACTTCCCACTTTAAATGGCTCCTGTCAAAAGGACTGAGTTCAAGCTTGGTTCTCAAACATGCATGTTCACATACTATTGTGAACAGCAAATCCCAGATGTGAAATTTGCGGAGTAGGACTGGTTCTACCAGTCTGATAGAGAAGTAGGTAAATACATGCCCCTTCAACACACCACACCACACACACACACACACACACACACACACACACACACACACACCATACTGGCCAGGGAGCTAGTATTGGGGTCATAAGGTAGGGCTACATGAAACATAATTTATCTCCTAAAGATTATGTTGAACTCCACTTGCTTTGTAATATATTTCTGCTTTATTTTTTTTTATAATTGAAGGCACTGGAGAGGTTCATACTTCGTCTTAAATGATCAACACTTATTTTAACCAAGATTTTAGAAACACTCCTTTCAGGTCACTGTAACTCATCTCGTAACCCCCAGCAGATAGTAGGGAATATGGAAATAGCCTCATCCCTCGTATGAGTTTCTATGAATTCGAAGAACGTCAAAGGCAGCCCTGGATGCCTTATCTTTGGCTTGCATTCTACAGAAAGATGCCTCCAAACGTTTGTCTTCATCGTATACCGACAGTAACCAATACTCCTGGATCTGACTGAAGTTGGCAACACAAGCCAAGTCCAGTGAGCTCACTGCTCAAGAAAAGTCGAGACTTTATTAGTGGGCATGATTCTCATTCTGGAGCCATTATCCCACATGACAAGAAACTGAGACTCTGGCCCAGACACACAATTCATTTTGGTTTTAATCATAAAAACTGCCATTTGTGGAAGCCTTACCTTGAATTAGGAATTTGATGTAGGTGTATTATACCCACTATCTTATTTAATTATTATTAACTATTAAGTCATTTATTCTAATAGTACATTTACTACCGTATTTAACAAATCAGTGTCTGTAAGATAAAGATGATTCTTTCTACTTTATGGATGAGAAAACCAAGCCTTAGATTAAGTCACTTGCCCAAGACCAAATCGCTGGTAATTTGAGGCACAGAGATGCAAATCTTGGTCTCACTTCAAAGCTCACACTTTGACACACTGTATTTTACAGCCGCCCGTGAATTCATAACCCACATGGGTCATCTTGGGGCTGACTGAGCTGCAGTCATGGGTCACACCGTAAAGAAGACAGAAATGGCCAAAAATGAACTCATGACATTAGACCAGAGTCCTGTTTGATTTCTAGCTATATACTTCCTTCATCTTTTTAAAAGAATATAGAAGTGTAATCATTCACAAGGTGATCTCATAGCCTAGTTTCAGATGAGGGGATTCTCAAGTGAAGGGACCACGGGGCAAATGGGAGCCCTTGGTAACTCCCTTCCGGTAGTATTTTTACCATCGTGATGATAATAAAATAGAACAGTGGTCCCTAATCCCGACTACACATTAAAATCACCCAAAGACACTTTTCAATGGCCAAGGGATTCTGATTTAATTGGTCTGGGGTGAGGCTGGGACATCAATATTGTGCTTATAACCCTGGGATGATGAGAATAAAACCAGGGTTGAGAAACAGGGAAGCAGACAGAGAGAAGATGCTGGGTACAGACCCAGCATGAGGTAAACTCAAAATTCCAGTCCAGGTTTCCAGCCCACTACCTCTTCCCACTGAGCCTCCCCCTGTGACTTCCTTCTGTTTTCAGACCTTGCCTGTGATGGGGCTGCCTATAGAACCCTTCCATGGCCACTGAGAGTCTTTCCCTGTACCTTTCCCAACCTTGAAAAGAGCATCTCAGACCCACAATGTCCATGAGGTCATCTGCCTCTGGATGTGTCCAAGCCCCTTAGCTGGCCCTTTGGTCTGCTCCCAGTGTGCCACTCTGGCTACTTTGATGACCTCTTCTTAAGAATGGAAGCTATTCAGGGGGCGCCTGGGTAGCGCAGTCGTTAAAGCGTCTGCCTTCGGCTCAGGGCGTGATCCTGGCTATCCTGGATCGAGTCCCACATCAGGCTCTTCCGCTGTGAGCCTGCTTCTTCCTCTCCCACTCCCCCTACTGTGTTCCCTCTCTCGCTGGCTGTCTCTCTGTCACATAAATAAATAAAATCTTTAAAAAAAAAAAAAAAGAATGGAAGCTATTCTTAGTCTGGAATTCCTACTGGCTCCCATTCGCTCTGCAGAAAAAATACTTAAAAGTTACAAGACAGGGGCACCTGGGTGGCTCAGTCGGCTGAGTGTCCAAGTCTCGGTTTCAGCTCAGGTCATGATCTCAGGGTTGTGCGATTGAGCCCTGCCTTAGGCTCCGTGCTTAGCTTGAAGATTCTCTCCCTCTGCCCCTCCCCCCACCTGCCATTTTTCTCAATCTCAGTCTCTAAAAATAAATAAATCTTGGGGGGAAAAAAAGCTACAAGACAAATTCCCACTGTCTCGTTAGCCGCCAGTGCCATTGTCCCTAGGGCCTGGATGAGACACAGCTTTTCCAGGGGTCAAAGGAAAATGTTCCTCTTCCCCTACTTCCCAAAGTCATTTTGAACTCGGGGTTGTGCAGGGGTGGGGTGAAGCCAGAGGTAAACATCTTATTGGCTGGGCTTAGATCTGTTTAGAGGGGGCAGTTGGAGACCAGGGGCCTCTGGGTGTCCCCCTGCCAGGGGAGTTAAAAGCTCTACCGACAATCTCCAGCCTGCCCCAGATGAAACAGATGGAGCATTTGCATGAAGCGGAAGGCACAGCTGTGTAGAGGGTGGTTTGGTAACCACCAGATGAGGAAGGACAATGGTCTATGATCAGGTCCTAAGGTTCCGTTTACGTCAAACGTCTGTGCCAAGGCTGGAATGGGACTCATCTCTGCTTTCCTGGTATTTTTAGGGTCTCAACTAAGGGACCAAAGTCCATCTCTCTGTGCTCCCTGTGTACAGCTGTGTATGAGAACTAGTTGTTGTCAGGCCCAGGGAGAATGAGGAGGTGCAGTCTGGTTTATATTACATATCAATCCCTCCTCAAAATACATCGAATCTGGTACAGTCCTTTCTTTCTCCCTCCCAGACTCTGGTGGGTGAGAAACCAGTTTAACCACAAAGAGCTTAGTGCGCCAGCGCCGGGAGCTTTGTCTCAGGTTCGGTTTGTGTAAACAAGATAGTCACAAAGATGGGGTATTATTTAAAAGAAAAAGGAGGAAAAAAAGAAAAGGTAGTGCCTTGGTGCATTTCTGAAATGGGTCAAGCTTCATACCATCTAAAAATGAAATAAATAAGGATTCAGGCTTGGGAGTCACTGAGCAAGTCTTTATTTAAGTAACAAATGGATAACAATAGAAATGCAACGAAAAAGATCTCACATAGTTGAAGTCCAATTCAACACAATAGAACCAAACAGTTTGCTTTGCTAATGGTTATTTTATGGTAAGAACAGTTTAGCACAGGGACCGGCAAACCACAACCCAGAAGCCAAATATGGCCCACCCTGTGTTTCTATAAATAAAGATTTATTGCAACGCAGCCATGCCCCTTTGTCTACAAACTGTTTATGGCTGCTTTCATGCAGAAGGGGCAGTGTCACAGAATTGTGACAAGGAAGTATGGCCCACAAAACAGGAAATATTTACTGTCTGGTCTTTTTGAAAAAAAAAAAAAAATTTGCCAACCCTTCATCCCGGAGATCAAACAGTATAAAATGTATCATTTGAAACAACCTTTCTGGTCACAGTAAGTACAGGAAGTCTCCAGAAAGAAAAGGGGGTTCTCTCCAATAAGTAATTACTGAGCACCAAGTACCAGGGTTTGTGCTATGAATATAAGAGAATAAAAAGGTGCTCACTTTATAATCCTACCCTACAGTCCAGTAGAAAAAGTCAGAAAGAAGATAGATGGTCCCAAAACGTTGTAACTTGAAAACTCATCCAAAATCTTAACTTTCTCAAAGTTTAGCCAACTCTCACGAACGGTGCAGACAAGGGCAAGAGACGTTCAATGTTTCTGAGTCAGACACAAGCTACATCAGCTACTTTGAGCTGCACTTCTGTTGCTGGCCATTCATTACTTGAAAAAAGACTTGGTAAAGTGACTCTCAAGGGCGAGTCCTTCTTTATTTCATTTTTAGGCTGGACTGGGGTCCCAGAGCCAGGTGAAGGGCAGGGAATCGAATCTCTACTCTTTATTTCCTCCTCATGCCCTGCACTGTTTGGCTCGACAATTTTGTTCGTTCAACATTCACCAGGTTTACTGAAGCAACTGCTACGGGCTGAAGACAGCAGCAAATAGAACAGACCCTTCGTGCGGTCGAGTTTTCTTTCCTCTTTCCTTGAAGCTTCTAAGTGAGCATACAGATGCCTCATTTGTCAGGAGGAGAAGAAGACAAAGAAGGCAAGTGACGGTCGTGGGGATCGATGAGGTGGCTGGGAAGCTGGGCACGTGCCCCTGCAGAGGTTAGGTTTGGACTGAGACCCGCAGGGCTGGAGGAGTTGGCTGAACAGATGGAGAGAGTCCTAAAGGGGAAGCAGGGGAAGGGAAGGTCTGAGTGTGTGTGGAGGAGCAAGGATGCCAGTGCCGTAGGAGGGCTGAGCAAGAAATCCTGTAGGGCCTGCAGGCACGGTAAGAATTTGAAAGGAAGCTACATGGGCACTTAAAATGATAACACGTGTTGGATGGGGCCCTTTCTCTTTAAACTCCTTGCCCTGGGTGTTTGATTTGGACTCAAAGGGTGTGTGCTCGCATGTGTGTGCCGGTGTGTGTGTGTGTGTGTGTGTGTGTGTGTGTTGTGTGTACAGGGAGGGAGTCTTTTCTGCATGCAACCCCATGTGAAATGCTGGTGCTCGGGTATCCTCAAATCACTGTCCGGAAGAAACAAGCAGCAGTGGGACAGCATGGATTTCGGAGCCACTTTGGGTCAAACTGGGAAGTACAAAACCATAGTAGTGTTGGCTCCCTGATTACATTCTCCGTTTGGGTAAAGAACCAAGAAAGAGCATGGAAAATGCACCATTTGGGTCTTGCCTGAACAAAACAAAAGGACCAAGGCACACCGCGTGGGGGTAGAGGTGACCGCAGGTCCAGGTACGCTTGTGCTCGTAGAGGATAATCCCTCCCTGGACAGAAGGGAGCGGTTTACACACAACACTGGGACCAAGAGAAAAAAGAGAGCAAGTCTTTCTTGAAACGTTTAGACTAAAGCAAATGGGATAATCCATGGAGGGTGAAAGTCCCATCTTGCTCTGCCCAAATCTATCTAGGCAGTTGCCTCAGCCATACACATTGTCACAAATTTGCTGTTCGTAGCAGAGAGTCTGGAACTGGAGAGCCAATTCATTCGTACAAGATGAAAATTCCACGGGGCTACCCCCATCCTTGCCGCTCAGCACGGATGGGGAGGTGTCCAGCAGGTCTCACCGCAAAGGCTGCAGGCTTACGCTGCCCACTGGTGAGCTGGGCTCCAATGCCCCAGCCCTCGATGAGACACCGGGAACGAAAGCCAGGCCCCACTGCGTCGGAAGGTGACCTGGCTGCCTTGCACTTGGGGAAACTGCAAACCTGAAAATTTTCAGCAAGAAAAACATGTCTTACCAAAGCGCAAACCAGACACTTGGCACCCACTCTCTGTGACGCAGGGCTCCCCGGCTGGCAGGAAAACCACAGTAAAGAACTGATTAGGCTGCTAGAACACATTCCATGGGCTGTCCAAGGCTATTTTTATTTTACAATAAGGTACAATATGTTCCATGATGCTGTCTATCCTGGACTTCTTTTCTTCTTTTATTGCATTTGCCATACTCATCAATCCTGGTAAATCACAGAGGATCTGTCAATCATTTGAACAAATTAACTAGTTTGGGTGTGTTTATTAAATTCAAGAGCAACAATGATACACGCATATAACCTTTACTGTGAGCAATGCACAGATGGCTCATACCACCTGTTGACCATGGAAATCTTTTGTGGGAGATGGGCCTTTCTAGAAACTCGGCCCCTGGAAAACTCTTGAGTTTACAGACCAAATGCTTGCATTTTTTAAATCTTTTTTTTCTTTCTTTCTTTCTTTCCTTTAAGAGAAGTCAATTGTGAAAACAATGTTTGGTCAAGTGTTATTTGGTCAAGAAATGTACTAACTCTTTGTAAGAGAGCATTCCAAGAACTTTACCCATAAGAAAATAAATGTGCCTGTTTTCACTTAGACTCCATAAAAATTACAGTTGTTTTGGAAGAAGGAATGGCTTCCCTGTAACATAATGGATATTCAACAACTCAGATGCATGTGGGGAACGACTTCCCACCCACCTCTGAAAGGAAAACAGACAACCGGTGTAAGATTACTAGTAAAGCCCAGACCATGCATTAAGACTCACGCTCAAGAAAAACTTCCTTGCTAATGCTTAACTTGTTATCATAACCACTTTTGATTTTTCAGAACCTCTTAGCTACTTTTTAACCGTTTTCAATCAGGAAAACTGGACAGAGTGCATCCAATCCAGTCGTCAGGCCCTCTGAAGAAGGTCTAGCCTCGACGCGCTTTGAGAATTCCCCATTTTTTTTAACTCTTTGCCAACTTTGAAAAATCTAGAGGTCACAAGAGTTTAACCATCACATTTCTTGATGGCTGTTAAAAAAGAGGGTGGGACACAGCAGTCCCTGTGATAAAGTGTATTTTAGTACAGTGGTCCTTGGAGATACAAGGGTGAGGGCTGGTAGAAATGACGAGTAAATTTATTCATAACAGGGAGAAAGAGTAGGCAATATACCCCAGAACCAGAAGCTCTGCAAGGGACCGCGGTAAAAATAATGCTCCTATGCACAAATTTACACCTAAGAAAACATACATAAACCAAGAGTCTTATTCTAATGTTTTAGCATCAATTTTGCTGACAAGATCAGAAGACGTGAGCCAAACATCTGCATCGAATGGTAAAGTCGCGGCAAAAATGTCCTTTTTCCACTGTCAGTCCATCACAGAGAAGCAGACACACAGAATGTTTGCTGCTTTCACCTCAAGTTGAGAGGAGAGCCCAAGGAAAGCTCTTGTGCTGTGAGCGTTGGTGCTGGTGTTTCCCTGGTAGCTCTAATTTGTATTGTGAGATAAGGCTGGAGGAATGGACTTTTCTCGTACCTTTGGTTTGCTCATTAGCCTGCAAAGATCTTGCACATCTATGCAGGACCTCGTGCATTGGTTAACTACGATTTTTTATTTAGCTTTTATAGGCTCCCAAAAATGTGGTTGGAGTTAAGTACCTTTTCTGCTTTTCCAGCTACAGTGGAAATTATTTTTGTTTGAAGCTCTTCAAAAGAAAAAAGTGGCGGGGGGGGGCAGGGAGGAAAAACATAAAAATAAATCAGGACCCAGAAGAGGTTTTTCAGAACCCATGTGTTCAGATTCCCTGCCAAGGGAGTCCTGTGGGTTGCCCATGGGTTCTCTGGGAAAGCGGGATGCCTTTGCTGAGCGCCCTAGGTGGCTATTAAATTTGGTGTACTTTCTGGCTTGGTGGCTTTGTGACCTTGTGCTGGTTAGATAGCAATCTCGTGGGAACTGAGCGATGGCTACAAATATCAAAGTTGTAAAGTAAATGTTGAATCAAAGAGATTTCTGGTTGAATTCTTGTAGTAAGTGTGAACATACCTCCAGGAACATCTGACTCCCCGAAATATTGAAAACAAAAACAAAACCAAAAAACTAGTTCTGAGTTCTTCGTCTATGTCATGTGGATAGGTCACTTCTTCCTCCTGTATCAGCAAGCCAGGAACCACAGCTTCTATGGTTCCGTGGGAAGTGACTTGTTACCTTCATCCAGGAACACCCTAGATGTCCACGGTCACAGTTACGAACCTCCTGTTAAGGTTTGAACTTACAGACCTTCCCAAGGGACTTGCCTTCCAGTTGCAGGGTTGTCTTTAACCAGGGAGTGACCTCTGAGTACAAAAAAATGCTTTGTAAGGGAAAGACAGATAAAGAGATTTAGAGAGCCAAAGGCAGAAATGTTTTTCTCCTACAGTCTTGTTTTTCCATACCAAACCCTGGACAATATAGTATTGGAAAACACTTTTATCTAATTATTCTATTCTTTCCTCTTTTCCTCCCAGTGGGGAAACTTTCTTCCTTTTATGAATAATCTTCCAGAGGACTTCTTCCTCAGGATTAAAGCATTATAGCCTTCAACCCAGAAGTTATAATTAGACTGGTTTTTAAATAATGTGTGTTCATTTTGTCTTTGCAATTAACAAAAGGAGATATCGCTGAGATCAAGCTTTAAGATGACTGTATTCATATGCTTGCATTTTTAACTGAACACACACTGTGGGTCCAGCTATGGCCCAAAGGGTAGCTTCTCAGAGTTGCCCTGTTGCTCCTCCAAGCCTTGGGAAAGCCCGAATTGCTGTAGTTCACTGCATCTGCTCATTTACCAAAAATGAGCAGAGTGCCTGAACACCACTTATCTTGATGGAAAGCCAAGATCAATTTTCATGTCCAAATGAAGGACAGCAGGAAGAACTATTTCAATAGTTGTTGGATGAAGACAATAGGAGGGAAGAGACTGCTGCTTGCCTAACTCACCAGCATCTTCAACTCTTTATGCATGAAGAATCAAGCCTCCATTATAGCAGCTAAAACACTACACTTCTCAGCTACCTATGAGAAATAAGCAGAAGATAACTGAGATGGTCTAATAAAGGGTCTGACTCCATTTCCGATATCTGACTGCTTTCAAGCCCCACCTCCCTCCTCTTCTGCCCCACATCTAGGAAGCTGATAAGAAAGCCTAGGTCCTCCCTCCTTTGGTGTGGTGGAAAGTGTCAATCCCACAAGCTCCTACCCATGTGCGGGAACTCTCACCCTGATTTCATCTCCTACCATTAATAAAAGACAAGGCAGTCTCCTTTCTCTGCTGTCTTAAGCTATTTTTGAATCTTCTTGGGAGCCTGCCTTGCTCACCCCATAAAGCCTCATTATGTCAGTAGTGAACATTTCCGTACCCTCCTGGGGCATGCACGTATGGTATCATCAGTTTCAACACCTGAACCAAATTCTGGATAGGGTGTCCATCCACCTCTGGAAGACCTCATTACAAGAGTTTACTTAACCGGATGTGTCATTTTTGCCCTTCACCCTTTCCCTATTCCTGCTGGTGGTATAACAGCCAGCCCTCTTGCAATGTGGAGAACAAACCTGTGCTAAGAATGGCTGAGTAGAAAGAAAGAGGGAACCTAGGTCCCTGGTGACCTTGTTACCCTCCCATCCCTACACTGCCTGCTTCTGAGTCTCTCAAGTCATGAAAACAAGACAAATTTGTTCAGCTGCTTGTAGCTGAAGACCATTCCAAGTATAGGACTGTGACTGAGTTGTGTCTCAACGTCATAAGTGGAAGTTAGTACTTTTGCCAGGATGTGAACAGGTGAAAATCAAAATACTTGAAACACCTATGACTAAATCATTCTCAGTGGAGTGCCCTTGTAACTAAGGACATTCACTGGGTATTTTCTGCACCAGATTCCTTTGGGGAGAAACAAGCCTGCATAAGCTCACAGAGAGGACCTGTTTTCATAGCTAGAAAATGGTCTGGTTATTGGCCTACAGTAGAATTTGGAGAGAGGTTCAGAACCCAAGCATTTTGGTTGGGAAGCCACCCATGTATCTAGCTCATACTGTGAATGTACCTAAAAGAACCAAAGTGTCAAGAAGAAAGGGGACAGCTGGGGCACCTGGGTGGCTCAGTCGGTTAAGCGGTTGCCTTCGCTCAGGTCATGATCCCGGAGTCCTGGGATCGAGCCCCACCTTGGGCTCTCTGCTCAGCAGGAAGCCTGCTTCTCCCTCTCCCTCTGCCTGATGCTCTGCCTACTTGTGCTCTCTCTCTCTCTCTGTCAAATATATAAATAAATAAATAAATCTTAAAAAAAGAAAAGAAAGGGGACTGCTTATTGAGTACCAATTCTTTTTCTGGTTATATGTTAGATGTGCAAAGAGAAGAGAATATAAGTTTCCTTCCCTTAACACTTGGTGGAGGAGTTAGTGCAAGCATGCTGAAAGGTCATGAAGGGAATGACAACAGGCTTCTTCAAATATAATTAGAATTTGATTTGAATAAATTGACACATGAAGCCAGTGCAAGTGATGATGAAGAAAACCATGGGAGCCAGATACAGGAAACTGACTAAAGCTAGATCCCCATCACTGCCCTCAATAAGCTAAACAGTATGTCCCATCCTGACCTGGCAGATAATGCAGAAAGGGGAGAGAGCTGGAAGCAGGTCCCCTGATGGTGTGGCTTTTCTATGTAAGCACTGTGATGAAACAACATGACATTTATTTTTTGAGGAAATGAGTAAATACCAAGTTTATAGGCAAAAGGAAGTACCAATATAATTGCAGAATGGAAATGTTAACGTAGTCTAAATCACCTATCTTTACAAAAATGACATACTTGTTCTAGAGATAATCATCTCTGCCTGGAGCTCATCAAAGATCCAAGTATTTTATCTTCACATTTCTCTTTGTTGCTGGTAAAAGTTAACAGACAATTTCCAGAGTGCATCACAGACCAATAGCCGCTGACGTGAAGCAGTTTTTAAAAGTAGTTTTAAATACTCACTATCTTAGCATTTTTGATAGTTCACATGTCAAAAACAAAATGCTAAACATTCATGCTGTTGATCGAGGAAGCACACAATCAAAGAAAACAAGGAGGAAAATCCCCCTCACAAGGCTTCCACCACAGTCCTGCCTGGGGTAGCAGTGGAAGTTTCTATACCTTCTTTTTCAGGAGTAACAAGCTCAAATTCCAGCTCAGTTCTTTGGGCAAAAGAAGAGAGAGTTTAGTCAAAACCTGGAGCGGTTTGTTGACAGATTTTTCTAACAAACAAAGGCAAAAGGAAAAGGGGGGAAACTTCCTAAACTACTTCAAGAAAGGCCCCAAACTAGAGTCTCGGTGTCCAAAAACCTGTTAAATCTACTGAAACCATTTGCTGACCATATTGATTTTTTCTGGAAAGTGAAGGTCTCAGTTAAATTCCCAGCTTTTCTTTATTTTAGCAGGAAACTACTTTACGTGGGTGTCTGGACATCACCCTCTGCTGAAGCATGGAGAAAGTGATCCAGCAACACGCCCAGCCTGCCTGACGGGTACGACCTCTACCTGGATGGCTTAGTCATGAGTCAGAAAACACCTCTGTTGCCAGGCCTGCATTTCATTTCACTCTTAAACTGGTCAGACTTGGGATGCTGAACAAATTTTGAAATTCAGCAATATGAATCATTGTAAAAACCAGTCACTCACTACTCAGCTTTCCAAAATAGCAGATGTCTTTATGCATTAACTCCTATTTATTGAAATGTTTATATAAGCAAGAAGGAACCCTATAATAATACTAATGGCAGCACTCAAGCTGGGTGTCTATACCCACAGGAATATCAGACATTGAAGCTTTGGTTGTAATGATTTCGGGGCATTGATGGCCCATTCAAAAGAAGTTCCCGGTGGTGAAGCACTCTTTCACGGACTGGAGATCTTTAGACCCAGCCTTAGTCAGTCCTTCAAAGAGATCACAAAGTCATGGATTTCCTTAATCACCGTCGTTATATCTTGCTGGAAAGAACTTTAATTTGGATGTTTCTTTTTCATCTACATGGGACCCAGGGCTGCAGTAACTAATCACTTCACCATATTGTGTAGAACTTTTATTCAAAATATGATTCAGGGCTTATTACATATATTAATGTAATATATGTGACTATGACAGCGTGAAGGAGGTGGAAAGGAACAAAGCTGGGTTACAGAGAGGAGATGACACCAGATGGTAACTTGAATCTACAGGAACGAATAAAAAGAACAAGAAATGAACAATACAAAGATTGATATAACAAAGTCTTTAGATATATACTTTCTCTCCCTTCTTAGCTTCCTTAAAAGATATAAAATTATATAAAGTAATAATTACAGCAATTTATTCTTGGGTGTGTACCATATAGAGAGATAACATGTATAACAATAATATTACCAAAATGGGGAAAGAAGAGCTGTGTAAGAGAAAAGTTTCTATTTCTCACTGGTATTAAGTTAGCATAAGTCTAAAGTCAATTTCGGTAAGTTAAGACATATACCATAAACCCTAGAAAATAACTCACCCTAAGCCACTAAGAAAATTAAAAATATAGTTGAAAAGTCATTGGAGGAATTAAAATATTACACCAAAATATGCATTTAATACAAAAGAGAGTAGTAAAGGAGGAAGAGAGGAACAAGATGTGACAGGAGACTTACAGAAAGCAAAAAGTAAAATGGAAGATGTAAATCCAACCATATGAATAACAACATTAAATGGGAATGGATTAAACAGTGTAATCAAAAGGCAGAATTGTTAGATTGGATAAGAAAACATGATTCAGCTATATGCTGTCCACAGGATGCAAACTTGAGATTCAATAATACAAACAGGTTGAAAATAAGAAGGATGGAAAAAGATATAGCATGCAAAGAGCAACCAGAAATGATCTACTCATATCAGGGAAAACAGATTTGAAGACCAAAAATATATATATTACTAAAGATAAACAGGACATTTCATAATGATGAAAGTGTCAATTGATCAAAAAAATATAATAATTGAAAACATATATGCAACTAGCAATAGTGCCCCAAAACACATGAAGCAAAAACTGACAGAACCAAAGAAGAAATAAACAATTCAACAATAATAGTTGATGACTCCTTTATCCCACTTTGAATTGTGCAGAGAACAACTAGGAAGTAGGTCCAAAGGATATGGAATTGAACAACATTATAAACAAACAAGAACCAACAAACATTTATAGACCATTTTACTTAACAATAGAATATATATTTTTCTCAAGTGCACAAGGAACATTTTCCCAGATAGACCATATGTTAGGTTCAGTAAATTTCGAAGGTTGGAAATCATGTAAAGTATGTTCTCTGAACCACAATGGAGTGAAATTAGAAATCTATAATAAAAAATAATTTGAGAAATTAACAAATATGAGGAAATTAAACAGCACACCCCTAAATAACCAAAGAATAAATCGCAAAGGAAATTGGGAAATACTTTGAGATGAATAAAAACTGAACACAGCATATCAAAACATACAGGATACAAGTAAAGCAATGCTTATAAGGAAATGCATAGCCATAAACACCTACATTAAAAAGGAAGAAAGATCTCAAATCAATATAACCCAAACTTCCACCTTAAGACATTGGAAAAATAAGAGAAAACTGAAGCTGAAGTAATCATAGGGAGTAAATAGTAAAAATTAGAGTGGAAATTAATTAAATAGAGATTAGAAAAAACATGTAAAAAATTAATTAAACCAAAAGTTGGTTCCTTGAAAAGACCAACAAAATTGATAAAGACTGACTAAGAAAAATAATTAAAAACTCAAATTATTAAAATCAAGAATGAGAGCAGATTGGCCATCATTACCAGTCTTCTAGAAATAAAAACGATTATAAGGGAATAATATGAAGTGCTCTGTGCCATGGGCATATATGACATGGACAAGTTCTTAGAAAGACACCAACTACTGCAAGTGACTCTAGAAGAAACAAAATAGGAAAACACATATAACAAGTAAAACAACTAACTTACTAACTTAAAAGCTTCTTGCAAAGAAAGGCCAAAGACCCAGATAACTTGATTGGTACATTTTACCAAACAGTTGAAACAAAAATTAATAGCAACAAGTCAAGGGGCACCTGGGTGGCTCGGTCGGTTAAGTGTCCGACTCTTGATTTCAGCTCAGGTCATGATCTCAGGGTCATGCAATCCAGCCCCACGTCATCCGGCTCTGCACTGGATGTGGAGCCTGCTTAAGATTCTCTCTATCCCTCTGCCCCTACCCCCCCAAATAAAAAATAATAAATAGCAACTATTCAAAAATTATTTGAGCAAATAGAAAAAGAGGGAACAATTTTCAACTCATTCTATGAGACCAGTGTTACACAGATACAAAAACCAAACAAATACATCATTAAAAAAACTCTTAAAACTACAGACAAATGTCTTTTATGAATACAGACCAAAAAAAAAAAAATCCTCAGCAAAATACTAGCAAGCCGAATCCAGCAATATATAAAAAGAATTATCCACTATGACCAAATGAAATGTATCTCCAAAATACAAGCCTGGTTTACCATCCAAAAATCAATCAATGTATTATACCATATCAATAAAATAAAGGACAAAACCACATGATCATTCCAAAAGAATGGAAAAAGCATTTGACAAAATGTAATACCCATTCACGATTTAAAAAAAAACAAAACACTCAACAAACTAGGAAGAGAATAAACTCTCCTCAACACAATAAAAGGCATCTACAAAAAATCTATAATACTTAAGGATGAAAGATTGAATGCTTCTTCCCCAAGATTGGGAATAATACCAACACGTCCCTTCTCTCACCATGTGTGTTTGACATCATACTGGAGGGTCTAGCCTGGGAAATTAGGCAAACAAAAGGAAGAAAACCCATCCAGACCGTAGAGGAAGAAGGAAAATAATCTCTATTTGCATACGGGATTGTCTTATATGTAGAAAATCCTAAGAATCCACTAAAAAATCATGAGTTCAGCAAGACTGCAGGATACAAGAACAATTTACAAACCTCCATTGTATTGCTATATGCTAGCAATGAGCAACCTGAAAATGACATTAAGAAGGCCATTTTTAATAGCATCAAAAATATTTAGGAATAAACTTAGCAAAAAATAGTATAAGACTTACACCCTGAAAATTACCAAAAAGAATGTTGAAAGGAATTAAAGAAAAGCAAAATAAATGAGAAAGTATTTCATGTTCACGGACTGAAAGACTTCATATTGTTAAAATGGCAGTATTCCTCAAATGATCTGCAGATTCAGTGCGATGCCTCTCAAAATCTCAGCTGGCTGTGTTTCAGAAATTGACAATTTATATGAAAATCCGAAGGACACAGAATAGCTAAAAGAATATTGACAAAGAGCAAAGTTGAGGAACTCACATTTCCTGATTTCAAAACTTGTTACAAAACTACAATAAACAAGACAGTGTAGTACCGGCATAAGGACAGACAGATCAATAAAACAGAATAGAGGCTCCAAATAAACTCTCACATTTTTGATCAATTAGTTTCACCAAGAGGCCAAGATAGTTCAATGGGGCCAGAAAAGTCTTTTCGACAAATGGTGCTGGCAGAACTGGATGTCCACTTGCAAAAGAATGAAGTTGGATGCCTTCGTTACACTACACAAAAAAATTAACTCAAAATAGACTATAGAGCTAAATGCAAGAGCTAAAATTATATGACTCTTGAAAGGAAACATGAAAGTAAGGCTTTAAATATGATGTAAAAAAACCCATAAGTAACAAAAGGAAAAAACAGATAAATTAGAGCTTAGCAAAATTGAAAACTTTCACGTTGCAAATCACACCAAGAAAGTGAAAACACGACCCACAGAATGAAAGAAAATATTTGCAAATCACAGATCTGATAAGGGACTTGTGTCTATATTTTTAGCAACTCAATAATAAAAAACAAATAACAGAATTTAAAAATGGATGATTGATCTGAATAGACATTTCTTCAGAGAAGATAAGCAGCTGGTCGATAAGCACATGAAAAGATGCTCAACATTATTAGTCCTTAGGGAAATGCACATCAAAACCACAGTGAGTTACCACTCGGCACCTGCGAGCAAAGTTATCATGAAAAAGACATGGGATGTGAAGAAATTGGGACCTCCTATGTTCCTGGTGGTGATGCAGAGGGGTTGCACTGGTTTGGAAAACAATTTGACAGTTCCTCAAAATGGGAAACGTGGAGTTATATGATCTAGTAATTCTACTCCTTGGTATGGGCCCAAGAGAAATGAACACACACATTCACACAAGAACTTGTACATGAACACACAAGTAGCACTATTCAAAATCGCCACAGAGTAGAAATAACCCAGATGCCATCAACTGATGAATGCATAAGTGAGATATAGTTTATTTATATACCATGTTATTCATCAATGAAAAAGGATGAATTACCGACACCTGCTACAATATGGATGAACCTGGAAAACATGATGCTAAGTGAAAGAAACCAGACCCAAAAGGTCACATACGGTATAACGCCATTGATATGAAATATACACAATAGGCAAGTCTGTAGAAATAGCAAGTCGATTGGTGATTGTCGAGGGCTTGGGGATGGGAAGGGCGGTGGCATGATGCTGAAAGTGGATGAAAATGTAACTTTTGGGGGGATGATCAAAATGTAAAATTGATTATGGTGATTGTACAAGTCTGTGAACAAACTAAACGTACGATGCACTCCAAATGTGTGCGTTTTTTGATATGTGAACATCTCAATAAGGATGTCAAAAAATCTAATCTATACACATCAGTCATGTAGTATGAGTTTTGGTTTCCTGAGAAAAATTATTACAGTAGCATTTTTCAATGTGTTGCCACTATTGACATTTGGGGCTAAATCATTATCTGTTGTTGGCGAGTGTTCTTTGTCCTGTGCATTGTAGGATGCTTGGCTGTATCCTGGGACTCTACCCACTGGGAGCCAGCAGCGTCCCGTCCCCTAGGTATGACAACCAAAACTGTCTCCTACCTTGACAAATGTCCCTGGAAGGTGCAGAATAGTTCCACTGGAGAACCACTGTGCGGAGGGCTTAACAGCAGTAATTGTATGACATCAACATTTCAGCTCTTACTAACCCTTTAGGCTGCTAGAAACTTAAACACTTGCCCCTTATTTCTCACAACAAAACTAAATAGATTGTTTTCATTACTTTCCACTTTTGTCCTGGAGCTCAAGGGGAAGCCAGTGAGGAAAATGGTCTAGGTGCAATCATAACTTTCCCCAGACCGGTGCCTGCATTGTCTCTACTTAACGGCTATACCCGGGGTTGTAATGTAGCCTGTGTCTAATGAAATGTTAAATTTGCTTGCCACACGTTTAGTAGACAGTCCTCCTAAATAAGAAAATATTTAGAGAGGTAAAAATCATTTATCTTTTATTCTATTACTGGTTATGGAGTTAATAGCATGACTGTCTATGCAAAGTAAGAAAAAAAAGACAAGCAGGATTCCATGGAGATCTAGATAAAAATGTTTCACTTGAATTTAATTCTTTTTGGCAACTCAGCCAAGTGAACTTCTCAATCTGTATTCAAGGAGTCCCACAAAAACTTCAGTGATTGGAAAACACGAAAGTTGATTTCCAAGTAAAGCAAGAAGGCATGTGATTGATTCTACCACTGCTTAACACAAAGCTGAAAAGGAAGGAATGAGAAAGATTAATCATCTTGAAACCCCAGGAGAGGCCAGAATCAGAATTGTGAGTCCCGGGGAGAAAAAAAAAAAGAGAAAAATGTGACGAATGTGACAAGAGGGTGTTGAATCAGTCACTGATAAAAGGGAACGGGTCGCTCCCTCACCAAGTTGCAGCAATAGAAACAAACAAGGAAAGCCAAAAGCCAATGCAATGGGAAAACATGTCGGTTTTATGCACACATCCTCACAAACACATTACTCACCACGGAGTAGTAATGCTCCTCGTCATGTACTCACTTCATGCTACGAAAACTGGATGTCTCCCATTGACTGACTTTCCCTGCACAGCAAAATCATGCAGTCTTTCCATTACGGACCTCCCATGCTAATGCAATGCCCCACCGTGTCCTCCCGGACGTCTAGAAAGGACATCAGGATGGGGGGTGCGTGGGTGGGAGGTGGTCGGAGGCGTGCACTCTGCCTTTCCACATTGCCCGGGATCAGCCGGGAGCACAGCCAGTATTTTCCAGCTCGTTTGTGTTAGTGATTTCTTGCTGTGCCCTGCACTGATTTCTTTTTCCAATCTATCTGATTCAGAGGAACGGACACCATCATCGTCGTGCTCCAGTACTGCCCTTTACACTCACACCCTGATCTGAATATCTGGCATGACATTTTTTCCTCTCCTTGTGACTACATCTTATCCTGGACTTTTTCATCGTAAAGTTCTGCCCGCTCTCTCATGCTGAGCCCCCAGGTCCAAAAGCCCGAATGACCATGGCCACGTGTTAGGAGAACGGGAGGCCTCTGGCCACCAAGCTGGCTGTCGTGCAAAGCCATTCTGCACCCCTCTTGGCTTTAACACTTACCACTCGGACTGGTCCTGTTTTGTTCCTCGGGGAAATCCCGGACTCCAGGGTTGAGGGCAGGAGAGGACGAGGAAACCCTCCGCGCAGAGCGTGTGTGAACGCCAGGTGTGCGCGCCCTCACCTGCGCGTGTCCCTGTTGCTACGCGTGGAGTGCGAGGTAGAATGAGAACCTCGAGTCACCTCAACGAAGGCACCAGGGCCGTGGATGTTCAAGCTCTTCTCCACAGACTTTCTAGTCTCACAAGGAATTTCTTCCACGTCTTGGAGTTGACAGGAATTGGACAAGCCTTGGTCTTACCACAACCCAGCGCATTGGGCAATCTAAGGGCGGGACTCTCCCTCAACGTTGGGGTTGCCAGTTCAGTAGGGCCTGAAGTTCCTTTTCTGAAAAGGAAAGTTCACGCTGTGGCAAAACTGACTAAACACGGTTTTTTTGTTTGTTTTGTATTTGGTGGGGGTTCCAGTTTTAATCAATCTGAGTGAGCAAAAAAAAAAAAAAAAAAAAAAAAATCAAAGGAAGAATCACCTGGTGAAAATGTTCCATAAAATGCAGACTTTCCTCAACTTTGGATATTTTCCCCTCTTTGTCCTTCTGCTCTTCTGTTGGGACAACCACTTTGTTGTTGAGGAAGTTGAACAAAATGTAAATGGAGTTGTGCTGGCAGAAGGTGCTTTCCTATGTTGTTTGGGAGAGATTACAATACATCGACTTTCCTGACTGCCTCAAGCTTCATACAACTTCAGCCTTCCACCAAAACTCTCCTTTTAATGATAAATGGTTCTCCTATGATTCTGAGCCTCACAGAGGACCTTCCCTGGAAGCGGTTTGTATTTACGCCATCTACTGGGTGTTGGTGGAACTGCAGATACTGCTGCTAACAACATTTATCCTTGTTCTGTGCCCAAGGCTTCCAAGAAAATAGAGGTCTCTCTCAGAAATGATGAACAATTTAGGAAACACAAATATACGGTATATCACTTAGATCATCAGGT
Source organism: Ursus arctos (assembly GCF_023065955.2). NCBI lineage: Eukaryota > Metazoa > Chordata > Mammalia > Carnivora > Ursidae > Ursus > Ursus arctos. Next base: position 87,956,758 of record NW_026623056.1, on the reverse strand, counting down.
GTCCCTGAGATGTTAATTTTATTTTTAGAAGTGTTTTTTTTTTTTTCAGGAAAGGAAATGTTCCATATTTTAACTCTCCAGTTCTTCATGTTGAATCTAAGGAAATATCCCTGAGATCAGGTCGTAAACCTCATGCTCCAAATATTTAAAAATACTGCATAGCATTAAAAAAAAAAAAAGCAACGCTCAAAAGAGGTTCCAGAAACATGTGACCTGATATTAAAGCAGATGGGAGGGAGTGGAGTGGATTTTGGCTTTGGAAATGCAGGAAGCTAAGTCTTCAATACCCATACAGGGACAGAAGTTGAGGTCTTGGAACCAGACAAAGCAAGAGCAGGAACTGAGATTACCCCATTAGGACTGGACTGTGAAAGCTGGACTGGAAAATCACCTACTCATTAATAAAGGGTTACAACAAAGAAGGCTATTTCTTTCTGTCCGGATTTAGGTGCAAAGGTAGAAATATCCTTAAGAATCCAATAGCATAGCCCTTTCTGATCACAAAGTTCAAATTTGCATTCCCCCACTTTGTCCAGGAATTCCCTAGCTACGAAATAAGCACAAAACTTGTTCCAGACCAATGTGTCCCTTTGGAATCTTAGCAGATAAGCAAAACCAAAACCAAAAACAAAACAAAAACAAAAACAAAAAAACCCAAAAAACTCTCTTGAGAAAAACTCTGATAACCCAGACCACATGGAAAAAAGACAAACCTCAATGAAGATTAGTTCCCATTTAAAAAAATTAAAATATTCAAGGACACAATACACCCCACAAGGTGGTGAGCAGGCACACAGTGCATATCAGAATTAGAATTCTAATAGCAGATATATAAGAAGATAATTGAAAGAGAATATCAGATAAGAGTGTTTAAAATGATTGAAGATACAGGTTAAAAAATGGTAGAGAAAAGGAATAAACAGATTAGGAAAAACCAAGCTATATCTTTGTGAAATAAAACACAGTTACTGAAATTAAAATCTCAGTTGGCAGGCTAAGTTAACAGAAGAGATATGGCTGAAGAGAATATTAGTGAACTGGAAGACAGGTATGAGAAAATTACTAACAATGCAGCAGGGAGGGAGAAAGAAATGGGAACTATGAGAGGATAAGTAACTCTAACATATGTTTTATAGCTGTTCCAGAAAGAAAGTAGAAAAATTAATGCAGATGTAAAATTCAAGGTAATAATTGCTGAGAATTTTCTAAAACAGACAGAGAAAGACAAATACCATATGATTTCACTTATATGTGGAATCCAAGAAACCAACCCAACAACCACACAAGCACAAACTCAAATATAGAGGACAAACTGATGGTTACCAGAGGGGAGGGGGGATGGGTAAAATAGGTAAAGGGGCGTAAAAGGTACACATCTCCAGGTACAAAATAAACACGTCATGGAGATGAAAAGTACGTATGGGAAATAAAGTCAATAATATTGTAATAAAGTATGGCGGCAGACATCAGGGCGAGCACTGAATAATGTACAGAATTGTCAAATCAATATGCTGTGCGCCTGGAACTAACACAACATTGCATGTCAATTATATTTCAAGAATTTAAAAAATCAGTTAAATTCTTTTAAAAAAGGAAAAAAGAGAAGGACACTCAGACTCAAGAAACATACTGAGTTTGGAGCAAGAAGATATGAATTTAAATCTACCCCTGGACACATTGTAGCAAAGATCAAATACTAAAAAGTACCAGAGAGAAAAGCAGATGAACTATAACCAAACAACAACTAGTGTAGTGTAAAGCAGAGTTCTTGAAGCAATACGAGAGATCAAAAGATGGTGAGGTAATAGAGTTAAGGTCCTGAGGGGAAAATATCAGCATAGAACTTTATATACAATCAAGCTATTGTTCAGGAGTAAGCATGGAATAACATTTTCATTTATTTATTTTTAGGATTTTATTTATTTACTTACTTATTTATTTGAGACAGAAAACACGAGTGGGGGGAAGGGCGGAGGAGGAAGAGAATCTCAAGCAGACTCTGTGCCCTTGATCTCGAGACCCTGGGATCATAACCTGAGCTGAAATCAAGAGTGGGATACTCAGCCAACTGAGCCACCCAGGCCCCCCAATAACATTTTTATTTTTAACTTTTTTTTTATATAAATATAATTCTATCCTACATATAACAAATATGATATGTTTTTATTTATATAAAACCTGAGTAAGAATCACAAACTTAGGGGCGCCTGGGTGGCTCAGTCATTGAGAGTCTGCCTTGGGCTCAGGGCGTGATCCCGGCGATCTGGGATCGAGCCCCACATCAGGCTCCTCTGCTGAGAGCCTGCTTCTTCCTCTCCCACTCCCCTTGCTTGTGTTCCCTCTCTCGCTGGCTGTGTCTCTCTCTGTTAAATAAATAAATAAAATCTTTAAAAAAAAAAAGAATCATAAACTTAATTGAATATGCAAATAACTACAAGTGATTTAGGGACCATTAAAAAATTGCAACTAAATATAAAGCATAATGACGAGGCTCAACTAAACCAGGAGATGAGCACAGCATAGAAGGTGGGAGGGGTGATCTGGACTTCAGTCAAACCCCTGTGCTTCTGCAGTTCATGAGAACGGCTGAGACAATCATTAACATTAGAACCCAGTGAAGTATGCATACTAAATATTTAAGTGTTACCAGTGAAAGACCAGAAGTACAATATATAACTTACAAGAGTAGACAAGAGGGAATTTTAGAAAATATAAAACAAAACAGAACTTAATTTCTAAAAGAAAGGACTAGAGAAGAAGCCAAAAATTATGGTATGTATAGAATTTAAAGGGACACGGTAGAAATTCATTTTTAAATTGTTAAAATGGGCTAACTTTATGAATTAAAATATAGGGATTTTTAGTTTTGATTTAAAAAATCCAACTATGCTATTTAAACTAAACAAAAAGTAAAGATATAAAGAAGATGGAAGAAAACTAATGGAGTTATTCATGCCAGACAAAATAGGCTTTACGGTAAAAAACAAAATAAAACAAAAAATGTTATTTGAAATCAAGAGGGTCACCACATCATGAAAGAGGCATAATTCAAGAAAAAAATACGTAAAAATTCTGAGATTATGTGTATCAGACTATATAACCTGAAAATAAATACAAACAAGATGAGGAAATAATCAGGTTAAAACTGAAACATCGGCAAGAAGAACTGAAAACTTGAACACATCCATCTCAGAAAAAGATGAGCTAAAAGGAACTCTTAGGTAGAAAAAGAATTTTTAAGTGAGAGAATTAACAACTTGACATAGTTAGTATCCATGGAAACCCTATCTCCTAATGAGAGAACGTAACATTTTTATGCATCCATGAACACGCAAAAGTTGACCTCTTAATAAGTCACAAAGCAAATCTTTAAAATACCAAAGAACTTCTATAATGGGACCATGTTCTTTTGGCACAATATTTTTAAAAATAGAAAATAATTATTTGAAGTTAATTTAAAACATCTGTTTTAAACATTTGGAAGTATAAAACACACTTCTAAATAAACCCGGCTCATAGAATGGGTCAAAGTGGATGATGGTTAGAAAGGCATGAAAATACAACTACTACACCCCAAAAACGGAGCAGTATTTTGAAGGAAATGTATCGACTTCAGTAGGAATATATATCACAGTCATTAGGAAAAAAAAGAGCAAGTCTTAAAATTAATAAGCTTTGCAGTCAGTGTGAGAAGTTAGAAAAAGGACAGACCTAACCATAAAGAAAGTAGTTCAAGAAAATAAAATTTAAAACCCCAAATAATGCAATGACAAATGAAGAAAAAGTAGGTAATGTCAACTATGTTAAAAGAATATTTTTAACACCAAAAAATATATACAAAGAGAGAGAGAGACAATATTATGTCAGAATAAAAGATAAGTCACATAAATTGAAGAAATGGCTTTATGAAAAATGATTATTACATTTTTCTTATTATCTTACATTTTGTCCTTGACCCTTGAAAATTTCTTTATAGACTGGCCTGAAGTTTTGAGTTGTTTTTTGGAAATGATTGCATCACACCCTGAAGTTTCCTATTTTGATAGCATATGCTCGATATACTTCTGAAAGCCAAGCGATTTTTATATAAAATAACATTTTTGTGACATGCCCATAAACGAGTTAGAAGTTGTGCTTCATTTATCTTTGAAATATCCATGAGTTTAAAAATTAACAGGAGAAACTGTTTAGCTCAACACACCTAGTGCTTGGAAAGGACTTTGATGTGTTTAGTGACCCCTTACGGGGGGCACGTCTAGAATTTAGATCCCACTCTCTCTTCTCTGACAACCATCTGACATATGCTCCCAGCTGCATGTTAAAAAACCTCTCTTATTCTATGATTTTAGTCGCACAGTCGAGGTGACCACAACAGGTAAACAGTATTTTATTCTTACGCCAACAAGGCACTTTTATGGTCAATCTTTTCTCTTCTACTATTCTAGGTTCCCTTTACAAATTATCAGTAGTTTCATTTGAAAGTAAACTCACAAAACCTACTATGGCCAGAAAAGTATTCATGGCACCACATATTCTGAATTAGTAAATGAAAGGCATGAACAAAATCCTCGACTCAGATTATGCTCACGTGGAATCTTCTGGACACACAGGTTAATTGAAAGAGATGCCGAAATGACCTGTGTTCATAGTTCTATTTCTTACCAGTTAATGAGTTACCCTACAAGTCAGTTTTCTCATCTGTGAAAGTGAAATAATAGTGGTACTTCTCCCTGAGGGTTGCCGTAGGTGAAATTATGAGACACAATATTCTTAGTTTGCTGTTGGTGCTCGTGACGTATTATACGCACTCCCTCACCTCCACAGATGTTGTAGCAGCATCAGTGAAAGTAACAACGATTAATAATAAAAATAATAAATATTATTATGAAATTACTAAAATTTAAAATTAAAAATAACAGCAACAATAGTAGTTATTACTATATTTATGGAATATTATATAGCAGGTACTATGCTCAACAGTTCCAACGTATTAACTCAGCCTTTGAACTACCACTTTGGGTAGTTACTATTATTATCATGCCCATTTTACATATGAAGAAACTGGGGAATCCAGAGGTTAAATCAGAGGTGGGCAAATGGCAGCCTGCAGGCAGATCAGGCCACGCCCATTTGCTTCCCTATGGCGGCTTTCATGCTACACTGGCAGAGCGGAGTACTTGCCACGGGGGTGCATATGGCCCACAACGCCTGAATACCTACTTTCTGGTTGATCCTTTACAGAAAAATCATGTGGGCTCCTGAGTTAGATAATTGTCCGAGTTCACACTAAGATCAGTCTTTAGAGCTAAATAGTTCCTTCAAATTGAGAGCCTTCGTCTTAACCTTGGTTTTATGACATAAAGAATGTATTGCCTCTCTCCTGTTTACTAACTGTGACATTCCCAGTATTGAGAGCCTCTGTAACAAGTGAACCTGGGAATCTTGAGGCTGACCGTGATAGAAGGGTATCTCACAGAGTCCACAGATGGTCGGTGAGGGGGTAGCTGGGCTGGGGGTGGGAAGGAAGGACTCTACTCCTCGCAGTCATTCTGGGGTTGTGGCTTCCACAGTTGCGAAGGCCCCTTGAAGGTCAACATCCAAGGCAAAGAGAGAGTGGAGGGTTACATAGGAGGTGTCTTGGGGCCGGGCCCAGACGCTGCATGCATCACTTCCATCCATATCTCCTTGGCTATAACTCAGAAATATGGCCTTATTTATGCAAAGGATGCTAAGAAATGCAGGCTGTCAGGAAAAGGGAAATGGGATTAGCGTACAATGGGCCAGTTTCTGCTAAAGGATGATTCTACAACTTCTTTTTTCACTTGACTATTACACCTTCCACATTTTATCCATGCTGATGGGTGTAGATGGAATTTGTTCGTTTCATGTCCACGTAGTATTCCATTGTGTGGCTTTCCCACAATTTATGTGTGCATTCTCCTGTTGACAGGCCTCTGGATGGCTTCCAGTTTGGGGTTATTGCAAACAATGCTGCCAAGAATGCATCGAACTGGTCTCCTCGGACACGTAGAAAGGTCCCCTATAGTAATATGAACAAGGAGAATGGCTGGGCCCGTGGTTCATTGACCTGTAGCTTTTACCAGATATCACCATACTGCCCTGCACCGTATGTGAAACAATTGACGTGCACAGCAGGAATTAGGACTAGTTTCTCACTTGCTTCTCATGTGTTTTAAATTTTGTCCATTGGATGGGTATAAATAGCTCATTATTATTTCAATTGTTTCAAGAAATTTTGAAAAGTTGACTTGTATCCAGCCTCTATAAAGAACTCTTCCAATTCAACACTAAAAAGATAAATAATTCAATTGAGAAATGGAGAAAAGTTGTCAATAGGCAGTTCTCCCAAGAAGGCATGGAAATAGCCACTAAGCCCATGAAGACAGGCACGCCTTCGTTAGTTACTGGGGGAAAAAAGTAAAAACTATGACAAAATGTCACTCCCCCTCTAGGATGCTTCATTGTCCAAAGGCAGGTAATGACGTGGGCTAGTGGGGTTTTGGAGAAATTAGAACCCCCGTGCATTGCTGGTGTGATTGCAAAATAGTGAAGCTGCTTTGGAAAACACTCTGGCAGTTTTTCAAAATGTTAACATGGAGTTACCATATAACCCAGCAATTCCAGTTCTAGGTAGATACCTCGAGGAACAAAAATATATGTTCACCCAAAAATGTGTACATAAATGTTCACGGCAGCATTATTCATAATAGCCAAAATGTGGAAACAACCTAAATGTCTATCGACTGATGAATGGACCCATAAAATGTGGTCTATCCATGCAATGGAATATTATTCAGGCTTAGGAAGGAATGAAGTGCTGATACATGGCATAGCATGGATGAACTTTGAAAACATGCCACTAAATGGAAGAAGCCAATCACAAAAATGCTATGTACTGTATGATTCCATTTATAGGAAATGCCCAGAATAGGCAAATCCGTAGGAAGAGAAAGCAAAGTCATGTTTTTCTAGGGAGGTGAGGGCAAGGAGGAATGGGGGGTGACTGTTAGTGGGGACAGGGCTTTTGGGGGGAGAGATGAAAATATCCTGAAATTAAATAGTGCAACACATACAGTTGCAGAACGTGAATGTAACAAAACCCACTAAACCGTATGCTGTAAAAGGGTGAATTTGATGGTATGTGAATAAAGTTCAATAAAGCTGTCATTTTAAACAGTCTGGAAAGGTAGACAGTATTTCCCTATATCATTCAGCTTTTCAAGTTGCTCATCTGTGATTTACCTATAAGTATTTGCCAAGTTTGATCAGTTATTTGTCCTCTTTTAATTGATTTTAGGTGTTTACTTAACATTCAGTGGAGTGAATATCAACTCCCCTTCTTCTCTGGTCTCTGTTCTTTTGCTCTTCTCCTTCCTTTTCAAAACTGTCTTGATAATTCCCAAACTCTTCCAGAGAAACATGGAGATCAGCTTGTCATTTTCCACCAAAAACTCCTGATTGGATTTTGTCTGAAATTAGATTAAATTCAGAGATCAACAGGGAATTCTCCCCTTTGAGAAACGAAGTCTTCTCATTTGTGACCATGACATGTCTCTCCACCTAGAATTCCTCTGTACGTCTCTTGGTGGGTTTTGTTTTTGTTTTTTTACTTTTTCCACCAGCGCCTCTGTGCTTCAATGTCTTTTATTCCATATAGGTATTATTTCTGGGTGTAATATAAATATAATGTGTGTTTGTACACAGATGTGTCTATACAGAATTGATCCTCATTGTTCACAGATTCCATATTCGTAAATTTGCCTACCTTCTAAAATGTATCTGTAACCCCCAAATCTAGACTAGGGGCAACCGCACTGTCATTTACAGACACACACGCCCGAATCAGTGAAAATTCTGAGATGTAGAGTTTCAATCTCAGTGGAGTTTAAGCAAGGCAACGCCCTGCGTTTCTGCTTCGGTGCTTGCCCTGTACATAAGTGTCCTTGCGGGCTATTTAGTGTGCATTTTCCACATTTTTGTGCTTTCCGTGGGTGATTTCACTGTTTAAAATGCCTCCCATCCTCAGCGTGGTGCTGAAATGCTGGCTGGTTGGTGTTCCTACGTGTAAGAAGGCCATCAGCTGCTTTATAGAGAGAATATGTGAGTTAGATAAACTTCATTTCGATAAGAGTTACAGGGCTGTTGGCACAAGTTCAATTTTTTTTAAGATTTATTTATTTGAGAGAGAGAGAGAGTGAGCATGAGCAGGTGAAGGGGCAGAGGGAGAGAATATCCAGGCAGACTCCTGCTGAGTGTGGAGTCCAACGCGGGGCTGGATCCCAAGACCCAGGTCGTGATGTCTGAAACCAAGAGTCAGACGCTTAACCGACAGAGCCATCCAGGTGCCCCCCACGAGTTCAATGTTAATGAAATAATATATGTTAAATAAATACAAAATTATGTATCTTTAAACAGAAACACACACAAAATAAGTTTATGCATCTATCTATTGACGAGAACACCGTGACCAGAGGTTTCGGGGATTTTAATGTGTATTTCCCTAGGAGCAATGACTCAGGATGGACTAATTCAGTGTTCATGGTGACTTCATAGAATGTAAGTACTGTGAATAACTAGGATCAACTGTGTGTGAAAATACGCTTAAGTACATATATATGTATAATTATAAATATATGTAATAAAAACATCTATGGGAATCTTAGAATCTTGTAAAAGGAATATTTTGATAAATTTAAATGAAATATTTTAAATATTTCATATAATGTCTGTTTCCTATGTAAAGGAATGAGATTTACTTTTTTGTACTATTCTTCTCCCTGGCAAAATGTGTTTTCTCTAAAATCTTCCATGCAATATTGAACAGAAAAGAGCGAGCACCTTTCCTGGTTTTAAGGGAAATGCTTATAAAGTTTCACCATTAAGCATCATATTTGCTTATGATCAATACCAGACTTCTGTTAGATACATTCTATTATTTCAACTTCATTAATAGATTTTTTTAATGAATGAGTCCTAGATTGTTGAATTAATTTCCTACATATATTAAGATAATCATGTTTTTCTCCCTTAAATCTGATAATATGGTGAATCAGGTAATAGATTTTCTAAAGTTAAACCATTAATACACTCCTGTGATAAATCCTATTTCGTTATGCTGTATTTATATGTGAGTTCTATTTGGTTTGCTGATATTTTATTTACATTTTCATATGCACTATTGCTTGTTCCTATCAGTGATATGGATCTTATCATTTCCTTCCATGTACTGTGCTTATCTGCTTTGTTATCCACGTGTTTTGTTTTATTTTTTGGTGTCATAGAGTACATTGTCAAACTTACTCTGTCCATTACTCTTCCGAAAATGTGATGTGGAAGTATCTATCTCCTGAAAAGTTGATTGAGGTTGAACTATATAATACTGTGCCTTTTTCATGTAGGGACAATCTCGCTATCAATTTTATTTCTTTAATTGTTCTAGGTCTATTGACATTTTCTTTTCAGTCAATTTTGGTAATTTATTTACAAAACTACTACCATGTGATCAGTCATAAAAGACTTTATGATCAGTCATAAAGGACACCATTGTGGCTCCCTTCTCACTTGCCCTTGGGTCCCTCCTTGGGGGTGAAACCACCTGACATATCATGAGGATACTCAAGCAAACTTATGTCTGAAGAGGTCCACGTGGTGAACTGAGGCCTCCTGCCAACAGCCGAGCGGGTGAACCGTCTTGGGAACAGAGCCTCCAGCCCTGGTCAAGCCTTCAGCTACCTGCCGTGCCAGCCAGGACCCCGACTGCAGCTCTGCAGAGATCCAAACTAGAGCCCAACAGCCAAGCTGCTCTGGGATTTTTGACCCGCAGAACTTGTGAAAAAATAAATGTTTCTTGTTTTCTTGTAATTTGTTATGAAGCGATAGGTAACTAATATAATCATAGAATTTTTTAAATGTCTACAAAAACTATTTATATCATATATGATAAACACAGGTATAATATCATCGAGGCCTTATACAAACACCAAGAGAAGCACTAAAACTGGAATAGAAAAATAAGAAGCGTACATGAAAAAATAATTTGGTGAAAGAAGTGTCAATGACCAAAATGCACATATATTCAACTTCCCTAAAAACGCAAAGAAGTGTAAATAAGAAAAACTGTTACAATTTTTACCTATCATATTAGCAAAGATTTAAAATATTTCTAAAGAAAAAGTGAACTATGGCCCATAGACTTTTTTTTTTGGTTGCATTTTCTGATTGCTTATTTTCTTCTCTCTTAATGTACCCTAAGTTCTTCAGATATTGTTTGATCTTACATATCTATATGTCTACCATCAGCAGTAAGACTTGGCAAATCAATTATCCAAATGAATTATCCAGGCTTGGCTTTAATTTCTATTTTAAAATAGAATGCATTGAATTAGAGGTATCAGCACATGAAAATATTGCCTATGCTTGTTGCTAATTTTAAATGGGAATATTTCAAATTCACACATAGTTATAGATATTCAAACACATTTTCTTTTTTTTAATAATAATTTTTTATTATGTTATGTTAGTCACCATACAGTATATCCTTAGTTTTTGATGTAGTGTTCCATGAATCATTATTTGTGTAAACACCCAGTGCACCATGCAATATGTGCCCTCCTTAATACCCATCAACCCCACCCCCCTCCCCTCTGAAGCCCTCAGTTTGTTTCCCAGAGTCCACAGTCTCTCCTGGTTCATTCTCCCTTCTGTTTACCCCCCCTTCATTCTTCCCTTCCTCCTCCTACCAATCTTCCTGCCCTTCCTTCTCCTATCGATCTTCCTGTATAGCCCAAAGCCTTAATACCACTCTTGAAACTAATATCTCTAGGAAACTCCCCTTAGGAAATTATGAAGTCAATCAATTGATTAGTTTACCAATAATTAATAAATTAAATATACATTGAAAGAAAATACATCTCAGCATAAATGGTGATTTTCACTTGGTGATTTGGGGGATGTTTCTTTAGAAATTTCTGTATTTTCCCACGGTTTTCCTTTAATATTATTTCGAAAACAGAAAAATAAGCAAGTATTAATTTTCAGTGCAAACAGATTATTGCCTGTATATAAGTATGAAATTGTCTGGGTGTTACGAAGTCAAGAAACACTCAAGACACGCACAAATGCACAGTGCCCCCGTTTCCTGTTTTTTTAAAGGTACATCTTTCTAGGTCTCTTCAAGGCTCAACACATAAAAGTTAAATTCACTTAGGGAAAAATGAATTTTGTGCTTCATATGTGCCAGCCACTCACCTCCCCTGGGGGAGATTTCATTTTCCCACGTTTCAGATGAGGAAAGCAGAAATCAGCAATCACTTGATTATCTCAAGATTAGATAGACTGAGAGCCGCAGAGCAGGGACTGACCTTGGAACCTCTAAATACAAGAGTGGAGCCCTTTCCAAGACCCGCAGACCCTCTCAGGCCCTAAATCCTACAGGAATGGCCTCCATTCATAACCACTGGTGGTCACAGGCTAGAAATTTTGCTGCAGGACAAGGGGAAAGCTTGAACTAACTGGGAATGAGGCCTGTTCATGGCAACTGCCAGGTGCCTCTTGGTTTACCATCGTTCATCTTTATGCTCCAAACCATGGGTTTCTAGTGCTGTTTAGTGCAGATTACCATTCCTGACCCCAGACTTGTTGCCAGATTTGTAGAACATATATATATATATTTTAATTTTTAATTAAAATTCCATTTAAGTAACATATACTGTATTATTAGTTCCAGAGATAGAATTCAGTGATTCATCAGTTGCATACAACACCCAGTGCTCACTCCATCCCATGCCCTCCTTAATGTCCATCTCCCAGTTACCCCATCCCTCCACCCCCTCCCCTCCAGCAACCCTCAGTTGTTTCCTAGAGTTAAGAGTCTCTTATGGTTTGCCTCCCTCTCTGTTTTCATCTTATTTATTTTCCCTTCCCTTCCCCTATGTTCATTTGTTTTGTTTCTTAAATTCCACATATGACTAAAATCATATGGTATTTGTCTTTCTCTGCCTGACTTATTTCGCTTAGCGTAATACCCTCTAGTTCCACCCACATCATTGCAAATGGTAAGATTTCATTCTTTTTGGTGGCTGAGTAAGACATGAACAGACATTTCTCCAAAGAAGACATACAAATGGCCAAAAGACACATGAAAAAAATCCTGAACATAATTTTTTTAATTCAAAATTTTATTTTATTTATTTTTTGAGAGAGAGAGAGAGAGCACGCAGGTGGAGAGGGGTAAAGGGAGAGAGAGAGCGAGACTCCATGGTGAACGTAGAGCCTGATGCGGGGCTCGATTCTTCCTGAGGTTTGGATTGTTTCCAAGACTTGGATGGTCTGGAGGAACAAAAACTAAGCTTTGTTTCCAGATACATTCGAGTTGTATGCAGGGCTGTCTCCTCCATGTACGCGCGCGCGCGCACACACACACACACACACACACACACACACACACACACAGAGTCTGGATAAGAAACCTCACCTTACTGGGCAGGTGGAATAAATGAACGCGACTTCTTGGGAATGAGTCTTTCCAGTAAATCTGAGTGTCTCGAGGGAAGAGAGCTCACCCAGAGTGGAGACCATCACATTTCAATTTGTGCCCTGGAGAACCTATCCAATGTCACTGATTCTGAGCACGTTCCCGAATATTTGGGCAATAGTAAGCACATAGTCCTGTATTAGAGTCCTAAGCCTAAGGTCTGTTGCTTTAATGCCTTGATGCCCAATCTGTTCCAGCAACGCCCTGGAGCAGTGAGAACAGCCCACCCTTCCCCAGGCTACCAGGAGTTGAGCTGTGGCCTTGTATGCCAGAGGAGGTCCATCATGGCGCCAGTACTGACCTGACGCTGAGGGAGCAGATGGCTTCATCAACTGGTCCTGCTGGGAAAGACTTCAAAGGAAGGATGCTCACTATTCCTGGACATGAAGAGCAATACTCACAGGAAGTCGATGAGGTACGTTATGATAGGTGGGAAATTTCACCTCCCAGTGACGGTTAAAAGTCATATTCCTTTTGGTTTCCTCTGAGGTGACAAGAGGGTAATTCTTCTTCTTCTTTTTTTTTGGTATAAACAAATTTTTAAAAAATTAAATCCTGGCATCTTAAGGATGATGGCTGCTATCACTATTATCATCTTCGGTAAAGATGGTTCTGTGAGGAAAGTGAACTCTTTGATCATTGGGTATTTGAATTTTAACCTTTTATTGGACAAGACCTGGAGGCAAGATCCAAATATCCCTTCAGAGGTACGAGTATAATTGTTTCTAAGATCAGACACAATAATAATAATAATAAATAATGATTTAATAAAAGTCACAGTAAGGAGAAATCTGGTGAAATTAGACTCTGAAAGACCATCTGGGGCTCACTTGTCAGTTTTCTAGCTTGTCGCGAACATCCGGTTGAGCTCTAATTTCTTTGTGTCCCTGCTGTGATTAGCTGCCTTCACTGGACCCCCATAAGTCACCGAGCAGTTACCGGGATCCTTCACGGGGCTGTGGGGGTACCGAAGAGAGGTGTTTGCTCAGCTGTTCAGAACAAAATGGAGACCCAGGTACAGGACCAGGTGCTGTCGCCAGCCACCAAGGGCACAGGGAAGCATGGCTGAGACAGACCGAGGGGAGAAAAGGGTTATAAGCTGAATTGTGTCCCCAAAAGATGTTGAAGTCCCCAGTACCTGTGAATGTGACCTTATTTGGATGAAGAGTCATTTGGTCGCAGTTGATCATGTTAAGACGAGTCCATTAGGGTGGCCCTAATCTAACAGGACTGATGTCCTTATAAAAAGGGGAAATTTGGGCACAGGACAGTGACACACAGAGGGAAGATGGTGTGAAGACACAAGGAGAAGATGGTGATTAAGCCAAGGAATGCCCAAGGCCACAGAAGCTGGGGGAGAGGCCTGCAACAGATCATTCCTCAGGGTCCTCTGAAGGAACCAACCCTGCCGACACCCTTGATCTCTGACTAATTTCCAGAACTGTGAGATGATAAACTTGTTGCTCAATCACCTGGTTTGTGGGTTTTGTGTTATGGCAGCCCCGTGAAATTGACGTAGGAGGCAAGTAGCTCCTCCCACCATTGGTCTCTGGCCTGGTGAGATCAGCTGAAGCACCCTCAGAATCGGCTTAAAAACAGCTGGCCCTGGGCCACTCTGTGGGGGCTCACGCCTGAGTGAAGGACGGAACTTCGGGTGGGTGGTAAGGCTTAAGTTGTGCCATGTAAACCCCTTCCTAGATGAACAGAAGGGGACAGAACGGCCCAAATATTTGTTTTTGTCTCTTCACAGTGCATTTATTCCAAGTACACAATTATTATACCCTCTCTGAGAAAGCACTTCATAGATGACCACTCCATGAAAAATCTGGCTTGTTCAGTGCCCTGTCCAGACTCCCCTTTGTCCCTTAGTGATGGTCACTGAATCACTCCCAGAGATCATTAAGTATCTCCTCTACTCTGAGAAAAGATTCATAAATGCAGTCACAGTTATTGGTTCTCAAATACTAATGTTCATAGAAATCTCCTGGGGGGCCTAAAGTTCAGATTCCAAAAGCCCTCCGCAGAGCTACAGAATCAGAATCTCTGGGGGTGGGCTTAGAAATATCCAATTAACCATGCTCCCTTCTCCCCCTCTCACCTCTAGGTTACTGGTGCAGGCAATTCAATCATCCCTCCTCTAGAAACACTCTGGCAAATGACTGATGAAAGTGTATGACTTGGCCTCTGTGACATCTGCATCTTTGTAAGCAATACAACCTCAGCAGTCTAAAGCCAAAGGTATGAAGATCTGACTGTGGAATGTTAGGCTTTGGTGACTTGGATGGTGGGGACATCTTCAATAGCCCCTCAGCTGGGCTGGGCTCATTTGTAAGTTACTGGGTAAGGAGTTGTTTCTGCATACGTTTTTCTGTCGCCCAAATACATGGGTGGTCCCGACGGTGGTGACTATCAGTCTAAATCAGGTGGCACAATGGGGAGTTATGACATTCTGTAAAATGAGTCATGAAATATTGACACATTTAATTCCATCTTCGAGGCACCATGCCTGCGTCTGGTGAGAATGTGACTTTATCGTGTGCAATAGAATGTCGCAGCCTGGAGAATATGAGGACAGCAAGCTGCCTTGTCAAGCACGAGTGACACATTCATGGCTCATCTTTTGCCATATGGTGATTCATTTCCTCATAGGCCAGCAGGAAACCAAAGAAACTGCATGACATTTAGTGGAGGAAAAATTTTAAGTAGAAAGTTGTGACCCACTGATGTTATTTTTTTTCTTATAAATTGATAAATTTATGTGTAGTGAAGGGGTACCTCAGACCAACTCGAGAGTTGGGTTGGAGATTCTTTTTTCTTGAGGAAATCCACTTCCTCCAAGCCTTGGAATTATGGCCAAGGAGTCTCTAATTGGATATTAGTTCTCCCATGTGTATGTGTTGGCAGGGTGGGCAGGGTTACGGATAAAAATTACCAATGAGTTTTTTCCAGGGACATAGAGTATTTTAAAGATCTTATCTAAAATTAAGCAAAAAATATTCTTGAGTGTGTATAAGTGTTTATTTATTTATTTACTTATTATTTTAGTATCTAAATGGCATAACCTAAAGTGTCAAAGAGTACAAACAGCAGCTTTCATTTACATAGATCAAACCATTTTTTATTTTTATATCTTTTATATATTATATATTTTATAATTTTATATTTTCCAAAATATATTACATTTTATGTTATGTATGTTTATTTGCCTATAATAAAGTTTACATTTCATATTTATATACTGCATATTAACTATTAAAACAAATATAGATATGTTTTAGAGTAGACTGTGAAGTTCAAATAAATATTTTAGAAAAAAACTCTAGATTTCAAAGGACATTACATGTGCAATGGGTGTCCTAGGGATTCTGCCACTCAGATACCAAAATGTAAAAATATAATTAAGTGAAAAAGCACAAGACAAATATGTATAATTCATGAACGCAATTTTGTAGAAAAAGAAAAAATGTGTACATCTCAAAAAATGGTTATCTTTCATGGCAGAATTTGGTAATTTGGATGATTTTTATTTTCGTCTATATGCCATATTTTTATTTTTCATATTTTCCACTAAGAACATGTATATTACTTACATAATCAGAAAAATATATAATTCCCTGCCAATTGTCCCATGCAGTTTTGTATTTACTTAATTCTATTTGTAAATCTCTTTTCTACATGGTGTTGTAAGCTCCTGGTCAAACCATGAGCAGAGCTCTTCAGGATGCAGCAACACTGGCTACTGGGTCGCACCACCACCCCTCTTCAGAGCTGCTATTATGCTCCCTTTTACAATCTGGCTCTCAAGGTCTGTTGCACTATTCCCAGCAGACCCTCCTCTAGCTAAGAGAACATTCGTGTATGTGTGGCTTTTTCATCATAGAGTAAGTAATTGACGTTAATTCCAAGGAACTTTGTGAGGCAGTCTTGGAAATATTTGCTCTAGCGTTTCAAAATAACAGTGTTTGCTCCCTTTTAAGGTTTCCAACTGTGGGACGGACTGCAGAGTTCAAGGGCATGTCTCTCTTTGGCGGGGTGTAAAATGTGAGCTCACCCAAAGAGTGAAGAAAAGTGAGTTGGTTGGAACCCCCAAAATTCTGGTGCCTGTTAGTCATGCTAGGTGCCATGTCCTGATTCTCTGCACCCAGGGAACTTGCTAGAAGTGGCAGCAGTGGCCATATTTGACTGAAGCATTACAAGGAAGGTAACCTCAGAGACCGCCTCCTACTTTGGAAAAGATGGTTAAAATCGACTGGAAAAACAAATTCCTTTATACCTCCTCTTAAGACTTTCATTAAAAGTGTTTATTCTTGGATGATGGGGATTAGGGGAAAAGGTATTTCAGATGTTGGTGTGGGGCCGAGTGCAGAAATGCCGGCTTTCAGCTTGTGACGAAATTATATAACGCACACTTCTGTAAGAGCTGTTTAATCCCTCCTAGTTAGGGACCTTGCTAACTAAAAACAGACTTCCTTATTGATATTTATGACTAATGCTTTGGTAGTCATTACTTAACTTTTTTTGTCTTAAAAAATTTTTTTTAAAACGTCTGTTTTCAACATTCTTTACAGTGGTATGTTGAGAGAGATGATTTCCTTCCATTTGGAGGGCATGAATCCAAGCACAAAACGAGAGGTGAGTTTCCAGAAGGCAGAGCATGGTCAAGCTTGACAGCTTAGAGAACAGCCCACCGCCTCTCTCCCCAGACACTCATTCGTATTGCTGCACACCCACTACGCCCCAGCACGGCCGAGCAGAGGGCTCGCGCACTGGCCGAAGTTTGCAAAGTTCAGCTTTGCCACTGGAGCCCGGTGCCAACCCTGTTCCCAGATCAGAGTCTCCCAAGAGGGGAGAGAGAGCCTGCTACTGCTGGGTAATTCTGTTCCATGAGAAGCTTCAAGCCTGCTGCACGATGTACGTCATTTCTTCAATCCTCTCAACTTGACTTTGAGGTTGACATTGCAGGTGAGTAAACTGAGGCTTGAGAAATTAAGGGAAGAGCCTGACATCATGTTTGTAGGTGAAAGAAGTGGATTCAAGTGAGGATTGCTCTGGAGCCTAAGTTATTCTCCATATACCATGCTATCTTGTTGTTGTTTTTAATTAGAAACAAATAAATATTTATTCCTTTTCAATAGAAACAAAAGGAAAACAGAGAAGGATCAAGGCAAGAGAGGAGTTCACTGGGCGAGACAGTTGGTTTTCTGTTACAGAAAGATTAAATTCTGAAGATTCCTCTCGGTCCTTTGGAGAGCCTTAAACAAGGGTATGAGCACATTGTTTATACCTGTGCCCAAACTATGTACGTACGGGACCATGCGAGAAGCAAAGCAGCAGGACCGTTTCCTCATCTGTACACGAAGCTGGCCCCTCCGTATCTCGTGGTGCAGGTTCTCCCGAGACCACGCCTGGAACAGATTTTTGATTACCAAGCACCAGAGTTACCGTTACCATCACTGTTGTTTTTACAAACTCTGGCCTTTGCGTAGGCCCAAAAAGAAAGGCAGCCAGAATTTCTTCTACGCAGCATGAATGGGAAAACCATTAATTTGCTTCCCCTGGGCAAGTAGTCCTAATTGATCAAGACTCAAAAATATACAGTCTGGATTTTTTTTTTTGGTCAATCAAATATGCAAGTAATTAACTTTTCTTTATCATAGAGCCAAAATAACTAGAACGAGGTTGAACAGAAAAATGCAGTGATTCTGAGTAACTCAGCAAGGCCTAGTCCTCTGTGAGCAACAGAGAACCTGGGAGCGGGCACCCCCACGTACCCACCATGGCCATTCTGTAACCTCCACAAACAGGGCCACACAAATCTTTCCTTTTTCAGGATCCTGTGTAGAAGCCACACGTGGAACACGCGCTCTGTTTAATACGCCCGGGCTATGGGAGCCAGTGTTGGGTGTGCAAGCGGCATATTTATCACTGGGGGCCGTGGAATACAGAAAAAAGAAGCTGAAAGAGGAATGGGGAGTTTCCTGGGGTGGGGGAGATTCTGAGAGGTACGTGGAGGGAAAGAGCCCTATGCGAAGGTAAAATCTAGAATCAAGAAGAGACAAGACAGACTCTTTATCTTGACGAAGTTGAAGCCACAAAGCCCCCTGACCCTCTAGACACTCTCGTGTATCCCCGCTCCAGTACGGTGACCAAAACTGGAATTTAGCATGGACACGATGTTTTCCTTTCTTTTTTTTTTTTTTTTTAAAGATTTTATTTTTATTTATTCGACAGAGATAGAGACAGCCAGCGAGAGAGGGAACACAAGCAGGGGGAGTGCGAGAGGAAGAAGCAGGCTCATAGCAGAGGAGCCTGATGTGGGGCTCGATCCCATAACTCCAGGATCACGCCCTGAGCCGAAGGCAGACTCTTAACCGCTGTGCTACCCAGGCGCCCACGACACGATGTTTTTCCAATCCACTGTCCATATTCCCATTTTTTCAGTTTATTAAATACTATGACCTCTAGCTGCTTCTTTCCCGTGGTCCAGGATCTAACCCAGGATCATGGCTTGCATTTAGCGGTCCTGTCCCCGGAGTTTCCTTGACTCTGAAACAATTTCTCAGGCTTTCTTGGTCTCGGGTGACGGTCAGAGGTTTGAAGCACGCGGGCCCGTCATTCTGCTGGATGTTCCCCACCTCAGGTTTGTCTGGGATCTCTTCATAATGGGATCCCTGCTACGCACGCTTGGCAAGAGAACCACAGAGGTGACGCTGTGCTCTCTTCGGTGCCTCGTATCAGGAGGTACGTCAGGTTGGCCTGTGCCAATATTAGTTCTTTTTTTTTTTTTTTTACGTGCAGTTACATCATTAGTTTTTGATGTAGCGTTCGACGATTCATTAGTTGCGTATAACACCCAGTGCTCATCACCCCATGTGCCCTCCTTAATCCCCATCACCCAGTTACCCCATCCCTCCACACCCTCCCTTTTGTAACCCTCAGTTTGTTTCCCAGAGTGATGGAGAAACTTCCCACTGTGTGCAGACATATGAGCTCCATCTGTGAGACGCACAAGCTCTACAGGAGGATGACCCATGATTTGGACAAAGAGCTGGAGAGAAACACCTGTCACTATCGCAAGGCTGTCCTCTTCCATCGGGACAAAGCAGCCAAAAGCTGTGTGGCAGCTGCGTCCAGCGAGAGAAAGTTCGAGGAGCTAAGGAAAGAAAACGATCGCGTGAGGCAGATGCTGGCCGGCGTGGAGTCCCACTGCCCGCCTTTCCTGAGTGACCCTCTGGCTCCTGCAGCTCCGCCCGCAGCCCACAGAGGCTGGCAAGTATCAGGGGGGTCCCTGGGGTCATCAGGACGCCAGGAAGGAGGGAGGTCCCCCTAGGAGGGCGCAGAGTGGGGAGTCCCCTGCAAGTGGGGCTCAGCCCTGTGTAGCCAGGCCTTGAACAGACACATCCGAGGCACAGCATGTGCGTGGATTTTCTCTCATTAAAATTGATTTTTCTCTTTTTAGTTTAGCTACTATTATTTAACTGATGCCATGATTGCTCTTATTGAAATTTGTTTTATAACTTAAATTAATATTTTTAAAATATAGATTCAGTGAAAAAAATTCTCTCGAATACAGATTTCCTCATCATGGACCCCGTAGAATTAGATAGTTCAAGTATTGTGTTTTGATTTGAATGACAGGTCCACTAGGACAAACCATCATCCGAGTTTGACAGGAGAGAGACACCTAAAACAATGAAGTCCATTTCTGTGGGCTGGAAGCTATCATTAGAAAGTGGTACAAGTAGAGGCGCCTGGGTGGCTCAGTCGGTTAAGCATCTGACTTCAGCTCAGGTCATGATCTCAGGGTCTAGGAATCGAGTTCCATGTTGGGCTCCCCGATAGCGGAGAGTCTGCTTCTCCCTTTCCCTCTGCTCTTCCCCCTGCTCTTGCTCCCTCACTTTCAAATAAATAAAATCCTAAAAAGAAAGAAAGAAAGAAAGAAAGAAAGAAAGAAAGAAAGAAAGAAAGAAAGAAAGAAATCAGTACACGTAATTTAATATTTGCCAGGAGGAATTTTGATGTGCTTTAGAATTTCGATTTGTTTAGAAAGTTTTATTCGTGTAGCCCCACATTCTTTCATTACTTTAGAGGAGTTCATATTTCCCAACCACTGTTTCTTATTTTGTAATTGTTAAACCTTTGTTAATCTGTTTAAAATATTATTTGTGGGGCGCTTGGGTGGCACAGTCGTTAAGCGTCTGCCTTCGGCTCAGGGCGTGATCCCGGGGTTCTGGGATCGAGCCCCGCATCAGGCTCCTCTGCTGGGAGCCTGCTTCTTCCTCTCCCACTCCCCCTGCTTGTGGTCCCTCTCTCGCTGGCTGTCTCTCTGTCACATAAATAAATAAAATCTTTAAAAATAATAATAAATAAATAAATAAAATATTATTTGTTCTTTAAATGTTTCTAATATTTATCAGACAAAATAAAAGTTTCCCTTGATAAAAGTTTCCCCTTGATGGCAAATACACACACACACACACACACACACACACACACACATGCACACACATATAAACTATTAAATACACTCTCACACACATACACATGGGAGGGAGCACAGTTCAAAGGTGACCCTGCAGTGGAAAGTGGAAATGTAGGCAGCCTCTTTCCTTCATGATTTTATTTATTTGGGTCTTTCTCTTTTCTGATAAATCTGGCTAAGGGTTTATTGATTTTGTTAATTCTTTCAAATAACCAGCTCCTTGTTCCGTTGATCTGTTGTTTCGATCTCTATCTCCTTTATTTCTGCTCTAATCTTTGTTATTTCCTCTCCTGCTGGATTTAGGTTTTATTCGCTGTTCTTGTTCCAGCTCCTTTAGATGTAGGTTTAGCTCGTGTATTTGAGGCTCCGCTTGCTTCGTGAGGAAGGCCTGTATCGCTATGTACTTCCCTCTTTGGACCATCTTTGCTGCGTCCCAAAGGTTTTGGGCTGTTCTGTTTTCATTTTCATTTGCTTCCATGTATTTTTTAAATTCTTCTTTAATGTCCTGGTGAACCCATTCATCCCTTAGTAGGATGCTCTTTAACCTCTATGTATGTGGGGTCTTTCTAAATTTTTTCTTGTGGTTCACTGCAAGTTTCATCGCATTGTGGTCTGAAACTATGAATGGTATGACCTCAATCTTTTTGTACCGGTTGAGGCCTGATTTGTGGTCAAAGTGGCACCTGCACCCCACTGTTTACAGCAGCAATGCCTACAACAGCCAAACTATGGAAAGAGCCCAGATGTCTATCAAGGTGAATGGATAAAGGAGATGTGGTGTGTCTATATTACTCAGGCATCAAAAAGAGGGAAGTCTTGCCATTTGCAATGATGTGGATGGAACTAGAGGGCATTATGCTAAGTGAAATAAGTCGGTCAGAGAAAGACAAATACCATATGACTTCACTCATATGTGGAATTTAAGAAACAAAACAGATGAGCATAGGGGAAGGGAAGGAAAATTAAGACAAAAACAGAGAGGGAGGCAAACCATAAGAGGCTCTTAGCTCTAGGAAACAAACTAAGAGTTGCTGGAGGAGAGGGGATGGGGTAACTGGTCAACGGGCATTAAGGACAGCACTTGATGTAATGAGCACCGGGTATTGTATGCAAGTGATGAATCACTAAATTCTATCTCTGAAACTAATAATACACTATATGTTAACCAACTTGAATTTAAATAAAATCTAAAAAATGGCTAACAGACACATGAAAAAATGTTCAAAATCATTAGCCATCAGGGAAATTCAAATCAAAACCACACGAAGATACCACCTTCCGCCAGTTAGAATGGCAAAAATTGACAAGGCAAGAAACAACAACTGTTGGAGAGGATGTGGAGAAAGGGGATCCCTCCTACATTATTGGTGGGAATGCAAGTTGGTACAGCCACTCTGGAAAACCGTGTGGAGGTCCCTTAAAAAGTTAAAAATTGAGCTACCCTATGACCCAGCCATTGCACTACTGGGTATTTACCCCAAAGATACAGACGTAGTGAAGAGAAGGGCCATATGCACCCCAATGTTCATAGCAGCATTGTCCACAATAGCTAAATCGTGGAAGGAGCCGAGATGCCCTTCAACAGATGACTGGATTAAGAAGCTGTGGTCCATATATACAATGGAATATTACTCAGCCATCAAAAAGAATGATTTCTCAACATTTGCTGCAACATGGACGGCACTGGAGGAGATAATGCTAAGTGAAATAAGTCAAGCAGAGAAAGACAAATATATGATTTCTCTCATCTATGGAACATAAGAACTAGGAAGATCGGTAGGGGAAGAAAGGGATAAAGAAAGGGGGGGTAATCAGAAGGGGGAATGAAGCATGAGAGACTATGGACTCTGAGAAACAAACTGAAGGCTTCAGAGGGGAGGGGGGTGGGGGAATGGGATAGACTGGTGATGGGTAGTAAGGAGGGCACGTATAGCATGGTGCACTGGGTGTTATACGCAATTAATGAATCATCGAACTTTACATCAAGAAAATAAATAAATAAAATAAAAAATTAAAAATAAATAAATAAATAAAATCTAAAAAGAAAAGAAAAGAAAAAGCAGGCAGCACTCTGCGCAGAGCAGGGGAGGCTGTGAGCTGCCTGAGCACGGAGACCCAAGAGGACATAGAGCCCATACTCCAAGTGCTGCAAGCAGGGGCTTGAGGCTGCTCAGGGGAGTGGTGCTTCTGTCTGGGGTCACAGGGAGCAGCTCACATGCAGGGGACAATGGGGACAGACCTCAGGAGACACTGTATGATCTGGGCGATCAAATCCAAACCTGGACATGTGTAAACTGTGAAGAGTTACAGATTATATATGTTTATACTTACAGCATAAAACTTTGAAAAATACATTTTAAAAACTGCAAAGAAAGAAGGGAAATAATAGGATATAACAGAGGAAAGGAGAGGAGGGGGAGTTGGGACAGGACAGAAGAGGCACAGAGCACAGCAGGGAGGGGAGGGAAGGGAAGGGAAAAGGCTCCTCCCAGCTTCTTTAAATTCCACTCCATGGAAGGGGGTTGGGAAAGGGCTACCATTCCAGAACATTCTCTGAGTCCTTTCTCTATATATTTTCTTGCACCTGGTTATTTCAGTCCATAAAATATCCTGGACTTCTTCAGGGCTCAAAGGGTTAACTTTATTTCACCTTTTCAGGGCTGGTATATGGAAGACTAGTGTCATTTTTTTCCTAACCTATTCTCATCCCTTTTAAAAGACCAACCACTTGTAGTTGGAGAGCTGGCTTCTACTGCCCTGAAAGGGATCTGACTTCACTCAGGAAGCACCACTGCCCCCACACTCACTCTATGTCCACTGGCACCTCCAGGACCCTCCCACTGGAGTGCAATGACCATTGCCTTGTTCCCTCTCCAGTAATGGGGTTAGGGAGCAACCTCAAGTGGCAGACTCCCAGGTGTTGGACAAGAGGGCTCTGAGCTAGGCGCTGTCACAGAGATACCAGGAGAGCCACCTGTGAATTAAAGAGATAAAAGGTGGCAAACTGAGCCAAAAGACGAACTGTCCCCTTCTCAGAGACCCATTTCCGAAGGTGACTCTCTGGACCGGGAACCTTCCACCGCGCACCTTGGGAGGCACAGGGGGCCCCATGAGGGAAACAGGCCGGGTCACTGGGTCACCCTGTAGCAGACTCATCCCGTTGCAGGGACGCTTGGATTGATCGAGGACAGGCTGGCTCCACAGAGACTATGAAATTGTGAGACCCTGCCAGTTCCAGCTGATTCCTCCTGAGGTGTTAGCATTGGAATGCTGGTCTCTTAGGTAATAACTCTGGGGACATCCTCGGTCTCAGACCCACAGGGACCTGCCAGCCCACAGCGACCACACAGAGGAGGGAGGGAGCCTCGGAGGAGGGAGACTCTGGGAACTTTGCAGAAGGACCAGGAGTCCCTGCAGCAAAGGGGAACTTCGGATCAGGAGAATGGGCCTCGCCCAGGGAAGGAGGACTTAACACTCTGCCCTGACTTCCCTGTGCGCACAGACAGACAGACCCGGCCCTGCTTTGAGCCCCTAGGTTTGCTGTGGGGCCAGGTGTGCCTGGAGTGGCTAAGCTCCAGGCTGGGATCAGCCCTTCCCACCTGCCCCAGTGCTTGGGTGATTGAGACAACTCTCTACTGCACAGCAAAGTCCGGGACAACTGTTTTCTAGAACCTGGCTGGCCTCCCCTCCCCCGGCCAACTGCTCTGCTCTGGTTGCCAGGCACTGGTTGACCTCAGAGGTGGAACTCTCCGCAGGGTTCTGAGCGGTCAGTTGTGGCCACAGGATGCTGGCACTCGCAGGCATTGCTGTGGAGCCCGACGCAGCCATGGAGAGCCCGCCTTCGGCCAGCGGATCCGCTTTCCAGCTGGTCCTGGAGCACCTGTGGGGTGCGCTGCGGCTGATTTCTCGGAGCTGGAGACCCAGCCCAAGTCTCCTCTCTGTGTTGCCCTGGGCGATGCTGGTATGCACCGTGCTGCTGGTTTTCCTCGTGAAGAGACGACTCACTCTGAGAAGTGCGAAGGCGCTGGGCCAGAGGTGTTCTGCCCACCACGACGTCTGTGCAGCTGGCCGTGAGGACACTGGCCCAACCACACAAGCCGATGACACCCTCCAGCCACCCCGGGTGGTGGCCAGTCCTCCCACTTTACAAGCCTTGTGCTTGTCCGCGATGAACACAGACCTGGAGACGTCGCTATGTTGTGACACTGTTGACTTTCTGAAAAAGGCATGGAAGAGCCAGCCTCCTCCACTCCCCCAGGTCACTGGTGAAGAACCCATCCTAAGAGACGCAGAGAAGGATGGAGAACAACTTCTGACAGAAAGAACGAATGACTGGAGTGGAAACTCTCCTTTTCCAGAACGTCCAGAACTGTTCAACCCAGAAGTTTTGAGATGGAGGCAGAGAGGGCAGGAGAAGGAGGGGGAAGAAAGGCTGGAGCCGTCGAAGGCAGGCATGGAGCCGGTCCCCGAAGATCAAGCCAGCCGGTCACCGTCCAGGGCAGGACCCGGGCTGCAGGCCGTCCCCTCGCCCGACCTCGCTGCACATCACGCCGGGGCCGGGACCTGCGGAGTCCAGCCGAAGAGGGGAGCAGGAAATGGCCATCACCCCGCCCATCGGGCCGCAGTTCATCTGAAGGGTGTCACTGATGATGCTGGCTTCCCTGGGTCCCCTCCAAGTCCCGACGGCCAACAGCAAGCCAGAGCCACACAACCGTGGGCAGAAAGGGCAGAGATCGCAGTGCTGACACGACAAACACACAGTCTGCAAACCCAGGAAGCGTCTTTGCGGGAGGAAAATTCCCAGCTGGACCGTGAGATTCGGCAGCTGAAGCTGAAAGTCCAGAATGTACCGGATGAACAGGACCAATACATCCTGCAACTTCACAGGAAAATGTTTCAAGGGGAAGATCAGTGCTTGGCACTGAAGAAGAAGCTGGCCGGCCTGTATAGGGAGATGAACTTCACGCACCAGTTTCACAACCTCTACAAGAAGAGGGCCCAAGACCTGGGCGAAGAGCTGGAGAGAAACGCCTGCCACCATCACAAGACTGTCGCCTTCCATCAGGACAGAGTGGCTAAAAGTTGGGCGGCAGCTGTGACCAGCAAGAGAAAGTTCGAGGAGCTAAGGGAAGAAAAAGATCACGTGAGGCAGATGCTGGCCGGCGTGGAGTCCCACTGCCCGCCTTTCCTGAGTGACCCTCTGGCTCCTGCAGCTCCGCCCGCAGCCCACAGAGGCTGGCAAGTGTCAGGGGGGTCCCTGGGGTCATCAGGGCCCCAGGAAGGAGGGAGGTCCCCCTGGGAGGGCACCGAGTCCGGGGTCGCCTGCAGGAGGGACTGGGCTCAGGGCAGCCGGGCCCCGAACAGCCACAGCCCGGCTCAGCCTCTGCCTGGAGTTCTGTGAATCCCGTCTCCCTGCTCTGTCTCTGCTGGGGCTGCTACTTCTAAACTGATGCCACAGTCACTGTCAGCGGTAGAGCCTAGAACTCTATGCTGCTGGTACAGACAGAGCTTTGTGCCTATTCTCTTGAATACAGAATTTCCCCATGAGAGGATTTAGAATTATATACTGTAGGTATGGTATTCGGATTTAAATTAATGCCACAATGACCTAAGACATGTCTATTGTTGACATGGATAGAGACGTTCAAAACAAGACCGTTTCCGTGCGCTAGGACCAGCGTTACGATCTGCAGAACTAACTCAATATTGATGTGAATAAAATGGGATTGGCTTTAAAAACAAAGAGAAAAAAAACTTAAAACAGCATCCCACTCAAACTGTATAAAGTAGTTAGTGTAGTCGTAAATTAAATTTTACTCCTAACTTATATTTAGTCCTAAATTCAAATTTTGTTCTAAATTCAAATTTTAGTCCTAAATTCAAATTTTATTCCTAAATTCATATTTTAGTCCTAAATTTATAGCAGTAGGTTAGTCTTAAACTTATAGATAGGAAAATTTAAGAATTTGCAGCCATTTCTTTCTTATTCTGTAATTTTTTTCCTTAATCTTTGTTGTTTTGTTTAAGGTAGTATTTATTGTTTAACACTTATGAATTCTATACAAAGTACAAAGTTTTCTCTTGACGACACACGCACACTCCCGGGCACGTGGGCGTGCACACACGCACCCCCCATGATACAGAATCTAGACTATTGTAGTTGTTTTGTGAGTACCTGAAAATGTAAAAATAGAATTGAAAAAATGCTTATTGATAAATAAATTACTGAAAAGAAGAAACGTGTGTGTGCAATGTGTAAGAGAGGAAAGCCTCCTCGGTCTCCCTCACAGAGAGCAGAGTGCGCTGATGGACCAGGGACGACCCCAGGCAGGAGCACTTCTCCCACGCGGTGCAGAGGAGGGAGGAGGCCAGGGGACAGTCCCCAGCTGGAGCAGGGAGGAGGGCAGGACCAAGGAGGGGGCTCCCAGACACCAGCCAGAGGGGGAGGTAGTCCCACTTCTGGTCCTGGAGGGAGGACAGGGGAGTGGCATCAGCTGAGCCCAGTGGGGGGCTGTCCCAGGAATGGGACAAAGTGCCCCCCTCTGTCATCCAGGCCTCCGTGGACTGCTGGTGCAGGGCAGCCCCCGAGGGCCCGGAGTGCTGGCGGGGAGTCAGCCTCAGGCACGGAGCAGGCAGAGCAATTTGGAGAAGCACCCGCACACGTGACTCTCTGACCCGAGGTGGGCTTGTGTGTTATGCCTTCATTCGCACCCACATGTGTAGTGAGTGTCTCTGCAGCTTCTCCCATGTCTTTGGTGCTGTTCTGGTGCGTGGGGGACAGTGATGGAGAAAACAACCCAGTGAGGCCTGAGGACCCCCAGTTCTTATGCCCTACCTAGTGAGGGACAAGGCCAGGGAATCAAGAACAAGGGGACAAGGAATAGCAATCTCTGCTCTGCGGAGAATTCCAATAGGGTGATGGTGAACGGGGTCAGAGGCCACACCCAGAGGTGACCTTCAGCCTGAGATGAAGGTAAGAGGAGGTAGTCTGGGAGGGCAGGGGGCAGAATGTTCCAGGCAGAGAGCACAGGAGTGTAAAGCCTGAGGGCTGTGCTCCTGGGGCTGGGGAAACAGGACAAAGGTGACAGGGAAGGGGGCAGGGAGCAGGGCCGCTGCACAGACTCTCCCTAGTGCAGGGTAGAGACACCAGGGGCGGGTGTAGACCTGGAGACGGTGGGTGGTGGCTGGGCACGGGTGTGATGTGTGTTCTGCACAGATCTGTGTGACTATGGGGACAAGGGAATGGGGGGGGAAACACGGGTCTGCATGGAGCACTGGGGGCTGGCATTGGGGTGGTCATGATGGAGATGGAGGAGGAGGACAGATTGGTGCTGGGTTTGGGCAGTTGGGGGGGTCAGAGGACAGGCAGGAAGAAAGACTCCTTCCTTTTGTAGGATTGCTGTGTGTTCTGGGCGTCCTCAAGTAATCCTTAGAAAAATCTCTGCGTGGGGCCCTGAGGAAAGTCAGCAAGACACGCAACCATTCCACGCACTGGGAGGCCTGCTTTCTGAGGAGTGGGGCATGGAGTAGGCCTGTCCATTTGGGCTCCCACCAGGTGTCCACCGTCCCTGACGGCCCTCGTGAGCAGGTGGTGTCACCTCCCAGCTGCTCCCTCAACAGGGACCTCAAGGGCAGCTTGGGAGGGGCTGGAGGGCAGGGTGAGGATGCCCAAGGGGGCGCACGTCCTACCTGATGCAGCCGGTGCTGCTACCAGTGGGAACCATGACAAACAACACGTGTCCTCCCACAGAGTCACAGGCAACAGGAGAGAGAGGCTCACGGACTGGACGTGCTCGTGACTGTGGCATGTGCCCTCATTGCTGGGCCACCCCGGCTCTCTAACTGTCCCTGCTGTAGGCTGGGGTGGGGTGGCAAGGCCGGAGGGCTCCCTGGAGGAGGCGGCCTCTGAGCTGAATACTGACGGATGTGCATGAGTTACCGACAGTGCTTTCACACTTGAAGGAGCGTATGAATCTCCTGGAGACCTTGTCACAGAAAGATTCTGGTTCCTCAGGTCGTGGAGCTGAGACCCTGCACGGCCCCCGTGTGCTGTCTATGCTGGGACCAGACATGGAGAAGCAAGGATCCTTAGATGAGGTTGGGATAGAAGTGGGGAAGTGGGAGGGGTGGGAGCATTTCTGGCAGAAAGCACCACACAGGCAAAAACACAGGGCACAGAACAGCCTAGTCTGGGTGAGCGAGGCACGTGTGTGCAGTAGCGTTCTGGAGTCCAGAAACTCAGCGCTGGGAGGGCGGGAACGGGGATCAGAATAGATACAGGCCTTGTGCATGGTATTGCACCCGCTTCCTCTGTGCAGGGCTCCTATCCTCCATGGGCAATCTTGTCCCCCTAGGGAACCTCTCCCCTGAAATCACCAGCATCTAGAATCCTCTAATTGTGGGGTGCCGACGGCCATCATGTCACTTTGGGAGCTTCTGTGCGAGAACTGAGGTATTACAGAGAACGAAGTCGAGTCAAGAGACAGAGCCAGAGTCCTGACACCTGGTGCCTTGATCCAGTTGTTCATGAAGGCTCTTTCCTAGTCTCAGAAAGGACCTAACCCAAGTCCCTTTGGAGTCTTAAGCAGGTTGAGATGAGTTTCTACGACCTGCATGTGAAAGAATCCTACTGGTTTTCTTTTGTAACAATTCTGCTGATGCGCGAACACTGTCTTCAGTAGAAGGTTCTGCCCAGAGTCACCGAGTCCCTCAGACCAGACAACGTGAGACAGCTCACAGGTTCAGTTGGCCACACTTGGGCTCCTACCTTACCAGTGTAAGGACAGTGACAAGCTTCCCTGTTTCTGAGGTTGCAGGGCGTTCTCCCTCTGGGGTCCCCCACTGCCCATGATGGTAGTCCTCTCCCTGGGTGGGCATGGGGGCGTCAGTGCTCAGCAGGGACCATGAGCTGAGGGCTCTTCATTGGCCGCTGACCCATCCTGCCCACAGTGGGCTCCTCCTTGAGCAGGGCCTGGGCTTGGGGTCCCCGAGCTCCTGTGTGTGCAGGGGCACCTCCCTCCTGGGTCAGCTTCTGGGAGGTGCCACCACTGCTTGGGGAGGAAGGAGGCTTCAGGGGCAAGACCCAGGCCTTTGGGTCCCCAGCAATGACTCCCTGCATTTCTGACCGAGGATTCTTCCTGGGCCTCGGGATCCCAGTGCTGGGGCCACGCCTGTCCCAAGGCTGGAAGGGGCTGCACAGACACGGCTGCCCGCACCCCGCAGTCCTCCTCCCTGGGCACCTCTGCAGGCCCGGGAGGGAAGAGGAACACTGGCCCTGACCAGAGCCCCCATCCTCAGACTCCCGAAAATATTATCCAGGCCTGAAGGAGAGGGGCCTCGTTCACAGATCCATGGAGGGCTCATGTCCACCATGAGGCACGTCTGAGCCATGCCCCCCACACCAGCCTCTGATCAGCGACCTTGGCAAATACTCACGGGTGTAATTGTATCATTAGTTTCAATGGTGGCCCATTTGGGGCTCGTTTAATATTTGACTTTTCTCTCCTGTCCCCACTGCTGATGAAATTTCCAGTCTGAATCCCAAGGTCAGGATGAAGGAAACCTGATAGATGAGAGTATTTGTAAGATGAAGCAGCGGGCACTTCTGTTCCCTGCCCTTCCTGTATGTCTCACTTCAGGCCCGACACAGAGTCTGCCCCCTGAAATAAAGTCTCAGCCTGGGACCACTGGACCCTCTGAATGGGATGAGACAATAAGGGAGCTCTTCCCATCTGTTAGTTTGTGAACCAGAGGCCGGAGAGAAGGCGCTCTTCTCCTCCCGAGCAACGTAGATTCTGATTCTATCAGCTAACTATCTGAGGGAGCCGAGGCCTGGGGGGAAGGGTACTTGTGGAATCGGGGACGTGCAGGAGGCCCCGACCCCCGGGCGCAGACCGGACTGTTCAACCACACATCCCTCAGGAGAACGTCCAGGGAGATGCTCCCGGGCGCAGGTCTCAGAGCCACACCCCGCCCAGTCCTCAGGTACATGACGTCACAGTGAGGACACAATCCCCAGGCTCCGCCCTCCCTGACAGAAAACCCCACCAGAACTCTTGCCGTGGCACCA
Organism: Ursus arctos; assembly: GCF_023065955.2. NCBI lineage: Eukaryota > Metazoa > Chordata > Mammalia > Carnivora > Ursidae > Ursus > Ursus arctos. The sequence continues at coordinate 87,925,654 of NW_026623056.1, read as the reverse complement.
AAGGTTGACTCCCGGGAAGCTGTGTGAGTGGCTGTGTCCTGAGTTAGGCTTTGAAGGATCCTCCATCCGTTGGTAGGGTGACAAATCCAGCGTGCTCCCTCACCCGGGACTCCTGGGCAGGACACCCTCCTGCAAGGGCAGGCCGTTCCTACCCCTCCCAGAGCGACTAGCCTCCTCCCAGGCTCCATGATGGACCCAAACTATGGGGGGAGGAGGAAAGGCTGCTGGCCACCCACAGGCTCTGTGTGTAGGATGCACTGACAGTGAATAACCCAGACCTGTTGAGGGAGGGACAGGACCCTGTGGGAGCTGGGAGACCCTGGTGGACACAAGACACAATCCCCATGACAACATGCTCTCTAGCCCTGGCCTCCGCACCTTTGCTACGTCCAGACCCCTGTCTTTTCCGACGTGTGTCCTGAGGTTCTCTCCAGGGTGTGGTCACAGGCAGGTCTTTCTGCCACATGCAGAGCGAAGTGACAGACGTACCCATCTGGTGCTTGGTGCCCGTGCTTGAATAGCATTCCCCCAGATTCATGTCCTCCTGGAACTTCGGAAAGTGAGCTTATCTGGAAATAGCGTCTCTGCAGGTGTAATTAGTTGCGATGAGGTCATACCGGCTGCGGCACCCCTGATCCCCCATGACCTGGGTCCTCACCGGCGGAGAGAGCAGACTCAGACTGGCAGGAGGGAAGCCGGGGAAGCCAGGGGCAGGGGCTCCAGGGAAGCAGCTACGAGCCCAGGAACGCCCCGCTGGGCAGCAGCCCCCAGAAGCCAGGAGAGAAGCTTCGAACGGATCTCCCTTTGGGCCTCCAGAAGGGATGCACCCTGAGGGACCCTGACGGCAGAGCTGTGGCCTCCAGAAGAGCGAGAGAATAGCGCTCTGGGGTTGTGAGCGCGGCTTGCGGGGCGTGTTACCGCAGCCCAGCAAACTAACGCAGCCACACAGCCCTTCAAGCGCAGGCCGGGTGAACCCTCAGAGCTGGACTCCTACGAGCCCGAAGCCGCCGGGAGAGGAAAGACGAACGTCTGTCTGACGTGCACCCCTCGTGCTTCTACGGGACAGACGTCACCAGAAAACCAGCCCAGAGCCATTTAGCCCCTCCTCTTGGCTACTGATTTAAAAGTAAGCTCCTAGGGAGCATCCTGGGCTGGCAGGAGCCCATCATGGACTGAACCCCTGACCCCGGGCGCACTGTTGGCCTCCGGGAGTGACCCCGCGGCTGCGGGGTGGAGACCTCCGCAGTGGGGTGCTCTGCTGACTGAGCGAGAGTGATGGGCAGGAAGGCAGGCTGGAATGCAGACCTCTGTCTTACTCTTCCAGAAGTTTCTTTGTCGGGGGCGTGCTCCCAGGAGGAGTGGAGACTCTGTCCCATGGCTTCTACTTCTGCGCAGCCCCCACTGTCGCTGGTGAGGGCGCTAAGTCAGACCCACCTGGCAACGGTGCTTGTGGACCTGCCAATCCACGCACGACATCATCCAGCACTTGGCGTAGCAGCGCTTCACATGCAGTGACGGGGGAGGGACAGGGACATTTCTGATGGGACTCCAGCCCTCCACGACCACGTGAACCATAATCCCAGCGCGTGGGAAACCATCAGACCATAACTGAGAGTTGCAGGCGCCGAGTGTGGCTGACGACCAGAATCACCTGTTACGGATCTCTCACACTGCTTCGAGACCAGAGGGGGCAGCATTCTCTGTCCTTCCTTCACGTCTGTGACCCTGAATCCACCAGCACCCTGTGCAGCTCAGGGTGGGGGCCCTTTCCTGTCTGGGGCATGTCAGGGTTTCTGGTATCTGCTCTGCATGGTCAGGCTTGGGTTCACCTAGAAAGACCTTGGCCCTGTGTCCTTGTCTGCCTGGATACTGCTGGGACAAGCAACACAGAGTCACATTCACCTTTGAGTGAAGGAGAAGGCTGTTGATTGTCCCCAGTGCATAAAGCAGTGTCAGCCTGGGCCAGTGGTTCCCTCACTGGGCGTCTTAAGACATGTCCCCATCAGAGATCAGGCTGGGGAGTCAGGTGAACACGGGGTTAGTCCCCTCAGCTTTGGGGAAAGGGGATTGGTAGGGAATGGGGAGGTGAGGATATGAGGAGGGCATAGGGAGGGGAGAGAATGGGTTACTATGGAGGATTTTAGGACAGATGCACAAATACATTCTGAAATTGCTTTTTCTGATGGCAAAGCCTAAAAGGTGTTATAGTTTGAATTTAGTTAAAACTTCACCCAGCAAAAGAGAAATTAAGAAACTGTCCCATTTATAATTGCACCAAAAAGAATAAAATACCTCAGAATAAACTTAACCAAGGAGATGAAAGACTTGCACTCCGAAAACAATAGAACACCGATGAGAGAAATTGAAGAGAACACAAACAAATAAAGATATTTCATGCTCGGGGATTGGGAGAAAATATATTATTAAAATGTCCATACTGCCCAAAACAATCTACAGACTTAATGTAATCCTTATCAAAATATCAACAGCATTTTTCACAAAACTAGAACAAATAATCCTAAAAATGTATATGGAACTACAAAAACAAAAACAAACTAACAAAAAACCAAATAGCCAAAGCAGTCTTGAAGAAGAACAAAGCTGGAGGTATCACAATCCCAGATTTCAAGATATACTATAAAGCAATAGTAATCAAAACAGCATGGGACTGGTACAAAAACAGACACATAGATCAGTGGAACAGAATAGAGACCCCAGAAGTAAACCCACATTTATATGGTCAGTTAATCTTCAACAAAACAGGCAAGAATATCCAGTGGGAAAAAGACAGTCTCTTCAACAAATAGTGTTGGAAAAAGCTGGACATCGATGTGTTACAAAGTAAAACTGGACTTCTCTTACACCATACACAAACTAGATTCAAATGGATTAAAGACCTAAATGTGAGACCTGAAACCGTAAGAATCCTAGAGGAGGGCACAGGCAGTAATGTCGCTGACTCGGGTGCAGCAACAATTCTAGATGTGTCCCTGAGGCAAGAGAAACAAAAGCAAAAATAAGCTATCGGGACTACATCAAAATAAAAAGCTTCTGCACAGCAAAGGAAACAACCAACAAAACTAAAAGACAATCTACTGAATGAGAGAAGGTATTTGTGAATGACCTAGCCAACGAAGGGTTAGTATCCAAAATATATAAAGAACATTTACAACTCAAAAAACACCCCCAAAAAACAAATAATCCAATTAAAAATGGGCAGAAGACATGAACTGACATTTCTCCAAAGAGGACTTCCAGATGCCAACAGACACATGAAACGCTGCTCAACGTCCCTCGGCATCGGGGACACAGATCCAAACCACACCGAGCTACCCCCTTACCCGTCAGAATGGCTAAACTGAACAAGACAAGAAACAACAATGTTGGTGAGGATGTGGAGAGAAAGGAACCTTGTGCACCGTTGGAGGGATGCAAACTGGTGCAGCCACCGTGGAAAACAGTATGGAGGCTCCTCAAGAAATTAAAAATAGAATTACCATATGATCCAGTAATGCCACTACTAGGTAATTACGCAATGAATATGAAAAAACTAATTTGAAAAGATACATGCATCTCTATGTTTACTGCAGCATTATTTACAAGAGCCAAATTATGGACGAATGGGTAAAGAAGATGTGGTATGTATGTATGTCCCCCCCACCACACACATGAATGGAATATCATTCAGCCATAAAAAGAGTGACGTCTTGCCATTTGCAACAACATGGATGGATCTAGAAGGTATAATGCTATGTGATATAAGAGGGTCCGAAAAAGACAAATATGATTTCACTCATATGGAGAATTGAAGAAACAAAACAAACAAAGAGAAAAAGAGACAAACAAAAAACCAGACTCTTAACTCTAGAGAACAAACAGGGTTCTCAGAGGGGAGGGGGGCGGGGGGAAGGGGGAAATAGAGGATGGGGATTAGGGAGGGCACTTGTCGTGATGAGCACTGGGTGTTGTGCGGGTGTCGAATCACTGTGTTGTACACCTGAAATTAATACAGCGCTGTGGGTTCACTAACTGGAATTAAAAAGAAAAAAACGACTGCTGGCATAAGGTTCAAAGCCAAATGGATTCCCAGTATTTTTTCTTTACTATTTTTACTCTGTACTGAGATATACATCATTTCTACTGCAGGTGCTCAGATCTTAGGGGCACTTAACTATTCAGTGACGTTTTACATACGTCTACAGCCGTGTAAGCATCTCCCCGAGCAAGATGCAGAACATTCCCAGGCCCGGAAGGCCCCTCCTCAATAACTAATCCCCCCACCCTAGAGGCAACCGCTGCTCTGACCTTTGGCACCACGTGTCACTAAACTTAAAATTCGGAGATGGGATCATACACGCTGCATTCTAGGACCTGCTTTCTTGTGCTCAATACTGTGTCTGTGCCATGTCCCTGTGTAAAGTAATAGTTCGGGGTTTTGTTGTTGCATACGGTCCCGTTACGTGACTATGTCACAATAATTTCTTCTGCAGGTGGTGACCATGTGCGTTGTTTTGTGCTCGGGGCTGTTAGAAACAAAAGTGCGATGACCATTGGCGTGCATGTGTCCTGGTGGCCGGAGCCCTCGCTTCCCCTGAGTACACGCCCAGGGACGCTGGCCACGGACATCTGCGTGCTCAGCTGTACTAGACATGGCCACGCAGTGTCCGAACGTTGTGCCACTTCACCCATAGACGTACGGAGCTGCGGCCGTCCCCCTTCATGGTCACACTTGGTGCCAATCTTTTTTATTTTAGCCATTCTGATGGGTGTGTAAGGGTATCTTACTATAGGCTTCATTTGCATTTTCTTGGTGGCTAATAATGTTGGGCACCTTTATGCTTATTGGCCTGTTGGTTTCCTCTGTTACCGGGGTCTGCACGTTTTTCTGTCGGGGTCTGATAGTAAACATCTTTGGCTTACAGGTCAGATGGTTTCCACTCCAGCCACCCAGTCCTGCTCTTGTAGGGGAAAGCAGCTGCTGACGATGTATGAATGAACGGGCATGGCTGTGTTCCAATAAAACTTTATTTATAAAACAGCCTGAGGGGTCGGATTTGGCCTCTGGGGTCTTCATTTCCCGACCCCTGCTCTAGGGTAAAGCATCAGCTCAGGATGTCTGCCTATGGCTAAATGGGTTTGTTGAAATTCTCTTATTGATCTGTACATGTTATGTGTAAGTTCTGTATCCCAGTCTTGTGCTCCTGATCATTTATCATGTTCTGGAAATGAGAAGAAATCATGGTATTACATCCGACCATTTCTATAGCTTTGTCCTCGATGTTTCCACCACGAGGGCCCTAAGGGAGGAGATGACAGTCGTCGCAGGGAGGCTTCCTCCTGACACGGGGACCCAGGAGAACTGTCCACTGCTGTGTCATCCGAGTGGCAGATGGTGCCGCACAGCAGCCCAGAGCCCTGTGTCCTCTGTGCCCCTTACTGCAGATCGCCATGCCGTGATGGCTACAGTAAAAATGGCTCTGCCTTGTTAACAAGCACACATTTCCCAAAAGGAACAGAAACTTAGTATGGATAATAAATGTATATGCCCCAGGACTTTTCTCATCTGAAGGAAATTTTCCAGTCCTTCAGATTGAAGATAGTCAAAGTGGGGGAGCTGGTAGGCACCCCCCCTTTACATTATTTGCCAAAAGCTTGACAGGTTGGGCATTGGCTGACAGACGGCTGGGGGGGAAATGGGCCCCCATTCGAAGACTGGGCTGGAAGGGCTGCTCCTGGAAATCTGGTCAGGTTCTGCCCACCAGGACGAGACCTTGAGGTTGGGGGCGGGGGATGGCATTGGTCAGAGGACTCATCACTCAGGCCCCAACAAGCCAGCTGCACAGCTGGGATGAGAGCCCAGATTTCCCAAGTCCAAAGTCTTCCTCACATCTTCCCTTTATCTAAGTAACTTTGACTTTGCCAGATGAACCATGATGTGAGCTGCATAAACACTGCCATGTATTGTGTCTTTCTCTCCACCATACCTGCGTCAGTAAGAGCATCGAACGACCGAGGAGCCCCATTTGCAGAACAAACGGATCATAAGGAAAATAGTAAGTGATTTGATTGCATCTTGCAGAGACGTTTTGGTCCTCGTCCCACCCATCCCTCCCTCTCAGTGTCTCCTCAAGACAGACAGGATGGCTCGATGCCCAGCGTCAGTCAGGACCCGGGGCCAAGAGGAGACTCACGGTATCAGGCCTCTTTCCCTTGTAAGTTACTAATGCCATGGAGGTACCACAGTCTGTGTCCTTCACAGATGCTCTAATCACAAAGAGATATATCAAAATACGGGAGCTGCTCTCATCCAACCTGGCCTTGAATGGCCAACTACTCTTACCTTCAGTTTTACCTGATTCCAAATATACAGCTCCTTAGGAACAGAGGAAAGCTGTTCCCAGTCCCTCAATGTGGGATTTATCAGTCATGTATTGTTTATTCTTGTGCAATTAGGGACATAATTTCTGGAAAAGGACTTTCAGGACTGAATAAATCTGTGTCATTTTCTTAGCAGCAATTCTTCTTTGGGCATGCCCTCCTTTCGTACCAAACTGGGGTTACGGGAAGTTTGGGTAAACAAAGCTCTTATGAGTAATTAGCATTCAATTAGGCCAAGGTTTCGTGTCTGTGGGAGCCAAGGCCTCCTTCTCCAACCTCTGGGAAGAATTAAGTAGGTCAGACCTCTGTGTAGAAGCAAGGCCCATGCTGACTGCCCGCCCGTTTTACTAGTTGCTGTTAGTGGCTGGACGTCTACAGAAAGCTACTCAGTATTTTTGTTGGCCCTGGCTGCCGATGAAAGTCAAGACTGGCCCTCAGTGACCTAGGTCCTTCCTCTCTTTGTCTGTCTTGTAGGAGGTTCCAGGATCACCAAGGAGCTTCATCCTGACCCAGAGAGAAGGTCACAACACTGCTCTCTGGGTGAAAGGTCATGACGTTGTCCTTCCCATCATCAGCCGGTTTCAAATGATGAACCTGGTGTGAGAACCTGTCTACTGACAAGAGTTTGTGTCTGGTTTATCTTTCCCAACTTTGTATTATGAAAATATTCAAATATACGGAAAAGGTACAAGGAGAACACAATGAACATTTGTATACCCTGCCCTTAGATTCACCAGTTGTCCAAATTTTGCTGCACCATTTGTTTTTTGTTTTGTTTTGTTTTTGTTTTAATAATAATTTTTTATTATGTTATGTTAGTCACCATACAGTACATCCTTAGTTTTTGATGTAGTGTTCCATGATTCATTATTTTTGTTGCACCATTTGAAAGTGAGTTATACCTTAAATATTTCTACATGATCTCCTAAGAATAATACATTCTTTAATACAACCAAAGTAACATTATGATGAAGAATTTATCTATTTCTTTTAACTTATTGAATTAACTGGAGTAAAATTGCTCATCATGTTTTCTTCTTATCCTTTTAAAATCTATAGGATCTGTAGTGATGCTTCTGTTTCATTCCTGAGGTGATAAGTTGTGTCTTCTCTCTCTTTTTCTGAATGAGTCTAGTTAGATCAATCACTTTCATAGATATTTTTTCTCACAGAAACTGCTGTGGGATTCTTTTTCTCTTTTTTAAATTTTGCATCTCATTGATTTCTCTTTTTGTGTTTATTATTCCATCTTTTTTGGGAGGGTTAGTTTTTTTCTTTTTTTCTTTTTGTCATTTCTAACATCTTAAGGTAGAAGTTCAAATTTTTAAAAATTGTATCCTTATTTTATTTTTTACTTAGTTCTAAATATTCTTAGTCCCCTTGTGATTTCTTCTCTGACCCGTGGGTTCTCTAGAAGTATGTTGTTTAACTCTCAAATATTCAGGAGTTTTTGAACTATTTCACCATATCCTTGTTCAACACTTGTCATTGTCTGTATTTTCTCCTTTTATGTTAGCCATTCTAGTACAGGTAAGTACCACCTCATGGTGGTTTTGATCAGCATCTCCTGAAAGACTAATGAGGTTTAACGTGTTTTCATGTGTTTATTCCCCATCTGTGTATCTTTCTATAGAAATGTCTATTCACTGGGGTGCCTGGGTGGCTCAGTTGGTTAAGTGTCTCGCTTTGGCTCAGGTCATGATCTCAGGGTCCTGGGATCAAACCTGGAGTTGGGCTCTCTGTTCTGCAGGGAGTCTGCTTCTCCCTCTCGCTCTCCCTCTGTGTGCTCTCTCTCTCAAATAAATAAATAAATAAATGTCTATTCACGTCTTTTTTTAATTGAAGTATGTGTTGCTCTACTGTTGATTTACAAGTGTTCTTTGTATATTCTGGACACAAGTCTTTTATCAGATATATGATGTGTGAATATTTCCTTCCATTCTTTGGGTTGTCTTTCCACTTTCTTGATTTTGTCCTTTGAAGCACAAATTTTTTAGCTTTGATGAAGTGCACTTTATCTGTTTTATTCTTTTGTCCCTTGTTTTTTGGTATTGTATCTAAAAAACTATTGCCTAATTCGAAGTTACAAACTGCCTTATGTTTCTTTCTAAGAGTTTTATCATTTTAATTTACATTTAGTTCTAATTTTGAGCTAACTTTGGTGTGTAGTATAAGGAAAAGATCCACCTTTACTCTTTTGCATGTAGACATCCAGTTGTGCCCTTGATCATTCATCATCATGCCAAGAAAAAAAATTTCTTCTAACATATAAATGAAAAACTTTCTAATTTTTTAAAGTCATAGGACATTACCTCTAGAATTCTGCTTACAGGTACTTAGTCCAAATGCCCTCAAACAGGTCAGCTGATCTATCCAAGGTCATCCATGCACCAATTCTGGTCTCAGCTTATGCACCCAGGGTCTGCACCAACACTGATTCTCATTGTGCGGTATTTGGAGATGGGGCCTTTGGGAGGCAATTAGGTGGAGAGAGTGGAACAGTTGTGATGGAATTAATGCTCTTATAAGAAGAAGCGGGAGAGATTTTGCTTCCTATCTCTCTCCACCATGTGACTACATAGCAACGAGGCCACCATCTATAAATCAGGAAGAGAGCTCTCCCCAAGAACCTTATTATCCTGGCACCCTGATCTCAGACTTTCAACCTCCAGAATAATGACAAATAAATGTTTGTTGTTTACACCACCCATTCTATGGTCATTTGATATGGCAGCCTAAACTAAGAGCCAGCTACATAAAAATGTCTTTGCTTCTCTTGAAGACATTTTCCTTATCTTTAAAATGGGGTAACCACATTTACCCAAGGTTTGGGAAAGATTAATTGAAATGAAATATATCAAGCCCTGAGTACGCTGATATGCTTGGTTGATGGAGCATAACCCTGGCATGACCCAAGGGTGGAGACGTTGCTCATGAGCTGAATGACAGACCGTCACTGACTGCTTAGCTCAGGGGGGCTGCTTCTTGAAGCATCCACCCACCCCCAGGGGCTCTCTAAAATTGGCAAGATCCCAGTCTTGCCTGATAAAGCCTGAAGCTTCCTAAGTCACACTCCCTGCCTCCTGAGGACATAGACAAATAACCCTGAGACATGTCATTTTAACCCTTCTGCTCTTCCTGCTGGAGGGGCAGCTCGGTCAATCCCACTACGGGCGATCATTCACTCTGTGTAAGCTCTTTTCTGCTGCTCTCCTCAGGTCACCATCCAGCTCTGCAAGTACTCTCTCCTGTCTGTCTAGACTTCCATACTCACGTGGCCGAGACCAGGCCCAAATCATTATCCACTTGGCCTTTGACAATCATGTCTTAGCTGGTGACCACACTCTCAAGTCCTCCCCAGTTTCTAACCCCTTGTTCCACTGCCACTTGAGTAACCTTCTGAAAGTCTGTGTAAAGTGTGATCCTGATAGCTTCTGCTCTAAGAAGACACCATGCTCCATTTCTATCATTGGAAATCATTATGAGGCCATTATTCTGAGAGAGAAACTTGACACGTCTACCAGGGGCTCCCTTTTCCTTTCAGTCCAAAATCTAAGCTTTGTGGTAAGTCTTTCAGGTCCTTGGTGCCCTGTCCCTGCTGTTGTTGCAGCTCCACCCCTTGCCACCCCTCATGGAGTCTCGGGCTTTTCCCAAACTAAACTAGATGGACCTTCCTCATGCACCAAGCAATACCCTGCCTCTTGGCCTTCCCTTGTCGCTTTCCCTGCACCTAGTTTATCCTTGCTTCTCATCTTCGCCCACATAACACGTATGCTATTGTCTCGACTCAGGGTCTCCTGGTTTCAGAAGGCCCTTCTTGGGACCCCAACAGACTTAAGTGCCCCTCTCCTCGTCCCCCAGTCTGAGCCCTTGACAGGTCCTTACTAGCTGGCCAGCTGCCTTATCAGAGGACAAACTCCTTGTGCATTACTGCTCACTGCAATGCTAGAGCTAGCACCCACTGTCAGCGAGTGCAACTCTTCTTAAATCTGTGTCAGTAGGTGGGGGAACCTTAGTTTGGGAGCTAGCTGGGTAGAATGCAGACATGCTCTCCATGTCAGAAGAACTGTTGAGTGGGTGGGAAGGCAGCCAGGGGGACAGATCAAAGAGTCTCCTGGGAGAAAACACAAACTATGGGAGAGTTTCCAGCTACAAGCTGTTTTATGCTATTGTTTGCTGACCTGCTCACCTTCTACTTTCCAGAAATCTCAGATAAGAGGATGCGGCTGGGGTGAGGGAGAGCACCAAGAGGAAAGCCATGGGATGGAAAAGAATTGCATGACTCCCAAGGTCTCTGAGGATAAAGGTTTTCCTGCTAGGTCATGTGGTCCACACCACACACACTACAAGCCCACACACACAGGCACGCACCCTCAGTTCCAGCACATTCCTAGCCAAGTTGCACAACCTCTCCAAGTTCCATTTTCTTGGCTAGCATGGAGTGGCCAGCATAGAGCCTAGAGCATAGTAAGCCCACATTAAGCAGCATTATTGTTCTTTTTATTATTATTATCTTACTTTGAGGAGCCAGAGGCATTGGTGCTCACATGATGAGACTCATAATTTGTTAAGCAACAGTGGAAGTAGGTGGTTAAAGTATGTGCAGAGATATGCCCAGACACTTGGTGTGACTGTGGAGAAAAGAAAGCCAAGACCACACCAAGGAAATATCCTTTGCAGGCACCTGCAGCAGTAAAAGCAACATCTTCTCCCTTTCCGGGAGGCTGCCACTGTGATAAAGTGTCCTTTTATCCAGGTCAGTACAATATCCAATCCCCACTAATCTCTTCATGACAGTCTTTGGGGGAAGGCAGTGGTTGCTGCTGTTTCTGTTGTCAGAAGACACGACTCTCCATCTCTACCATTAGGGATCATACATGGAGCTATCAGTCTGAGAGTGAACACACAGTAAGCTCTGAGAACAAGAAACAGTGCTATAGAAATGCCAAAAATGGCATTCCACGTTCCCATCAACACTCCTGTCATTGTATTAGCCAATTAAAAGGCAATTCCTGGCTTAAAGTGTGATTCTTGTCATCACTTTTCAAATTTTAATCTATTTCACGGAAAATCTTCCTTAAAGTAACTTGAGGAATTTCATTGTAAGAAAATTCTTAAGTTATGCTGTAGAGGGAGAAATAACATTATGTACCCTTCAGACAATGGAAAGAAAATTATTGCCCACATTTTCATTTTCTAATGGCACTTTGCTTTACTATTTCGTTGTTGTTTGAGATCAGAAAAAATCGTCCTTACTTAAGATTAAGACAACTTCTTTGTGTATATAGAAATTGAAGAATGGATTCAAAACAACTTAGTTTTCTAATGGCTTGTTTGATTCAGCCATCTGTCAAAGGAGATTATAATTTTTAATTAAGGAGCCATGCAGTCCTTGTGTTAAAGTTCAAGTTTGGTCATAATTATATGGTCATTTTAGTTGGTCATATTATTTGTAAAACTTGTAAACCTTCTTTACCTTGCACATATTCAAGTGCTTGACTGCCTCTTAGAGAAAATATCATGCATGGATAAAGCAAAAGATGCCAACATGACTGGAGCTATTAATAAAAGGAATAGGACTTGTGCAGGAACAACAAGCTAGAAATAGAATTTAGGGGCACCTGGGTGGCTCAGTCGTTAAGCATCTGCCTTCGGCTCAGGGCGTGATCCCAGGGTCCTGGGATCCAGCCCTGCATCAGGCTCCCCTCTGCTGGGAGCCTGCTTCTTCCTCTCCCACTCCCCCTGCTTGTGTTCCCTCTCTCTCTGGCTGTCTCTATCTCTGTCAAATAAATAAATAAAATCTTAAAAAAAAAAAAAGAAATAGAATTTATTTACAAATACCTACCTTGTCCTTCTTTGCAATTCTTTTCTATTATAAGCAAAAAAGAGTGTAGTGTTCAATCATTTGCTTAAATATTTGTTTCTAGAGAGGAAATGCCTAAATCATTAGCTAGAGGAGGAAGAGTTCACTTTTCTCTGAGAAAAACAAAGCAACAGACTGTTGGTATGCTCCTGGAGTTCAGGAACATGAGGAAGGTTGGTCTGAAAGCATATGGTATAAAATTAAGCAATCAGGAGTGCTGTGCATGGCCATTCCAGAACGCAATCATTGCAAAGGCACTGACAGACGGTGTATGAAGCATCATTATTTCTGTTACCTCTGTGACTTTTTTTCACAAGTGGATATTGGCTGCCTGCAACAACCAGGCGTTTTACATGGAATTCTGCCCATTGTTCTGTTTGGTCTGGAAAAATCTTTCCCATCCTTCTATTTTCCTTTCAGCTTATACTGAACATCTGTAAGAAGGGAAAAAAGCCAAGGTGCTGGTTCTCCCTTGTGAAAGATGTTTTAATTCCCTAACTTTTTTTTTTTTTTTTTTTTCAAAATCCAATCTCGGTCAAGATCTACCATCTGGGCACCTGGGTGGCTCAGTTGGTTAAGCATCTGCCTTAGGCTCAGGTCATGATCCCAGAGTCCTGGGATCGAGCCCCTCATGGGCTCCCTGCTTAGCAGGGAGTCTGCTTTTCCCTCTCCCTCTGCCCCCCACCCTGCTCGTGCTCTCTCAATATGCCTCTTTCTCTCAAATAAATGAATAAAATCTTCAAAAAAGATATATCATCGGCATTTAGCTTTTATACTTCTAAAGTGTGAGGGGCGTCAGGGTAGTGTCTATATAAAAGAATGTATAACGAAAATGACCCTACCAGTTTGTTGTCGCTGTTACTATTTTTAGAGTAGTTTGAAGTTCACAGCAAGATTGAGGGTAAGGTGCAGAGATTTCCCAATACTCCCTTGCCACTACACATGCATAAGCCTTCCCATTAGCAACCTCCCCCACCAGAACGATACATGTGTTCCAACCGATGAATCTACAGAGACATCATTATCACCCAGAGTCCCCAGTTTACATTAGAGTGCATTCGTGATGTTGCATGTTCCATGAGTTTTGGCAAAACGTATAATGACATGTATCCATCATTATAGTATCATACAGAATAGTTTCACCGCCCCGAAAGTCCTCTTCCCGCCACCTATTTATCTTCTCTTCCCCCTCGGCCACTGGCAACCACTAATCTTTTTCTGGTCTCTACAGTTTTGCCTTTTCCATAATGTCACATGGTTGGAATAATGCAGATTGGTTTTCTACACTTAGTGATATGCATGTAAGGTTCCTCCATGTCTTTTCATGGCTGGATAGCTCATTTCTTTTAATCGGTGAGTAATATCCAATTTTATCTACTCACCTACCAAAAGACATCTTGGTTGCTACCAAGTTTTGGCAATTACGAGTAAAACTGCTATAAACGTGTCTGTGCAGGTTTTTGCGTAGACATGAAATTTTCACCAATTCGTTGTAAAATGTGGGTTTTACTATTATTCAGGGGCCAAAACATCAGGAAATGAGAGCTTTTACAAAGATCGGTTGTTATTTATTGTTCCCGAGAAGGGAGGGCACGCCATGCCATGCAGAGTCACATGGGGAAGCACCAGGATCTGTCAGGAGGCAGAAAGAATGAGGCGAAAACATGGGCAGAAGACTTTATTGTGTCAAGGTAAACAGACCAGGCAGGTTTAGGATTGGCTATTTTGGTGACTTCATTGGGCTCTGGGGTATAGGGACTATCTCTAGTTGTCTGGTATCTGGCCCTGGGGTGATTCGTGCAAGAGAAGTATTGCCTCCTGAAATGCAAGAGCAGGATAGAACTGGTGTTTGTAGTGTGGGCTGGGTTCTGGATTGGTTAGTTTGCATATGAAAGGCACACTCCCAGGCAAATTCTTTGTTATCTGTAAGAATTACCAGGCCCTGGGAGGGGCAGTCTTTTCCCAATCAAAAAGGTGTCATATGCCAGCACATCAAAATACAGAAAACAAGAGCATATAACACATACTTTAGCAACAAAATAAAATGAAAGTCTATTTGTTTTCTACTGTTATATAACAAGACTCAGTGACTTAAAACAAGAGAAGTCATTTCACATGGTCATGTTTTAGAGAGTAGGTGGAGAGTAAAATCAGTCAGGCAGGGCTGTGATCTCATCTGAGACTTGGGGTCCTCTTTCAAATTCACTGGTCATTCACAGAATTTAGTTCCTTGCACTTGTAGGGCTGAGGTCCCCATTTTCTTGCTGGTTGTTGGCCTAGGGTTGCTCTCAGCATCCACAGGCCACACTTGGGTCCTAGCTACATGGACCTCTTGATAGGACAGGCAGCTCAAACATAGCTGCTTGCTTCTTCCAGGCCCTCAGGAGTATGTCTCTCTTTGACTACTTTCTCAGACCTTATGTCCCTAAGAACTCACCTGCTTAGGCAAAGCCTACCTAAGAGAATAGTTTTTTCATTAACTCAACTGTTTAGGGATTTTAATTACATCTGCAAAGCTCCTTTCTGCCACGTCTTGTCACACAATCACTGAAGTGACATCCTCTTATATCCACAGGTTTTACTCATACTCAAACTCAAGGATGTGGGTCACTGTGGGTTATCTTAGAATTCTGCCTGCTACAGAACAAAATTACTCCTTTGGAACCAAAATTTAAAATGAGCTCAGAAAGATTTTCTCCTTCCCATTTGGGATGTATTCTGCGTTTGAAATGAATTTGTTTACTGAAAATGAGTATCAAATAATAGTCTCCCAATAGACAGAATAGAGATTCCCTTCGAAAGGTCACCTCAATTCCATGGCTCATCTTTGGGTCTAGCCTTAAGACCACGAATATGCAAATATCCCAGAGGGTCGGTGACAGCCCTCAAGGATATTTATCCAGTGGCGTCTGAACATCGGTATCTAAGCAGCAGATTAAATGTTCTCCCTTAAGAGAGCTGGGTATTGCTATGAACTGAATGTGTTTGTCTCCGTCAAGTTCATATGTTAAAGCCTAAGCCCCTCAATGGGATGGCATCAGGAGGTGGGGCCTTTGGGCAGTGATTAGGTCATGAGATCCCTCTCTGCTGTATGAGGGTACAGACCAAGAAGCAGACCCTCAGCAGACACTGGATCTGCTGGCGCCTTAATCTTGGACTTCCAGACTCCAGAACTGGGAGAAATAAGTGTTTGTTGTTTAACCGCCCCCCCACACTGCACCCCCCTCACCCCACCCCAGCTATAGTATTCTGCTCAGCAGCCTAAGCTAAGACAGGTGTGAAGGGTGGACTTAATGGGACAGACATTGGATGGCACGTGAATGATGTGGTCTGAGCAAGGCAGCTCTTCTCTCCCTCTCTCTCTGGGGTTCCCGAACATGCATCCTTAAATGCCCTAAATAATCCAAATTCTGGAGTAATCGGTTGGCCAGTCACCAGGGTGACTGCGGCTAAGAACACTGTAAGGGTGATACAGAGAGAAGCACAGAAGGAAGGGGGGCGGTGGCGGGCCGGGTCCCCATTTGTTGTGCAGGTGATTTAGGGTTTACTCTTTCTCAGCTGTGCTTCCAGAACTCCAGGGCCTCACTGTGACTGCTGCATTCAAAGCATGGACTGCTATTGTAAGCTATTTCTGAAACCTCTCATAAAGAACACTGGGCGAGGTAGAGAAAAGCTGTGTTCACTTCCTGGGCATGTCTGATTGTCCCCCTCCTCCATCCTCGAACCAATCTGCCAGGCCATTTCATGACTGGTCTTAAATCACTGGGAGAGATTAGGTCAAGGCTGGGTCCAATCCAGAGATCGAGGAGGGTTGAGTTCAATGTCAGAAGTTTTTATTGGTTCTGGAGTTATCCGACCAAACCGAGTGGTTCTCAACGGGGGTAATGTTGTCCCCAGGGGGACATTGGGAAATGTCTGGAGACATTTTGAGGTGTCACAACTGGCATTAGTAGTGGAAGTCAGGGGGCTGCTAACATCCTACAGTGTACAACATGGCCCTAGAGACAAAGAATTATCCAGTTCAAAATGTCAGTAGTACCAAGGTTGGGAAACCTTAGGCTAAACTAAACCCATGAGCCTGTCCAGCACTGTGTTACTTCCACCAAGGCAAAGTCCATCCTGTGTGCAAGGACACAGGGAAGCTGAGCTCCCAGAGCTGTAGATGCTTCTGCCCCTCCTCACGCCCCTTCCCCAAGGAGGTGCAAATGCTCCCTGCTCCCCAGTGTTGGCTGCCCAGGGCCCTGCCCGGTAGAAAGCTCAAGACCCTAGATCTAGAACCCAGCCTGCCAGAGGCGCTCCAGGCAGGACACAGACAAAGCTGAGCAGGGGACCCCAGTGCTACCTTCACCCCTGGGTCTGCTGACTTCTAGGGGCAGGTGGGAAGGAAGCAACAGCCCAGAAGTTGAGCCGATTATCGTCTTTTTCGGGACTGCATTTCCTGTCTCTTGGCAAATCCTGAATAAACATAGTGTGTGTTCCTGATTTGTCCTTTCAAGAGAAAAAGGTAGAGATCAGTCAAATGAACTGATAGGAGGGATTCTGAAAGAGGACAGAAAATGTACTTCTAGGTTATGACAGAGGTGAGTCAATGCTGGAGGCCCAAGCTTGACTCCAACATGCCTTACAAATAACCCTATTCTGTACGTTCGTGTTAGGCAAGTTCCAGGATAAAAAGAAAAGATATAGATAATATTTAACTTTCGGTGGGGAGAGTGTGGGGAGGTTGTGGACAGTGAAAGCACAGATCCCGTGTTCGCATTCCTGCGCATTTCTGGGCAGGGGCAAGGCTCTTAGCTCTGTGACCTGGGGGGTGCTCTAGCGGCTTGCACGATTCCTTATCAGCTGTGTGTCCTTGGACATGTTGCTTAACCTTTCTGTGTGTCTGTTTCCTTGTCTGTCAATTGGAGATAATGACAGTAGTGTACATAGGGTCACGGAGGAAATGAAGAGAAGAAATATTTATAAGGTGCTTAGAACAGAGCCTGACCTCTAGTTAATGCTGCATCCGTGCCTGTTTTTGTTGTTTTTTGTTTTTTGTTTTTCCAACTGTAACACCCTGTGTATCAATGATCTTCTTCCATTGCTGCCTGGAATATTATGTCATAAAAACTCTGGTCCCAAATGCTGACCCCAGAGGCAGTGCCTCATTCAGAACCAGCAGACACTGCTCCGATGTATCCTCTCTACTAGGCTTTCTAAGCAGCCCACACCTGTAAGGGTGAAACACAGAGACCTTTGATTAGCCTGAGCTTTGCCAGAAATTCCATTCACTGGACTCTGGTCCAGTGGGCTTCATCAAGATAAAAAGCTTCTGCACAGCGAAGGAAACAAGCAACAAAACGAAAAGGCAGCCTAGGGACTGGGAGAAGATATTTGCAAATGATATCTGATAAAGGGTTAGTATCCAAATCTAGAAATAATTTACCAAACTCAACACCCCGGAAAACAAATAACCCAGTGAAGAAATGGGCAGAAGACATGAATAGACACTTTCCCAAAGCAGACATCCAGATGGCTGACAGACACATGAAAAGATGCTCACCGTCACTCATCATCAGGGAAATGCAAATCAAAACCACAATGGGATAACCACGTCACACCTGTCAGAATGGCTAAAATTAACAATACAGGAAACAACAGGTGTTGGTGAAGATGTGGAGAAAGGGGAGCCCTCCAGCAGCAGCATTTTGGATGAGATTTTCCTTCAAGGCTTTCACAGGCCCCAATAGATGGCATGCCACTTTCTTTACTTGTGTTTCTGCTTCTTCCTGTTATTGCTCTTGGGTATAGTTTAATGCTCTTGGTTTTTTGGGGGGTAGGCTGGTGCTGGAGAAGGTTCTAGAAGGAATGTGGAGATAGTGATATCAAGAGCTCCATTTAGCCCTGGGGAGACAGAAGCCTGGGGAGGTGAGGCACCCATCCAAGGACTGGCCAGCCTGGAGTGGTGCAAGCAGGGCCCTCCACTCACGGGCCACACAGAAATGACAGGTTGATGGTGACCAGCCATTGGTCCTGCTCCCTTCTTGGTGAGAAAAAAAGTAGCCCCATGAGAATTACAGAGGACGCTATGGGCAGTGGGAAGAAAGCTCATTCTGCGGGGTGGGGGCTGCCAGGAGTGAGGACTGCCAGCTTCCGCTTTCCCAACCACATAAAACCAGGTTCCGATCTGTCTCCTTTCAGAAGAAAGGGATAAAGAAAGGGGGGGTAATCAGAGGGGGGAGTGAAGCCTTTCAAAATACTTGGTGCCTGCCCCTTTTCTTCTGTCTTATGGTCTCATAGCCTCCTCTGCTGGTGGGAGGTGACAGGAGTTGTCCAACAGGGAAGATGACGTATGCCTGGTTTCCACCTGTTGGCCTGGCACAGTTATTAACAATACCCCTTTACTCTCAAAAGTGCTCCAGTTCGGAAGATGTTATAGGATTCGTCGTACACTTAGAATCTCCTGAAATTCTGTCGCTGGGAGGCACATTCATGTATCTTGGCGTATGGATTTTGGGGGTGTTGGGTGTGGTCATGGGTGGGGTGTGCTGAAGCCTGGGTGTCTCCACCAGAGTAAGATGGTGAACCAGTCTCTATTCAGAGAGCTCCATGTGAGCCTGACTGTGGAACAGCACCTAACACCCCCTACCCTCCTTTCCCCACCCAACATTAGTACACTGGTATGGCCAGCAGTGAGCCCACACAGGGCAAGTACAGCAGGTTTTCCCCAGGCTGGCATCACAGTGAGGGAATCATGGCAGGCAGGGCTGGGCACTAGGTGTTGCTCAGAATATGATGAGCCAAAGGGCGCCTGGGTGGCTCAGTTGGTCAAGCGTTCACCTTCAGTTCAGGTCATGATCCTGGGGTCCTGCGATCGAGCCCCGCATCGGGCTCCCTGCTCAGCAGGAAGCCTGCTTCTCCCTCTCCCTCTGTCTCTCCCCACCACTCATGTGTTCTCCCTCTCTCTCAAATAAATAAATAAATAAAATCTTTTTTTTTTTTTTTTAAAGAATATGATGAGAAACTCCATGAGAAAAAGAATGGGAGCTCTCCCTCCAGGCAGGCATGGTGGTGAGGGAATCCTGATAGATCTCTGCAGTGTTTGGGGGAAGACTAGGGATGACGTACGTATATTGTGCCCCGCACATCCAACAGCTCAGCCCCTTAGTTGATTTACTGTGAGGCAGCCTGTGTTAATATCATTGTACCACTAATATTCTTGCATGGCTGAAAATGGGCTCTCAGTCTTCGAGATTTTGGTGGGACTTCAAGGGTCCCTACATGGGAGCAGCATAAACCAGTTCCTGCGGCAGCCAGCTCTCTGTCCAGCAAGAGGGGAGCTTAACTGGGCACTAAGGTGGTCTCTACCCAAATGGGCCATCTAACCGCACGCCTGTAAAGCAAGCACCTCTTCCCAAATGCCCGCTTCCGTTAAGTACTTTCATGGGGCTGATGAGGCTCCACAGAATGAAAAGTTTTAAGCATCTTTTTACCTTTTGGATTCATTGCAACCTGTCTGAGGGGTGTGGGCAACGTCCCCAAACACATGCTGTCGGAGACACAGCCACGAGTAAAGGCAGGGTTTGAGACGGAACGGTCCAGGAAGGAGAGGGGGGTCAGGCAAGCTTCCCCAAAGCCAGCGCAAAGTCCTAAGAACTGGAAACATGATTTTTCCCCAGCTAGATATAATGCAGCACCGTCCTCAATCGTTAGTCATTAGTGGGTATTTTGGTTACTGTCCTACCTCTACCCGGCCAGACCCAACCCCCATGGGGGGGGGGGGGGACCCTGTCTTCTGTATCACATATTCTCCCTCACCTAGTAAAGGGCCTGGTAGCTGGTGGGCAGCGAGAGCACTGTGGGATGACTAGGTGGGCCCTGCACGTGGGCAGAAACAGACACCTTTCACCTGCTTCCCTGGTCAGGTGTGTGGCCTCCAGTGGAGCGGTTGTGGGGAGTGAATTCAGATGACCAGGGTCCT
This sequence comes from Ursus arctos, assembly GCF_023065955.2. Classification (NCBI taxonomy): domain Eukaryota; kingdom Metazoa; phylum Chordata; class Mammalia; order Carnivora; family Ursidae; genus Ursus; species Ursus arctos. The sequence goes on along the minus strand of NW_026623056.1, from coordinate 87,905,453 downwards.
ACTGGGTGCATAGCACAAAGGAATGTCTGGGGAGCCCACACCACCAGTCCCGGATGGCCCAGGGGCCTGGGTGGGCTCAGGTACGAGTTGCCCTGTAAGGAACTGTTAGCAATTTGTGCAACCGGAGGTGTCTAGCGGCAGGTGACAAGTAGCACCAGAGATGACCAGGAATATTAGAACAGCGGGCTCTGAAAAGGATGAGATTTCCTCTAGGATTAGCGTGACTCATAATGTGATAATCATATAGTGTTACTAACATGTAATGTGTGCTAGTGTGATATATTATCCGTGTAATGTGTCCTGTAATCATATATGTTATTAACATAATATATAATGTATATAAACGTAATGTAATGTTCTAATCATGTAATGTGGAAGGTGTTAGTATAATATGCAATGTGCATCATTGAGATATGTAATTGGTATTAGCGTAACGGGTCATGTGCTATTAATGTAATATGAAGTGCATTAATAATGTTCTATGTAATGTGTTAATGTAAGATGTCATGTGTATTAACAGAACGCATACTGTGTGTTATTGTAATACTGTGTTAATGTAATATGTAATGCATATTAATGTAATATGTAATATACAAATACTGGAATGTATAACGTGTAAATGCAATATGGAAAGTGTAATAATAGATAACGTGCATTGGCGTGGTGTGCAATGTGGTTGTTAACAGGGTGGGCAATGTCTGCAGGATGTGGTCAGAATGACTGAGGACACGGCACATCCCAGATGACCTGTCCTGGCCCGGGTCTTTTCTCAAAGGCTGGGTGGGGACAAAGTCACAGCTACGAAGTCTCAGGGAAAGATCTGGACTTTCCAACGCCAAGGGAAAGTCCACAGGAACTGAAATGGGAGCCGGTCACACACATGCATACACACCCATGCACACATACATGCACACAGACACCACTGTATTTTCAAGAGACAATAACTTGTCACATACTTTGCTCTCTTTGATGAAAAGTATTTTCCAAGGCTTTCCAAATAATCAATGCTTTAAAAGCCCTTTCAAAAGACTAAACTTACTAGTTGTCTTCTAAAAGCAGAGGGAGGACATAGACTCATAGTTTAGAGATAGGTAGATAGACAGGTAGACAGATAATAGATAGATAGGTACTCTATTTATATGTCTGTGATGTGTGTGTGTGTCCTGTGATTTCTCTTTATTAGATTTCTCAACATCAGCATTACTGACATTTCGGGGCAGGTGACTCTTTGCTGGGAGGGCATCCTGTGCACTGTAGGGAAGGTACCAGCATTTCTGACCTCCACCCCCTAGATGCCACTAGTGCACCTCCAGCTGTGACAAACACAAAAGTCTCCAGAAAGTGCCAAATGTCCCCTGTCATATACAAAATCGTGACCAGTTGAGAACCCCCCTCTGCATTCTCAGGGAGAGCATAGCAACAATACTTTTAAGAGCACAGATTCCAGAGCTCCCTGACTTTCTGGTTCCAAGCGACTCCCTCTGGGACTGGCTACCTTGGGCAAATTCACCATTCTGTCTTCGATGTCCGCATCTGTAAAATGGGGCTGATGATGGCACCTCCCGCACCATCTCCTTCCTCTCTGCGCTCGGTGAGTTAAAGCGTATAAAGCATGGGCTACAGATCCCGGCACAGAGTAAGAACTAGCTCTAGTTATTCTAAATCCCCAAAGAAACAGAATGGAGAGGAAAGCTGAGTGTGCTCTGCGTCCACAAACAACCAAGAATAAGGAACATGGGAACAAGAAGATCCGGACATGCACTTTGATTCGTAGCCAGAAACCCCTTGTGCCTGCAATCTGAGGGAGTTTATGTGAAACGACGTCTTCCTTAAATTAGAACAGGATTCATGAAAACACAAGTATTTCAATAACAAGAGAGTGCCTAGCAGACAATAGAGATACAGGGCTTGGCACATAGCTGATTCCATTCATGCTGTCTTTTGATCATTTTTTATAATTACTGGCATGGCATTTATTGCGGGGTCTGTCTTTTCCCAGACCTTCCTCCACCCGCTCTGGCCGGGGGTCTCCACCGCCCTCCCCTGATAACTGTTAGCAGAGTCAGACACTGAGAGGAACCATACTCTGCCACAGGATGGCTTCACGGCTTCATTTTCACCGGAAAATGGGGGAAGTCTGATAAGGTAAGAATTGGGCTCCATGTCAAGGTCACGGCTATCTTTTTCTAACTGTTGCACCCGGTGACTTTACAAGGGAAAACCCAGCATTTGGTGAATCCTGAGTGACAAGAAAAGTATCCCCAAGCCTGCGAGATGGCTGGGAAGTCACAGGATCCAGGCCTCCATGAGATGCTCAGAGGTCCCCTCGGTGCTGGTGTCACCCGCATCAGATCCCAAAGAAGAGAGAGGGCGCTGTGCATGCCTTCGCTCTGGGGAGGCTAAGTGACAGAAGCGTAAAGGATTGCCTTCCTGCACGGGGCTTTTAGTTTTCTTTGGGTACAAAATCACAACCCTCATTATTATCATTAGATGAGACCAAACAGGATGTTGCAGGCTGTGTGTGTGTGTGTGTGTGTGTGTGTGTGTGTGTGTGTGTGTGAGTTCCCCCATTAGAGGTAAGAGGCTTGCCTTTTCCTAGAATATACAATTCCTAGGAAGAATGAGGAGCTCAGCAAAGGTCAATGTCACCGTCTGGCCTCTGACGGACGTGGCAAGTAAAACATAAAGAATGCTGGTCTTTAATACCAGCGATCGCTTGGGCGTGTCGATGAAAATTAATTAAAAGGATGTAAAATTTATAATTGTTGGCAAATCTGCTGGTGGTCAACTTTGAAACTTTTGTGGCTCCTTTCTTTCCATTTATCACCATTTGTCATATTCAGCTTCCCATGTTTTTGGAAAGATGACCAGATGGAAAGCAGGCTGCAGCCATCAGGCAGGTGAGAAACAGATGGCCTGGGAGGGAGAGAAACCAGAAAGCCCGTGGGCGAGGAGCCTGCCTGGTTCAGGCGCCAAGGCCCTGGTGGCTCCCGAAGACTGTCCCTATGCTGGTGGCAGATCCACTTTGTCCCTGTCACATTATCAAGGACGGACCACATGTCATCTTTAGCTGGGGAGAAGCGTGCCAGAGCCTTCGGAAAGGGAGGGCTGCGGGGTAGGGCAGGCCTCCCAGCCGCTGGCAGAGCGCCCAGGTGAGTCAAGGTGAACGCACCTGTCCTTCTCAGGCCTTTGAACCCTAAGTGCTCCTTTTCCATCTTTTGTCAATTCTAGAAAAAGAAGTGGGGTTCTCTGTATCCCCACCTCTTTCCCAAGTGCCTCGATGGTAAACATAGACACGCCTGCGCAGTCATAGCAGGGCAAGCGTCACAGGGGTCCCTGGCCCATCTCAGGACTGGAAGCCCCCTGTGATGCTCCTTCAAAGGAGAGCCCATGGGTGCAGCACGAGGCAGTTTGCCTCACTCTCGACGAGTCCTCGGCAAAGTCTCCCGGGGTTGATGTCATTCCGTATCGATATCCCATCAGGAAGAATTGGCTCTGATGAAATGAAATTACGGCATTGTCTCTCAGGAAAAATATTTCCAAAATGCAAAACTGAAACTCAATTTCTCCTGCGGGGCGAAGTTTCTTCCCTCTTTACCCAGGGGCCAGATGCTCAGGCGGCAGCTCAGAAACAGGCTCATCTCACACAGTAAGTGTTTTTCTTTGTGTCCTTCCTTCGGGGTGGAGCGAGAGGTGCTGTCAGGTTTTCAGTGACGAAGGGATGGCAGGATTTGGGGCTGGGAGAGACCGTTGGTGGGAATAAGGTGGGGACAAGAGACAAGGGAGGGGGATGTAGCTGATCAAAGACAGAAGGGGCAGGCGGACAAGGTGGACAGTGGGGGCGCTAGAGGCATCTGTGGGGTCACAGGGAGTTGCCTCCCATGCTTCTATTTGCAGGGGCAGTCCTGGACTCCGACAACCTTTGTCCAAACACCGGCTTCTTTTTTTTTTTTTTTTTTTTTTTAAAGATTTTATTTATTTATGTGACAGAGAGACAGCCAGCGAGAGAGGGAACACAGCAGGGGGAGTGGGAGAGGAAGAAGCAGGCTCATAGCGGAGGAGCCTGATGTGGGACTGGATCCCAGAACGCCAGGATCACGCCCTGAGCCGAAGGCAGACGCTTTAACGACTGCGCTACCCAGGCGCCCCAAACACCGGCTTCTTAATTGTGGGCTCTTTGGTGAGTTACTTAGGCTCCTTAGCCCCAGGTTTTGGCGCTGAGCATTCCCAGGGCGAGAAGAGCGCTGTGTCATGAAAGCCCCTCGAACTTGCAGCTGCCGGCCTTGGCGGGGGCTGCCAGGTCATGATGACCAGTGTGAACTGGCCCCTAAACCTGGCGCAGAAAGAAATCGAAATTGGCTCATGCTAGCTAATTGGCTAATAATCCCCTTGCACTTGGAAACAAATCTACTTTAACAATTTTGAAGAGCAATAGTTTCAGCTTTAGGTGTGTGTCTCATTCACAATTTGTAAATTGTGGCCCAAGTGAGCAATGGCATTGTTGTAAAAGGACAGATCTTCAAATCCTTAAGTAAAAATTTGGGGGGAGGGAAAGGAGGAGGGGAAGAGGGAGGAGAGAGAAGAAAAAAAAGGAGGAAGTGGAGGAGGGAGGAGATGAAGACAAAGAAGAAGAAAGAATAAAAGCGAAAAAAACAGCTACAGCTCTCAATCTGGGGTCAATTACTTTGCCTTCGGATTCATCAAATCTGGAGAGAACTGTGTAGGGATGCCCGAAAGAGGACAGCCATTCCATGGAGAGCCAGATAAGAACCAGATGGTCAGCTTCCTCAGATCTTCTCCCTGCTGCTCATCTGGGGAGCCCCGTGTGCGTGACGGGGTAGACAGGCCACAGCAGATGGGTGAGCACGAGCACTGGGCCCAGTCAGCCAGCTCAGGTCTGCACAAGCACCCAGCATGTCCAGGGCACGCCCTATAAGGCACTGGGATCCTTCAGGGGTTCTATGGGAAAAGATTCTGCACAGCCATGTTTGGGAAATGTGGCACACTGCGTTCTCTTCTTGTAGTTTCGATGGTTATTAGCACACTAAAAGTCCAGAGGTTAAAAGAGATACCAAGGAACCCCTCACAACCCCTGAGGAACTGGGATTCCCTGGTCACACTTTGGGGATCACTGGCTGAACAACAATGCAGAAAGGTATCTCGCGTTCGTATTCCACTTTAGAGCGTACACAAAGTTTTCACCTGTTATAAGCTTATTTAGACTTCCATTCCCTCCCGTGAAGGATGCTTTATGACCCCTACACCTCTTGTTTCACAAAAGAAGAAACCACAGTTCAGGGGTTTAAGTAACTTGTCAAGATCACTAGTGAGTAGGAAAGCCAGCAAAGAGTTCTGTCTCCTAACCCTTTTTGCTGTTAGAAGAACACATACAGGAGTACCTGTCCAGCCCTACTCGGTACAGTATGCTATTCTTGACCTCAGGGTCATGAGTTCGAGCCCCACATTAGGTATGGAACCTACTTAGAATAAAATAAAATAAAATAAAATAAAATAAAATAAAATAAAATAAAATAAAATAAATACGGGGCCAGGCTCTGAGCCTCCAGAAACTATGAAAGGGGATCCAGTTTAGCAGGCGTGAGTGGACTTTGATTCTTCTTTTAAAATCTTACCTAATTGGCTTCCTCAGAATTGCCACTGAGCAAAGATGTTTGTAAACACGGACTTTGGGGTAGTGCCTGTAAGAGTCACTCAAGAAACATATTTTCTCTGTTGTTAAATGACATATGCCATGTATTTCAAGAACTAGGTGCAATTTACTCACATTAACTTTGGTGCAAGTTATTCATGTCGACTGAGCTGGCCAGGACCAAGGCCAGGTGCACATGCTGGGTGAATTCACTCAGTCTCTACAACAATCCCACCAGGAAGGTTTAGTGATTCTGTTTTGTAGATGGAAGGACTCAGGCTGAGAGGATATGAGCGTTTGTCCAAGATAACACAGTCACGAATCGGAACTGGATCCAGATATGGTTTCTGCCTTAGCTTTTCATGCCCGCCATGCAGTCAGCCTACAAGGACTGGCGATGGAATTGGGGACGGGCGGGGGGGGCGGGGGGGGCAAGTGTAAAATGAAAATGCAGTTCTGAGCCCTTCTGCACACAAAAGGGAGGGTCATAGTCAAAGGAATCTGCTCTAGCGGAGTGTGCCAGACATGGCGTAGGATTCTGGGGGCATAAAGAGTCTCAGGGTAAACAGTTCTGATCATTTGGGGCCTTGCTGTGGGATAAGACCTTTCAAAGATCCTTCTAGAAGGTGGCAACTTGTTGAGACAAGGGGCCTAGGGAGACATCTTTAAATGTATTCTTAATGTCAGTGGAGGTAGAATTATTGTCTTCTCGAGTAGTGGTTCTTATATTTTTGGAATGCAAAACCCACTATGAATTTGTTGCATATTCTGTACATCAAGAGAGTCTGATTCATTAGCTCTAGGACAGATGCCCTGGAGAATTCTGAAGCAGAGAATGCCTGGCCATATTGGAGAGCTTTGATCAATGTCCAACAAAGCCTACAGACTCCTTTACCCACCAGTGATGGAGAGCAACAATTTCCCCCCCTCTGGGAAATAGCTTTCATAGCCTGGACACATTGTGTGTCCTGCGCTAAGCAGGTGAATTTGCCACACTTTTCCCTGTTCTCCACTTCTTTTCTGCCTACTGTGGATTCAGGAAGCCCATTGCATCTCATGCCTCCCAGGATTTAGTTACAAATGGCTTCAGATTGCAAGGTCTCATATAAATTTGGTTGGCTCAAAAAGTCTGAAATATTTTAAGGAAAAGACCCTTCTTTCTGCCACACACTAAGAGTACTGTCTCTTTCAATTGTAGCATACATACAGAAAAAAGAGACAAAGTAAAAGGTTTGATTTTTTTTAAGCGTGCATTTACAATACCGGGTGAGTCACACGGGAGCAATCTAAGAAAACTTTCTTCAGATGACGTGTAAGTGTAACCACCTTCTCCAGAAGAAATACTCTACTTGGCACTTTTCTGCATCAAGCATTCCCAAACTTTGCTCCAAGAAACTGAATTGGTTAAATGATAGGTATTGCAGGGCAAAGGGCTGAGCCTGCTAAATCCAACCCTTTCTTTTCCATGTAACTGGTGCCCCCTAGTGGTCGAGAGGATTTTCCCTCACCCACGACGTGGATGGTCTCAGAAGCAGATCCAATCTAACTCTGTCCCTTGAATTGGGGTTTTCCAGTTGTGCTCCCAATTACTTGTGAGACCACCAGGGACTGAGGACTGAGATCAGAGGTGGAAGAAACGCTGTCCTGTAGACACGCTATGCGCTAAGCATTCCCACCGTCTGTCATCAAATCCTTCAAATCAGCAAGAGGTTTAAAGTCACTCTACTGGTAATTGACAAAGCCAGGGTTTGAAGCAAGGTTGGCCTGACTCCCAAGCCCTTGCATTTTGCCAGCAAGCTGTAGAAGCAGCCAGAAGGGAAGGGATGGGATGGGCCTGCTGCCATCAGTACATCGTGGGGAGAGAGAGAAGCTACACCACCTGGGCCTCTGTAGGTGACTTTTGGCCAAATCAAGCCTCAGTGCAGGGTGTTCCCCTTTGCAAGGCTCCTGATGCTTTCCCCAACCCCTTCCTGGGGTTGCAGGCTGCAGACTGCACTAGAGAACCTGTGAATGGAAAACACTCAGGACTCAGTTTCCCCTAAAAAAAATACTCTTGGCAGCATTTTGTTTTCAGCACCTGCTGACTTGACATAGGTATTTTTCCCTCCTTCTAGAAAAAAAAAAAATCCACCCATAGAGAGATTTTTCTCCCCCTTATTTTCCTTCCTGCACTGCTGGTAACACACAATGAGTTATTCTTCAACTCCTACAGTAACCCCTTTGATGGTTTATGTCTGCAGGGAAATTGATTTCACATAGAAACATATGTTATTGGACTTGAATTGTTGAATTGTAATTGGAACAGATTGGGAATCTGATAAAACACTTCACTCAACCCATCCTGATAGAAGGGGTGAGGACCAAGGCATCGCATTCAATAATGTAGAAACTGGAGAGTAAGTCACGTGAGAGCCTTAAATAATAAGAACAAAGTCCAAAGCTAAATGGCCTGTGTAAAACCCTAGGGTTTGTTTGAAAAATCTTCATAAATCTACTTCCATGAGTAAATTTAGTTTCGGGGGGAAATGCGGGAAAGTGAGCCAGCATTACTGTATTTTGATGAGACAGGCATATTGAGGCTGAGGACGTCTTGGTACTTGTGCTAGGTTCTGCCTTGGAGGGTGCCAAGGGAAGCTGGCTGAGTCTATCTGCTCCAAGATGGGTGGAGAACCCACAGGTACCACCTTCCCGAGGCCCAGAGCAGCGCAGGATACAGGGTCCCGCCTCGGGAAGCTACAGTGAAATCACACGCATCCATGGAGCTGTTGTTCCTTTCAACATAGCTTTGCTGTAGGTAGAATTCTCTGGCTTCTCGACACTGACAGACCTACTTGGAAAGCCACACCTTTCTTCAAAGGAGGCCAGAGCCAACCAAGGGTTTAATTCTAAGAGGCATTGAGAGGGGGTTTTCTGCTATGTATGTCAGGGCAGGAAAATCTGCACATGGAGGATTTGTCTTTCGTTGAGTCACATTTGTTGAAAGCCCAGTAGCTGTTGGGTGTTTAGAGGGGACAAAGCTCACCCCACATGCAGAATGAGGGTGCGCAAGCCAGACGAAGAACTCCAGACCGGAGGAGAGCTCACTGATTGACCAAACGCCAAACCAAGTTCCATACACCGTCCTAAGCCACAAATAGAACCAGTGTGAAGGACAAGACAAATTATCAACAGCAATAATAAATTTTTTAAAAACCCACCATAACCACCTGTGGATTCATTAGCTAGGACCAAAACTCAAAACTCTGTATTTTCTGAATCACTGGACATGGAATAAAATTGCAACATTGAAAGATCCCCAGAACTGAGCAGGCAGCAGTGTGAGCTCATTTGGAACCAGTCAGAGAAGCTCAGAATAGTTTGCCCTAAAGATCCTCAGGTTTGGTAAGACATCATTAGGGCACATCAGCCGAATATCCGCAAGACTGAACTGCATTCATTACAGAGGACTAGCCTTTCCCTTTAAGATAACAAAATCACCCTGTAGGGCCCTACGTGCTGGGGATTTGCAGACTCCAGCTTCCTTTCACGCTTTTAAACAAGATGGGTGTGTTGTGTTCATTGTCTGTATGGGATTCTCCCCCCTCCCCCTGAGGCATCTTTTATCTCTGTTCCCTGAGCTAGCATCTATAGTTCTCTGCATTGCCAGCCACCCACAACCCCTCCAAAATAAGTTTCCAGGAAACCTCATCTTCCAAGAAGCCTAAAGAATTATGTTTGTTTCACAACACAAAAGCCGCAGCATGGAGGAGTCATTGTCCACCAGCGGCACACCTCAAAAATATTGGGGTTCTGCTTGACTGCCCCAATAAAGTGAGGATTACAATAAAATGAGTCAAACGAATTTTTTGGTTTCCAAGTGCATATAAAGGTTACATTTGCATCATACTGTAGTCTATTAGGTGTGTAATAGCATTATGTCTAAAAAAAGAAAGTACACACTTTAATTAAAATATATTTTGTTGCTAAAAAATGCTAACCATCATCCAAGCTTTCAGGGAGTCATAATCTTTTTGCTGGTGGAGGGTCCTGCCCTGACGTTGAGGGCTGCTCACTAATCAGGGTGGTGGTCACCGAAGGTTGGCGTGGGCACGGCCATTTCTTAAAATAAAACAATGAAGGTTGCCACGTAGGTTGACTCTTCCTTTTATGATTTCTCTGTAGCATGTGATGCTGTTTGATAACATGTTACCCACAGTAGAACGTCTTTGAACATTGAAATTGATCCTCTCAACCCCCATAGCTGTTTTCTCAACTAAGTTTATGTAATATTCTAAATCCCTTGTTGTCATTTCAACAATCTTCACAGCGTTTCCACCAACAGTAGCTTCCATCTCAGGAAACCACTTTCTTTGCTCATCCGTAAGAAGCGACTCCTCATCTGGTGAAGTTTTATCCTGAAATGCAGCAACTCGGTTCCATCTTCAGGCTCCACTGCTCACTCTAGTTCTCTTGCTGTTTCCACCACATCTGCAGTGACTTCCCCCAAGGAAATCTTAAACCCCTCAAAGTCATCCATGAGAGTGGGAATCAACTTCCTCCAAACTCCTGTGAATGTTGATATTTTGATCTCTTCCCATGAATCTATGTATGTTCTTAATGGCATCTAGAATGGTGAATCCTTTCCAGAAGGTTTTCAATCTACTTCGCCCAGGTCCATCAGAAGAATCACTGCCTAGGGAAGCTATTGCCTTATGAAATGTATTTCTTAAATAACAGACTTGAGAGTCAAAATTACTCCTTGATCCGTGGACTGCAGAATGGGTGTGGTGTTAGCTGACGTGAAAACAACATTCATCTCAGTGTCCATCTCCATCAGAGCTCTTGCGTGACCAGGTGCATTGCCCATGAGTAGTAGGTCTCAACAGTGGGCTTGAAATATTCAGTAAGCCATGTGGCAAACAGTTGAGCTGTCATCTAGGCTTTATTGTTCATTTACAGAGCACAGGCAAAGTATATTTGGCACAAATTTTTAAGGGTCCTAGGATTTTCAGTGGTCAGTGTATATGGGCTTCAACTTAAAGTCACCAGTAGCATTAACCCCTATGGAGAGTCAGCCTGTCTTTGGAGTTTAAAGCCAAGCTCTCCTCTCCAGCTATGAAACTCCTAGATGGCTCTTCCATTAGACGGCTGTGTTGTCTACACTGGAAATCTCTTGTTCAGTGTAGCCATGAATTGTCTTAGCTAGATCTTCTGGATAACTCACCTTGCAGCTTCTACATCGGCACTTTTGCTTCACCTTACACTTTTATGTCTTGACACAGCTGCTTTCTTTAAACCTCATGAACCAACCTCTGCTAGCTTCAGACTTTTCTTCTGTAGCTTCCTCACCTCACTCAGACGTCATGAAATTGAAGAGAGTTAGGGCCTTGCTCTGGCTTAAGGGAATGTTATGCCTGGTTTGATCTTCCATCCAGATCTCCAGAACTTTCTCCATATCAGCAGTAAGGCTATTTTGCTCTCTTACCATTTGTGTGTTCACCGGAGCAGCACTTTTATTTCCTTCAGGAACTTTTCCTTTGCATTCGTGAATTGGATAACGATTTGGTGCAAGAGGCCTAGCTTTCAGCCTCTCTCAGCTTCTGAGATGCTTTCTTCACTAAGTTCAGTCGTTTCTAGCTCTTGATTTAAAGTGTGAGACGCGTGACTGTTCCTTTCATTTGAACACTTTGAGGCCCTTGTAGGGTTATTAATTCATATAATTTCAATATTGTTGTGTCTCTGGGGAGAGAGAGGCCCAAGGAGAGGGAGAGAGGTGAGGGAACAGCGGTCAGAGAGCAATCAGAACACTCACAACATTTATCGATTAAGTTCACCATCTTCTATGGACACAGTCTGTGGCACCCCAAAACAGTTATGACAATAACATCAAAGGTCACTGATCATCATAACAAATACAATGAAAATGAAAAAGTTAGAAATATTACAAGAATTATTGAATGTGATACAGAGACACAAAGTGAGCAGATGCTTTGGAAAAATGGTACCCGTAGACTTATGCAACACAGGGTTAACACAAACCTTCAATTTGGAAAAAAAACACCAAAACAACACAATAGCTACAATAAAGAGAAGCACAGTAAAATGAGATACACTTGTACTTCACGAAAAAAACAAGAAAGAGCAAGCCTCAATTACCTTTTTGTTGAGCCCTTCAAAGTGCTATGCCTTCCTTTCTCTAAAGTCACTTCTTGTTCACTAACTCACACAGAGGGATATTTCCATGTGAAACGGTTTGATGGATCAGGGCCACGAGTCTGTTGGGGGTTCCCAGGATAATAGGAAATGGGGTCAAAGGGTTCTGTACCATATAGGTGGAGATTCACCAGAGAATGTGGTCCTGTGACGGTATCTACGAAGCTCTGACTGGAATACTTAAGCCATTCGTTTACGCTTTCCTCAAGTCTCAACTTCAACCTTCTCAATCCTAGAGGCATTTCCCCCTCCCACCTCCCCAACCCAAAGCCCCAGTTTTCTTCAGAGATCAAAAAGCAGAACTGTTTCTGGAACCTCAGAAGAGAGATTCTCACTATATAGCTGCAAAAATGATTGTAATTTCTTGAAGTCTGTGTTGGGAGGCAGGACGGTCAATACTCTCTTTGTTTAAATAAGATAATGCAAATCAGATGCAAAACTTTTAAGCTTTTGAAGATGTCTAGCATGAATGAGAGATATTTATGCAATGAGGCACTGTAAGAATTTTTATTGGTGGCAGCTTTTCAATTAAGTGTGTGTTCACTAAACATGGAAGCAGATGAGAACCAACAATAAAAATTATTCCAAGGGTATCTCCATAGCACAAACTGAGCGGATCATACGGGGCTGGTGCTTTAGGCTTTGGCATGGGCGGCTTTATTATTCCAGAAGAACTTCCTTGATTTCCAAGGTTTGCCTGAAAAAAAAACATTTCTTTAGATCAAACGATTTATGGATCCCCTGTTATGGGCAAAATATGTCATTGGAATACCTCATTTGAGGACCTAGTGTCTACTACCCATTAAGTGGATTGTTATTGCCCACCTGGTGCAAGCCAAGACACTCACTCAGGTCCCCCAACTGAAGCCTCTCTCCTCCAGCTATCCCAATTCTTTTGATGTTTCCAATATGCTTTGCTGATTCCTTGTTCTGCATCATTGTTATTAAGTCATATTTCCCTCTCCCTGAAGAATACCCACCTGCCAATTCTCCACAAATTCATGTTTTAACTTTCTTTAAGATCAGAGAGAAAGGAGGTTTCAAAAAGTGTTCCTCTGTCTTCCCCATCATAATTTTGCAATTCATTCTTTATCTACTGCCTTCAGAACTTACAGAAATAATCCATAAACTAAAATATTGATCTTGTTTACATTTTATTGGCAATTGCTCCTCAGTTTTTGCATATATGCATATTTCAACTGTCTAGTCCTTTCTTTAGAAGTGAAGTCTGTGTCTTCCTTAAAAAAAAAATCTGTGTTAAGTATAATCTGGAATCAGATTAGTAATTCCTATCATGTTAGACATGACCTACCCATTAGAGTCTTGATCACTCCACTCTCACGTTGACTTCCAAGATCATGCATCATTCTCGACAACACACAAACATGCTTTCAAATAGCTTTTCTTTTAAAACCCCTTCCCTAGACTCTACATCATCTCCAACTGCTGCTCTATTCCTCTGACATCACAATTACTCCAAAGAGTTGTGTAAATTCACTCTTCACTTTCTCATGACATATTCTCCCTCCAAACTACTCCATTCAGGATTTTGGAAACTACTCTGGTTAAGGTCACCTACAACTTCCATCTCACCATGTCTAATGTTGAATTCTCATACTGCACCTCACTAAAACTCTTCTCAGTGTTGGACACAATAATCACTCCCTCCTGTTTCACCTGACTTTCAGAGGACCACACTCCCTAGATTGTTTTCCCACCATCTCGGTTCAGTGGCTAGTACTTGCTCTTCTTCCTCACCTCTGAGCATTCTCATAGTCTTGACTGCATTACTTAGGATGTTCTTTTAAACTTATATGAGGTCCTGACTTTACTCCTCTTAATCCCAGAGATTAATTCTAGGGCAATTCTCAATTGCCCCAATTAATTCTAGGGCAATTCTCAATTGCCCCAATATCCCAGTTTTCCTAAGAGCATATAGGGCTTTTCCTGGACCTCATCTCCATCTACACTTATCTTCCAGGTCATATTTTCCAGTTGCATACCTTTAATTACCATCTATATGTTGATGGCTCACCAATTTACATTCCCATCCTCAACCTTTCCCCTGAATTCTAGACTTGTACATCCAACCACCTACTCGGCACTGCCAACTGGGATGTGTTTGCATACATAGGCCAAACTCATGACAAAACAATCCACAAATGTTTCACTATCTCCCCTTTAGCTTACAAGGTTCTATTTCTCCCCCTCTTTCATGTACTTCTTCCTGGTGAGCAAAAAAGCTGAAAGGCTGGGAACTTTATCTACCAGGCTTACCTGCCTTTCATTTGCCTCTGGGTGGTCCATTGCGATAACTCCTCTCAGCGCTATGGGCCAGCTGTGATCATCATCACCAATTTCCTGAACTTTCCTAATCTCTGGGTGGAAGCAACAACATCTACATTCACTGGACCAGCGATGTTGGCAGAACCGAAAGTCACCAGGCATCTCCCCCAACTTGTGTTTCCTCAGCTCTTCCAATGTTTTTGTAAGCACTCAATTCCCTATATTAAATCTCTTTCTGCTTAAAATACCTAGAGTGGTTTCTTTTTCCCTATATGAATGCTCACTGATATGGTTTCCCATCTTCTCAGTTAATAACACCAACATATACTCACTTGCAAAGAACCAAAATTTAGGAGTCATCCTTGACCCTTTGTTTTTCTCTTCACATCTTGCATTTGATCCAGGAAAAAGTCAGCCTGGATATTCCTCCAAAATATGTGCGGAATTCCACTCCCTCGCACCTCAAGTACAAGATCCAAACCCCTTACTTCAGCCTGTAAGGTCTTGAAACCCTAACCCTCACCCACCTTAATGAAGTCCGCCCCTCAGCCATCTCCTTGCTCCAGCTATAATGGTCTCCTTGTTTTTTAATGAACACGCCAAATTAATCCGCAGTGTATTTAATATTTTCTGTGCCTTGATTCCTTTATACCTTCCTGTGGCTTGTTCTTCCAGTTCATTTAGGTCTCTGTTCAAAAACTGCCTCCTTAGATAAGACTTTCCAAATTACCCATTTAAAATAGCCCCTCAAATACTCCTTCTCTGCTCCTTTACCTTATTTATCACTATCTGAAATTGTACTATTTACAAAACTTCGTTGGGCTTATGTCCTCCACTAGAATGTTTGCTCTAAGAGAGCTTGGTCAGCTAGCTCACCACTGTACCCATTGCTTAGATTTGCACTTAGCACATGGTGGGCATTCTATAAAAAGTGATTGAATGCGTAATTGGATGACCTTGCTCCTCTGTTCATAGAACTTGAACTTCCCAAGAGGCACAGTTAGCTGATTTCCTCAGGATATTCTCTCTGTTAGCTAGCCACAACCATAAGACCCTGGTGAAATCAAAAGGAAACTTCCAAAATTACAAAGTTATTGAGGGCACAGACCACTTTCCTGACCTACACCTAAACTCATAATAGGGATTCAGCTGAAAATAAGGAAAATCCATCTAAATGTTCCTCAGAAGCATTTTCTCTATGCATGGGTTTTAAAAGTTACTTATAATAGCATACAGCACATCAATATATAACATCCTTAAATTGAAAGACATGGCCCACATTTCCTTGGCAGGAGTCCATCTAGTGGATTAACCCTTGATAAGCAAATGCATATCATGTGTCAAGATCAATGCTGCGTGCTATACGTGTGAAGTGATGGACAATGGAAAGTCAATGAAGAACAGATAGCAATGGAAAAATACAAGTTAAGAAATAAAATGATCTAAAGGCCAATGAAACTTATTTGACTGCCAATTTTCTGCCTTGGCAGAATTATTTCTGAGAAGCCAAAAATAGCAGGGGAGATTTGAAAGGCATTAAGCAAGAAATTCAGAATGAAATGCTAGAAGCATGACTTCCAAGAGCTAGTAAATAATGATATATTTGCATTTTTAACTATTCCCCACCACCACAAAGGGTGTAATTGCTTCCATATAAAAGCTCCTTGATATCGGCCCAAGATGCTAAACTGTGTCTATTTACATGGATACTGATGATCTCACTGCTCAGGGCTGTAATTATTGGAGGAGCTGTACCATGTTATCTCTGCTAAGTAAAGCAGAGAAGATGTTTCCTGCGAAAGCACTGTTGAAAAAAAGTCCTTTGCCTTAAACAAAGAAGCAAAGTGAAGTTGGCCACATAATACATAGTATTAACTAAATATGCATATACATAAGTGTATATAAATACATAATATGAATAACTGTGGAAGTTATTAATTCTGTTCTCCAAGTATTATCTCTCCCCCTCTAGGCACATCATTAATTTTTTTTCCTGCTTCCTTAAGGCTCTACTTGACTACTTAAGAATTTCCAACCAATAACATCTAAACATAAACAATATATTCATCACTGCAGCATAACTAGATTTTCCTATCTGAGTGCCAGATACCTTGTTAAGCATTTTACATGTATTAACGCATTAATTCTCACAATAACTATATGAGGTAGGTATTTTATTATTTCCCCTTTACAGACGAAGAAAATGAGGCCTAGAATAGTTAAGGAGTTTTCCCGTGGTCAAAATCTACCAAGTGGCAGAGCTTAGATTAGAACCTGTGGAGTCAGGCCTCGGCACCTATGCTCTCAATCACACAAATAATGAGAAGGTCTTTCATTTGTGCAAGGAAGCAAAGTGAAGTCATCTGTTTGGGGAGAAGCATATTTATATAGGACAGTCAACCCAGGGGTCTATGAGTCCATAGTAGCTTCTTATCATGGAGTTATCGGGGACTGTACTAAAGTCTTATTTTATGAATGGAACTGTATTAGTCAGTCTGTCTCTGGGAAAGAAGAAAGAAGAAGGAAAGAAAAAGAAAAGGAAAGGAAAGGAAAGGAAAGGAAAGGAAAGGAAAGGAAAAAAAAGAAAAGAAAAGAAAAGAAAAGAAGGGAGAGAGAAAAAAGAACGAAAGAAAGAAAGAAAGAAAGAAAGAAAGAAAGAAAGAAAGAAAGAAAGAAAGGAAAAGAGAGAGAAAGCCTTATTAGAAGGAATTGCCTCATATAGTTATGAAGTCTGACAAGTCCAAAACTGCAGTGTGGAGACACAGGAGACACAATCATGCAGGTGAAGTCCAAAAGTAGAATTTTCTTTTGCTCAGAAAGGCTGGTCTTTTTGTTCTATTCAGGCCCTCAACTGTTTGGATGAGACCCACCCACATTATGGAGGGCAATCTGCTTTAGCCCAAGCTCATCAATTTAAATTTAATCTCATACAAAAGAACCTTCCAAGCTGACACATAAAATGAACCATCACAGGAATACAGGACCCGGAGGGGTTGAGTCAGTAGTCCAAGTTTACATGACAAAGCCAATATCAGAGCTCAAGTCTTCTGGTTCCCCAGTCAGTATGACCATAACACCACACGGTCTCCCTGTGAAACCATGAGACCCATGTGCCGCCCTCGAGGAAAGGGGTATGGAGAGAGAGGTGTCCTGTTCTTTAGTTCTTCTGTCAAATGGCAAGAACACAAAGAAGCTTTGATTCCTTTTTGTCAATTCTTTCATAGTTGATGCTTCAAATGAAAGTTTTTATAAATAGGAATGGTCTGCTATTTACTGCTTCAAAAAAAGGAAACACAGGAACCACAAAACGTGGCTTACGATTAGGTAAGGGATATGATTTTTCCAAGCAGTAGCACTCTTGTTTATGAGAACTGATGCTTGACCCCCTCAACTAAGAAAGACTGATCTAGCCCACAATAAGGAGTACGAGTCAGACTGCATTTGAGCTCATCTGAAAATTGCATTGTAATTGCTTCTTTTATCTTAGACTCTCATGACTTCTTCCTAAATGATACTTCTTGTCCCCCTGTCACATGCCACACTTTGTGACATTAACAAAGCAGGTGTCAAACGTTGTGCTTGCCGTAGTATTGGTGAAAACTCAGACGCTCAGAAACATATCTTGCTCGAGGTTAAAGGCATTGTTCCATCGCCTACACGTGCAAGATACATGTATGGACATGAGCCGGAAAAACCTCAAGGCACAGACTCTGTATGGAACGATGCAATCAGGAAGTCTGAGAACTGAAAGTTTCAAAAGGTTTATCCAAAGTCAACCGTTTTTTCCCTAAGAGCCCCATTGCCACATTATTTCATGCCAATAATTACTAAATGGAGCACTTCCTAGGGGCAAAACACTGTTGAGCACTTTCCAAGTATTGATTCCTTTCTCTCATTCCTCCCTGAGGTCGGTATGATTATGCCCAGTTCACAGATGTGGCAACTGAGGTGCAGAGAGATGAAGTGATTAGCTCAGTGTCACCCCCACTAGCAAGTGTTGGAGCAGAAACCGATCCTCTCGTCATCTAGACTGGGGGTTAGCAAACATTTCTTGTGAAGGGCCAGATAGTAAATATTTCAGGCTTTGTGGGCCACACATTCTCTGTGGCAACTTCTCAGCTCTGCCGTTATAGCAAGAAAGCCGTGGAAAACACGTGAAGGAATGAGCATGGGTGTGTTCCAGTAAGTCTTTTATGGATACTTGTGAGTCACACAAAAACGGCAGCTGCCTGGATCTGGCCCATGGGCTATGGTTTGCCAAACCTTCATCGAGACCATCACAGGTTCTGACTTGACGAAGAACTGCAGAATGAATCTAGGAATTCAGAGTGAAACATGTTGTTTCTATCAGCCAATCAGAAAGCTGTAATTATCAAGTAAAACATTGAAAAGAAAGACCTTATCTCCACTTAAAAGTGGGTTTAAGTACCAGCGAACAGGCAACTGAGATGTTGGGGTATGTATGTGGAGCAAAGTGAGTTTGACTTTGGGCCTAAAGTTCTACTCACAGATGTTTGTTCTGGAAAAAGAAAACAGAGGGGCTGGCTGGGAAATGGCAGCACCACTCAGAAAGCAGGTGCAAGACCGTGCCCTTGGGGAGAGTGAATGTTCTTCTTGGTTTTCCTCTTTCTTTCTCAGTCCTAGCAAGACTGATATGAGAATGTCCCCTCGCCTTCCCTACGGTGAGTAAAGTAAGCTTGAGACATTGAAAAAGCTCAAGAGGGGACGGAAGCGCCTATGGGTAGGCAAAGGCCAGCTCTACTTTCTGGGCAAAGGAGTCCAGTCAGTTTTTGGGTTTTGAAGCCCTGGGCTCCCAGGGAGCGGTTGGGGTGCCTCCATAAAGGAGAGAGACAACAGGAGACCTAGTATCCCAATGGGCTGAGCACTAAAAGCTGACACCCTCTGGGTCAAATCATGGTGTCCCATGAGCAGAGCTTGGCCCTGAGGCACATCGTCTTCCCTGGAAGAGACACAATTGTGTGGTCAGTGGCTACCCCACAGAACCTTTCAGGTGGATGGAACCAGGGGTGAGCCCAAGCCATGCGACTGCTGGCACCAATCCAAGCCCAGCTGTGTGTGTGGGATTGGAGTAAGCTTGGCCCCTTTCCATCATGTCAATCCCACCAGGCTCCTGAGCAATTTGCAGAGGAGACAGCCTCAAGGGGGAGATGTTGGACTTTCAGACAAGATGGACCTTGAAGGGCAAATCCATTTTTAGTCAGGAAAGAAAATGAATAGATGGGAAGTGTTTGCACCCAAGCTCTGGGAAGCCTTCACTGGGTTATCTGAGGACTAAGTGAGATCTTGTATTTGGAGACTTCCTCATGTGGCCTGATGTGCCCTGGGAAATAAAAACTGTTCACCTCCATGCCCCCCACTTGGACATTCTCCTCCCCCATTAAGGACGAGAGAGCCTCATACAGGCTCTGCAGATTCACTCCTTGAGTCTCTGGGTTGAGAAACCGGCCCTCGCTCACTGGGCCTCCTGCAGGGGCAGCCCTGGGCAGCCAGCCGGCAAGTCTATCTTCTCTTTGCCTTCTGCTTCTCCGTGCTAGCCCTTATCACCCCTTCTTGGAACACCAAACTCCTCCCCTCGGAACCCAGACATCTCCGTGCCCTTCCATCCTCGAGCTCCGGGACTCCCAGATTCCCAGCTGGATAAGAGGGCAGTTGGAAGACCATCTGAGGGACTAGTTACCCAAAAGCAGGTGGACAGGGTGGGGCACCGGTGGAGTGAGACACCGGACGTGGGTCCCGAGGGAAGGCACCTGGTGCCGTGTGCAGTTCTGCAGGCATTGCCCTCTCTGTTCTTGTTGACTGTCTAGAGGGCTGGGGAGAAGGGGCTGGTGTGAGGTCTGTCTCATCATTCTGGTTATGGACAGTAGGGAACTTACCAACATGAGAAGAGAAAATCAAAAGTCACGTACATTTGAAACTTTGAAATTGCTTTATCATCTCAGCCTCATTACCAAGAAGCATAATCATGATTACTTACAGTCACTAAGGGTCACAATTACTTCTTCTCCCAGTGTCCTGTATTCCCGAATTGATATCTCAAGACTTGTGGTTGCAGCTCTGATGAATGGGGCCGTCTCCACAAGCTGCATGTGCACTTTTGCATTATCTCTAGGTGATCATTCTTGAAGGACTTACTGTCTTCTTTTAACGAGAGACAGGACACTGCTCCCAAGAGGTGACTCTGCAGACCAGGAAGCAGCTCCTGGATCTCTTATCAGCCCGGATCTTCCAGGTCACTGTCTTAGCATTTCTTTGTATGCTGACGCTCTGACTCCTGGGGCCTTGCCAACCTGAAGAGACTGTCCCTCACAGGGCTGGCCAATTCCTAGAGATAGTAAATGATTGACCTGCAAGCACGCTTTCCACATGCGAGCCAACCAATACAGAGCCCATTCCCGACCACCTCCTTTACTGGGCTCTCACACTCTGGGCAACGATCCCCCTGCCCTGACCCCTCTAGGGTCAAGAGCCAGACAACTAGAGAGAGCCCCTACAGCCCGGAGCCCACCAAAATTATTCAAGCTGGCCAATCCTGTGCCTGCTTACTCTGCTGCGTCTGTTCCTTCCCATGGAAACCACGATAAAGGCTCTTGCCTATGTCCTTTCTCTGTCATTCTGCCTCCCGAACCACCCAATGCTTCCCATATGGCCCTGCATGGCGTGGCTTGGCCTCTCCCCTTGGGAACTGTGAGTGACATGCCATCTTTTCAATGGCAGTCATCTGATCGACTGGCTTCACCATATTTGAATAATAATAAAATCTACATTTTAAAGTAGTCTCGTCCCCAACATCCTCGGGCTCCTGTAATAGCTGAAAATGACCCAAACCTGCCTGTCTCACGGAAGTTCAAGCACAAAGGTGCAAAGAAATGGCCTGGAGGGGGAGACACGGGCTTCAGAGTAGCTTCTGGGGGGGTCTGAGTTTGTCCCCTGCCCCCTCGGCTGTGGAGCTGGGTGGTTACTGAGCCTCTCTGTGCTTCGGGCCCCTCGTCTGCAAAAAAGAGGCTCAACTGGGTTTCAACTAAAAAAACCTGAAAAAAGATACCTCAAAAGTTTGTATCATGCAATAAACACTCAAAACGAGTATTGTTGCTGGCAACATGATTCTTCTTCAATAATTGGTTACCCACTTTCTTTTTTTAACAGTAGGCCAAATCTTATCTGAATGAAGATTGCTATTTTCCCCTTGTCCTCAACTATTCTCTTAAACATTTGATTTGCATGTGGTCATGAGAAAGCGTATAGACCTCATTAATCATTAAAGCTTCAAAACCTTTGGGTTAGACTTTGGAGCTCAAGTGGTGTTTTCCTGACCTGAAAGGTAGGGCATCCAGGAACAGCTCTGCGGACGGACCCCAGCTGGAGAAGCACAGCATTAAAAATTAAACACTGTTCATAGGGGTGATCGCTTCATACTGACAGAATCATGAAGCCAACACATCGGAGCCAATACAAATGGGGGCCCTGAAATATCACAGAAACGCATGAGGCCATTACCAAATAATGCATGTTATGAACATAAATATGTAGAGGTTGATGGAATCTAAAGGAAACCGCAGGAAATAAACCTTCTCAAAGAGAGATCCCCAGGGATACTTATAAAGTAGTTTTAAAGTAATTCAGACCATCTTGTAGATTAAAAAAAAAAAAAAAAAGTCTCTGCAAATAGACCATTTTCTTCTGGATGCACAACTTTGATTAAATCA
This sequence comes from Ursus arctos, assembly GCF_023065955.2. Lineage (NCBI taxonomy): Eukaryota > Metazoa > Chordata > Mammalia > Carnivora > Ursidae > Ursus > Ursus arctos. The sequence goes on along the minus strand of NW_026623056.1, from coordinate 87,883,601 downwards.
GCTTTCTGGACGAAAGAATTTATCCAGGCTCCATATTATAAACCTCAAATCTTGGGCATGACAAGTGACTAAATCAATAGTGAGAAAGGATTTGCCCCTCCCCCAATGACACCTGCAGTCTCAGCATCCTGGGCAAGACCTGTGCTCTCACCCAGGGCCTGTGCTCAAAGGCCTGCACACTTGATTTAATTCTCTGCTGTCTTGCAAGTCTTACGCTTTTTGAACAATGTGGCTGCATTTTCATTTTGCATTGGGCCCTTCAAACTATGTGACCAAACCTGTTGACCCCCATTTACTGCCCAAGGGATAAAGGGTACAATTCAGGTGGTGAAACCCCCCCCCCCCCCCCCGAGGCTGCCTTGGGAACTGTGGAGGGCCATCAGGGCACCCTGACAGGAAGCTGGCTATTCAGAGAACCACATTCTGGTAGAAATATAATGAGCAAATAGAAAATCATTAAAAATTTAGCAGATACCAGCTTAGAAAAGATGAAGCATCCTAATTCAATTGAAAACACCAGAACAAAAGAAAATGAAAAGCTCGCATTTTTTTTTTTCCAAACCCTAACAGCTGGCTCTTCTCTCTTGTTTATCTTGGCATCTGATTCTTTATTTGGTAGCAAATTAATCTGGGTAGTGATCCCTATCGTCAGTCTTCTGAGTGGTTGAAAAGGCTGATTTTATTACAAGAGGCTAATTCTTGGATGCCTGCAGCCTGTTGGAAGATACAGAGCAGGCAGGGCAAGTGCCTTCTGTTCTTTGCAAGGTCAGTGGTCCAGAGAACTAAACGTCTTGTATCTAAACAAACAACATACCTGATTCCAGCTCCAAGCCCTTTCTCTTTGTCTTTGGCATTGGAAACCGCAAACGGGATCACACTGGTAATCATTGATCACACAGGGAACAGACACAGAGATCCAGTTTGCTCTTAGCACCTCCCATCTCTTTCCGGGGTCCCTGTTTCCTTGTTGTGAGATGCCCCTAATCCCCAGGTCCCCCTTAGCTCAGATAGTGCTCTGAGGCTCCCTTCTTCTGTGGGATGCCTGACTGCCCTTCCAACCTTCCACTTGCTAAGGCCCCCCAGTCTGTAACCTCAGGACTCCTCCCTCAGCCCCTCCTCCCTGGAAAACACTAGACAAATGGGACAGCAGACAACGATGATGTGACAATGGCAATCAAGGAATGCTTGCATTTCACGAGAGGCGACTCCCGGATAGGGAACCCACGGGCACTGCTGCACACGTGGGGGCTCTAGGGATACTTCCACACGTGACAAGGACATGATCGGGAGTAAGATGGGCTGGGAGAAAAGCTGTTGAGATCTACCTAAAATATTATATTTTGTTTAAATGTTTGAAAACGTATGTTATTGGGGAAAAAAGATGGTTTCTTCCACTGAGACTGTCTCAATACATCTCCAACTAAGAGAAACTGGTGGGTCTCCAGGGGTGTGGCCTGGCTTCCCAAAGACATATCTCAGTGGCAATGGCGTATTTGCTCCACTGGTTTCTTATTTAAAATACAAATAAGAAAATTAAAACTTTTTAGGAAGCTAGGCAATCAGAAACACCGAAGAATAAAGGTTAGTCCCAATCAAGTATTAAAGGAGGTCAGCATTAAACCAGAATTTAGACAGTCTGGACACACTGAGAGACTTGGAAATGTGTAGAAGCATGGCTGAGTGTCCTGTCCAGGGAGCCCCTCTGGGCTGTCCCCACCTTTCATTGTCCTTGAGCTCCCTTACAGCTCCCTAAGTGACAGAATGCTGCCTGTCAGACAGTTGGTTTCACCCATAAAACTCAAATGAACTGTGTCCAGTGGAAATGCGGTTAATCTTCGCTCCAGGAATATCAACCCATTTTAACTCACGTTAGCGTCTCTGATTTCCTGAGCGTGTATGTTGAATTCTTGTTTGACCTGATTGTGGCACCTTGGTGGTTCCCTCATTAGTTCATGAGTTAAATCTTTAACACACGTTCGTTTTAAAATTATATGAGAATCATTATTTTATCATTTAAAAAAAAACTCTCATAACCAGATTCCTACTCCGTAATCTGCGATGGTCGTGGCAAAAGGCTTGGTTTCTTTTAAAGCTGGTGTGGAATTGTTCAAATTTATCTGGACCATCCGTCCTTAGAGTTCAAAGTCCTTCTAAAGGAGACTTTCTTCTCCAGGTGCATCAGCGACCAAAGACCCTAAATTTCTGCATTTGCAGCCAAAGAGTGAGAGTTTTAGAGTGGTTTTTATGTGTTTATTTGTTTTATGTTTTCTGTATTTTTGTTTTTGGAGGATAACATTTATTGAATGGAAAAAACCCCATCTGTTTTCAGTTTACTTCCAGTTTTTATGAGGAATGATGCTGAATTTTATTGCCTTTCCAGCCTTTGTGGTAATATGGTGTTTCTATATGACTTTTTTAATGTAGTGAGTTGCATTAATAGACTTTTCTGGGGTCAAGGCAGGCCTCATTCCTGGTTATAATTGATTTTTAATATTAAATTTACTAATATTTCATTTAGGATTTTCACATATGCTTATAAGGAGAGGTTATTCTTTTTTCTTTTTCTTTTTCTTTCTTTTTTTTTTAAAGATTTTATTTATATATTTGACAGAGTTAGAGACAGCCAGCGAGAGAGGGAACACAAGCAGGGGGAGTAGGAGAGGAAGAAGCAGGCTCATAGCGGAGGAGCCTGATGTGGGGCTCGATCCCATATTGCCGGGATCACGCCCTGAGCCGAAGGCAGACGCTTGACCGCTGTGCCACCCAGGCGCCCCTCTTTTTCTTTTTCTTTTCTTTTCTTTTCTTTTTTTTTTTTTTGTATCTGTGAAGCTTTGGTATCTAGGTTATACTAACCTCACAGAATGAGTTGAGGACTTCCAATTTTTTTCTAGGCTTAGAATGCGATTGTATATAAAATTTTAACAATAAGTGGTTTATTCAAATCTTCCGCTTCTTCCTGAGCTATTTTGGTAAATTATAATTGTTAGAAAATTATCTAAGATTCAAAATTATTGGCATTGTATTCTCCAGTGATATTAAAAATACTGACTATATCCTATACTTCTATGTTCTTTTTCATTCTTAATATTGTTTCTTTATGTTCTCTCAATTTTTTTTCCCCAGGATAATCTCACCCAGAGTTTGTCTGAAAAGGTTTTTTAACCTTTTCAGAAAACCACCTTTCGGCTCTCTTGATCTTTCATCTTCTTTATTTTTGTCTTCTTGCATTAATCTGAGGTTGTCTTTTGTCTCTTGTTCATGACATAGAATATAAGAGAACAACTCTGTGCTTCTTGAAATGTTTTCTACTTAAAAAACTTCATTATGCAAACACGACACAAGCTTAAGGTCAACAAATATTTCAAAAAGGATTCTAGCCGTTTCGATTGATATTCAAGTACAGGCTTGTGGAAATTATGCATTCAGCCAGTGGTGGTTTCAACAGGGCATGGATTACATTGGAAATGTCACCTGTAACAAGATAAATAGTAAACACAGGGGTACTAGATGAAACCATGAACACATATTCATTCGGACAATATAAACACTTGTTTCCAAATTCATTCATTCAACATTCATACCAGGAGTATTTAGGGAGTACTGTCAGGATATTGGCAGTTCACTGGTAGATTATACCAAGGAGTCCCTGCCCTCTTCAAGTCTGCATTGTAGAAAAGGAAACAGATAATAAATAAGAAAATGTTTAAAAAATATGTAATGCAATTTCAGATAGATTTGGGTGTTCTGAAGAAAATAAATCAGGATCAAAGGATCGGGGATAAGTTGTTTTATATTCTCTCCTGATGTTGAAGGATATCTAGTAATGAATTTACTTTTATATGTTTTATGGACTTTGTAAGTCATGTCTAGGCAGAATCAATGAATATAGTGGTGAGAAAGACGGTGGGAATCATTATAAAGTTCTTGAATTTTTGTCAATGTCCATACCATCCTGAGTGCTTCTGATCTCATCTGATCTTGGAAGTTCTATGAACTCTTATAGGCTGGGTTAACCGTATGAAACCGATAGACTTCTCCACTTGATTTTAGGACAAGAACACAAAATAAACATTAAAGAGCAGACTACTTTATCTACTTTGTGAAATATGTTGGGAGTTTCAGCTAAACACCTGAAGATCTTAAAAGGTTATATTTGCCAAAAGCATGTAAATTGAGTAATGCCTAATCACTCTACTTGCCTCTTCATTTGGAGGCCCTGGCAGAAGGGCAGCATCTTTTGGCTCCAGTGACTTCTGCTAAAATTAGTCCTGGTTGCCCAGCCCACGTTTACCAGGCATAGCCAAGGTTTATCCACCTAACCCATCTCCTCCTTAACCCCTTTCTTCTGTGCTCTCCTCTGATTCTGTCACAAAGATATTTTCTGTGGGCGGTAGTAGGGTTGATGTATGTGCAAATTAAAGAAATAATACACAAAACACACCCTTCTCTTTAAATTTTCTCCTTTTGAATATGAACATATGGATATGTGTTGACAGTTTCGAAATATATTTTGCCTAAATTCTTCAGTTTTCCTTGAGGGTTATTAAGCCAGATCTCCACTGACAAAATTAAGTTGGGGATATAAGGTATTACTTGTTAATTTAGTTAAAAAAAATGAAACCAGATTTTCTAAAATTATGTAGGGAATTTAAGAAAACTTTCTTCCCATGACTGGATTGTTCAGGTAGTTGTCCCAGTTATTTCAGAAATTGTGATTGCAGATGTCCAGTCCTTTTGAGCTATAATCACTCTTTGTGATCTCAACTCAAATTTAGTAGCGGAAAAACCAAACTGACATCCATATTGGAAGTGAAGTAAGAGAGACACGGTTTCAGGAATCATGTATTTTTATTTGAGTTACAAATTTTAGCAACTATATTGAACTCAAAGAATTACAGGAATTCGGTCTATAGAGCACTTAAGTGAAAGAAATGCAAAGAAGAAAAGGACTAAAAATTAAGAAAGAGGCCAATCGTTACCAATAAACCATTGCCTCCTCTTCCATAAGTTGTTTGATATCTGTATCTCTCAGTTTAAAAGAATAAGTGGATGGATGGATGGATGGATGGATGGATGGATGGTGGATGGATGGAATAATGATGGACTAAAAATAGATAAATAGATGAGTTGATCGTGTAGACTGACTGATTTTGGATGACTGGAGAATGAATGAATGATATTCGTTAGTTTCTCTGTCCTGTACACCCCTAAAGTTGTGGATGTGTTTCCTGAGTATCAGCCTGAACCATGATTGTGAACAATACATATACAAAAAACCCTAAATATTCTCTACCTTATGGAAATCTATAACCAAATGGTGAGGCGAGTTAAACCACATATGCTAAACCATAAAAATGGGAATCAAGTGAAAAATTATGGGACATAGACTTTGGATGCTGAAGGCATTCGAAGATTGGTGAAGTCTGTTCTCTAATTCAGCATACTTGCCACTTTATTCCTGATCCAGAGGAGAAAAAGGTAGAGCAGATCAAAATATGGGATAAAAGGGTCAGACCCCTAAAACAGAAGGAAAGTCAAGATCAGAGTAGAATTGGTAGGGAAGCTCAGGTCTTTGAGCCTTTCTGGGTGTTGATCCACTGTCAACTGTCCTAACATTCACGTGTGATGCCTGTCATGGTTAGTTTTATGTGTCAACTTGACAAAGCTCTAGTACACAGATATTTAACCTAAGTGTTGCTATGAAGGTATTTTGTAGATATACTTACAACTACAGCTGCTTGACTTTGTTAAGAAAACTATCCTCAATAATATGAATGGGCCTCACCCAACTGAGGACCTTAAGAGCAAAAACTGAGGTTTCTCGGAGGAGAAGAAATTCTGTCTCAAGACTGCAGCACTAACTCTTGCTTGAGTTTCCAGCCTGCCAAGCTGACCTACAGACTTTGGACTTGCTAGCCCCGACACTGCATGAACCAACTCCTCAAAATAAATCTTAAAAAAAAAACACTTTTTAAAACAAAATTTCAAAAATCTCTATTTATCTAGCCATCTAACTGGCAATTGGTCTTATTTCTCCGGGGAACCCTGATGATACAGTGCCTTATTTCAATATAAACAAATTTCCCACTGGTGTGGGACACAGGTGCAGCCTGGATGTCTGTTGTGGCTTGATTTTTATGACAATTTTTATGGACATTTTCAGGACAATATGGGAAGCTTGGTGATGATTTGACGGGGTTCTGAAATTAGGCAAAGCAGGTAAAATGATTGGAAATGAGCCTACATGCCTGGTCCTTCAGTGATGTTTTCCACCCAACCTTCCTTGAGTTCTTAGTGCGATGATGTTTATGAGAGAAAGAAGAAGCACATTCCTCTCCAACTCTTTCCACTCTGCTCCTTCTGTAATGTAATTAAAGCTTTCTAATATCAGGGAGTTAAACACTTGAAAGATTTTCTTAAGGGAAGGCAAGAAATGTAAAGCATTTCAATTTTAATTAAAAAGAGGAACCTCATTACGTAAGTGAAGAAACCCCGGTGCTGATAATTATCAATTCAAAAGAGCAAAAATGGTAATTTCTAGTTGGGAAATAAGTACCGGTTCTCCCCCTTATTTAATCCATCAAATTTTAATTTTCTTCTTATTTATCTAATTGAAGCATGGCTGCCAGCTTTGGGAATACAGAACTCCATCCTTCTGCTTTGAAAGGAGGGGGCTTTCTTCTCAACTGTCACATAAGCGATTAAAGCCTCTGAACTGGGCGCTCTCAGCTAGATTTTTCTCCTTTCCACTTACTCATCCTGCCAAAAATAAGGAGGTTCATTAACCTCACACTGTTAGGAAACAGAGCTTATCACCGAGGAGTCTGGGCCGTGTTCCTTCTGTGTGCTATGAATGAAGGATTGCTTTTCCTAAGGAAAGTGCTAGTCCAGGACCCCCCACAGCAGGGGCCAGCTGACTTCTTCCTTCTGTCGTCATTCCTGTGGCTCAGTTTCCCCACCCAGTATGATTAACAAAGCCACATAGAATCTCTAATAATAATGTCCAATGGCGTAGCGATCAAATGTCGCCAAATAATGGGCCTAGCGTTGGATTTCTTTTACAGTGTGGTGTTGGAGATGTTGGGGCTCCTTCCTAGCAGAGAGCGGGGCCAGAGGGGAAGCAGCTGTGAAATCCACCAGCATCTCTCCAGCTTATTACACTGAAGTGCAGTAAAATTACCCTGAAAAACCATTTTAAGTAGCCATCCACTAGGGTTCCCAGATGCCATAACATTTCATAGCTATGTTTTTAGCATTTGCATTATCTTTTCAGCTATTGAGATAATTAATGGTACTCTGTTTGAGCCCCCACCAAGCTTTGGAGATGTTTCAAATGAAAACAACTTTTTTTTTTCCCCTTTTCTTCCTTGTTTTTCCTTTTCCTGGCTTCCAGGGGGTAGTATCCTTCAGAGTAAAATCTGGCCAGCATCTAAGCATCTTCGATCAAAGTTTAATCAGAGTCTTAACAAAGTATCACAAGGCAGACTGAGAGGGAGGGTTTTAGCCACCGAAGCATGAAATGCCAGCTAATCTCCCAGGGAGTGCTACAGTGACAAGAACACACCTAACCCTGGACACGATGCTTCTCTCTGCACTAACAAGAGGGTGAAATTCTTCCGAGATGACCCTCTGGTCATGACCCTTGGGCCATCTTGGACAATATCGGACTCAAAGGTGAACTGTGAGTTGGTTATATAAAGGAGGAGTAGGACTGCTTTTTCTTTAGAGCGAGCGGGGTGTCTCAAGCTCAACGCCTCTGATATTTGGGGCCAGGTGACTCTGTGGTTTGGAGGACAGTCCTGTGTGTTGTAGCGCCCTTCACAGCACTCCTGGCCTTCACCCCTAGATGTCAGTAGGACCCTCCCTAGCTGTGACAATCAAAAATGGCCCCAGACACTGTTCCCAGGAAGGCTGGAGGAGGGCACTATCAGCCCTGGGCTAGACCCACTGCCCTAGAAGGTGGCCTCAGGTTGACCGAATAGGAGAGATATGGATCAGATATCACCATTGAATTCTAAATACAACACGTAATTAAAGCTAGAAACACTCTTTTCACATCTCCAAATACTCCTTTGTTGCCCCCTTTTACGGTATTTGCAAAAAAATAGTTGCAACCCTCACTGTTCTAATTGTCATTCTAAAATAGTGCTATTGACAGCATTTGCCTCTGACACAGACACAGAGCTTGAAATCTTGTGCTCAGAGTGCACATGATGACTGTTTGCACGTTTTAGGAGAATGAGAAGGAATTCGTTGCAGTAAAATGAGCATAAAATAAAATTGGTCCAGCATAAAAATAGATGAACAATCTCGCCTTGCTTGTTGCTTGTATGATTATACCTGAACTTCTGCGTGGTCGTCAGTTACCTGATCCCTCTCCGAGGACAAAATCTTCTTCTGGTCCCACGTCTCCCTGGCTGTGATACCACGGGGATACTACCGCGGGTTGCTAACTGCAGCCGAAACGGAGAATTCTCCTCTGTCCATGTCTGCATGGTTCTCTCTGCGGTGTCTGGTTGGTTGGGGGGATTCGGTGCAGTTCAGTAAAGGGTGATGCTACTACACCAGCAAGGGAATGTTCTTTCCTCCTAAACTGCCACATGCCACCAGCATCTGGATATCTATAATTATGCTTTTGAAAGTAAACTTTGAAAAAATTTTCTGCTGCTTTATAAAAATTCAGTTGCCTATACTTACCTGCACACCTTGGGGATTTTGTGAACCTGCCCTGGGGAAAGGCATTCACGAGATTATACTGTGTGCGTGGGGGGGGGGATGTCATTTCAAGAAGAAAAGGTAGCACAGAGCTTCCAATGCTCCCCTAAGTTTCCGCTCCAGCACCCGCCAACACATGTGCACACACACTAACATACCTATGCAGATTTACGTCACTTGTTTTTCTAGAAGGCACTGTGAACGGGGGCAGGTACGTTTATTACTGCTACCATTCAGAATGTATCATCCCCCAGAACCCTGCGGACCACAGCCCCTGTGTGAGGGTTGTGAAGCCTTTCTGTGCACGTGTGAGAAGACAGATCTGTCCTGTTGAGATCTGGCCCCTCCCAGCATATATCCTAGACAGAACATCGGGCAGACACCTGAGCCACGCAGAGACACTGCTGGCATCACACCTGGCCTTCATTTCCTTCCAACAGCAAGGTCACAACCATGGCCCAACTACCTGGTGAACCTAGTATAGGTGAAGCTTGCTGAGGCCCCATGTGCCTGGGAATTGGGCCAGAGGAGGCCCACATCCCCGCTTCCTGGAGTGGCTTTTAGCCAAAGGAGTAGTGTCCTGATCTAACAAGACTGGAGAAAATCTAGAGTTGCTAGGTCAGATTCCTCGTGTCAAAGGGAAGCGAGCTGAGCTGGGAGGTTTAAGGAATGTCCTGGCACTAACTAATCCAGAGGAGATGATGTTATGGAGAACCAAGACATGTGAGTTTATTGAACCTCTTTTGTGCAAGGCACTGTTCTGGGATCCGCTAGACGTACAAAGGAATATAAGTCATGGACTGCGCCAGGGAGCTAACAACAATCCTGAAAAAATCACTACCAAGAAAAGACGCGAAGAAAACCAAGACGGTAATTGAAGAAAGAGATAACTCAGGAAGTCCTCGGTGGAGCCAAATAGAATTATATATATGTCATTAAGTTGTGTTCAGGAGAGCCCGCGCAGGTCTATTTCTGCTGAAGTGCTTGGGAAAAACTGAAACAGATAAAATTAGATTTAAGCTGGACCTTACTGGATAAGCAGGTGCGGAGGGAAAAAGGGAGAAATCCAGACAAGCAAACAGCAAAGTAGGGCTGGGAAAATAAATAAGCCAGTGTGTTGATGTGGAGGAAGAGTACTTACTATGAAGCAGAAAGTTTTGGGTTCAGATCCCATGGCTGGACTTGCTCCTCACAGAGCCTCGGCTTCCTGCCTGTGAATGCAGGTAGTGGCCCCAGCAGAGAGGACACAATGAGACTGTGTGACTATCAGCCAGATGGCCCCAGTAGCCTCCTGTGCTTTGAGTTCCTAACTCCATGTCTGGGGCAGGTTCTGCGACCACCCCAGGATTTCTGCAAGTACCCGGTGGTTTAAATGACCATGTCTCTGAATCCCTCTCCTGATTCTTGTGCCCCTCCCATGACCAAGTTCTCTGCTCGGCGCTGACCCATCCCTGAAAGCACGCAACAGTGGCAGGTGATGGGAGGAGATGGGGGTGTCAGAAGGCAAGGGGAACTGTCTGAGAGTTATTGCACTGGGGGCTCTGAGAGACAATCCACTCCATGTCTCTCTCCCAGCTTCTGGTGGTTGCCAGCAATCATTGGCATTTCTCGGCTTGGAGACACATGACTCAATCTCCACTTTCTTTGTCACTTGGCCTTCTCCTTGTGTGTCTCCGTGTCCAAATTCCCCTGTTCTTCTAAAGACCCACCCTAATCCAGTGTGACCTCATTTTAACTTCATTATGTCTGCAAGGAATCTTTCCAGATAAGGTCCCATTCACACCAGGAAGGGTCAGGACTTGAACATATCTTTCTGGTGGACAGTTTTCAACCCACAACCCTGGCTGGGACCAGATCAAAGTCTGGAGCAAGGGCTCCGTAATCATGATAGCTGCTGGCATGGTAGTAGGTAAGTTCCACGCGTAGAGGAACCATATTGGCCTGTATCCAACCCGGTGTGAGGCTTTCAATAAAAGGTGAGCAGAATAGAGTGGGAGGAAGCAAGGAAAGGGAAGACCAAGTGGGGTTACAGAGGAGGGAGAGAGAAACGTTGAAAAAGGTGAGAATTTAGAGCCATGTCTGGAGACGGTTACGTCTTCGGTGTCAATAATGTTTAACACAGATTTGTGATTCCCAAGAATTGACTAGAAATAGTTCGAGATCTCAGGCAGGTATCTCCTATTCGTTTGGCATTTGGGGTAGACATAAGTGAAATAAAGAGTGACAGAGCTCAGAGCGGAAGCAGAAAAGAAGCAAGGAGTTTGGGAGTGCTTGGTCTCCAACAGGAGCCCTCTCCTCCCCTGGAGAGGGTGAGGTCAGATCTTTGCTCACAAAGAATGCCCTTGGGGGCATTCTTACCAGGAGCCTGTCCTGACTCATGTTTACACAGTGCAGCAGATTCGGTGACATGAACTTGAGCTGCGGGCACTCTGGCCCCTGAAGGTCCTGCATGTCGACCGGATGCTGTGAAGACACCTCTTCATTATCCTGCCCCCCACCCCCAAACCTGAGAAACGGAAGTAATAAAGTCATGGTGAATTATTCCTTTGTTATTGCCTCAGATGAAATTGGACTGCAAATATACTTAGAGAATTCAGATTTAATTGTGACTAATTACATTCAGACTCGTAAAACAGTAAAACAACACCCGAGGCCAAATGGGAGGAAGGTGGGCCGTATTTCACAAAAGTGGATTTACTCCCCGCTTTGGTGCTTGGGGTCTGCCGGCCACACGTTATTACCGGGCACAGACACATGTGGGGGGTTTTGGGGGGGAGCTGCTTAACCAAGCCTGCTGTGGGAGAGCGAATGGACTTCCCTTCTAGTGTCCAAAGTGTTCCAAGACAGAATCCGGCTTGCTCATTTTTTTCCTACAAAAATACAAGCTAAAACAGGGAGACCAGTGGGTGGACGCAGCTCTCTCACCTGGAGAGCACTGGAGTGAGCCCAACAACCCACCAGCAGGGGAGCCCAGGGGAGGCCAGAGGAGTGCCCCTCCGGAAGGAAGGGGATTTGGATTACCTATTCAGCCCTCTTCTTGGAGGACTAGAGTCACCACCCTTCCTGGCATGGGAGCTGCAACTTTTCAGGAATGAACCAAAAAAATAAATAAATAAATAAAAATAAAAACAACTGTGACGTCTCAGGCCAGTTGATTAATATTCAGCAAGTGAAAAACACACCCCTTCTGTTTGCTTTTGTGCAAAATGCTATGGATAATTGTGGGGAATCAAATACAGATGAAATCCTCCCTCAAGAAGCTCAAAGTCTGGCAAGAAAATAAAATACATTCACACATCACAAGTGGTAAGTGCCATTGACAAGCATGAATTAAGAACTGTACAAGTCTGTCTCTTGGCTTTTCAGAGCCATGAACTCATTGGTTGAGACATAACAGTGAGGTCCAGAGGGTGCCTACTTGCTGCTTAACATAAAAGGATATCATCTCTAAAGAAAACACTACAACACTGGGATTCCAAACGGTTTGTAATTTTTTAAAGATTTTGTTCTCTGCTGGGCCCATTCACCTAGAAGAGAAGTGATATGTAGTGGCCCTCAGTATAGATTGGTTGAAATGAATTAAATTGTTGTTTAAGCAGTTCGATGAAAAAGGAGTTTGTTATCTGGAAGAATAAGATGCAGTTGTAAAATCCATTTGCAACCCCCTCAAAGTTGAAGACATTTACCAGTATTGCTTGAATTTGGTATTTCACAACTGTTTCTATCCCTGGAGAAATGAGTGATGCGAACACTTCCTATTTGATGAAGACTACCATGGAGGATTCGTAATCACGTATGAGAATGCTCTATATTTTAAAAATAAAACAAATTTTTAAAAAAGAGAAAATAACAAGTGTTGGCAAGAATATGGAGAAATCGGAACCTTTGTGCTCGGCTAGAGCGAATGCAAAATGGTGCAGCTGTTGTGGAAACAGTATGGCCGTTCCTCAAAAATTAAACACCCAGAATTACTGTACCATCCAGGATTCTACTTGTGGATATATACTCAAAAGAATTGAAAGCAGGATCTCAAAACTGAAATGGAAGAAAAAAGCAAAGTTAATGTCCATATTTGGAATTACGAATAAATCTAGATTTTGAGACAAAAATAAAAGCAGGTACGAGTAGCCAGTCTTGGGAAGCTCTGAGGCAGAAACCTCAAATCTTACGTTAAGTGAAAAACTTCAATTTAACTGATAGGAAAAAGGAAACCAGAGTTAATGAGAGACGTCAACAGTTCATGTTTAGTTAAATAAAATGCGGAGTCAGAGCTCATTGCTCTAATCTGTTCTTCCAGCTTGAGGAACAGGACACAACTCAGAGTTACACAGTTTTTCACAAAGTGTGTGGGTGAGTGTGTGTGTGTGTGTGTGTTTATTTGCTTGGGGCAGGAGAGGGGGAACATATGTGAATGCTTGTATTTAACATTTCCCAACCCTCATGTAATGCCCTCTTTAAAAAGCTGAAACTAGTTCTGATTTTTCCCACTTTGAACTTTAAGGTCAATATGCTCTATTCAGGGCAATTTAATGTCATGGGAAGACAAGATTCACAATGCTGATCAGTGAAGAATAGAGAGGGTCCTAAGGTGAATGCATGTGGCACAGGCCAATGCTGAAAAATGCTTCTTTAAAAAAAAAAAAAGATTTTATTTATTTATTTAGAGAGAGAAAGAACAGCGGGGAGGGAGAGGGAGAGAGAGAGTCTCAAGCAGGGGTTCGATCCCATGACCGTGAGATCATAACTTGAGCCAAAACCAAGAGTCAGACACTTAACCGACTGCACCCCCAGGCGCCCCTGAAAACTGCTTCTTTAGCACGCTGGCAGGAATCAGATGGTGCACTCAAACCCCATACCTGAGCAGAGCTCATGAAGGACTACCCACCAAGATGTGGGCACAGCTACAGGAAACCAACAATGGATGTGGAAGCGTCCTCACTGGGCGGCAGCCACGGGAAAGCCGTGGCTCCCCTAGGGTGAAGGGACAGCAGGCAGAGAGGATACCAGAACCCACAGAGACTGGTGACCGGGAGACAGTGGCCACTAGCCGAGGAATGTCATCGCTGCTCATGCCTGGCCTGAAGGAACATAAATACCCCAACCACTTTGTCCCCTGCTTCCTCTGGTGACTCCATGGGCCAAATCACACAGGAAGCCATAGACAAAGGGGTCCAGTGGGTGCTCTTCGTAGAGGTCAGTCTCCAGGGCCTCTAAAGATGGTGGTGAAGGGTGGGAGGAGATCTGGAGGAACCAACACAGAATACACAACCCAGAGTTACTCTGTGTTTTATCTCATGTCCCTAAACCTAGTTCATCATGTATATTATGTTTTAAAATACATTTTACCCTAAGTTTATATTATAATTATTTAACTTCATTTTATATCTGTGAGGCCAAGGGATGCCCAGATATCTGATTAAACACTCCTCTGGGTGTGTCTGTGAAGGTGTTTCTGGAAGAGAGGAGCATTTGAATTGGAAGATTGGGCAAAGCAGGTGCGCTCCCCAGTGAGGGCCTGACTAGAACGAACCAGCAGAGGAAGGTCGAATTTGCTCTCAGCCTGACAGCTGAGCTGGGAAATGGATCTCCTCCCAACCTCGGTGCTCCCGGTTCTCAGGACTTCAGACTTGGACTGGAATCTATGCCACAGGGTCTTTGGCTCTCCTGAGGTCTCAGATGCAGACAACACTGTGGGACTTCGCAGCCTCCATAATCGTGTGAGCCAATGCTTTATAATTAATCTCTCTCCTCTCTCTCTTTCTATATAGATGATAGATGATAGATAGATGATAGATAGATAGATAGATAGATAGATAGATAGATAGATATAGATAGATAGATAGACAGATACAGAGATGGATCTTATTGATCCTGTTCTAATACGGTATCTATGCATTTTCCTAGGAGATGGAAAATCATTAAAAGTAAAATAAGAGACTCGAGTCACTCAATCATGACATAGTTGCCCAGCACGCATCCTGAAGGACAAAGTACTCGAAATTGTTTAAGAACAAGAATTCTACAAAGACAGTGACTTGGTATCTGTGCTTACACAAAATATTTCATGGACATTTTAGTACCATGCATATATATATCTTTTATGTTTAACCATCATCATGATGTGCATCCACCAGCAGCAGCCTTCACTTATTCAGAATTCCCTGCTGGCAGCCAAACTTCCACCTGGGAAATGTATGAGCCCGTCTATAGCTCCCATGACGAGTTTCCAAGGAAGCATTATAACGAAAGAATGCGAGTTACTCATAACCAATGACTAAAGGGAACGACGTTCTAAGGAGTCGTGCACTGTCTTTGACCAGGTGGGACAGCATATGCTCACAGCAGGTGCACAACACATGCCGTGCTGAATGAATGAAGCCCTTTCTCACAGTAAAAGAGGTGGGTCCGAGCTTCTTCACGGAGCTAAGGAAACAGAAAAGATCATCCACCACCTTATCTTAACGACCGCTCCATTCTTGTTCTCCAGAGATCACCCTCACTCAGATCCAGGGGAATGCCGGCCATGGCCTCTCCAGGAACTGAGGCAAGATACTGCAGGTGATCGGTGGCCCAAGGTGAGATCTCTGGCTGATAGAAGAGCATGTCTACCCCACATTCAAGACCGGGGGACTGACTGAGATGAGTCAGGGACACACTAGGTGTTTGGAACCCCAGCCAGGGTTCTTCATGGAGTTATAAGCTCTTTCACCCTTTTGAGAAGGGCCACCACTTACATAGCGTGATAAGGGGGAGAGATCAGTTTCCTTTATGACCCCATCAGGTGGTAACAATACCCTTCTTCTATGTGTTTAAAATAATGGACATTGCATCATGCCCACAACAAAAAAAGCTAAGCGTGTTGGGAATCCAAACATGACTCTAAACACACATCCAGTGATGTGTGGCCCAGGTCCCATCAGGATTGAAGGACTCATTGCCCCAGCTCCCACAGCTCCCCTGCACAGGGCACTCAGCCATCAGCCCCCTTCCGAGTGGCCTCAGCTGAGGTGCTGCCTCACCTGGGGGGACATCCTCCTTCCAAGATGCCCTGCCTCCAGGGCTCATTGATTTGGGACGCATAATAGCCAGGCTTGTTGCCCCAACTCAGCACCGTTCTGAAAGGTCATCCCATCTTCTGATCTCCTGGGAGGGTTGGCCGAGGTTACAGCCGACGCTGCTTTGCATCTCAGCTCCGCCCCTTCCCAAATCCTGCTTCCCCCCACCCCCCCGCCCTGGTCCCTGCCACAGCTGTGCATCCCAACACAGTCCCTGAGGAGTCCTGCATGCTAATCTCCATTTCAGACTCTGCTTCTGCGTGAGCAGAAGCTTCTGGGACCCAATCTGCAACAATGACCAACCCCTTGGTTTACTTTTGTTCACTGTCCTTTTTTAAAAATTGAAATACATTATGCATTTTAAAATGTGCAAAATCTGCATGATGATTGACTTTCTGTGTCTACTTGGATAGAGTATAGTACCTAGCTATTCATTAAACAATAATCTGGGTGCTGCTGTCAAGGTGTTTTATAGACGTGACCAACACAATTAATTGACTTTAAGTAAAGTTTACCCTCAAGACTGTGGGTGGGCCTCACCCAATCAGTTGAAGGTCTTAAGAGCAGAAACTGAGGTTTCGCCTGAGGAGAAAAAATTCTGCCTAAAAACTGCAACATCAGCTCTTGCCTGTGTTTCAGCCTGCCAGCCTCCCCTGCAGATTTTGGGCTTGCCAGCTCCACAGTCATGTGAGCCAAAACCTTAAAATAAATCTCTCAATATATATACCCTTTTAGTTCTGTTTCTCTGGAGAACCCTGACTTACATAGTCTCCCACGATGACTGGATTTTTTTCTCTTTGTAGACTTGTCTTTTTTTAGTTTACATATTTGGAGGTTATGTTATTAGGTGCAAACAAATTTAAGATCGTTTCATCTTAAAGTTGAAACTTGTATTGCTCTGAAGCGAACCACTTTTATCTCTGACTTTGTACCTTGGTTTGCATAATATTTTCCCCATGCTTTACTAGTTGATATACAGAAGGTGTGTCTCTTATAAACGGCATTTATCACTGTAAGCTTCTCTCTATCCATAAAATAGCAGGTACTAATAACAACAATGGCACCTACCTCATATTTCAGTTGTGAGACTCTAATGAATTAAGGCCTGTTAAATGTCTAATGCGATGTCTGGCACATCGTCCGCGCTCTACAAACGTCACGTTGATTGCGACGATGACGACGAGCATCATGTAACAGGCGTGTTGCCCATCATCGCGGCCCTCCCGCTGTGCGTCTCAGGGGAACTCTGCCCCTTCAGCACCTAGAAATGGCGTTCGTCCATCCCTGAGAAAGGTGTGGCCACAGATCTGACCCAAGGGCGCCCAGGGTGACTATTTTGTGTTGCTTTTATTCTCATAAAGCCCTTTTCCATTCTGAGATATACAAATATTCTGCCGTGTATTCTTCCAGGATTTTTATCAAGGCTGATTGTCAACATTTAAATCTTTAATCTACCTGGTATTTACTTGGGGATAATGTATCAGAATACATATTTAAATTTATCATGTTAATGTGCTTATTCTGCTTCTGGAATTTCTACTTCATTCCTTGTTCTAGCATTCCATTCTGTGCCACCACCACCACCTGTTTTAATTATTAATATTAATTTTATTAATATTATTTAATATTTAATTAATTAATATTATTTAATATTTAATTATTAATATTAATATTAAACTATGTTTTGCATCTAGTAGAACAAATATCACAAGTCAATCTTTTTCTATTTTGTTCCTATTTTATCTTTTCTCAGCTCTACTCATGAATTTATTCTTCTAGATGAATCTTAATTTTACTTGAACATGTTTTGGAATAAATCCCACTGGGAATGTAAATGCAACTGCATTAACCCTATAAGGGAATGATTTTCATTTACTACCTTCTTTTTTTCATGCAGCTATCAGGTTTTTTTTGGCTGCCTTCACATTGTTTGCAAAATTCTTTATACGTCCATTTAGGAGCTTCATATTTTGCGTTACCATTATAAAAGGGAAATTATTTCCATTCAATATTGTACATAACTTTTTTCTGAATTTTAGAAAAGTCATTGATGCTTATGAATTCATTATGCGCCTAGCCACTTAATTTTAAAATTTGGGTGTTGGGATCTTTCTAGATAGAGAATCATCATGTCTAAAAAATAAAAAGGTAAATTTCTTCTCTTTCCAGTATTACATATCTTGCTGTGTTGGCTAAAATTCTAGAACATTAGATGATAGTAGTGGTAGAAAACATCCCTCTCTGGTTCTTGGTTTTAGCGGGGCATGTTATTATCACATTGCCAACTATGGCTTTGGCTGTTAACTTCATGTATGTCTTCCCTTGAGAGCTAATGCTTACATTTCTGGTTTTGCTGCTTGTTTCTCCTCTCCCTCTAACAAAAATCACTACACTAGTAATAGTAGTAATAGTTGCAGCAGATGCTAGTATATATTGGGTACTTATCAATACTTTATAATAGACATTTAATATGGTCATCTCAATATTTATAATGCAAGGTTGTTATTATTCCCAGTTAAACATAAAGAAATGGAGGTGAGGGTCCATTGCAGCTTTGGTCATACAGCTGCTAAGGGCTAAAGCCCAGCTTTGAGCCTTGGTCTATAACAGTCAAAGTGTGACTAATGTATTTGTTTTGTCATGCAAAGAGTTCATGGTCCTTATTCTTTGTGTGCCCTCTCCCACATGGACTTCCCACCTGTCTCAGCTCAGCTTGGTGCCTCAAGAGGACAACATTACAGACCGTGCTCCCTAGCCTCATTTGCTGGCTGCCTTCTATTGGGTTTGGCCAACTAGGGTCACTGACGTGACATTGGAAGGTAAGGAGAAGAGGTGAGGGTATTTCTTCCTTGGCTCTCTCCCTACCCAAAAGTGAAATCTTTAGTAGAAGTTGAGTCCACAGTAATAGCCCCTTACCATTGCTTAGGTGCCGGCACTACCTCTTCCCTTTCCCCATCTGCCCCAGGAGTGGTAATAGCTTACCATGGGTGCCATCTCTAGGTGTCTCACCACCTCTTGTGTGTTTCCTTAGCTTTGCCAAGCTTGTTTCAAGTTGTCCCTTCACTAAAGCCTCTATTTAAATAACCTGGTGGGGACCCTGACTTATTCAGAGTTCCTATTTTTTCTAATTAAAAAATGTATTTTATGGGGCGCCTGGGTGGCATAGTCGTTAAGCGTCTGCCTTCGGCTCAGGGCCTGATCCCGGCGTTATGGGATCGAGCCCCACATCAGGCTCTTCCACTAGGAGCCTGCTTCTTCCTCTCCCAATCCCCCTGCTTGTGTTCCCTCTCTCGCTGGCTGTCTCTATCTCTGTTGAATAAATAAATAAAATCTTTAAAAAAATGTATTTTATGAAACTCCAAGAAGTTAATATAGGAGAAAAACCTAGATGACCTTGGGTTTAGCAAAGACTTCTTGGATCTATTTTTAAGTAATTTCTACACCCAACATGGGTCTTGAACTCACAACCCAGAGCAAGAGTCTCATGCTCTACCACCTAAGCCAGCCAGGTGCAATGACTTCTTAGACCTAAAAGCACAGTCAGTAAAAGAAAAAATTAATAAGTGCATTCCATTAAAATTAGAAACTTCTGTTCTGCAAATGACACTCTTAGGGGAATGAGCAAATAAGCCTTTTTTGAAGGAAAGTTTTTCCAAAGCACATATTAGATAGAGGACTGGTATCTAAAATATACAAAGAACTCTTAAAAGTCAACAATAAGAAAACAAGCAGTTTAAAAATAGGCAGAAGAACTGAACAGATACTTTATCCAATAAGATATACAGATGGCAAATAAGCATATGAAAAGTTGCTCAACATGATTAGGGAATTGCAAATTAAAGCAAGGAGAAACCACTATACACCGATTAGAGTGGCCAAAATGCAAAGCACTGACAACACCAGATGTGGGCTGTGGAGCAACAGAAACTCATATTCATTTCTGGTGTGAGTACAGAATCATAGAGTGACTTTGGAAGTCAGTTTAGTTGTTTCTTACAAGATTAAATATGCTTTTACTATATGACCTACTAATCACCCTTCTTGGTAGTTACCAAAATGAGTTGAAAACCTATGTTCAGACGAAAACCTGCACATGAATGTATATTCATAACAGCAGTTTTATTTAAAATTGCAAAAAAACAAAACAAAAACCCAATGCACAACCCACTATAAACCATGAAAAGACATGTAAGAACCTTAAATACATGTTGCTAAGTAAAAAATGTCAATCTGAAAAGCTACAAACTGTATGATTCCTACTGTAGGGAAGAAAAAATAATTTTCCCTCTACCCTTCTGAGTTCTTAGCTGAGACTCCTGTAATAAAAGACAGACTAACAAGAGAAGAGCACAAAGAAGTTTACTATCATTTCTGTCTCATGTATACACAGGAGATACATGGGGAAAAATGAGTAACTCCTCGAGATGGCTTAGAACTCAGGAATAAATGCCATCTGAATAAGGAAAAGGAAAGCTGTAGGCTTTTTAGGGGAGAGAAAATGGTTTTAGGAAAGCAGAAGGGGCCCTCAAAAGATTTGGTGGGAGATCTGCCAGTTTGGGACAGAGTGTCTGGGTGTGATGCTGACTTCTAGTCCTATCTCCTTCTCTGCTGAAGACACTCCCAGGAGGGGACTGATGATGACCTAGTTCCTTTTGGAGGATCTGACGTAAGGCAGATGAGGGAGATCAGAGTCTCTCCTGCACCTGCTGTTTTCCAGTGCCTTCAGCTCAAAGTAATCAGTGTACCAAAGCAGCATATGTTAGGGTGGTGTGTCCTGAAGTCCTTCAGTCACATTTCTGGGGCAGCATATTCTGCTTCCCTTTACTATGAGAGGAAATTCTGGAAAATTCAAAACGGTGGAGATAGTAAATGGATCAGGAGCTTGGGAGGATGGAAAGATGAATAAGTGGAGCACAGGGGAGTCTTAGGGCATTGAAGTCTTCTGTAGGATGCTATAATGGTGGATAGGGGGCATTATACATCTGTCCACACCCATAGAAGGTACAACACTAGGAGTGAATCCTAATGTAAGCTATGGACTTGAGGTAATAATGTATCAACATTGGGTCAACACTTGTAACAAATGTACCAACCTAATGTAAAATATTAACAGTTGAGGAGACTGACTGCAAGAAGAGAGAGTATATGGAATCTCTCTGTACTTTCCACTCTTTATTATTTTTTTTTTTGGCATACCTAAAACAGCTCTGAAAAATAAAACCTATTAATTTTTTTAAATGTATCATCGTTTTCAATGCATTTTCAGTAGAGACAATTGTTTAGATTTTCCTTTCAACTACAGATATTATACATTAAATTGATAGATTTCCTAGTGCAGAGTTGTCCTTATATTCCTGGAATAATTCTGTTTGATCATGTGGTATGTTCTCATTTTTATTTAGCACTGAAATTGATTTGTTGGAATTTCGTTTAGAATTTTTGCACCTATATTCATAAGTGAGAGTTTCTCATATGCTTTTTTTTTTTTAAGTTGAGTGGTTTTGGTGCTGTCTTTCTCAAGCATTGGTATCAAGTTAATATAAGCTCATGAAAATAAATTGAGATTTAAATATAACTATAGATTAGGCATCTTTGCTATATCATATACAGTAGAAAGTATTTTGTATGAAACCACTTGACCTTGAAAAATTTTGAAGTGACTTAAAAATTCCTGAAAAATCCTTCCAGTAGCATGCATAGTCATTGGACTATTCAGGTTTTCTGCTTCTTTTTAAGTAAAGTTTTATAATTCATACGTGGCCAGAAAATTGTGCTTTTCATAAAAATATCAAATTTATTTATAGAATATGTATTTTAAGGTTATCCTTATTTGTATAGTTTCCTCTGAATCTGTACTCACATCATTTTTTTTACTCCCACATTTGTGTATCTTTATTTGAATCAAATTTATTTAATCAAAATAGTAAAAATTGAAAACGAATGCATGTCTGTTGTTGAGTTTCTCTTATTTATATAACTAGCTTTCAGATCAATTAATCTATCAACTCAATAGCTTTTCCCTTTCCTGATGTAAGGCAGAAAATTCTCCTCCTCTACCCATTCTAGGTTCTCGAGCGGGGGCCTGTGAATTAGACTATCCACACGCAGAGGAACACGAGAACACACAGAAGTTTAAGAGCACACGGGAGCACTCAGTAACCCAAAGAGGTGGTTAGAACTTGGGCTTAAATACAGAAAAGGGGTTTGGGAATTTTCTGGTCAGGGGAGGCATTTTGTGGGAAAGTAACCAGGAAAAGTATGAAAAACAAGAGTTGCTTAGTAAGATTTGTTCTGTACATTTAAATTGGTTCCTTCTTTGTTCTTAAGTGTCGTCCTCTTCTAGGTACAGGACAGAGACCTATCTCTACAAACGTAGATTTCCTTTGCAAAAGACCAAACTGTACCCTGTTTTTAAAGCTTTTCCTGTGTCTGTTTGTTCTCAATGGCCTTTAGTTCAAAATAGTCCCTATGCTAAAGAGGTATATTTTGGGGTGGCATATTTTGGTACCCCTCACTGATAATTTTTTAATAAGATATGATTGGCATTTAACATTGTATTTGTCTTAGGTGTACAACATAATGATTTGATATACTGATATATAAGTAAGTGAAATCATATGGTAGTCTTTCTCTGTCTGACTTACTTCACTTAGCAAATTCCCTCAAGGTTCACCCATGTTGTTGCAAAAGGATTTCCTTCTTTTTTTTGTGGCCAAATACCATACATTGTGTGTGTGTGTGTGTGCGTGCATGTGTGTGTAATTTTCTTTACCCATTCTGGATACAAGTCCCTTTTAAGATATATTATTTGCAAAATTTTCTCCCACTCTGTGGGAGTTTTTTCCCTACTTTCTTGATGGAGCGCTTTAAAGCACAAAAGTGTTTCATTTTGATGATGCCCCATTTATCTATTTCTGTTGTTATTGCTTGTGTTTTAGTGTCCTATTTAAGCAAACATTGCCAAATCCAAAGTCATGAAGATTTACATTTAGGTTTCCTTCGGAGAGTTTTATAGTTTATAGCTCCTCTATTTTGGTGCCAATCCATGTTGACTATGTTTTATGTAATATGTGAGAAGGCTTCAGCTTTATTCTTTTTCATGTGGACATTTAGCTGTCCCAGCACCATTTTTAAAAATACTGTTCTTTCCTCCATTGAATTGTCTTGGCACATAATTTTAACATATAGTTTGTCAGGGTTATTTATAAATGGCTTCTACCTAGTAACTTTCATTTCCTAGTGAGCTAATGTTTGAAAAGTTTGCTTTTTATTCTCAAATGGTTGGATTCTTTTAAATGTTTTACCAACATGAATTTTTATTTTTATCACATTGTGGTGAGACTGCCATGTACAAATAAAATATTATGAAAATCTTAGAAACTATATGAAATTTGTGTTTCAGTTAATATTTTCCAAAAACTTAGAACGGTATATTGAATCCAATGTGGGTAACAAAGGCAAAAGGAAAAAATTAAATTTCCTTATTTACAGCCCATAGATTAGTCCTTGAAACAAGAAGAGTCACCTTCTTCTGGGAGCTCAGCTGCCTCAGTGTTGACACTTTCCTAAGGACAAAAGGTAATCTTAGTTTAACATTGTCCTGACCCTCCCAAATTCTATAAGTTTTCTTTAACATATTAACAATTTCTTTGGAAACTTCTTTTATCTCTACCCTCAAAGATCTATGTTAGCAATCATCCTCCAAGGATATGGCTCACTGATATACATCTGAAGGGTCTTATGACTAAGGTTTTTATTAGACAGTAATAAATGACCTTTTCCCAACAATACCTAGCGCCCTCAAGGTCCTGGAAACCTTGCTTCCAAAATTCCTTAGAAACTTCTGCTATCCCTGACCCCCTCCCAACTTGAAAGTATAGAATCAGTCACCCCACAGGACTCCAGTGCAGCTCTTTCTGTCAACAGGTCTTGTCCCGGTGCATTAATAAAACCACCCTTTTTGCCCTGAAGACATCTCAAGAACATTTGCATGTCAAAATCTTTGCAAGGTGAAATGTTTAATATACTAATTAGATCTTATTAATTACATTATTAAAATCCTCTATAGACTTTTTATTTTGGTCTTTTTGATTTATGATTATTAAGGATAACATGTTTAAAACTCTCTTATTTCTTGCATTTCCAAATGCTTTTATGTTATTTATTATATAGATACACTTTTAATGCATTAATTTCACAACAATTTTATCTTCACTGTGATTTTTTCCTTGTGCATATAAAATGATCATCTTTGCAATGTTCTATGATGCGGGAGCAGAAGGCTGGCTGAAGACAGAGCATAAACTGACACCCTGTGACCTCCCCCCACCCCTCACTCCTGGGGGGGACATGTGTGACATTCTTCCAGGAAGCCCCCAACCATCTCAATGCTAATGTCTTGCTAGAGGGAAAAACAGCCTTCACTTGACAATGGCAAGGCCTCTGGTATCCTGTGAGTCTTCTTTAACATATGAAAGTATTTTCTCAACCTCCCTTTTTCCTTACCTCCCCCAACCCCATGGTATGTAATCAGCCACCCCTCACAACCCCGGGGCAGCAGCTGTTTCTGCCCACGGGTCCTGTCCCCGTGCTTTAATAAACCACCGTTTTGCACCAAAGACGTCTCAAGAATTCTTTCTTGGTCGTCAGCTCCGGACTCCACCCCACTGAACCTCACCTATATCCCCAAACCCCATCATTCTATGCTTCTTCACCTTGGATTCTCCATTGTTGTGCTTTGGTTTATGTTTATTTAATATATCTTTTCACAGGCTTTAACTTTCAAGTCTCTTGGTTATTTAACTTATAGCATTAATTTTTTTCTTTTAATAAGGAAGATTAAAATAGTTAATCAAATTTCATCCATTTAAATTTATCTTTTCAGGTGATACATATTGTCATGTCTAATTGTTAATGATGATGATTAATAATAATAATAGTAATAATCAGCAGCAGGAGCATTGCTTGAACTCTGTGAGCCAGGCTCTGCTAAGTACGTTTCGAGCATATCCTATTCATCCCCCAAATTAACCTATGAATTAGGTTTAAAGTAACTCACATTATGGGTGAGGAAATGGACTTTAGGCAGTTCACATTTTATCTCTTTGTTTTCCCGTTGGTCTGCTCTTTTCTTCTTCTTCTCTCTCTTTTTTAAATAAATTGACTATTTTTAATATTTTTTACCCCTAACAATTAGAATGGTGTATACATATATTTTTAATTATCTGATAAGTTTCTTTGAATCCTAAAACATGCACTTGAAACAATATTTATTTCATTACTATTGCCAAAGAAAGACAGTTTCTAATGATGCTTCTTGATGTAAAATTAGAACATTAGCAGCTTTGTATTTCCTTGCTCTTTTCCTCCACCTAATTCTTTTTTTAAATATTTTTTTATTATATTATGTTAGTCACCAGACAGTACATCCCTGGTTTTTGATGTAAAGTTCGATGATTCATTAGTTGCGTATAACACCCAGTGCACCATGCAATACGTGCCCTCCCTACCACCCATCACCAGCCTATCCCATCCCATCTAATTCTTAATTTTGGTTGCCAATAATCTGGAATTTAAAGGTGTGTGTCGGGGGGGGGGGTGGTGAGAAAGAGGCCCCTTTCACTTTCAGGAATTTTAAAAAATATATGCCCTATATTTTCAACTATTTTTTCATTAATTATTACAATTTTTTAAAAATATCTGAATGTTCTCTAGTTTATCTGCCATAATTTCCACATTCTCAAGTTTTTTGCTTTGCTTTGATGCAAACATATTCAGCTTGGGAGTCTGTTGTTTTGTTGTTACGGAAGGCACAGCGCGGAAATGAACTACTTTCTAAAGCCTTGACTATTTGTTTTTGCCTTTTACAGAAGAAGGAAAACTTGTTTTATCTGGATTCCTGGTTACAACTTCCCCCCTTTAAATCTCTGTAAATGGCACTCTTGTTTATATCTGATGTTCATTACCATGGAAAAGTCTGAGACAAAGATTATTTTTCTTTATTTTAGGTAAATTGACTTTTTCTGCCTGAATACTTGGGAGGATGAGCTTTTTGCCCTGAGATTTATACATTTCACAAAGTTTTACCTGGCTATTGCCCCGTTTTTACTCACCTGAAAATAGATAAAACATTTTGTTTAACAAACTTAAACTCTTCAGGGTGAAAAGCATGTTATTTTATTTTGGCTTTGATGGTTCCTTCTGTTCTATTTGCTACATTGAAACACATGCTCACACCTGACGAGGGAACAGAAGACAAGCTGAGGACAAAGCAGAAACTGACACCCCGCCCCGCAACCCGCCCCCACCATGGGATGTACGTGACATCTCTCAGGCACTCCTGGCTGCCCTAAAGGACAAAGAAATAGTTAACCTATAGAGACCACAATCCTGCAAGACTTGAGTCTCCCTGGGTTTACGATTGTCTTAGCAGTCTACAAGAGCAAAGCATTTCTATCAATAACCTAGCTTCCAGAAGGGAATGTAGATACAATTAAATGTCTTTATAACCTGCAGGCCAGAGACAGATCCTTGAAGTGGGCAGAGTGTAATGTTCCTCCAGGAAGTTCCCACCTATCTTCTTGTGAATGTCTTACTAGAGGGGTAAACAACCTCAACTTGAAAATAGCAGGGCCCAGGTATCCTGTGAATCCTCTTTAACATATGAAAGTACTTTCTTGAAACCTCCCTTTTCCTCACCTCCCCCAACCCCATAGCATATAATCAGCCACCCCTCACAACCCGGGGCAGCAGCTCTTTCTGCCCAAGGGTCCTGTGCCCGTGCTTTAATAAACCACCATTTTGCACCGAAGATGCCTCAAGAATTCTTTCTTTGTTGTTGGTTCTGGACTCCACCCCACTGAACCTCACCTAGATTCCAAAACCACATCAACACCCATACCCAGAGCTGATTTTATTTATCTTCTATGGTATCCAGATTTGGAATTTTTCCTCCCTCCAAGAAATGTTTTATTTGAACATTTACATGGTTTCAGTGTTACCTTTAAATTGCTGATTATTTGGGGGTTTTTCTTATGTGAAGTATATATCCAATTTTACTTTCTCAGCAATGAATCTCGGTGTTTCAACACTATTTATGAAAAAGTTCATAATTTCCCCAATGATTTGAGATGCATCCTTTATCACATACAAATGTTCCATATAGTTGAATCTATTTCTGGACTTTCTACCCTGTTCCACAGGTCTGTCTGCTCATGGAACGTTTCCACATTGCTTTAACTGCAGAAGCTTGATGGAATATTATAATACTTCATTTGGTGAAGACCCTTTTACTTTCTTTTCAGAGTTTCCTTTTCTATAATTCCATATGTTTTTAAGAATCCATATGAATTTTAGAATCAAAGGTCTAGCCCAAGGGAAAAATAAACCAAACTCATTAGTATTTTTATTTTGATTATATTCAGCTTGTATATTGATTCAGAAGAATGGGCAGGTTTGTAATGTTGTACTGTTGTAGCCCTGAACAAAGAGTATCTTCCTTATTATTCAAATCTGTTATGTGTTTTTCAGGAGTGTCTTATACTTTTCCTCACTTTCTTTTTAGCCCATTTCTTGCAACATTTAAGTATTTTCCTTTTCTTTCTTTTTTTCCCCCCTTGGAAGGTGGGGTCTGCTTCCTCAATGTTTTCTAATTTGTAGGGTCATCAAAGTGCCTTGTGATGAGAAATATTCTTTTCTTCCTATAACATAAGCCTTTTGCTACATTTCTTTCCTTCCCCCTTAGGCCTCCCTTTTGGCTCCCTCTTCCCTGGAAGACTCACCACCCCCCAGTCCGATGAATTTTATGTTTCTTCTTCCTCTTCTTCTCCTCCTCCTTCTTCTTTTTCTTTTTCTTTTTCTTCTTCCTCTTCTTCTTCTCCTTCTTTTTCTTCTTTTTCTTCTTCTTCTTCTCCTTCTTCTTCTTCTTCTTCTTCTTCTTCTTCTTCTTCTTCCTCTTCTTCTTTTTTAAGATTTTATTTATTTGAGAGAGAGAGAGCACAAGGGGGGGGAGGGAAGGCCAGAGACATTTTAATCCCACAGGGCAGTGCTTTGATCCCCAAGGTCTCAGACCTATTCTCAACATCTCCTTACTCAAGAGAGAGGCCCCTCTTCTCCTGGGGGTGCCTTCTCATTCCACCACTGTGATGGGGAACGTACAGGACATACTACCCCCAAATATGGCATGCCGGCATATTGCATATTTTACGCTGAAGGACTTTGAGAAATAGGCAGAAGCAGGAAGGTCACTCTGACCTCCACACCCCTCACCCCTCTTCTCTGAAACAGGTCATAGAGCACTCATGTGAGAGGTACCCTCCACGTACCTGGAAGGTGCCGAGGAAAGGAGCATCGTTATCTCTGAAGACAAAAGGACACCCGTTTATTACACTTACTTCATTCTCCTTAACCCATCATATTCCTCCATGACCATCCAGTCTTCTTCAGACCTCAAATAAAAATACACAACTCTGTTTCCTTGGTTTTTCATTTCTTTTGAAGGCTGCGCTGTGATTTCAAACTTATATTAAAGAAATGTGTACGCTTTTCTCCTGTTAAGCTGCCTCTGTCAGTTTAATTTTCTAAGGCAGCCAAACACCCTAAGAGGGTGAGGAAAACGTTTTCCTCCTCCACTACCGCCACGCCCACACTGCGGTATTTCTCTGACATTCAACCCTTGCCTCTCTCGGCTGCAGCCTGGATTTGAGCCTGGCTCTGCGGTCGGAATGCTTTTCCCAATTACATTTACAGTTTATATTATTTGTCTCCTTGTTTTGTTACAGGTAAGGGTAATAGGTGACTCTTGCAATTCTCTTTGTCCTGTGTGTTCTTTGAAGGGTATGAGGAGAGGTTCACGTTCAGATAGCTGCTATTTGGAGCCTGTGTGTGTGTGTGTGTGTGTGTGTGTGTGTGTGTGTTTGGGATAGGGATGCTGCCCTCTGCTTTTCAATTTGGAAGAGCATACCGTAAATGCTTGCTTTTGTTTATGATGGTGGTACAGTTAAATAACTACTATATCAACATTAGATAAGGAGACCAATAAACCTTAAATAATTTGCTCAACAACTAGGTTAGAAATTAGAGATTAGGGGCGCCTGGGTGGCTCAGACAGTTAAGCAGCTGCCTTCAACTCAGGTCATGATCTCAGGGTCCTGGGATCGAGCCCCACATCAGGCTCCCTGTTCAGTGGGAAGTCTGCTTCTCCATCTCCCTCTGCTGCTCCCCCTGCTTGTGCTCTCTCACTCGTGCTCTCGCTCCCTCTCAAATAAATAAATAAAATCTAAAAAAAAAAAGAAATTAGAGATGAATTTTCTGCAATCCATTATTTTGTTTTTATTTCTTTTTAAGATTTTATTGAGCGGGGAGGGGCAGAGGGAGAGGAAGACAGTATCTCAAGCAGACTCCATGCTGAGTGTGGAGCCTGATGCAGGGCTTGATCTCACAACCCTGAGATCGTGACCTGAGCCAAAATCAAGAGCCAGATTCTCAACCGACTGAGTGACCCAGGCACCCCTATTTTGTTTTTAATTTAAGTTCTCACAATAAGCTCAGCCCTGTGAGAAATAAGAGTAGTTCCTTCCCCTGTTCACCCCTCCAAGAAACTTCTAGACTAACTGGCATTGAGCTTTGCATTACCCTTGAAGACTAAGAGAATGAGCACATAACCTATTCGAGAGTCTGAATATATTTGTCAGTTAAATAACTCATTTGGACAACTGCCATGGAGATGAGGAAGGTACATGAAATGATCAGCAGTCTGTAACTCCAGCTGTGACGTTCACAAAGAAACCAAGTAACAGCTGTATGTATATGCGATAAGATAAAATATGCATACACTCTTTTTCTTACATATTCAAAATTAAGACATTTTTCCTCAAAGTAAAACACCAAGAGCTTTACTTTTTTTTTTTTTTTTTTTTTTTTTTTTTTTGGTCTGTCTATAAAAGAGGTAAGCTGGTGTTGAAAATGCTAAGATAGAGGAATCTTATTTTAAAAACAGCTCAGCAAAAATTCAGTTAGGTTTTGTTACAGGTTGCTTACAAATTTTCTAGATGCCAGTTTATTAAAGCAAAAGAATCTATAAAGAAAGCCTACTCTGGCTTTGTCCAACCAAAAGTGAGCTTAAGGAAATGCTATGGGGCTAAGTCAAATAAATGTCTATAAAGATGGAAGATTTTACAGATGGAAGCATCACTTTTTCTCAGAAAGTAATTACTACCTGTGGCCCTTTAATCATTATTTTCTTCAAACATGATCTTTCTGCATGACAAGTAAGTTTGAATTTGAATCATCACTAAGACATTACTATCCATACCACATTTAATACATTAAACAAAATGACTCATGTTTAAGTTTTAAAAATCAGTCAATTTAGATGCTGGGAATGTGCCAAAGCAAGATCCTCCTGCAGGTTCTGAATTCTTTTAGTTAATGGCATTGCACCGTAAATTGGCCCTTGTCTCTTTTCCTTTGTTCATGTGGTTGTCTGATCACTTGGTGCTTAGCTGATGTTTGCATTTTGTATATACACAGAGCTCAGGTGCTGATATTACAAACCCTTCCCTCAGTGCTCCCTGCTGATTCCAGGAGCTGGAGCCCACTCAGTCACTGCTGCTGTCCCTGCTCACAGTTGATCCCCCCTGGAGGAGATCGGGACCAGCCAGTGTTGTATGGTGCAGATGGTGGCTGGACCTGAGGTGAGCATAACATACAGAGAAGTTGAATCAGTATGTTATACACCTGAAGCCGATGTAACGCCGTGTAACAACTATACTCAAATAAAAAAATTAATAAAAATAATAATAACATTAAAGAAAACCCTCTGCCTTTCTTCCCAGGGTCATTTTCCCTTGGATTCATGTTTTCCACGCCTTCTTCTCTCCATGTCCTTCCTTCAGCCACCAGCATGCTGCCTTTTCCCTAACGGGTTCAGACTTTGGCTGAGATTAGAACAAATCACCCACCTAAAATCACATTCAGTACAATAAGATCTCCATGCCTTTAAATTTTTCCAAGTTCTTCCAATTCAAGGTCCAGTGCCTTTCTGAAAAAGAAAATATTCTAGGAACTAACTCTGTCTCACCTATCACGACTGAATGTGTGAATTCACGACTGAATTCTCTCTGTAATATTTAGTCTTTTATGTTCTCATTTAATATACCCACAGCCGCTAATTTTCATGTGTATCTTAATAGTTGGAATTGGAAATTCTTCCTTTAATGTAACTCACCTCTTTCCTCCAATTAACACTCACTTACCACTCTGGGTGAAAAAGTGTTCTTTAATCCGCACAAACTGGGGGCAGATTCCTGCCTTCTGGGCTCCTCAGGGCCATGTGTTCATTCATTTCTTGGGGCGAAATAAAGACATTTCTATGTACTATGTTCCAAACTTCTTTCAGCCACTCTATTTATAGGTCAGTTTAGTGAGCTCCTTAAATCACTGAGGCTAGGCATTTTGATTCATCTATTTTGAGATTCCTGAAAATAAAAGAAAGAATTGTCAAATTTCATCCAAGATTGTGTGTCAGAAAAACTGTGTCCAGTATGTACAAAATTCATATGTGGGCTAATTGCTCAATTGTCAAGGATATTTATTTTGTGCAATAATTAAGATCAATTCATGGATTTACAAGAAATAATATTGGGTTCAGCAAGAGAAAGAACTTTCTAACAACCAATACTCTGGAACCTAAAGTAAGTTAGCTGGGAATTAATGAGCCTTGTGGAGCTGGGGGCTCAGCAGAGATCACATAGTCCCTGGCAATCTGAAGGATTCAAACACAGCCTGAAGAATGTTAAACAAGATTGACTTTTGGGTTGCTTCCTATTCTGACATCTAAGACTTAGACAACTAAGCATATGACAAGTTATATAACATTCCAGACAAACAAAACAAAAATACCATGTCCAGGACTATCCTCAGATGACTCACGTTGAGGAATCTAAAGTCTTGCATAAATATTTTCTTATTACACACTTGTGGCCTTAGGTTTATTATTTTTGCTGTGCCTCTCCCTCTTCCCATCTGTCTCGTTACAGTCTCCCTCATCATTTGAACCAATGAGCAAGAAGTGCATAAACGTCTTCCTCATTTCTTTTTCTGACACTGACTCGGATGGCATGGAGAGGTGATGGAGATGAAAGCAGATTTACGATATACACAGCTTTATGATATGTTCACAAATGCCTTGATGATGAGATAGAAAGGAGAGAAGTGGATGTTGCCTGCCTTCTTTTTCCCATTATCACTAATACTGTATTTTTAAGACATTTTACACCTTTATGAAAGTCTACAGGATTTAAAAGACATAAAGGAGCAGCTCCTATCCTTCTAGTTCTGACGTGCTATAATGTGATTTTTAAGGGCTCTCACGATTTTGTGAACAACAGATCCATCACTGCACTTGCTCTAATCTCTGTTGGTCTTGCTCCCCCACCAAATGCGTTTGATCAGCATAGTCAGATGGGATACTGAGCTGGATGGATTGTTGTCCTCTTTTAATGTGGTACACCTAAGTTTTTTTGCCCCCAAACAATTTCAACAACTTTCTGGCTGGCCTTCTTCCTCTATAAAGGAATAATTTCTTAAGAAAGAAATTAATATGTTGGCATTTCCTTCCTCTTTGCTAAGATACAAATTAGCAATGAGTAGGTGTTGGATTATTTTGTCGACTTTCCTTTTTCTTTCCTAGAATCTGGTGAAGGCTCTCAGGTAAATGGAAAGATTTAGAATTTCTGGTTTCAGCTCTGAAACATAACAAGCTTGGAAATCATTCTATCCTTACAGCGAGAAGAAGCTGGACTCTTTCCGGAAAATCAATGACATTTCTTGGACTCATGAAAGAATTGAAATTGCAAGGCAAACTGTCAACCCAAAGTCTGGAGAGATACTAGCTAGGTCCTCTTACTTGGAGCAAAAGCCACTGGAGCCATACACTGGTAGAAATATTCAAATAATAACTTTGATGAATTGCTCAGAGCTAAGCGTGGATTCATGTGAGTGAGAAGCTACGGAGGTCCACAGTCTTGGGTGGGGTGGGGGACATTCTTTCATGGGCTTTACCTTCAGGGAACTCACAGGTTCTCAAGATGAAGATATGAGCTATCCACTCATAGCCCTGGGAGGAAGGGAAGAGTAATCTTTGTGAAATGTGTTCATAACAAAAGTCTTTGCTCTATCAGAAAAGACTTGACTGAGCCATATCCAAGCTAGGAAAAGGACATTTCTCCCACGACAGTAGAGTCTGGACTTCCTGTGAACTTGAATATGGGATAAATACAAAGCATAATCAACATGGATCATGGTTCCCCAGGAAAAGATTGGGAATGCTGCACTCAGAAAAGAGTAGGGGCAGGGGGAAAATGCCAATAGAGGAAATGCTTGTGAAAATCACAACTCCATGACACAGACCCATTAAGAGAATGAGATTAATTCGTGAGACTGTAGAATGTTTCTCCTCCTCCATTCATTATCACCACATCAAAGGACTCCAGTATGATAACAGTGGAGTCCAGCTCAGAGAGCTGACCTGCCCTCTCCCTGAGGAGGAGTACTTAGGGAGGCCTGAGTCAAAAGCAGAGACAAAAAATGGGGACCCTAGAGAAATTGGAGACCTCTGGCACCTACAACATGGCAAAAGCTAAACAGCGAAAGTCCCAGCCAGATGACCATAGATCTTCATACTAAATGTCTATTTACTGTAGTTCCTATTACCTAATACAACATGTCTGACTTTCAACAAAAAAAATTACAATGCATGCCAAAAGACGAGAAAAACATAGTCTGAAAAGAAAAAAACAGGCATCAGAACTAGACTCAGAAATGATACCTATGTTGGAATTATTAGACAGGGAGCTTAAAATAGCTGTTTAATATGTCAAAGGTCCTAAAAGAGAAAGTAGACAGTATGCAAGAGCAGATGGGTAATCTAGGCAGGGAGATGGAAGCTCTAAGAAAGAATCAGAAGGAAATGCTAGAAATCAAAAACACTAACAAAAATGAAGAATGCCTCTGATGGGCTCAGCTGAGGGAAGAGTCACTGAGCTTGAAGCTAGATCAGTAACAATTTTCCAAACCAAATGCAAATACAAAAAGAGTGGAAAAACATAACAGAGCATTCCAGAACTGTGGGACAATTTGAAAAAGTATAATATACATGTAATGAGAATATCGGAAGGAGAAGAGAAGATGGTAGGGAAGGTATATGGCCAAGAACTTTCCAAACATAATGAAAAGTACCAAATTACAGAGCCAGGAAACTCAGAGAACACAGAGCAGAATAAGTAACAAACAAAGATAGCTAGGCATATCATACTCAAAGTGCAGCGAACCAAAGAAAATCTTGAAAGCAAGAGCCCTGGGTTTTGATAGAAATGGGTACTGTCTGAGCTGTCCTGCTTCCTAGCCAAGAAATACTGGACCTCGCCTCTTTTAAACATTGGTGGTTTTCTTTGATAACTGATGAAAGGATGCATGTAAAAAAGCCTCATTACAGATGTTACTTTCTTCCTAATAGAAGTGAAAATCAATGAGATCATGTACATATGAGGAAACACTCCTTCGTTGCGGCATTCTGTGAATATGAAGAGTTACAGTTATTAACCAAATGCATCCTCATGACTCTTCCAGAGACCTTGAAACAAGCTTTCTCAGCAAGGAGACTCTTGAGGTGTGTTTTGAATCACAAGGCATTACCTTAATGGATGGAAAATTAGATATTGTTTTTGGCTTAGATGAGAATGAAGCTGAAGTTCCCAAGGCAAAAGGTGAGAGAAGGGTGAAATGCAGGCTTATGAGATAAATGGTTAGGGTGGAAATAAGCCAACTGAGGTGTTTTATCAGGAAGGAAATGCAGATACATATTTCAACGTACAGTTACCTTTGAACTAGGCAGGGGTCGGGGACACCAGTACCCTGTGCCGTTGAAAAACTGGATATGACTTTGACTCTCCCAAATATTGATTTGCTAATAATCTACTATTGACTAGATGCCTTACTGGTAGCATAGATCATCAATTAACATCTATTTCGTATGTTATATGTATTAAATGCTGCATTCTTACGAAAATTCCCAAGAAGGTATCTGAATCCAGGAATAATGCATTTTAATGTTTTTAAACTTACTAGAGCAAAAATACATCAGCAGGAGAAAAAAAATAGAGAAATGGGTTCTAGTGAGTAAGAAAGGAATTAAAATATATACATTTGTATCAAGCATTAGAGTTTATAAAACGCTGCATTTTATCATTTGGGTTTCATAACCAAGGACATTTAGACTCCAATAAATTAAGAGATTTTCCCACTTTGCTTGACGTCAATTATGGTTGAATAATTATTCTCCTTGCCTCTCTCTTTTTAACTCTGAACCAAACGGCTCATGAAAATGTTTTTCTTTCTGTAAGGGTAGGAGGTAGTGGTGATAAACAGAGAAAATTTCCTTGTAGACATTTTGTTTTTCAATCTCAAGATAATATCCAAAGCATGAATGAATTACTTCTATACCATTTAGTTTACAAAATGCTTTTGTACAGTGATCTCATTTTATCTTTGTTCTCCTACCCATAAGACCGTGGGAATTGTGCCCATTCTGCTGTAGATTAGGACAGCAGGTGCAGCCCTGTGAAGCACCATGTGCGCACCCCACAGCGGCCGAGTGCCAGGGCTGGGCTTCAGAGACTCTGAGTTCTGACTTCCAACCTGCCACAGTCACTTCACGCTGCTGTGACAAAGTCCCATACACTGGATGGCTTATCAACAGCAGACATTTACTGCTCACAGCTCTGGAGCCTGGAAGTCTGAGATCGGAGTGCCAGCATAGTCAGCGGCTGGTGAGAGCGCTCTTCCTGCTGTCCTCACACTGTGGATTAAGGACGTGGGCGCTCTCTGAGGTCCCTTTGTAAGGGCAGGTACATAGGATCCCATCCACGAAGGCTCCGCCCTCATCACGTAATCACATAATCACATTATCACGTTATTATGGGGTTTGGGTTTCAACATATGAATTTTGGGAGGACACGAACATCCAGTCCTCTACACAACCCCATGTTGGTTTTTATGTTGCTTTACTTGTATTTTTCCTTTGCGATTAGAACATTCCTCATTTTACCTTCACAACAGAAAAGGGATAGTTTTACCTTCAATCATTCTAACGTGTAATTTCATCTGCTTATTGGACATCACTAATCCAATCCATGTCTTCACTAACTCATTTAAGAAGGGAATCCTTCTAATTTTCCTTGCCAGCATGCTTGTCTAATCTGCTTTAAAATAAAAATGTGTTCAATAATCTTTGATGGATAGCTTGCTTGAAGTTAAACTATCCCTGGTTGTTTTAGACATATTTACCACAGGGTTCTTTCTTGTTGCTCGCCTTGGAAATCTAAATTCAGGGAATCCACTTCCATCAACTCTGTTATCCGTTCTATGGCTCAAATCTCAGTTCTTGCAATCTGACTCCATTTTACTTCAAATGGGAATCCAGGCGATAAATTATGTGCCCAGTTTTCTCAAATAAGCTACAAAGCTGACAGCAAATTTTTTGCATTTATAGAACACGTTGTCTTTATAATTTCCAAAACATATCCCACAAATCCTATTAGACCTTTTTGTTACTATTGCTCTCTGCGCGCGGGACTTCCTTCCTGGTCAGATTTGTCATGGCAATGTTGAGACATAACCATGCTGCCACTGCGGCTAATGCCACATCATTTAAGCTGCCCTGGAAAGTTGGATGTTACTTCTAACTGACTGCATCGCTTTTCAATGCCACTAGATTAATTTCTGCATTCCACTTCTGAGTCATTCAAGCATCTTTCAGCGTTTCTCGGGGGGCATCCTACCAGCCTTGAATGAGAAGGAAAGCATCGGTATGTATTGATAGCCGATCTTAGTATGAGGCATGTGAATTTTATGAACTAGCTTATTAGCAAAAAGATTAGTGAATGGAAGCATTAACGGGCATTTTGAATGTCACAGACATTTCCAATGGTGATGGGCAGAACTGACGGACGTTTATGCGGCATGAAACTCTGATGCCAAATCTCCCTTTTTATATGATAAGCAAACATTTGTCAAACATTTCAGTTTACAAGCTCTCTATTCATGTTATTTCCTTGGTTGCCGCAATAAAATGCTGAAGTAGAGAGCTGGCGGGAGGTTGGAGAGAGGACACTCACACGGAGTTGGGAAGAGCCATACCGGGCGCCCAGCTTAAGCGACAAGGACTTCCAGTGTGCCCCGCCCTCCCTCCTCCCGAGTCGCTCACCGGGGTCGGGGTAGCCCACTCCAGCCTGGTGCCTGCAGATAGAACTTCCCTTGACACCGCTATTTGGTAGCATTCTAGTCCATTTGCATATTTTACAAACTCTTGGGTTGCGCTCATCATCAATCTTTCGGGGGTCAAGGACCCATTTGAGGAATTGATGTAAGCTATTGATCCACTCCTGGGAGGAGTCCTTACATGTCCTGCATTTTATATATGATTTCAGAAAACTGGTCACTGGAAAACAGACTTCGGCCATTTCATTTCAATTCACTTTTTTTTGAGGCCATTCTTCCCTGTTGCAGCTTCTCGCCACGTCCACGCCAGGCTAGAACACAGGAAAGGAATTTAAGTCAAGAGTTAATTATACTCAGTCCTCCGTGAAACTTTAATTCTAATATGCTGAACACCTACATGTAGGACTTGTTTAAACACACATGGAAAGCCTATAAAGAGAAATAATAATAGCCCCAAAACCTATCGAAGAAATGCAAAACCTGGTTTATTGCTGTGTGTTGTCCAAACAGGCCGGATTGACATGTCTATTTACCACATAACAATCTTTCCCACTCCTCTGCCTGTAGAGATGCACCCGGTGGATAAAACGCAGTCCCAGGAGCATTTCAGGCTAAAGAGAGACCTGTGGCCGTCACACGTATGGGTAACGATGCTGTGCATTACAGGCTCGTGCAGAACCAGCTTCCGTGACATTTTCACCTTCTAGGAGATCAGCTTCAACAGCCTTCTATATCTGTGCGAGGACAAGAAATACGATAGTTTTCCGGAGTCAATCAGTGGAGTCTACCAGAGTGAAAAGATCTTACCTCTCCCTCAGGTAAATCTCGTTTCTTTTTCTAAAGGCTGGAAGTTCTGTTTGTCTTTCCCCAGGGTGAGAGCCCGAGGAAAGTTACCTGATCACGTCACCCTCAGTGCAGATCTGGTCCATTTACCAGGAATCGGGGCTCACCCGAGAAAGAAAAGAATGTGCATATCACCTCATTCCACAGCCCAATTCACTGAATTCCCATTCACTCTCAGACTGGCCACCAGGCTTTGGATCAGCTGTTCATATCAAGTCAGATGTAAAGACAGTCTGTTAACTAAGACAGTGGATTAGTAGATTGGGGGTTTTGCCCTGACTCCTTCGATCCTGAGTCACCACAGCTTTTATCAAATTAACATGTTAGTGTTGATTTGGAGTTTGTTGACAAGCGAGAATGTGGGAAAAGAATTATAGCAGGAAAAAAAAAAAGGAGAAGTTATAATATCACTTAACCATCTGAAATTAGCATGCAAATTCTGATTTTATAATCTCACCTGCTGGGAGTAATTTAAAATTCTTAATGCCGATCAACAGGGATTTAATTTAAAGTCTTCCTCCCCCCAAAAATCTAAATACGGGTGGGGTACCTCCTACCTTCTTTTGAATACATTTGGAAGGAAAAAGTATGATGTGACTCAAATAAATATAAGTTTGGAAGCTCCTACACACACACACACACACACACACACACGTGTGCACGCGCACACACGTGCACACACGCACACAGACACGCACGCACGCACAGAGCTGTTCCGTTCGGGTTATGCAGAATGACAAAAATAAGCAATCGATCCTTTAGGCACACTTAATTTAGGTCCCTGTGCTTCGAAAACTGCCTTAATTTTTCACGTCACATTTAGCAGGCAATCATCTATCACCCAGTCTAATAACGTTGGGTACATTTTATAATTAGCCACAAAAGAGATCTTTTTGCCAAGCTTGAAAATTAAGTTTGCACTTCAATATCGTACAGACTGTAAGCAGCCAGAAAGGGCCTTTCTTTGGTAGTTCACAGTGTGCATTTTCTGTTGCCTTGACAACTGTCTGGCTGGGGCTCCTGTGCTTGGAGAATGAGCCTGATCCCACCCTTCAGAAATGATCCTGAGCACTTAGCAGACTGATACCGACAATGGCAAGATTGGAGACATGAATATCGGAATTCTGCCTACATTACGTCTACTGAAATTGCAAGGATGGAAGGAAGGGATGGGGAAAAGGTTGCAATTTTGATCACTTCTAATTAAAAAAAAAAAAAAAAAGTACAGGGTAAGACCAGCACCCAGCCCTGCTATGAAGCGAGGGCTGACTGTGCGGTGAGAGAGCTATGCACAGTGTGTGAGACTGATTAAGGCCTCTGACAGTTTTGGCAAAATATAACCAGTATGCACAACCCTGCCATTTCACTACGCAAAGACTAGAGAAAGCCTGGGGAAAATGAAAGTCTCTTGTTCTTTTGGTCACAAACATCCCGGGCTCAGCCTGTCACTCTCGTTGAAGTTTGTTCCCCCTTTTGTCCTTCAGGGCAGTGAGCCTTTGTCACCTTGGGCTGGGACACCCTGACCCCACACACAGTTCAGCAACCCATGCCTCCTCCTATTAAGGAGGGTTAACAAAGATTTCATTTCTCAATTTGAAAGGTACACGCCGTAATGTTGCTTTGAGGAGTTCCTGGAAGCATTTGAAATCATCAGGAGGCTCAGGGGTTTCTTGAAATCTCACTTAGAAATTACTCATCTTAAGTAGTAAGCATAAAATCTAGCTTACCAACTTTCCTTGAGTTTTAATTCAAAATGCATGATGGCAACCTCCCAGAGGCATAGAACTTAACAGTTAAGACTGTGACTTTACCCTCATAACCCTTTGCTAACAGGACAAAGCCCAGTGAATATTGCATCTTCATTTTAGGGGTAAGGAAAGTGAGGCTGATGGCTAGTCAGAGCCTTGGAGGAACCTGTCGGGCTAGCTTTGGGGCTCATGACATGGTTTTTCTGGAGATGAGACCCTTACTCACAGAGGTAGACCCCCAGGGGCCATGTGTGCCATAGGATGTGATGGCTAATTTTATGGATCTAGGCCAGGGTGCCCAGATACTTGGTCAAACATCACCAAGTCTAAATGTCACTGTGAAGGTATTTTTTAGATGAGATTAACATTTAAACCAGCGCACACTGAGTAAAGCAGATTATCCTCCGTGGTGCAGGTGAGTCTCATCTAATCAGTTGAAGGCCCTAAGGAAAAAAGTCAGAGGTTCTCCAAGGAAAAGGGAATTCTGCCTCCAAATTGCTTTTACACTTGAACTTCAGCCTCCACTCTTCCCTGGGTCTCCAGCCTGCCAGCCTATAGTGCAGATTTTGGACGTGCCAGCCTCCAAAATCACATGAGACAATTCCTCAATGTAAATTTCTCTTTCTCCCTCTCTTTCTCTATTGATAGATGACAGATAGATAGATAGATGGATGGATAGATAGATGATCGATAGATAGATAGATAGATAGATAGATAGATAGATAGATAGATAGATAGATGATAGATAGATAGAGATAGACGCACGTACACAGGGCTTGTCTCCTGGCCATAGCCATTTGATCCAAAGGGAGATACTTAACTCCAGCTAGGCCATATTCATTTCCCCTTATAATTTAGAACTTGGGGGAAAGAGAAATGAAGACCAAGACGTGTGGGGGCTGAGCCATAGCAACAGAAGAAAGTCTACAAACTTCTATTATTAAGGGTCCTAGAACTATGTTGGTCTTTCTCCCAAATCTGGCATCTTTAAAGTTTCCTTAATTGACTAGAATCTTCCAGTATCTTCCTTCTTAAAATTAAAAACATGCTTACTTCCTCTCTCTTTCTTTCTCCTCCCTTCCCCCCTCTTTTTTTTTTTTTTTTTTTGGTTGTTTCAAGTTAGCCAGAATTCTTTGCCATTCTTTGCAATCAAGAGAAACTTTCCCTTGTAGCATATTTTCAGAATACATCAATGTGTTGTTTGCTGTCAAAGTCTGCCTCTAGTCTGTGAGCTCCCTGGAGAAAGAAATTATCTTTCTCATCTCTGTGACTTTAGCACCTAGAAGCCCCAGACACATAGAAGGTCCTCAAAAATGAAGGCATTGCTTTCCTATCGTTGCCGTAACAAAGTGCCACAAATTTAGTGGCTTCAAACAACACCCATTTGTTATGTCACGGTTCTAGAAATCAGAAATCCAGGCACAGTGTGGCTTGGCTGCTTCTCTGCGCTGAGTCTCCAAAACCCGTATCAACAAGGCTGTGTTCTTTTCTGGAAGTTTAGGGCATGAGTCTGCTTCCAAACCCATTCGGGCAGTTGGCAGAATTGCAGTCCATGGATTGTAGGGTTGAATCCCTGTTTTTTTGCTGGCTGTTTGCCAGGTGCCATTCCCCATTCCTAAAGACCATTCATGTTCCTTGTCTTGTGGCTCCCCTCCCCACCTTCAAACCAGCAATGACAGATCAAACCCTTCGCATGCTTTGAATCCCCCCAACTCTTCTGCTGCATGTCTCTGACTTCCTTTCCTGCACTTAAAGGCTCATGCAATTACATTCAGCCCACTGGATAATCCATTAAATAATCACCATATTTTAAAGTCAGCCGATTAGCCCCCTAAAATCCATCTGCAAAGACCCTTCATAGCACTACCAAGATTGGTGTTTAATTAAATAACCAGGGGACGGCATCTTCAGGACACAGCATTAGAAATCTGCCTTGTGCAGGAGATGAATGAGGTCAGGGAAGGCTGGCACTGTTTCAGCTACTTCCAGGCCAGGCAGGAAAGGGGTGCAGCACCTTGCCTTCTTGTCTTTGAGAGCCCTGTTTGCAGTTACCTTGCTCTGTGCGACTCCTAAGGAGGGGAAGGTTGATTCCCAGCAGTACCATGGCCTCTATCTTTGGTTTACACCAGAACATAAAGAATTTAACAGTGAATCTAGTCTACCAATACTTCTTTTTCTCTAAACTTACATTAAAAAACACCATGACAAAGTGGGGTTTATTCCAAGGATTCTATGGCTGGTTTAATACTCAAAAATCGGTCCATATAATTTACACATTAACAGACTAAAAAGGGAAAAAAAATATGATCACATCAATATATGCAGAAAAAGCATTTAACAAAAGTCAAGATCTATTTATGATAAAAACGTTTAGCAACCTAAGAACCGATCCTTAACCTGGATGGATATGTAAAGGGTAAGTATCTTTGTACTTGCTGGTGAAGCCTGAATGCTTTTGCCCTCCAACCATCAATGGGCAAGGATGTCTTCTGTCACCACTTCCATCCGATACTATATTATATTCCTAGCCTATGCAATAAGAAGCACACAGGTTGGAAAGACCTAGTAAGTGAGTTCATCCAGGTCACAGCATACAAAACCAACATACAAGGGTCAACTTATATACACTAAAAATGAAATGTTGGAATTAAAAAAACTTTTTAATATTAGAAATCAAAATACAGATGTACAGAATCTGTATACTAAAAACTACAAAATTCTGATAAAAAAAATCAATCTAAATAAATGGGGACATATAGTGTGATTAAGAATTAGAGGACAAGGGCACCTGGGTGGCTCAGTTGGTTAAGTGTCTGCATTCAGCCCAGGTCACGATCCCAGGGTCCTGGGTTCGAGCCCCGCATCGGGCTCCCTGCTCAGGGGGAAGCCTGCTTCTCCCTCTCCCACTCCCCCTGTTTGTGTTCCCTCTCTCGCTGTCTCTCTCTCTGTGTCAAATAAATAAATAAAATCTTAAAAAAAAAAAAAGAATTAGAAAACAATATTCTTACAATGTCAAGTCTCCTTAATTTGCTCTACAGATTCAGAGCATCTCCAATCAAAATCCAAGGAGTCTTTATTTGTAACCATTGAAAAGTTAA
Source organism: Ursus arctos (assembly GCF_023065955.2). Lineage (NCBI taxonomy): Eukaryota > Metazoa > Chordata > Mammalia > Carnivora > Ursidae > Ursus > Ursus arctos. The sequence continues at coordinate 87,840,866 of NW_026623056.1, read as the reverse complement.
TTGTAAAATATACATGGAAAAACGGAACTAGAATGATTAAAACCATGTTGCGAAAGAAAAACAAAGTTGGAGGACTCATACCACCTGGTTTCAAGATTTAGTATAAATCGGAATAACTAAGACAGTGTAATCAGCAAAAGGCAAGACATAGAGATCAACGGAACAGAACTGAGAATAGAAATAGACCCACCAAAAAAAACCAGTCAATTGATTTTGAACAAAGTTGCAAATGTAGAAATGTAGAAAGACTCCTTTTCTCAACAAATGGGCGTTTGGGACATCCATATGAAAAAAAAGAAAAGCATTCAACTAATACCTCATACTTTATAGAAAATAAATTATAACTCAAAGTGGATGACAGACTTATTTAAATTATAAAACAATAAAATTTCCATAAGAAAATGTAGGGGCAAGCTTTCGTGACCTTTGGTTAGATAGTTTTTAATTATAATAATGAACCAGAATCCATAAAAGAAAAAAATCATAAATTAGACTTTGTCAAAATTTAAAACTTTTGCATTGAAAAAGACACACTTAAGAGATTGAAAGGACAAGCAGCAAACTGGGGGAGGGGGTTGGGGAGTATTTGCAGATCACATTTCTGACAAAGGACTTGTATCCCGAATACATAAAGAAGGCTCACAACTCAAAAATAAGAAACTAAGCCAACCCCATTTTTTTAATGGGCAAATGACCTAACGGGCATTTAGGCGCCTGAAAAATGATTAATATCATTGGTCACTAGGGAAATGTAAATAACGCCACAAAGTGATACCACGACTAGCCTATTAGAATGGCTAAAACCAAAAAACTTGACAAGACCATATGCCAGCAAGAATGCAGAGCAGCTCAAACTTTCATACATTGCTAGTTTGCCGATGAGAGAGGAAAATGTCAAACATTTTTGCTAAACAGGTGAACGTTTTCTTAGTGGTAAATATACACCTACTATGTGACTTAGCATTTCCTCTCCTAGTTATTTACTCAACAAAAGGAAAACTTACGTTCACATAAAGACCTACAGTGAATTTTTATAAAAGCTTTATTCACCATTTCCAAAAGCTAGAAATAACCCATATGACCTACAAAAGAAAACGGACAAACTATGGTAACACCCATACAATGAAATACTGCCCTGGAATAAATAGAGACAAACTGTTGATTGACACAGCAACATGGATGGATCTTAAACCCATTTGCTGTGAGAAAGAAGTCCAGCCCCCAAAGCTACATATTAAATGATTCTATTTACACAATGTCCTGGAAAAGACCGAGCTCTGAAGATAGAAAGCAGGTCAGTGGTCGCCAGGAGTTGGGTGATAGTGGGGAAATGTAATTGTTCTCTAAGGATCTGTGCCAGTCAACACACGACTATTCGTTTGTCAAAAATCCATAAAACGGCACATCACAAAGAGCAAAGTTGCTGTGTGTAACTTACACTTTAAAAAATCAACAAGCGTGTTGGGAGGATGGGGCACTCAGGAGGGAATTCGGACTATGCGAAATGACTCTGTCGCAAGTAAATCATGGAAGCTCACTGATCAGACTGGGGAAGAGCTGATCTGTGTATCTTTGGGAAATCCATGTTGACTGGATACTGAAAGGCAGAAAGAACTGTACACGACACAGTACCTTACTTGGTAGATTTGTTTTCCTCTGGAGTATAGGTTAAAAATTTGAAACTACTTTATGTGTGTACTAGGACTGAACAAGCAAGAAATGTACTGTATACATGAGAGTCGGGTTTCTTGGTGGGAGAAAGAAGTTACAAATAAGGAGGAGGGTGGCTAGACTGCACCATGTGATTGCCGGACTGGACTCAGAAGTATCGACACACACTCATGTTTTTATAAAATATACGAACATGCAGATATATGCAGAAATAAATATGGGTATGTGTGCATGTACAGGTTAATATAATACATGTATTCCCTGGTTCAGTCTGCAGACCTAGAAGGAATGACAGTCCAGTAACAATGAGCACATCCAGTCCCCAGATTTGGGTTCCTAAATCTATTTTGCAATATAAGAAACCAGGGCTTATGGAGAAGTGATTGATTCCCCCGCTGCCCCAAAGAATATGCAAGATGACTATGAAGGCTTTTAATGCCAGAAAACGAGAATTTGCTCGGAGGTTGAAAGTGTGTAACAATACAGGAGTCAAACTGAAAGAGCTCCCAGTAGCCAAATCTGAAACAATTGAGCAACAAAATAATTATAGTATTGGAATTTAACCCAAAGAATAAAATAAATAACTGAGTTCACACTGTTGCAAAAAATACCTGAATAAATAAATAAATGAGAGAGAAGGGAGAATTCTTAGTCCTAGGGAAATTTCAACTGGTAAAAGTAGAAAGAACGAGGAAAATAGAAAATCACCACTAGAACCCCACAATAAAGATCCACCAATAGAGGCCAGAATTAGCAAAATTTTACAAGGAAGTAGGTTATTTTCATAGTCTCAAAGAATCTGCCTCAGACTAAATATTTATTAATTCCTAAGGGAAAATAGTAAGTTCACTGTGGAGAACCCTTGCAGATACCACCCTGGCCTAGTGGTCAAGGTTACTTCACCAGCAATAAGACAGGTAGATATCATGCATGTTCCTTTCGATATGATGCACTAAGACCCCATCACCCCTGATATTCGTCCGCAAAATGCACAAGTTCAATCTCATCATGAGAAACCAAACGTAAGGGACATTTCACAAAATAACTGACCACTACTTTCAAAGTGTCAATTTTTTGAAAGACAAGGAAAGACAGGGAAATTGGTACAGACCAGAAGAGACCAAGCAGACATGACAAATAAATGCAAGATGACATTCTGGATTCGATCTCAAATAGAAAAGGGACATCAGTGGAAACACTGGTGAAATCTGAATAAAGTCTTCGGTTTCGTTGGCAGCGTGGTGCAAATGTTAATTTCTTCGTTGTGAGCATTGCGCTATGGCTTTGTTAGAGGTTAACATCAGCAGACACTGAACGGAGGGTATCTAAGAACTCTGTACTATTTTTGCCATTCTTCTGCATATCTAAGAGTATCTCAAAATTAAAAGTTTTAAAAAGGATATTGATTAATTTTCACTATAAATGTCTTAATTTTTCTACCGATCTCCTAGTGAGGTGCCTTCTCTTCCCAGAAGCCACATTGATTTTCTCCCGCTAGCCTACAGATACAGATTAACGCTATGGGTAGATATACCTGTCCCTCTTTGAGATTCTGTTATTCAATCAGCGCTCACGTAGTTCCCGTTCATCGCTGCATAAACAAACACTAAACACGCTGTCAGTTCCCTGGCTCCTATTTATCATCTTCATGTTTTGAACAACGGTTCACCATCGATCCAATCGATGGTATTATGTCTCCTGAATTCGGACCAATTATTCAGGAGTCATTCTCTTAAAATGGGAAGGGGTGAGTGAAGGAGGTTCAAAACCTAATTTCAGAGGGACCAACACAGAGCCCATTTGATTTCAGGATTGCTGAGTGTTACATGTTTATGACCTTGGCCCTGTCAAACACAGCCTCCTTCCCCAAGCAGGGTGCCCCCAGGAGTTGACATGAGCGTAGAGCTCAGGCAACTTAAGTTGAATCCTCAAGCTACGAGTAAAGGATGATAAAAGCCTCCAGTAGGAAAGGATTTGCTCTTCCTGGCACAGGGAAAGGAGGTGTCAGAAAGAAAAGGTTTGGTGGAGGGGCCAGCATTTGAGTTTGGTTGTGACACACGAATACAGTTTCTATAAAGGTACAGGAGGGAAGAGCATTCCAGGAAGAGGGAAAACAGAGGTCACATAACACTGGTAGATTTGACATTGGTTGCACACAGGTGAGGAAGAGTGAGAAATGCAGCTCATCGGATGTTTGGGGTTCTCATGAAGACAGCTATTTCCCCTCTCCAAAGGCATGGCCCTGATCATTTCATACTCAATATGCTGCCAGGAGTCTCAGATTTTTGCAAAACTCTATTGTTTTGTTAATAATAACGATGGTCCAGCAAAGCTCTGGGTCCTGTGCTGCAGGTTGGACCCTGCCTTAGTGACTGCAGCTCAGCCTGGACTGGGGCTGCTGGGGAGAGAAATACGTAAGTCAGCCACTGTCACCCATCGCGTCTGAAACAATGAGAAATAGTCCTGAGCACAGGAACACTTTCCTCCAACTGTCAGAATTAAATGTTCTCAGGGTGATTCCATTTAAATTCAATGCAAATCTTTTGTGTCTAAAGATATTAAGTAAGAAACAGCAGTCCCTGGCTTAAGTGTCCTGCTGTTATCATCCTCATAGTCTTGATAGATAAGAGGTAAATGCCTCTGGGTTCTGAATAAATGTGGGGAGCTCACAGGTGTTGCTTTATCAGCATTTGGCTGGCTGACTTGGTTTAAAGTCAGCTAAAATAATAACACATTCAGATGACGTGATAGTCCTTAAAATGGCATTACTATATTGAAGACAGAAACCAGGCTGTGCTTCCATGCGGTGGGATGGGAGGAAGAGGTTTGGAATGTAATGCTTGGGTAGCCAACAACCCGAAATTTCTTAGGAACAGGAATGAGAAAGTCCATACACGATGTGGAGTTATTTCCATTTTTGAGATAAGAAAAGGCAATAGTCCTGAGTGCACGTATCTATTTTTATCTGTTTTTTCCACTAAAGTTAGGGTTCTCTTACAAGGGTGAGTGAGTCATACACACTCAGGATTGGTCAACACTGAATTCCTGGGAATATTTTCTGTAAGAATGGAGGTACTATGGTCTTGGCACTGAATTCCCAAGGACTTCTGACTTGCTATTTTCCCCCTGGTTCTGCAGTGGGGGCCCAGACCCTTCCTTTTCCTTCCTGTTTTATTTCCTGTGACTGTGTCTTGATGATTGTTTTAGTTTCCTGTTCTCAATTTGGTTTCGTCCTCACCACGCTGAGATAAATACATATCATGGAAATTGACACATTTGTGAATTTGTAAAAGGAATACATGTCGTAGAAACTAGCATGTTTAATTTAATGTCTTTTTAAAAATGGGCCATGAGAGAATCATGGAGCGCTCATCTGAAAACATAGTAGAGTTGGAATATTGGGTCTGAAAAACAGAAAATTTTGGAAATAGTAGAGACCAAAATCCTGTGGATTTTGTATTTCACTATGGAGTACGGATGGATAATGTCCTTGGGAAACGTGTCACAGGCATTATTCATCCAGCTCTTCTTCCCAGGTAAAAGGAACTTAGAAGTCATTTTAATCAAATGCCCACATTTTGCAGAGACCAAAAGGAAAAGCCAAAGAAGTTAAATGTTTTCCCCTATGTCCTGACATCTGTTAACATCTCAGCCTCAGGCTTTAGGGGATCTGGTCCAAAGTTCTTTTATAGCCAGTTCCCAAGTCAAAACATAAAATGTGAAAAACAAATGTTTGATTTAGCGAAGTGGTGGCTTTTCTAGGAAGAAGTTATGACGACTGAGTGATATTTATCATAAAATGGGCCCGAGATACCTCTTTCTCATTGAAGCATAGTAATAATGGTAATAAAGTTGGCTGAGCTCTCCTGCGAGAACACGACCATCTTTTTCTAAATGGTGTATGGAGTGTACCGCACATCGCTTGTTTTCTACTCTCACGAGTTTTCATTTTATTTTTACTTTTCTCTTTCAAAAACTCAAAGCCACTTTCTTTTTCATCCCCTATCTTAGAACCAACAAAAGTCTGGATAGCACTAAGCCATCCAGGATAAAGAAGAAAAATGTACAAGGAAATTTCGGTTGTCACCACAAATAGATAACTGGACATGCAGCTACAAATCTATGGTTAGGGAAGGGGCGGCACGAGGAAGTTGTTTTGAAATGATGGAACGGTTCTGTGTCACGATTTTGATTGTGGTTACATGACTCCATGCATTTGTCAAATTTCATGAAACTGTCCAGTTAAGAGTAGATTTTATTGCATATAAATTAGATAGATAGATAGATGATAGATAGATAGATAGATAGATAGATAGATAGATAGATAGATAGATGATAGATAGATAGATCCCATGATGACATATGGTCAACTGGAGTTACTTTTTAAATGTTAAATGTTAAATCTCTTAGACTTCTGCCTCTCATGTGAATGTTGTTTGTGGGAACATTTTTGAATCCAGCATGGACCTTCTCTTGAACTTGGTCACCATTCCTCCAAGGTGCCCTATATTTTTCCTATATCTACATTCTGACTCATGCTTTTCTCCCTTCCCCTGTCACCTTCACCACATTATGGCAGGTACCCCTGATCCTACTCCCCACTCTCCAATCCATCGCAATTTCTCTAAACTAGGATTCTCAACCTCTCCGTGAAGTTCCCCCAGGCCCCTGTCTGTGGTCCACAAATTTCTTGGTCTTCCAGACTCACAGAATTTTCTATCCTTATATTTTTGTTTATTGGTGCACCTGTGCTGCCTTGTGACATTTTTCAATCATTATTTACTATATTCTCACCATCTCACTCTTTGTGAATTCATCTTCACTTCCCAATTAAGTAAACTATAACCCCCCTAGGGATGGATTCAGTGTTGGGCATATTGTACTTGGGAATGGAGAACCAAAATGCCTAATTAATTTGAAGGCTTGGAGTTGGACATGCCTGGATTCGAACAATCATGAGTAGGTGATCATCTTCATCTGTCAGGTGAAGATAATAATGGTGTAGGATTGTCATGATGTTAAATGTGGTAACTTATATAAAATATCAACAGAGCAAAAGCACACAGCAAGTAATAAGTTCTCGGCTATTATTTGTTCAACAAAGAATAACTGAGTAATTGCTGGGCATTTGGGACATGGCAAACCACCAACGCAGATATAATCCCTGATTTTGTGAAGTCTATCTTCTGGAGGGGAAGAAGCTCGAAAGTGACTTCTATTGTACTTTATTGTAGGAACAAGGTATCCTCAAGTCTTCTGTTATTATCCAAATATATGACACTCATCTCACATACTTGGGACATCCAGAGCTCTCCCAAATATTCCTGAGGATCCGTTGGGTGTCAGTCTCTGTTCCCATTGATTCCTGGCCTCAGCTGTGTCCCAGGCCAGAACACAGTCTCTTCTCCTTCTTCTTCTCACTCTTACTAAGTATTGGAGGAAGAGAGAGCTGGACTAAAACAATGTATATAACAAAGCCAATTTGAAACTAAATGGCCGATATGGCAAATTAAAGATGGCCACATAGTGTTTGACCTGTTTCCCCTAGAGAGGTAGCATCTCGTGCCTTCCTTTGAATCTGGGTGGGACTGCGCTGACTTTGGCCAATACAATATGGTGGATATGGTGCTGCACCGGATCCCCACCCAAAGCCAGCAGCTCCCACTTCCTGCCTGTTGGAACTCTTGCTCTTGGAGCCTCACATGCTCTGCAAGACAACCCATTGACCTGTAGGCGAGACCATGTGGAGAGGCCAAAAAACCTACAAGAGGAAGAGAATCATAAGAGAGATGAGGGGCTGACCAGAGCCCAGCCTTCCATCAGCACAGCCTAGCTACCAGCTGAATCCCACCAGGGGCCCCAGTCAGTGCCTCATGGAGTGGAAGGATCTGCCTTCCACCAGACCTGCCCATTGGGACTATAATAAAATGGTTAATATTTTAATTTATCAGCTTTGGGTGCTTTGTTACCTAACGTTACATAATCGGAACAGCTGGTAGCATTGACACTCACTTCTTGTGGGCTGTCCTCACCTCTCAGTCTAGACCTAGCCCTAGTTTCCTTCCTCCCTGAGCCCCCTAACTCCTTGGCCTAACATGTAAAAGCCAAAAGTTGAATCTCTTTCAACTACTCCTGTTTCAGTCTGGTTTGATACCAGGTGCCCATCAACATGAATACAAAGCTCCTTTGGGGTATCCCCTGAATCAATCTTGGCAACCTTGCACCCACAATTCTTTTTTTTTTTTTAAAGATTTTATTTATTTGACAGAGAGAGAGACAGCCAGCGAGAGAGGGAACACAAGCAGGGGGAGTGGGAGAGGGAGAAGCAGGCTCCCAGTGGAGCGGGGAGCCCAATGCGGGGCTCGATCCCAGGACCCTGGGATCACACCCTGAGCCGAAGGCAGACGCTTAACGACTGAGCCACCCAGGTGCCCCTGCGCCCACAATTCTGAAAGGATTGAAAAGATAGCTTTTCTTTAACTGTCCTGCATCCAATTCTCTAGGGGGGACCCTCTCACCTCTAAGACATAACCCAAGGGGTGGCTCACGTGGGTATTTCTCCAAGCTCTCCAAATAAACACACAATCTAAGTAAAACCGATGTGCTTGCTCTATAAACATGGCTTCAAGACAACTCCCCGAGTACCGCCATCCACACAACCATAAGCCCCTTTCAGAGAGTAATTTGGGATTGGCAATTCTCTCCCACTAAGTACAAGCTGAGGAGGGCAATAAGGTATTTATATGCATCCTGCATGGAATAAACGCCAGGAGCCTTGTTTACGATTCTCCAGGTTACAATATTGTAGCTATTATGCTTTGACTGATTAGGTAGTCCCGAAGAACTAGGACCACACGCTGATCACCGGCCTGAGATGTGCACACAAGTGTGTAAGTGGGAGAAGCCACGGCAGGGGAAGGGAGGATGCCTTGACCCCTTCCTTCTGGTCCTGGTGGGCAGGTTCTTGGCTGCCCCCTTCATCGATAAGCCAATATTCGGTCCTGCACAACCTAGAGACACAACCCACAGAGAAAGGCTGGAGCTGCCTCCTCGCAGAGCCTGCTGGGGGCTCCAAGCAGGGCCCTGCCTCAGTCAGTCTATTTCATAGAAGCTGAAGGACTACAGAAAAGGAGAAGACCACCTGTGAATGTGTGGCATGCTTTGAGAGTGACCACAGCTGGAGCAGGCCAGGTCAAGCAGGGGACCGAGAGGGCCATAGAAGTCTCTGGGCAAGACCCCGTCGACATGAGTCAGATGTGGCCTCGGGCCCAGGCCTGCCCTGTTGGCCATGCATAATCTGCTCTGTATGTCATCCCTGTCATGACAAAAGGACTTCTATTAACTCTTCGTCAGCTGCTTCAAAAGCTCTCGACCTCAAGCCGGCCCCCATCTAAGAGGTGCCTCCCAGGGGCCTATATAATCTGAAAACTGTGTGTCTTCATTCCCGCCCTAGTGCTGGCTCAGGACGTAGTACTGCGGTTCAGTGAAAAACAGGAAAAAAAACACATCAGGGCAGCTGACGCAGTCCGTTTAGTCAAATAAATGTACTTTATTTTCAGCTAACTCAATTAAAACAAGTAAGGGGTGAAACATCTATGTTACTTTAAAATTAAAAAAATTCAAAGGTCTTACTTGGCTTCGTATGGCTACTTGAAAATACTTCCCCCAAAAGCTCTCATAGTGCAGGTACGTGGGGCAAACACACTCTCCTGCTATCCGCCTTCCTTTGGTCATTAAAGCAAAAGCAGAGGTACAAGTGCTTCTGTTTATAACCTTTAAACATAGCACAGGGTATTTTAGCTTGTAGAAATTGCCTGAGAATACGTGCACACAGGCAAAATGAAATGAAAACTTGGGGCCACATTCTCGAAAAATCCAAGTGGGCAGAGTAGCTCTTCCCAGACATAAGCAGTTCCTTAAATTGTCAACGTCGAGTGTGGATGCCCTAACGTACAGGGCTTTGTAAATCCGGGGTCACTGTGTGCGCAGCTGTGAGGTGCCTAGCCTGGGTGAGGCGTTAAAACACAGCGCTCTGGAGACAGTCTAGACGAAACCGAATCCCGAGGCCACCATTTACCAGCTGCAAACCATAAGCGCCTGGGCCTCTGTTCCTTTAGCTTTCAAATTAGTTCAGAAAGAGAAAGGATTGATCTGAGCATTAATGCCGAATAGTGCCTGGTGCGGAGTGAACACACAAGGCTATTAGCTATTACCATTAAGAAGTCTTTGGGTGCAGTCCGTTGGGTTCAGATGGGTGAGATAGTGATAACCTCATTTCCCAAGTGTCCTCACTGAGCACCAGAGAGCATGGAGCCCTGGAAATAGGCACACAGCCATGCTCCCCAGCCCCTGGCCTCTGGGCACCTGTTGCCTCTGTGGGCCAATCAGGACAGTCGGGTGCCTTGCAGGTGTATATACATAGCATTATATATGCTAATTAATAGATGTATTAATAATGCAGGGCCATCATTTTAACTCAAAGCTATGCAGAGATGCAAACATGCTTCCTTTTCTGCAATGGTTTCAGTCGTCCTGATGAGCTGGGGAGAGTTATGAGGGGACAAGATTCAAACTTGCCAAGCAAGCGTCCGTGTTTTCTGTTTTAAATCAGTGAGTTAGCTTCCGCTCCTTGAGGTAAGGACTGCGTTTTTCAGACTGGCACCTGCTTTAGGGGAGGCTGGTCTGATCCAGGGCTGGGGATGGAGCGCAGAAGGTCCACTGGGACCTGCGCTGGGACTGACTGGCAAGGCTGGCGGTCCTTACCGTTTGTGCTGTGCCACTTCTGACTCTTTGCGGCCTCATTATCTGGTCCCCAGCCTTCTGATCTCACCTCCTGTCTGAATCAGGGCACCAGGAGCAGAGCTGCAGTTCCCCGTACGGCCACCAGACTTCCAAATGCTGAGCAACGACATCCCTGGGGGGCCATCCAAATGTCCTCCCGGCTCTCTCCCTCCATCAGTCAGTCCTTATCAGACTTCAGCCTGGAAGGGCAGGGTCCTCTCTCTACATGTCCGTCATCCGTCCCACCGTCTTCTAGGAGGAGAATGGGGGTGTCTCTTCTCCTTCTCTGGCAGGGTTTCCCCCAATCCTTTCCTCCTTCCCCCAGGGCCAGCCCCTTAGGGTAGCCTCCATTCTCTGGGGAAGGTCCTCTCTGATCCAAATCCATCAAGCAAGGCTGTTGGAAGGGAACCATCAAGAAGGAGAACAAAGATGAAAATTCACTGCTTTGTATCCCATAGCCACCATGCCCAAGGATGTGTGTGTGTGTGTGTGTGTGTGTATGTGTGTGTGTAGAGTTGTTAAATAGTTGCCTTTCCACTTAAAATTAGCCATCACTTCTGAATACAAAGAAAAAGGAAAAAGAAAAAGGAAAAAAAAACCTGTAATCATGTGTGGTGACAGGTGTTGACTGGACTTAGTGTTATCATCTTGCAATCTATACAGATATCAAATCATTATGTGGTACACCGAAAACTAATATAATGTTATATGCCTATTATACCTCAATGCAAAGGGAGAAAGAAAGAAAGAAGACGGGAGGGAGGGAGGGAGGGAGGGAGGAAGGAAGGAAGGAAGGAAGGAAGGAAGGAAGGAAGGAAGGGAGAGAGAGAGGAAGACAGTCAAGTGAAAAGTTAGGGAAGGTGCTCTCCATCGTGTGGGGCTGAGAAGCCACCAGGTAAAGGCACAGGTACGGGTCTCTGTAGAAGAGAGTTAGAAGCAAAGCTGAGAAGGAAGTAGAGGCAGGGATCCGGATCAGCAGAGAAGAGGAGCCTGCGGAAAATTCTAAGGGGAGTCATGGGCTGCAGGGAAGGCAGCCAGTCTGTGCTGAGAATGGAGATCGGTTGGGAGGGTGGGAAGACAGTGTGTGTCCGTGTATGTCTAGGCCAGGGGTTAGGGGGAGCAATGAGCAGTTGGGAATGAGAAATAGGGTGGTAATGTATGCTGGGGATACAGAGGTTGGGGGTTCACACGCTGTTGGCAGGGCTGGAGAGCCAGGCAGCAAAATTGAGATTCAGTGCCTGGGCCAGAATGGAGTCCGCACAGATGGAAGCCTGGGCAGGCGTGTAACAGGGTCCCCGGCTGAGGAAGGGTCTTCTCCATAAGGTTCCCCGGCAGTGCTCAGAGGAAATCTAGGGTTCTGTAGTTGGGTGACAGGACCCTCTACAGGGAGGGAGGCACAACTCTGAGCTCACAGTCCTCCCTGTCTCATTGTGGTGTGAAGATGTAAAATCGAGGCTCCGCATTATATCCTGCCTTGACATCTGGCTGAGCCAGGAGGGCCTTGAATAATCTAAGTCCCGGTTCCCCTCCCCACTCTGCTCTTGCACACAAGATCTCCTGGCCAAAGCACCCCCCTTATAAAGGGGACCAGGCCCGGATCTCTCTCATCCTGGAGCAGAGGGTTTCAGTTCCTGCCAGCCTGCAAAACCGTTCAACCAGCCAATCAGTCTGCCTTGGGAACCAGGGTTCTTGAAGAAGAAAGAAAAAGGACAGAAATATCTTAACCAGTAGGCTTAACTATTTCCCACAAACAACCTGGACCACTTTCCTTCTTGGGATAAAGGTTTCAAGCAGTCACTGCTGCGTGGAGTTTTATTTAGCCATAAATAGCACGCATATATCATATTAATAGTTTGTATATACTACAATCTACTAACATTTGAAGGGAATAAGATAAAAATTACTATCATATTACTATCACAAAAACTCTAATATTTCTTCCTCCCTGTGGACCCCTAAGACCAGGCAAGGTACTAATCATTCCAGAGAGTCCAGTTAGCCTGTCCCAGGCGGGACAAAGACCTCTAGAATCTGAGCCATCCCCTTTAAGGCTGTCATGTCATCTCAGGAATGATGGTCTCTAGTTTCCAGCTCATCGGGGAAGGCAAGTGATTTGATTCAGAGATCCCATTACCGCTCCTGGGATGACACCTCAGAGAGCCGGGTCCCTTGATACGGCCTCAGGATCAGCCTCTCAGACGCTTGGCCATAAAAACACTAGAAGAAACACAAGGCCCAGGGGAGCATGAGGCAAGTGTGGTGGTCACTCTGTCAGTAGAAATGTCCACGTCCTCTCCCAGTGGCGTCATTTTGCTCGGCATTCTAGACTTTCTCCTTACAGATGTCATAAACATACTTAGTACAATCATAAAAATGCCATTTGGATCACAGTGACACAGTGTCATCTCTCCTGCCTGCATCTAAGTGTTCTGATTATGACTCCCAAGCTGATGCAGAAAGGCCGGGGTGGGGAGGGAGGTGTGCTGCCAGGAATCTTTGCTCTACCTCTAATAGCCCCCAGAAATCGCTACTACGTGATGATCGCCCTCCCATCGACAAGGCTACAGGCACCCCCACCTCCACCCATCTTCTCTGCTTCCTTTCCTCTGCAGCCCATGAAGCCAGGAAATCCTCTGCTACCTGCTATTCCCTTCCCAAACCATCCATTCCTTGCTGATTCTCAATCTCTCTCTCCCACCCTACCAGATCATTCTTACCAGTATACAAACTGATTCATCACTAAAAGGCCCCTCTTGACCCCTCACCCACCCAGCTCAGGCTTCTCCTTTCTTTGCTCCTCTTTCTTGTGAAGCAAGCTATACTTATGACTTGCTGTCTGAACCTAGTCGCCTCGCTGCCCCTCCATCCTGGTCCTGTCCTCCATTCTCCCCATGATACTCATGTTGTCTTGCCAATGTCTGTGACCTGCCTCCCACTGTCAAGTTCAGTGTCACCTCTGTGTCATCCTCCCACCCGACCACTCATCTGTATTTGGGGTAGTTGACCACCTCCTCCTTCACAACACATCTGCCTTTCTTGAATTTCTGACAATGTGCCCCCCCCCCCCCGGCTTTCTCCCTACAGCTCTGGGGCTTCTTCTCTGTCAGCTTTGCTGTTTCCTGCTCCTTCTCTATGCGAGCTCTAAATGGTGTATTGTCTTGGAAATTGACTAGTCTTTCTTGCTTCTCCAGCTACACTCCCTTCTTAGGTCTGCTCAGTTAGTCCCATACCACCTGTGTTCTTTCTGGTCCAAAAGTTCATCCTTAACTCAGGCTTCTCCTCTGAACCCCAGATTTGCATTAACAATTTCCTTAAATATCTAGCAGGCATTTCAAACTTAATATGACCAAAACATCAGTCTGGTTTCTACCCTCCAGAGGCTACTTATCCCTGAGTTTCCTGTATATGACGTCATTGCCCAGTGGATGACCAAACTGGAAACCCAGGAATCCACCCTGTCCTCCCACCCTCTCTACCCAATCAACCACCAAGCCCCATGTGTTAGTTTCCCGCTGTAAGGATATGTCACAAACTTGTGGCTCAAACAGCACAAATTTATTATCTTACGGTTTTGTAGGCCCGAAGTCTGACACAAGTCTCCCTGGGCTAAAATGAAGAGGCTAGCAGGACCACGCTCCTTTCTGGAGCCTCGATGGGAGAGTCATCTCCTTGCTCAGTCAAGTTGTTGGCAGAACTGTCTTCCTGCAGTTGTGGGACCGAGAGCCCTTTCCTGGGTGGCTGCCGGCTGAGAGCCTTTCCCAGTTTATAGAGGCCGCTCACGTTCCTTCCTTCCTTCCTTCCACCTCCTTCTTACAGTCCCCTTCCCCCATCTCCAAAACCAGCAATGGTGGGTCAAGTCGCTCTCATGCTCCAAATCTCTTCTTCTTCTATTGTATCTCTCTGATTCTGCTGGGAAAGATACTCTGCTTTTTAAGAATCCATTAGTTTAAACCCACTTGGTAATCCAAGGTAGTCTCCCCGTCTTAATCACATCCACACAGTCTCCTTGACCATGTAGGGTCACATAGTCACAGGTGCTGGGGATTAGACACAAACATCTTCAGGGGTCATTATTCTGCTTACTTCCCGTCTGTTCTGTACCCAGTGCATATCTCCAATGGGCTCACACTTCTCTTTTCACCCCACCGCCCTTAATCATACCACCATCCTCTGTCATTGGGCTGACCCAATGGTCAACTCACTGTTCTTTCTGCTTCCACACTCACTCTTCCCCACAAAGAAGGCAAAATGGTAGACACATGATCTTCTCCTATCTCCAGCTTAACCCTTCCCTGGCTTCATTTTGTTACTGAGACTCAAATTCAAATACAAAAAAGGCCTTTGTGATCTTGTACCTGCCCCCCCTCTCTTCTGCTGGAGTCTTCTCTTCCAGCGGCCCTCGTGCATTACTCACTAGACTGTTGTCCTTCCCTTGGAAGATTCTTTACTTTTCTCCAGCTCTTTAAATGCATGGCTGGATCCAATCCTTAGGCAGCAGACCAAACGTTGTCTGCTCAGCTCCACCTTCCCTGGCCATCTTATTCAAATCAGACCTCTGGTCTCATCCATCCCAGTTATGCTGCTTATTTCCCACACAGTAATGATCACAGTTCGTCTTTATTTGACCTTTTTTATTTTTATTTGACTTGTTTATTGTCTCTCTCCCCAAGTTGAACAAAATGGAGGGCAACTGTTGTATCTGCAGTGACATCCAGTCTCTCCAGGGAGTGGCGAGGGGCCTCATACACAGCAGACATGTGATCATTACCTGTTGACTGACTGAATAAACCAATGAATTACGACCACTCCTGAAACCTGAGCGTAAGTCACAGCGGCAGGCTCAGTCAGAGAGGAAAATCGTGAGGAAGGTATTGATCCATGCCATCATTTCATTAGAGTAAACAGGGAAAAATAAGTCTGATAATGACCATGCATACCACCCAGATTCTGGAAAGCAGAAAACCAACAGAGAAAAAACATTGCTTCTGCCTAAAGAATTAAGAGCACCTGAATGTTTTGCTTCGAGGTAAGCATAGGGGAAGTAGAGAACAAATCATGGGAGTCTGAGCCAGCTCAACTCCTGAAGATCCATGACGACTATTATCGCAGTGATAGATGGGTCCGGCTCACCACGGGCCAGAAATAAATGGTTATTGCCGTGAGCGCTTGCTTGCCCATGCTTAGTATACAAGGGACGTGCTATGTGCGACGATGTGCAATCTTTTTTATTACTGACTTTTACAGTTTGTATTGCCCTTCTAGAGATAATTTGTTCATTGCTTCAGAACTGTTTTCCTCAAACAGTTAAGTTCTCTATTGCTTGGTTATTTGGCTTTGCATACCCACACACATCATTTCTGAGACAACTTGATGGCTGGGTCGCTTTTCATCTAAAATCTATTTCTGTGTTCTGTACTCCTACCCTGACAAACATTTCAAAAGGGACAGCTTGATCTCCTTGCTACACACCTAGAGCAGTGGCACTCCACTGGGGCAGTATTACCCCTAGGGGACATTTGGTATTGTCTGGAAAATCGTTGGTTGTCACCGTTTGCGGGGGGCGGGGGGGAGGGGGTGTGACTGGCATCTGTCAAAGACCAGGATGATGCTAGACCTGCTGCGATGCACAGGACATCCCTCCACAACAAACAGGTGTCCGGTCCAAAATGTCAGTGGTGCTGAGGTTGAGAAATCCTGTGCCAGAGAGGGAAAGGGCGCATCTCCAGCCTGTGCTCAGTCCTATCCTGGCAGCATCACAGGGAGTTGAGAGGGGGTAGGATGTACCACCCAAGCAAAGGTACATTTGGCCACTCAGAGATGGGACCCAGAGTTTTATTCCTCTTTAAACAACTGACCTAAACATTAGCATCCCCAGCCTAAACCACTCATAGTAGCTTATTCGTCTTTATTCCAAAGCAGCGCATAGCAGCAGCTGATATCCACGTGACCTTCTCTGTGGCATGTGGTGCCTCTGGAGGCACCTGAAGCCCCTCTTTCTTTTCTCTCAGGACACACATTCCCTGGGCATCCCCCTTCACTACTTCCTCCCTGTCTCCTTTGTGAGCTTCTGTCCTCCTGCCCTCCCACAAACAGTGGCATCTCTTCATTCCACATCTCTCCCCAGACAATCACGTTTACTGTCTATTTTTAACTCTACCTGTATGCTGGTGACCCCAGAAGTACATACCAGGGCCAGACCTCTGCTGGGCTCCTGACTTTACTGTCCATTTGCTTCCAGTTATTTATGAGAATGTCCCTCGAGCATCTCAAATTCAGTGCATCTAACATAGAGCTGCTATTCCGCTTCCCATCCACAGTCTTGGTTTTTCTCCTCTTCTTTAATGAAGACATCACTGTCTATCCAAGACCCAACTGTGGTGGTCGGTCTGTGTCTTCCCTTTCCCACACAACCATTTCCAAACCTCAGTTCAAATCAGGGGTTGAGTCAGGTCAATGTTTCTCCTTGATGCCTCTCCCATCCCTCTTCCCTCTTGTCCTCACTGACATTGCCTTTGCTCAAGATAGCTCCATTTTCCCAGCAGCCACTCGAGCCTTCTCCTAGTGGGTCTTAGGAATCCTGGTTTTTCCTTTTCTCATATGGGATCCTCTCACCCACCAAAGTGACTCTCCTAAAACAAAAATTTGATCATTTCAATCTACCACTTAAATATTTTAATGGCTCCTGTGTACTTGGCCTGCCAAGGACTGGCCCAACCTGCCTCCCCAGACTTGATTCTCTTTGCATCTCTCCCTACACCCAACATTTGAGTCCCTATGAGTTTCTTGCATGTATCAACTTGTCTTTCTTATTTCTCACCTCATATCCTTTCAAACCCCACACTGTGGTTTCTACCCAGAATTATTACAGAGAGAGAGAGAGAGAGAGAGACTAGCTCTAAGACCCTTCCTGAATACTTCCCCGTCTTCCTTCCACTTGCACAACTGAGCAGCCTCTCTTTGGGACTTCACTGCTCTGGTAGATAACTCTGTCTCAAAGTCTACGGTTTATTGCTCTTGTTTGTATATCTTGATGTGTTCTTTTAGACTATACCCTCTTTGATGGCAAAGAGCCACGTTGTGCACTGCATGCCTAGCAAACAGCCCAGTAGCAGGAACAGAGCTGGCACAATAATTCTTTGTTGAGTTAATTAATTGAATAAGCATCCACTTTGCTCCAAACACCTCTGCAATCCTTGGTGCAGGTAATCACTGGGACTGAAACATCAACCACTCTGGTATAAAATCCGGTTTGCCATAGTCTTTTTTTGTATCATGTGAAAGTTTAATGTTCACTAGGCTCGAGGAAATTAAGATATAAGTAATACATTAATAACCCTTCTCCATGGAAATAAAGGCTATGATATATATTTGTGTAAATCAGTTTTCACCTTAAATCACCTCCCTTTTTCCAATTACATAGTCTCAGTGGAAGTCGATACCATACATCTTTCAGAACATCCCAACCATAAAGTCACTTGCAGTTTCCTACTTACTTATGCAAATAATTATTAGTTCTATGATCTATAGCAAATCTAAAAGCATCCAATGCCTATTAATGCTAATCGATTCAAAACTTTACTTACATACTATTTCTCTATCTTACCGTCCCCGAGGCCCCTCTTCCCAAATGTAATGAGCAATTCAACACAGGGAAGGGTGACTGTGATAATTTATTCAAATATTCCTTTATGAATAAAATTTTAGTTAGTAATACCTTTGGGCTACTCCATCAAAATATAACCAATGACTCAAATATGTCAAAAGTTATCAAATCATCAACTTCATCTCAGAAACCTATTAACCAATGATAAGCATAAAAATATAACTATCATATATTAGAAAGGGGGAACTGATAAAGTATGTAGGCCTTAGCCATTACATGGCATAGCAGGTAGATGTATTAATTAAGATTCTTAGGTCATAAGCAACAGACCCTGACTCTGTCTAATGTAAACAAAAGTAGGGAAAGATTTACTGGCACAATATCAAGACCTCACAGTATCAGCGGGGGAGATTACAGACTTGCGCTAGGAAACAGGCAGTAGGATGGGCAGCTCTAAGAGACAAGAACGCAGGAATAGTAGGGATATACCACAATGGGAAGGACGTGGCCAGGGGGCCTACAACACAACTGAATGAACTCCAACTATTTTTATTTTCCACCCTCTGTTCAAGACTCACTTCCAGGGACAGCGTGTCCAAACAGCTCGGGTTGGATCATACCTGCCCTTTATGTAGACGCGAGCAGAGCACTGTATCATAGTCTGTCTCCGTGAGCTTGGGCCGCCATAACAGAACACCACAGACTGGTGGCTTAAACAACAGAACTGTATTTCCTCACAGCTCTGGAGCCTGGAAGTCTGAGCTCAGGATGCCAGCATGGTTGAGTTCTGGTGTGGAGCCTCTTCCTGGCTAGCAGACAATGGCCTCCTTGCAGTGTCCTCACATGGCAGGAAGAGAGAGGGCTCTCCCTCTCCGGTGTCTCTTGGTATAAGGACACTAATCCCATCATGAAGGCCCCACCCTCATGACCTCATTGAACCCTAGTCCCCTCCAAAAGGCCCCACCTCCAAATACCATCCTAGTAGGGATTAGGACTTCAACATACGTGTTTTAGGGAGACACAAACATTCAGTCCGTAGCACTGATTATAACCCATGAGAAAGGTGTAATTGCACACAAAGGGGATGAGTCTGCCTGAATGGCCAGACAATAACAGATTAAATTAGCGAGTGGAATGACTGAGCGTAGGAGGTCATGATATAATCATGGAAGACCATGAAACTTTGACATACTTAATTGAATTAAGAATAGGGATTAACTACGTGGGAATAATTTTAAAGACAACTAAGCTATTTTTATACATAATTCTATGAAAATGCAAATTGTTGAAATATGCATTATCACGTCCCTTTCCCTGTTTATTTTTTCCTCTTTCATTAGCAATTTCCCTAACAGAGAAGCAATGACTAAGCTCTGAAAGGTTAAGAAAAATAAATGAGGGCCAAAAATGAACACTGACATCTTATCCGTTATGCTCATTTTGAGATTTGGTGGGAAACAAAACATGAATTCCTTTTGGCGGCAGAGTACAGGCTCCAAGGGGCACGCAGAGTGAAGGGCACGTTGCTGATCTCTTATTGTGGGTCTGGCACTGTTCTAGGGCTTTACGAGTACTAATGCAGAACAGCCAAATGAGCTAAATGCTATTGCAATCCCCATTCTACAAATGCCTTAGACCTGCAATGTCAATTGGTCCCCTCTCGTTAAATCACACCCAAAGGAGTAACAAGTACGTGCATGTTGGGGGCTGGTAACTTGGGGGTTCAGGGGCCATGTCAGGTATGGCAGACACAGTGATGAACAAAACAGACAAGACCCCTGCCCTCATAGACCTGGCATTCTAGGGAGGGGAGACAGATGATGGATAAGAGTAATAGGTAAATATGGGGGGCCTGAGTGGCTCATTCGTTAAGCGTCTGCCTTTGGCTTAGGTCATGATCCCAGGGTCCTGGGATCGAGCCCCGCATCGGGCTCCCTATCTGGCAGGAAGCCTGCTTCTTCCTCTCCCACTCCCCCTGCTGGTGTTCCCTCTCTCGCTGTGTCTCTCTCTATCCAATAAATAAATAAAATCTTAAAAAAAAAAAAAAAGTAATAAGTAAATACGTAGTATGTTTGGAAGTGATTATGCTAAGGAGGGAAATGAAGCATAGCAGCAGAATGAGGATTTGGGAAGAGGGAGGAACCATCTTAAACAAGACGGTTAACAGCGGCATTCCTGTTGAGAACTGACCTGTCAATATTGAAAGGAGCAGAAGCAGGACCGGGAACCATTTCTCAAAGGACCATGTGTGTGAACCTCCCAGTGTTACAGGAAACACTAACCTGGTGAGAAGCTGGAGGAAAATCAGTCCATGTCTTTCCCTCCAGCCACCTGCTTCCACACAGGGTCAGGATCGGTGCCCAGGCATTGCGCAAGTCTTCGCTGCATGACTTACACGTGTTTAGAGACTGCTGCATGCACTTTGCACTTGTACGTGTAGCTAAAGCTTGGTTCCATCGATGGAACACAGCTCAAGTGCTGATATTTGCCTCCGGGCTTGGTGGTCCTTCGTATTTCTGCTTGAGTATCTTTCCAGCAATATCCGAATTAGATCAAGACAAGGTTTTCAGGCTCTTCTGCACGATCGAGGGTGATCCCCTGTCCTACGCGTCTTCTCACAAACCTCTACTGCCTTGCCCAAGCTAAAGGTTTTCCTGGCTCAGAATTTTTCTTTTTCCTCAATTGGAAACTCTACTCCCTCTGTCCACATGATGCCTCTAAATTCTTACTATCTTTTACCTTCAGGGCTCCCCAAAGGCTATTTTTCATAAGTAAATTAAAAACCAAAATGATGACATCTGAAAACAAAACAATCCCAACTGCACTCTCCCTGAGCTATTAATGTAGCAGAGCTTTGCCGTCTAATGTCTGCTTTTCTGGAAGCATCAGATTCCCCTAAGGAGTCCCGGCATTTAAGCACTTAGAAGAAAATATCTTTTGCAGTTCAGAAGGTGCTCCTGAGCAATTGGCAGCCACTGAACACCACCAGGAAGCTCCGCTGACTCTGATATGCTCAGTGATGGGGTGAGCATCTTTACCAGAAAGGAAAGGGGGGCTGGATTGACCGCCAGTGATAAAATCCAGAGGACAAGGAGAATTGACAGGAACATAAAGAAGCAGGAAGGGGAAAAGACACAGGAGGGTGAAGTGAGTGGTGAAGATGGGCAGACAGCCTGGCAGCTGGGCCACGGGCAATCTGGAACCGCAACAACATCATTGTCACCAGATGCTGGGCAGTGGCTAAACATCGATGGGAGAAAAGGACTTCTGTGGTGTCTGGTCAGGGGACCTCAAATGTCTTGGCTACTGACTGTGGTGGGTTGAATTGTGTCCCCCAGAAAGATATGTTGAAGTTCTAACCTCTGGTCCATGTGCATAAGAACTTGTTTGAAAATAGGGTCTCTGCAGATATAATTAAGATGAGGTCACACAGGATTAGGATGAGCCCTAAATCCAGTGATTGGTGTGCCTATAAGGAGAGAGAGATTTAGAGACACACAGACACACAGGGAAGAAGGTCGTGTGTCCACAGAGACAGGGATTGAATGGGTGATGCCAAGACTTGCCAGCAGCCACCAGAAGCTGGAAAGGCAAGGAAGGACAGACCCCTAGAGCCTTCAGAAAACTTGTGGCCCTCAAGATACCTTGATTTTGGACTTCTGCCTCCAGAACTGTGAGAGAGTGAATTTCTGTTGTTTTAAGCCACCCAATTTGTTATAGCGGCCCTAGGTAACTAATACAGACCGCAGACTAATTCCAAGATAACGCTTCAATTTGAGCTAGACAGTAGCTGAGCCCACCTTCCAGGTACAGAGTTCATATCCTATATATTTATTTTCACCCGCTTCCTACCTTCACTTTCCACCTTTATTGGATCCAATCAATGGATTATGAAGTTTGCAAAGCACATATTAGAGAAGAGATTGTATGAAGAAATTAGCCCACCATGGAGGTAATTTTTTAGGAACTTTATTTTTCAGATGCAACTTTTAATACAAGTCAGGACTCTAAATTGTCATTCAAACATAAAGAGAGCTTGGAAAGGATTGAAGGCTGATGTCATGTTTGCCAAATGTCTTCTCCTTAGATCAGGGTCTCTCAACCTCCACACGGTTGACATTTGGGGTTGTCGTGGGGGCAAAGGGCCACCCTATGCATTATAGGATGTTGAACAGCATCCTTGGCCTTTGTCCGATAGATGCCAATGGCATCCACCCCTCAGTCATGGCAATCAAGAATATCTGTTGACGTTGTCCAATATTCCCTACAGAGAGGAAGCAAACTCGTCCCTCGTTGAGAACCAGAGCTTTAGAATTAGTATACTTACCCCACACCTGTCCCTTACACGAATCGCTTCAGTGGGGAGAGAAACATCCTCCGGCAGCTTTTACAAAGAAGGAGTCTGGGATGACGATGGATGCAAACTGATGTGATCTGGATTAGCGATACCATGCAGGTGTGGGTGGTCCCAGTGAATCAAAGGTGACTGGGCTGATCCAAACAGCAGGGTTTGGGGAAAGTAAGGATGACACTCAATGAGAGACAGAGATGGGCTCAGGCTTCCATGGCCTAAGTATGCAGGAAGGCCGGTGCATGACCTTGGCCAAGTGGCCTTTAGGAGTCTCACTCCAACTTGATGAAAATTCAAATGATCTAAAAACAACATCAATGGATCTCTGTGAAAGCAAGTTCTGAGAAGATATTCACGAAACTCAGTGCCATACACCTACATCCAAGTCAGCATCTGTCAGTCCACCCGGAGAGCTACACGGAGCAGGTCGAAGTAACTGTTGGGCATGGCAACCATGAGAAACCACTGAGAAGATGAAATTATCATTGATATCAATTAAAAATAAAATAAAGATAAAGTAAACTAAAAGTGCAACTCAGGGGCCGCCTGGTTGGCACAGTGGTTAAGCGTCTGCCTTCGGCTCAGGGCGTGGTCCCGGCGTTCCGGGATCGAGCCCCACATCAGGCTCCTGTGCTATGAGCCTGCTTCTTCCTCTCCCACTCCCCCTGCTTGTGTTCCCTCTCTCGCTGGCTGTCTCTATCTCTGTCGAATAAATAAATAAAATCTTAAAAAATAAATAAATAAAAGTGCAACTCAGATTTTAATGTTCTAGGGAATAAGAGGGTTACCCTTCAGCTATCTGGTCAACATAGTGAAATTCTGGATGGAGATATTGAGATATTTATTTAAGCAAATCCTTTCTCAGGAATCATGTACCAAGGTCAGTAATGTTCATAGCTTTTTGAAACCATAGAAAGAACACTGAAATATTACTGGGGCAGGCATGGTAGTCCGAATATTCAGACCTAGCTCTCGCATGGTCAGAGGTACTCCAAATTCTTTACAGAGCAGTCCGGCTGGAGCACGCACAATGGACCGGGAGATCGTATAAAGCAGCTCCCTACAACAGAGTTATATTTACGGCTTTAGGCCATGCATGAGTGGGTTCCCGCCCGTTAGAGTCCACAGCCATAAGACCTTAATCAAATGCTTAAGAAAAACAGAAGTTTCGGGGCGCCTAGGTGGCTCAGTCGGTTAAGCGTCCAACTCTTGATTTCAGCCCAGGTCACCATCTCAGGGTTGTGGGAGCTAGCATTGGGTGGGGCTCTGGGCTCAGAGGGGAGTTCTGCTTGGGGTTTTCTCTCTCCCTGTCCCACTGCCCCTCCCCCCGTTCACACACTCATGTGTGCTCTCTCTCTCTCTCAAATAAATAAATCAATCATAAAAAAAAGAAAGAAAAACAGAAGATGGCACTGAGTGAGAACCTCCTATGAAACCATACAGATGGAGTTTCCCATCTCCAGACCCGTCCCGCCTGCTTCCCTCCCAGAGCGCTCACAGCTCCCATTGTCAGCAGCGTTTGCTGTATGATCACGTCTTCAGGCAAAGCTCTTTGTCTGGCAGGTTGGACACTTTAGGTACGATTTTTTCCCTAGGGGATGTAAAATATTTAAAATGATCCCAGTAAAATATTGTGCTTTATCAACTTTACCTTCCCTAACCTCAAAGGAGCCTTTAGGGTAATGTGCTCACAAACACAGGCACCGATTCATGTTCCAAAGCAAGAGCCGTAAGCCGGCCTGGCTGCGTCCCTGTGTCCCTTGCTCGTAGCTCTTCCTCCAGGACTTGTGTCCCCCAGCTTGTCTAGACGCAGGTTGGTGGTTTATTAAGAACACACAGTTCCCTTTCTGAATACGTGGGGGCCTAGAATCAAACCCCTAGCTGGGGTCCAGGGGGCCTGGGTTCTGGGAAGGGAGGAACAGGAGTCACGGGGCGGCTAGAAGGTGCTGACAGCCAACCCGCCTGCCAGTCCAGGGGTCTCGGCGGTGAGATGGAAGCAGGGCACAGCAAGAGCAGGCGGAGAAGGCGGGGTGACGGAGCAGGATGCCGAGCCTGGGGTCGGGCATTTCCCGAGGTGCCCAAGCATCACCAGGGCGGTGTTCTGGGTTGAATTGTGTCCCCTACGTTCATTGGTTGAAGACCTAACCCCCAGGACCTCTTAATGTGGCTTTATTTGGAAATAGGGTCTTTGCAGATGTAATTAGTTAAGATGAGGTCCTACTAGATCAGGGGGGTCTTAATTCAATATGACTGATGTCCTTATAAAAAGGGGAAATTGGGACATAGACACGCACACACCTTGTGCCTTGTGAAGACTGGAGTTGTGTCTCTGTGAGTCAAGGAGCTACTAGAAGCTAGAAGAGAAGCCTGGAACAGACTCCCTCATAGCCCTCAAAAAAAAAAAACCAACCCTGCCTTCACCTTGATCTTGGACTTCCTGCCTCCAGCCTGGGAGACAATAAAGGTTTGTTGTTCAAGCCATCAAATTTGAGGTGCTGTGTTTCAATGGCCCCAACTGCTGATGGGGGTGGCATGCCTTACTGAGGGCATAGCTGTTGCAAGCCCCTGCTTGGTATGAACAAAGGACCCATTTTATTCATTATCCTTTCTGGAACGACACTAGAATAGGCCAGTGATGGGGTAGTAAGGAGGGCACATATTACATGGTGCACTGGGTGTTATATGCAAATAATGAATCATGAACATTGCATCAAAAACTGGGGATGCACTGTATGGTGACTAATATAACAAAATAAAAATTATTAAAAAAAAAAAAAGAAAAAAGAAAACATTACTTATCTAACACCCCAAAGGAAACTTACTATAACCAAGTGTTTTAATATTTGCAAAGTCTCTCTTTTTGAGACTTAAGACCTTTGATCACTTGATACCCAGTAGTTTAAAGAGCATGGAGATATATCTGTGTGCCAATTTAACTTAGAGGTTTTTGGCAAGAATATTATTTGATAGTCAGAAACCAATTTTGTTCTGTTCTCACCTCTGAAATCTGTTTCAAAGATCAGATTGTAACTACTCATTCTTCAAGTTTCTCCAAGAGCTTTTATGCCAAAACCAATAACGTTTTGACCTGAACTGACCCAACTATCTCTACAAGACAGGACTCCGTTTTTGCTCGGCCTTCTGTGGTTTGATAGATTAATAGGGTGTGTCAGAATGCTATGGAAGACAAAGTAATTGCCGGGCAGAGAGCTTGGAGAAATTTAGATGGAATTTGCAAATTAAAGCAAATCTAGTCCCCGACCCCCCATATTCTTTCACACGGACAAAGTACATCAGAAAACAAAAACAACAAACTTCTACCTTGTGGAGAACTAAATTTGTGTCTCAAATACTGGTGCCAAAGCAAGGCCCAAAACTATATACATTATCAACTCATAATACGGAGCTGTAATAATCAGACTCTGGCCGTTTCCCGCTTAGCAGTGAAATACATACATTTAAGTGACAAAACGTCATTTGCTCAGAGACGTTAATTGCATGATGATCCTAGGGGCGAGCGTGTAAACAGTGATTTGTTAGTGAAATCACAGCCTAACAATGTCACCTAAAGGAGCCCAAGCCTCAGAGGGAGACAGAGTTGGATCCACACCCCTCACTCGGCTTCATGCTGTTCGATTTGCCATACTTACTAATTTTCCTTCAGTCAGGGTTCAAATTATCTTTGTTGGTATCAAACAAGCTTCATTTATCCTGGGTTTATTTATAATCTTTCTGATGACAATTCAGAGAACGAGTCATCCCGCAGTGACAGCATAATTATCTCCAAGCGTCGACGCGGGGGTGTCGTATTTGTCCTAACATTTGTATGTTGCAGGAGAAATGGGAATTGAAAAGACTGAAGATGAGTTAAAATCCTCAAAGATTGAAAGAGGTTTTTTAAAAAGGTGGGGCAACAAAGACACACACACAGACTGAGGCAAGGTGTGACTGTTACTGTGGGTCAGAGGACGCGGAGAGCCCTCTATCACCTCGAACGTGCGAACCGCAGCAGGACAGCCATTAAAGCAGCAACACAGGTGCTCCCCACCTTTCTCAGGGTGGACACCCACACTTGTCGGTTTTCCCCTCAAAAACAAATACCTCTCCAATACCTCTATTTCCATCTACAAACACTATCATACCCCAAGTGACCCAGGCTTGGAACCTCATTCACTAATTTTATAAAGCTCTAAGCACTAAGCTCCCATATGGGGGGGGGGTTGGAAATCAGTCCCACAGAATGTGCTCTGAGCAACGGCAGCGGAACACTGGGGGGTCTGCCGATGTGCGATGTCCCACCCAGCCCGGGAGGTGGGCAAGGCCTCTTTCAATATGTCCAATCACTTACCAAAAAGAAATTGCATTTCACTTCCTTGGAATGATTAGGGGAAAGTATGTGCACCTCATTCCTCATGAGAAGGAAGCTCCATTAGGCCTTTTGTCGCATTCATGAGAATAAATCCAATAAAAAGCAATGAGCAAATGGGATTTTCTTTCCTCCACTGAAATGTAAGTGCCACAAGAGCAGAATTATTTTCTATTTTGTCCACACTTGACAGTTACAGACGCTCAATAATTATTTGTCAGGAGAGTGAATGAATGAATGAATGTGTAACAAATGAATTTCGTCCCTCTCCTTCCATGGCCAGTGTGAGCCAGTAGTCCTGGGTCAGTGACTCTGTTTGGGAGATGGAAACAAGCCTGGGTGGGCTGAACCAGAGGCAGTCCAGAAGGGAAGAGTTGAAGCCGACGGCACTAAACAGTCTGAGTGATCTCCTGCCTATGCCGGGTCCTCCCACCCCGCTCTCATCGCTGATAAACTGACCATTCATCCCGACAAGTCTGGCTCTGTGTGTTCTACTGGGTCAGAAATCATATGGCAAAAGAAAGGGCATTACTTATCCCCTAACGTCCCCACATTCAGTATATGGAATGTATAGAGACCTCTGGGTGTAGATGTCTGGATATAAGCTGGGAACCTTGAGTGATGGAGAGTTGGTGAGATTAAAGGTTGTGGTGCAGTGGAGACAAGTAGGGGCTAGGAACAGCTGTGGTGTTTACGGGGACAGAGCTGCTCATAACAAGGGGAAACCTTACCATCCCTTCCCCTTCAAGCTGGCACATGGGCCTCACCCTGCAGTTGGCTGCCGTTTGCTCTTGAACCGCACAAGTGCAGCGTGCCCGGCACCCGGGGCTTTCTCGGCAATGGTGGTGAAACAATAATGACTGCTTCCTGGGTGATCTCAGCCAGATCTGTAGGCAGGGATTATAAAGGGTAATCAGCAAGTGCTCTGTGTTTCTGGGGGCACCGGAATCCAGTTTGAGGATCCAGTTTTAAATTGGTAGTGTGGGATGAAGGTAACACCAATGTCGCTATCCCAAACCCAGTCTGGTATGGAGAGGAAAATAAGGGGCTAACCTTTCCTTACCATGTGCCTTGTCCAGAGGCTTCCAAGTGTCATATCACCATTGCTCTCCCACCACTACTATCTCCATCACCTCCACCATCACCACCACCATCATCACCACCTCACCTTCATCACCTCCATCATCATGACTACCATCATCACCACCTCCACCACCGCCACCATCACCACCACCATCATCACCACCTCCATCATCACCACCATCACCACCACAGTCACCTCCACCATCACCACCACCATCACTTCCACCACCACCGCCATAATTACTACCTTTACCTCCAACAACACCACCACCATCTCTATCACCACAATATCATCACCTCCATTGCTCATGTAGTTATGGAGGCTGGCAAGGCCAAAATCTGAAGTGTAGACCAGCAGGCTAGAGCCCCAGGGAAGACTTGCAGTTCAAATCCAAAAGCAATCTGCCAGCAGAATTCTTTCTTGCTCAGGGGAGGTCAATATCTTTCTCTTTAGCCCTTCAACTACCTGGATGAGGCCCACCCACATCACAGAGCATAATCTGTTTACACACAGTCTACTACTGATTTAAATGTAAATCTCATCTGAAAAAATACCTTCACAGCAACATCCAGGCTGGTGTTTGACCAAATATCTGGGTACTGTGGCCCAGACAAGTTGACACATGAAATTAACCATCACATCATGCTGGAGACTATGACATAATTGGTTGGGGTACAACATGGGCCTCAGGATTTCTGAAGGCCCCCAAGTTTCCTAAGTTGCAGTCAAAGGCGAGAACCATGCTCTAGGAACACACATTTTTGAAATGTTAACAGATTTTTGAAACCTTCAGTTAAGGGTTCTTTGATTCACTGAAAGCCAATGTGAGGATCAGAGGGAAACCATCCCCAGAAGCCAGATTTCCCGGACCTTTGCAATTCCTCAGGAGGCAACGGAAGCAAGTCACTATGTCACAGGACTTAAAACGTGTGGTCATAAGATTTGGGTGCAACCACGCCACTGGACAGAGCCAACCCTCAAAGCAGCCTAAGGGACACCAAACACAAGGCTCTATAGGGAAAATGCAAAGATGAGAAAGAAAAGCTGCCACCACCCCCAAATTCTATGCTATGCAACCAAATAACATTGTCCCGAATATGTCTCCAAAATGCCTCAACCAAAAAGAGACAACATATATAGGTTAAACAGTGCCAAAATTGACCTCTTGAAAGAGTTTTTTTGCCCTGGAGTTAACTTCGTAGATCATGGTGCCCTGGCGTTAATAGCATCCTGCAGAGATGAAGCCATTGATGCTGGTTTTTCTCTGTCCACCAACCTGCTCTCAGAGCCCATGGAGCTCCCACTTCATATTTGATATCAGTAACACAGGTCAAGATTTAACCAAGTTTGATGTCCTGAGAGCCACATTTCCTTTGGGGTACCTCCCTAGGACTTGAGGTTAGTTAGTGACATAAAGTCAGTGCTGTGATAATTCTGTGGGTTGCACAACCACCTCATACTCTTTAAAGTGGGGAATGAGAAATGGAACTAACTCAACTTTGAAGCCTAAAGGCATTAAGCCCATTGTGGTAGATGGTGACCTGGTTCACACACGATTGTTGGAAAATTCCAAACTCTAATGAACACAAAAAGAAATGCAAGAGGGTCTTAATTTCATTGAACATTATTTTAAATTAAGAATTATGTATACACATTGGACTTGACTTCCAAAGGGCAAGAATATTTAAATTTGGACTTCATTACTTCAGACACAAAATTAGTTGAACTTTAACTTATAAGAATATTTAATATTTGTAGATTTTAATTTCTTCCTGAAAATCTGTGCTGGTCCTTAGAGCTCTGTATACTACTCCGGCTCTTGTCCTCCAGGCGTGTGGGAGCGTTGGGCTTCTGTGCCACTCTTGAACATAAGCACTGCCATGTCACTTGCTTTGGCTTATGACATGTGAGCAGAAAAGACACTTCCAAGTGAAAGCTTTAGGCACGAGTGTGTGCTTAACCAAGACTGGCGCTCCCTCTGGCATATGACCAGCAATATTCCAGATGGTGCCTGTTCTCCCAGCCGGGTATCAGAGTAAGGACCACAGCTGCAACTGACGAGTTATTGAACTTTACGTCAGAAACTAATGATGTACTATTGAATTTAAATAATAATAAAAAAAAAATAAGGTGTGGGGGGAAAAAAGACCACAGTGAAGCAGAACAGAGTCCTCAGCTGGCCAGTGAAGTCCTCAGAAATAAACCTTCCCAGTGTTAATCCACTGAGATCTGTGGATTGCTTGCTACTGCAGCATGACCTAGTCTATCCTCCTAAAACAGAATTTAATAAAAGAAGGGTTTTTTATTCAACTTGAGCCATCCCCAGATCGTTAACATTTTATTCCCAGATCATCTTAATGTTTACATTTAATTACATTGCTGAAGCTCCATTGGGCAATATGGCTGGGGAAAAAATGCAAAGAAATAAAGAATAGAATAAATTTCCAGGGGCGCCTGGGTGGCACAGCGGTTGAGCGTCTGCCTTCGGCTCAGGGCGTGATCCCTGCGTTGTGGGATCGAGCCCCACGTCAGGCTCCTCCACTATGAGCCTGTTTCTTCCTCTCCCACTCCCCCTGCTTGTGTTCCCTCTCTCACTGGCTGTCTCTATCTCTGTCAAATAAATAAATAAAATCTTTAAAAAAAAAAAAAAGAATAAATTTCCAGCCTTGACTCCAGTGTGGCTCAAAATGAGTCTGAATATTTCACTCCTTCAACCCAATTGACAGCTTCTGGGAGTGAACTATATTCTGCTCAGTGGCAGTTCCGGGAACATACCTCAAGGGGGTGTGGGCTGCTGAAGGCAGGAGCAGGGCTGGCCAATGGACAGCTCGCCAGAGCAGGGCAGGACGCCTCTGGATCTAACGGTTAAGAGAATAAAGGCACAGGGGAACTCTTAGCTCCCCATTCCTCACATTTACACGTGGAGGGAATGCTCCCTGAATGACTCCTGGCCTCTTGCTCCGGTTTCATTGATTGCTCACCCCGGAGGAGCGGGAGACTGCGTTGGCTTATGTTCCATGATTGCGTAAAGCTGATCCCTTAGAAGACTGTAAGCAGCAGGGATTCGATCTCCTTTCTTCCCTCTCCACCTAGGACCCATGAGAGGCAGCAATAAGGTAAAATTTCTGACTTGGAGATCCCAACCGGACTGTGGAGAGCTACTCCAAAGAGCAGCTGGGAGAAGGGACACGCAGGAAGGCAACGAGCCCATCAGGAGAAGGCATGAGCTACATCGAACGACCTCCCTTTGATGAGCACTCAAATTGATGTTTTGGTCTCCATCTGTCTGCTTCTGTGTCTGCTTTTCTGTTGGTTCATAACTCTGGTGGGAAAGAGGGGATATTATTTATGAATTCCTAAAACTCCCATCAGTGTCTCCTGCTGAGTGGCCGTGTGAGCCCATATGGAACCAACAACCATGATGTGGCATGAGTAGCAGCAGGGCACCTGTCTCGGGCCCAGGCCTTCTGGTCATGCCAGTTCCTTGGGCCTCCTGCTGGTACCAGCCGTTCGCTAAGACCAAGGGGTCCCCGAGGGACAGGGACTCTCTGGCAGACTTGCAGAGAGCTACTAGGAAGCTGGGAGGGGTGTGCATGCGTGTGTGTGTGTCTTGGGGGGTCCAGAGGCTACAGTTACTGTGGAGACACAAAGGATGGAAAGCTTCTCTGCCTTGGAGAAAAGTGGCAGTCGAGAGAGAGGCAAGAAACCCTCACCCATTGTTAACCGGGGGGCATTTTGAAGGGAACAAACCCCAGAAATATTGCATGGTATTAATTAATTGCATCTCCAGAAAATATCCAGGGACACCTGGGTGGCTCAGTCGGTTAAGCATCCGACTCTTGGTTTAGGCTCAGGTCTTGATCTTGGGATCATGAGATCCAGCCCCCGTGAGGCTCTGTACTCATCGTGGATTCTGCTTGACATTCTCTCTCTCCCTCTGTCTCTGCCCCTTCCCCGACTCACACATGTGTGCTCTCTCTCTCTTAAAATAAATAAATAAAATCTTTTTTTTTTTTTTAAAAGAAAGAAAATGTCATCCATTTAATTTCAAAAATACTATTTGGGGTACTTAAAAAAATTCCTGGCAACATTATTTACATTTTTTAATAAAAAAAAGGTAGAAATAATATTTTTATCATCTTTCCTAATGTTTCCTTCTCACTGCTAGTGCCCCGTTCAGGCCTTCAGCACCGTTCCTCGGGGTTACTTGGTCCAAGCCATGATGCTGAGAGAGATCAGTAGCCCCCTACTTACTTCTCCATCCTTGCCCACTTTGAAAGGAGAGCAAGCCTCTGCATGGTGGTGAGAGGGGTGCTGGTACCATCTCTGTGTGCTCTGAGGGTCCCCAGGCTGGGCAGTCCCAGCCCCAACATCCAGGGAAGAGTGAGTCCCATGGGAGAAAATCCAGAAGGAGATAAAGACAGATGCTTCCCCCTCACAAGGTGAAAAATTTGATAGTGATATCATTATATGTATATCTATCTATATCTATCTCTAGAGATGTATACTCAAAGCAGTTTTGAGAAGCCACAGATTTAGAAAAAATATAAAATAATAAAAACGTCTTATATTGGTAAGAGAATATAAATAACGTAACAGAAAATCAGTTCGCAGAAAAGCCAATTCAACGGAAAACCAAATATGAGGAGAAAGATACGCAAACTCAGTAGTAAGTGGCACTGTGACACAACTTTAGATGGATAAATATTAGAAAACAAAAGCCCCTGACCATGTAGAGAATGTGGAGAAATGGGAACTCTTTAACGTAGCCAATGGGAGCATGAATCGGTTCCTCCTTCTGGAATGTGACCCTGTAATACCTCGTAAGATACAGAATCGTCACCCAGTTACCCCATCCCCCACCCACCTCCCTTTCCACAACCCTCAATTTGTTTCCCCGCAGCCAAGAGTCTCTCATCCTTTGTCTCCCTCTCTGATTTCTTCCCGTGCAGTTTTCCCTCCCTTCCCCTGTGGTCCTCTGCCCTGTTCCTTACACTCCACATACGCGTGAAACCATATGATAATGAAGGAGGGCACGTGATGTGATGAGCACTGGGGATTATATGTACTAATGAATCATTGAACATTATATCAACACTAATGATGTGGGGGAAAAAAGTTGCATTCTACAAAAAAAAAAAAAAAAGGCAGAATCTTATACCCTGCCACCCACCAATCCCAGTCGTAGGAAATTATCCCAGAGAATAAAGATCAGCCCGTACAAGGATGGTCCGGTCCGTATAGCTTTGTTTCCATGACAAAACCTGACAATCAAGTGAAAGCCCATTAAGAGGAGAGAAGTGGCAGAATAAACTCTCCTCGCTGTGGAATTGTATACAGTTATTAAAACATGAGTTAGGGCACTAGCAGCTGGCTTGCAGGGATACCGTGTGGCATTGCCAAGTAAGAAAAGCAAGGTGTGTGGGTGTATCGCATGATTGCATTCAGAACAAAACAAAGACCATAAAAGCAACTGTGTGTGTGTATTTGCATATGATTAAGGGAACACAGAGAGAAGCACCAGAGGAGAGATGATAGGGGTGGGAAAGATAAGCACAAAATTTTTAAAAGTGCTCTAAAAATCTTACTACGTCTGATATCATCACCTTGATGTAAATTTACATATGTGTGCGTAGAAGCATAAGGAAGGGGGAAGAGAATAGATCCGATATACGTGAGCGTGTTCCTTCTCCTGTGCTGATGAGAGTTGAAGGTTAATTAGCAGTACGACTACATAGTAATGTTGCCAAGTCTCCCTCAGACAAACGATTTTCTTAAAAGTGTTCAGATGAATTAGGTAAGTGGCAGTTCCTTATCCACAAAGATGTGGCCATCCAGGGCTTTTTGTTATATGAAACTAGGATTGGAAAGGAGTATGCTTTTGAGGAATGGTATAACGCGATGGTTCAGAGCATGGCATCTGGGGCTGATCGCCTCGAACTGGAATTCGGGCTCCAGCAGCTCAGTGTCAACACTTGGAGGAGCTTCAGTTCTTCTCTCTGAGAAATGGGCATCATGTCTACTTCTGCTTGTGTAAGACCGAGCCTCAAAATGCTAAATAAATTGTGGGTGTTGTTACTAACCTGTGGGGGGAGAAAGATAGATCCATACCCACGTCCTTATTAAGAGATCTTTGATACATTAATTGAGAAAACATTTTGGCAAAAACAAGCAAGCGTTCCCAAGTGTGTATAATTGCCTGGAAAAGATTTATAGGAGCAGGAGGAAAAGGCAGAGGAAACGCACGCCATCAACGTTAGGCCGCCAGGATGGTAGAGTTGGAGAGTGGTCTGGAGGAGAAGTTTCTCTTTTTAAAACAACAACAAGCATGCATGACTCGGCAATTTGGAAAAGAAAGTCTAATATCAAGACTTTGAATATTGCTGATTTTCAGTAACTCTTCGTAACATTGCCCATTTTGTAGCTTGCCTTAGAAGCAATGAGTTTTGATAAGGTAAAAACCAGATTTAAGTCTGCTGTGTACCTGTCACTTGCCCACTGGAAATGAGTGAAACCATTTTGCTGAAATTACCCCTGATTCTTAGACTTCTGGCCGAGAAGGACAACTTTCCATCCTGCCCTTCCCAGATCTGGACTGATGCTGCGTCCATCCTTGGGGGGCCATCCCCCCAGAATTGAGATGGCCCCTGTCTTCAGCTCCTTGGATGCCCCTAGCTCAGGCCATTTGTTGTGGCTAATGTTGGTGCTGTGGCCAGGCACCTTCCTGGGGTTCCAGTTGTTTCATAGAGATAGGAAGAAACAATTGTTGTTATCATTTTTATATAATACTTTTAAAAAGATTTAGGCATTTTAATTCTTAGATGTTATGTGTTGGCTTGCTTCTGCTTGCTAACACAGTTCCCAGGGGAGGAGACAACAGGGAAAGCACCCATAGGTCCTTTCCTGGGCCGCAGAAGAGGATTCAACACAGCTGTATGTGCTGGGACTTGCTAGAGCCACGGAAATGGCCTTGAAGAGAATTTCGATCCTGCCTCAGCTTCCCTCATGAGCAAAGGAGGAAAGTGACCCTCACAATTTCTTGGAACTTCACTTTTTAACATTTTAAAGTTTGCTTTACAAAGCTTAATTTAGAAAATGTGAAGGGAAAAAAAAAAAGATCAGTGCCCATAATACTGCAATCTGTCCCTCCCAGGGGACATGTGACATTTAGGGTCCTAATGTAAGAGGCACATTGTAGAACACTGATGGCAGAGCCAGCCTATACTCATCGTTCTCAAAGCCACTGTGTGTCTCAGTCCAATTATAGACAGAGCAAGCAACTCCAAACTAAAAACAAAAATGGGGCCCGATCAATCAGAATTAATTTTACCTAAATGATATTTGAGATGCACCAATATGGCTTTGTGATTAGAGCCTGAAGCTGGCATCCTCCCTGCAGAGAATACTAATGCTGACATTCTAGTCCCAAGTGGCACTTGGCGTCATCACCAGCAACTGCCAACCCGAGCCCGGCAGTTCCCGCTGGAAAACCAGCTTGTCAAATGTCGAGAGCCCTGTGATGAGTCTGCATGGATCCATTTAGACCTCCAGCTCCTTCTCGTTCATATTCATCACAGTTGGTGTGAATTCACAAGTGACGGTGGCATGTTTCTGTCAGTTCCTAATGCCTCTTAGAAATATGGGCATTTTTAACAAGTGCTTGCCTGGATTACAAAGCAAACACTCTGGGGTAATTTTTTTGGAAGAGAGAACACTTTGTTAAAATAGGACACATCCAGCAGTCTTCCAGCTCATCTGTCCCTGTTCACCGTGTCACTATGCCAGCATTGTGTGGGCAAACCCCTCGGGACACATTGACTGCTTTCATAGCTCTTCCTCTTCCTGATGCAATGGCCATATTTAGATGGAAAGATAGTACTTATTTCTTCAATACACGGAAGAAGAACCATCAAGGGCAGCATTCTAGCAAGAGATTTAAGAGAAGTGGGAAAGGACTGGGCCACGCTTCTCTCCCCTTCTCTCTGTGGGAGGACTGGTGTGATCTTGGGAATTTGCTAGAACAGCACAGGGAACTCCTGGAAAGAATAGCTTCCCCTTCTGTGGATCAGCACCCCCGTCTGGGACTTCCTGGAGAGTTGGAGAAGGCCCAGGTCTCCAGGTGAGCACCTGTTTGCACCGTTCACCATGTCACTACCTGAACAGTCCAGCTCCTGAATTTCTGCACCTCAGTGTCCTCACGTTTAAAAGAGGGATGAGCATCGAGATACCAACTTCATAAAGACTAAATGTCCCCACAAAACTTTTAACACAGCACCTGGCATATTTTGTGTACTCAAGAGATCCTAACTGCTATGATCCCTACTAATAACATATTCAAGTTTTCCACTACTAGACCCTTCCACAGAGCTTGTCTTTTTCCTGAATTGGTCATGGGTATTATATTTGACCAAAGATACACATTTATGAGAGAGTTTCCAAGGGGTGGAGATGCATTGTGTCCATAAAACATTTTTCTGCAGTTCTTTCTTAGATGCCCTCATAGCCTTGCCTGCTTCAAATGCAGTGGGTAGCTCATGTCTGCTCTAGCGATTAGAAACACTACACCGGGAGCTTAAGGACCCGATGGTTCTGACAGTGTGACCTCCTGGCACAGAAAGTCATTCAACCTACTAGCCCTCAGATTCCTCAACAGCACTATAAGCTTTACCAGATAATCTTGGAGATTCTTTCCAGGCAAAACTTCCAGTTCAACAATCTTATAACCCAAGCTTTGGAGAATTCGCCTGCCATGTTTGCTCCTCTATTCCCAATCCCTGTCACAGAAGACAGTAAACAAGCATTTGTAGAGTAAAAACATGGATAAATATAAAAGATCCACTTGAGAAAAATAAATCCGATCGATCCTTTCCCACTTGAAGAAAAAAAATTATTATTCATTGATTAGATACGTCAACAAAAATTAATATTTCTGTCCATTTTATTGTGATGCCTACGTATTTTTTTGTAATAATTTTTTATTATGTTATGTTAGTCACCATACAGTATATCCCTAGTTTTTGATGTGAAGTTCCATGATTCATTACTCGCATATAACACCCAGTGCACCATGCAATACATGCCCTCCTTACTACCCATCACAGGCCAATCCCCCCCCCACCCCCCACCCCGCCGAAGCCCTCAGTTTGTTTCCCAGAGTCCACAGTCTCTCATGGTTCATTCCCCCTTCTGTTTACCCCCCATTCCTTCTTCCCTTTCTCCTTCCTACCAATCTTCCTACCTCTTACGTTCCATAAATGAGTGAAACTGTATGATAATTTCTTTCTCTGCTTGACTTATTTCACTTAGCATTATCTACTCAAGTCCCATCCATGTTGCTGCAAATGTTGTGAAATCGTTCTTTCTGATGGCTGAGTAATATTCCATTGTATATATGGACCACATCTTCTTAATCCAGTCTGTGTATTGACTGTATAAAGCAATAATAATGCCTTCTTGTTTTTAAATTTAAATTCAATTAGTCAACATATGTACATCCTTAGTTTTTGGTATAGTGTCCAGTGACTCATTAGTTGCGTGTAACACCCAGAGCTCATCACATCACCTGCCTTCCTTAATTTCCATCACCCGGTTACCCCATCCCCCCACCCAGCTCCCTTTCTGCAACCCTCAGTTTGTTTCCTGGAGCCAAGAGTCTCTCATTGTTTGTCTCCTTCTCTGATTTCTTCCCATTCAGTTTTCCCTCCCTTCCCTTATGATCTTCTGCATTATTTCTATATTCCACTGCCTTCTTAGGCTTACAATAAATACAATAAAATATAGTTCAGCAATGATATGTAGATTGTGGGGTTAGTAAATGAAGTTAAAGTATACTAGTGTCCTTATTTTTTCTGGGAAAAGATCAGAGGCACTCATTTATATTTGTCTGCAGTAAGTCTAAGGACTTTTTACCTTTGATTGTAGTTACTAAAAGAATAGTGAGTGAATGTATTACTTCCGTAGTGCGTTGAATGGTGGCTCACAAAATGACATGTCCGCATCTTAACTCCTGGACCTGTGAATGTGACCATATTTAGATATAGAGTCTGCACAGATGTAATTAAGTGAAGGATCTTGAGAGATCATCACAGATTGCTCAGGTGCACCCTAAATCCGATGATAGGTGTCCTTCTAGCAAACAGAAGAGAAGACGGACACACAGAGAAGAAGACTGTAGGACAACAGAGGCAGCTATTAGAGTGACAATGTCACAAGCGAAGGAATGGGAACAGTCACCAGAATCTAAAGAGGCAAAGAAGGATTCCCTCCTAGAACAGCTGGAGGGAGCATAGCCGTGCTGACTCCTTGACTTCGTGCTTTTGGCCTCTGCAACTGTGAGAGAATAAGTTTCTGTTGTTTCAAGCCACCACATTTGTGATAATTTTTTACAGTAGTCCTAGGAAACGATTTCAAATTCCAAACTTATAATGGGATAAAGAATTTTTAAAAACTAAAAAAAAATAACTTCTCTTTATCCTGGTCACAGAGGTGACAAGGAATTTGCAATATAGAAAACCAACAATGGGCTTGTATTCAAAATATATAAAGAGCTCCCATAAATCAATAAGAATAAAAACACAGGGGTGCCTGGGTGGCACAGCGGTTAAGCGTCTGCCTTCAGCTCAGGGAGTGATCCCGGCATTATGGGATCGAGCCCCACATCAGGCTCTTCTGCTATGAGCCTGCTTCTTCCCCTCCCACTCCCCCTGCTTGTGTTCCCTCTCTTGCTGGCTGTCTCTCTGTTGAATAAATAAATAAAATCTTAAAAAAAAGAAAAAAGAATAAAAACACAGCAAATAGAAACATAGGCAAGAGATTTGAACAGAGTATACCCACGTGGTCAAAAAATACATGAAATTTGACAGGAATTTCAAATTCAGCTCCAGGGCTGGGGACTGGAAGGCCACCATTTTCATTCTCATCCTCTAAATCAGTGCAGAAAATTTTCAGGGAAAAAAAGCCATGAAGAGCAATTGTGAGCAGATTACTTGTCTTGGCCCCCTGTCAATGGTGGTGTAATTCCTCACCGGGCAACACAAGGCAACAGGCCCCTCCCCCAGAAGATCAGCATGAACATTCAGCCAACGCCAAGTTCACCAATCACAGAGACCCGCAAAACTCCAGTGCTAGGGAAAAATAGTACGTAGAATTCATGGTTTTTCCCCATGATTCTTTAAAGTCTTTCCATTTTAATATTTTTCTCTTTCCTTATTTAACCAATTTCTTATTTCATCAATTCTTTTTTTTTAATCTTTTTAATTTTCATTTTTTACACTTACATTCTCTCCTTTCATTGTATTTAATTTTATTTTTGTATATATATGTAAGTTTTTCTTTCTTTACAATTTTGAGATGTAGTTTCTTCTAACAAACTGAACAAAATACACTCAGGGTGTAATGTTTAGCTCTGTTCTGTTCACCTGTCTGTTTATATTCCTTTCTTTTTTTTCTCTCTTTTTTAAAATTTTCATTTTCACAGTTACATTCTATCCTTTCATTGTATTTAATTTTATTATTGTACACATATCAGTTTTTCCTACTTTACAATTTTGGGATCTAGTTTTCTAACAAACAGACCAAAATACATACAGGATCCAGTGTAAGGCTCTACTCAGTTCACCGGTCTGATTATATTCCTTATGATTTTTTAATTTTTTTACTTTTTCAATTTCAGATCTCTTCTGATTTATTTATTGTATATTTCTCTGGGATCGTTGTTGCCATTTTGGTATTGGCAAAGTACCAAAAACTCACTTCAGAAAAAAGAACAGGAGGCAGTACTGACTGCCAAGGACCTAATCAATATGGACAAAAGTAAGATGTCGGAACTAGAGTTCAGAATAATGATTATAAAGATACTAGATGGGCTTGAAAAAAGCACAGAAGACACTAGAGAATCTCTTTCTGGAAAAATAAAAGAACTAAAATCTACTCATGTTGAAATCAAAATGGTTATTAATGAGATGCAATAAAAAATGGACAGAGATCCCTTGGACATTTGCAGAAGGACCAGGGGTCCCTGCAGCAGAGGGGAACTTCGGATCAGGAGAACGGGCCACGCCCGGGAAGGAGGGCTTAACACTCTGCCCCGACATCCCTGTGCGCACAGACGGACAGACCCGGCCCTGCCTTGAGCCCCTAGGTTTGCTGTGGGGCCAGGTGTGCCCGGAGTGGCTAAGCTCCAGGCTGGGATCAGCCCTTCCCACCTGCCCCAGTGCTTGGGTGATTGAGACAACGCTCTACTGCACAGCAAAGTCCGGGACAACTGTTTTCTAGAACCTGGCTGGCCTCCCCTCCCCCGGCCAACTGCTCTGCTCTGGTTGCCAGGCACTGGTTGACCTCAGAGGTGGAACTCTCCGCAGGGTTCTGAGCGGTCAGTTGTGGCCATAGGATGCTGGCACTCGCAGGCATTGCTGTGGAGCCCGACGCAGCCATGGAGAGCCCGCCTTCGGCCAGCGGATCCGCTTTCCAGCTGGTCCTGGAGCACCTGTGGGGTGCGCTGCGGCTGATTTCTCGGAGCTGGAGACCCAGCCCAAGTCTCCTCTCTGTGTTGCCCTGGGCGATGCTGGTATGCACCGTGCTGCTGGTTTTCCTCGTGAAGAGACGACTCACTCTGAGAAGTGCGAAGGCGCTGGGCCAGAGGTGTTCTGCCCACCACGACGTCTGTGCAGCTGGCCGTGAGGACACTGGCCCAACCACACAAGCTGATGACACCCTCCAGCCACCCCGGGTGGTGGCCAGTCCTCCCACTTTACAAGCCTTGTGCTTGTCCGCGATGAACACAGACCTGGAGACGTCTCTATGTTGTGACACTGTTGACTTTCTGAAAAAGGCATGGAAGAGCCAGCCTCCTCCACTCCCCCAGGTCACTGGTGAAGAACCCATCCTAAGAGACGCAGAGAAGGATGGAGAACAACTTCTGACAGAAAGAACGAATGACTGGAGTGGAAACTCTCCTTTTCCAGAACGACCAGAACTGTTCAACCCAGAAGTTTTGAGATGGAGGCAGAGAGGGCTGGAGAAGGAGAGGGAAGAAAGGCTGGAGCCGTCGAAGGCAGGCATGGAGCCGGTCCCCGAAGATCAAGCCAGCCGGTCACCGTCCAGGGCAGGACCCGGGATGCAGGCCGTCCCCTCGCCCGACCTCGCTGCACATCACGCCGGGGCCGGGACCTGCGGAGTCCAGCCGAAGAGGGGAGCAGGAAGTGGCCATCACCCCGCCCATCGGGCCGCAGTTCATCTGAAGGGTGTCACTGATGATGCTGGCTTCCCTGGGTCCCCTCCAAGTCCCAACGGCCAACAGCAAGCCAGAGCCACACAACCGTGGGCAGAAAGGGCAGAGATCGCAGTGCTGACACGACGAACACACAGTCTGCAAACCCAGGAAGCGTCTTTGCGGGAGGAAAATTCCCAGCTGGACCGTGAGATTCGGCAGCTGAAGCTGAAAGTCCAGAATGTACCGGATGAACAGGACCAACACATCCTGCAACTTCACAGGAAAATGTTTCAAGGGGAAGATCAGTGCTTGGCACTGAAGAAGAAGCTGGCCGGCCTGTATAGGGAGATGAACTTCACGCACCAGTTTCACAACCTCTACAAGAAGAGGGCCCAAGACCTGGGCGAAGAGCTGGAGAGAAACGCCTGCCACCATCACAAGACTGTCGCCTTCCATCAGGACAGAGTGGCTAAAAGTTGGGCGGCAGCTGTGACCAGCAAGAGAAAGTTCGAGGAGCTAAGGGAAGAAAACGATCACGTGAGGCAGATGCTGGCCGGCGTGGAGTCCCACTGCCCGCCTTTCCTGAGTGACCCTCTGGCTCCTGCAGCTCCGCCCGCAGCCCACAGAGGCTGGCAAGTGTCAGGGGGGTCCCTGGGGTCATCAGGGCCCCAGGAAGGAGGGAGGTCCCCCTGGGATGGCACCGAATCCGGGGTCGCCTGCAGGAGGGACTGGGCTCAGGGCAGCCGGGCCCCGAACAGCCACAGCCCGGCTCAGCCTCTGCCTGGAGTTCTGTGAATCCCATCTCCCTGCTCTGTCTCTGCTGGGGCTGCTACTTCTAAACTGATGCCACAGTCACTGTCAGCGGTAGAGCCTAGAACTCTATACTGCTGGTACAGACAGAGCTTTGTGCCTATTCTCTTGAATACAGAATTTCCCCGTGAGAGGATTTAGAATTATATACTGTAGGTATGGTATTCGGATTTAAATTAATGCCACGATGACCTAAGACATGTCTATTGTTGACATGGATAGAGACGTTCAAAACAAGACTGTTTCCGTGCGCTAGGACCAGCGTTACGATCTGCAGAACTAACTCAATATTGATGTGAATAAGATGGGTTTGGCTTTAAAAACAAAGAGAAAAAAAACTTAAACAAAACACCGTCTCACTCAAACTGTACAAAATAGTGTAGTCCTAAATTCAAATTTTAGTCGTAAAACTCATATTTTAGTCCTAAATTCAAATTTTAGTCCTAAATTCATATTTTAGACCTAAATTCATAGTTTTAGTTTAATCTTAAATTTATAGATAGAAAAACTTAAGAATTTGCAACCATTTCTTCCTTGTTATGCAATTTTTTTCTTAATCTTTGTTGTTTTGTTTAAGATAGTATTTATTGTTTAACATTTATGAATTTTATGCAAAGTACCAAGTTTTCTCCTGAGGACACAAGCATACTCCCGTGCACGTGGGCGTGCACACACACACACCCCATGAGACAGAATCTAGACTATTGTAGTTGTTTTGTGAGTACCTGAAAATGTAAAAATAGAATTGAAAAATTGAAAAATTGCTTATAGATAAATAAATTACTGAAAAGAAGAAACGTGTGTGTGCAGTGTGTAAGAGAGGAAAGCCTCCTTGGTCTCCCTCACAGAGAGCACAGTGCCTTGATGGACCAGGGATGACCCCAGGCAGGAGCACTTCTCCCACATGGCGCAGAGGAGGGAGGAGGCCAGGGGACAGTCCCCAGCTTTAGCAGAGAGGAGGGCAGGACCAAGGAGGGGGCTCCCAGACACCAGCCAGAGGGGGAGGTAGTCCCACTTCTGATCCTGGAGGGAGGACAGGGGAGTGGCATCAGCTGAGCCCAGTGGGGGGCTGTCCCAGGAATGGGACAAAGTGCCCCCCTCTGTCATCCAGGCCTCCGTGGACTGCTGGTGCAGGGCAGCCCCTGAGGGCCCGGAGTGCTGGCGGGGAGTCAGCCTCAGGCACGGAGCAGGCAGAGCAATTTGGAGAAGCACCCGCACACGTGACTCTCTGACCCGAGGTGGGCTTGTGTGTTATGCCTTCACTCGCACCCACATGTGTAGTGAGTGTCTCTGCAGCTTCTCCCATGTCTTTGGTGCTGTTCTGGCGCGTTGGGTACAGTGATGGAGAAAATGACCCAGTGAGGCCCGAGGACCCCCAGTTCTTACGTCCTACCTAGTGAGGGACAAGGCCAGGGAATCAAGAACAAGGGAACAAGGAATAGCAATCTCTGCTCTGCGGAGAATTCCAATAGGGTGATGGCGAACGGGGTCAGGGGCCACACCCAGAGGTGACCTTCAGGCTGAGATGAAGGTAAGAGGAGGTAGCCTGGGAGGGCAGGGGGCAGAATGTTCCAGGCAGAGAGCACAGGAGTGTAAAGCCTGAGGGCTGTGCTCCTGGGGCTGGGGAAACAGGACAAAGGTGACAGGGAAGGGGGCAGGGAGCAGGGCCGCTGCACAGACTCTCCCTAGTGCAGGGTAGAGACACCATGGGCGGGTGTAGACCTGGAGGCGGTGGGTGGTGGCTGGGCACGGGTGGGATGTGTGTTCTGCACAGATCTGTGTGACTATGGGGACAAGGGAATGAGGGGTGGGGGAAACAAGGGTCTGCATGGAGCACTGGGGTCTGGCACTGGGGTCGTCATCATGGAGATGGAGGAGGAGGAAAGATTGGAGCTGGGTTTGGGCAGTTGGGGTGTCAGAGGCAGGAAGAAAGACTCCTTCCTTTTGTCGGATCCCTGTGTATTGTCTGGGCGTCCTTTTTTTTTAATTCTTTTTCTTTTATTTAATTTTATTTTACTATATTCTGTTAGTCACCATACAGTATATCCCTGGTTTCTGATGTAAAGTTCGATGATTCAGTGGAG
This sequence comes from Ursus arctos, assembly GCF_023065955.2. Classification (NCBI taxonomy): domain Eukaryota; kingdom Metazoa; phylum Chordata; class Mammalia; order Carnivora; family Ursidae; genus Ursus; species Ursus arctos. The sequence continues at coordinate 87,796,906 of NW_026623056.1, read as the reverse complement.
TGGGGCGTGGAGCAGGCCTGTCCACTTGGCCTCCCACCGGGTGTCCACCGTCCCTGATGGCCCTCGTGAGCAGGTGTTCTCATCTTCCAGCTGCTCCCTCAACAGGGATCTCAAGGGCAGCTTGGGAGGGGCTGGAGGGCAGGGTGAGGATGCCCAAGGGGGAGCACATCCTACCTGATCCAGCCGATGCTGCTACCAGTGGGAACCATGAGAAACAACTCGTGTCCTCCCACAGAGTCACAGGCCACAGGAGAGAGAGGCTAGGGACTGGACGTGCTCAGGACTGTGGCGTGTGCCCTCATTGTTGGGCCACCCCGGCTCTCTAACTGTCCCTGCTGTAGGCTGGGTTGGGATGGCAGGACCGGAGGGCTGTCTGGAGGAGGCGGCCTCTGAGCTGAATACTGATGGATGTGCACGAGTTACCGACGGTGCTTTCACACTTTAAGGAGCATATGAATCTCCTGGAGATCTTGTCACAGAAAGATTCTGGTTCCTCAGGTAGTGGAGCTGAGACCTTGCACGGCCCCCATGTGCTCTCTATGCTGGGACCAGACATGGAGGAGCAAGGGTCCTTAGATGAGGATGGGATAGGAATGGGGGAAGCTGGGCGGGGCAGGGGCATTTCTGGCAGAAGGCACAGCACATGCCAAACACGGGGCAAAGAACTGCCTAGTCTGGGTGAGCGCGGCACGTGTGTGCAGTAGCGTTCTGGAGTCCAGTTCTGATTGGCTTATTGGGGAATTCTACCAAACATTTAAAGACGAATTAATACCTATTCTTCTAAAGCAGTTTCCAAAAATAGAAATGGAAGGAAAACTTCCAAACTCATTCTCTGAGGCCAGCATTACCTTTTTCTGAAAACCAAACAAAACCCCGCCAAAAAGGAGAATTACAGACCAATATGCCTGATGGACATGGACGTAATAATTCTGACCAAAACACTAGCCGATAGGATCCAACAGGTTATTAAAAGGATTTTTCACGACAACCAAGTGGGATTAATTCCTGGGCTGTAAACATGGTCCAACATATGCAAATCAATCAATATAATACACTACATAGATAAAGGACGAGAACCATATGATCTTCTCAATAGATGCAGAAAAAGCATTTGACAAAGTACAGCTTTCTTTCTTAATCAAAACTCTTCACAGTGTGGGGCTGGAGGGAACATACTTTAATACCATAAAAGCCATCTACATAGAGCCCACAGTGACTATTATCAATAGGGAAAAACTGAGATCATTTCCCCTAAGGTCAGGAACACGACAGGGCTGTGCACTCTAACCACCGCTGCTGCACATAGTACCCGAACTCCTAGCATCAGCAATCAGACAACAACAACAAAAATAAATAAATAAAAGGCTTCCAAATCGGCAAAGACGTCACACTCATTCTTCACAGATGTCATAATATTCTATGTGGCAAACCCAAAAACTCCACCCCCAAATTGCTAGAATTCATACAGGAATTCAGCAACGTGGCAGGTTTTAAAATCAACACTCAGTAATCAGTTGCATTTCTATACTCTAACAATGAGATAGAAGAAAGAGAAATTAAGGCATTGATCCCATTTACAATTGCACCAAAACCCATAAGATACCTAGGAATAAACATAACCAAAGAGGGAAAGGATCTGTACTCGGAAAAGTACAGAACACTTAAGAAAGAAATTGAGCAAGACACACAAAAAAATGTTCACGGATGGAAGAACAAATATTAGTAAAATGTCTGTGCTACCCAGAGCAATCCACACATTCAATGCAACCCCTATCAAGATACCATCAACAGTTTTCACAGAGCCGGAACAGATAAACTGAAAATTTGTCTGGACCAGAAAAGATCCAGAATAGCCAGAGGAATGTTGAAAAAGAAAACCAAAGCTGGGGGCCTCACAATTCTGCACTCAAGCTCTATTACAAAGCTGTAATCATCAAGACAGTATGGTCCTGGCACAAAAACAGACACATAGATCAATGGAACTGAATAGAGAACCGAGAACTGGACCCTCAATTCTATGGTTGACTAATCTTCGACAGAGCAGGAAAGACTATCCAATGGAATAAAGACAGTCTCTTCAACAAGCAGTGTTGGCAAAATCAGACAGCCACATGCAGAAGAATGAAACGACCATTTCCTTACACCATACACAAGAACAGACTCAAAATGGATGAAAGACCTAAATGTGAGACAGGAATCCATCAAAATCCTAGTGGAGAACACAGCAGCAACCTCTTTAACCTCAACTATAGCAACTTCTTGCCAGACACATCTCCAAAGGCAAGGGAAACAAGAGCAAAAATGAACTATTGGGACTTCATCAAGATAAAAAGCTTTGCACAACAAAGGAAATAGTTGACAAAACCAAAAGACAACTGACAGAATGGGAGATGATATTCCCTATTGTCTAATCAGATAGAGGGCTAGTATCCAAAATCTATAATGAATTTACCAAACTCCACACCCAAAGAACAAATAATCCAATCAAGAAATGGGCATAACACATGAACAGATATTTCTCCAAAGAAGATATACAAATGGCCAACAGACACATGAAAAAATGTTCCACATCACTCAGCATCAGGGAAATACAAGTCAAAACCACAATGAGATACTATCTCACACCAGTCAGAATGGCTAAAATTAGCAAGTCAGGAAATGACAGATGTTGGTGGGGATGTGGGGAAAGGGAAACCCTCTTGCACTGTTGGTGGGAATGCAAGCTGGTGCAGCCACTCTGGAAAACAGTATGGAGGTTCCTCAAAAAGTTGAAAATAGAGCTACCCTATGACCCAGCAATTGCACTACTGCGTATTTACCCCAAAGATACAAATACCATGATCCGAAGGGTACCTGCACCCCAATGTTTATAGCAACAATATCCACAATAGCCAAACTATGGAAACAGCCCAGATGTCCCTCAACAGTTGAATAGATAAAGAAGATATGGAATACACACACACACACACACACACACACACACACACACACACAGTGGAATATTACTCAGTCATCAAAAAATGAAATCTTGCCATTTGCAACGATGTGGATGGCACTGGAGGGTATTATGCTAAGTGAAATAAGTCCATCAGAGAAAGACAATTATCACATGATCTCACTTATATGTGGAATTTAAGAAACAAAACAGAAGATCATATGGGAAGAGAGAAAAAAATAAAAGAAGACATAATCAGAGAGGGAGATAAACCATAAGAAACTCCTTAATCCTAGGAAACTGAAGTTGCTAGAGGGGAGGGGGTTGAGAGGATGGGGTAACTGGGGGATGGGCATTAAGGACAGCACGTGATGTAATGAGCACCGGGTATTATATAAGACTGATGAAACAGGGAAGTCTGCCTCTGAAACCAATAATACGCTATATGTTAATTAATTGAATTTAAATTTTAAAGAGGTAAAACTAAGTTAAGAATAAATTAACGAATGAAAGAATCAGATATTAATTTAGGAAAGAGATTCAGTGCTAAGTACTGACTATTGTTAACTATTTTTCATCTATAATTTCTATTCCTATAACCATATTCTGAGTTACCAGGCAATCAAAACTTACCGAATACAAGGTATAAGCTACCACATTTCTCAGAGGTCGTGGCCCACCATCTTAAACAGAATATGCATTTCATTAATAAATAATAATTTAATGATCTCTGTTAAAAGAATCAATGTACTTCTTCTACATCCAAAACATGTTTTCTAAATCAGGAATTTCTAATATCAAGGGCTTACAACGTTTGACATTAGACAAAACGTGCAAATAAGTCTAAGTTGGCCTGGATGCCTGATTTCTGGGCCTGAGGACCCCACCCAGGACTTCAGGTCACCCTTGGCTCCCCTTTTTGCAGCAGGTCAAGTGTTCAGTATTCTCTGAGTGGATAGGAAAGGGACCGTTACCATGGCCGGTCATCAGATGGGCACCTGAAACTATTGTGTCTTAGACTTACTCCATTCTCTCCTTTCTGACGCTAACTTTAATTCATTAATCTATAAAGACAGACTGAACACTACTGCCAACTGGACTGACTTTTCTTACCACAGCACATATGCAAAACGAGTTGTTTTTGTAAGTTTCAAAATGGTTGTCGGGAGTGACAGTGAAGTTGGCATTTATTTTACATTTCACGCCCTCCCTTCCCCACATCTTCCCCTGAGATCAGCCCCTTCTTCTGTCCAGTGAAGAATCAAGTGCCTGGCATGATAATTGAGAAATCTAGCAATGAAGTTTCTTGACCGATTTTTGTCATTGAGAGTAGAGCTCCAAGACATTTGTGTGGGGTAAGCACTCCTGTTTTACAAACAGAGATGTTAAATAAAGATAGATTCCTTTAGCTCACCAGACATGGTAGCTTAATAAATGCTCAAGATTGTCTCTCACGTTAAATGCTAAATTCACATTTCCCTCTTCTGCATGTACGTTAGTTTACAAGAATGAATCCCAAAGACGAAACAAATGTACTTCCCTGAGTGGTAAGAATCAATAGTCATTCTACTACATTAAAATGCCTGTTCGGCCATTTTTATTTGATATGCAAAGATCAATATTAATATCTCATAAACACGTGCAATTCTGTTCCCAGTAAGCATTTATTTTCAGCACGAAGAGCATGCTTCTGCAAAAAGCTGGTATGTTCATGCATGAACTCATCCTAACCTCTCCCCTAACCTTGAAATCTGCAGACGCCCCTCCATCCCATGTGCTCGCTGGAAGGGCTTTAATACTGCAGATGAGCGGAGTAGAAGAATGCCTGGAAAAGCCCAAGAGTGCCAAGCAAATAGTTTTGTGCTAGCCTAATAGCTGGAAGACAAGTAGCTGATGTACCTTTCTTTGGTTACAACAACAAAGTGGAAAGTCCGATGACTTCCGTGCTTTCAGGAGACACAGAAAAGGGAGAGGAATGTTTTTAAATAATAAATGCAAGTCGTGTGTAAATAATATAATAAGCACATATTTAAATGAAGGGACTAAAAGCCAGCACCAGGACCCTCTCCATAATAGAGTGATGACATTAGCTTAACATTTTCAGCCCTTTGTATTCATCGTGGACTCACTCTCGCTCTTACAACCACATGGGAATGGGACAGACTTTATTACCCACAAACACAGACGAAGAATCTTGGGTCTCAGATATATTAAATGATGTCTGTGGACATACTATTAGTAAGCCATAGTGCATGAGCCCTTAAGCCCTGATGTTTTCCTTGAGGTAAGTCTGAGAGAGCCAGCCCTGGAGGAATTGTTTCTTCCCCTCTCCCTGCTAACTACAGCTTTGCTCAATTACAGTTTATTAACACCAAATAGTGTTTAAAAAGGCAGACCTGGCCAGTAGAAAGAGGAAAGATGCCATCAGCAGGGGGCGGGGGGTAGCAGCCCACGTGGACTGAGGATATACAGACTGGGAGATATTCCGAGTTATCAGAAATCAGCGGAGTCAGTGGCCATATGATATAATGAGGGGTTGGAGAAGGCAGTCCACCAATAAGCAGAGCAGTGATTGTTAGGTGACAACAAAGCTTGAAACGCTATAGGTGGGTCTGGCATTTTATTGGGGGGAGGCAAGGATTTTGTGATGGCTGTTGCTATTGTATCAGCCACATCTCCAATGCAAAAAAGAGAGGAGTGCATCTGGGGTCACAGGTGGTTCTACTGACCTCACTGAACACCCTGGGAAGAGGCTGACAGCACGTGCCCAGCTCAAGGAAGCACACTCTTCCAGAAGCTTATGTAGAGAAGTGTATCTCTGAGCACCATCAGGATCGAGTCACCTGGACCCTCTCTGGGAGGGTAAATCAGCACCCAGACACAGTGGCCATGCTCCCTTTTCTAGAAGGGAGTTTTGCCAACCCTTGGAAGCCGCCAAACCTTCCTCAGGGAAACAGGGCTCATGGGAGAAGTTGTCCAAAACTGGGGATGTGGACCCCTTTGGGGGCTGGAGGCCAGTTTTCATGTTAGGCTGCAGGCACATTTGGGGAGCAGATGTATGGAGGTGATCACATCACCAAAGCTGTGACCCTGGGAAGCCAAGTGAAAGAGAGACAACACCCATGGGTGAAGCTGGCACTGAGGGGGAGGGGTGGTCTGTTCTTGCAGATCCAGGAGGCCCACACTGTGGAAGTCACCTTCCTTGACCTTTCCACTGGAAGGCGTTGTTCCCATTTTCATGACCTGCTGCTTACAGCTCTGCCTGTTTCCCACCTGGTCTACCACTGACCATCTTCTCTTTTGACTGGGGCTGCCTGTAATGGACCCAGAACATCCACTTAGCACTTTGCACATGCTCGGCAAATGGTTTTGGTCTGCTGTTTTCTGTTTCCTTGAGAAGAAGAAACGTTTTTAATCCCTCTTCTTTGCCCCTCGTAGGCAGAATCATCCCAAATAGAATCTTCTAGCAATCATTCCTATCTATAATTTGCAGAATTGATTTTGAAACAGAGCCCACTCAAAACATAAACATGGGCATATCCTTCACCTTCTTCCCTTTTTTGTTACTCTCCTAGCTAACATTATTGACCAGCCTACTGACGGAGACACAGGCAACAGGCACATCCATGCGGACATGGCAACGGATCTTGATTATCCAGAAAATCTCTTAAAAGACACCATTTTAACTAGATGCTTTTCTCTTCCATCTTAGGACCAAGAAGGAAATGACAAAACAAGATAATACATCACGTTTTGGTCAATTACACCTGCTGCAACCTCTTTGTCACCCCATTACAGGATAAAAACAATGACAGCCTAATCCAAGTTGAGATGAAAACCACTAGAAAAAAAAAAAAAAATCAATGCTACCAAGAAGGCTACTTGACTGTATCCTTGAATTTAATAAATATTCATTGAGCATCCTCTCTCAGGCACACACAATCTAGGTACTGAGGATAAAACAGGGACAAAACAGTTCTACTCTCACATAGAGACAACAGGTGTGTATATAAAGCATTAAGTGAGAGAGGCACTAAGGGAAAATAGAGCAGGGGCTGGGAGAGCCTGGGGAAGGGTTGCGTGTGTAGGTATGGTGCTGGGGAGGCCTCTCCGCCAAGGGGACAGGTGAGCAGACCCTAAAGGAAGTGAGGAAGTTATCTTACAAAGGAAAAGAGCGGTTACGAAGGTCTGGGGTGGAAGCTTGCTTTGCTCAGCCTGGCAAACCCGTCCACTGGGGAGAAGTGAGCAAGAAGGGACAAGGGGGGTGATGGTCCAAGCCTCGGGGCAGATGAGGGTGAAGGTCATGTGGGGTCTGTAAGGACTTGTGTTTTTTACCGTGAACAGGGTGAGAGGCACCAGGCTGTCTGCACAGGCATGTGACAGGGTGTAGTTTTAAATGATCCCCTGGCTGAATGGGGCGCCTGGGTGGCCACTTGGTTAAGCGGCTGACTCTTGATTTCCGCTCAGGTCATGATCATGGTCCTGGGATGGATCCCCACATCGGGCTCTGCGCTCAGCAGGGAGTCTGTTTCAGGAATCTCTCTTCCTCTGCCCCATCCCCCCACTCAAATAAATAAATAAATAAATAAATAAATAAATAAATAGATAAATCTTTTTTTTTTTAAATGATCCCCTGACAGAAAAGTGACAAAGGGGAGTGGGGACAGAAGCAGGGAGACCAGACAGGAGTCCCTGGTTGTACAACACGGATACAAATCCACTTTCCTTTAATAGTGCCACTCCTGTAAGTGTATAATTGAGCCTTGAGCTGGTAATTATTAATGGCATCACGATTAGCAAAACATTTAAAAACTAAAAATCTTAAACAGTTAAAAACCAGAACTTAAAGGCAGCTGTCTAATTTTTTCTTCGTTGTGTTTAAAGTTACTGGATGCCCAATACCTCAAAAATCCCCCTAAGATGAATGATAATTGTTTAGAAGTTCCTTTGAAGTCTCTCAGTCGGTAGCAAAACCCTCATTGAGGAGATACTCATTCATCGCCTGGAGCAAAAATGGCTACATTGATACATAGGAACCAATATATATCCACAAATTAATGCGAATTCCTTTGCCAGCAGACCTGAGCGGGACTTCGGAAACGTCCGTAAATTGTAAAGCTAAAAGTGTTAGAATAAATTATGGGATGGGGCGTATTAGTTATATAGTTGCGTGAGAGCACAGATTCAAGACCTCAGCTGGCGCACCTGCTAGATTCTATTCCAGTACGGAGATGTATGATAAATGACTTCTTTTTTTAATGAGTCACCAACTGAAAGATTTACTGGAGAAGATATTTTCCTAAGAGCGATTTTTAAAATAAAACTGTCTGATGGAGGAACAGTGTGGCGGAGCCCTTGCTGGAGAGGCTGCCTTGATCAGAATTGTAACAACAGTTTGTAGGGGAAGATGACGGAGGTAGCCCCACTCCTGAAATTCGGGGGCTGCAGGCTTCAAAATCGCGTGACTGCTGCATTTCCAAAGGCAGAGCCTTGTCTTTGTTCTTTGATTGCTACCTAACAAGTCACCACAAATTTAGCGGCTTAGAACAGCACCCATGCATTAGCTCATGATTTCTGGAGTCAAGAGTAGGCCCGGCACAGCTTCGCCGGGTCTGGTGCGTCCGTGTCTCTCTCCAGGCTGCCCTCAAGGGGACGGTGGGGTCCGGCTCTCCCCTGAGGCCCAGCCAGGGAAGGGTCCGCGGTTGGCAGGGTTCAGCTCTTCACTGGCGGAGAGACTGAGGGCCTCAGCTCCTTGCTGGCTGCCAGCTGGAGGCGGCCTTCACATCCTGGCCCAAGGGCCCCTCCGCACGCCAGCTCAACCCCAGACCAGAAGGGAGAGTCAGCAGAGACGGGCCCCAGCCGGACGGAAGTTACAGTCTCATGTAGTTTCATCATGGACTGGATAGCCCATCGCCTTTGCCATATTCTGTTGGTTAGAAGCAAGTCACAGGTCCTGCCCACACTCTGGGGGAGGGAACACACAGGGGCGTGGGCACCAGGAGGCCAGGGTCCCCCAGGGTCCACCTTCGAGTCTGTCTGTCCCAAACTGGCAAATGTAATAAAATCTGTAGAACACATTGTAATGAGTCTGGAATGACCAGAAAAATGGTTCTTTCTCGTAGATTTTCGATGGCTGTTTTATGACAAAGTACTTCGGAGGGTGGTCAAAATCAAATACCGATCAAATGTGTTTTCTTTATGAAGCTGATGAAGAAAACAAAGCAAGAGAAATGTAGCTTCAATTAAAATCTCCTTACAGCTTGCAGCCCACTGAGAGACCCCCCGGACATGCAGCGTGTGACCTTCCTCAGGGAACTCATGGCGGCCATCATGCTGATGTTCTGGAGACCAACAGTACCCTCACCTTAACAACAGCTAGCCTCTCAAGGTCCTGAAGGCCTTGCTTCAAAACTCCTTGGAAACTTACCTATCTCCCCCCTTCCCCCCCTCCGCAAGCTTAAAAGTATATCATCAGTCACTCCTCACAATGCCTGGGCAGCTCTCTCTGCCCATGGGGCCTGTCCCCGTGACAGAACAAAAACACTTTCTGGGGGCACCTGGGTGGCTCAGGCGGTTAAGCAGCTGCCTTCTACTCAGGTCAGGATCTCAGAGCCCTGGTCGGGTTCCCTGCTCAGCCGGGAGCCTGCTTCTCCCTCTCCCTCTGCCGCCCCCCTCCCCTGCTTGTGCTCTCTTACTCTCTCTGTCAAATAAATGAGTAAAATCTATAAAAAGCAAAAAAAAAAAAAAAAAAAACCCAAAACACCTTTCGGCACCGTAAAATGTCTCAAGAACTCTTTCTTGACTCTTGGGCTCGAGGATCCCGCGTCATATTTTGGTGGCCCTGGGATGGGGATTCGCATCTTCTGCTCTTGTCCTGCTCACGAATCTGACTTCAGACTTCAGTGCACACTTGGTGAGTTACTCTCTGCTCCCTCACTTTCATTTCAGGGACTTTTTAAGGAGCACGGTCTTACCGAAACACTTTCATGTCGCTTGCCCAGGCTCATGGCCCTCTAGCCTGTGGCTCCTCCAGGGGGAGGAGAAAGCCTAGCTTTTGTCTGGAAGTTAGTACCGTGGCAGGAATGGTAGGAAGACCCAGAAACCTGATGTCCTCTCTTTATTCCTATCCTTATACAAAATTGTCTGTCTTGGGCATGGGACACCCGCCTAAGTGACTAGCAAGGCTGCCACTCCTAAGACTCCCCTGTGAGGTTTCCTCCTGGTTGGTCTGATGTAATTCCCTTCCCGTCCTGCTCTAGCAGCTTTTGGCTGCCGGACTTCCACTCAGAACTCTTAGAACCAGCCAAAACCGGCACTGGATCGAATTAAAACCCAACCAGGATGTTTCCTAGGGAAGCTGTCTGTAAGGACTGTATATGGTGGAATGTCTCTTAGATCATGGTGGATTTCTATCTTTGCTATTTTTTTTTTTTAATCAGTGTCCCCTACTGACTACTTAAGTTATAAAATTGGGTAATTTCCTTGTAAAACTTTTCTGGTGTTTTCCATGGGTTAGAAATGGCGGGTTCCTCACAGCACAGCATGGTATTTTGGTCCATTCGCTGGCACCCATTTGTAGTCTAGGAGGTAATGGGAAGTGGGGGAATGGGAGCATCCCTCCTGTGGGGCCTATATGGTGGGATGGTGCTTAGGGATTTCATTCAAGGGACGCGTCCCGTCATTTTGGCATCTGGAACCTCTGACATATCCTGCATAGATGCCACCCAGGAGTCAGGAGGAGTTTCGGTGATGGACCTTCTCTAGGCTTCTTCAGTTCCTAAGGAACTTGGCATGCCTTTTAACCTACTGGAACCATTCCGATTGCAAAATTAAAAAACAAAACTGATCTGTAACATTGCATGGCCTCAGTACTCTTTAGGAGATGAGGAAAAATGGCCCATTAATGGGTCATTAAGCTTCAGTCTGACCTGTCAGTTAGATCTCTTCTGCAGGAAACAGGGCAAATGGATGGAGGTACCCTATGTCCTGCCCCGAATGGCCCTAAATCAGGACCCCGATCTAAGGTCTCTTGCAGAATGTGTTTGGCCTCTAACCAGGCTGATCAACTCCCTCCTGATTATTGGATGACTGTCTAAACAGGCCTCCTCCGAATAAACCCAGGTTGCTGGAGAAAACACAGGCCATACCTGACAAAGGGGATGCTGACACTCTCTCACTGCTCCCCCTAATAGACCCAGGTTACTCTGGCTGTATGTGGGGGCTTCTGCCTCATTCATTTCCTAGTATAAGGCTATGATAATTGGAGCCAACTCTTTCTGCTTAGTCTACCTCGGGGCATGGACTTTAAGGAACATTCCCAAACAGCTGCCGAAAACTCCTTTTATTTCAGGGAAGTTTTCTGTCTTTGCCACCTGACATGGACTGTATATTTCCACTTGTTGGTGGAAAACAAACAAACAACGCTGTCTTTTCATCTGTCCAGAATGATGAGCTCTAGGACCCGGAGACCTCATTCTTTGCTCTCTGAGCTGGTATCCACCTCCAGCCTTCCTGGCAGCCCCTCGCCTCTTCTGCCTTCCTCTCCCCCTCCTCCTGCTTCTACACCACGTTGGCTGCAGCCTGTACAACTGGCTCCTATACCGGCCTGGGTGCCTCCAGCACCCTTGGCTCCCACTCCTCCCATCCCTTGTCAAGGAACAAAGGGTACCTTCCTGGAAGACACCGCTCACTTCGGATTTCCCCACCAGTGCCCCTCGTGAATACTGACAATGGGGAACAAATTGATTGACTTTTAAGTGGACCCAGATGGAACATATTCAGTATTTAAACTAATTTAAGTTTAATTAAGATAGACATGTCCTTAGAGTTGTCAGTATTAAATATAAAAATAGTATTCTACCAAGATTTGCTGATGGTCAAAGAAGCTCATGATTTCTATTGCAATTTGTCAGCAAAAAGAGGGCTTAAAATGATGGTTAATTGTGTCTGTCTCAGGTTTTCATGGGTCACTGTTTTTTGTTTTGTTTTGTTTTAGGATTTTATTTATGTATTTGTCAGAGAGAGATAGAGCACAAGCAGGGGGAGCGGCACACAGAGCAGGCAGGGGAGAAGCAAACTCTCTGCTGAGCAGGGAGCCCAAAGCGGGGACTTGATCCCAGGACCCTGGGATCATGACCTGATCGTAAGGCAGATGCTTCACTGACTGAGCCACCCAGGCATCCCATGGGTAACCGTTAAAATAGCTTTCAAAGTCTCTGGTAACCTGAAACTTTAAAGTTTTGCTTGGATGATAAATTGGATTGAATTCGTTGGCCATCTAGGTCTTTTCCAAATGAGATAAGATACTGAAGCACTGATTGCTAAACATAAGGTTTATCTGCTTTTGGCTTCCTAATTGCGAAGACGCTGAGGATACTTGGATCTGTTGGCAAATATACTTTGTGCTATTAGAAGACGTACTAGAGAAAACATTTTTCTTTAATTATAAAATGTATTTATAAACTTCAGATCTAAAGAATTCTGGTGTAACAGACCATTCACAATCAGTTAATAGTTTTCACTGGGGACTAAGGTTTCTAAGAGTTAAAATTCTGTAGAAGGAAGGGAAGAATAAAGGGGGGGGGTAAACAGGAGGGGGAATGAACCATGAGAGACTGTGGACTCTGGGAAACAAACTGAGGGCTTCAGAGGGGAGGTGGTGGGGGATTGGGATAGGCCGGTGATGGGTATTAAGGAGAGCACGTATTGCATGGTGCACTGGGTGTTATTTGCAAACAATGAATCATGGAACTTTACATCAAAAACTAGGGATGTACTGTATGGTGACTAAAATAACATAATAAAAAGTTAAAACAAAAACAAAACAAAAAACAAAACAAAAAAAGTTAAAATTCTGCTAAATGTAATTAAGACTGGTGGGTGGGGGGAGGCTTAGGTCAAAATCTGAATGAATAAAAAAAGTTATAGAAGGTTTATAAAGGAAATCTTTGGAAAGGAGTTTTATGTGCAGTCAGGATGGACTAAGGTTGAAATGACTGAATTTTAAAAGTACGTTGGTATAAGATTGAAATTCTGCTTTTCTCTCTTAAAAAAAAAATTTCTTGGATTGTTGGTCTGCCCTTAATAAGAAAATGTAAACGAAAGTTTTTTTCTCTTTCGTTTGCCCAGAAAACCCAAGTTAGTTCAATGTTTTGTCTTTATCAAGTCTTCAATTACTTAAAATAGTTAAAACTTCTCAATATTAAAGAAGCTAAGTTTGGCTAACTATATAACCCTACATATTTGCCTCTGGAATCTCTTATCGCCGCCAAGGTTAAATAAATAATTAAGCTTTAAGTTTTACAATGTTCCATAATCTTATTTAGGCATGTGCTTTAAAACTTTCTGAGGGTTTAAACAGACTTCCCCAAGATTTGAATTGTAAATGAAATCTTTTTGACCAACTGGGTTTGTTTATTTGGTATGTTAAGTTTCTTGGAAAACACTGTCAGACAAATAATGATTAGCCTTGGGTTGTATTGCCTGGATAAATGCTATAACTGGGTATAACATACATATTTGAAATTTCTGAAGCTTTAGTATGTTTTGATATCATCATTTCATATTTTGATTATTGAAGTGTTACATGTTAAGAAATAACTGAATTTCTTTGTTAATTGCATTATAGTCTTTCGTCGTTTACAAAATAAGTTTCATCTTCCAGGAGATTCATAAAAAGGACTTTTTTAACAAATGCAGGTTTTTGATATCTTTAAAACCATAAAACTAAGATTGGTAAGAATTTCCACAACTAACTAAAAGCTGCCTTCAAATGGAACAAAAATGGAACTAAATGAATTGAAGAAGATGACTATAGTTTTGTGACTCTTGTTTAAAACATTGCGTGTTCTCCAATGTTTGCTCTCCCAGATTAAGGAAACTTTCTCTTAAGATACCCATGATACACAGAAATAGGATAGAATATTCCTTTGTAAACAAATTGAAGCATTTAACTTTTCTCTCTACCTGAACCCTCTAAAATTCAGAAGCTCTCAGAGAATATTCTTCAATAACTTCAATAACAGTCTGTTCTCCTCGTTAACAGGACACCATCAGAAACACTGGTTATTTTACCAAGACTTTGACTGGAATGTCATATTTGAGAGGTGTGCATAGACTCAGATATGACCAGACAGCTTTAAGGAACTAAGGTTAACTTTATGAAGCATGGAGCCAATAAAGGCCCTTGGAAATATTGGCCTGCTATCTTGCTTATAGAGTTCCCGGCAGCCTTACCAGGTGAGTAGAGAATGTCACTTCCTGGCAGGTACAGGAACCTCAGGATACTTTGGGGACCTTGAGGACAGGACTTCACTCAAATCTAAAAGTATTGCAGGCATGTCTGATGGCAAGTATTTGGCTTGGCTTCTGGCCTGGAGAGGCTACTAAAAGTCCAATCTAGATTCCTTATACAAAGTTCCAGCACAGCAGATTTTAAAAGATCTGTATGATCAATCACTATTCTTGCCGAGCTTATGGAAATAATTAGGCCAAGTTTGTTAAAATTAAGCTTGCTTTTCAAATGAATTAGTCTTGATTTGGCTGTCTCTGAAAATAAGAGTGATTTTGGAGAGAAAAATTATGTTTCAATAACACATCTTTGAGGATGTTAAATTCTAGTTCTGATTGTCTTTAAAGGTTTGTTGTTTGCCTAAACTCGACAACTTGAGGTAAACTTCAGAGAAATTGCCACAATAGCTCACACATAGAGTCTTCTTGCTTGTTATTCTTCGGCAATAATAGGACCCCATGGGTGTACGATTATTTGAATAGCTGAACAATGGGAGGGACTCCCCAATGATTGTATAACTCAGCTATCACCTTGACCAACTGGTCAATGGCGGGGATGACAAAATTGCTCCTTAAAAGCCAGAGCGTACCCCACTCCGTGGGGTTAACTATGGACTTGTGGAGATAATGGATGGCTCCACTTTCCTTAGGACTGGATTGGATGATGCAGTTTGGGATGCCCATATTCCCAAACAAGTCTTCTCCCACTTGCCCGTGATTCCTAATAATTAGGTTATTGTTAAAGTTAGACATCAAACAAAGGGTTTCTTGATGGTTTTTTCCCTTAGCCATATTTGCCCCAGGAGCTATCTGTATTGATATAAAATTGCAAATAGAGGTTTAGCCAAGCATACAGAGGCCACCTTTAACCAGACCCAACTTGTAGTCACACAAATTCAAAAGGTGACCCTCCAAAACTGAAGGGCCCTTGATATCCTGACTGCAGCTCAAGGAGGAGCCTATGCTTTATTTAAACAGAGTGTTCTGTATATACTCCAGATTACCACAGAAATGTCACAGGGCTATTAAAAGATATGACTACCCAAACTGAGGCCCTACAAAATCCTTCCCTCTCTTTCAAGGACTGGTTAAGTTCCTGATTCCAGGGAGGACAATGGTCAACTACTAAGCATCTCTGTTGGACTTCTCATTCTTATAGCCATCCTAATCCTACTAGGTTGCTTTTTCCGATATTTCTCCGCTTGGTGCCAAGACTCCATCGCTACAATAACTTCACTTGGACAGCTGGTCCTTAGCACCCACAGAGATACTTCTTTGCTGTCCACGTTGTGTCAGCTGCCTCCGCCTTTCCTAACTCCCCTATATGTTCCCTGACTGACCAATGTTGACCCATAGGTAAGGACATCTCTATGTCCCTATTCAGCAGGAAGAAGCTACAGAAGATAAGACCTTCCACATTCAACAACCTTAAAGATTTAAGGGTCAAAATTGTTCAGCAGGGGAAACAATGAGCAAAACAAGGGCAAGAGAAACGTAACTTAAATTAAAATCTCCTTACAGCTTGCATCCCACTGAGAGATCCCTGAGACATGCAGAGTGTGACCTTCCTCAAGGAACTCATGGCGGCCATTATGCTGATGTTTTGCTGGAGGCCAATAGTAACCATATCTTAACATCAGCTAGCGTCTCAAGGTCCTGAAAGCCTTGCTTCAAAATTCCTTGGAAACTTACTTTATCTCTACCCACCTCTCCCTCCACATGCTTAAAAGTATATAATCAGGCACTCCTCACAATGCCTGTGCAGGTCTCTGCCTATGGGTCCTGTCCCTGTGCTATTATAAAAGCACCTTTTTGCATGGTAACATGTCTCAAGAATTCTTCCTTGACCATTGGGCTCCACAATCCTGCATCAAAGTCACAAGTGTTCCAGAAAAAAAAAACTGACAATGGTACATTACTTAGCATATGGTTTGAAAAAAAAGTTAATGCTCCCTTTGAAAATGAAGGCGATGTTTTAATGACAATTCAGAAAGAAACCCGGGTTGGTCAACTGGAAAATTGGTTGCTCCCGAGGTGTAGAAAATGTAGGAGAAAGGAATTTAGAAGGGATTTAACTTGAGGTATACTTTTGACTTCTAGTAACATGCTAATGTTCAATATATTTTTAAAAATAAAATTAAACCCATAAGAATGAGAAGGGGAACATAAGAGATAAAACTAAAAGTAAACTGAAAAATAAGAGAGAAAAGAAAAAGCCCTCCATTCCCACTCCCACCAGCACAACCCACGCAGCAACATATGACCATGTTCAAAGGGCAAACTATGAAAAGAACTGTTGTTGTTCTGAATCTGCATTTCCTTATGTTTGGGGAGGGATAGGAAGAGAAAATGTCTTCCCAAATCTACTTTTGTGGTAGAGATAAAAAAAAAAAAAGTAAAAGAAACAAAGAGGAAGGAGGGAAGGAAGGAAGGAAGGAAGGAAGGAAGGAAGGAAGGAAGGAAGGAAGGGAGGGAGGAAGGGAGGGAGGGAGGAAGGGAGGGAGGGAGGAAGGGAGGAAGGGAGGAGGGAAGGAGGGAGGGAGGGAGGGAGGGAGGGAGGGAGGGAAGGAAGGAAGGAAGGAAGGAAGGAAGGAAGGAAGGAAGGAAGGAAGGAAAGCTTATAGAAAAAGCATTTTAAAAATGGATGTTTACAAATGTTGCCTAAAATGATGCAAATGTGTGATTTATAAAAATTCTAATATCTGCAGAGAAAATAAAATTGGAAAGATTTTTAAAAAATATTTTACATGAAGTTCGGTGAGTTTTAAATCCACTTATTAAGTTTAAATATATATGCTTATTTAATTTGGCTTTTCAGTACGATTTGGGGGAGGCTGCTCTCTCAGAAGAGAGACCGAGAGATGTGGGGTGGGAGAGGGGAAGAAGCAGAGAGGGAAGGATGGAGGGAGGGAGCCTGGAAGGGAGAGAGAAACACACACAAGCACATATACTGATCCCTCAATAACTACCAGGTGAAGGTTAAATTTGACCCTTAGATCCAACAGTTTGCTCTCTTGGTTGGGGCATCAGGGCTGGAGGAAGACTCTGGGAGACCACCCTGAAACACCCCCAGAGGAGACGGACTGTCAGACCCAAGCTGAGGCTCACTTTGGCTACTAAATAAGCTGCCCCCGTTTAGCCCCCAGGAAAGGCAAGGGTCTCGAAACAGGAAATAAATTTGCTCTGGGGGGTTCATGAACCTAATTTCTTCCCCACTGCAGTTTCCAAGTACTCACCATGCTAAATTAGTTCTAGTTCACGCTCTGTTATGATTTTGTCCCCTTAATAATGAAAAAGCGAATTGGCTAAGGACCTATTTGTAACTAGATTAATTGGGAGGGCAGCACCACCAGCATGAATCTCCAAATGCATTTTCTCATATTTGGAGAACACTCAGAACTGCTTAATTAAGCATTGAGCAAGACTCTGTTATCGACCGCTCTGTGAGTATGCCAGACCTGGCCGGCTTGCCTTCCGGCCCATTCCCTGGGTGCTTCGGTTTCATAGTAACCCACAGCGCACAGTCAGCAGTGCTGATTAACGTGTCCACTGCTTCTTGAAAATACGTTTATGCTTTTCGTATTTGCGTGCCTTCGAATTAATGACTTTTATACATTTCATGTGAAATTGTACTGGAAAAGGGAACCAAAAAATCCCCAAAACCGTGTTCTTCCCAAACATTGGGTTCTGTACCACATTGTAGCTGTTCCTAAGCTATATCATCGATGCGTGTGCTCTATTCCACACTAACGCTTTACCAAATAACTTTGGATAGTCTGTCTACTTCCCATCCTTGGAGGTTCACTAAGTAAATTAATAGATCAGATGCATTTGGAAGTCTTACAGTTAGGAAACCTATTCACTTTGGTTGAGTCTCGCAGTTCCTAAACCTATTTGGCCATAAGACATCTTCTCTTAATAGAACACTGTCTTAGCTTGGGTTCCCCTGATACTCTACTGCAAGATGTTTATTGGGAAATGATTGGAGGAAACACCAATAGGAGAATGAGCAGTGAGACAGGGAAGGGAAGGAAACCCACAAGGTGTCATTGAGCAGGTCATCAGCAGGTTTCTTGCAGTGAAGAAACTGAAGCATGAGCTCCTCCTCAGGCTGTGTGGCCTACAGCACACGGACAGACAGCTTAGGGGCAAGAAGAAGCCCCCTGGCAAAGAGGCAGGTGTTGGCAGCCGGAAGCCGGGCTGGGACAGTGGTAGGACCCAAGAGGCTATTGGGTGGACACCTGGATCTGCTATAGATGCATTTTACCTTGCAGAACGTGCAGGTTGTTTCAGGTCGTGGGAAACACTGGTATTTATGTCGGGCATTGCACAGGTAAATAATGGTGACAATCTGGATAGACATGGCCCTGGAAAATGAAAGGGAACACCCCGGAGAGGTAAAATTCTACAGAAGGAAAGGTCTGATTGGGCAACAGATGGAAAACTGGAGCTCAGGTCCAGTGCTCAGAAGGGTTTCGTTTTGGGTTTTGACCAAGCTGGGAAAGAAGACAGTAAGGTTGATGGAAGGTTCTGAAACTAGGGGAAAATAATATCTCTAGCTTTTTCCATAAAACTGCTGGCTAAAGGTACAGAGTGTTCTTGCATAGAGCAATCGGAAGTAGCTCACCTATACCCAATGGCAAGACTGATGGACAATGTCTGGATTTTGAATGTGTTTCAGAGACCTGAATGTAACACAGACGACAACGTCCCTTCCAAGGGCTACAGATTACAGTCGCCTCTGGAGGACACCAGAAAGATGTGCTACCAGCCTGTGCTGGCAGAACTGGGAGCTCAGAGGAGCTTCCCACTGTGAAGGTCTCAGAAGAAATGGAAGAAACAGTGTTTGCTCAGCTGATGTGGGCATTTTAATGTAAGGCTGCGGGGAAGCTTCGTGTGCAAAAGATGAAGATACGTCTCCTAGAAAGTAATGCTCACAGAAGCAAGCACTTTCTTCGGTTTGGGTCTGCCACATAGCCGATGCTAAGACAAGATTCCACATGCAAAAGGTGTCTTGGGGGAAAGAGTAGGAGCAGATGGAGATGGGACAGCCTTCAACCATGCTGTGGGTTTGACACCTGTGGAAAGAGAGAAGGAAGGAGGACGGATTGGATAAGGAAGAATTCTGGAGTGCAGCGCAGGTCCAAAAGGTTTGGACCAGGCCACTGGGGAGTCCTCAAGTCAGGCCCCCTAGGGCACTAACACCCTGCCACACTCTGCTGTTGGCTGGTGGTGGTCCGCGGAAGCTTGGCCTCAGTGTGCACAGCACATTCAACTGCACGCCCGTGAGCAGGAGATCTGAACAGTGCACGTCCCTGCTCATCACACGCTTATATGATGCTTACTATGTGCTAGGCTGTTACTCTTCACTCAGTGCTCACATCGACCCTATGCCATGGACAGTAGTGTTCAGCTAATTTTTCAAATGATTCTATAACAGAAAATACTAGCGGACTCTTTCCCTGTAGTTAGAGTATCTATTTCAATTCTGTCCGAACATTTTCCTTACTGCTGCAGTCATGTTTTGATTATTATTGTTTTATTTATCTGTTTCCAATGCTCATTTTAAAATGCGTATTTTCAAAATCATCATTGTGCACTAGAACTTTCTGAGATGATGGGGAAAATTCCATATCGGTATTGTTCAATACAATAGACACCGACCACATGTGGCCACCAAGTAGTTGAAAGGTGGCTAGTGAGACTATAGACCTGACTTTTTCATTTTATTCTATTTTAATTCATTTCAATTTAATTTTAAAGTCTAGTTTTAAAGCCACATGTGGCTAGTGGCTGCTATCCCAGACAGTGCAGCTTTTAGATAAACCCAGGAAACATGGAGAGCCAATAGTTCTCTCCCCAAAACCTCAGAAACTGTTTGCCTCACAGGAGGCAATAAACAGTGATCTGGGTTTAGACGTCCGCCTCACACACTGAGCATCTGATTTGCCAGCCCCTCAGGAGCAAAGCCACGTCCCGGGCAGGAAGCCACATCAGCCAGACTCAGAAGATTTGGAAATTTTAATTCATAATAGAAATAACTGCTATGCCAAGCTTCTGGAATCGACATGACCTACACGGTCTCTCCCGACCAGGTTGCCCAGGAATTAGATAACCAAGGAAGAACTGACACAAATTTACATTATGAAATTACATTATTCCACCCAGTTTTGAAAAGTGGGCAAAGGGCTCGAATAGACATTTCCCCCAAGAGGGTACACAAATGGCCAATAAGCACATGCAAAGATGCTCCCGGTCAGGAGTCATTCATGAAATACAAGTCAAAACCAGAATCGGATGCCGCTTCACATGCATTAGGATGGCTATTACTCCCCCCCCCTCAAAAAAAGAAAAAGAAAGAACAAGTGTTGCTGAGGATGCGTAGAAATTGGTACCCTTCTGCATTGCTGGTAGGAATGCAAAATGGCACAGCCACTATGGAAAACATTTTGGCGGTTTCTCAAAAGTGAAATGTGGAATGGCCATGTGATCCAGCAATTCCACTTCTAAGGTCATAGCCAAACTAATTGAAAGCAGGGACTTAAATATATGTTCACCCATGTTCACAGCAGCATTACTCACAAGGTGGAAACAACCCCAATGCCCAACAACAGATTAATGAGTAAACAAAACATAGTATAGATTCAATAGAATATAATTTACCCTAAAAAGGAATAAAACTCTAGGGGGGCCTGGGTGGCTCAGTTGGTTAAGTGTCTGCCTTTGGCTCAGATCATGATCTCAGGGTCTTGGGATCGAGCCCTGTGTGGGGCTCCGGGCTCAGTGGGGAATCTGCTTCTCCGTCTCCCTCTCCTCCTCTCTCTCCCTCTCTCTCTTAAGTAAATTAATTTTTAAAAATCTTTTAAAAAAATGAAATAAAACTCTGATGCACACTACAACATGGGTGAACCTTGAAAACATTATGCCAAATGAAAGAAGACAGATAAAGGGACAAATACGGTGTTTTCCACTTAGTTGGGGTATCTAGAATAGCTACATTCAGAGAAACAGAGTAGTCCTTGTCCGGGGCTCAGAGGAGAGGAAATGGGGAGTTAGTACTTAATGGGGACAGAGTTTCTGTTTGAGCTGGTGAGAAAGTTCTAGAAATGGACAGTAATGATAGTAAGTCAACACTCTGCGTAATGCCACTGAACTGTACACTTAGAAATGGTTAAAATGGTAAATAATATATGTATAATTACCATAATAAAATTGTTTTTAAAATAAGAAATTATATCAGAAAAACACTGAAATTCAAAATATATGTGGCCAAACCATTTCTTCCTATAGTTAAACATGGACATGAAAAGCCACCTCATAATCAGAAGGTTGCTAGGTGACCACGGCATTGGACCAGAGAGGGGAGGAGAGAAATGCTTGGTAAAAATGGCCTTACGAATGGGTCCATCAGCTCTCTCCCCCTTTGTCCATCCCCTCAAAAGCCAGGGCCAGGGCAGGGGGACCAGACACCTGGAAACCCAACTGGCTCCTTCCCAGGCCATAGCGCTTAGATGAGCAGGGCCCGTATCCCTCTACTGATCTGACTTCAGGACTTACAGGGGGAACTGGCCCCACTTCTTCTGACGGACATATTCTTTCTTTAATCATGCTCATACTTTCTTTCTTTCTTTTTTTTTTTTTTAAGATTTTATTGATTTATTTGACAGAGAGAGAGAGACAGCCAGCGAGAGAGGGAACACAAGCAGGGGGAGTGGGAGAGGAAGAAGCAGGCTCCCAGCGGAAGAGCCTGATGTGGGGCTCGATCCCATAACACCGGGATCACTCCCTGAGCTGAAGGCAGACGCTTAACGACTGAGCCACCCAGGCGCCCCAATGCTCACACTTTCAACAAAATTAAGGTTGACAACCCCAGTGCCTGAAAACTGTTGTGTCTCTTTAAAATGACATCACTGTTGTCTGCTTTGATCTGTTTATTGCTTACTTCATCAACCCTAAGTTCTTGTTTGGGGGAGAGGATGAGTCTGTGCAGACCCCCTGAACAGCCAGAACCACAAGAATCCAATGATCTCATGGCCTCCCGCCAAGGAATTAGAGCTGCCTGCACCTTTCTCCTGTGCGGGAGAAAAAGGAAGACATCAGTGAAAATCATGTGAAGAGTTTTACACGCCACATAATGGATAAAATGCTGTACAAAAGATGAGGACAGAATTATTGCCATTAATAAATAAAGATGAAACAACAGGGACAGGCCTAATTTGCTCGGTTCCACTCGATATATCTTTCAAATCACCCACACCTTGTCCTTTAAGCGATTTATGATGCTAATGGTTAAGCACTATTCCTGCCATGGGCCACAGAATATTGCACGGAGCCTGGGGAGGGGAGAGCCGGTACGGGGAAATGTTCTCATTCTTGAAGAAATATATGTCCCCCTCAGGAGTTCACATAGAAATACAATTAAATCTAGAGTCACTTCTAGGGCAGTGACTTCTTTAAGCCAGCAGGCGAAGTGTGGTGTAATTTACAGCAGGGGGATTTATGCCATCACAGCTGAAAAATCTTACTAGAAATACATTTCCATATGAATTGTCATTTTTATTTAAAATGACATTTTGCAGCCAGTAGCGCCAAAGCAATAATCTGTGGTTTGAACTTTCAGGTGAGTGTTTGAGCTTCTCTTATACAATGTTTAATATTTTGTATGCTATATGGATGGGGTGTGAAGAGTTAATAAGCTTACTTCCTTAACTAATGCTTTATTTTATTTTATTTTTTACTGACAAAATATGTGTTTATCAATGTGTGCATTGATTTTTGCCATATACATACAGATTTTTGCACTAAAACGTCAGCCGTACCATAACGTTTTTGTTCTTTTTAATATTCAAAGTTAATTTCTGATTGACCCAATTCTCTGCCAATTGTGTTTAGAGCTGCATAAAAAACCAGAAACTGAGAAACATATTTTTCAGCTAATTTTACTGCATGTGTATTTAGAAATACTAATCTATTTATAAAGTTTTTAATCTGATTTCTTATTACTTGTTACAAAATTAAATATCTCAAATCACATCACACATCTAAATTATTGTTTTGCATTTTATGCAAGCCTTTTGTCAACATTCTGAATTACTGAATTAATTGTTTGAGTTATCAATAGCATTTAAGTTAATTCCTTACCTTTAAAACAGTTTTAGGTTTATAGAACAGAACTCTGAGTAGAGTTCCCATAAAACCCTCCCTTTATAGTATCCCCTAGTGTTAATTAATACATTGTATTAGTGTGGTACATTTGTTAAAGTTGATTAAAGTTTCTAATTTATATTACGATTTACACTTGGTGTTTTACAGTTCTAGTCGTCCACAAATGCCTGGTCACACTCTCATACATAATAGTTTCACTAAAGCCATGAAAATCTGTGCGAAACCTATTCCTCCGTCCCTGTCCCTCACCCTTAAATCTCCAGCAGTCATTATTCTTTTCATAGTTTTTATACTTTTGCCTTATCCAGAGTGTCATACAGTTGGACTCATTCACCATGTAACATTTCCAGACTGGCATTTTCGCTTAGCAATGTGCATTTAAGTTTTCTCCATGTCTGTGGCTTCACAGCACAGTTTAGAATAATACTCAAATGTATGGATAAGCCACAGCTATCCAACCACATCCTGAAGGACATTTTGGTTGCTACCAGTTTGGGAAATTGTGACTAGAACTGTTATCAACATTCAGGGTGCCGGTTTTGGTGTGAACATAAGTTTTCAACCCAGGACTGTGATTACTTGATCATATGGTAGGTCTATATTTAACTTTGTAAGAACTGCCAAACCAGCTTCCAGGGTGGCTGTACCATTTTGCACTATCATCAGCAATGACAGAGTTCCTGTTGCTCCACATTCTTGCCACACATGTTACTGTTAGTTTGGGTTTTATTTAGCCATTTCAATAGTTGGGTGGTGGTCAACTAGCACTTTATACTACTAGAAAGGTACTTTATTTTTTAAAAAATGTATTTATTTATTTGAGAGAGAGAGTATGAGCACGGTGAGGGCAGAGGGAGAGGGAGAGGGTATCTCAAGCAGACTCCCCACTGAGTGTGGATCCCGACACAGGGCTCGATCTCACAACCCTGAGATCATGACCTGAGCCAAAACCAAGAGTTAGAGACTCAACCAACTGAGCCACCCAGGTGCCCTGGTAGCTGTACTAAAATTTTTTTGTTTTTTTTTTGAGTAGCGTTGATACATGTTGCATTAGTTTCAGGTGTACGACATAGTGACTCAACTTCTGTGTTCACCACAAGTGTAGCTACCGTCTGTTGCCGTTATTTTTAAGGCATAGTGGAAAGGGTGTTTTATTTTAAGTTAAAGTCCCCTGTTGTGATTGCAAGTAATTGGTTGTAAACAAACATCATGGGAAACAGAGGTTTGGGTGTTTCCATTTCACACTTTTTCAGATTTTGCAGCCACAGTTCATTAACAGTTTCATGGATGAGAAAGCCAATGACATGACCCTGCAAATAACCATTGGAGTTGTTGACAAAAGCTCTTAGAGAACTTAAATCCTATCTGAATACAAGTAGGGAAACGATTGTGTGGCCTCTGCTGAGAGTCTTGATGACATCTGACAGTATCATGATTGAGATTATGACCAGGAACCCAAGCACACCTGGATCCTACCCTGCCAGACACCCTTCCTCCAACGGGCTTCCCAAAGAAGTTATTCACCAAGAACAATAGCAGATGAAAGTCAGAGAGTATCATGTGATTAATAGCTACTCAAGCTCTTCCTGATGAGCCGGTATGAAGATTGTGCTGGAGGTTTGGGGGAGCACACATCTGCAAGGCGACACGTCTGCCCACACATGGCTGGGCCCAGGAGTCAAAATGACCACCCAGGTCCCGTCCACCTCTGCCTTTTGTTCATCTTTCCTCTAGGTCAGCTTCATCCTCCGTGAGGCTCTTCTGGGGGAGCCTGCCTATTCAGGTGTGCACCCCACCTGCTTAGCAAACACAGAAGAAAGTGCTCTTTCTTCACAGGTCCAATGAATGTCCTGGGATAACTCTGATCTAGTCTGATTTGGATCACGTGCTCATTCCCAAATCTATCTCTGGACAGGAGTGTGGAACATGCTCGTGTCTCCACATCAGGAAGTGGGTCAAGCCACACTTAGAGTCACGTGGACAGGGAGTGGAGAAAGAATAGTTCCCCAGAAGAAAAATGGTGTAGTACCAGCAAAACAATGGGAAAGGGGACAGGAAAAGACAGCAGGTATCCACTATACCCCCATATCCAATTCTTGGAAATAGCATGCTTGGGCATGCAAGAGACAGAGAGAGAAGAGAGAAACAGAGAGGCATAGTAGGCACCCAGTAAATAGTTGTTGAAGGTATGAGGCTCTTTCTCAGCTCTGGTGCTTGACCTGTACCATTCATCAGGTTATATATAGCTCACTGCCCGTGACTGTCCCCTTCACTTAACCTTGAACATCCTATAGGCAGGGATGTGTTTGTGTCATCTCTAGACACTTCACATAGAAACTGATCTTAGTAGGCACTCAACAAAGGTTGTGGAATGAATTTTCAAGGAGACGTAGGGTCTACATGAAATACCCTTCAAGATGTTTGCCTTAAAACTCAGAAAATGATCCAGGGAAAAATCAGCAAACTTGGGTTCTCTCTTAAAGTACAAGCCAAAGGACATCTTAGTACAATGTGACAACTTTGCAGAAAGAAGCAGCTGTTGGAAGCAGGAGATGAACATCAGGCTGGGAAGACTTGGTTCCCTGGACTCTCCTTCTCTGTCTACTCTCTGTTCCTTTATTTTCTGTTTCTTGTGGAATCAGACTCAATGGGTAGCCTAACGCTCAGAGAAAGATGTAATCCTAGGATAAGGAGTCTTTCCATCCAGGGAACACTCTTGTTCATCAGTTTACAGATGTGATCAATGTTCCTTGTTACCTTCTCCTCTCTGTTTATGTTGATGACAGTCCGTCTGCCACCTAACCTGAGAAAATTCTGTTATGTTTCCAAAACAATTTCCAATGTTCCAATTTCCAATGTCCTCCTCTGCCCCATCTATCTTTAAAAGGGGGTCATTATATCTTTAAAGTAAACCAGGCAATTTAATGAGGAAAGAGGAATCTGACAACCAGCCAATTCTATGGGGGAGAAAACCAAAACAAAACAATAAAATCAATTGGTGGACTAAATTGGTTGGAACTTTCATCTCACAAAACAAAACCTGTTGCTCCATTTGTTAATGACTCATGTTCATGTTAATCTCCACCTAAGTTTCTTGCCTTTTTTGATCATTTCCTAGGGGGTGTCACCCCCCACTCTATCTATGCTAGCTGGTTCTTTCTCTTATTAGCTTACAAGACTTCACTCCTTTATTTTCTCATGCCTAATTTGATTTTTTCCATTTTTTTTCCAATTAGCTTTGTGCTCCTTCCATGAGTCATATTTCTGAGCATAATGAGTAGGAAACAAGGCTTTGTTTGTCCAGTACTCTCTTGATGCCCAGAACTTTGGTAGCTAGCTATTCTCTGTGTTTTCATGGGTGGAAGTACTATCCTAGGTGTTTGGGGCAGAGGAGGACATTGGAAATAGAATCAGGAGATCAATGGACCCAGCTGCCACAAGGAAGACCAGGTTCCAGGAGTGTGATCAAGGCACAAATGTTGGTGCGTTTGTGAGTGGATGGAAAATGTTCCAAAAGGGAGTGGACCTCAGCTGCCATTCCTTCCTACAGTTATTGGTCTTAGCTGGAGGAAGAACTATGTTGGAATGGACAGGGCACGTGACAATAATTCCAGTGAATTTCCACATAAGCAAATCAGGGTACCATTTGAGACTTCTGGTTGGGCAGAGGAAGGTTGTTTCACTCCCTTAGGCAGGACCCAGGGTGGACAGAACCCAAAAGGTACACCCAGGGCACATGGCAGTTTTCCTCAGTTTCCAAGCTAGCTATCTCACTTTCATGAAGCTGGCCACAAAGATCTCCAGGACTTCTCTGTAAGAGGTGAAGTCACTGCAGACATTCAGCTGTGTCGTTTATTGTGGCTGCAGCCCCCTCCACGTTGTAAAGAGGTTAAGCAGTCTTCTCTTCCATCTGATTAGGTGTCTGTTGGCACAACATGATCCCAAACAGGAGACAGACTAAGAAAGCTTGAGCAGACCCTTTTGCTGGAGCAGACTTATTCAGAGCTTATGAATCTCCAGGTCTTTTTCACTATCATCATCTCTTCTCCTATATTTACAGAGCACGCATAAAGTGGTAAGTCCAGCACAAAGTGCAGAGAAGATCTAAATCTTCAGTTCTATTGGTTTATCCATTAAAATGGCCGCCATGTTGACATATAGTGCACAAATGTTCCTATATTATCCATTAGCAGGAGCTATTGTGTCTGGAGGGCACCCTTGACCTAGAGATAGGGGGTGATAAATGCCAACCAAACGACAACAGGAAAAGTAGGATACAGAGGACTTTCTTCCATGGGGCATACGTAGGATGGACTATAGATCTTACCACACAAAACAGACTTTTCCCGCAAAAGTTGCTATAGCTCATGAATTGTGCTTTGGGTAAAACTAAACTTGCTTTCCAAGAAGCTCCCAGGCCAGGAGCTCGACATGAAGCAACACTGTGGTCTGTTTATTTAGGTGGGGAGCCAATTGCTCCCAAGGGGACAGGCTTTTTTTCTGCCCAAGCTTAAAATTTGCCTGTGCAGAGACGCAACGTGTATTCCTTCGTAGCTGAACTCGACATGTTCATGAGCCCTCATTTCTTTTGCTAGTGGAGGCAAAATAAACTTGACTCTTCCAGGTAGCTCAGTCACTTCTGGTTTAAAATTTCTGGGCAAATGCTCAGACAGCTCAAAGTTGTGGTACTTAATCCAAGCTGCACATCCCCAGACCTGTTTTGATGTGGAATGCACTCTTCCCCAAGAGCCCTACTACAGCATCAGGCGGTCTTTGCACAACCGTGCACTCCAGCAGGGAAGGAGGCGCTGAGTGAAGTGCTTGGGTGGGGCTGGGAAGGCTGCCCTGCAGAAGCTCACACAGTGGAGGAAGGGAGCAGAAGGAGCAGGAAGAAGTGGTAGTCTAGAGTAGAATTAGAGCTGTTTCCCCTAATTTACCATAAAAAATCATCAAGTGCAAAGATTGGCAGCTTATAAACTTATTAAAGAAAAAAGCAAACCAAGTTTCTTTAAACAAGAAATGAACGTATACATTGAGAAGAATACCAAAGATGGGAATCAACTCAGTTTAGGTGTCGATCTGGAAACTTTTGGAACAAGTGTTTTGATTCTGAGACTCTTGCTGGAAATGACAAGGATGCTGATTGGCAATGTCCAGGACGACTTCTCCTCCCAGAAGCCCTCTGGTCAGGTTTCCTTCTCCAGTGTCAGAGAGAGGCACCGTCAAAGGGCTGGGCTTTGTCCTCCCAGTTCTGGTGGAGAGACATGGAAGATCGCATAGTAGAAAGGACAATAGACTCAGAGCCATGAAACGACTTCTGTGGTCAAGACACACAGCATCTGTGTGGCCATAGTCTACAGTTTAGAGTGAAGGGCAGAGTAAAATTAAGAGGGGAGCTGAAGCTCAAAAGAAGGCAAGTTTAAACCATAACAAGCTGGAACTTTATGCTAAATGTAACAGGAAGCCACTAAAGGGGTTCCATCGGGGCAACAATGGATCAGATTTGGGTATCGTGAGTCTCCTGCGGAAGAGGACAAAAGAATGGAAAAAGGAGATTCTTCCCCAAGCATTTATAGTGGAGGATAAAAAAAACTTAAATTACCAGTTGGCTATGAGGGCATGATGGAAGAAGGCGAGATGGGTGACCCCCTTTTCCCGGTGTGTATAGGGCATGGCATGATGCCATGCACTAAAATGGGGCATGGAAGGCTGGGTAAGTTGAGGAGGTGGAGAGGGAAAAGGGGAGATGAGATCGGTTGGGAACAAGGAGGGTGGGGGCAGAGAAGAAGTGCCATTTGTGGCCAAGCTCCCTTTCCCTATAATGTGTACATGGGAGGCCGTGGGGCAGGGATGGGTCATTTTGTAAACAACAATTTCAGTCCCTTGTTACCTTCCTGCTCTTTCCTCCCCAAAGGAGCTGGAGCGGAAATATGGAGTTCATAGGGCCGTATTTACTAGCGGGCAGGGTCGCTGTGCCTCAAAGGCAGCTTGCTTCCTTCTCTTCCTCGTCAGGGCAGAGGACTTCTGTTGGCCCGTCACCCCTGCCCCTGTCTCCCTGAAGCTAGCCTCCTGGGAATGCCTGTATCCAGACACATACACCAGAGTGCCAAGGATGGGTACACATGGCATAGGGACCTTATTTAGTTTTAACAATTAAAAATGTATTCATGTTTGTTTGCTGGAACAAATTACCACACACTGGGTGATTCTCTCTCAGTTCTGGAGGTCAGAAGTCTGAATTAGGATCACTGGACCATAATCAAAGTGTCAGCAGGGCTGGGCTCCAGGGGCTTTAGGGGAGAGTCTGTTCCCGGCTTCTTCTACCCTCTGCTGGCTGCCAGCATTGCCTGACTTGTGGCCACATGACCTATTACAAGGCCAGCATCTTAGAATCTCTCTCTGCCCGGTCTTCAGGTCACTTTCTCCTCTGTGACTTTTCCAGCCTTGCTCTACCTCTTTCTTACAGAGAATGCAGGTGATGGCGTTGAGGACCTGCCTGGAAAACCCAGGAAAATCTGCCTGCCTCAAGCTCCTTAATTTGATGGCATCGGCAAAGATATTTTTTTTTACCATACAAGGTTCCAGAGATTGGGGCACAGATGTCTCTTGGGGAGCCATTTTCCAGTCTCCCCCAAAAGCCCTACTCTGAGCACAAGGCAAACCTGTGTCCCCATCAATGTTTCCCAGAAGCCACGCATTTGACTGGGCGTCCGGCACTTATCCAGCCATTAATATAATATTTTGGTCTCTGTTTGGAAAGCACGCTTTGTGTATGTACCACACTGACCAGAATCCTGGAAGGAAGAAAGAGTCTCAGGCCTGGAATTCTTTCTCTAATCTCCTTGACTGAACCACAGAAAGTTCTATCTAGTGCAAGCGGCCACGGGCTGTGAATGAAGTTGGTGCTGAGAACTTTCAGATCATTGATACTCTCGTAGGATCTGTGTGATAAGAACTGATGCCTTAAAGACCATTTCTAGGATTGTTTTCAAATTACAAATCAGTTCAAACTTTCACTCCACTGGCCTAGAAATGAATTTCTCCAGAACAAGGCCCTTCTTTATTGTGAGGGCTACATTCAGTCCAGAAACAAACTTGCCCTAATTAGTTTAGAAAAGAATTCCGACTAGACTTACTACAAAGAGCAAGGAAACGGTTATGGAAGAGCCAAGTCAAACTCCAATTATGCACAGTCTTTTTTGAGCTCCGTGAAAGCCAGGCGACAGACTGAGGCTGCTAGTCGTAAATTCTTTGCTAGTGATATTCTTACTGCCAACTCTTTCCACTTGTTTGTGAAGGCTTTGCTCTACCTCACGGACTTCCTGACTTCCATGGCGCCCATCTGAGTGTGTCTGTTTGGAATTAGTAGGACAATCGCTTGTGACATCTCTTTCCCTCAGACCCTTCCATCAGAGAACTTCCAGTCAACGAAGCCAATGCTCTTTGATTTTTATTTTTGCCATTGGTCTGAATTGGGGGGGGGAGGATAAAAAAATACATAACATAAAATTTACTATCGTAACCATTTCTGAGTGTGCAGTTCAGTAGTGCTAAGGATATTCACACAGTTGTGCAACCAATTTCCAGAACTTTTTCATCTCATAAAACTAAAACTGTACCCATTAAACAGCAACTCCTCACTCTGACCCCCTCTCCTCAGCCCCTGGCAACCACCACTCTATTTTCTGTCTCTATAATTTGACTATTCCAGGTACATTATTTGAGTGGAATCAGTATTTGTCCTTCTGTGACTGGCTTATTTCACTCGGCCCCATGTCATCAAGGTTTATCCACTCCAGTATATGTCAGAACTTCCTTCCTTTTTAAGCTGAGTAACATTCCATTGTATGGATAGACCACATCTCGTGTATCCCTTCATCCATTCATGGGCACTTGGGTTGCTTCTGTCTCTTGCCTCTTGTGACTAGTGTTGCCGCACATCTATTTGAGTTCCTGTGTGCAATTCATTTAAGTACTTATTTAAAAGTAGAATTGCTGGATCATATGGTAACCCTTTAATTGTTTGAAGATCTGACAGTTTCTCACAGAGGCAGCACCATTTTACATTCCCACCAACCCTGCCCACGGGTTCCAATTCTACCATATCATCTCCAACATTCATTATTCTCGGGGATTTGTTTTGTTTTGTTTTGTTTTGATAGTAGCCATCCTATTGACTGCGAGGTGATACCTCATTGTGGTTTGGTTTGCATTTTCTTTACGATCCATGATATTAAGCATCTTTTCACCTGGTTATTGCCATTTGAATATCAACTTTGGAGAAGTGTCTGTTCAAATTCTTTGCCTTCTTCTAACTGGATTATTTGGAGTCTTTTTGTTGTTGGGTTGTAGTTCTTTATATATTATCAGGTATATGGTTTGCAAATATTTGGTTCCGTACTTTAGATCGCGTTTCACTCTGTGGAACGTGTCCTCTGATGTGGAGAAGCTTGATTTTGGTCTAATTTATCTGGTTTTACTTTTGTTGTTTGTGCTTCTGGTGTCCAGACAGTGCTTTCTTTTAAGACTTTATTTTTTTAGAGAAGTTCTGAGTTCACAGTGAAACTGAGAGATTTCCCACATACCTCCCGCTCCCCCACACGCACAGATTTTCTCAGTATCCACAAGTCCCTCCAGAATGATATATTTGTTATGGTTGGTGAACCTACATTGAAACATTATAATCACCCCGAGTCCATAGTTTGCATTAGAGTTCACTCTTGGTGTTGTACATTTTATGGGTATTGCAAAATGTGTAATGACATGTATCCATCATTTAGTATCTTACAGGGTTTTTTCAGCTCCCTGAAAATCCTCTGTGCTCTACCTATTCATCCCTCCCCACTTCCCCAGCCCCCGGCAACCACGGTTCTTTTAACCGTCTCCATAGATTCACCTTTTCCACAGTGCCGGATCTTGGGAATCATACAGTGTGCAGCCTTTTCAGGCTGGCTTCTTTCTCTTGGCAATATGCACTTAAGTTTCCGCTGCGTGTTTGCATGGCTTGATGGCTCACGTCTTTTTAGTGCTGAATAATATTCCGTGGTCTGCATGTAGCCGGCTTACTAATCCATTCCCCTCCTGAAGGACATCTTGGTTGCTTCCAAGTGTTGGTGATTATCCATAAAGCTGCTCTAAACATCCATGTGCAGGTTCTTGTGTGGACCTAAGTCGTCAACTCCTTTGGGTAATTACCAAGGAAGAAGAATCCTGGATCCTATAGGAATAGTGTCTTCCAGAGTGGCTATATCGTTTTGCATTCCCACCGCAGAGAGTGAGAGTTCCTGTTGCTCCACATCATCACCAGCATTTGGTGTTGTCAGTGTTCTGGGTTTTCGACATTCTAATGAGTATATAGGGATATCTCACTACTGCCTTTTTTTTTTTTTTAAGATTTTATTTATTTATTTGAGAGAGAGAGGGCAGAAATGAGGGGAGGGGGAAAGACTGGGGGTACAGGGACAAGCAGACTCCCTGCTGAGCAGGGAGTCTGATGTGGGGCTCAATCCCAGGACCCCAAGATCATGACCTGAGCCAAAGTCACTTGCTCAACTGACTGAGCCACCCAGGTGCCCCTTTTCACTCTTGTCTTAACTTCCATTTCCCTGAGGCCCTATGATGTGGAGCGTCCTTTCATATGCATATTTGCCATCTGCATATTTACTTTGGTGAGATATCTGTTAAGATCTTTGTCCCCATTTTTTAAGGGAGTCGTTTACTTTCTTATTGTTGAACTTAAAACATTTCTTATTGTGAAATATGTGTGTGTGTGTGTGTGTGTGTATGCACATGTGTATATATATATATATATGAGCAAGATGTCATTTTTTACCAGAAGAGAATGCCATTTTTTTATTTTGAAAAGTTTTTTAATTGAAGTACAATATAACAGTGTTATATTAGTTTCAGGTGCACAATATGATGATTCAGTAATTCTGTATGTTGCTCAGTGCTCATCACAGTAAGTGTGCTATTAATCCCCTTTATCTATTTTGCCCCCCCCCCAAACACCTATCTGGCAACCCCCAAGTTTATTCTTTATATTTAAGAGTCTGGTTTTTGTTTGCTTGTCTCTTTTATCTTTGTTTGTTTTGTTTCTTAAATTCCACACATGAATAAATCATATGGTATTTGTCTTTGACTTATTTCACTTAGTAAGTCCATCCATGGTCCACCCATGTTGTTGCAAATGGCAGGATCTCGTTCTTTTTTATGGCTGAGTAATAGTCCATTGTATATATGCACCACATCTTCTTTATCCATTCATCTGTTGGGTTGTTTCCATATCTTGGTTATTGTAAATATTACTGCAATAAACACGGGGGTACATATATCTTTTTGAATTAGTATTTTCATTTTCTTTGGGTAAATACCCAGTAGTGAAATTTATGGCAATAAATTTTTATCATTTGACAATTCTATTTTTAATTTTTTGAGGAATTTTCATACTGTTTTCCACTGTGGCTGCACCGGCTTGCTTTCCCACCAACAGTGCGCGAGGGCTCCTTTTTCTCCACATCCTTGCCAATCCTTGTTATTTCTTGTCTTTTTTTTATTCAAAGAGTTCTTTGTATATTTTGGATAACAGTCAGATATGTCTTTGCAAATATTTTCTCCCAGTCTGCGGCTTGTCTTCTAACTCTCTTGATACTATCTTTCACAGACAGAAGTTTTCAATTTAATTAAGTCCAACTTATCAATTCTTTATTACAGGGATCACACCTTTGGTGGTGTATCTAAAGTCATCACTGTACCCAGGCCAGTGCTTTTTACAGTGTATTTTGCGTACAACCCGAGTGTGGACCTTGGTAAGGGCACATTCTGACTGAGAAGATCACATACAGGGATGGAGAGTCAGCACTAACAGGCTCTCAGATGATACTGATGCCGTTGAATGCCGCCGGTGACACTTCACTGGTCAGGTACAAGGAAGAAGACAAGTCCCACCAATACGATTAACCATAAGTTATTAAGTACTTGCCATTCTTTAGACACTGTGCTAATTAAGCACTTAACAAATACAACAATTAATTTAATGCTCACAACTCTATAAAGTAGATATTTTATTTAGCCAAGTTTTTTGTTTTTTTTTTTTTTTTTTTTTTTAGTTTTAGTTTCCAGTGCTAGAAACCCAACCAAAACTAATACCAACAAAAAAGGAATTTTGAAGAAACACATTAAGAGAGAAGTCTGGGGGTAAATGTGGCCTTGGGGATGATGATAAGGGAGAGGGTCTCTCCTGGAGTGTCATGAGCCTAGTACCTCTTTTCCTCTCCTCCCCCCACTTATGTTTAGCTCTCTTTTGTTTATTGTCTCCTACTCCAGACAGGCTTTCCCTTATGTAATAGGAAACATGACTTCAGTAGCTCCCTTTAGTTCTTGATGCAAGGAGACAGACAGGATTGGCCTCTGTCATTAGAATAAATAAGACCCCAGAGAAGAATATCAATTGCCTCACTCAAGTCACTTTCCCAGCTTTGGGCTGCTCTCTGTGGCTAAGAGAGTGGGTCACTATTGTTGGCCAGGCCTGAATTACATGTCCAGCCCTGCAGCCAGAGACATGGGGCTGGTGAATGGCAGCCTCTCCAGCACCACATAGTGTTGGACCATTCCCCAAGAAAGAGACACCTAGCAGACAAAACAACAGAAACCAAGAACAGAGTCAGCATCTCTACTTCAACAGTGAGAAAACTGAGATTGACAAAGTTTCACCAACCTGCCCCAGTTGCACGTCTAGTAAGAGAAAGAGCCAGGTTTTCCCAAAAGTGCTGTTCAGACATGCGCTGGGGGGCCTGGGAAACCAAGCCTACCTCTCACTTACTAGGTTCTGCTGACATGGCATCGTCAGCTGGTCACTGCTGCGCGAATCTGATTCCGGCTCTGTTGGAGGAATGTTCTTCTCACCAGCAATCAAAGCGCCTCACTACTGTACCACATATTTTATTGAACAAGCTTATCTTGGCCTCCTGCAAGTGGGAATGAGAACAGAAAATCCCTCTCCTCTCCCCTGTTGATAAAGGACCTGACATCGGAGCTATGTTGAAAAGAGAAGAATGCATAATAGGACAGAGATTCAGGGGCACATGAACAGGGAGTCTGGACAGCACAGTGAAGAAGGCTTGGAGCCAGACTTGTGGATCTCAGGGCTACTCCCCCAATAAAGAGGAGTAAAGGGAGTAGGAGAGAGAGAAGGGGGCTTTCTAACTATACAAAGACTGTAGCAAGGTCAGCGACACGGCACCTGAGATGTGAAGATAAGTAGGAGATTATCACTGTCTCGACTGGCCAGCTCTCCCCTTAGCTGTCCCACTCATTCCTAAGACAGCGGTTCAAAGTCCTTCCTCACAGGGAACCTCTTTGAGGCTCCAGATTACCCCAGGCTCTCCTCATACCCTGCGTGCTCCTAGCATATGACAATCACAGCTTGTACAACATGCTGCACGGTCCTTCGCGAATGACTATCCCCTCCACTAAACTGTAAGTGCTAGGAGAGCACATCTGTCCCCCATTCTGTGCCCAATGCCTCACATGCCGAGTAAGTAGTTGGTGCTCTGTTGATAAATACGGAATTATGAATTATTTTAAAAAGACTGTTCTTTGAGATTTTCATCACCGAACTAAATAGTTTAAAAAAAGTGCAGAATGTGATACTATTTAAACTAATGGTATAGAAATATAAACCAAATGACTTAGAATGGTGATTGATGAGTGTTAGAATTGGGGCATGTAATTTTGATACTTTAATGTTTTCTAATTTTTCTACAGTGACAACGTCACTACGCAATGTCTACTGTAATAAAAACGGTAAAGAAAAAAACTGTCCCGCTCTAAGTCACTGTGTTTGAAAATAATCAGAAGTTCTCAGACCCGGAGCATCTGGGTGGCTTAGACAGTCAAGCCTCCAACTCTTGATTTCAGTTCAGGTCATGATCTTAGGGTCATGAGATCAAACCCTGCAGGGCCCTGAGCTCAAGCATGGAGCCTGAATGGGATTCTCTCTCTCCTTCTCCCTCTGTCCCCCCACCCCCCGCTCTCTCTATCTCAATAAGTAAATAAAATCTTTAAAAAAAAAAAAAAGTTCCCAGACCTTTCTCCAACAGAATTACCAGCATTCCATCTTAAACGATGTCCATTATAGTCCCAGAAATGGACGCGTTTGGGGACCGCAGACGGTCAAGGACTCCCGCATCCTGATGCTCACATTTGTATGCGTCCTTGGCACTTACCCATGGAGAGCGTAAGTTTTCTGAAATGTTATTATAATTTTAGCAAAATCTAAATCGGTCCTTGAGTCACCTCACCAAGTGGAAGGAGTCAGACAAAATGCCTCCCAGTTTTGCACTTCCTAAGAGGCTGGGTTCCAACTGCAACATGTCATTAAAAAGAGATCGCTTTGTCTTCAGGAATGTCTGCCCACCTTAAACTTTAATTAAGCTTGCAAGACAAAACAAATGAAGGCATTGAGAAGGCAGGTAAAAATCAGTCCAGCAGAAGATGGGAATAATGGAGCTGGGGGAGGACATTTTTTATGGGATCTGGTAGGTAAGGACGGAGGCATATAAATGAACCGCTCACTCCCAGCTCAGTCATGCAATCCTGATCGCACTGTGGGTCCTGCCTCGTTACCATCTTCAGAAAACCTTTTGCTGGGACAAATAGCACAGTCCACCGACTCTCCGAAGTTCTTACTACACTGCATTGCTTGCTGTATTAATATATATTTCTGTTTCTCATCATAAAACACAAGACTTGAACTGATTGACAACAGATGGAGGAAAGCCAAGACGCCTTGGAGAGTGAGAAATCTAACAAGATGTGGGTAACCCACCTCCACAACATATTTTGAATCCACACCCTGATTTCCTTTCTTACTTCCTCCTTGCCTGAGACCTGAAGCATTCTGGAAGGTAACCAGCTCATGTTTAGCTTCCAGCTTTTCTTCGTCTGGATTTCAGTAAACTCTTAATTAAAAGACTTTCTTTTAGGGGCGCCTGGGTGACTCAGTTGGTTAAGCATCCAGCCTGCGATTTTGGCTCAGGTCATGAGATCAAGCCCTGGGTCGGGCTCCATGCTCAGTGGGGAGTCTGCTTAAGATTCTCTCTCTCTCCCTTTCCCTCTGCCCCTCCCCCTGCTCACATTTTCTCTCTAAATAAATAAATAAACTCTTAAATACATAAAGATCAAACTAGCAATTCCTCACACTACCATGACTTACCTACCAAGTTCAAGGGAACATGAGGGAATCCCGTACACTGATTTGGACCAGGATGCGCTGAGGCAGAGCCTGGTTGTCATGAGGAAACGGACTCCATGTTTCCCGTCTGAATACTGATGGCTCTGAAGCCTCGTCCTCCTCTTCCCCCTGTGCCCTTGTGTGAACACGCTCCTAGAAAGCCTGGGACTTCCTCTGCTGGCGGGACACTTGTCCCCACATTAAAAGCCCGGGTTGGTCTCCTTCCCTTGCTCTCTCAAGCCACGTGGGGCTACTCAAGAGGCCTTCCCTGCTGCCCAAAGACTCCATGATGTGGGCTACACACCTTTCCAGACTCTCTCAGTGTGTGTGTGGCATCATCAGTTGGAACATTTGAGAACAAACTTCGGGTCGGGTCCATCTGCCTCTGAGGAGACCATGACGCGGTTTGGTTGGATGCCTTGGCAAACTGCCAGTGGCAGAGGGAAGCCACGGGGACTGAGGGCTTCTGGGGTCTACAGGAAGAGTCAGTGATGAGCCCTGAGAAAGAACGGACTGCAGCTGCACCAAGGGAATTGCTCCACAAGGAAACAATCACTGAACAAAGCAGCTGGCGAGAGAAAGGCACTAGCTTTGCACAAATTGCACAGGCCCAGAGGGCATGATGCCGGCCTCCAGCAGTGCCTGGTAAGGAAGGCTGTTCCTGCCTCCTTTATCACTCTTCTCTCCCCACTCGCCATGGTCCAGGGGGACCAGGTCAAATGTTTCAGAAATGAGGAAGGAGAATCATAGAGAACAGAATCCATCCAACCCCCTCGCCCCCCAAGTTGAAAGTTTTCTGCTCAGTAAGAGCCTCTACCTTGAATGGAGGGTGGACACGGAGACTCTTATGTGGGGCTCATCCTTCTAAGTACAAAATGGAGACTGGACTAAAAGTGACCATAGGGTTTTTTGATACCTCAGATTGACCAGAAATATGTGAGGGCCTGAGTTTTCCTCCAAGGGCAAGGGAAACAAGCAAAGTTGAAGGGGTACAGGGAAAACCAGTGAAATTGTCCCTCATTTCTCCAACACTCTGATTATAACAAATAGCCACTGACACCACCATTCCCCAAAATGAAAAAGGAGATAGTTCGTGGCAGTTCCACTGTCTGGCTGGACTCTGACGTCAGCAGACCACAGAACTTGATCTAGAAAGTGTACAGTCTTCTCAGAAGGCTCTGGAAGTAAGGGCTAGTTACTTTCCAGTCCAATTATAGTTTGTGAAGTGATTCTAGAGAAACACTTCCAGTCATCCCAGGCCACTCAAGGCCTGCAGTCCCCTGGCGTCAGCTATCAATTTAGGACACACCTTGGAGATATCCAAGATGACAAGAGTTTACTTGTCTAAATATATAAAAGAATGTGTCCTTTGAGTTAGGGATCGAGACTTCATTGATGAATCTGACAAAGCTTTCGGTCAACTAGCTAATCTGGTAGGTTTGCCCAACAGCCACTGACACAAAGGCTCTAAGTTTGGCAGTGGACTTCAAGGGTCTGTATGCCATCACCCTCAACCGCCGTCTGCCATTTACGCATCCAGCCTGTGGCTGAACACTGTGCCTCTCCCACAGCCCTTTCTGACCAGGGCAAAGCCAGGCTCTCTTCATTCCCCCTTCAATGCTAATCCTCACTGAGCTTAATCATTTTTAGCTGTTGATTTAAAATAAAAGATATGTGACTCTTCCTTTCACTTGAACACTTAGTGGCCACTGTAGGGTCATTAATTGGCCCAATTTCAGTATCTCAGGGAATAAGGAGGACTAAGGACAGGGAGAGAGATGGGGGAATGGCTAGTTGGAGGAGTCAGGACACACACAACAGTACCTATTAAGCTCACTGCTTTACATGGGTGTGGTCCGCGGTGCCCCCAAACAATTACTGTAGTGACATCAATGATCACAGATCACCATAATGAATATAATAATGATGAAAAAGTTCGAAATAGTGCGTGAATTACCAAATTGTGACACACAGACACAAAGGGAGCAAATGCTTTTGGAAAAATAGCACCAACAGACTTGGCTCAATGCAGGGTTGCCACAAACCTTCGGTCTGTAAAAAACACAGTATCTGCAATAAAATGAAGCTTGATAAAATGAGATATGCTTGCACACGTATGATGCTGTGTCGTGATTTGTGATTTACAAAACACTTGCCATAGACCCTTTCCAGCTTTGAGAGCAGAATCAGTATCGACAATGCAACATGTATGTGCACATAACATCGTGCAGTGTTATAGTTTACCAAACACTTCCCCGTATGCTGTCTAGCACGTACAGCAGCCAACTGGGAGTCGACTCACTTGAAAAATGCTAATCATTACAACCTTTCATCTTTTTCATAGATGTTGGTACTGAATATCTTCTCCCCTTTCCATATTTGCATAGGGACTTTCAGTGTAGCTTTGTTAAGAAGTTAACCATGTGACGTTTCATTTTGCAAGGTTCTGATCATTTGGGGTTGTCAGGATTCTCACAGACACCCCATCCTCCAATCCTGCATTCATATGAACCACTGCAAGATAGCAGAGTCCTGTAGTTAAGACGAGGCAATGAAATCAGAAAAACTGGGTTCAAATTTTGGCTCCCCCCTTTGTGTGCTTGGGCATATTTCATTGCTTTGCCTCTGTTTCCATATAGAAGAACGGGTTCATTATAAGACATATCTCTTGTGGGAACCTACCGAAAGGATCCTGTGTAACGCTTAGCACACAGCCTGGCAGGTGGCTAGTGCTTGCTCCTTGTACTTACTCTTGTTGCTGGTGATGATATTTTGGATGTTGTTGATTTCCATTCCCAGAGGCCCAGTTGACAATGTCAAAGACAAGCACTGCAGCGCACCAAGAGGAAATTCCCCTGTGGAGACATTGATTCATTTACCAGTCATTAAACATATAAACTAACTTCTCTAATTTATTTGTAAATGACCTATCTTTTTTGTATTTCTCTCATTTACAAGGTTAGTATAATGTCTTCTTTTTCAGCCCTTTGAAAAATTTCAAATGTTGTTTTCATCATAAACTCAATAACCTGCTAATGAAATCCATTCTACAAATTGGTTTTTTATTATGACAATCAAAATGGACTTTCAGCCAGTTATCGATTATTTGGTCCAAAATGTCTTTGTCAAAACATGAATGTGGGAATGAGTGAAGGGAGAATGAACTCATTCTTCGATCTAGCTGCCATTAGTCTACACACACTCTTGAGCGGGTTTTTCCTGGCTGGAATGATGACTTAAAAACCCATGTCGCTGGAGATCAAACAAGAAATTTTTTGAGGGGCGCCTGGGTGGCACAGCGGTTAAGCGTCTGCCTTCGGCTCAGGGCGTGATCCCGGCGTTATGGGATCGAGCCCCACATCAGGCTCCTCTGCTATGAGCCTGCTTCTTCCTCTCCCACTCCCCCTGCTTGTGTTCCCTCTCTCGCTGGCTGTCTCTATCTCTGTCGAATAAATAAATAAAATCTTTAAAAAAAAAAAAAGAAATTTTTTGAAAAGCACGGTGGACCAACTGACATACAAATTGTCTGACAAGGAAGGTAATGGAGCAGTCTTTCAACGCAAACGTGAAGTAGCAAATGAGGATGTGTACCCACTTTCTGTTCTCACAGGCAGGAAACCAGTGACCACATGAACGCAGGAAAGGGACAACCGCAGACATCCCGACCAGGGGATGCCCAGGGTCGCAGTGTGTGTTCACAGTACAACAGACACAATGAAGCCTGACAGCTCATTCCGCACCAAAATGTTGACCATCCTGATTCTAGAAAACTCGCAAAGCTCTGACACAGTTGCCGTTAGGCACAGCATTTACCAGAAAGGGCAGGGGGATTGTGACTCTGAAGTTGAACTAGACATATGATCCCTTTATTTTACCAGAAGTGCTGCTTTCTCTCTGTTCGGCTCCACGCAGCCGACGTGACAATAGCGTCTAGACTGAATGCTGTAAATAATTGTAGTCAAACTATTTTAGAAGTCTGTTCCAGAACACGGACGTCAGCGTTGACTTCATTGCACTTACGTTGCCATCATTTCTTACAACGGCTCCTCTCTGGCACCTCAAGCCTGGAGGTCGTAAGAGCTCCCCACTGCTGTTTTTCCAGAGTGTCCCTCTGTCCCCCAGCGTGTCCTTTAACTTGCCTGTAGCTTTGTACATTGATGCCTTACTAAAATGTCCTCATTGCCCCACCTGAGCAAGTCATATGCTCCTTTCTAGGACTCCGACCGATACAGCTCCCCTTTCTTTGTCTTTTAATAATACAGAATAAAGAAAGAGGAAGAACAAAATACTTGGAAGGCATGAAAAAACTCAGTTTCATTAGGAAGCACCCTACGTGGGGTTGCTTAGTAGATATGATGATATAGAGCTGTGGCTTAATTATTCGACTCAGGCTATCACATATGAAATCACATATTGGAAATAATAGGAAACATTCTTTCACAGTACAGATGAGTTCCAGAAGTTTGAGGCAGGTGTTTTAAACCAGGTAATTGTATTCACGAGTGAGAGGTAGAGAACCTGAGATCTTTAATAAGTGCTCTTGAAAATGGATGCGGAGAGAGGTACTATAGGAATCTGAAAGTAAACCTGGGTGCCAATAAAGTCTGTTTAGTTTAGTTAACAGGAATGTTCCTGTGTTGGTTTCTTAGGTTCGACAAACTCACCGTGCTAATGTGTGATGCTGTCATTGGGGGAAGCTAAAACCGGGTGAGCTGTCTCCAGGGGAACGCTCTACCCTGTCTTGGCAATTTTTTTTGTAAACCTAAAATGACTTCATTTAAACATTTCTTTGAAACAACAGCAACAACAACAAACTCTAAGTCTATGGAAATAAAAAACTTAACAATTTTAATAATTTTCACTATGAATCATTTAACTTACACTCATGCATTAACATCTAAGAAAACAGTATTCTGAACAAAATTTTATTTTCAGAAAGGTCATTCTTGGGGTGCCTGGGTGGCTCAGTCAGTTCAGTGTCCAACTTTGGTATCGACTCAGGTCATGATCTCAGGGTCGTGGGAAGGAGCCCCACGTGGGGCTCCAAACTCAGCATAGAGTCTGCTTGAGATGCTCTCTCTCCCTCTCCCTCGGCCCCTCCCCCCATCCTACGTCCTGCGTGTGCACACACGCGTGCTCTCTCTCTCTGTCTCTAAAAATAAATACATAAAATATTTTTTTAAGGGTCATTCCTAGGAGACTGCTTCTTATGCACATCTATAATCTTTTTTTTCCCCCCTGCTTTACTTTTAAGCCACTTTTTAGGTTTTGCACAGTAAACATGTATTACTCTTATAAGAAAACAATGATGTTATCGTTTATGATAAAATCCATTTCCGTTTTAGTTCAAAACACCCCACCAGCTTCTGATGAGTTAGTGAGTGTCCATCACTGGGCACACCCCCACCCCCACCTGCTCTGTCGTCCTACCTTGCAAGATCATCATCACCTGTTGCCAGAAAGTTCCTTCTCAAGTACAAAGCTCTCAGTTTCTACCTCAGAGGCCAGGAGCAGATTGCTCTCCACACTCAAGGGAATCAAATGTCCCATTTCT
Organism: Ursus arctos; assembly: GCF_023065955.2. Taxonomy (NCBI): domain Eukaryota; kingdom Metazoa; phylum Chordata; class Mammalia; order Carnivora; family Ursidae; genus Ursus; species Ursus arctos. The sequence goes on along the minus strand of NW_026623056.1, from coordinate 87,753,730 downwards.
TCCCCCACCTCAGTCCCACAGTCTATTCCACAGACCACTGATGAAAGCGTGATGTCACCTTGGTTGAAGGTAGATGGCAGCGTGCCCTCAGCCTCACCACTGCAGCTGGCATCCTGCGCGTTCCTGCCAACCGCCACCAACGCACATAGCTTTCCCCGCAACTCCACGTTCTGTGTTGTGATGGAACACACTTAGGGCAGGGCTTCCCAGCAGGGTGCAGCCCCGGGTTGTGACCTCTGTAACCCACAGGGAAGCTGGGCAGAGGTCTGGGTGTTGGGAATCCCCAGGTCTGTGGCCAGCCTCCAGCAGTCTTGTCCCGCCCATTCCCAGCCATTCGACAAATACCACGACCTGAAAACCTTCCACCTAAGATGGCCATTAGAGTCTACTGCGGCTGAGGGGCTGCCTGCCCACGCTGCCCGCCCCCAGGCCACCATGCGGCCCCCACAGCCAGGCACGGCTCTCCCCTGCAGGCATCTCTGTGCTCCTTCCATGTGCTCTGAGCGCCACTGCCCCTCGTCTGCTGTGGGGTCGTGACAGCAGCTCCAGTCCCAACAGCACTGCTCACCAGTTGTGTGGTCCTGAGCCCAGTCTCCTCCACTGGAAGAAGAGAACTTTCACTTTCCAGTTGTTGTGCAGATTAAATGAGCAAAGGAAGGGAACGCAGCCAGCACAGCTTAGTCCATGGACATGTTCATGAGATAGGTCTTCTCCTTCCCGTCCTCTCCCTTTCCCCCTCGCAGCCCTCTACCCCTTCCTCTCTTCCTTCCAGCTTTCATTACTTTCACTCAAATATATTTCTCAGCTTTGGTGGAATTGGGACATTTTTAGTAATTTTTAGCTAACAAGAATGCTGGCTAGCGAGCTGACTAGTCAAACTGTGGCATCTTATCCTCCATATTTAAGGTTTTTCCTTAGGTCATTTAGCCGTTTCTTGTGCAGCCCGCAAGATGCTAAGAGATTAATGCTTAATTAATATTTCTCACACTAATCATATTTCACGGGGTCTTAGTGGACATCCCAATCAAAAAATAAGGTAGAGAGTCTATGGTTAAATAAATATAGTAACTGCTATGTTAATCCAAGATAAAGAGGTTTTTTTCCTACAAAAATTCTCAGAAATTTACTAGGCTTATGTGCTGAGTCACAAAGATGGGACCATAACTCTATAGGAAATAACTTTAGGAAACGTTGGGTGAAATGTTACCACTGCATTTCCCAAAAAAGCCAAAAGTAGAATTACCATCTGAAGAGAGAGATATATATATATCCATATGTATCCCCAAAAGAATTAAAAGCAGATTTGAACAGATACTTGCACACTGACGTTCACAGCAGCATTATTCACAATATCCAAACAGAGGAAGCAACCCGAGCATCCACTGACAGACGAATGGAAAAGCCCAATGTGGTCTAGCCATACAATTGAATATTATTTAGCCTTAAAAAAGGAATGAAATTCTGACACGTGCTGTAGCAGGGATGTGAGGACATTATGCCAAGTGAAATAAGCCAGATATAAAAGGACAAATACTATAGGATTCAACTTACATAAGAAACCTAAAGGAGCCAGATTCATAGAGACAGAAAGTAGAATGGCACTTGCCAGGGGCTGCAGAGGGGGAGATGAGGAGCTAGTGTTTCATGGGGATGGACTTTCAGTTTGGGAAGATAAGAAAGTTCTGGAAATGGGTGGTGGTGATGGCTGCACAGCAGTGTGAATGTGCTTGCTTAGTGCTGCTGACTTGTACACTGAAAAATGGTTAGAAGACTAAATTTTATGTTATGTACATTTTACACTACATGTGTGTGAGTGTGTACAAAACATATTTCTCTTTCGTATCGATGTTTTAGGGAATTACACAGGATACATTAGGGTCTCATACAACTAAGTATCAGAAGTCATCTTCCACTTCTTTCTCCAACAAAGGAAACAGAATGCAACCCCTGTCTTCCTTGCACAAAACCCAAAATAGCACAACCAGTTGAGCAAACAAAGATATGGAATGGAGTGCTTATGAGTGAGAGAAAGCTTGAGCGTCATGCATGTTTTCCCATTGGTCACTGGCACTGGTCAATATTGCTCTTCGCTACGTAATTCCAGCCCTCTAGTTTCTGCTTACATGAGTGATTGCACTCTTCGGCCTCCTCTTGAAGGTACATGAGGTCATGTGACTTGCAAAGCCATGTGTCACTTTCAGATGGAAACTTTAAGAACCAGGGTTCCTCTTCCTGCCTAAGCTATTGCGGAAGCACGGAGCTGGAGCTCTCCAAGCAGGATGTCCCAATGAAAATGGTGTGCACAAAGGCCCCAGCTGAACTGCATGGGCCTGCCGTGGGAGCAGTAATAAACCTCTGTTGTTTCAGGGTCTGAGATCTTGGGGTTGTTATCCTGACTGATCTATTACTAAGGTTGATCGACTACCCAGCATCGGGCAGAGTGGTTTAAAGGGAAGCAAAACCTTTAGTAGAAGATGATTACTAAAGACATGTTAGGCTGGGGCACCTGGGTGGCTCAGTCAGCTAAGCATCTGACTTCTGCTCAGGTCATGATCCCAGGGTCCTGGGATCGAGTCCTACATCGGGCTCCTTGCTCAGCGGGGAGCCTGCTTCTCCCTCTCCCTCTGCACCTCCCCCCACTCATGCTCTTTCTCTCTCTCTCAAATAAATAAAATCTTTAAAAAATTTTTGATTTCATAAACAAAAGCAGAAAAAAAGAAATGTTACGCTTCTGGGGCACCTGGGTGGCTCAGTCAGTTAAGGATCCAACTCTTGATTTCAACTCAGGTTATGATCTCAGCGTAGTGAGATTGAGCCCTGGGTCAGGCTCTGCGCTGGGCATGGAGTGTGCTTAAGATTCTTTTTCTCCCTCTCCCTTTGCCCCTCTCCTCCTCTTAAAAAAAAAAAAAGAAAGGAAAGAATAAGGAATATTAGGCTTCTAGCATGTGAGATACAAAGTCTGAAAACTCTCCATAATTATTTATAAGAGTGGTGAAGGTAGAAACAACCAGCTCTGTGCTGAACAGTCTCAGGCAAGAACATCATGTGAACAGAAGAGGACCACCAGAACAGTGCCTGCGGGAAAGAGGAGTGAGACAAGACTGGAATAAATGGTAGTTTCTCCATCATGCTATTTGCGGTTAACCTGGGAATCCTCGCTCCCAAAATGAGACCAAACCATGAAGAGAGGCATTTGAATCATGAGAATCTTTTTTAGCTCTGCCTCGTCTTCCACACATACCCAAGTCATACTCCTGATGCTTCCAAAGTCAGTCCGTGCATGAGGTTGGCACCCTTCCTATATTTCATGTTACACCTGGAGTCCTTTTAGGACCTCCCCAGATGCTTAGGAATATTCCTTTCGGCCACCCGGTGAGGCTGAGTGTGTCTACATATGACTGATGGTGATGATAATGGATTTTACTTTTCATAGACTGAATACCAGGTGGTTAAGCGTTGTCTCATGTCCAGCATACAGAGGACCTAGTAAATGTCGCTGAATGAATTGCACAAAGTACTTCAATCAAGGATTTCAGGTGAGATGTAGAATGGGATTGTCTTTTCCTCCACAGGCTCACTAATGTAGCCTGTGACATTAGTGGCCCCGGCTAGAAAGTAGTAAATGATATAACTACTTATATCCCTTAAGGAATTGAGGTAGGAAACCTGGAATATTAGGTTGAATTACAGGAGATTGCCAATGTGCATCATTTCCAACCTATAAAAATGACAACTTTCACCATCCAACCTAATGCTTGATTGAAATGATCCCCCAACGGGTCTGGAAACCACACCGGGTGTTTCCTGCTCTACCAGTTGTGCCACAGTCGATACTCAGTGGAGGTCTCTAGGGGCTGCGGGAGACGTGAGTGGATGAACCCATGGCCCCAGCTCCAGCATCTGTGGGCCTTGTGGGGATTTCTCCCAGGTTTTCCATTCCTCCTGCAGCCACTGACCAGGCTGCTGTCCTTGAAAAGCAGCTCCTCCCCCCAGGAAGACTGGAAACCGTGTAACTTGTGTAACGTCCAAGGAAGTCTGTAATAAACAAGAAACACATTGGTTAGCTACAAAACGTTGGAAATGGGTAGAAAAGCCGGTGGCTGGGCTCGCAGCCAACATTACAGAGTACTGCAAGCTGCTGCACCTGTGCTGAGGACATCCTCCAGCAGCCCTGCGGGCTCCACCCTCGCCATCATCCCATTTTACAGGTAAAGAAACAGAAGCACCAAGAGATGAAATGGGAGTAAAGCGAGGAGCAAGGTGGAGAGCAGAGGCAGCCTAGCTCTACGACACAAGCTCCTCACTTCTGGGCTTTAAGGAGAATCATTCCCAATACCTGAGGGCGGACTATGTAGCCTTCCCAAGGAAAAATAAAATACAATCTAAATCCAAGAAACATTTTCAGTTACTAAAAGTACTGCAAGCTGTCTCACTCACCACTTCTGAAAGAAGAGCAGGTAATTAATTCCCATTGTAGCCGGAACATATCTACTGGTTTTAATGTACTTCTTTGATAGTCTCCTAATGTATTAAATTCAAACACCTGTAGAAAAGCCCCTCGGACCATTTTATAATCCAGCTTTCTCACCATAATTAACAGCGGTTTCCCCTCCTCCTGATTTTCCTTGCACACGGATTTAAGACCGGGATTTGACCCTCATTATTATGTCTCATTTTCCAGGCAATCTGTCAGCTGCACTGTTTATCGTCCCATCATCGGAGAAAAGCCAGTAGGTCCTTCCAGCAGTTAATCTTTCGCAAGAGGGCAATTGGTTTACGATCTGGAACGAAATTGTTGAGCTCAATCTTACGATCAGTCAAATGATGACAAAGTAGTTTCCCCTCTGCATTTTAAAAGGGAATTGTCTGCTTTGTCCAGCCGTATCTCCCTCCACATCTCCAGGTGAAATTGACTTCAGCCTCAGCCATATCTCCTGACTCCCAAACCACAGCCTCCCGCCCTCTTCCTGAGCCCCATCCCCAGCCGCCTCTCCTGTCCAGCCCTGCCTCGACACTAGTGCAGCCCTGAGTCATATATTTGAATTCCTAGGGTGATTAGTAGTTTACATTCTTGCAATATGTCTAGTGTTCTCCGGAACCCTGAATTGAAGTCCTGTACTCATTTACGTTTTTCTGAGTTCCTAGGATGAAACCTGAACTCAGATTGCAACCATTCTGAGGCAAGGATGGGGTCTGGTCTCCCTGCCTGTCGTGCAGCTCCTAGCACACTGCCTTACCCTAGAGGTGGGCCGTGAGATTGTTCGTGACAACGTGCTCCCTGCCTCAGGGCAGGTGTCCTTACAATGGAGTGATAGCCCAGCCCCATCCATTCCATCAGCAAATCATCCCGCCCAGAATCCTACTTCTCACGTCCTCTATTACCTTCAGGACAGCCAACATAAGCCCTAGGCCATAACCCCATCACCCTGGGGTTTTATCTGTGTTACTCACTGCAGTATCCCCAGCACCAGTCCGTAAGATTTGAAGTAATAATTGTGCTCCTGAAAACCTGCAAGGAGATCAACGTTTGAACATTCAAAATATATTTTAATTTCAATCAAGGAGCACTTTTCCTAAAGTAAATATGTTTTCTTAATTACATATTCTTAGACAAGGACGCTCTTCCAGACCTGTCCATTTTCTATTTTCTCATAGAAATTTTTTGCTTTATTTTCCACAGACTGCAATTGAGCCACCCCAAAGAGGCAATGATAACAATCAAAAAAAGTGAAGGAGGAAGGAAGTGGACATGTAAGACAAAAGGAATCTGAATTTGCCCTCACACTGTGGAAGGAAACGATGATGCCTTATGCTGGGCCCGTCCAGAAAACCAGCTTCAAAAGTAAACAGTTTTCTGCCTCCTGGTTCAGAAACACCTGATTGTATTTATTCACTGAACTGATACAGTGTTCTTCTTTCCGTGATTTGGAAACCAAACCAATAGAGCAACTTTATCCTCTCCATTTACTAATGTCCCTTTTTCGCCACCATTGACAATGAAGCCAGCAAGTGGATTAATTCTGCAATTTCATAGTAGATGGGCAGTAGCAATCAGACTAGGACGCCAGCCCTGTTCCTCTGCTGTGTATAAAGAACCCCCAGCAGCCTGCCTGTGAGCCCAGACCTCCTCTCTCCGGTGCTTCTTCTCTTTGGATTTTACTCGCCCACTTCCTCTCTAACTCCACGACCAATCCTTGCATCCCTTCACCCACCCCTCCTCCAAGGGCATTGGCAGAGACCCTTCGACTCACCACCTGCACTGCGGTTGCCTTGTCCGGAATGTCACCACCCCCTTCTGGATTACACAGCCTCCTAACAGGTCCTCCTGCTTCCCTCTTGTCCTGAGTCCCAGTGAGCAACCAACTCTATTCCCCACAAAATAGACGGCAGGGTGCTCTTAAAACGCAAGTCATACCTGTTCCTCTTCTGTCCCCAAGTCTCCACAGCTTCCCATTTCATTCAGAGGAAAATCCGCCACCCACCCTCTCCACAACCAGTCCTGGTGTCTTGCTGCCCCATGGGTGTGCCAGCCACACGACCCCTCAGGGCCATCGTACTTGCTATCCCTTTGTAGAACATTCTTTTTTCGAACAATCTTGTAGATATCTGTCTGACTCTCTCCAGCATTTCCTTCAGATCTTCATTCAAATGACACCTTTTTCCAGTGAGACCTTCCCTGGTTATCATACTTAGAATTGCAATTTCTCCCCCGGCTCCAACATCTCTACCCAGTTTATTACTTACTCTGCTTATGGAGTGGGCAGCCTGTGACCCTCTCACCACTGACTTGTAAGGCAGATGAGTGCCCGGCTTTTTTCTACTTTGTTCACTACTGTTTCCCAGTGCCTGACTCATGGTAGACACTCAATATTCATTAAAAGAATGAATTATATGAATGAATGCATGTTGACTTCCTATATGAGTAACAACTATAATAGCTCCCGAATAGCTTTTCCAACACCATAGAAGAGGGCATGCTCTCATTTCTCTTGGGTATATACCTGGGAGTGGAATTGTTGGATCATATGATAATTCTATGTGTAACCTTTTGAAGAACTTCTAGACTGTTTCTAAAGCAGCTGCACCATTTTACATTCCCACTAGCGACCTGTGGGAATCCAAATTTACCCACAGCCTTGCCAATATTTGTTGCCATCTGTCTTTTTTATTATAATCATCCTAGTGGGTATGAGGTCATATCTCATTGTGGTTTTGATTTGCATTTACCTATGAACAGACATCTGTTGGGCAGACATCAAAGGGACATAGAGACATAATTGGAACAGCCTTCAGGATCCTGGGCTCACCTCCCCCAGACCCTCAGCCGAAGGGAAGTATGAGGCGAAGCTGACTGTGGAGGGGTCCAAATATAGCCCCTGGTTCTCTTCCCCAGCATCCTGAAAAAACACCTGTCAGAGATAATGGGGATCCAACTGGGGCGGCAGCCCCACACCCTGCTCTTTCAGGCTTCCCTTTGGGCAGTCGGGGGAGGGGGGTGAACGTACAGGTTTATTTAAGGGTCTTCCAGGGACCAGCTCCTATTGAAACAATGGGAGAGGTGAAAGTTTAGTTGGAGACAACATCTTACAAATATTCAGAAAATCTCCCAGTCTGTGGAAGCCCAGCTTGTCAGTTGCCTTTGGCCTGCACAGTCATGATTTAGAGGTCATCTTCAATGAGCATTAAGCAGCCGATCCGGGGCTTCACAATTAAGACCACAAGAGACTGACATTAAAACTGCTGGGGTTAACACCCCCGTTGCACCCCAGTGCTGGAGGGCATCTCAGCCTCCCTTGTTCCTGCAGCTGCTTAACTACTGTAAAGGACCCTCAGGATTACCTATAACCTCTGTTGATTAAAGAAAACTTGGTCTTTTCCTTCCTGTTTGATAAGCAACTTATATCCTTCTGCTGCACTGATGCTAGACCCTGGGGAAGGACCCTCCAGCCAAGATGGTAAACTGACTTTCCCAAAATGGACCTTTCCAGCAGACTTAGAAGGAGAGCTCTCTGAATGAGTAGATGTCTCCATAACAGTCCGTTGGCAGAGCCCTCCCAGCCCTGCCTCAACCTCCCCACTGTCCTCTGCGAAAGGACCGGAACTGAGAAAGGAGAGTGAACTGTAGGAATGGGAATGAGCGCCATGGTCTTATTTGACACTTGATCTGAAGGTCAGTACCACCTGCTAGGGTTCTGTGAGCCAGACCAACACAACAGTGCTCCTGGATCCTTGTAACTCTGCCCGTCCCTTCAGTTTCCTCATCATTACACCCTGCTGTGTTTTTGCTGCACTGTTCCCGGGCGGGCATCTTCTCTCCATAGTGAGGTTGGAAGCTCTTCAGGTTTTCCCTATCAATCAGTCATGTTGTCATGCTCTGTTTTTTCCCTCAGAATGCCCACCAGACCCATTGCCAACTTCCCAGTGGGGGTCCAGCAGATTCTTGATGAATTAAACCTACCAGTGCCATCCACCTCCCCCTGCACGCCCCAGCTCCTTCCACCCTGCGGGAACATATGTACAGTAGGGGCAACATCTTTGCAAATGAAGCATATGAAATAAACAGAAAGTGGAAGCAGTGGCTTATGCCATTTTGGATGGACCGTAACCTGATTGGCCCAGACTCTGGCCCTCAGCTGGTTTCCATGTGACTGTTTTCCAGACGCCTCGAAGCATCCCTTCGCTTAGACAACAACACAAGATAAGTCCCCATCTTCTTGCTTTGAAGACATGGATCTGAAATTCACAGAAGCCACAGTCTTGGCTTAATCTCAAAAGACAACTTAGTTTGAGGCTGGCACAGGTTTTTAGCCTCCCCATCTGGGACCTAGCTCCCTGCCCCACACTATTTTTAAATATTTTATTTAAAAAAAAAAACAAAAGCAGTTCTATCATCCCTGTCCCAAGTCTAACTCAGTACTCAACAACAACAAAACAACTCGACGATGAGCAAAAGACTAAATAAACATTTGTCCAAAGAAGTTATACAAATGGGGGCCCCTGGGTGGCTCAGTCTGTTAAGCATCTGCCTTCAGCTTGTCATGATCCTGGGGTCCTGGGATCGAGCTCCGTGTTGGGCTCCCTGCTCAGCGGGGAGCTTGCTTCTCTCTCTCTCTCTGCCCGTGCTGCTCCCCCTGCTCGTTCTCTCTCTCTCCCTCTCTCTCTCTCACTGTCAAATAAATAAATGAAATCTTTATAAAAAAGAAATTTAAAAAAAGTTATACAAATGGCCAATAAGCACATGTGGAGAAGCTCAATATCACTAATCATTGGGGAAATGCAAATCAAAACCACGATGAAATATCACCTCACCCATTAGGACAGCAACAATTACAAAACAGAAAACAAATGAGTCTTGGCGAAGATGCGGGAAAACTGAAACCCTCGTGTACTGTTGGCGGGAATGTAAAATGGTGCAGCCACTATGCAAAAGAATATGGCAATTCCTCAAAAAATTAAAAATAGAAATACCATGTGACCAAGCAATTCCATTTCTGGGTCTATACCTAAAAGAATTGAAAGCACTGTCTCCGATATTCTATTCGTACACCCATGTTTTTAGGAGAATTATTCACAATAGCAAAAATGCGGAAGCAACCCAAGTATCCATCAACAGACGAATGGATAAGCAAAATGTGGTGTATACATACAATGGAACATTATTCAGCCTTTAAAGAAAAGGAGGTTCCGACGTCTGCTACAACATGGGTGAGCCTCAAGGACAGTATGTTAAGTGAAATGAGCCAGTCCCCAAAAGACAAATACTCATGATTCTACTTATATGAGGTCCCTAGAGTAGTCAAAACCGTAAAGACAGAAATTATAATAGTGGTTGCCAGGGGTCTGGGAGAGGGGGAAATGGGAGAATTAGTGCTTAGCAGGTATGGAGTTTTAATTTCACAAGAGGAGAAAAGCTCTGGAAGTGGGAGGTGGTGACAGCCGCCCAGCGATGCGTATGTATCAACACTACTGAACAGTAACTGAAAAATGGTTAAGATGGTAAATTTCACGTTATGTGTATTTTACCACAACAAGGAAGTCTAACTTGCTCTTCAAAGGCTGTGTCTTTCCTATTCGCACTGGTATCCCTTCCCCTGATGGTCTACAGTCTGTTAGTAGACCCTTGGCGTGAACTCAATAAATATAGTAAGCACATAAAAGCTGCTGGAGATCCTGGGTGAATTCACAAATTACCCACGACAGGCGAGCACGGCGCCCCGTGTGCCTGTGACAGTGAGCTGGGCCCCAGCGGACCAGACGAAGCAGCTGTCTTCATGATTTGCTTTTCTCCTTCACTGTCCTTCGAGTGTCTTCTCCTTCTCTAGTGGATATTCTTCCCCTTATTCCCCAGCTTTTGTTTCTTGGGGAATTAAATTGCACTCTGGTCCTTGACTTGACCACCTGTCGGGTCATAAACATTTTTAACTTCTCAGCCAGGTATACTAGTGCTGAGAGCCTCTTTTAAACACTCAGTCTGGGTCTGACAAGAGGCTGGTGGTGGTTTCCATGGAGCTGGCTGTGCTCCAGACCCCAGAGGACTCAAGAGCCATTTTGTTTTACACTCATTCAAGCCCCTCAGCAGAAAGTAAGCAGGCCCTTCACCTTGGCCATTCCTGCCCCTAAGAAGGGGTCCTGTGTCCCCAAGTCCAGAGCCAGGCATGTGTGCAAAGGAGCAGAAGTCAAGCAGAAGGGGAAGTCCACTGCAACCTTATGTGAAGGACTGATTTCCCAAGTGGAAGTTCATGTTACCGTGGACGCAACTTATCACCCAGAAAATCCGTGTTCCCAAGACTCAAGCAAATGAACTGCACCCTGCTTGTAAGTTTGACATCGGTTCATACATTGTGCAAAAAAGATTGGAGTTGCCTGTTTTGTCACTTCTCTGGGGAGCTCTTAGGGTGAGAAGCATTTTCAAACTACGGTTCTATTGTTTCCGAATCAGGGGTATAAGCATTGTTGAGGGAGGAAAAGGCTCACTGGTTTTAAGCTGCAACCTGAGGACTGGCTGGTGATGAGCGAGCGTCTCTCTGAACCTCCCAAGCGTTCCCAAGCTGCCTGGTTGACGACCTCATAGGCCACTTGCATCTCTGCCAGCACATTTCGGTAAGAATGCTTTCGTCTACAAACTGTAATTCTCTCTATTTCTCTCTCTCTCTGCTCTGCCTGCCAGTAAATTGTCTATTGTATTCAGCTCTGATAACAATCTGTCCTTGATGTTAGGTTCTCTCCATGACACGCTGAGCACCAACAGGAGTAAATCCAGCACAACCATGGAGCCCCAGCGTGGCTTGTCCCCGGATGGAATATTTCAGAACACAAAACTGATGGTTTCACCGTATCTGAATTTGGGAGAGGCAAAATTCAACACTTTTGAGACGGGTGCAAAAACATTTAAGTGGGGGGAGGATGGTCTTTTAAACAAATGGTGTTAAAGCAACTCGGGTATCTGTGGGCAAAGGACAATTAACCCCAACTACAGCTCACACCATAAGCAAAACTAACGCAAAATGAAACCCCAGTTTAACGGTACAACATGAAATTATAAAACTGTTAGACGGTAAGAGTAGAAAACCTTCGCGAGCTGGGGATATGCAAAGAGTTCTAGACATGATGTCAAAAACACAATGCATAAGAGAACAAATCAAGAAATTTAATCTCATTAAAATTCAAACTTTTTTCTCCATGAAAGGCCCCATTAAGATGATAACAAGACAAGCTGCAGTCTGTAAGAAAAACATTGGCAAACCACATCTCTGACAAAGGACCCGTGTTTAGGCTATATACAGACCTGTCAAAACTCAACATTAAAAAGGGGAACAATCCAATTAGAAAATAGGCAAAAGACAAGAAGAGACGTTTCACCAAAGAGACCACATGGATGGCAAATAAGCACATGACAAAAATGTTCGGTATCATTAGCTCTCGGGGAAATTCACCTGCCAGAAGAGCCAAAAGAAAAAGTAGTGACCCTGCCAGGTGCTGGTGAGGCTACGGAGAACCTGGAGCTGTCAGACATGGCAGGTGAGCGTATAGAATGGTGGACCCTTCTGGGAGGTGATTTGGCAGTTAATTAAAGAATCTGAACATAGACTTCGCCTACAAACCAGCAGTAGAACCCCTGCGCATTTATCCCAGAGAAATGAAGAGTTACATCCACACAAAAGGCTGTGCTTGAATTTACATAGCAGTTTTACTTGTTATAGTCAAAAACTGGAAACCACCAAATTGTCCCCGAATAGATGAATATTAAACAAACTGCGGTAGGACCACAGCATGGAACACTCCTCAGCAATGAAAAGGAGTAAAGTATTGCTACAGGTGACAACTGGGATGGATCTCAAGAGCAGGATGCCGAGTGAACAAAGCCAATCTCAAAAGGCCATGTTCTTTTTTTTTTAATTTTAATGTTTTTTAAATTATATTATGTTAGTCACCATACAGCACATCCCTGGTTTCTGATGTAAAGTTCGATGATTCATCAGTTGCGTATAACACCCAGTACACCATGTAATACGTGCCCTCCTTACTACCCATCACCAGTCTATCCCATTCCCCCATCCCCCTCCCCTCGGAAGCTCTCAGTTTGTTTCTCAGAGTCCATAGTCTCTCATGCTTCATTCCTCCTTCTGATTACCCCCCCTTTCTTTATCCCTTTCTTCCCCTACCGATCTTCCTAGTTCTTATGTTCCATAGATGAGAGAAATCATAGGATAATTGTCTTTCTCTGCTTGACTTATTTCACTTAGCATTATCTCCTCCAGTGCCGTCCATGTTGTAGCAAATGTTGAGAACTCGTTCTTTCTGATAGCTGAGTAATATTCCATTGTATATATGGACCACAACTTCTTAATCCAGTCATCTGTTGAAGGGCATCTCGGCTCCTTCCACAATTTAGCTATTGTGGACATTGCTGCTATGAACACTGGGGTGCATATGGCCCTTCTCTCACTATGTCTGTATCTTTAGGGTAAATACCCAGTAGTGCAATGGCTGGGTCATAGGGTAGCTCAATTTTTAACTTTTTAAGGGACCTCCACACTGTTTTCCAGAGTGGCTGTACCAACTTGCATTCCCACCAACAATGTAGGAGGGATCCCCTTTCTCCACATCCTCTCCAGCAATTGTTGTTTCTTGCCTTGTCAATTTTTGAAAAGGCCATATTCTGTATGATTTCGTTTGCACAATCTTCTTGGAATGACAGATCATGGAGGTGAAGACTAGACTAGTGTTCAGAGCGGCTAGAGATGGGGGAGGGGACGAGGCAAACAAGAAAGGGATCGCATGAGGGAGGCTGTGTGGACAAAATGGTTCTGTACCCTGATTGTGGTGGTGGTTCCAGGAACCTACACGTCTGATAAGCTGACAAAGAACTGCACACACGGTACCGACGTTAGTTTCCCAGATTTGATATTGACTAATAGTGACATAAAATGGAAGCATTGGGGGAACCTAAATGAAGGGTACGAGTAATCTCTCTTCACTATCTTCACGACCTCCTGTGGGTCTATAATTATTTAAAAAATAACAACTTAAGAGCAAGTGAACCCAGCCTTAATATTTAGTAAATCGGGGTGCATAAAGGAAATACGGGGAAAGAAAAAGCAGGAGCGAATGAGGACTGTGCCAATACTTCTATCATCTTCTTAGAGAACTGGGATGTCAAAGTGGAGAAACTCTCCTGCGGGGAGTCACACACTTTCTGAAAACACAGTTCTGCCCCATGACAGAATGGCAGAAAATGTCAAGTTGTGATTTCGGGCGTTCACAAATCCGGCTCGTATTTGCAGAGCTGTGAGCTGCGGGTCACACGGCGTTGCTGCTGGCTTCCACGGCACGGCCTGTTTCCAGCACCTGTACGGCCTTGGAGGGGATATGCACTGGCCGGGTAGAATGCATCCTCCACAGGACCACTTGAGGTGGTGGGCCAGCTGGGGAGCCCTGTGCAACTCCCATTCCTGAGGGTATTGGAGACAAAACTCTCTGGAAAGAAGAGAAATGAAGCCAAGTGAATTTATCAGAACTCTTCTCAAAATGGACAGCATGCATGGCTGAAAGGAGTTCTTGCATAGGAGCTGAGGGGTATGGGGATGGATGTCAGACCCCAGGCGCAGGTCTCAACCTGCCGAGTGGCCCAGATCTCTTTATCCACAGGATTGCCTGGTACAGAAGTGGGGATGTTTGCAAGCAGGATGGAATCATTCAAGACCACTGAGGGCAGCTCACGGCTGCGGCAGATAACCCTCCTTCTCCCTTCCCCGACACTGCGCTGAGGCTCCCCAAAGACAGACTCACGGATCAGAGATCACTGACTAAGCCCAACACTGGCCTGAAGGACAAAAAGGGCAGAATCCTAAGGGCCCAGGGCATCCGGGCTTTGGCTCTGCATTGCTTTCAGAGCAGGAATGGGTTTGCCACAATGACCAAGGGGAGAAAAACCGGCAATTAAAACCAGAACCAGTAATTATTCCCAAAACACATCCCTGTCATCTTTTTTTAAAGGATTTTTTTTATTTATTTATTTATTTATTTATTTATTTACTTTCTTACTTATTTGACAGAAAGCACAGATTGTCAGAGCAGCAGGCAGAGGGAGAGGGAGAAGCAGGCTCCCCACTGAGCGCAGAGCCCCACGTGGGGCACAATCCCAGGACCCCAGGATCATGACCGGAGCCGAAGTCAGACGCTTCACCAGACGCTTAACCGACCGTGCCAGCCAGGCACCCCTCATCCTCGTTATCTTTATCTTCCCTAAAATACTTATACTTTTGTATTGCCCCAAATATGTAAATGAGAATCTGGTATATTATGTAATATGTCAGAAAGTCATTGCAGAAAGAAAAATCATTATTTGATGAAGTCGTTTAGAATAAAAGGTTAATTATTTAGAGAAAAAAATGTACAGTCCCAACCTCACGCTATACTCCAAAAGAAATTCCTCGTCCAAAAAGGCAAAAATAACAAGCCTGGGGGGGAATTGTGTCTAATCTTAGATTGAAAAAGTGAACTTCTGAGCTTGAAATAAAATGATGAGGGGGCGCCCGGGTGGCTGTCGGTCAAGCATCTCGCTCTTGATTTCGGGTCAGGTCGTGATCTCAGGGTGTTGGGACTGAGCCCCACGTTGGGCTCTGCACTCAGAGGAGAGTCTGCTTAGGATTCTGTCTCTCCCTCAGTTCCTCCCCCCCACAGTCTTTCTCTCAAATAAAATAAATACATATTTAAAAAATGATGAGAGAAGTCAAATTAGAAAAACAATTATTTCATAAGAGTTTGAATTGTCCAAAAGTCCAAAAATAAACAAAATGTTAAAGGACAGGATGTATATCAGAAATATCAAATGGTGATCAAATGGTGATACCTGGAATCCATGAAGTGGTTACAACCCAGTGAAAAACAGACAAGAACAGAATCAGAACTGGAAACATAAATGAGCAACTAGCCTAAAATGTTTTCTGTCTCACGCGAGTTGAAAGATCATTGTCAATATCATTTTCGTCTCTCAAACTAAAAAGTTTCTGACCTACAGAGCTGCCAGCTACTGGGGCGGGGGGGTTGTTTTCAGCTGGTAAGTTGGTGATCATTTGTTATGCATCAGTAGAAAACTGACATCATGGGGACGTACAAACAGAAGGACTTCTCGTCAGTTTCCGGAAGCTTGTCAGTTGCCAGGTAGAGGAGTTCTTAATATGGAGGGTGGGACCACAACGTACACATCCTTCATCAGAAGCATGAAACAGTAAGTTTTAGAGTCTTTGAATCACCAATTCAATATCCAGGAACTTCAGAAAATATGTAAATTCAAGGCTCATCAGAGAATTCTTTTAAAAAGTCAAAAACAATTTAAATTCACGTAAGTATCAGTAAGTGATTGTTTACATTAATTACATCATGTTTCTCATCTTGCTTCTCAGTGTGGTCCATGGTCCAGCGTCACGATCACACGCAGAATCTGAGGTATGAGACCAAAACTAGTGAGTTAGCGAGTCTGCGTCATAAGATCCAGAGGGTTTGTAGGCACACAGAAATCGGAGAAGCACTCATCTAGAGACTGGAATATTATTCAACAATGGAAATCCTGCTCATTTTTTAAACATATCGTGAACAAATTGGTTTCTTTGAGGAATGACAGTTTGGTTTAACAATAGAATGTCAACTGATCGAAGCGACCACATGAGTCGTTTACAGTTCAACCTCAGCGCATGCGGAAAACCAATCAATGACAGAATAGCGGTTCATGCAACAAACTCTCCTGGCAACTTGGGAAAAGAAGAGAGCATCTTTTTTTCTGATAAGTGTATCTATGACACACTTCATGTCAAAGCATTGAAAGCCTTGCTTTGGGATCCAGAAAGAAACCAACTATACATATTTTTGTTTAGCAATTTCAGTCATCATTTCTATTCAGCAATGGGGATATGAAAAATTATATCAAAGCAATAGAAAGAACTGAAACTTTAAGAAAGGTAGAGTAAGAAACAGAACTCTCATGAATCACAGACAATAAAATAATACAAGTAAAAATCCAAAGAGGTCTATAGACAATTTCATAGAATTCGTAATACTTTAAAAATTAATTGGAAATATGTATGTGTGAGTGTATAGATTTCCACATGGAGCATAGATATAAAGAGAGTATTTCTGTATATTAGTGACAGAGAGTTTCAAAATGAAATTGGAATAAATGATCGACACTGACCATTTGCATCACGAGTGGATGGAACTAGAGGGTTTTATGCTGAGTGAAACAAGTCAGTCGGAGAAAGACAACGATCATATGGTTGCACTCACAGGTAGAATAGAAGAACCAGCACAGAGGATCATAAAAGAAAGGCAGGAAAACAGAAAGGAAAGACATCAGAGAGGGAGACCGACCATGAGATGCTTAACTATAGGAAACAAGTGAGGGAGCGTGGAGGGGATGTGGGGCTGGGGGTCGGGGAAATGGGGGGTGGGCGTTAAGGAGGGCAGCTCCTGTGAGGAGCCCTGGGTATTGCTCACAACTGCTGACCGCTGAACGCTACATCTAAAACTAATGACGTACTAGATGTTTGCCAACTGACTCAAAATAAAACAAATTTAAAAAGAACCTGGCTGGCCTCCCCTCCCCCGGCCAACTGCTCTGCTCTGGTTGCCAGGCACTGGTTGACCTCAGAGGTGGAACTCTCCGCAGGGTTCTGAGCGGTCAGTTGTGGCCATAGGATGCTGGCACTCGCAGGCATTCCTGTGGAGCCCGACGCAGCCATGGAGAGCCCGCCTTCGGCCAGCGGATCCGCTTTCCAGCTGGTCCTGGAGCACCTGTGGGGTGCGCTGCAGCTGATTTCTCGGAGCTGGAGACCCAGCCCAAGTCTCCTCTCTGTGTTGCCCTGGGCGATGCTGGTATGCACCGTGCTGCTGGTTTTCCTCGTGAAGAGACGACTCACTCTGAGAAGTGAGAAGGCGCTGGGCCAGAGGTGTTCTGCCCACCACGACGTCTGTGCAGCTGGCAGTGAGGACACTGGCCCAACCACACAAGCCGATGACACCCTCCAGCCACCCCGGGTGGTGGCCAGTCCTCCCACTTTACAAGCCTTGTGCTTGTCCGCGATGAACACAGACCTGGAGACGTTGCTATGTTGTGACACTGTTGACTTTCTGAAAAAGGCATGGAAGAGCCAGCCTCCTCCACTCCCCCAGGTCACTGGTGAAGAACCCATCCTAAGAGACTCAGAGAAGGACGGAGAACAACTTCTGAGGGAAAGAACGAATGACTGGAGTGAAAACTCTCCTTTTCCAGAACGACCGGAACTGTTCAACCCAGAAGTTTTGAGATGGAGGCAGAGAGGGCAGGAGAAGGAGGGGGAAGAAAGGCTGGAGCCGTCGAAGGCAGGCATGGAGCCGGTCCCCGAAGATCAAGCCAGCCGGTCACCGTCCAGGGCAGGACCCGGGATGCAGGCCGTCCCCTCGCCCGACCTCACTGCACATCACGCCGGGGCCGGGACCTGCGGAGTCCAGCCGAAGAGGGGAGCAGGAAGTGGCCATCACCCCACCCATCGGGCCACAGTTTATCTGAAGGGTGTCACTGATGATGCTGGCTTCCCTGGGTCCCCTCCAAGTCCCGACGGCCAACAGCAAGCCAGAGCCACACAACCGTGGGCAGAAAGGGCAGAGATCGCAGTGCTGACACGACAAACACACAGTCTGCAAACCCAGGAAGCGTCTTTGCGGGAGGAAAATTCCCAGCTGGACCGTGAGATTCAGCAGCTGAAGCTGAAAGTCCAGAATGTACCGGATGAACAGGACCAACACATCCTGCAACTTCACAGGAAAATGTTTCAAGGGGAAGATCAGTGCTTGGCACTGAAGAAGAAGCTGGCCGGCCTGTATAGGGAGATGAACTTCACGCACCAGTTTCACAACCTCTACAAGAAGAGGGCCCAAGACCTGGGCGAAGAGCTGGAGAGAAACGCCTGCCACCATCACAAGACTGTCGCCTTCCATCAGGACAGAGTGGCTAAAAGTTGGGCGGCAGCTGTGACCAGCAAGAGAAAGTTCGAGGAGCTAAGGGAAGAAAAAGATCACGTGAGGCAGATGCTGGCCGGCGTGGAGTCCCACTGCCCGCCTTTCCTGAGTGACCCTCTGGCTCCTGCAGCTCCGCCCACAGCCCACAGAGGCTGGCAAGTGTCAGGGGGGTCCCTGGGGTCATCAGGGCCCCAGGAAGGAGGGAGGTCCCCCTGGGAGGGCACCGAATCCGGGGTCGCCTGCAGGAGGGACTAGGCTCAGGGCAGCCGGGCCCCGAACAGCCACAGCCCGGCTCAGCCTCTGCCTGGAGTTCTGTGAATCCCGTCTCTCTGCTCTGTCTCTGCTGGGGCTGCTACTTCTAAACTGATGCCACAGTCACTGTCAGCGGTAGAGCCTAGAACTCTATGCTGCTGGTACAGACAGAGCTTTGTGCCTATTCTCTTGAATACAGAATTTCCCCATGAGAGGATTTAGAATTATATACTGTAGGTATGGTATTCGGATTTAAATTAATGCCACGATGACCTAAGACATGTCTATTGTTGACATGGATAGAGACGTTCAAAACAAGACCGTTTCCGTGCGCTAGGACCAGCGTTACGATCTGCAGAACTAACTCAATATTGATGTGAATAAAATGGGATTGGCTTTAAAAACAAAGAGAAAAAAAACTTAAAACAGCATCCCACTCAAACTGTATAAAGTAGTTAGTGTAGTCGTAAATTAAATTTTACTCCTAACTTATATTTAGTCCTAAATTCAAATTTTGTTCTAAATTCAAATTTTAGTCCTAAATTCAAATTTTAGTCCTAAATTCAAATTTTAGTCCTGAATTCATATTTTAGTCCTAAATTCATAACAGTAGGTTAGTCTTAAACTTATAGATAGGAAAATTTAAGAATTTGCAGCCATTTCTTTCTTATTCTGTAATTTTTTCCCTTAATCTTTGTTGTTTTGTTTAAGGTAGTATTTATTGTTTAACACTTATGAATTCTATATAAAGTACAAAGTTTTCTCTTGACGACACACGCACACTCCCGGGCACGTGGGCGTGCACACACGCACCCCCCATGATACAGAATCTAGACTATTGTAGTTGTTTTGTGAGTACCTGAAAATGTAAAAATAGAATTGAAAAAATGCTTATTGATAAATAAATTACTGAAAAGAAGAAACGTGTGTGTGCAATGTGTAAGAGAGGAAAGCCTCCTTGGTCTCCCTCACAGAGAGCACAGTGCCCTGATGGACCAGGGACGACCCCAGGCAGGAGCACTTCTCCCACATGGCGCAGAGGAGGGAGGAGGCCAGGGGACAGTCCCCAGCTTTAGCAGAGAGGAGGGCAGGACCAAGGAGGGGGCTCCCAGACACCAGCCAGAAGGGGAGGTAGTCCCACTTCTGGTCCTGGAGGGAGGACAGGGGAGTGGCATCGGCTGAGCCCAGTGGGGGGCTGTCCCAGGAATGGGACAAAGTGCCCCCCTCTGTCATCCAGGCCTCCGTGGACTGCTGGTGCAGGGCAGCCCCTGAGGGCCCGGAGTGCTGGCGGGGAGTCAGCCTCAGGCACGGAGCAGGCAGAGCAATTTGGAGAAGCACCCGCACACGTGACTCTCTGACCCGAGGTGGGCTTGTGTGTTATGCCTTCACTCGCACCCACATGTGTAGTGAGTGTCTCTGCAGCTTCTCCCATGTCTTTGGTGCTGTTCTGGTGTGTGGGGGACAGTGATGGAGAAAACGACCCAGTGAGGCCTGAGGACCCCCAGTTCTTACATCCTACCTAGTGAGGGACAGGCCAGGGAATCAAGAACAAGGGGACAAGGAATAGCAATCTCTGCTCTGCGGAGAATTCCAATAGGGTGATGGCGAACGGGTCAGGGGCCACACCCAGAGGTGACCTTCAGGCTGAGATGAAGGTAAGAGGAGGTAGCCTGGGAGGGCAGGGGGCAGAATATCCCAGGCAGAGAGCACAGGAGTATAAAGCCTGAGGGCTGTGCTCCTGGGGCTGGGGAAACAGGGCAAAGGTGACAGGGAAGGGGGCAGGGAGCAGGGCAGCTGCAGAGACTCTCCCTAATGCAGGGTAGAGACACCAGGGGCGGGTGTAGACCTGGAGACGGTGGGTGGTGGCTGGGCACAGGTGTGATGTGTGTTTTGCACAGATCTTTGTGACTATGGGGACAAGGGAATGAGGGGTGGGTAAAACAAGGCTGGATTATTCTAGGAGAGGGCTCCCAGGGTCTGCATGGAGCGCAGTGGGCTTGCACTGGGGTGGTCATGATGGAGATGGAGGAGGAGGACAGATTGGCGCTGGGTTTGGGCAGTTGGGGTGTCAGAGAACAGGCAGGAAGAAAGATTCCTTCCTTTTGTAGGATTGCTGTGTGTTCTGGGCGTCCTCAAGTAATCCTTAGAAAAATCTCTGCGTGGGGCACTGAGGAAAGTCAGCAAGGCATGCACCCATTCCATGCAGTGGGAAGCCTGCTTTCTGAGGAGTGGGTCCCTGACGGCCCTCACGAGCAGGTGTTCTCATCTTCCAGCTGCTCCCTCAACAGGGACCTCAAGGGCAGCTTGGGAGGGGCTGGAGGGCAGGGTGAGGATGCCCAAGGGGGCGCACGTCCTACCTGATGCAGCGGATGCTGCTACCAGTGGGAACCATGACAAACAACACGTGTCCTCCTACAGAGTCACAGGCCACAGGAGAGAGAGGCCCAGGGACTGGACGTGCTCGTGATTGTGGCGTGTGCCCTCACTGCTGGGCCACCCCGGCTCTCTAACTGTCCCTGCTGTAGGCTGGGGTGGGGTGGCAGGGCAGGAGGGCTGTCTGGAGGAGGCAGCCTCTGAGCTGAATATTGATGGATGAGCAGGAGTTACCGATGGTTCTTTCTCACTTTAAGGAGTGTATGAGTCTCCTGGAGACCTTGTCACAGAAAGATTCTGGTTCCTCAGGTCATGGAGCTGAGACCCTGCACGGCCCCCGTGTGCTGTCTATGCTGGGACCAGACATGGAGGAGCAAGGATCCTTAGATGAGGATGGGATAGGAGTGGGGGAAGTGGGAGGGGGCAGGAGCATTTCTGGCAGAAAGCACCACACAGGCAAAAACACGGGGCACAGAACAGCCTAGTCCGGGTGAGCAAGGCACGTGTGTGCAGTAGCGTTCTGGAGTCCAGGGCCGGATGGCTTCTCAGGGGAATTCTAGCACACATTTCAAGATGAATTAATACCTATTCTTCTGAAGCAGTTTCCAAAATAGAAATGGAAGGAAAACTTCCAAACTCATTCTATGAGGCCAGCATTACCTTTACCGAAAACCAAACAAAAACCCCGCCAAAAAGGAGAATTATAGACCAATATCCCTGATGAACACGGATGTAAAACTTCTGACCAAAATACTAGCCGATAGGATCCAACAGTCTAGTAAAAGGATTATTCACCATCACCAAGAGGGATTTATTCATGGGCTACAAACCTGGTCCAACATATGCAAATCAATCCATGTAATACACATAAATAAAGGACAAGAACCTCTCAATTCATGCAGAAAAAGCATTTGACAAAGTACAGCATCCTTTCTTGATTAAAACTCTTCACAGTGTAGGGATAGAGGGAACAGACCTCAGTATCCTAAACGCCATCTACAAAAAGTCCACAGCAAATATCATTCTCAGTAGGGAAAAACTGAGACCTTTTCCCCGAGGTCAGGAACATGGCAGGGATGCCCACTCTCACTACTGCTGTTCAACACAGTACTAGAACTCCTAGCCTCAGCCATCAGACAACAAAAAGAAATAAAAGGCATCCAAATCGGCAAAGAAGTCAACTCTCACTCTCCATGGATACATGATATCTATGTGGAAAACCCAAAAGACTCCACCCCCAAATTGCTAGAACTCATATAGGAATCCAGCAACGTGGCAGGATATAAAATTAATGCACAGAAATCAGTTGCATTTCTATACACTAATATTGAGATAGAAGAAAGAGAAATTAAGGCATTGATCCCATTTACAATTGCACCAAAGCCCATAAGATACCTAGGAATAAACCTAACCAAGAGGGAAAGGATCTGTAGTCGAAAAACTACAGAACAGTTATGGAAGAAATTGAGGAAGACACAAAGAAGTGGAAACACTTTCGATGTTCACAGATTGAAAGAACAAATATTGTTAAAATGTCTATGTTACCTGCCCAGAGCATTCTACACATTCAATGCAATCTCTGTCAGAATGCCATCGACATTTTTTACAGAGCCGGAACAATAATTCTAAAATATGTATGGACCAGAAAAGATCTGGAATAGCCAGAGGAATGTTGAAAAAGAAAACCAAAGCTGGTGGCATCACAATTCTGGACCTTAAGCTCTATTACAAGCTGTAATGATCAAGACAGTATGGTACTGGCATAAAAACAGACTCAGAGATCAACAATGGACCCTCAACTCTATGGTCAACTCATCTTCTACAAAGCAGGAAAGAACATCCAAAGGGGAAAAAAATATATCTCTTCAACAAATGATGTTGGGATAATTGGACAGCCACATGTAGTAGAATGACCCTAGACCATTTCCTCACACCTTACACAAAGATAAAGTCAAAATGGATGAAAGACCTAAATGTGAGACAGGAATCCATCTAAATGTTAGAGGAGAACACAGGCAGCAACCTCTTCAACCTCGGCTACAGCACTCTTGCTAGACACATTTCCAAAGGCAAGGGAAACAAAGTAAAATGAACTCTTGGGACTCCATCAAAATAAAAAGCTTTCGCACAGCAAAGGAAACAGTCAACAAAACCAAAAGGCAACCTATGGGATGGGAGGAGATATTTGCAAATGACATATTGGATAAAGGGCTATTCTCCAAGGACTATAAAGAACTTATCAAACTCAGAATCCAAAAAACCAAATAATCCAGTGAAGAAATCAGCAGAAAGAAAACAAGAACAGACATTTCTCCAAAGAAGACATACAAACGGCCAACACACACGAAAAAATGCTCCACATTACTCGGCATCAGGGAAATACAAATCAAAACCACAATGAGATACCACCTCCTATACCAGTCAGATTGTCTAAAATTAACAGGTCAGGAAACAACAAATATTGGCCAGGATGCGGAGAAAGGTAAACCCTCTTACACTGTTGGTGGGAATGCAAGCTGGTGCAGCCACTCTGGAAAACAGTGTGGAGATGCCTCAAAAAGTTAAAAATAGAGCTACCCTATGACTCAGGAATTGTACTACAAGGTATTTACCCCAAAGATAAAAATATAGTGAACCAAAGGGGCACCCACACCCCAATATTTATTGCAGCAATGTCCACAATAACCAAACTGGAAAGAGCCCAAATATCCTCCAACAGATGAATGGATAAAGAAGCTGTGGTTCATATATACAATGGAATATTACTCAGCTATCAAAAAGGATGAAATGTTAACATTTATATCACCAGGGATGCAACTGGAGGGTATTATGCTAAGCAAAATAAGTCAATGAGAGAAATACAATTATCATATGGTTTCACTCATATGTGGAACATAAGAAACAGCACAGAAGACCATAGGGGAAGGGAGGGAAACCTGAATGGGAAGTCATCAGAGAGGAAGAAAAACCATGGCAGACTCTTTTAACTATAGGAAAGAAATTGAGGGTTCCTGGAGGGGAGGTGCATGGGGGGATGGGGTAACTGGGTGATGGGCATTAAGTAGGGCATGTTGTGATGTGATGAGCACTGGGTGTTGTACGCAACTGATGAATTATTGAACTCTACACCTGAAACTAATGTTGTACTACATGTTGGCTAATTGAATTTAAATTAAAAAAGGAAAACATTAAATAATTTAAGTAAATAAATAATCAATAAAAATATCAAGTATCAGAAATCTGCCCCCAAAATATGCAAAACCTCTATAGAATAGACCAATGGAAAACACTCAAAAGTCCGGAAAGGCAACACACCACACATGGCTATTGATTCACATTAGAGGAGGCAGAAAAATGGAGGGTATGGAATTTAAAACCCAGGCACCTTTCTTTCCATGTAAAAACAAAGGCAAATGGCCTCTGCCACAAAAACCCCATCGGGGTTTCCAAATTAGCCAGCCGTGACCTCCCCGATCTCCGGCCATCCTCGGTTTTGTTTGCTTGCTTGTTTGGTTGGTTGATCTTCTAGTTACAAAACCTGTCTTGGTTGTCAAGAAGACAGAAGATAGAGAACGAGCTAACTTAATACCTGCCTTCTTGGTTGGTGTGCTTTGGAAAGTGAATGTGTGACAGAGGAGAGCTGAAGTCATTGACTGCCCCATCCGTTCCGCTCTTAGCAAGCCCTGTCGTGATAGAGTTCAAGCAATCTTGTGATGTTCTCTTATCCTTCAATGTAAATAGTTCTGGAGGCTATAAGTCTAGATCGAAGTGTGGTGTTGGCAGGGTTGGTTCCTCCTGAGGGCCACGAGGGAGAATCTGTTCCACCCTCTCTCCCAGTTTCTGGGGGCTTGGGGGTAAGCTTTGGCCCCTGTCGGCTTGTAGAAGCATCACCCCGATCTCTGCCTGCGTTCTCACACGCCGCTCTCCCTTGTGTGCCTCAAATCATTCTTGTTTTCAAAAGATACCTAATGACCTAGAAAATTTTTCAGAACATAGTATTAAATTTAAAAATAGGCATACAAAACAGGTGTATGATCCCAATTTTATAAAAATAACAATGTATGCATTTTTAAAAGATTAACATACAACAAAAACAGTGCTCACGCACGATTCTTTCACATGCGTGTTTTCTAAATTTTTCACCGAGAGCAACTACTACTTTTACAACATGAAGAGCAAACAAATGTAATAAATGAATGAAGTGTGGCCAGAAACCCTCTAAGTAAGAGGCTGTGGTACGTGTGGGGGGTACAAAGAGATTTCCACTTCATAACAACAACCACAACACTGAGCGCTTGCTAGGCACCGTGCGCTGCTCTGGGAGCTCTGTGTGTGTAACTCACAAAAGCCTTACGAGACCAACACTTTTTTATGCCCATTTCCCGGATGAGGAAGGATCGTCAGCAGACTCAGGCTGATTCGAGGGTCAAGGTAACATCCTCTGTCTAC
This sequence comes from Ursus arctos, assembly GCF_023065955.2. Taxonomy (NCBI): domain Eukaryota; kingdom Metazoa; phylum Chordata; class Mammalia; order Carnivora; family Ursidae; genus Ursus; species Ursus arctos. The sequence goes on along the minus strand of NW_026623056.1, from coordinate 87,728,164 downwards.
TTGCTCACTTGTCTGGTTGAATTCAGTTTTTCAAACACAGGTTGGCGCCAAACAATTCATTTTGTTTGGTAATGGGGCTGAGGAAGAAACTAGTGGGTGAGGATTGTTATGTGTTCGTTTCCATGGGATCCGATAAGTACTTTGTCTGCATTTTTCACTTCTCAACCCTAAAAAAAACAAACCTAGTTTGTTTACTACTGCTTTGCTGTTGTTTCACCCTAAAAGTCACAGTGGCCACGATCAAGCTGGAGTTTCAACTCCACTCCACTCTACGGCCTCCCCAGTCCTTCCGGTGAAAGGAGACAGCAGGGTGGGAGGAAGAACTGGCTCTAGTCCCGGCATGAGTGGACGTCCCATCCCGCTGTGGTCCAGCCGGGAGATCTTACTACATTTGCTCCAACTATAAAGTGACCTATCTGTGTAGCTCTTCACCGGCTTCTTTCCGAAAGCCACAGCTGGAGAATGGTGGAGCAGAGCTGAACCTCTAGGTCTCAACTTTAAGTCAGGCTAGTCTTTAAGGTTGTTCTTCCTTCTGTGAAGGGCAAGGCCACCGTGCTTCTCCTCACCTGTCCTATAACAAGCTCTGTTCACCAGTTAGGATTTCTAAATCAGCTGTCGTTTTGTTCACTCCCTGATGCGTCACATAAAGAGCCAACTGGTGGCTTGGTGTCTGTGTACTTCCTCACCATTTGGAGCAATCATGGGTTTTGGAACACTCTGCAGATGCCCACTGCAGCCACCTCTCCTCCCAGATTTCTTTATCATCTTCATCATCTTTAGACCCAGAATGCAGAAACCCAAACACTAGACCTGCTGTCACCACCCATGATTTCTTATTTCAATTATTGCAAAATATAGACCATAACCCATGGGGGTAAGAGTTGCAGTTGTTTGGCAAAGTCTTTAGGATTTCAAGCTGCGCATTGAATCTCCTGCTTTCTCTAAAGCCAAGAGGGCAATCAACATAAAGGTATCAGCTGATGGCAACTCGGGGCTTCTGGCCAGACCCTGGACACAACCCTGTGCGGGAAAGAAGTAAGGGAATCCTGGAGGAAGGGTGTTATGGGAGGAGGGCAGAGGGACTTCCCAGACTGTGCTGGGTCCCAGAAGCACCACCAGGCACAGCACATGATGTGTGGGATTTCTGCAGAAGATTATAGGAGAAACTGTCTGGCTCACCAGGATAGGCCTCCTTGAAAAAGCCATGCCATGCTAAGTATGGTGAGTAGAATTGTGTCCCCAAAAAAGGTGTGTTCAACTCCTAACTCCTAGAACCTCTGAATGTGACCTTATTTAGAAATAGGGTTTTTGCAGGTATAATAAGTCAAGATGAGGACAGACTGGATTACGGTGACTCTACTCAGTTGACTGGTGCCCTTACAAGAAGAGGGAACTCTGGGCACAGCACAGACCCCTAGAGGAAAACTCCATGAGAAGACAGAAGTATGTTGGGGTGAGGCATCTACAGGCCAAGGAATTCCAAGTATTGTTGGCAATCCCGAGAAGCTGAGAAAGAGGCATGGAGATAAGTTCTCCCTCAGAAACTCCAAAACAGAACCAACCTACTAACTCTTTGACTTGGGACTTCTAGTCTCCAAACTGTGAGAGAGTACATTTCTGCTATGTTAAGCCACTCAGCTCATGGTAACTTGTTCAAGAGTTCTAGGAAACCAAGACGCTCAGTGTTCAGTCCACTCCGGTAGCCACCTTCCAACACAGGGACCATGCCTGTCCCCTTGATGATGAGCCAAGGTGTATCTGTACCTTCTTGCTTAGAGATCATTACTTCTGGACTGCTCAGTCCATTGTCAAAGGCTTAGTCTAGAGCCACCAAACTGAAAGTACCACATACCACCACCCTTACTTTCCTGACTGTAAGAAAATCTATAGCCAAACGTTTTTAAGGCAGTTGGCTGGGATCCTATGTTGAGAGAACTTTCAAGATTAGAATTCCCCAACCATCCTTAGATATCTTTTCCAGTCCTTTCCAGAGAAACACTATCCTTCAGACAAGTTCTTCCTTAAATCCATCACTCCACACCCATCTTTATAGAGTTTCTTTAGACAGCAGAGGCTAGAAGGAATCCATTTCTCTCCCAGCTCAGACAAGCTCTGGCCTCCTGAACCCTACTGAACATTCCTTCCATCAAGATGGCTGAAGTCCCTGGCACTTCCACTTTTCCAGACCCCCTTTTAACTCACATGATTTGCTAATATCCGGCATAATGCAAAAGGTGGGATGTTAATATTAAATAACTTGTAAAGGACTTTAGGAGAAGAAAATAATTTTGTTTCAGAATTTTCCATCAGACTCATGCAAAAACAATCACTGCTCTTTTTTCACATGGGAAAGAGAAAGCTGAGAAGTACTGAGCTTGAGTATAGATGTTGGAATTGAGCGGTTTGTATTAGGCTAAGTTTGTGTGGGGGAGGAAAAGGGGGTGCTGACAGCTTCTTGGCGATACTTGCTGTTCTCCAGTAAAGGCAAAATGGGGTGGCCCGCCTTATGACTCAGTGATATTCAGAACCTAATTCCAAAAAAGTGCATCAAAACTCCTTCCCCTGTTCTAGTCCCAGATGAGCTGTTTTGAAACCTGAAACATGGCACTTTTGTTATATGTTTCTGAGAATTCCCATAACTAGTGATAACTGGACATCTATCTCTTTTCCTAACTTGAAATAAGGTTGAATGAATTGGAAACAACGTACTTCGTGGTGAGGAGAATTATTGGCTTTGGACTGAGATTTAGAGAAGTGGCAGATCATGGGGGAAAGTGTTGTGTCATCTCATGAAAACTAAAATAGAGTGAATCAAATTATACCACTTTCGTTCTAGGCCCCATGAACTTTATCTAAACCAGAGGTTGGCAAACATTTTCTGTAAAGGCCAGAGAGTAAATACTTTAAGATTCGCAACCATATGATCTCCACAGCAAGAGCTCAACTCTGCCACCGTAGCAGGAAAACAGCCATCAATGAGGCATAAAAGTAAGCATAGTCCAGGAAGGTTCTGGAACAAGAATCACCAATGCAGGGATGAGCTGGCTACAGAGCCAAATGATCTGGTGCAGAATAGTGGGCTCATACATGAAGGGTGATTAAACACTCAGTACATGTTTGTTTCTCTTACTTTGACCAATAAGGTGATTAATTTATTCCAATACGAGAAGATAGAAACATGGTACTCTGTTGGCCACCTTACAAAGTCTAATCTTCAGAAACACTATTCCTGACCAGTTTTTAGTCATAATGCAATGGCCCAATGAATCCGCAAGGTCAAACGATAGAAGTCATTGTTTATTTTTTCTTGTGTTTCATCTCTCCAATCAGTTCAGCAAATTTAGTTCTATCATCTTTGATAGACTGGGCATTAGAAAAAGAACTTTGTATAGACCCACAAATAAATATGATGATAAAACTTTGGATAATAACTAAGCATTAAGAGTTTATTTTCTTTTCTTCCTAGTTTCCCCTCAATGTAAAGAGCAATAGTTTAGGTGAAAGGATATCATGCAATAATTTGAGGAAGTTGGACATCATCACCTTGTTGCCCAAGCAATGCTTCACACCATATGATGCAGTCATAGGTGATCACAACCTAATGTGGTCTTTTACGTGACGGTTATCCATCCAGAAACTATTAACATGTAACGTTTTTATTGGTGAATCATAACCTCAACTGAAAGAGGCTAACTTTTAAGCTCTTGTAATTCACGACTCTTTATAGACAGCCAAGAATGTTAAGTGGAATTCTAACAATTATGGAGGAGAGCCAAAAACAAATCAAAGAAACCATTTTCTGCTTAATGTATTTATCCAACCCTAATACCAGAAATATTTTCAATTTTAGGAAGAAAATGTCCTTTGGCATTAACTAAGTATCTGCATTAATTTAAGATATTCTACTATGAATAAATCACATTATATAACCATTAAAAGACCAGATCAACATATTATGAGTAGCAGTTAGGCTTGATATAATAAAGTATCTTAGTATATTTGACTATAGACATACATAAAACCATTCGAATGATGAGAAATGTAATTATATAACTAGTACTCAAAGCTCCTGCACCTTCTGGAAGACAAGGCACCCGTGGTCACTTTGGCAGAAAAAGCAGGAGGGTCCGGCACCAGCTTTTGGACGTTTTGACTTTGAACTGACATTCATGACTTCATCCTGCGGCGTCTTGGTCAGGAGCTCTGTCTAACTGAGCACATGGACAGTTGATGAGCAATAATTTACAAATGTGATGTTGTAGATACCGATTAGAAACACAAAAAAAAAGTTTAGCAGGTGAATTTGAGTATGGAGAATTGGAGAGAGATCAAGAAGAAATCAGTTAAAGGGGAAGAGAGGGTATAGGGGAAACCTGGTAAAGGGGAGGGAGAGGGAAGGAGGGAGGAAGAAGTGAGGGAAAGAGGGAGGGAGGGAGGAGAAAGGGAGAGAAGGAGGAAGTGGAGGAGGGAGAAGGGAGGGAGGGGGAGAGGGGAGTTTGAGAGAATATCCTATGCCAAAGCCCCAGATCCGACCCCAACCTGAATTTCATTTGGAAGACACGGCTTAACAACAGCAATGAGGATTATAAAACAAAACCTGAAGATCTTGGGAGCTCGCAGACACAGTATGAAGCATCCAAGAATAAATTTTGAATTAAGTTGTAAGAGCAGAATAACGTTTTTAAGAAAAGGGGGATGATACTCTGTCCTCTTCTGATCTGTCCGAATTACAGTCAGTATACTATGTTCAGATCTGAGTAACACGGGGAAAAGAAGCTAGGAATATTTAGAATACATTCCAACTGAATACATCAGGTCACAGCCTTGCCCTTCTCTTTGGTGGCTTGGAATATAGTGAGTGTGTAAGAGTATGTACGTGTGAGAGAGAAAGTGTGTGTGTGTGTGTGTGTGTGTGTGTGTGTGTGTGTGTGTGTGTGTCCTAGGTTACCAGTGTCTTTGTATTAGTTCTGCAGAGAAGATGTGAAACCTTCTCTAGGCTTCTCTTGTGAGAAACACAGCCATGGCCAAGGACAATGTAAACCTAGTGATTCCGTGGCCTGCTGACCATACAGAGAACAGGGAAACCCTCACATGTAGTTCCATCATGGCACCGTTCAGAGCCCTGTCTGACAAATAATCTATGGGGTGAACTATTTTGTTCTGATAGAGAGACGTATGTCACCCTTATACAAGAAATGGTATTTTAATTGCTAGAAGTTAGTCTTGGGTTAGTGGACTGACCTTAGCTTCAGGCAAAATGCAGCTGCTGTGAGAGAAAGTATATCCTTGGCTTGGTTTTGCAAGCTCAGAGCCCAAAAGGACTGCAACCAGCCTGGACACTTTCCAGAGGAGTAATGGCCTTGCCACTGTCTCCATCAATATTGTATTCTTCTGTCAGAGGAACTTTTGCTCATGTAATTTTCAATGTAATACAAATTAAATTGGAACGGGTAATAAAATTTAGTATTGTTGAGCCCTGGACAAAAAGTAATGAATTTTCTAAATTGACTAAAAACGTGGACTTTATTGGAAGACCACATCCATCATCACCGATATCAGTAATACGTGGAAATGATGTGGACCGCCTGTACGGCGGCCACTTCTCTGTCTTTTCCCCTTGTTGTTGGAACCCTGCCTCTAATGGAGAGGCTACAAGTGCCGGAGACACACCTTCTCAGCCAGGATTGGGCTTATAATCCAGTTGCTCTCCATGAGATGGAAGGGAAATTATGCAAGAGAGGTTTTTAGGGGGAACAAAAAATCATCCAGGAAGAGAATGAGGTAGAAGAGACACTGTGCTCTCCTGTTGCATTTTTAATATTTGTTTTTATTCATTTTATCCTAAATGTGCACACAAGATGTTCTGGGTCAGACTCGGGTTTCTTACCTTGTACCTTGTAGTAAAGAATACCTTGTAGTAAAGGATCCCTGTCGGCTCCTGCCTCCGTGCCAACCCAAGAGGCACTGTGGCAACAGCCTATGGCAGTCTTTCTGCACAAATGGCCCAATAACCCATAGGTGGGTCACAAAGAGAAATGACTTTTCTCTGATTATGAAGAAAAGGTGGCAGCTCCCCTCCTGAAAAGATCCCCCTGGAAGCCAAGTAGCCCCAGGTGTGTCTCAGCATTTAAGACCAGGGAGTGTTCCAGGTCTTGTTTCCCCCCTCGAAATGTAAGACCTAGGCAGGTTGCATTTTCAGTCTTCCTAGCTCGCCAGCGGGGCTTAACCTCGGTTCCTCTTCTGGGCTATATCTATCTGGAGTTTAGATGGGGAGAAGAAAAATTTTAATATCCTTTTGAGTTTTTTTCATTTTTGTGTTTGTTTTTTCATCAAATTATCACATGTACCTACAAGCTCAATCATAGCAGCTCCTTGTATCACACAGCACCATACCGTTTGCAAAAGCCAACTCAAATATCCATCAACAGTAAAATGTATAAAGTTGGTGTATTTATACAGTGAAGTAATTTACACCAACGCGGACGGATGACCCATGTTAACAGTGTGGAGGAGCTCACATGTATAATGCTGAATGACATGAAGTTGAAGCCAGATGAGAAAAGGGCACATTCCTTGTAATTATATACACATGAAGACCAAATTAGAAAAAAAGTTAATTTGTTAAAGATATTGAGTTTCAAGTCATTAGGGAAGTATTGACTGAGAGGGGACAGGAAGGTTGCTTCTGAAATGCTAGAAATACTGTTTCCTTTTCTTTCTTTTTCTCTATTTCTTTTTATTTTTTTCTTGTTTACTTTTTTATTTTAAAAATGTACTCATAAAAGTAATATATTAAACAATTTAAGCATTCTGTTAGGTGTGGCATTTCAAATTTTGATTTTGAGAGCACTTGGAGTGAAATAGTAGAGGAGGAGCCTCTTAGTAGTGGATGGATCAGATTATCAGTGGAAGGTTGGGAAGTGGGGCACGTAAGATAGTCCTTTATTAAAGTTGCTTTTTTGTTTGTGCTAGACATATCAGGGAACGGAGGGTCATTTGGTAAAGGAGAGTTTAACTTCCTGTGCTTGCCTGTTGTAGAGTCTCCCACCCATTACATGAAAAGGGATGGAAAGTGAAATGGATGGGTAGATGTTACCTTTAGAATAATCTGACTCTGAAATCTTCCTCACTAATAGTTACATCCTCCCTTGCAGCCTTGCAGCCATAGTCTCAGAGTAATTAACATTTAATGGGCCCCTAATGTATGACAAGCACTATTCTTTTTAATGTCTCTATACATTAATCCTTTCTCTCTGTGTCCTACTATATAGTGTGAATGAAAGGATTATTATTTCTTCTGTGTCCTTGTGCAAATACATACTGTTTCTGATCCTTATTTTTTGCATCTATTAAATGGGAAATGTCCATTTTTAAGACCGTGAGGCTTAAAGATTACACTATGGTAAGAACACTTAATATGAACTCTTTATCCACTTAACAAAGTTTCAAGGACACACTACATATTAACTGGAGGCACTGTGGGCGCGGCAGGTCTCTAGAGCTTACTCACCTTGCGGAATGGAAACTGTACCCACCGAACAGTCACTCCCATTTCCTTCTCCCCGCAAGCCCTGGTCACCGCCATTCTGCTCTCCATTTCTATGAGTTTGACCACTTCAGATAATTCATATACATGGAATCCTGCAAAACTTGTCCTTCTGTGGCTGGCTTATTTCGCCCAGTATAACGTCTTTAAGGTTCATCCACATTCTGGCATGTGGCAGGATTTACTTCCTTTTTAAGGCTGAATAATATTCCATTGGATGTATACAACCCATCTTCTTTATCCATTCATCCATCATCGGACATTAGCCAGATGGCTATAGATACCATTGTCCTCGTTTGTGAAGAGTCTTAGGAGGTCAGGACTTTCAGAGGAACATTGAGAAATCCAGGGGACTTTTATTTCCCCACACGTACCTTCCTACTTTTAGACAGTTATTTAAGGATGTGATACGCAGGCTAGAACAGCCGTCTGGCAACCACAGTGGGCACATTTTTGGCACTCCTAAGCTTCTCCCGCCACAGATGGTAAATGTCATCTCTTTAAGCCACTTTTAGTTGAATGTGTGTCATCCACAGCCAAAAAGTGTCCTGATTCATATAAAATTACAGGAGAAGTTCTTCTTTTTCTTTCTCTTCTCTTTCTTTCTTTTGTTTTGTTGTTGCTGCTAATGAGTGCTTAGGGAGTCGCTCACAAATCACTTGATCTCTGTGAAAAAAGTGGACCTAAAAGTGGACCCTCAGAAATTTGTGACTTGAGGAGAGTCCTGGATCATAGGAGACTGAGGCTCAGAGACGAATGGGGGCATTGCGTGATGTCAGCAGATTCATGCCCCTTTGAGGCCCCTGAGGCCAGCGATGGAAACCAAAAATTGAGCTCTGTTCTTGCCCCCTGTGGTCAACACCCAATTCCAGATCAGCCCTCAGCAGATCCAAACAGGCCACCCCTTTCCTCAGACTTGACCTGAGAACACAATAAGTGTCTGGCTACAGGTGCCTCCACCCATTTCAGTCCTTCAGTCCTAGGCATAGACGCTGGGACGTGCTGAGAGCAGGGCATGCAGACATGCTAAGGACATTGGGAGGCACATGAATCGTTTGATCCCATTTGCCTTTTAAGAAGATGGCACTGTCTACAGTAACAGATTCGAGGAAGGCAAAAGAAGAGTTACTTTGCATTTCTGATATTTCCTCCATGGTATCTCGTACTCTGCCAGAGTGTTCAGGTAGAAAATGGACCTAAGAAACCATCCAAGTTCTGGGCGCCTGGGTGGCGCAGTCGTTAAGCGTCTGCCTTCGGTTCAGGGCGTGATCCCGGCGTTCTGGGATCGAGTCCCACATCAGGCTCCTCCACTAGGAGCCTGCTTCTTCCTCTCCCACTCCCCCTGCTTGTGTTCCCTCTCTTGCTGGCTGTCTCTCTCTGTCAAATAAATAAAATCTTTAGGAAAAAAAAAAAAAAGAAACCATCCAAGTTCTTAACTTTTCATTAGAAACTAATTTGGGGGCATGTCAACTGCCAACTCTCTAGAAAGGCTGCCAGAATTATCTGTTGATCAAGCAAAGCCAAGTTTATTAACCACTGCAGTGAGGAAGGGTGCCATCTTGACAGAGTAAAATGTGTCTCAGAAGGGAGAGATCACAGTGGGTATTTATAACGTTTCAGCGAATGGACTCCAGAGGTTCAAGGCATGTCTTTCTATGCAAGGATTTAGCCGGGATTGGGCAAAGTCATGGTATATTCATTTAGGATTAGAAGCACAGCTCGACCAGGGTTTTGAAGCAAGTCTTGATAAGTAAACTGTGGGATGATAAACTAGTAATTTATCAAGCTGGGTGATCTACCATCCAGAAAGGGGGCTGTCTGAGACATCTAGTGTTTGGTAAATTGATCTGGGGAATTCCTGAAACAAATAACAAAATTATTCTGTTACCGAGAAAGGATTTCCTAGAAGGAAAGTAAAGTGTCTTGATATAAACTTCCTTAGGTCCTCCTCCTGTTGGTAAAGTTATGTGAATGTAGGAGGTCTTTAGTCAGGCGTCTGATACATCCTTTCTTTTTTTTTTTTTTTTTTTTTTGAGTAGGTTCCACGCCAGCATGGAGCCCAATGTGGGGCTTAAACTCACAACCCTGAGATCAAGACCTGAGCTGAGATCAAGAATCAGACACTTCACCGGCTAAGCCACCCGGTGCCCATCAGGTGTCTGGTTCATTCTGTTCATGAAACTCTACACCCTGTGATATTTTTATCTCATACAGACATACCCAGGGCACCCTAAGTAAGTAGCTTAGAATGTTCCCCCATTTAGTGTCATAACTACATCCCACCCTTAAAGGAGTGTTATAAGGGATGTGAAGTCCACAGGCTTTGGATCAAACAGATAGAGGCTTTCCTTTTGTTTCCCTTGTTTGGTTGTGGTATTTGAATCTAGAAGACTAACTTGCTCAGTCTTCTTGTCTATGAATGAGGTTCTATCACTGGGAAGGGGGAAAGTGTCCTGACCCTCTTCTGCCCTTAGTCTAGATCTGTCCTATATTCGGCATGTCATGCATGTCAACCCGGGAGCCTGGTAAATATTCACACATCTTAGAAGAAAAGGCTCCCCTCCTAAACTTTTGCTTTTTGAGGCAAACCTTGCAGAGCAGAAAATTCCTGAAGGGAACCCTGCCTCACAAAAACATCATGATATTGCCACAAATCGAAAACTCCTTGCAGCAGTACGGAGCATTGTCCGTGAGCTTTCTGAGACCCTTCCAAGAGAAGCTCACCTGTTCCTCCATCTTGCAGAAGAAGAGGTCCTGTCATGCTTTAGTGTCCAGGCCTCCTGTCCTGGACTTCTGGGGTGAGTCTACTACACAGCTCTGGTCTCACTGTGTGTCCGCAGTACCTCTCCTTCCTAACCATTTGGCTGTCTGATTATTTTTGTTCGTGGCACCTTGGATTGTTTTGTCTCCACTGCCTGTCTCTTCGCACAAGTACGGAGCAGAGGGGCTGGTTCTGTCTTGGTCCTGTGTCCCATCTGCCATTCCCTGTAAGACCCTCCCACCTACCATTACATAGTGAAGCTTCCCAATTTGTATATTTGTTTGTTTGTTTAAGGTATCGGTGTATATTTGCATATCTTTTTTATGTCTTACGACAGCAAAGGAAAAAAACCTTAATAAGTCCATACAATATTCTCTAATCTATGCTTCTGTTTTCCAGGTTATTACTTGGTTAATTATTTTTTATTATGCTATGTTAGTTACCATACAGTACTTCATTAGTTTTTGATATAGTGTTCCACGTTTCATTGTTTGGGGTATAACACCCAGTGCTTGTTGCAATACGTGCTCTCCTTAATACCCATCACCTGGCTAATCCAATCCCCCAACGCCCTCCCCTCTGAAACCCTCAGTTTGTTTCCCAAAGTCCATAGTCTCTCATGGTTCATCTCCCCCTCCTATATCCCCTCCTTCATTTTTCCTTTCCTTCTCCTGATGTCCTCCATGCTATTCCTTATGTTCCACATAAAAGTGAAACCATACGATAATTGTCTTTCTCTGCTTGATTTATTTCACTTAGCACAATCTCCTCTAATTCCATCCATGTTGATGCAAATGGTGGGTAATCATCCTTCCTGGTGGCTGAGTAATATTCCATTGTATATATGAGCCACATCTTCTTTATCCATTCATCTGTTGAGGGGCATCTTGGCTCCTTCCATAGTTTGGCTATTGTGGACAATGCTGCTGTGAACATTGAGGTGCATGTGCCCCTTCTTTTCACTACATCTGTATCTTTGGGGTAAATACCCAGTAGTGCAATTGCTGACTCATAAAGTAGGATGAAAAGCTTCTGCACAGCAAAGGAAGCAGTCAACAAAACAAAGAGGCAACCCACGGAATGGGAGAAGATATTTGCAAATGACACTACAGATAAAGGGCTGGTATCCAGGATCTATAAAGAACTTCTCAAATTCAACACCCAAAAAACAAATAATCAAGTCAAAAAATGGACAGAAGACATGAACAGACACTTATCCAAAGAAGACATACAAATGGCTAACAGACACATAAAAAAATGTTCAACATCATTAGCCATCAGGGAAATACAAATCAAAACCACACTGAAATACCACCTTACACCAGTTAGAATGGCAAAAATTGACAAGGCAGGAGACAACAAATGTTGGAGAGGATGCGGAGAAAGGGGAATCCTCCTACACTATTGGTGGGAATGCAAGTTGGTACAGCCACTTTGGAAAACAGTATGGAGGTTCCTCAAAAAGTTAAAAATAGAGCTTCCCAATTTGTTTGTGGACACTAGCCCACCTCTGAAATGTCCTAGAAGAAAATCTGAATTCTGGATTTCTACTGCCTCTTCTTGGGTCTTGGAGAAACCTGACATTGGTTTTGCCTCCATTGACCCAACCTTTGAGAATGGCCATGGGCCATCCTTGACTCACTGTCCAAGGGAGACTTTGGCCAGCCCTGAAGACCAATTCTGTACCTATCACTTCAGATATTTCCAGGGGTTTCTCCACCTCTAGGGTCAATCTTCTTTACACTGGTGAAATCAGATTCCAAATGGGATGCTGCTATGGGCTGAATTGTGCCCTCCCCCAATTCATACATCGAAGTCCTTAACTCCCAGTACCTCAAGGTGTGACTGTATTTGGAGATCAGGATGTCAAGCAGTTGTTAAGTTAAAATGAGGTCATTAGGCTGGGTCCTATTCCTATACGACTAGTGTTTTCATAAGAAGAGGTAATTAGAACACAGATATGCACACAGAGAGAATAAAAGCCACATGAGGACATAGTGAGAAGGTGGCCATCCACAAGCCAAGAAGAGAAACCTCAGAAGAAACCTGCTGATACCGTGACCTCAGATATCCAACCTCTAGAACTGTGAGAAAAGACATTTTTGTTGGTTCGCCATCTGGTTTATATTTTGTTACGGCGACCTTGGCTAACTAATACAGATGTCAAAGGGATTCCCACAGATAATAAATTGTCACAAAATAGGCTTTGTCCCCAAAGAGACTTTGGCCCACTCATAATTTTATTGAACATGTATTCTGCCCTATACATTCTCCAGAAAATATTCTCTTGAATGAGAGTAAGGATATATATAATTTTAAGTAGGCGAAGGAAGCTTTAAGCTATGTTTTCATGTAGTGTCTATCACAATAGTGCTGGGCAGAGTGATAAGGTAGGGGGAGGTGCTGCCCTTCCAAACTAAAAAAAGAAAAAAAAAAATTGAAAGAGGAAGAGCTTACTATTTTTTTCCTTAAATTCAATTTAATTAACATATAGTGTGTTATTGGTTTCAGAGGTAGAATTTAGTGATTCAGCATTTGCATGTAACACCAAGTGCTCATTCCATCACGTGCCCTCCTTAATGCCCATCACCCAGTTACTCCATCTCCCCATCTTCTTCCCCTCCAGCAACCCTCACTTTGTTTCCCTAAGCAGGTAGGGGAGTCTTATGAGAAAGGAAAATTATTAGCTATGACTTATTCCAGAATACATAGTCATGGCCTTAGGCAAGCCGGAAGGCTGCCACGGGCAACTCCTCCACCCTGTAAACAAGTACATAGTAAGGAACTGCCCCAAGCCTCTGCCTGAGGGGCTGTGCCAGATAATAGAGAAAAGATAGCATCTAAATAAAATGTTGATCCCAGGGAGAAATGAACAATACATGGTCTAAACACACAAAGAGGTAGTAATGAGTCGTGCAAATATTAGCAAGCAGACATTCAGCTACAGGGTATGAAGCTGTGGGCCAAGTTCATTTAGGTTATGTTTTACGGTGCCATATACCTGGAGATGTTTCTTAGGGGTTATGTTTTGATGCGAATAATTTAGAAGCTTGTAAGGCTGGAATGGATCCAACTGTCAGTGTGTAATTAGAGTCTTCCCATTACAGGTAGATAATATTTGTGGCATCTGTGAACTGAGTCAGGAGGCCAGACACTCCTGGCTGCCTGCCTACATTACAGGCCAAGTCATGAGGACTTGACAGCAAGGAACAACCTGGTCAGGAAAGACAGTATTCCTTAGAGAGTAAAAGGCAGAAGCTACTGAAACGGTGGCCAACCCATTTTTGTGAAATAAGACCACCCTAGTAAATACCTTAAACACACCAAATACACTAACTGCTTTTATTCTTCTATTCTTAAGGAAATCTGAGATCTTGTTTCCATTCTTTGCCTTGAGAGAATAAACTATTACTTCAACATGTATCCATCAGTTATTTATTACGGCATAACAAATGGCCACAAACGTCATGGCTTTAAACAACACACATTTATTTATTATCTCACAGTTTTGGTGGATCAGGATTTGGGGCATAGCTTCATTGGGTCCTCTGCTCACAGTCTCACCAGGCTGAAATTAAGATGTTGGCTGGGCTGCATTCTCATCTGGAGTCTTGACTGGGAGAGATTCACTCCCAAGTTCACACAGGCTATTGGCAAAATATATCTCCTGGCAGTTGTATGACTTAGTTCCCCAATTCCTTGCTGAATGTCAGCCAGAGGCCAATCTCAGCTCCTAGAGGCTTCCAACAGCTCCCCACCATGTGGTCTTCTCCATGGACTCTCTCACAAATGGCACCTCACCTCTTCAAAGCCAGCAAGGGGAATCTTCCTTTCCCTCAGGAAAGGCCTTGTCCCTCTTTCTAAGGTTTTCACTCAGTATCAGGTCTACCAATGATATTCTCCCCTTTAATTAACTCATAATCAACTTCTTTGGGATCCTGATTTCACCTGAAAAATACTTTGACCTTTGATTTGTTAATCAATAGTAGTAGGATCCGCTTCCACTCAAGGGAAGGGGATTATATAAAGGGTGTGAATAGCAGAAGGCAGGTCAATGGGGTTCACATTAGGGTCTCTCGACCACAGCATAGTTTAATGTTTTGTTTCTAAAGTTAGTGCTACATACTAGATTTTCAACTGAATTCTTATAAACATTGAGTGTAACAACTTTCAATGTACTGTATTCCCTCAATACCCTTCCCATGTGTGGGTAGACCATTCATGGGATTCTTTAGATGCTGAAGGGGATAGAGAGGGGGAAATGGGAGGGTTGAGTAGAGGTGTAATGCAGAGTGTGACTCCATGTTTAGTGTCTGACTGCTGACAGCTTTCAGGCCCCACCATACCCTCTTCTTCCGCCCCACATCTGGGCAGCTAAAGCAGTCTAAGTGCTCCTATCATCAGCACTAATGGGAAGTTCAAACTATGCAAGCTCTAGCCCATATGCAGGAACCTGCACCCTAACCCCTCCCCTAACCACCATAAAAGCCCTAAAAATTTTGTCTGCTCTCTCAAACCATTATCAGACACGTGTAGGAGCCTGTTCCATGCTCTCAGAAAGCCTCATTATGTGAGTAATAAACTCCCCATACCCTCTTGGTGTGTGGCCTCATCAGTCTCAACATCGCGACCACATTTTGGATGCAAAGTTCAACCTGTTTATGCACACAAAGGGAATTTACATTGTACCTGCTGAATTCTGACTCCCCCAAAATACCACTACAACAACCTGCTAACAAGGCAAAGTTGAGTTTGTTGCTTGCCACCAACACAGTGAGGTCTGAGTAGAACTTAGCAGAGGAGAGGACACAGTCAGGGATACTGGTGAGGTTTAGGGTTTGGTTTAAGGGATATCTTTCAAAGCAAGGGAGTGTTAATTAAGACCAGGCAAATGGCCATAATGTCATAGTTCAAGATCGGCAGACACAGCAAAGGGAAGTTTTCGAAGGTAGGGTCTCACGAAGCCTTGGGAGTAAAGAGTTGTTTGATGTTATCTACTAAAAAGTCTAACAGTTTTATGTTCATTTAAAAATTTTTGAGGAAGTTCCTAAACTTCCTGCAAATATAGTTATTTGCAATGTTCAATCTCCTAGGAAAGAGTTCCTGGAATAGTAAAGTTTATTGATGAAAACAGTAGAATAGTAAGGTCAGGTCAAGGTCAACATGGACAGTACATCGGATGGGTTTAGATGTTTTTTGGGTTCCCATACTTGAGAGTGTTTTAAGCAACAAACATTGGAGGAAATTTAGGAAAGTGAGATTCAGTGAGAACTGAAGCCATTAAGAAAGGCTTTCTAGAAACAGGGGCACTGGGACTGAACTTTTGGTGGGTGGGGTAGGATTCATCTGGGACAAAGGCATTCTAGCAGGTTGAATGTGAACAAATGTTTGGGGTTAGAAATATACTTGGTAGGTGGGACAATGCAGAGCCCATCTTCACTTTGGAATGGAGCAGCTCCAGAATGTAAAATTGGACACGAATGTGGGAGTCTATCATTGCAAGTCTTAGATAGTAAATTTGGACTTTGTCCTTTGGATTGGACAATGAGGATTCCCATGAAGGGGCCTGTGAGACTTTCAGTTAATTGATCATTTAGGA
The DNA here is from genome assembly GCF_023065955.2 of Ursus arctos. Lineage (NCBI taxonomy): Eukaryota > Metazoa > Chordata > Mammalia > Carnivora > Ursidae > Ursus > Ursus arctos. Next base: position 87,712,258 of record NW_026623056.1, on the reverse strand, counting down.
AGTTCAAACTGCTGTTTGGTTACTGATAGGGCAGAAAATGCAAAAGCAGGGATATCAAGTTAGGAATTCAGTGTACTGACTCGTTTGTGAGGTCACAGAGTGGTACTAAATGTGTCCCTGCATTTAAGCAGTAAAATCTTTGGCAGGTGATACTTCCATCGCAAGTGGTAAGTATTATCTGAAGGTGGTCTTGGAGCTGTCTGATACCTTGTCTGAGATGTATGTGTAAAAAAGAAACCCAGAAGGAAGGGGGAAAGGGAGGGTGTGAAAGAAAGGAAAGGGAAAGAAAGAGAAAAAAGGCTCAAACTTTACAAATCACTGACACGCTGACCTACAGTTGATCTTCTAGGAATAACAATATTAGAGTGATCACTTTATTCCCTTAACAGTGTTTCTTCTATAACACAGTGTTGACTGCTACACGCTGCAGACCTGACGGCACTAGACCGACACCAAGGGGCACGTAGATAAACGCCTGCAAACATACCACCATTTGTGTATCCATTTTCCTGTTGATGGACATGCAGATTATTCCCAGTCTTTGAAACGAATAAACCTCCTATAAGTGTTCTTGTACAAGTCTTTTTGTGGGTAACTGTTTTCATTCGTCTTGGGCTGTACCCAGGAGCAGAATTGTTGAGTCATTGGGAAGGTGTGTGCTTAACTCCAAGAAGCCATCAAACAGTATAGTGGTGGTGCCATTTTATGCTGTCCTCAGGGATGTCTGTGAGTCCTGCTTGCGCCACATCCTTGCCAGTGATTAATGTTATCAGTCTTTAATTTTAGCAAATTCCAGTGGGCGTGCAGTGGTATCTTACGGTTTTCATTTATATTTTCCTAATGACCAATTTATATCTTCCTATTTTCCTTATACCATTGAGCATCTTTTCACGTCTTGTTGGCTATTCCCCTATCTTCTTGTATGAAGTGTCTGTTCAAGTTTTTGCCCAATTTTTTGTTACTGAATTGTGTTTCTTTTTCATATTTATTTACAGACATTCTTGGTATGTTCTGGATGTAAATCCTTTGCCAAGTATACGTGTTGCTAATATTTTCCCCCAGACTGTGGCTTATTGCTTTCCTTAATGGAACCTTTTAAAAAGCAGCGAGTTTTGATTTTGCTACTGTGATCTTATATTTTGCTTTTGCTTTAAGCTGTTGTTTGTTCTTTAAATAAAGTAAAAGGTCCTCCTGTCCTCACCGAGCTGTGCTCTTCCCATGATTAATCCTGCAATGTGTCCCTTTGAGTTCTGTGGCCTATGGTGAGTTTTACCACCACAGAGCATGGATTTATCACAATATTAGCTTCACGTTGATGTGCCCTGAAAAAATCTGCAGTAATAACAACCTAGCCTAGGTTGGTACAAGAAGCTAACTCGCACTCCACAAAACCCTGTGTGACCTGGCTCCTTACCCGTCTTCCCAGTCTACTTCCATAACTCGCCTCCCTTCACCCGCAAAGTTTCAAGAATACCAGTCTTATGGTTCCTCAGACCAGCCAGGGAGTCTGCACTTACTGTCCTGCTTTCCTCACCTTCACATGTCTGACTCCTTCTTGACCTTCAAATGTCACTTAAGTTTCCCGGCCAACTGATGCACAATCATTCTCCACGATAGCACTCCGCTTCCTTCTTGCACATGGCACTTCCAAGTTTTCTTATTGCTTCAGTGCTCAACTGATTGTGTGTCTCCTTCCGTCCTCCCACTGTAAAATCTGTGACAGCAAGGACCCCGTGTGTCTGGTTCTTCACCCTATCCCGGCACCCACATCAGTGAGTGACTCCTAGAAGGTGCTCAACGTATGTGTTGAATGAATGAGTGGGTGATGGGATGGTGGAAACTTCTCCTCTCAAAACAAATAATAACCTGTTTTGCTTCCTTTTGTTTTGTTTTCCAGATATGAGAACGTACTTGTTAAGAATATTACTGCCTGAGTCTGCAACCATCCCTGAGATATCTAGTTCTCTCTAAAAACCTTCACTTCTTTGATAAACTAATTATACATCCTGATTGTTCTATTAGTTCTCTCTCATACATTGTTACAGCTCAAATATTTTAGAGAAAAGAGAAGGGATGGAGGGAAACTTGCTGGTGACTACCACAATCATACCCTCACAAACCAGCCTCCAGATTTCCCTGAGACTGCCTGCTCCCCTACGCCCTCTAATCCACATTAAAAAGGGCCTGGATGTCGCTCCCAACTTCTCCAGGGGCATGTGTGTGGTCCTATCTTGGCTTGTGGCATTCCTACTCAGTCTTAACTTATCTGCTGTCAGTCTTTTAGGGATTATGGGGCGTAGGTAGAAAAGTATAGCATGCTTCTAGTCCATCGTTTTGAAAGCCAATCCAATAAAAGCTGAGATCGATTTCAAGAGTTTGGTAACGTTTAATAAGGTAAGGAAAGATTTTAGTCTGGAGGAACTTATCATGTCCCTGAAATTAAGTCACAAACATTGCTGCCTACTCTACATAGAAACAATGCTGCCCAGAGACACTGCCCCAGAAAACTGGAGGAGAGCTTGTTTTGAGATGTTCATACTGTGATTGTTCATTGGATATTGGTTTTGGCATCAAAATAGGAAAACAAATGAGCTGGGAGTTCAGCCATCTGCAAGGTAGAAGCCCAGGAAAGCTGTGATAGAGTTCTAGTCCAAGTCCGGAGGTCTGAGAACCAGGGGAACGGATGGTCTAAGTTCCTGTCTGAGTCCTAAGGCCCAAGGACCAGCAGGGCTGATAGTGTAAGCCGTGGTCCAAGTCCCAGGGGTCAGAGGAAGATATGCTCCAGCTCAGCCATAGGCAGAGAGAGAGAATTCCTCCCTCTCTGCCTTTTTGTCCAATTTGGGCGCATGGAGTATTAGCCAAGGCCCACTCACCCACGGGTGGGCAATCTGCATTACTCCATCTGCCCACTGAATGCTCCTTTCTTCCAGACACACCCAGAAGTAATACCTAACCAGCTGTCCAGCCACCCCATGGCCCCGTCAAGTTGATAACATAAAATTAGCCACCACTGTCCCAGCAGATTTTCCTATGGTGATCTTGATTCTGTGAAGAGTTTGTCCTTGCAGAAAATGGCCTGCCATTCTGCAGGGCCATGGGAATCCTTCCAGGCTAGCCATAGAATGAAAGGTGCTCCTTCTGAGAACTGACTCGGGTTAGTGTGTGGGCAGACCCTGATGGTGAGGGACAGGGGTCCCCATGGGCAGACTGAGATCCCTGACCTCATCGCCGCTTGGGTGCTTTAAATCACGGGTACTCCTTAAGGTCAACCCATTTATTTCCCAGAGCCACTGTTAAAATACCAATGCATTTTTACATGAGAGGCAATTGAACATTATGGAGGAAAGCAGTGGATCTAAACAGCAGAATGGAGTCCTTCCTGGCCCAGCTTATGGCTGTGTGCAGGCATCTCGTCTCCCTGGAACCTCAGTCATGGCCTGAGGGCTCTGTACCAAAGTCAGATGACAAGTGCACCTTATCCCCAAAATCATCTCTGACTGATAATTCAAACTCCTCCAAGCACTGTGTTGGGAGGAATGAAGTCTAAGGCCATGCCCAGAGCACAGCTATAAGTGGGCCCTGGTCTTCCTTTTGTCCTATTCAGGCCTGTGATGGAGAGAGAAATGGGGAGAGCAGTTGAGTGAGCCTGCCCAGGAATGGAGAAAATGCAAGCAGTGGAGGAAGCTCAGCCCAAGTGGTCATCCACGGATCTTGTTCTGGAGGACTCCCAACGATGCTCTATGGTCTCTTGGTTGCTCTATTTGTTCCTTGGAAAGACTCAGGCTCTGAGAGAGTGAGAAATAAGGTAGAGCCATTGAAAAGCCTGGAAAGGATACAAGAAGTTCTAGAGAGCCAGCTCCTTCACCTGGATGGCACGTTAGACTGGGCGGAGCCAGGACAACAATGTCCTGGTGCACAGGTCCTGCTGTCCCTGTTTACAAGTAAGGACTTGGACAACATACCATAAGTCACCCAGCCAGCAGGTGCAAAGTGGACTCAGAGCCAGGTAGGCATGCTGGCTCTGGCCCCACCCACGTGGCCTTGTCTCTCAAGAAACATGAGACCCTCACTCAGAAGACAGAGGGACACTGGAAACCCTTTTGCACAAATTCAGAAGGGCAGCTGGGAGCCTCACTTCCGACCAAGCAAGGGTGTGAGCGGCTGCTCCCTCCTGTTACGAACTTGGCAGAGGAATGTGCGAGAAAATTCCTGAGTTGTGCCTCATCAAGGGAAGGTGCGAGCGACACTGTGGGGAAGAGGCAGCAAGGATATAAGCCATCCCTGCGTGATGGGAGCTGGTGTCCAGCCATCATCGGTGATGATGAGCAGTAGTGGTGGGACAGGGGACATTACCAGACCAAGAGGCTTTGTCGTCTGTGACCCTAACTCTGCCTCCGCTGCTCACGTGCCAGCGAGCCTGTAAAATTCTGGTCTGTAGGGGAAGGCTGGTGGGGAAAGTACCTCTGTTGCAGGGCACGTAGCCCCTGCCTCTGTTTCCCTCTGGCAGCCCTTTATGACACCAGGATGTGTCCAACATCCACCACAAAATGGGCATTTAATGGAAGAAAGTTCCCTATTTTAAATAAAGGACACGGAAGCTCAAAGAAGTGGATGCTGGCAACCCCTAGGGGTGCCCCACAGACCTCCAACTGCCGGGACTATAACTGACCAAGGCCTCGGTATTGTGCTGAAATCTGTCATCCCCGTGTTTGCACAGCTTCCCCGGGCTGCTCCCAGCCAATGACCCACGCACGCTTGCTCCTGAAGACGTAGTGTGCCACAACAGCCCCACAGAACCTTCCAGAGACTAGCAGCGTGGGAGTCCAGGATGCGTCCTCCAGCCTGCCCTGATTTTCTCTCACACAGTAGCTCCCCCTAATAAAGCCCATGCCTGTTTAATCCCATCCTGACACATGCTTCTCAGAGGACCCAGACAATATATGACTTGGCTCGATACGCCAGGACATCCTTGCTCAAATTCCCTTTATAGTTCAAAGATCCCTAGTCTTTGCTACACAATTAGAGATTGTCCTCCTCTCCCTTCTGGGGAACTGCTGTAACCAGCAAACTCTCCGAGTCGTACTTAAATGACCCTGAGCTATGTGAGTCCTTTCTTCGGAAGAGAGTTTGCACACTCCGCTACACAAAAAGCACATCATGCTTCAATGATGCTTAACAAAGAGGGTGCCGGATCTTCCCTTACTGCTACAGTGCATCCCCTGGAAGACAGAAGGCTCTGCAGTGGAACCAGCTCGAGGGAGGAAATGGACTTATAGGGTCAGGTTCAATGCCGTAGCCCAAAGGTAGGTCAAAAACAGAAACAGGACATCTTCACAGAGGGGCAAAACCATCTACACTTACCCCCGCAAAATTGTAGGAAGGTTATCCATATCCACTCAGAGGCTTGGAAAAACCATCTCTCAAGCAGAGATGTAGCCCTCTGGATGTCAAATAGTATCATTTGGAGTAGAGAACATTCTCAGGACTGCTAGGACTCCTGGTGTCCTGGAAATTCCACCAAGGTGTTTTAAAAATCTTAGAATTAAAAATAATCAAGTGTAACCCAGAAGAAGTATGTCACCCCTAATGTTTGTCCAGCACTAAAGCGCTAGTCTGAGGTCACCAAGCTACACCTTAGCAGACATTTTTGGGAACAAAACTTGATTGTGGCAGATGGCACAGGTTCCCAGGCCAACTCCCACTGAAGGCCTTTTCCAAATTCAGGGAACACAGAAGAATTAATAGGGTTTAAAATTGTTTCTCCCTGCCCGGCTTACTCAGTCGGTAGGGCATGAAGCTCTTATAATTGTTTCTCCCCCAACAGTTCTACCAGTCCTGTGCTCATACCGGCTCCTCTGTTCTGAGACCAAGTAAATGCCCACAGGCCAGGCACAGGTCACTCCCAAATGGGGAAATATGGCAGGTGCCCAGAGCCCCTTATCGAGCTGTCTACATGTCTTAAGTAAAATGAAGGATGTTCCTCATAATCTCTGTGTGAAGTTTTGAGTAAAGTTATTGTTTCTAACCCAAGCTTATGATTCAATCATTAATAGTAATTCTGTCCAAAGCCTGAAGCATTTGTACCAATGGCCAGGACACAGTCTCATTAGTATTCTTTTTTTCCCACTGAGGTGGTGATCGCATAGTATTTGGGATTTTTTACGGGCAGAGTGTGGCTGATGTTCTGTTATTAAAAGCTGGATTTACGACCAAAGGAGAATGACATTAATTCCTATTCTCATAGCAATGGCACAGGACATCTTAGTCTAATAGTTTCTCTGAGGGTGCTAAACTGATGTTAATAATAAATTAAAAAAAAAAAAAAAAGAGAGAAACAGAGAGCCCAGACCATTAGAGTCTCACAGACACTAACTTTCTTATGAATATTAATACTGGTGCCTTCACACTTTTTTTTTTTTAACACACAACAACAACAACATAAAATTTTGAGCCAGGAGAAGGCAATCTTTCCTAAATTTCAGATTGTGTTAACCTCCTGAATTCCAAAATCCAGCCCAAAATGAACCTAGCCTTAAATTTCTTAATCCCCTTCCCAGCCAGCCTTGGTTCCTTCAATCCCTCCCTACCTAAAATCAACCAAAAAGGTGTTCCTTTGCCATGAAATACAACAAAGTAAGTGTGCCTCAGAAAACAGCAGCCAGGAGTTTCCAACACCACATCTGGTGCTCCCCCACCTCTGTCACCCAGCACTCACCTGTTAGACCGGCCTCCTGCTCCAGTCAGCTCTGTTCATCCTGGTTCTAGCCCAGCTCTTAGGTGAGTTCTGGACCATCCTCAGGACACCTTGTTTGCATGGAGACTTGCAGAAAACAGACCACCCTAGCAGACTGGTCACATAGATGATGGCATTATCCAGTCTCCTCCCAAAGCACAAGTGATGAATGAGCCTTTCGAACCTGCTGGGTGTAAGATCATAGAACAAATCATGGACATTGGAGTCAGGCGGACGAGGATTCCAGTCCTCCTTTTGCCATCTACTGTGTGACTCTGGGTGAGTTGTGTGACCTCTCTGAGCCTCAGTCTCCCCATCTCTTCAGTGACGGTAATACTTCTCCTGACCTTGCAAGGTTGCTGCAAAGAATCCACGGGAACGTGACTTGGAAGCATTGAGCAGAATGACCGGCACGGAGTGCTGTAATAATAGTATTGTAGTTGATTTTGAGTCTTTGCTTGGGATGAGGACAAAGGCATGGAAGCGAAGGATGTCCTGAATAAAAGTACAATCAGCAGGAGTAGTATGTCCAGCAAACTAAGCCCACCCACATCAATGATAAAATATCTACTGACGATTGTTGGAATGCTATAGCCCAAGAAGCCGTTGGAAGTCAACGTTCTTAAAAGCTTAATTCCTGGCTACTCAGATATCATCACACTCTCCGGGAGAATGGCAGGTGATTCTAAGCAATAAAAAGTGGCTGCCCAGAATTTCCACTGCGAAAGATTTTGAGGCTGAGTTGGGGTAACATCAGCATTTAGACTGTCATCCAGCCGAACAGGGAGTGTCATGCTACCAATTTGTCATCCCCTCCCGAGACAACTCAGAGTTAAAACGAGCCACACAAACACAAGGTATTTAGAAATGTAATGGCTTGATCAGCAAGGAGTTAGCTCAGCGTCGTCAAACAGTGCTGACAGCATAATTGTTCCTGCAAACTTCAGCTATCTCTTACCACCAAAACAAACCAAAACCAAAACCAAAACAAAACACCACACACACACAGCAAATACTGAGGATATTAGCTCATGGCTTTGCAATGACACATTGAGAAAGCAAGGCAGTGCAGAAACCAGTGTCTGCTTGCTCACCTCCCCCCTAAGTGGAGCCCAGTGGCTGAGCAGATGAGTCAGCTGGAGTCCCAGATGGCTCATGTCAGAATTGTGGAGCAGGCCTGGGAAGTGCTACTGTTTCTAGAGCCTAAGGGAGTGTGCATAACCCCGCGAATCCTGGCCACCCGTCCAGTAAGCTAATGGCCTGCTGATTTTACCATGACCCCTTGCTTTGGTCAAGAACACCATTGGAAGCAGCCCCCTCCTCCATCCTTAGAAGCCACCCATAGTGAGCCAGCCAGCCCTGGACTCAGAACTGGCCGCTAGGGTCCCTCCTCACACTGCTTCCTGACGGCTCTCTGATCCTTTGGTTCATGAACCCAATACTGTACATTGGAGTCAGGGCAGCATTTCCTTCTGCCTAGTTTCCCCAGATTCTTGCCCGATCCTGCTAGCCCTGTACATTATCTCGGTCCGATCTCTGGCTTGGTTGAGGTCTTCCTATTATAATAATAGAATCAACCTCATAGGGTTTTTGTGAATATCAAATAAGATTAAAATGTAAAGAGGTTAACACAGAGTTGCTTTAATTGTTTCCAGCCCATCTATTCAGACTTGACCCTCTTGTCCAACCCAGCCCCAGACGTTCTCAAATACACTCAGGTGATATCCACAGTAAGGACAATGGTGTGAAGAGCCATGAGACACAGATGTCCTCCCAACTCCTGGCTACGAATGACTTGTCTCCTGATCAAATGTTTAGTGTCTGAGAAGTCACCTAGCACAGGAGGTCTGGATGTTCCTGTCCCTGCCATTCAATAAAGTACTAATTGATCAGCTGCTTTGCACTCAGGAAATGTGGGAGGAAGAGGAAAGTCCATTTCAGGGTGGACACTCAGGAAACCAAACATTTCAAGCAGGACTCTGGAACACACTTAAGCCAAGATAATGGGAGAAAACGAGCACTTTCAAGAAAAAGATGGCTGTTGTGCTTCAAACATATTATTTCCAAACATCAGTGTTTGGAAAATGTACAACTACATTTGAAAATTGCCAGACATAGAATGGCATTCAGATGAAGACGTTTAACACAGATTCATTCTGCAGAATGACTGGTTTCCTTGCACCGTGTTTTGAATAATAGGTATCACACGGTTTTATGCTGCAGTGATGAGAATTCTGGACGCTCACGGAGTCGTTTTAAACTAAGCGTCATATTCAGTCAGCTCCAAAATGAGTTCTTTAGCTATGAAGATAAATGGGTGGCAACTAAGTAAATTGGAAGAGTAAGGTATTTAGATTTTCATTGCCTGTACTATAGTAAAATCCATCATACTTACCTCCATCACCAGTGCTTGAGAATAATAAAAGAGTAATAATAATAGAAAGAAACAATAAAAATCAATTCTCTTTTATGTGCAAAATAGAAGTTACTGGAATTCAAAGTATCATGCGTGCCTCTCTCACTTCTTTCTACATTCCATCTTTCTATACATGGGTTCTTGTTTTTTTTAAGATTTATTTATTTATTTGAGAGAGAGAGAGAGAGCAGTGCAGAGGGACAGAGGTGGAGAGAGAATCTCAAACAGACTCCTTGCCGAGTGCAGAACCATTCATGCGGCTTGATGCCAGGACCCTGAGATCATGACCTGAGCTGGAAGTAAGAGTCAGCCACTCAACCAACTGAGCCACCCGGGCACCCCTACATGGGGTTTTTTAATTAGCATGTGGAACGTTTTCTCCAAATCAATCCACTGATTTATTTAAGTACATCTTATGTCAAACTTGTCCTGGAAAACAAAATGCAGGTGGGTTCACCATTTCACTGTGTGATAGCACTCACGAAACTGTCTGACGGAAGATTTGCCAACATTTTCCACAAAACAACAAAATCTCCAGCGTCATTAGTATCCGCTTACAATAGGCTCCAATTTGTTATCCTGAATGACCGGATTCTCCGTACATTCACCGTGAGTGGACATCTCTGTGCTCAGAGGTCTCCAGCACACCCAGGCAGGCTGAGCGAACACACGGGAGCCTCCTGCTGGGATCCCAGTGGGACGAAGTGTAGCCCAGCACCACCCAACGGAGAGCAGTCTCCAACCTCATTCAGGGTTTCTCCCTCAAAAAACGTAGGGAATCTATTTCTAATTTTTTGAGGAAACTTCGTCCTGTTTTCCGCTGTTACGTTCCTACGAGCAGGGCACCTGAGTTCCTTCTTCTCCACATCCTCACCAACACTTGTTATTTCTAGTCTTTTTGATCTTAGCCGTTCCGGCAGGTGTGAGGTGATATCTCATGCTGGTTTCGATTTGCATTTCCGTGGTGGTGAGTGACGTCCAGCAACTTTTCAGGCGTCTATTGGCCATTGGTGATTCTGTAGCAGCCTCATAGGGTGACAAAGGGTGGTGAGCATAGCATAAACTCTGGAGTTGTTGAATCACTATGTTATATACCTGAAACTAATAACATTATGTGTCAACTCTACTCAAAAAAAAAAAAAAAAAATCCTATGTGTGCTATTTCCGGCCCAACCCTAGCTCTCTGTCTATCTTCCAGCTGGGACACTGGTCTTCTCGGGCCTGTAAACTCCAGCTTGGCCTGGAACGATGCCATGGGTGTCCTGGGTCTCTAGCCTGCCAACTGGAAACCTTGGCCTTCTCGGCCTCCTTGGTTCTGTGTCTCTGGAGAATTGGACTCACACAAGGCTTTCCATGGCAGGCCTCAGCAGGGAAGCTGCCGCCCTCACGCTACACGTGGCACACAGCCGTGCAGGTGGTTTCATGGAGGGTGCTGCCATCCAGGCCTGAGCCCCGCCAGGTCGGCCACGCTCAGAATCTGCATTCTTGGCGCAGAGCCTCCGCCAAGACCTGCCTATCAGGGGTCCTTGGCTAAGAACTTTGCTCCACTCTGCCTACCTTTCCACTCCTGGTCTTACCCCATTCCTGCCCTCTGGCCCCTGCACCCATAAAGAGGCAGCAGCCCTTAGTACAGAGCTCCTCAGCAGTGAGACTCTTGTCCCCCCACATCTGACCCTCACCTGGTACCATCCCATGGGGGAAAGGGAGCGCCAGGGCATCAATACCTCTGTTTGCCTCTTGCTTGTACTGTTGCCGTGAGAGAACCACGACTGGACTGTCACCTTCGGTCTAGCTCATTATCCTAAGTGCCCACCTCAACACCCGGCACCTCGTCAGAGGCTCTAGAAATGACATTTTCCAGGGTTTCCGTGCTTGGCCTGATGCTCTGATTTGCATTTGACTCTGTGAAGGGCGTAACTGCAGCCCGTTCTGGGATGCCTTCCTCTGTAGGAATGACTTGGCATCCTCGTTCAGTATTATGATGCATGAAGTACTTGCTTTTGGGGGGCAGTGACCCCTCACTGGACAATCTCGATCTTCCGCGAGCTTACTTATAAGAAGAGCAAGATTGATCGACACTAACCGTCCCTATACTTCTTGTCCCCCCTGCTGCCAGCCCCGGCAAAGCCTACAAGTCCAAATTCCAGCAGCAAAAGGGAACTGCGTGGCCTCGTTGTCCCCTTGTCTCTGCACACTGCAGTCAGCTTCTCTGTCCCCCGCTCATCCCTGCAGCAGCCCCTTCTCCATCTGGGCCTTGTGACAGCCTGATATCCAATTACCCATCACCACTTAGCACCTTCCTGAATTTTTTAAAACCTTTATTTCACACTGATTTTAAATTTACAAAACTATTTGCAAGAATAATTCAGAGTGTTCCCCTGGGCCCTTTCCTCAGATTCATCCATTTTTAATATTTTGTTCTATTGGCTTTATTATGTTCTCTCAAAGTCTCAGTAAGTGACTTGTGTGCAAACACACACACACAGCATATTTTCTCTGGGCCTTTGGAAAGTAGATTTCATACATCATGTCTCCTTGCCTGTAGTATTTGGTGTGATTTCCTATGAACAAGAATGTTCTCTTTTAAAAAACACAGTCCAGTGACCGATTCTGGGAAAAATAACATCAGTGAAATACGTTTATCTAAATTTAGACCATATTTCAAGGTTGTCAGTCGCCTAACGTTGCCCTTTTGCAATTTTCCCGCGGACACAGGACTCAGTTTGGGACCATGCAGTCATTTATCACATCTCTAGACTTGTTCACTTGACCTCTCCATCATCACTTTCCCATCTGGGGCAAACATAGATCGTTTGTTTTTGTTGTTTTGTTTTGTTTTTGTTTTTGTTTTGTTTTGTTTCTATAGTAAGTAAAGCTATTCTGAATTATCAGGAAATTCTACTTTAATTCAGAACAGTTATGTTTGTTTTATTTATTTTTTATCGAAATGAATTGCTCCAAGTGGGTCTCTTTGATGTTTCCTCATGATCAGGTTGTAGGTCACCGGCTGGATTTCTGCACGGTGGCGGTCTGTCCTCCTCAGGAGCTCACAGCCAGAGGCACAGAAGGCCCACTGCTGCTCATTGGAGATGCTTGTTTTGACCACCCAGACAAGGAGCTACCCAGCGTCTCCACTGTGTGGTGTCATTAGTGACAGCACTCTCTCAACTTTCCGAAGGGACCTTAGAAGGTAAACGATAGAATCACTTTTCTTACATACCTATTTTTCAAACATCTAAATACTTATTCCAGGCCTACAGCGCCTTTTTCTGGATGGAAATTGTAAGTTTTTCCTGATTATAAAGATAATCCATCATCTTTATGAAAAAGAAATCAGAAAACACAGAGGCATAATAAAGAAAAAGAAAACTCAGGATCGGTCCCATTTATTAGTTTGTTTGCACTCGTGATACTGCGTTAGCTTACGAACACTTTCCCATCCATGTTCACATTTAATTTTCATAACTACACTGTATCGTAGCTGAGCAGAAATTTAACATCGGAAGACCCTGAAGCTGAAGAACATGCAGCCTGGGGCGCCTGGGGGCTCAGTCGGTTAAGTGTCAGCCTTCGGCTCTGGTCATGATCCCAGGGTCCTGGGACGGAGTCCTGCATCCGGCTCCCTGCTCAGCGGGGAGTCTGCTTTTCTCTCTCCCTCTGCCCTTTCCCCTATTTGTGCTCACTCTCTCTCAAATGAATAAATAAAAAATCTTTATAAAAAAGAAAAGAAAAGAAAAAGAACATGCAGCCTGGATATCCTTCCTTAAAATTCCATTTTCTTTCCAAGAAGTCACACTGCCCGGGAGACCACATGAAGGGAAATGGAGTCACGATTGTTGCAGAATAATGGCTCACGTGATACAGGTCCCACTAGGTTCGTGGCTTTAAAGCTCTGAGCAATCTCAGGCAGGGGGCACTAGTGGAGAAAATGGTGCTTAAGGAGGGTAAAAGATTGTCTGATATCTGCCCTGCAGCTCACAAGGGATGGATTTGGTGTTCAAACCCAAGCCTGTCTGGCTCCATGAATTTTGGGAAATGTACACTCAATGTGACCATCACCACGACCAAGATCCTGAACATTTCCGTCACCTCCAGAAGTTTGGTGTTCTTTCACAGCCAGTCCTCACCCCACCACCGCCCATCGGCTTTCTACCACCGTAGCTTAGGATGTCGTGGAAATGGAATGATACTCTTTAATATAACAAGGTGGATTTTACCCAAGCCCTGGGCTCCTGGACAACCCCACAGGTTCAGGGAACTCCCCGCTCCTTTGTGTTCTGGAAAACAGCTTACCGCAAAGAACACCCTTCCTCATAAGACTTAGATGCCCCCTTGTTTACGTAAGACAGGGCCAGACACAGACCTGCACGTTCCCTGTCTTTTATAAATGATTAGCCCAACTGCTTGGCCCCATTAATCAATCAGAACACAATGCTTGTTAACCAAACTTGGGTTAAGAGTCTCTCCTTCCCCAGGCTGTGAACTCTGTCCCACCTTCCCCCCGCCCCCCAGCCTGAGCCGGCAGACAGCCCCTCCCAGGCAAACAGCCTGGGCTCCATTGCCCCTCCTAAACACAGGCTGGCTTAGGGTAGAACATTCTCTCTGTTATCCAGCCACCCCCTTCACCCCACTTCCCCACACCGGCTTCTTCCTGGCCTTGTCCACGCCTCCCACTCAAGAGGAATCCTGCATGCCTAACCTTCCAGACGCTCAATGATCCTAGGGTCAGAATGGTCTCCCTGAGGCACAAGCCCTGCCCCTCGAAATACCTCCGGAATAAACTCATTCCATCCAAAGTTCAGATCTGACATGCGTCTGGCTTCACTTGCTCAGCATAATGTTTTTAAGATTCAGCCACATTTTCTATGTGCTAACAGTCTGTTTCTTTTCACTGCTGGGTACTATTCCGCTGTATAAATACACAAGTTATCTATCCATTCCTCACCTGATGGCCATGTGAGTCGTTTCTTGGGTTTGGGCTGCTGTGAATGTTCTCAAGCAAGTCTCTGTGTGGACCTGTGCATCCCCTGCTCTGTGTATGTATCTTGGGGTGAAATTGCATATTACATTTTTTTTTTAAAGATTTTATTTATTTATGTGACAGAGAGACAGCCAGTGAGAGAGGGAACACAAGCAGGGGGAGTGGGAGAGGAAGAAGCAGGCTCCCAGCGGAGGAGCCCGATGTGGGACTCGATCCCAGAACGCCGGATCACGCCCTGAGCCGAAGGCAGCCGCCTAACGACTGCGCTACCCAGGCGCCCCCTTTTTTTTTTTTTTTAAAGATTTTATTTATTTATTTGACAGAGAGACAGACAGTGAGAGAGAGAACATAAGCAAGGGTAGTGTGAGAGGAAGAAGCAGGCTCCCAGTGGAGGAGCCTGATGCGGGACTCGATTCCAGAACGCTGGGATCATGCTCTGAGTTGAAGGCAGACGCTTAACGACTGAGCCACCCAGGCGCCCCTGCATATTACATTTTAAAGTCAAAACATGCTCTCCTTTGATACAGTCTCCACCCTGTGAGATAGGTTGAGAATGGCATTTTTCTGCTTAAAAAGCTTCCAGAAACAAGTAAGATGCTGACCTGCATCTTACAGGTTTCCTCACTTGCATTTTACCTGTGCGTGAGCCCATGTGATGATTCCTTTAAAAACACAAGCTTCACATCAAATTCTCCCGTTACCGGTTAGCTCGGCATTCAGCGCGATGGCAAAGAAGAGGCTGGGACATGAGCATGTGAGTTCCGAGCAATACATATGTCCCTTCTTCGGGAAGATTGTTCCCATTCGCCCGTTTTCAATGTTTCAGTCACAGTGTTATAAACATCATGTCCTTTCCTCCACGCATCTGCTGCTTCCCCGCCACATCTCTCCCCAGCAGAGCCTGGTTTATTGTGTTCATAAATAAGAAATGGCAAACATTCGTTCTTTTTAAGAAAACAAAGGCACATTTCCTTTCATTCCATCAAATTAATTTCAGCTACTCCACCAGCTAAAATTACGTAAGACAATTCCTGCGAGGAAGAAGGAGATCAGCATTAAAAACAAAATCCCCGTTTGAATAGGGAAGGGAAAGAATAAATGAGGATGAAATGCAAGATCTCCTTTGTGAATTTTTATTTCTGCCAATCGTGGCTTCTGCTCAGATGCCTGCTTCCCTCTCCCGCCTGGTTTATTTCCTCCCCTCCCGTGACCTGAGCAGACGCTGAGGACCGGGGAACCCATGCACCCAGGGGACTGGGGACGTGCAGGAGGCCATGGAGAAAGGACCCGGCGGGACCATGGGGACCTCTGGCCCCAGGGCTCACCCCATGGTCTGTGGTTCTGGCAAAGACCTTGCCACAGTCTATTGTACTCTGAACATCTCTGCCGACAGCGATCCAATGCTTTCCAACTTCATGGCTTTCTAACCCAGTCACCCAATATGCTGCTTGCCAGAGGCACTGACGGCGGCCATCAATAATTTACAGCCTTCAGATGTTTAAACTGGGGACACCTCGGTGTGTCCGTGGGTTAAACGTTTGCCTTTGGCTCAGGTCACGATCCCAAGGTCCTGGGATCGAGCCCGGTGTAGGGCAGGGAGCCTGCTTCTCCCTCTCCCTCTGCCACTCCCCCTGCTTGTGCTCTCTCTGTCTCAAATAAATAAATAAAATCGTTTAATAAAAAATAAAGGTTTAAACTCTGCTGTTCCAGGAACACATTCCTGGAAGAGGTGGATTTTAACGGAAGCCCGTATTCTCAGGTTAAGTAAGTAATACGGTTCCTCTCTGCAGTGACTGCCATGGACGCCTCCCCGTAAATATCCCGCGATGCTCTCAGCCGGGCAGCACAAGTTACGTGCAATTCAGATTTATAAAGCAGAACAGCTAGCCTCACGTGGGGCTGCTTCAGAAGACTAGATAAATCTACTTCTGGTTACATGTCCGTGTGGAGCTTGTGTGGGGCTTGTTTTGCTGGTGGGGGATTTTTTTCTTTTTCTCCCAGAACAAAGCAGTCAGTGTCTTCCCTTTGGTTTTTCAGCTATAGCCAAATTGTAGCCACTTTTGGGAGGCCCCTTAACCACCCTGGGCTTTTCCACCTGTCTCTGTTGTTTCGTACCATGTGGCTGAATGTTGTAAAAGAGGAATGAAACAGGAGTCACTGCTCGTCTCTGGCCAGGCTGCCTCTTTCCAGGCAACAGGAACACATCCCAAGCCAGCCCCCACCCGGAAAGCAAACAGACGGGGCTTCGAGTCCGTGCAGGAGACTTCCTCTACCACGCAGGGCCAATCCCTTCTGCTCAAAGAGTCACTGTTGTCCAGGTAGTGGTGTTGCCAGATTTGCCAAATAAAATTACAAGAGGTCCAGTTATATTTAATTTTTCAAATATCAACAACAAAAAAAAATTTTACAATACATATATCCCAAATATTGCGTGAGATATACTTATGCTGAAAAAAAAATGACTTGTTTATCTGAAATTTAAATGTAACTGGGCATCCTGTATTTTATCTGGCAACCCTACCAGGCAGAGACACACAAGCCGCCCCCAGGAGTTCCATCGAAGGACAGCAGTCTGTGGTCCGTCTTTAAAGTAAGTGTCTAAACAGACTAAACTAGACCCTATGCTGAGTACTTTCCCTGACTTGTGTCATTCATGCCTGTATCCCTCTTAAGGGGCAGGTATTCCTGTTATCACCATGCTACAGAGGAGGAAAAAGAAAGTGAAGAGGTAAAACCAGTTGCCCTGGGCTCTGACCAATCCCCCCCAGCCCGTGCACTTGACTTGTATGTGATACTTGCCCCCTGGATACATTAGTCCTTCCCCGGAAGTCGTTGCCGCAGAGCATGACCAAGAAAGAGAATCACAGACACACACACACCCCCAGCCTCTGGGATCTTCCATCTCCCTGAAGATTGAAGCACACGGGAGCTGCCTGTCTGCAGGCAGAGCTGAAGCACTAGTCCCTTCAGTGGATCTGACTTCAGTGGGCATCAGGATATTGCAGGGGTAATAATGTGCATTTCTAACAAACTTCCCTTGTTGTTGCTGGTTCAGGGACTTCGCTTTGAATGCAGGCTTCGTCGTGAGCCATCCTGGATTTGTAGCGCAGCCCAGCCACCTAGCAGCTGTACAACCTCACACACACGACTCAACCTCTCTGTGCCTCAGCTTCCCCACGGGCCACATGCACAGAATAATAAGACGGCATCACAGACATGCACGTGGGTACATGAAATGCTGCATGTAATATGCTGAGAGCCAGAGCCAGTACTCCAAGAGATGGAGAGCTAGTTAATACTGTGGATATGGGATAATTAGAAGAGAATTTTGCTAAGGTTCTGATAAGGAGGAGAGCTGGATCCTAGATTCTTCTCCATTATATCCTAGCTGGATCCTAGGTCAGGATCCAGGAGGAGAGCTGGATCCTAGATTCTTCTCCACTACGTACTAGCACCATGGGCCAGCCCCCTACTTTGTTAGACTTCTTTCTCTTAAATATAAGTGGAATTCAGCATTCCTTTCCGAAGACCACCAAGGACTAGACCAGTTGATTCTTAGTGCCCCCCAGCTCTGCAGGCTTTGATTTCCTGCTTTAGTTGGAGGGCCGATCCCATGAAATTCAAGAATTATTACAAAGCTACAGTAACCCAAGCTGGATGGTACTGGTGTACAGCTAGACGTATAAAACAACACAGCAGGACAGAGAGTCCAAATTTAGACCCACACATAAATGGGCAACTGATTTTTGACAGAGGAGCAAAGACAGTTTGGTAAAGAAAGGATAACCTTTTCACCAAATGGTGCTGAACAATCAGATGTCCAAATACAAGAGCAGAAACTGCAATGTGTACCTTGCACCATAGGCAAAAATTAACCTAAACTAGATCTCAGACTTACATGCATCACCCAGATCTCTGTGACGTTAAGTAAGGCAAAGATTTCTTAGATAAAACAACATAAAAGAACAAATTCATCATTGTACTTCATCAAAATAAAAACTTCTGGCAACAACCAGTTTGGATATCAACAGAAATATTTTTAGCATAAGTGTGTCCCAACTACTGCATGAAACATACATACATATACAAAAAACATACATACACGAAAAAATGACTTGCTTATCTCACCCCACCTGACCATTACCTAAGACGCACAAGAGACTTAGGATCTCAGAGAGCATTCGCTAATCACGGCATGCAGGGATCCCGTAGCCTTCAGATCCTTGGTGGAACTCGGTGCAAGGCCAGCGACAGCAGAGCCAGGTGCCACTGGTCTGTGGTTGCAGTGCCCCGGCCACCACTCACAGATGGCGGTTCTCCCTGAAGGAAAGGCCTTCTCTGGGTGACCACAACTGCTGGAAAGTCTTCCCGGGGGAGCCGGGCCTCTGCTCAGACGAGCAGGGCAGTGTTGTCTGAAGTTCTCTTAGTGCGGGTTCCTGGAGCAAATGCATTACGGCATCTGTCTCCCCATTCCAGGTTCAGCCCTCTGCTACCACCCACTGCCCCCGCATGGGTGCCTCTGGTCACAGTGCAGACGGCAGCTTTGCCAGGGGCCCACCAGCCACCCCTGTGGAAAGCACAGCTCATCTCTGAGTGGCAGCACCCCACAAGCTGAAGATGTGCTCACGGGTGCACAACCCGGGTCTTGCCTTGGTCTGCTGGAGGTAGAGAACCAGACTTTGGTTGTCACCATCCTAAATCCCCGTGGCCCAGAGGCCTAGTTCCTGAACTACCCTACCCTTTGTGCCTGGAGCACAGTCTAGTAGGACATGGAGCACGGAGACTCAGCCTGTCACTCTGCTGGAAGCGGTGATTTACAGTCCTGGACCTGCACCTCGCTGTCCTATCTTCTCCGAGAATATGCTCTTGACAGACTGCGCGTCAGGGTGCGGCAGGGAGATGAGGGGAAAAGCACTTTAATGATTTTCAGCAAATTAATTTTCCTGCCAAGGCAGCCCAGATGGGTGGGCTTTCTTTCAGCAACAGAAAAGTTCGGCTGAAAAATAAATATGTACATTCACATGTATTTGCTGAGCTCCCTTTGGGAACTTCTAAACTATCAAATTACCAGGTAGGAAGAAAGAATATAAAGATGAGGTCCAAACTCTGGTTCTTAGTGACAAGCTCGTAGAGCTGCAGATACTAGAAATCATGTCCATTTCACAGATGGAGAAACAGAGGCCCAGAGGGGAGGTAACTTTCCTGAGACCTCACAGTTGGTCCCTGGTATGATTCTCACACCACTGCCGGGTCTGGCCATGGCCCTGCGGGACTCCTGAGAGATAGGGATGACAGATTGAGCAGGTAAAAATACAGGGAAGACAATAAATTTAAATTTCAGGTAACTCATAAATTTCTTAATATAAGTATATCTCAAACATTGCATGGGACATACTTACACTGAACGACTATTGATTGAAATTTTTAACAGCTCTCTTGAAGTATAATTGGTATACAAAAAAAAACCCGTGTGTATTTAACGTATACAACTTGATGAGCTTGGACATGTGCACACATCCATGACACCATCACCACAACTGACGTAGTAAATATTTCCTTCACCGTCCCTTTGCTTGTTTGAAATTTATTATATCAATGTGCATTGTCCAAAGCCTTGACTTGTTTTCACTGCATGCATTCACATCTTTCCAAGAGGCAGTATGGGATGGAATGCCAGGATTACAGATGGGCTCTCCTGGCCACCCTAGATGGCCACGGTCTGGGTAAAGTGAATTACAATCACATCCAAAGGCAAGACAAAGGTCACTGGTAGATAAGAAAGGTCCTCAGTGGCCAAGACAGAAGCAGACTTTAATGAATAAAAAATATTGGCAAACAGAGGATGGGGGTGGCAGGGGGTAGCCATATGTAACAGCCAGGGAGTGCTCAGGGAAGCACAGGGGGTGTTTCTCTGATCTGGACACTTGTGCCAACAGAGAGAAATGAGCTGGAGTCTGTGTCAACACAGACGGGGCGCCTTGACCTTTTCAGCTTGTCGGCTGTATTTCTTCTCATGGTCCGCAGAGACATGGAGCCGAAATGTTCTCTTCTCTAAACAAACCCCCACACAATGTTCTAACATCATTCTCAAGTTACCAGAGTTTTCCAGGTTGTTCGAGCCAAGAGTTATGCCAACGTTCCTGGACAACCAACACAGTTCAGCAGCAGTGAGACAGCACGCCCCCGTCTGGATCCAAAGCATACAGTCTAGTCTCATGATTCACAGATTTCAGGATTTGCAAATTCACCCACTGCATTAAACCTATTTGCAGCCACAAAATCAATACTATGATGTTTAGTGGCAATTTGGGGCATGCACAGAGCTGCGAAAAATTTGACTTGCCTGACACTCATGTTCCCAGCTGAGGCTGAACAAGGTAAGACTATACCTTCTTGTTTCAGCTCTCATACTATAGACAAGTGTCCTTTGCTTGGTCTATTGGTGCCAATCTTTTGTTTTGCATGTGTGTGCTTTTTGCTGGTGATTTTGCTGTTTAAAATGGCTCCCGTGTGGCGTGCAGTGCTAGAGTGCTGTTCGAACCCCTAAGTGCAAGAAGGCCATAGGTGCCTTATGAAAAAAATATATGTGTTAAACAAGCTTCCTTCGGGCGTGAGCAATGGTGCCGTTGGCCATGAGTTCAGTGTTAATGAGTTAACCACACAAATTAAATAGAGTGTCTTTAAACAAGACACATACATAAAACAAGGTGATGTATTAATCTATTGATGAAAGGTTGTGACCAGAGGCTCATGGGAACCCAGTCTAATCTTCCCCCCCTTGGGAGCCAAGATTCATTATTTGCTAATTCAGTGTTTGCAGCAACTTTAGAGAACATTAACTACCATGGACAGGAATTGGTTGTACCAGGAGAGACTGGGGCTGGGTCATCAAGTCCATACAGGAGAACGTGGAAGGTGGGGAAGAAGCAAATCTCCCACGGCCTTAAGCCACGGCCGGTTTCACCTTCTTCCACACCCCACATGCCCGTTGACAGACTGCACTGCGTACATTTTTTAATAGATGACATATTTTAGAGCAGTTCCATATTTACAGCAAAATGGAGCAGATTTCCCATCTTCCCCGTGTCCTCACCCTTGCACAGCCTCCCCTACTATCTACATCCCCACCAGAATGGCATGTTTGTTACAACTGATGAACCTGCACTGACACATCATCACCCAAAGCCCATAGTTTACACAATAGCTCACTTGGTGTCGTACATTCTGTGGGTTTGGACAAACGCATGACGACATGTACCTATCACCATAGTCTCGTACAGAACGGTTTCACCACCTTAAAATCCTCTGTGCTCTGACTATTCACCCACCGTTGCTACCCCTTCAGCCCCTGACAACCACCGATCTCTTTACTGTCTCCATAGTTTTGCCTTTTCCGCAATGTCCTATCGTTGCGGTCATACCGTGCGTACCCTTTTCAGATGGTCTGTTTTCACTTAGTAATATGCATCC
Source organism: Ursus arctos (assembly GCF_023065955.2). NCBI lineage: Eukaryota > Metazoa > Chordata > Mammalia > Carnivora > Ursidae > Ursus > Ursus arctos. The sequence continues at coordinate 87,690,658 of NW_026623056.1, read as the reverse complement.
TTGCATACATTTTAGGAATGTCAACGTTTAAATTCAACATTTTCTGGGTCCCAGCCAAGTGAATCAGTGGTAATTACTCACTGACCACTGGAGCCCTTGGGTCCACAACTGATAATATGCCTGTTTGGCTGAGAAGAGACGGAAAACAACAAGTAAACCCCATCGCAGGCTCTCCCTCTGATGAGTTAAGTGCAGTATAAGTTATTTTTCTAAAGCAGCCTGAGGAGGATAATTTCTAAAAAAGAACTGAAGATTAAGATAGAGTTTTTAAGATTGTTGTTTTGTTTTTTTTTTAAAGATTTTATTTATTTATTCAACAGAGATAGAGACAGCCAGCGAGAGAGGGAACACAAGCAGGGGGAGTGGGAGAGGAAGAAGCAGGCTCATAGCGGAGGAGCCTGATGTGGGGCTCGATCCCATAACGCCGGGATCACGCCCTGAGCCGAAGGCAGACACTTAACCGCTGTGCCACCCAGGCGCCCCTAAGATTGTTGTTTTTTAATAGGTTTGGGGAAGAGGTGGCTATCATTTAAAACATACTATTTTTCTTGCTGTTTAAAGTTAAGCCTTCCCTGGAAATTTTCAACAGAGCTGCGTGGTTCTTGGAACACATTTCCCTCCCCCACAGCAGGACTGTGGCCACCCTTGGCCGTCAGTGCCCCATGCTCCAATTAACAAGCAAGCTCTGCTTCTTCGAGTGCGTAAAGTAGAATGTAACACAGGGACCGAAGCTGGAAAATGTTTAAGACAAGACCATATACACCTGAAAGACCATGTCATAGTATTTCAAACCCTTTAAATGTTAATTCATCAAGCTGCCTCATGATTCTGAGTAATGCTTGAGGTAATAGGTCATCTTCAGTAGTCTTGAAGACTGAGTCCTGCTGTCCATCAAAGTCATGGGGGTCAGAGCTGCTACTCATTTAGTTTTGTCTGCCTTGTAATATGCTTCCAGGGTCAAGGCCAACTCACTTCGTGATTATTAATTATTAGCCCCATCGTTTTATTTTTTTTTAAGATTTTATTTATTTATTTATTTATTTATTTATTTATTTGACAGAAACGGCCAGCGAGAGAGGGAACACAAGCAGGGGGAGTGGGAGAGGAAGAAGCAGGCTCCTAGCGGAGGAGCCTGATGTGGGGCTCGACCCCAGAACGCCGGGATCACGCCCTGAGCCGAAGGCAGACGCTTAACGACTGCGCCCCCCAGGCGCCCCGGCCCCATCACTTTAAACTTCAAGGCTCAGGAACGCTACCTTTTGATAATTGCAGTGGGGTATGATGATGACAAAGGTACTATCCTTGACTAAATGGGAGTCAGGTTCCCCTGAGCCCTCTTCTCAACTAGACCCATCCTTCCTGAGCCCAGCTTTGGCAAAGAATCCTGCTGTCCTCTGCCCGGGTCTTAATTCATAAAGATATTGAATGATGACAGGGAGAGGTCCATGCCATAGAAAGAAAAGCTGAATGTTATTCACAGTTCCCATAGAAACAAGAGGCATGGCTCACTAGGTAGGGCCACAGGAGGGCCACCAGCTTGCGGTCAGGAAGCAGAAGCATGAGTGAGGGGAAGACCTTGACCTTAGGTTTTCTCATAGTCTCTGTAGTGAAAGCAAGGCAGGGCAGAGTAAACACTAGGATTGGTTAGTGTGAATAATTTGGGCAGGATTTGGGACAGAGGGTGGTCTCTGGCTGTCAGGTACCTGGTCTTGGTCTGATTTAGAGCAGGGCAATACTGGCTGGCTGTGTGACAGTTGGGTAAGGTGGGAAGGGCATGGCCTTAGACCACCTGTCTGTTCATGAAGGCATGTTCCATGCAACCTGCCCGCCACCCCCAAGAATCAGCTGGGCCTGGGAGATGGGTCTCTCCCCAGGACTGTAAAATCCCTGAGAGATGTCAAAACATCATGAGATACATGAAAATTAAAAACAAAATTAATACACTTGATACATCAATTTAGTGAATCCTCTACCCTTGATATCTGATCAAATTCCTCATCCCTCTCCCTCAATGTCTACATTCTAGGCCTGCCTTTAGCAAGAATCTCTCCCCCTAAGCAATTCTCCATCCACTGACCCCATCACTCTACCCATGGGTCACACATCCCAAGTGTCTTTGCTGTATTTAGAACTGGGTTCAGTCTCTCTCCCTTAGTGCTATAGTCTTGAAGGATATCTCCCTTACCCTTTTAACAAGTGTCGGAATAATTTCTCTTTAACAGAAGCCAAACTTCAGTTTGATGGTTGGCCCTCTCCCTACTTTTCTCACCAGGAAAGCGTGCATCAAAGCCCTGTGCCAATATCAGACGGAAGAATCGCTACCAGCATGTTGTTGGCTTCTCGGGTAAAGGTTTTGTTAATTCAAACACATCTTATTCAATTTGAAAGTTTTTTAAGGTTTTGGTAAAAAAGAATGTTTTCTATCTAGAATGTTACAGAAGTGGCTTTTTGGATAAAACCAATGGCAAGAATCAGTAATCTTAGAATTCAGAAATCCAATGTGGAGCTAAGAAATATTCTGCAAAGATCAATAATACAGTTATCAAGAGTATTAGGTCCCAGAGAATATTAAAGAAGCGAGGTTTTTCAGTTAAAGCAACCACTGTCAAAGTAAAGCAGCCCCCAAATTCTAGAACCACTCAGAGAATGTATAAACATATCACCGATAGGAGAAGTTGTTGGTACCCTGCCCAGATCCCTGCCATGAAGTCAGTGCACGCATCCCTCAGGTGTGGACCAATAAGGGTCCACAGCTCCCCTTCTCTGGAGGATTGGCACTGGCCACTGTCCCCTCCCCAGCCTGCAGCCAACGATTGGCTGACACCAGGTTCAAGAGCCACCTCCTTTCCAGGAGGAGGGGCCGATTCTGTGATGCAATCTCACCCCACAGAATGAGGCTGAAGCAGGCCTCCAGCTGAGCCCATAGCCTTGTTTGCATCTCCCCCTGCCGTGTCCTGCCTCCCTCTCCTGAGAGCACAGCCTCTATAGACCAAGGCTCCTGAATCCCTGCCTCAGGCTCTACCTCTGGAGAACCCAACCTATCCCAAAGGTGTAAGAAGCCACCTGTCCTGACCTGTTCCCGTGACAGGTCTCATTCCCTGGTTATCACGGAGAGGATCCCTGGAAGAATAACCCAAAGCCAGTCTCCTTGATACGTCGTTCGCGGTCATTCATGATCTGGTTCCACCTTTACGTTCCTACCACTCCTTGTACTTTTCTTTCAGAAATGTGGAGTTTACTCATATTCTCTACCCCCATCCCTCCTTCAACAACTCCACCGCAGAGTCATGTGTGAGCTTATACACATACGTGCATATTCACGTGCACACACGTGCACTCAAACACACATGCACACACACACACGCACTCATGTACGTACGCACCAATATGTACGCACCTCGTACACACCACCCACACGACTGGTTCTTGCTTTTTTGCCTTGTTTATGCTTTTCCCTCTTCCTGGAATGCCTTGTCCCCATTGTGGACGAGCTAATCTTATTTATATTTCCAGGCTAATCTCGGGGACCACCTTCTCCAAGAAGCCTTCCTCGTTGGGTTTGATTGTCCTCCGTGTTCCCAGGGCACCCTGAACTTAACTTCTGCCATAGTTCCTACCTATTATAGTAACATTCGCTCATGGCCAGTTTTCTGGCTAAACTCTGAGCTACCTGAGCTGCCCAAGGTCATGGACCTTTTTTTATTGATTCCCCACCACAGTATCCAAGTATACTACAGACTCATTAAGTGTTTTCTGGATGAACTAAGAAAAAATTGAAAAAATTTTTTAAAACTCCAGGTAATTTGGTACAGTGGCCCAGGTTGACCTTTGTTGTCAGAGTAAAGAGGATTTTGTGAAGTATATATTCTAGAACAGATAGGTCCTTTGAGAGATTTTCAACATCTCACAGGCAGAAGGGAAATGGGAAATTGGTAGCCAGGTCGTAAAAGCAGGAACAGGTTATATCTGCACGGTAAAGGGAGCCAGCCAAGCACAGCATCATGGCCCAGGAAGAACGTCTGGGGTCCTGTGCGTGGTCCTGCTCAGTGAAGGCTCAGTGAAGGAACTGGCTGCTGAGCCAAGAATCTCCCACCTGCCTCCCCACCCAGGCAAGGTGCTCTAAGGGCTCCTTGCCTGCCTATCCTCTCCCCCGGGGGTGAGCTCCACCCTCCCTGCGCCAAGAAGGACCAGAGGGTGCCCAGGCTGTAGCAAGTACCAATGGCTCAAGACGGTTCTCTGAGTGCCCCGTGCTGGAGGAGGGCCTCAGCTGAACCCCAGTGCTGGAATTTCCTCCCCTGCCTCCACGTCAGAGGAGGCAGAGTGCATGCTTGGGCCACAACATTTATTTACACCAGCCACCAACCGGGCATCAATACAGGAAGCTGCAGGGACAGAGGCACCGCGTCACATCTTTAATCCAGTCTCAAGACACATCCCTGCCTGGTCCACTGACTCTCCTTCCAGTCCCAGCCCAGACCTCCTGCAGGGCAGCCAGAGGAGGCTGCTCCACCCCCTCTTACTGCTCATTCCTCTGGTTCGGAGCTTTTCTCCTTGTGCTATACGGAATGGGGCAGAGAGAGCCCATGGTAACCATGGTTACCCAGAAGGAAGCAGGTTCACCTATTTAGGATATCGTTCCACAGGTTGTTCTGGCTTGTGACAGTCTGCGGTCTCAGGAACGTGGCAGTTCTGCAGCCTTTTCTTCCCTCCCTTGTAAGGTCCCCACCCAAGACCCAATAAATCAGAAACTCTGGGAGCGGGCCGAGCAATCTATCTTGATGAGCCTTTCAATGATGCCTGATGGCCATTAGAGATGAGAACCCCCGGATTACAAGATAAGCAACTATAATATTCCCATCACTTGCCGGCCGTCAGAGGCTTGTCACGTTGATCAATGAAGAGAGTCATTGAAAAGGAGAATCACAGCCAATGAAGATAACAAAAGCACCAGGAAAAGCTCATTTGTTCACTTTCCCCTCAAAGCCAGCCACCCTTCTGCATATTAACTAAACCAGAAAGGAATACCAGCCACAATTTCCTTCTTGCATTTTTGGATTGATGAAGATTCTTGATCCCCAAGGACAGTGGATTGTAACATAAGGGAGCTCCCATTTTCTCCCTGGATCTTCTGACCACAGAAAACATCAGAGTTTGCATAGAAACAGCAGACCATCAGAAGACCCAGAGATTCAAGCAAAAGTGATCTCGGGACCACATATAAACAAGAGCACAGATTACAAGGAAATGGCATCAATGCTGGGCGCTCGTATTACAACATCTTAGAAAAGGCATTGGAATAAAGTATCCGGGGATTCAGAACTAGGGGGAATTAGGTGAAAGGGCACACTCTAGGGACACTCCTTGCTCTGGAAGAACTGGAATCTTCTAGCTCCCCAGGGCCAGGGGCAGCAAGGTGCAGGAAGTTGTAGGAAACAATTTAAAGGAGCTGAATCCACCCAAATGGCCCCAAATCTACTAAAGAAATTGAATTTAGGTTTTAAACTTCCCTACAGAAAAACCCTCCAGGCCCAGATGGCTTTACTAGTAAATTCTGTCAAACATTTAGGAAATACAGAATGCCAGTTCTACATAAATTCTTCCAGAAAATCAAAGGGGAAAGAACTCTTCCCAACTCATTCTTGGAGGCCAACATTACCCTGATATTAAAACCAGCAAAAACACAAGAAATAAAAGTATAGACCAATATCACTCATAAATAAACAGGGAAGTTTTTTTTTTTTTTTACTTTAGCAAGTCAAATTCAACAATATGTAAAAAGGGTAATACATCATGATGAAGTGAGATTTATCCCAAGAATGTAAAATGATTTAATATTCAAAAAACAATGTAATTCACCATATTAACTAACTAAAAAAAAAAGAGAGAAAGAAAGAAAAGAAAAACCATATGACCATCTCAGTAAATGCAGAAAATGCATTTGACAAACTTCAGGATCCATTGCTAATAAGAAACTCTCAGCAATCTGGGAACAGAAGAAAACTTCCTCCACTTGATAAAAGCATGTACAAAAACCCCACAGGGAACATCACACTTAAGAGCGAAAGTTGGGATGCTTTACCCACACGATCAAGAATGAGACGAGGGTGTCCAGTCTCAACATCCGTTTTTGACATTGGACTAGAGGTTCTGGCCAGTGCAATCAGGCAAGAGGAAACAAGAGGCATTTAGATCAGAAAGGAAGAAGTATAACTGTTTATTCACAAATGACAGGATCATTTATGCAGGAAAACCTATGGAACATACAAAAAAGCTATGAGGGCTAATAAATTAAGTAAGTCTTCAGGATACAAAAATAATATACAAAAGTCAACTGCACTTCTGTCTATTATCAATGAACAATAAGAAATACTTAGAGATAAATATGATAAAAGATTTAAGCCACCGCTACACTGAAAACTATAAAACATTGCTGACTGACATGAAAGACATGAAGGGAGAGATAAACCTCTTTTAGTCAATGTTGTGAAAATGTAAATTTCCCCCAATTGATCTAAAGAGTCAATGAAATCCCCGTCAAAATCCCAGAAAACTTTTTTGCAGTAACTGATAAACTGATCCTGAAATTCATAGGGGACTGCAAAGAACCTAGAACAAACAAAACAACTTGGAAGAAGAATCAGAAAAGAATAAAGTTAGCTAACACTATCTAATTTCAAGACACTATAAAACAGAAGTAACCAAAACAACGTGGTAGTGGTGTAAAGGCAGAAAAAAAAAAAAAAAACAACCCAAAACAAAAAGCCCCAGACTAAAGAATCCAGAATTAAACCCACACATAAAAAGACATTTCCCACCGTGTAGCAGGTGTTTATTCCGTGCCACACATCGGGCTAAGTGCTTGGACGTGCTAACAAATTCTCTTTTAATCTCGCATAACAACCCTATGAGTAGGTGCTATTGTGAGCCACATTTTAAACATGAGTGTACTGGAATCAGAGATATGAATGCACTTGCCTGAATCACCCAAATACAGTGGTCAAGCATGGATCTGATTATAAGATCAACGTTTTTAACCATCTGTGAGAGGAGTGGACCACATTTAATGACCAACTCAATATCATGGCGTATACCCTGTCTGATGGGACCCTGCCTCACTCACGTCTTACGTTGTTGGAATCATTTATACATGGGCAGGTAGACATTACCTGTTCTCAAAGACTGGAGAGGAACTGGCCAGGTGAGCAAGCGCTCACTTCCCACTTTGCTTACCTGTAGCCTGGTTGCAGAATTGGATCTAAAAATCCATCCAGCTGCCTTCATGTCCTGGATGTTTATCTATCGTGCTGGCCTCCCACCCATTTCAGGGATCTTGTTCCCAACGGAAATGTAGTCAACCTACACCAGGATCTTCTTCACCTTTTTTTGCGCTTGCTGCTGGGTGCCTACTCCCAGGACGCAACAAAGGTTGTCTGGCCCAACACCAGGCTCTGAGCCTCTCTTAGCCCCACTGAAGTTGCTGTTCCGTAGCAGGACAGCCATGTTTTGCTGCCTTTCTCAACAAACTGGCAACCCAGTTTGTACCTTATAACACAGAGAACTTAAGACTGACTACAATTTGTCTCTCGCCTGTTACCTTGGTGCATGGAATGCCTAATTGCATCTACACTGAATTATTCCAACTGGCATTTATAATTCTCCTTCTGTCTCCCGAACAAAAGCCCTGCTATGGTTGGAATTTTGTAAGAAGGAACAATGATTAATACTTTCTATGAACCATTTCATTTCAAAATCCACATACTGTCTGAGGGGGTTCTCTGCAGAAGACCCAAAGACACCTGCTATTGTCAAAAATAGTTCCCAGAATCTTGGCTCTAAAGGCAGATACACGTTTTGCAAAGAAATTGAACAGCATGACTAAAATAGAATATTTACAGAAGAGGAGAGAAAAAGAGGCACAAGTCTTACGTTAATATCTTGGTCATTTGGCATTATCAGCTTCTATTTATATGAGTGATCTCCAGAGAATCAAAACTTCCTCAACTAGCATAAGAATTAATTTAAATAATTGAGCTACTTTAATGGAAATTATCCTGAAATACACAGCATGGTTTCCATCTTTCTAAAAAAAGAACAATGAACATAATTTAAATTTTTAATGAAGAATCACGGTTATTTAATATAGTACAGTAAATAAGTACAGTGTTGTGGGGTTTTTTATCAACGATATTTCTGCTGTTAGTAGGTAATCTCCCCAAACCACCGATTCTCACTTGCTGTGGGCTGGAAATCTAAATAAGCAAGTTTGTTAGGCTTGTATGTAAAGTAAAAGTCAGAAAGGAATAAGTAGCGAAGTGCATATGTAACACCAAAGGCTTTGGTCTTAGTACATAGACCTAAAGTTTAGGGTTTTCTTTTTAAGATTTTATTTATTTATTTATTTGAGAGAGAGAGCAGGGGGAGGGAGTAGATCTTGACCTGAGCCAAAATCAAGAGTCAGACGCTTAACCAACTGAGCCACCCAGGCACCCCATTATATAGGTCTATAATAAATTTTGAACTAATTTTATGTATGTGTGAGGTAACAATCAAGGTACTTTTCTCCTCATACAGATATCCAGTCATTCCAGCATTATTCATTGAAAAGACTCACATACCCTCTTGACATACCCTCCCTTTGACAAAAATCAATTAACTCTGTGTGGCTCTATCTCTAGATTTGTCATTATTATTCCATTTATCTGTATGATTATTCTTTTTTGGTTGATGAGCTTTATAGTAAGTTCCAAAAGAAAGCAATATAATTCTTCTGATTTTGTTCTTTGTAAAACCAGTGTGTCTACTCCAGGTACTTTACCTTTCCAGATAAATTTTAGAGTCGACTCATCATTTCTGAAAATGGTTGCTGGAGTTGTCATTGAGATTGCACGTAATCTATGGCCAATTTGAGCAGAATTGTCATCTTTACAATATGGAGTCTTCCAATCCATGAATACGGAGGTCTCTCCATTTACCTTGGTCTTTTTAAATGTCCCCAGCAACCGTTTGTAGTTTTCAGTGTACTGATCTTACACTTTTTTTGTTAAGCTGAATTCAGAGTATTTTGGGTTTGATGCTATTGCCAAGGGAATATTTTTATTCTGTTTGAATTACATGTGGTTAGTATATAGAAATACAGCTGATTTCTATATGCTGCTCTGGTGCCTATAACCTTGCTAAATTCACGTAATAGTTCTAGTAGATTTTTTTGTAGCTTCCTTAGGTTTTTTATTTGTCAAATCATGCCTTGGGCAAATAAGACAGCTTAACTTCTTTTCCAATGTATAGGCCTTCTGTTTCTTTGCTTTGCCCTATTGCACTAGTGAGGACTTGTCCGGGACAAGGTTCAAGAGAAGTAGTAAGTGGACTTCCTTGCCTTGTTACCAGTCCTGGGTAGAAAACATTCAGTATGATACTAACTGTAGGCTTTTAGAAGATGCTTTTTATCAAATTCTGGAAGTTCCCTTCTATACCTAGTTTGCTTGGAGTTTTTACTACAAAAGTGTGTGGAATTTTATCAATTTTTTTCCTGCATCTATGGAAATGATTATATGGTTTGCATCTTTATTTCATAAATATGATATATTGCTGCTGTGATAAATGGCCACAAACTTAGTGACTTAAAGCGGCACAGATTTCTTATCTTCCAGTTCTGCTGCGCAGAAGTCTGCAGTGTGTCTCACTGGACTAAAATGAAGGTGTCAGCAGGACTGCCTTCTTTTCTGGAAGTTCTAGGAAAGGATCCAATTTCCTGCCTTTCCCAGCTCCTAGAACCTCCCCCATTCCTTGGCCCATGACCTCTTCCTCCATTGTAAAAGCCAGCAAGGGCAGGTCAAGTCCTTCTCACATAGAATCACTCTGACTTCCTCCTCAGAAGCCATATGTCCCTCTGTCCTCCTCTGTCACTTATGAGGGTCCTGTGGTCTCACTGGGATCACCCAGATAAACCAGGATAATCTCCCCATATCAAGGGGTTTACCCCAAATCACAACTGCATTTTGCCATGTAGGATAACCTATCCGCAGGTTTGGGGGATTTAGGACACGGATATCCTTGGGGAGTCATTATGCTGCCTACCACATATGATGTATTTATTCAGTGATCTGGGGATTTTGAACCAACCTTGCATTCATACGGTAAAACCCAGTTTGTCATGGTGTATATCATTTTAACATATTATTGGGTGAAATTGGCTAAAATTTGAAGAATTTTTGTGTTTATGTTCATAAAAGATATTAATGTCTAATTTTCTTTCCTTATGATGTCTTTTCGTGCTTTGGTATCAGAGTAATGTTGGCCTCATAGAATGAGTTAAAGGATTACTCTTTCTTCCCCTCTTTTCTGAGAGAGAATTGTCATTGTTTCTTCCCTTAATGTTTCACAAAACTCGCCACCAAACCCACTGATTTTTTTTGTAGGGATATTTTATTTATTTATTTATTTTTTTATTTATAATGATTTTTATTATATTATGTTAGTCACCATACAGTACATCCCCAGTTTCAGATGTAAAGTTCGATGATTCATTAGTTGTGTATAACACCCAGTGCACCATGCAATAGGTGTCCTCACTACCCATCACCGGTCTATCCCATTCCCCCACCCCCCTCCCCTCTGAGGCCTGTAGGGATATTTTAAATTACTAATTTCATTACTTTACTTCATACAGAAATATCCAAATTTTCTGGTTTTCTTTGAGTTTTCTTGATAGTGTGTGTGTGTTCAAGGAATTTTCTAGTTCATATAGGTGGTCAAATTTGTTGACATAAACTTATTCATAATATTCTTTCCTAAAGTTGTTCGTAATATTGTTTATCATTCTTTTGACGTCTGCAGGGTCTGTGTGATCTGCAACATCCAGGTACTGATAATGTGTGTTTTGTCTCTTTTTTCTTCATCAATGAGCTGAAGTATATTCTAAGTAATCATTTTTTAATAAAAAAGACTAGCTTACATATTACTGATTTTCTCTTCTTATTCGCTTTGTATTTCATCTACTTTCATTCAATTTTTTCTTTCTTTCTTCTAATCAAATTCAGTTTAGTACTCTTTTTCTGGCATCTTAAGCTGGAAGCTTCAAGCCCTGATTTTGAGTCTTTCTTCTTTTCTGAACTTATGTTTTCTCACTGACATCCACTTCAGCTGCACCCTACAAATTTTATGTTATATTTACACACTCATTTGTTTTATTATTTCCACATTTAGGGGGCTTTCCCAGATCTCTGCCTTTCTCTTCTTGATCTCTAACTTATATTGTGACCACAAAATATTACTCAGTATAATTGTTGGTTTGCAAACTGGCCCCTGTACAAGGACGGCAAAGAGAGATCAAAGAAAGAGGCAGACCACTCCAGGTTGGTAGGTGGCATATATATATTTTATAAGAACTTTTTCCAGCCTATGGTTTGTCTCTTCATTTTGTTAATAGAGACTTTCCAAGGCCAAAATATTTTAATTTTAATGAATTCAAATTTATCAATGCTTTCTTATGTTTGGGGGCATCATATTTAGTTTTGGGTTTTGTTTTGTTTTTTTTTTGTTTTTTTTACCTAATTCAAAGTCACAAACTTTTTATTCTGTTTTCTTCTAGAAGCTTTATAGTTTCGGAGTTCATACATAAGTCTGTAAAATTATTTTGAGTTAATTTCTGTGTACAATACAGGGTATAGGCAGAAACTTATATTTTTACAGATGGACAGAGGTTGGGAAAGGCAGCCTTGTGAAGGTAGTCCTTCTCCCACCCGGCTGCATACAAACGGCCTTGGACCTGAAGCACTTCCTTACCAAGAGTTAGAGCCCAGCCAGTGTTGGGCTTATCACCTTGTAAGGGAATATTGTTCTTTGTTTCAGGCTCAGTGAGTACTCTTGTCTCTCCTTAAAGTGTGTGCAGAATATGGCACCTGACCAACCCCACTGCTACATCTGTCCTCTCAGGGAAGGGGACACGGTTCCTTCCACTGCAGCACAAGAGAGGTGCACTCAGGCCAGTTGCCCTTTGTTGTCCACAGTGATGGACCTGCTGGCCATGGGGGACTGATGCCCACTACTGAAGCCAATTCTGTCTGTCTTCTGGATAAGTAAAACTTTGTTCTACTCCGTTCCCGACTGCTTTGTATTTTCCTTGGCAACTCAGATACCAAGATGCTGGGAAGAAATTATTTGAGTCCTCCCCTGGGATTGATAACTGGAACACAGAACCCTACTTCCTGGGGTTTGGTAACTAGCACATGGTATTCTGTTAAACAGTACTCAGTTATTCTACGTCCATCTGTTGACACGACTATGCTTTCTTTATTGACTTGCCTTTGCATCTTTGTCAAAAATCATTTGGCCATAACAGACACATGAAAAGATGCTCAACATCACTTATCATCAGGGAAATGCCAATCAAAACTACAATGAAACATCACCTCATGCCTGTCAGAATCACTAAAATAAAAAACACAGAAAACAATAAGTGTTGGCAAGGATGTAGAGAAAAAGGAACCCTCGTGCACTGTTGTTGGAAATGCCAATGGTGCAACCACTGTGGAAAACAGTATGGAAGTTCCTCAAGAAGTTAAAAATAGAACTACCTTATAATCCAGTAGTCACACTGCTGGATACTTACCCCCAAAATGCAAAAACCCTAATTCAAAAGGATACATGCACCCCTATGTTTATAGCAGCATTATTTACAAGAGCCAAATTATGGAGGCAGCCCAAGTGTCCATCAATAGATGAATAGAAAAAGAAGATGTGGGAGACATATATATATTATTCAGCCATTAAAAAGAACGAAATCTTGCCATTTGCAACAACATGGAATAGAGCTAGATTATAATATTTAGCAAAATAAGTCAGTCAGAGAAAGACAAATACCATACGATTATACTCATATGTGGAATTTAAGAAACAAAATAAATGAGCGAAGGAAAAAAGGAGACAGAGACAGACCAAGAAACAGACTCTTAACTCTAGAGAAAAAATGATGGTCACCATAAGGGAGGTGGGTGGGGGGATGGGAGAATTAGGTGATGGGGTCTAAAAAGTACACTTACCCTGATGAGCACTGAGTAATGTATAGAATTGTTGAATCACTATATTGTACACCCGAAACTAACACAACACTGTTTTTAACTATACTGAAATTAAAATTTAAAATCTAATTAATAAAAAAAATCCTTTGGCCATCAATGTGTAGTCAGTCTATTTCAGGGTTCTGGATTCTGTTTCATCAATATATATGTCATTTCTTTGGCAATACCATAATGTCTTGATTACTATAGCTTTATACTAATTCTTGAAATCAGGCTGTATACCAACTCCATCTTTTTTCCTCTTTCTCAGTATTGTTTTGGGTGTTCTAGTTCCTTTACCTTGTCGACTAGCCAATTTCTACAAAAATTCCTGCTGAACTTTTCCTTGGACTTGCACTGAATCCGTGGATCCGTTTGAGGAGAATGGACATGTTAAAAATATTGAATACGTCAATTCGTAAGCATGATATACACCTGTATATATTTAGGTCAGGAGTCCCCCAACTTTTTCTGTAAACAATTAGAAATACCATGTGCCTTGAGTATTAAGAGAAAAAATCGGAAGTATTATGTTGGTACTTATATAAAAAAAAAATTTCTACAAAAGTTTTATTGACAAATTCAAAATGTGATACGGGCATACCTCATTTTATTTTGCTTTGCTTTTGTACTCTGCAGATACTATATTTTGCACAAATCGAAGGTTTATGGCAACCCTGCATCAAGCAACTCTATCAGCACTATTTTTCCAACGGCATTTGCTCACTTTATGTCTCCCTGTCCCGTGTTGGTAATTTTCTCAATATTTCAAACTTTTGCATTTTTATTATATTGGTTATGGTGATCTGTGATCAGTGATTACAATTCGCTGAAAGCTTAGATGATGGTTAGCATTTTTAAGCAACAAGGTGTTTTTAAATTAAGGTCTGTACGTTGTTTTTTAGACATAATATTATTGTTCCCTTTCATATGCGCTAAGAAACCAATAAGTTCATTTGAGTCACTTTACTGTGATATTTGCTTTATTGCGGTGGTCTGGAACTGAACCCACAATATCTCCAAGGCATGCCTGTACTAATAATTGAGTGCAATTTTTTTTTTTTTGCCACATTGCTATACTAATGAGAAGAACAAAATTCTCTTTAGAAGAGATAACATTTTACTTACTCGAAAGCTTAGCCTGTTGATATTGATGCATGTTGTATCTTTTAACATAGCTATAGTCATTCCATATATAAAAAAACCACGATTCTTTGCTATCTAGCTCCATAGTAAAAATCCATACTCAAACTTAACTTCTCTATTTCTCATTTTGACATGGTGATTATGCACTGTTAATTAAGAATATATACATAAATATTGCAATACATCTCCTATTTACACAAGTTTGTAAACTTGTCCAACTGAGTTTTTTTTTTAAAGATTTTACTTATTTATTGGACAGAGAGAGACACACAGAGAGAGGGAACACCAGCAGGAGGAGTGGGAGAGGGAGAAGCAGGCTTCCTGCTGAGCAGGGAGCCCGATGTGGGGCTCGATCCCAGGATCCTGGGATCATGACCTGAGCCGAAGGCAGACCCTTAATGACTGAGCTACCCAGGTGCCCCTGAGATTTTTTTCTGACCTACACATACCTTTATCAGCATCAGTTAGTTTCTTTTGCAACAATAGCCAGCAGATTCAGTTACCCTAGATAGAACCCAGACATCAGCCAATCTACTTTCCACTCTCAACCCTTTAGGAAAGAGAAAAGAGATCTTTTCTTTCCTAGGTTTTCATATGCCTGGGCTGGAATGCAGAAGGATAAGTCTCAAATCCTCTTGAACTGTCCATTTGAAAGCTGTCCCTGAGCACTGCAGGATGACTCCTGGGGGCCACTGTACCTGAGACCAAGAGAATGATCTGAGATTGGAAACTGTTCCCTTCTCCTCCACAGATGTCAAAAGAGGTAGTGCAAGCCACCATTTTCATGATCAAAGGGCACTCTCCTCTGCCTAAGACTGAGACACTTATGTCAGCACCTATGAATCTCTATTGAAACGCTGGGGAAATTTACAAAAGAAAATACTACACATGGGAGGAAAGGAGGAAGTTAGGGGCTAAATTAGACTCTTTCGAATTCACAGGGAAAGCACGTATGGTTTGCTCACCACAGTGACATCATAAGTGAGCCCCAACTGGTTCATTTGCCATCAGAAAAATGCCTCTCTCCAAATTTCTTGTTAGACTTTTTCATTTTGAACCTCTTCTGACCTAGTGAAGAACATCAGCCCTACCCAGAGGGACTCACCTAACACACAAAGCCAGGCAGACCGTCAATTCTTCTATTACCATTAGTGCATTTCCTGAGCTTAAATCATTCACCCAGATGCTAGTATTGCTCCTTGACCTTCCAGGTTCCAGATAGACTAACTGGAGGGTGCTTAAGCCCCCAAGGCCTCCTCAGAGAGGGATCTGTTTAGGGTGGTGCCAGCTCAAGTGGCAGACATACTTGCTTCTATCATAGATATCTATCTATTACAGCAATACCACCCCCCTACACACACACACACACGCACACACACACACACACACACACACACCCCTTTCTCCGAGGCAAACACGCATTCTCAGGGCTAACACTAACACCCAGTGAGGAAAGCAATTTTCTAGCAATCGGAAAGATTTCCTTCTCTGAAATCACGAAGCTGGTTTCCATCTGGGTTTTGCAGAGTAAGAATAGCTCCGCATCCATGGTATACAGCTGGCCCCGTAGCGCTCAAGACACCCCCTTAAAAGGACCTTTCTAATAATGGCTTAAGTTTTTTCCAAGGGCCTTGGTTTTCCATAGTCCTGATTGGAGAGAAGGAAAAGATGTGCCCTATTAATTCAGTTAAAAATATAACATTATAACAGCACCTAAATACCACCTTAAAATACTGCCTGATAGATTGTAGTCAATTGCTTGAGGGGGTGACAAACTTTCCGATACATTTTTGTGGCTTGTTTGTTTTTTAACTGTATTGCTTTTTTTAATTACCTGGAACGCAGAGCTGCTTAAAAACACATCTTCCAAGTATATTTTTTCACCCTAAACACCATGAATATTTCAGTAGACCGATTAATAGTTCTAAGTTCTTTGCTGTTCTAACAAATTTGTCGTTAAAGGTAATAGAACAGTGTATGATTTGTTTCATTTCAAGGAAAAAGAAATATAAACTAGAATTTCTCATTTCTATAAA
Source organism: Ursus arctos (assembly GCF_023065955.2). Lineage (NCBI taxonomy): Eukaryota > Metazoa > Chordata > Mammalia > Carnivora > Ursidae > Ursus > Ursus arctos. The sequence continues at coordinate 87,674,421 of NW_026623056.1, read as the reverse complement.
TCCACTGGTTTGTGGTTAACAATGTTTCAAATAAAAATCATACACTTCTGGCTGTGAAGTCAGTGTCTAAAGAAAAAAGACATAAGTCAGAATAGAAATAAAAAGTAGAAAGATAATTTTATGCTTCCTCCAGGAGTTGGACAGACTCTATGTCACCGTGACAGTGACAATCTAAAGTCCCAGGTCTTCAATTGTGGGGTTATTGCAACAAGACACACACTTGACTTAGTCCTAGTTTCTGGATCTTTGCAAGCCAGTGATGAGGGAAAGTCGTTTAATGATGTGAGCCGGAGTCCACTGAGCACTTCCCGCTCTAGCAACTTACTTACTATTTTATTTGGCTTATAAGCAGTCATGAAAAAGAACGGAGGGGGAAGAGTTCCCTTCTCACTTTCCTTCAAATAAATATTTTCCAAAATTATTTTTATTATTACATGGTATTCCCATCTCTCTGAGTTTATTAGTTAATAATTACAGTCTGAATACCCTTTAGTGTCTCCCTCTGAGTTAAGAACTGTGCTTACAGAAAGGAAGATTTATCCTAATCCCCTCCATTATGAGATATGAAGCCCAACAAAGCAAAAACAAATAAATATAGAAATAAAGAAACAGGGGCACCTGGGTAGCTCAGTGGGGCCCCTGGGTGGCTCAGTTGTTAAGCGCCTGCCTTCAGCTCAGGGCATGATCCCAGGGTCCTGGGATCGAGCCCCACCCGTATCGAGCTCCCTGCTCCGCTGGGAAGCGGGCTTCTTCCTCCCCCACTCCCCACTCTCTCTGCTTGTGTTCCCTCTCTCACTGTGTCTCTCTCTCTGTGAAATAAATAAAATCTTAAAAAAAAAAAAAAGAAATAAAGAAACAAATAAATAGCAACGCCACTTGTAAAGATTGACCTGCCAAGGGAAAAGGTCTGGGGGCTTTTGGTTCTGTGTGAATCTAACATCTCCCCAAACCTCAGCTTTTCCAGTATTACTATAATAGAATTACCTAGTGTCTCCCGATATTTGTAACTCTCTTTTTGCCTGCAGAGTTAGTCATTTTATAATTAAGAACTGGTTATTCCAAGATTCCTTCTGTTCTGACTGAGATAATCAGGTTATCTAGAGTTCCCAGGACCATTAATAATAAAAATTCTATTATAAATCAAATAAATCATAAACCTACATTGAAATAATAATGCTTTGGAAGCCATAACCTGAACTCCCATTCCGTTATAAGCCTCAGGAACTTGGTGGTGGTCACTGTTTTGGCCTGCAGGGATCTGACCAATGATGATATCCCTAGAAATGAAATTGATGCTTCTTCCTAAGGTTATTGCTCTGCTTATAAAATCAGAAAAACTCCAATCTGCAGGGTGGGTCTAGGCCTAACTCAAGTTACCTTTGTGGGGATTCACAGCCTCTTGCCCAGTTCCCAGACCTAAGTCAGCTGTTGGAGAGGTGGCAGGCGGGTTCTTTGAGGAAGGACTCCACAGTGTAGCTATGGTATCAAACAGGGAAGTACAGTAGACTGGAAATTTCCTATAAGAGAGTCATAACATAGACACTTAGGCTTTAGGAGCAAAGCCATGCTCCCTTCTGCTAACAGAATTTTTCCATTTGTCGGCAAGCAACTCTTTGCTTGATTTTGGGCTCTGGTAAAGACAGAATGTCCATCATCGATCACCAAGTGCCCATGCCACTCAAACCATCTCTCACTGAGTGTTATCTGATCCACTGAATCATCCAAAATCCGATGTTCGTAGAAGCATTTCCCTGTTAAATGCAAATGGCACTGTATCAGCTACCCACTGCTGTGCCTTTCCACTGGTTTTACCTGGGCACACAAGGGTGAGTACGGTTCACGGGGGACTATTGGTGTAACAATGAACCAGGTATATATCTGTATAATGGGTCCAATGGAAAGTTTGAGAAATCTTCCCAAGTAAGTTGCCAAAACTACTATGTTAGTTCATAATACTGTATTACCATCAGTGCATTTCCTGAGCTTGCGTCATTCACCCTGGGGTTTAGTATTAGCCAAATGCTAGTATTGCTCCTCAGACTTCCGGGTTTCAGATAGGCTGATGGGAGATGCTTAGGCCCCCAAGGATAGACCTTGGGGAGGCGTCTGTTTAGGGTGATGCCAGCTCAAGTTGCAGACATACTTGCTTGTCTATATCTGAATTTAATGCACGTAAAGAGATCATGGGCCTCTAGCCTGATGACATGATTGGGTGAGACTTTAGGAGTCTTGGAAGGGGTGAATATATTTTGCATATGGGAAACACAAGAATCATTGGGTTGGAGGGTAAGGTGGAGAGGCTGGGGAAGACTGAACATGTAGAATTCCCCATGAAGCCATAAGTATGAAGTAGTGAAGAGTAGTAGGGAGAGACATCTAACAGCCATTGGTCCACAGCAATTCTGAGATACACCCAGAAACATGTCAGGACTTCCTAAGGATAAGAAATGTTCCGTGATTAAAACCCAGTTCTGCTCCCTGGCAATTCTTCATTATTCTTGGCTTTCTCAGGGGATCTTAGCTTTGTCCTCTCAAAGATCATTGCCTCCCCCCATAAGAAATGTCTCATGTTTGCACATGAATAGCTCTCTCAACCTGTTTCCTGCCATGGAAAGTTGGGGGATTCAGAGCCTGTTTGCATTTTGAATTGACTCTGTCTCATTTATTTCAAGTTGGCAAGACCCTTTAAAAACATTATGAGCGGGGTGCCTGGGTGGCTCAGTCGGTTAAGCGTCTGTCTTCCGCTCAGGTCATGATCCCAGGGTCCTGGGATTGAGTCCCTTGTTGGGCTCCCTGCTCAATGGGGATCCTGCTTTTCCCTCTGCCTGCAGCTCCCCCTGCTTGTGCTTGCTCTCTCTCTCTCTCTGACAAATAAATAAAATCTTTGTATATATAAAAAACACACTATGAGCTTTCTATAGAGTAATTGTGATTCATCCTATACCCCAAGCTAAAACCATAATTTCTTTCAAGACCGATCCCTCTCTACTTTGAGCTTCATGTCCAACTGCGGGATGATTATGCCCTTAAGATACTTAAAAAGCCCTCTGCTAGCTGAAGTAACTAAGCACCATCTTAAATCTTTCAGAGGTCCTACAGCCGTATCCTTCATTAGATCTCTGCCCTGTGACTACTCCTGAGTTTGAAATTCATTTGCTGGTAGGAAAGACTAGAGATGAGAAACAGTTTTCTTTTCCAACCAGCAGGTTCTGTATCTTGAATTTCCCCTAAATTCTGCTTACAAATTGAACAGTTTACCCTCTTATTAAACAGTCCCTTATTATAAGCAGCTACAAGAAGCCATGGGTATTCTCAGCATTCTACTTGGAAATCTCCTTAGCAAGATCCTTAAGTTCAGGTACATTTTCTATCTCCCAGGCTACTACTGGTGACAGCTTTGCAGACTGCCTTACTACTATAAGCCTTCAGTTGCATGCTTCCCAGTCTCCAATGGGAGACTTATTTTCTTACCTCCCAACCTGTGCTCACTGCCTGGCCCTAAAGTCAATCCTTCATGTTTTAGGTTTTTACTACAGAAGCCCTCCCACTACTAGGTATTGATTTTTCTCTCAGTTATCCATTGCTGAATACCAACCACCCCAGAACCTAGAGGCTTAAATCAAGACAAAAATAACATAGTAGTTTAATATTTTTTATGATTCCGTTGACTTCTTATGATTGGTTCTCATGCTGGTTTTTCCTTAGTTTTTAAGCTGGGGACTGGGCTTCATGGGGACAGCTGAGAAATTCAGGTCTCTCTTACTGTGGTTTTTCATGCTCAGGGAAGCCAGACATGGTTTCCTCACATACAGTCTCAGGACAGTGTTCCAAGAGGATTAACTGCAGTACACAAACATATTTGCTGATGCCCCATTAACCAATGCAAGTCACTTGTCCAAGCACAGTCAGTGTGAGAGGGGACAACACAAGGGCTTGGATACCCAGAGGCATGATCCACTGGGGGCCATTAATATAACAATCTAGCACAGGTAAATAGGACTTGGGGTTGAAACAGAAGGGAAGTTCCAAGTAAACTGCACAAGGAAGTTGGCCAGACGTTTATTGATCCTACTGCTCTGCCTTTTATCCATCAACACATGTTTATGGTTTAAGAGGAATTTCTTATTTTTTTTTAAAGATTTTATTTATTTATTTGACAGAGATAGAGACAGCCAGCGAGAGAGCGAACACAAGCAGGGGGAGTGGGAGAGGAAGAAGCAGGCTCATAGCGGAAGAGCCTGATGTGGGGCTCGATCCCATAACGCTAGGATCACGCCCTGAGCCGAAGGCAGACGCTTAACTGCTGTGCCACCCAAGCGCCCCTAAGAGGAATTTCTTATGACCAGCTAATGAAGGAAGAAAAATCAAGAGCCTGATTTGTTTATACCAGACAGAAGCTGTTCTGAAAAGATGGCGGTGAAGGGACATCCCCCCGCCACGGGTAGGTATATAGGTAGTGTTTTAAGTTTTCTTTGTTATGTGGAAGGAAAAATGAGCTACAGATATGCCCTGATTCGTGCCATCAGGATTAGAAAATTGGTAATAATGGGGTCTAGGAAGAACTATATATATGGGCCTCAATGAACGGGCACAGAATATGATGGTATTTACGTCTTACGTCAAAGCCACTATTGCCTGTGGAGAACCAGTCTTAGGGAACCAGGAGGACAATCTGTGATAGATGCATTGCGCTGAACTTCTTCCATCAAGCCTCATTGCTTCAACAACTTCTCCCTTACCCGTGTCATAGTGTCCTACTGAGCAGGGGTCAAATTTATGGTAAACTAAGTGTGACAATGGGCTCATGCCAATGGAATTCACTGATCTTACCATGCATCCCACCACCAGGAAGCAGCTGCCTAGATGGAAAGGTGGGATGGTCTTCTAAAAGCTCTGTCATGGTACCAGCTGGGAAGCAGTCACCATGAGGTTGGGGTTCTCTCTTATGGGACGTGGTAAATGCCCTAAATTGGCAACCAATACATGTGCTATCAGTGCCATAGCTGGAATGCATGGAATGCAGAGCCAGTAACCAATGGGGCAATGGGGGGTGTAGTCCCTCACTATTTTACCAAATTATGTTTGCTTCTCATCCTACTTCCTTGACTTGATGGGTTTGGAGGTCCTAGTGTCCAAGGGAAGAAGGCATCTACCACAAAACACAGTAATAGTTCTGAGCATTGGAAGCTGAGATTGTACCCTGGCCTTTTGGGACTCCTTATGCTACTAAACCAGCAAGTAGAAAAGGAGCCCTGGCTGTTGTGACCAATCCTGATTACCAGAGACGAGTTGAGTTGTTATTCCAATACCATACGCAAGAAGGTCTATCTCTGAATTTAGGACTTTACTGAGGCACCTCTTACTATTCTCTTATCCAATAGTCCTGGAAAATGATGGCAACTCAACAATGATAGTACCACTGAGGGCCCCCATTCTAACCAATAAAGGTTTGAGTTGCCTGTCCAGGTATTGAAGTCCATCCTGTCAATGTGACTGACAGTAAGGGGAACACAAGACAGTGAAAGAAAAATGCAGCCACTACTGTGATCTTAGCTGTAGGACAAGCTAGAGATGGGGCAACTCCAGCAATGACATAATATGATACAAACAGTCTGGAACCACAGCACAGACTGGAACCCAAGGATGAACTGAACCTCATGTCAGTTCTTATCGTCTCTGGCCCTGATGACAAGAGTGTTCTGCAGAAATCCTTCATCACAGAACTAGAGACACACACGCTCAAGAGAAGAGAAGCCGGAAGAAGAGGCAGGGAAAGGTGGATCAATTAATTGCAGGCTCAGCTACTCCTTCATGCCATGAAATGAATCAGCAGATCAACAAAACCATGAGTACCTCTTGGTGTTTCCATTAAAACTTCATTTTTAATACACTGGTTACCCACGTATCATGTCATCTAATAAAAACTCTCTGAGTTAGGTGTGTGGTAGGCAGAATTCTAAGAGAGGCCCCAAGATTCTCAGCCCCCGGTATACACACACCTTCTCCCCTTATTCAGTTAAACACTCTCCTAAGTGCTGTTGTGAAGGAATGTTTCAGGCGTAATTAAGGTCCCAGATCAGTTGACCTTAAAATAGAGAGATTATCTAGGTGGGCTTGCTCTCATCACATGGGTCTTCCAAAAGCAGAGAGTTTTCTCTAGCTGGTGGTGGCAGAAGTCACCAGAGAATTAAAACATGAGAACAATTGTATGTCCCTTTCCTGGCCTGAGGATGAGGGACCACGTGACAAGGAATGTAAGCCAGCCTCCAGGAGCAAAAGAGAGCCACCTGCTAACAGCCAATAAGGAAATGGGGACCTCAGTCTCACAACCACAAGACAGTGAATTCTGCTAATAGCAAGAATAAGCTTGGAAGTGGATTTTTTCCCAGACTAGAACTCAGCCTGGCTGACAGCTTGATTCCCACATTGTGATACCCTATGCAGGGAACCCAGCCAGATCCTGTTGGACTTTGGACCTACAGGACTAAGAGCTAATAAATGGGTATTTTTTAAGCTACTAAATTTGTAGTTATTTGTTATACAGCAATAGAAAACTAATACGAGGTATTATAATTATTCCTGTGTTAGAAGGCCTATAAGGTTAAGTAATTTTCCCAAGATCCCTGGAATTTCTAAAGGCTTTATTATTATCTTGTTACTCATGAAACATTTGGACAAGAATCTATCCCATTATCTTATTATCTTGGATCATATTTCTTTCCTGAATTATATTTGTTTGGAAGGGATCACATAACTCTATGGGAAATAAGTTTATGTTGTCATATTTATGGTACTATAAATAATCTATTTAATGCATGAGACAGAATGAGAAGATGGGAACCTGAAGGAACAAGTCAATAGGACCAAACTGGAGAACCGACAGCTTTGAGAAGAGGGGAAATTACTGGGGGAGGGTCAAAGATAAGAAACAAGCTAAAAGTCTGAGAGTAGGTGTTAAAGCCCTGGACTTGGCCAAGAAAAGGGAGATCAAAGAGCAGAAAAGTGGAAATAAATCACAGTGCTTAGGTGGTAGAGGCAGCCTATGGGTTCTTGGTTGGGCTCAGAGAAAGGCTCATGGAATTGAAAAGGGGCCAAAAAATCTCTGAGGTGACTTCAACATTCTATAGTCGGTGGTTTTATCACCTTGACTTTTTTACCGGAGTTCCCTTTCCTGCAGCTGGGTGGGTCTCGAGTCAGCAGATGAACACAGATAGTGACGACAGCTCAGGGACTTAAAGTTGTAAATGAGATCTGTTCTTCGTCTGCCACCAGCAATCGATCTCACGGATCCCATGCGACCCGGCAGCATCACGGGACCTTCCAGGCTGGGATGTTTGTTTTCCTTGCGGACTTTGGAATTTTTACTGACTCTAAATTCCATTTCTCCCACTTTGGTTCCAAATAAACAGAAAATAGGGGGAAAGAACTACCTAAATAAACCACCAGCTGTTGAGAGTTACATAGCAAAGAAAAGCAAACCACTGTCTGTGGTTACTAGAGTCTCCTATGAGACTACAAAAAGATCATTCTTACCACTGTTTCCCACAAAGTGAGAAACTAACTTCCTTGTGTAATTAGAGAATTATGTACATTGTATAATTAGAGAATTATATATATTACATATACTGAGCACTGACTTCTCTTTGGACCCCTTCCCTTTCAGACTGAGGGAAAGTAGTTGATGCCAAAGCCTTGGGTTCCTCCTATTCCAGGAAATGTCTTGACTTCCAGCCTGATATTAAATACCTCTTTGAACATGAATTAATGTGCCCTATTCCCAAGTCAGGGTACCAGAAATGGGTAGAAATAGATGCTAGGTGCCAACAGACCATGTCTAGCACAGCATCGTCCCTGCCATGGTAATTAATTCAGGGACTGGACTTGTTAGCTAATCTGAGACAATAAGAAGTAGTCTCAGTATTTTTCTGTTACTTGGAGAGGAACTTGAAACTGCATGGTTAAAAACCTGGAGGTACGTGAAAACACACAATCCTGAGTCTGCTTAATCATAAAAATGACAAGCATCCATCCATTAATACATGTATTAAGCAGCTACTATATGCCAGACTGTGGGCTCCACTTTTTATATGGATTATGTCATATAATATGTCATATAATAGTCACAGGAACCCTATGCAATAGGTAATGGTATTATCCCCATTTTTGGTAGATGCAGAGATGTGTCTTGGCCAAGTCCAAGATCCTCCTTCAGGAGTGGGCTTACTGACCTAACTGCTAGCAGGCTATAAGCAGGCAGTTTTTAGCCACCAGATACACACTAGCTAAAGCCTCCTTGCCCAGAGTCATGCCCTTCCCAGATGGCTCATATCCGGGGACCGATCGGATGGAAGCTATCTTGGCTTAAGACAGGACAATTCCAATGGTTTATTTTATCTTTAGAGCTCTCTGTGGGATGAGCCAAGACTGAGATCAGCCCTGCTTCTCAATCATACTTCCTTACCTTCTCTTCCATAGGTGTAGATCATGGACGTAACATTCTGAGAAACATCCCTAAAACATCCAGCATGCTAAAGTCCATCTCAGAGTCTACTTCCCAAAGAACCCACCAGCAAACACCATTCTACAGATGATACAATAAAGCAGGAACCCCTTGGCTAAACCCATCACTTGACATGGACGCTGCGGGGCCAAGACTGCTTACACGTATAAATCTTGCTTAGGACCACCAAGGCTGATCTGGCATTTGGGACTGGACTCTGGGATGTATCTCTTGGAAAGAAGGCTGGGAAGGCCCTGTTGGGAGAGCCATGGAAGCCTGTGAAAGCTAGGCTGGAGTCCAACCTCTACTGAGAGCAAACAAGGTCCAGTTCTGCTTGGTGTCCAGTGTGACGAAAGGAGATGACACACAGTTGCAGTAACATACAAAAGAAAGAACTTTATCTCATTCTCTCCAACTCATAGCCTCTTTACTAAGAATGTCAGTTAAAACAAAAACAAAAACCTAAAACAAAGAATCTGGCCATTTTAGCACATGGTTAACTACACAAAGAGCATCTTACAAACTCAAGTCCTTTATTTTGGCCTGCAATGTTTACGTCGCACAGATTTCATGTTAATTAAAATTATTTCCAGTAAGAGGTACAGGAAGACTAATTTATGCAACTGTTTGTAATCCCTCCTGTGGTCTTTTGAAATATTATATTTGAAGCTATTATGACTTTTTAAAATTGCATTTTAATGAACTCCTTGGGGGGACACTGTGATTAAAAGGCATGATACCTCCTAAATGATGAACTAATAAAACATCCTATAAGAAAGAATTTATCAAACGAGCCTTTAGATTGAACTCATTTATCAAGCCACAGAACAAAAACAAAAATGCATAATTTTGAAATGCTTATAAGCACTTCTAATTTGAGATTAGTAGGGATAATGAATGGAAGTCCAAAGGAAGGGAGGAAAGTAACTGTAGGAAATGTGTAGGAGATGAAAGTCTATCAAAGAAAGAGAAGTAATAATTGGATAATTGGAGGATGGAGGTGCTAAAATCCCTCAGAATTAAAACCATCTGAAACTCCCTTCTTAGCAAAAGCACTTGATTTCTTACAGCTGGAGATATTTATCAAGAATGCATCTCCGCAGGGGCACCTGGGTGGCTCAGTTGATTGAGCAACAGACTTGACTTCGGCTCAGGTCATGATCTTGGGGTCATGGGATCAAGCCCTGCGACAGGCTCCATGCTCCACACAGAGTCTGTTTGTCCCTTTCCCTCCGCTCCTTGCTCCTGCTCGCTCACTCGCTCTCTCTCACTCTCTAGATCAAATAAATAATCTTAAAAAAAAAAAAAAAAGGATGTGTCTCCACAAACAGAGGGTTGCTGGAGGGTAGGTGGGTGGGGGATGGGCTAAATGGGTGGTGGGTGTTAGGGAGGGCACTTGTGATGAGTTATTTATAACTGGCTGTTATATGTAAGTAATGAATCCCTAAGTCCTATCCCCAAATCAATATTACACTGTATGTTAACCAACTAGAATTTAAATAAAAACTTGAACAACAACAACAAAGAAGAATGTATCTCTAAACAAAATGAAACAAAAAACAAACAACAACAACAAAAGGAATGTTTCTCAAAATTCACCATCAAAATCCAAAAAGAAAATACAGTAGCTCTTTCTGGATATTCCCTCAATAAGAAACATAGATGGCATCGATCTTAGTCCTTTGGAAGTAGAGCTGTAGAACAGAATAAGTCTTAAATTTCTTTCTTGATACTCTTCACAATGTTCTTTTATAGTTAAAATAAATTATTTAGAAATTATACTCCCATCTCTGAGCTTTAAAGATGCTTTTAGTGTTGGGTTTTGGGGGAAAGGAGATGAAGAGGAACTCGTGCCCACAGCAGCCTAAAGGCTTCAATATCCAACAGACTTAAGAAAAGCAGGACAAGACAGAGACCAGAAACCGCCACCCACCACAGTGTGGTGTCAGCCTGTCCAAAGCAGGGCCAGATCTACACGCGGATGAGGGAGTTAGACTGGGTTGTAAATTGCCACGATCAGTGATGAAGAAAAACAAGATTACACACAGCAAATGACACCCAGTCGGGATAATTCAGTTTGTCAATTCTGCTAGCTAATAAGCCTCCATGCCAGTTTGATGTGTGGAGGAGAACCCAACGTCGTCCATATAAGAGAATCAATCAATCCCATAAGCCACCGTCTTGGTCAGCTTTGGGGTACTGACCTACCCAGGGAGGGAGAAGCGAAGGCTTAGAAGCCCTCCTTGGCACCCACCCAACACCTCCCGGACCCTGAGGCCTTGGCTTCACCTGAAATTTTAAAATAGAATTTTAAGTGAGATTCTAGACATGCTAAACACCGCGTAGCCTGACAGACAGGGCTCTTGGAAGCTCACAGGAGCTACAACGCTTGGCCCGGAAGCACAGCTCGCCTGATTTTCAGACGCCACCGACACTCCTCTTCGTTAAAACGAGTGACAGTCCCTGCCTGAGATCTCTGAGGAAAAACGAATTCGGTGAAACCGATGGCTCTTGTCTTTGGCTTTGGTCAAATCCCATGTCACACTAACACAATCCGCCTCATTCAACACAAGCTCCTGCACACGTGCAGCCCACAACACTCTGGCCAGTTTTACATCACGGGAGAAAAATAGGTTATTACTCTCTCTTGACTTACTTACTTAGTCTGATGGCTTGTAAGAAATAAATCTTGTGAAATCCTTCTATTGGTAGAATTGCGTGCAGTCAGAATTAGCAGACATGGCCAGAGCATCTCCAGAGACCGAATAGAACACTCTTCAGTCAACTACCGTCAGCGTGAGTTGTTCTTTTAATGCTGGAGGGCTGTTTCCACCGAAATCCTGCCTCTTGCGTACTTACACAGGGATTCCCCCGGGATTGTTCTTTGTTTATCTTTATCTCTAACACAATGACTAGATCCGGGAAGCACTATGGAGCATTAAAATCACATATTACACCTCCTAATATCTTCTGTCTGCAGAATATGTGACTCAGAAGTAAGAGCATGTGAGATCACAACCTCTCAGGGAAAATCAGCAACAAATATGAGCTCACAGGCTGTGTGCACGGTTGGCACGGCTGATTCGTGTATAACCGTCGATGCAAATTAAGGCAAACACCTCTCCACACCAGTGTCATTTTTAGAAAGCAGACAGCATTCTTGAAGGGCTGAATTGCCCTGTAATTAGAATGCATAAATGTAGGATATAACAATCTTGGAAATAAGAGGTCTCGACCAACCCTTTCTCTAGAATAGGGTCATCTTCTTGGAGATAGAAATTCTGTGTCTCAGGAGAGGAAAACCACTTTACAAAGTGTCAAAAGAAGAGCCAGATACAAAGCTGTCATTACAAAATTACTAGTCAATGGTATTCGTTGCTCTTAAAATTTAGTTGTCAATCAATTTATCCCTAAGGAAAAGATGGCATAAAAGAGTGGAGCTTACAGAGATAGAAGCAAGTTGTGGAAAAGCTTTGGAAACGTGGAAATACTGCTTGCAATGACCATAAGAAAAAGAAGGGGTGCAGAGGGGAGCGTTGCGAAGTGATCTCTGGAATAACAATACAAAGCAAGTTAACAATCAAAGGACAGGATCCAACAGGCAATTATCCAAATCCTGACAAAATCAACTTGGAAGGCTAGCCGGGTTATACATGAAGAAGATCACAGTCCCTTTCTTTGTTTCCAGTGCCCCTGAAGAGACACCAGGGTGGGGAGGGATGGAGCAGCAGCGGCGACCCCAGCTGCTGTGGACAGCACGGACTGAAGTAAGCAGCGGGCTGGGCTTCCGCCGCATACACACGAAAACCCCCGCGGGGCGCGGCCCCTCACCCCCGACTCCGCCCCAGGGGCTGGTGGCGCCCCCTCCTGGCCGCGCGCACGCTGCGCGCTGCAGCTCCTGCGCCTAGGCTGACTCCTTGATTTCAGCCCCGAGGGAGACAGAGACTAGACCCTTTCTCGTGCTTTCACAAAACCTGAAAGCGGGAACCCCACCAAGCAGCAGACAAAAAGTGATCCCCGAGCTTCGGCTTTTTGCTGCTGTCCAAGCTCTTCTCCAGGAATAACTTATTTAGTGACAGAGGAGGAAAGGTGGGAACCGGAGGCTAAACCTAAAAGGTTCCCCCAGCGTGGAGTGCCCCCACGTTTCCAGCTTCATTTTGGAGTGGTGGGGGTTGGTTCGATCGCTTCTGCGCCGGCTCGGGTTTGGAAAGCGGTCGGTGGAGTGCCCCCTACCTCCATCCCCACCCGGGAGGGGTATGGGCGGCGGGTGGGCGTCTCCGGACCTCCCGCTCCTCCCCTCCGCGTCCCTGCCCCCTGCCTCTCTGGAACACACTGTGTAGCCGCTTTCTTCCAGCACGCGGCGCTGCGCTCGCTTTTATCCGCGGAGCCGCGCCGGTTCGTGCGCGGCCAGCGGGGCTCAGCCCGTCCGCTGGAATTGAGGAGCATTCATTGAATCTGCGGCTTTCATGACGTCTCGCTGCGTGGCCCATCACTTTTCTCCCAGCCGAGAATTTTTTTTTCCGCCACTCTTGCCTTTCCCCCTTCCTTTCACCGGGTCTGCCGCCCGCGTCCCTGCCCGACGCACACCCCTCCGCCCCTCCTTTGACCCCGCGCCCAGCCCTCCTCTCCGCTCGCGGCCAGAGGGAGCCAGTTTGCAGACGGCCGCACCTGGCCGGAGAGGTTGGGCGGGTGGAGGGGTGGGGATCCGCGGGAACCGGGAAGCCAGACCCAGAGCTGGATGCACCGCCAGGAGAATGGAGTCTCCTAACAGCCTCCCGGGGCTGATGTGAAATTTGACCATCTGATTCCAGCTTTTCTTTTCTTTCCTTTTCTTTTTTTATTTTCTCCCCTCACCATCCATCGTGTAGTGAATTATTAAATCTTGCTCCGTTCCAAGAGAGGAGATCATGATTGAGTGAAACCACCCTGTCCGCAGCAAGGTAAGCGGTGCGCTGAGTTGCTCGAAGGCGAGAAGCTGGCATCAATCTGGGCAAAACGTTCCGTGCCCTCGGGTCCCCACCTCCCCTTCCCCAGTCTCCGCCGCCGCTGCATGCTCCACGCTGATGAGAAACATGATGCCCAAGTCAAGGGAAAGGCGAGGGAGAAGCCGGTTACATAACAGAAGGGAAATCTGTTTCATACGGTTTTCATTAGCAACTGAAAACTCGCAAGGGGGGCGGGGAGAGGAGGGGTCTGCATGCCCTGGGCTCAGAGAAACCCAGTCAGTTATTGCAGACATCATTTCAACCTACGTTGGCAAAGAAGAAATGCACTGATTAACTGGCAGGGGCGGCTTGCGGTGTAGTCATTTACAGTTGGGAAAAGCCCATTGTCTTTATGGAAAGCTGTATCCTTGTTCTTCTTTGCATAGAGGAGAGAGACAGAGACGAGACAGGAACACGAGAAGGAGGAAAAGGAAAAGTGAGGGGTGGGGAGAAACAGGCAGAAAATGGGAAACAATAACTCCTAACTGTTGTCTATCAGTAAAACCAGGGATGTGATATGATGGCTATAACCAGTGAATAGGAAGCTCTCCCTAGAAGTAAATTGAATTGTTTTGTAATTGGAAGGCAAAAGAAAGCCTTCAGATAAAATGAGATGTTTATGGCATTGAGGGGGTTGGACGAATCCCCTGACTTGCTTCCTCCTGGGTATATTTTCATTTGCATCAAGACATAAAGCTTGAATTAGTTTTTTAACAGAAATAACATTAGTATTCCCCAAACCCAATAAAACCTTGGGTCGATCCACAGGTATATCTCTTGTACCAGCCTCAATATGGAGAGATGCTTAAGGAGGAAACATGTTAATAGAAACAGCCACAGAAATGGGGTGAGGTTAATGGAGAAACAAAATACCAGAATTTTCCAAAGAATCCCGCCTCCACTCCCAAAAAAGGAAGAGAGAGAGAGAGAGAGAAGGGGGGGGAAAACTCCAGTGTTTGGGAGTTGGAAATTCATTATATGTTTAGAGGGTCTCTTGCTTGCTTTTACCCAAAGTCTGATGGTACTGGGGAGACCCCACCATATAGGGTGTAATACCACGTCCCTACTAGCTCCTCACTCTGCCTACCTTTCTTCTGCTGAAAAACAGAGGAGGGGGATACCCAGGAGCTAATTAGAAAGAAAAAGGGGCTTGCTGTAGTCAGGGCACAGCTAACTATGCTTCGCCCATTTTGCCTGGAGAAAGAGCTGAATCTCCATGGCGACCCAGGTGGGAGGGGAGAAGGCAGATCCAATTACAACAAAAAACATTGGACAAAACTTTCCCAGCTTCAGGAGAAGAAATAAGCCAACCAGGTATTCTGTGGAGGGTCCTAGGGTATCGGCTCTGCCCAAGTTCTTGCCGGCGACCAGCAAGGGGGCTTCTAGAACTGGCCGGCACCCATTCAAACCTCCAAAGTTGTCCAGAGACCACTCAGATGGTTCAGGCAGCAGGTTTCGGATTCAGCACCAAGGCCAGAGCATAAGCGCCAGGTTCCCACCTCCCAGTCAGCTACCCCTGCGAATTCTATTAGCTCCTGTAGTGACAGAGCGATCACTTTCCATAAAGGAACGGTTCTCTTGCCCATGCAGAATCTGGATATCTGATTATCCACGGAATTGCGTGGGACAGAGAAGCTTGCAAATCATCCATTTCACGCATGGCGGTGCATCAGAGTAACTATTCAAAATCAAGAACACTGAAACAGCAAAAGATCCAAGCTGAATTGAGAATGGAGAATGATCCTGTCCTCAAGGGAGCAAAGGGGTGCGGTGCGCTGGCGTGCGCGCGTGTGCACACACACACACCCCAGACCAGTCTCTCATGAGAGTTGCCTAGTCTCAGCCAAGTCCTTTTGGTTTCAAAAGCATCCATTCATTTCTCACCCTCTCAACTGTCCTCTACACTTTTTGTCGGGCTTAGATGACAGAAGACTATGGGAGCACCCTGTCAGTAAGACACCAGTTAACCAAGTCTTTTCTAGGGGTCCTGAGATCCTGGAGGGTAGAGAAATAAAATACTCTGAGTCCAGACCTTACAGACTTCCTAAAAAGAACTGGTGAGCTCCAGGAAAGGCAAGAGAGTATGCTAGTGAGGTGAGAAGCAGTAATTGTATCTTTAAGATAGCATGTGAGTAGAGCAGCTGCATTTCCAAGGTTGTAGGGCATAGGAAACAGAGAGGGAGTCACTTGTCTTAATAGAAACAAGGAAGAAACTGTGCAAGAAGGGAGGATTTATTATCACTCGAGTTCTGTTTCAGCATTCATTGAGAGAAAACAGGTAAGTCTCTCTCAACATTCTGCCTTCACCTGGGGCAAAGCTGGTCTCTGTCCTGCTGTCCTCATCTTTGGTCGTACATCCTCACACCCCCCAATACTGATGAGGAAAAATAGTAGAGGAAGGTGGCAGTCACATTTCTAATAGACCGCTTTTATGAACAGCATCCAGGTGTTACAAGGCACAGTTTGAATTGCGGAGCCCAAAGTTTGACAACCGGTTGGAGATCCTGACAGTGCCTTTACAATACACTGGGCTGCTTTTCTCTTTTGAGGATGCACTTATGTGTGTGTGTTTAGTCTTGAGCTGGTTCTGGTCTGTTCTCTATGAAGGTAAACGAGAGGAATCCTGATTTTCTTTGCTGGGCTTTTCAACTGTGGGCATGTCATTGCTTTCTAAAGGTGATGCACGCAGAACACTCAGGACTTGGTTAAGGCAGTGTGTTTATACCTTCCAGTTTTTGGTTTTTGGTTTTGTTTTTGTGTGTGTGTGATCTCTACTGAAGGCAGAAGCAATCTGTTCCAAACCTGGTCAAAAGATGAGATGTCATGCTATTTTTCCATTTCAATTCCTGATGGATATTGATAAGTTTATCCATGATTTAATTTATAAAAGGGTTGTTACCTAAAGTAGAGAGAAGTGGTGCATGGAGTACTGTTAGGACTTAAAGCAGCTGTACCTTGGCTTTGCTCCATCTGATATTATCAGCGGAAGAGAAGTAGAGATTAGTTGTGAAGATAAAGCCATAAAAGAATATAGGTGATTCCATAAAAAAGATCATTTATAGTGTATTTGTGAGTTCTAAAGCTCAATTTCTCTCATGAATTAAAAAAAAAGATGGGAATGTAAATGATCTAGGTATAGAAAATTGCTCAATCAATGATCTTTAGTTCTGGTAGATTCTATGTTCATATATTTGGTGCTAATTTTTCAAACTAGGACTTGCTTTCTTCCTGGGTGGCTAATTGCTGAGCAAAGCATCATTATGCCCTGATGGCAGTCAATGGCATACTCCAAAATAATTGGTCTGCCCATTTCAAGTAAGATTTGTTAAGGAGACTTAAAATTAATCCCTGTGCACTTGGAATCTTTTTATAATACTTTTTAAAATAATTTTAACACCTAACCCTGGTATTTTCTAAATATCAGTAAATAATGTATATTAATTTTTATGACCCAGGTCTTTATTTAACACATAGGATTTACATAGGCTATTTCCTTTGAGTATATAGAAATGTTTTAATTCACTCTCAAATTCCTCCCATGTTACAAACTATGTCTGCTTTACAGAATAAAAGAAAATAAGACATCAGAAGAGCTGTTTAATAAGCAATAGAAAAAATTAATTGGCAATTAAAAATAAATAACATGCTCTTATCGAAGCTTAACCCAATTCACTGATTTTAATGAGTACAAAGTGTTGCTTTTTTCAAGGGTTGAATCTTGATTATGTGAATCTTCATGGAAGTAAGATAAAGCCTCTTTACCAAAATGGGCAAGTAGACAAGGTGAAGCTCTTTTCAGTAACTCTTACAAATGATATGTAAGCAATATGCAGATTAATAAGGAAAAGAGACCAGAGAGCATCAGAACAAGGGGAAGGAAGCTAGGGGAAAAGGCTAGCATTTAAGGCAATTATTTTTTTACCAACATTAAAGTAATGACACTTTCGAAACCAAGGGTTTTTTGGTTTGTTTTTTAACTCATTGTAACAGGACTTCAAGGTTTATGGAACTGAGATGTTTAAATGTAACAACTTCGGATTTATAGCTTATTGAGATGGCATTTATTGTTTCTTTCCTTTATTTTCAAATGTCATTTTAAATATCAAAGGAAAATGGATTCACTCTGGATTTTTTCAGAATTACTAAATTTGGTAATATCAATTAAAGGGGAATCGGTAGTTAAGTTGAAAAATCATCAAGACACTTGTCGAATTAAGGTTTTCTTTCTAGTTGCAGTTTGAGTGTTCAGGGAGATAAAAAAAAATAAAATGCAATCATTTGGGATAATACATTTTAAAATGTATATTAAATAATTAGCTCTAGAAATAATTAGGATCCTATATAAAAAAGAGATCATCATAATTGGAGTTGGTGCTCTAATGACACTGAGAAAGTGCTAGAATATAAACATACTTGATATCATTTTACAGCACTAATTAATAACATGAAGTTATTTCCCTCAAATAAAGAAGGACAATGTCATCTTTTTTTTATTTGAGGTATAATTGACGTACAATATTATATTAGCTTCAGGCATACAACATAGTTACTTGACATTTGTATACATTGTGAAGTGGTCATCACAATAAGTCCGCTTACCATCTATCAGCCTACAAAATTAATACAATGTTATTGATTATATTCCCCATGCTGTATATTATACAACCACGACTTACTTACTTTATAAGTGGAAGTTTTATTTCTTAACCTGTCTCACCCAATTCATTCCTACCAACCATTCCACCCCCTGCAACCACCAATCTGTTCTCTGTATCCATCTGACAGGGTTTTGTTGGTTTTGCTTTATAGATTCCACAAGTAAGTGAAATCATGCAGCGTTTGTCTTTCTGTGTCTGACTTATTTTGCTTAGCATAATACACTGAAGATCCATCCATGTTGTTGCAAATGATAAGATTTCATTCTTTGTATGGCTAAGTAGTATTCCATTGTATATGTACACCACATTTTCTTCATTCATTCATTTATCAGTAGGCACTTAGGTTGTTTCCATATCTTGGCTTTTTTTTCCTTTTTTTTAATAATAATTTTTTATTATATTCTGTTAGTCACCATACGGTACATCCTTGGCTTTTGAAAATAATGCTGCTGTGAACATGATGCATACGTCTTTCCAAGTTAGAGTTTTTGATTTTTCAAATAGGTATCCAGTAGTGGAATTGCTGGCTCTTATGGAAGTTCTATTTTTTGGTTTTTTTTTTTTGTTTTTTTTTTTAAAGATTTTATTTATTTATTCGACAGGATAGAGACAGCCAGCGAGAGAGGGAACACAAGCAGGGGGAGTGGGAGAGGAAGAAGCAGGCTCCCAGCAGAAGAGCCTGATGTGTGGCTCGATCCCATAACGCTGGGATCACGCCCTGAGCCGAAGGCAGACGCTTAACCGCTGTGCCACCCAGGCGCCCCTCTATTTTTTTTTTTTGTTTTTTGAGGAACCTCTGTACTGTTTTCCAGAGTGGCTGCACCAATTTGCATTCCCACAACAGAGCACAAGAGTTCCCTTTTCTCCACATTCTCACCAACACTAGTTATTTCTTGTCTTATTGATAGACATTCTGATTGGCATGAAGTGATATCTCACTGTAGTTTCGATTTGCATTTCCCTGATGATTAGTGATGCTGACCACCTCTTGCTGTGTGTCTTGGCCATTTGTATGTCTTCTTTGGAAAAAAGCCTATTCAGATCTTCTGCTAATTTTTTAATTAGATGGTTTTTGTTATTGAGTTATATAAATTTTTAAATATATTTTGGATATTAACCTCTTGATGGATAGGTGACTTGCAAATATCTTCTCCCATTCAGTAGGTTGCCTTTTCATTTTGTTTAAGGTTTCCTTCACTGTGCATAAGCTTTTTAGTTTGATACAGTCCCATTGTTTATTTTTGTTTTTGTTTCCTTGCTTTTAGAGACAGATCCAAAAAACATTGCTAAGACCAATGTCCAGGAGCTTACTGCCTATGTTTTCTGAAGTTTTATGGTTTTAGGTCTTAAATTCAAGTGTTTAATCCAATCGAGTTGATTTTTATATATGTTGCAATATAGTGGTCCAGTTTCATTCTTTTGCACGTAGCTGTTCAGTTTTCCCAACACATTACTGAAGAGACTGTTCATTCCCCATTGTATATTCTTCCCTCTTTTGTTATAAATTGACCACTTATGTGTGGGCTTATTTCTGGGCTCTCTATTCTGTTCTCGTGATATATATGTCTGTTTTTATGCCAATACCACACTGTTTTGATTAGTAGCAGTTTGTGGAATAGTTTGAAATCAGGGAGGATGACACCTCTAGCTTTGTTCTTCTTTCCCAAGATCGTTTTAACTATTTGGGGTCTTTTGTGGTTTCATGCAAGTTTTAGAATTATTTGTTCTAGTTCTGTAAAAAATGTCATTAGCATTTCGGTAGGGATTGCTTTGAATCTGTAGATTACTTTGGGTAGTATGGACATTTTAACAACATTAATTCTTCCAACTCATGAGCATGGAATATCTTTGCGTTTACTTATGTCTTTTTAATTTCTTTCATCAGTGTCTTCTAGTTTTCAGTGTACAGGTCTTTCACCTTATTGGTTAAGTTTATCTCCAGGGATTTTACTAAGTTGAAGAACATTTCTTCTATACTCACTTTGTTGAGAGTTTTTGTCTTAAGTGGTTGTTGAATTTCATCAAATGCTTTTTCTGCATTTTTTGAGATGATCATATGATTTTATCCTTCATTTCGTTAATGTGGTGTTTCACACTGATTAATTTGCAGGTGTTGAACCATCCTTGCACCCCTGGAATAAATCCCACTTGATCTCGGTGCATGATCTTTTTAATGTATTGTTGAATTTGGTTTGCTAATTTTTTTGAGGATTTTTCATTTACATTCATCAAGAATATTGGCCTATAATTTTCTTTTTTTGTAGTGTTCTTGTCTGGTTTAGGTATCAGGGTAACACTGGCCTTGCAAAATGAGTTTGGAAGATTTCCCTCCTCTTCAATTGTTGGGAAGAGTTTGAGGATAGGTATTAAATCTTATTTGAATGTTTGGTAGAATTCACTAGTGAAACTGTTTGGTCCTGTGCTTGTGTTTGTTGAGAGGTTTTTAATTATTGCTTGAATCTCCTTACCAGTAATCAATCTCTTCAGATTTTCTATTTCTTCTTATTCAATCTTGGGAGATTGTAAATTTCTAGAAATGTATCTATTTCTTCCAGATTTTTCAATTTGTTGGTGTATAATTGTTCATAGTAGTCTCTTATGATCCTTAGCATTTCTGTGCTATTGGTTGTAACTTCTCTTATATTTCTGGTTTTATTTATTTGAGCCCTCTCTCTTTCTTTCTTGGTGAATCTAGCTAGAGTCTTGTCAATTTGTCTTTTCAAAGAACCAGCTCTTAGTTTCATTGATTTTTTAAATCGTCTTTTAGTTTCTATTCCATTAATTTCCACTCTGATCTTTATTATTTCCTTCCTTCTATAAACTTTGGTCTTTGTTCTTCTTTTCCTAGTTCCTGTAGAAGTAAAGTTAAATTGTTCATGATTTCTCTTGCTTTTTGAGATAGGTCTATATTGTTATGAACTTACCTCTTAGAACTGCTTTTGCTGCATCCCATAGATTATGGTATGCCATATTTCTATTTCCATTTGTTTCCAAGTATTTTTACATTCCTTCTTTGACATCTTCTGTGACCCAGTAGTTGTTCAATAACATATTGTTTGATCTCTGTGTATTTATAGGTTTTTCATCTTTCTTCTTGTAATTGATTTTTAGTTTCATACCATTATGGTTGGAAAAAATGCTTGATATTATTTCAGTCTTCTTATATTTATTAAGACTTATTTTTGTGACCTAATGTGTAACCTAGCCTGGAGAGAATGTTCCATGAGCACTTGAGAAGTCTATTCTGTTGTTTTTGGATGGAATTGCTCTATATATATCTATTAAGTCCATTTGGTCTGATGTGCCATTTAAGGCCAATGTTTTCTGATTTATTTTCTGTCTGGATGAGTTATATATACATTGATGTCAGTGGAATGCTATAATTGCCTACTATTGTTATATTGCTGTCAATTTCTACCTTTAGGTCTATTAATATTTGTTTTATATGTTTTTGTACTCCTAAGTTGAATGTGTGTGTGTGTTTGTGTGTATATATATATACAACTATATAGCATTTATTTATATATATATATAGCATTTTTATATAACTATATTATTTATATTATATAACTATAGTTAATATATATATGTATAACTATATAAATAAATGCTTTGCCTTCTTTATATAAATAAGTGCTTTGCCTTCTCGCTGGATTGACCCCTGTATCATTCCATAGCGCCTCTCTTTGTCTTTTATATCTTTGTCTGATACAAGTACAGCTATACCAGCTTTCTTTTCACTTCCATTTCCATGAAGTATCTTTTTTCATCTCTTTGCGTTCAGTCAGTGTACATCCTTACTCCTGAAGTGAATTTCTTCTAGGTAGCATATAGATACCTTTTTAAAATCCCTTCAACCACTTTATGTCTTTTGATTGGAGATTTTAGTCCATTCATATTTAAAGTGATTATTGATAGTTAAGTACTTATTTCAGTTTTGTCCATTGTTTTCTGGTTGTGTTTGTAGTTCCTCTCTGTTCCTTTTTTCTCTTTCTCTCTTCTGCCGTGGTTTGATGACTTTCTTTATCATTATGCTTGGATTCATTTCTCATTTCCTTTTGTGTATTTACTGTAAGTTTTTGGTTTGTGGTTGCCATGAAGTTCACATATGTCATACTATATATAAAACAGTCTATTTTAAGTTGATAGCAATTTAAATTTGAACACATCCCAAAACTCTACATTTTGACTCCCCTTCTATGTTTTATGTTTTTGATGTCACTTTTTATATCTTTTTTACTTTATGTATCCCTTCAACTTTATTGTAGTTTTAGTTAATTTCACTACTTTTGTCTTTTAACCTTTTAGTGACTTTATAAGTGATTAATCCACTACCTTCACTGTATATTTACCTTTTCCAGTGAGGTTTTCACTTTCATCTGTTTTCTTATTATGAATTAGTGCCATTTCTTTTCAGATTAAAGAAGTCCCTTTAATATTTCTTGTAAGGCTGGTTTAGTAGTGATGAACTCCTTTAGCTTTTGCTTATCTAGTAAACTCTTTAGCTCTCCTTCAAATCTGAATAAACTTGATATTTCTGTTTCCTCATTTTGCTTGACTGTTTGTTTCTATGTATTAGGCAAAGTAGCTACCTCTCGCAGGCCTGAGGGAGCGGCCGTGTATAGGTGATAAACCTTGTTCAACCTGTCCTAGCTCTTGTTGTTTCTTCACACTTTGTGATGGTCTAAGCTGCCCGAGTTATTGATATGCCCCCATTGTTGAGGATGCATCAAGATTTGTCAGTGTTCTGAGGGGGAGGAATCTGTTTAACATCTAGTTTCAAGCTGATTGAAAGCCAGACCCCCAGGCAGTGGTTTTTACAACATGCAAATATATACATTCTTGTGGGGCTGCAAGCATAATCCCTGTTGGCCTCCAGACCAGGAGATCTGAGCAACAGTTGCAAAAATTGGGGCTTCAGACAAGCGTATAAGCTTTCCAGGAAAGTCTCTTTGAGTCGTAGGTAGGCTAAGGGGGTGCATAGTGGTGGCGTCTCTCTGCTTTTGTTCCTTGGGTGTGCCTCTTTAGTCTCATGTAGGAAACTTGAAGCCTGTCCCTTAGACTGAAGCTCTAGGCTCCAGTAAATACGCCCTTTTCACAGGAAGACTGAAGTGTTTATCTGCTGCCTGTGCAGTACCCTAGTGGCCCACCAAGAGCTATCTTTCTACTTGTTATAGTCTATGGAGCTCTGGAATGCCAATTCTCGTGGCCACCAGAGCCAGGTGATCGAGGAGTATCCCCTGTGTGGGTTGAATGTGCCTTCTGGCCTTAGCAAGGCATTAGAGATTATAGTGGGTAGGACAAGCTCAATGGCTTCAGAAAGATAATGGGAAATGTCTTGTCTGCACATGCCTTTGGGCTTCAGCAATGCAACAAGAAAGTGCCTTGTCTGAGTGCACGTATCGGCTTTAGGCTGGGAGTAGGAGGATGTTATGACCACCAGCACTGCCAGCCCCTGCCAGGGAGCAGGGGAGTGCTGCAACTGCCCCCACTCTCTAGTCTCAGCAAGCAGCATGGCAGCTCACCCTGCCCTTCCAAACAAGTTAGCGGGAGGGTGCCTTGTCCGAGCTCACTTGCCTGTACTAGCAGGCTAGCTAGTGCAACAGTGGTGTCCTCCAGCACCTCCATTTCCTGGGCACATCTCAACTGTGTCCTGCCCCTCTAGCAGATGCCTCCAGATCAGCAAGTGAATCTCCCTCACTTATAATCTCGGTAACTGCTGCTTTTTGCTGGGTCTGGGGTAATTGAGACCATACCTCAGCCCTCCAAGAGGGGAATCTCAGTTTCCTTATAGCACTTTGGGACTTCCAGACATCAGCTTGATTGGTTCCCCAAGCCAGACATTCTGAGAGCTCGTCTTTCTGGTACAGCTCCCAGAGGTCAGGGTGCCCGATGTGGGACACCAACCTCTCACTCAAAAAGAAGCACGTCTCAGGTGAGATCCCTCTCTACTGTGTGTTGCTGCACCAGGGGTGGGGTTTCTTTCAAGACTGTGTCTCTGCCTCTTTTATCCATCTTACTGTGTTCCTTTTATTCTTTGTTGTGGAGAGCAGTTCACCTAGTTTTCGAATCTTTTTTCAAAGGGAAATGATCCATATGTAGCTGTAGATTTGGTGTGTCCGCGGGAAGAGGTGTGTTCACAACCTTCACATGCTGCCATCTTGGATCCTATGCTCTCAGGACAATGTCATCTTAAAAAGAATATTCAGTATTCCCTAAACTGTCTGTAGCCTTGATCTATCCATACCTGCTAATCAATTGTAGATATTTATTTATTTATTACTGAACTGAATAGCTATTCAAACAAATCTTGAGAGAATGGTTTGCATTGTGTTCAAATAACCATTCAAATCTTTATCTTGTCCAGATGCATTAAGGCCATCATCAACTTCTCTAATTACAATGTACGATGTTAACCCCACATTTTAAATAAATAGCTCTTTAATTCATGTCTCTACAGATTTATCCAGGTCAGATTAAGCCCCCAAGCCCCTTCAGTCTCCTCTTTCACATTACTTCTCTATGGCTGTGCTTAGAACCAGAGACCATACAGTACTGGTCATTCCTTTAGTGAATACTGTTTGACTGATATTCACCACCAGTCATATTCCTAGTCACAGGGATGTGGTTTCTAGTGTGAACACTTTACAAAATTCACCAGCAAGTGAATGTATGGATAAAAAGTTCCATATCCTTGCCAACAATTGTTTTGTGGCACTAAATCTGAACATATTATATGCAATGTGAGAGACCAATCTATAAATAAAGTTCGAATCCCGGTGCTACTGCAGTTTCCTCTTTAAACTTGCATCCACTTTCTCCCTACCCAGGATGAGAATTGATTTTTTTTTTAATGATGCTTCAGTTTTCTTCATATCATCCAACAGGAATGTGTGTGAATGTGACGTTGTGCTTGGGAGGTGTTATTCAGTGAGGAAGAACACAGGCTCTGGCATCTAACTGCATTTGCATCAAGCTCTAGGTATTAGTCAGCTTTTACTAGCTTTGGTGCAGTAACAGCAATCTCATCATCTCAGTGGCTCACAAAACAAAGGTTTATTTCTCCCTCAAGCTACATACCTTTGCTGGTCAGCTATGGCTCTGCACTCCTGTATCTTTTTCATTCTAGGATCCAAGCTGAGGGACCAGTCTGATCTGGGGCATTCCATGCTAGTGTCAGAGGGGAAGGACAATGCCAAATTAAGCAATGACTCTTAAAAGTTCTGCTCAGGGATGGCTCAAGTTATCCAGTCGCGGTCCATGAGCCAAAAACAAGTCACGTGTCATACCAATGCCAATGGCCAATGAGATGGAGATGCATATTTCTCCCACTGAGGCACCTGCGTATAGCAGCAGGTGCAGACATATAATCTTCTTATGAAGAGGTAAGTCAATAATTGGGGACAATTATATAATCTACTACACTAATTACATGACCTTGATCCACTTTAATCTCTTGGTTTGCCTATCTATAAAATGAAAATAATAGTGTCTACCCAGAGATATTATGAGGATTAATGTGCTAATATAAGGTTCCTGACATCATGTCCAGCACAAATATGTACTTTACAAATAATTGATGCTGTTATTCATTTGTGACAATATGTCATTAAATGCAGTCCTCAGTGAGTCCATGTAGACTGTATTAATTAGATAGCTGTTGTAATAGAAAATCCCTAAATCTCAACAGCTTAGCAAAATAGAAGGTTACTTCTCATTCTTGTAAATCTAGTTGGCTGATGCCACAGAGGGACCATACACAGGAGATTCTTCATGATCCAAGCCTGGAAGTAACATATATCACTCCTGCCCTATTCTGTGGCCTTACCTAACTGCAGTGGTAGCTGGAAATTGTGGTTTCGCTCTGTGCCCAGGAGGAAAGCACACTGGTAGGGTAAGCACACTGGAGTCTTTGGATGTATAGCCATTTTTTTTTGTTTTTTGTTGTTGTTTTGTTTTGTTTTTTATTTGTCAGAGAGAGAAAGAGAGCACAAGCAGGGAGAGCAGCAGGCAGAGGGAGAAGCTGGCTCCCTGCTGAGCAAGGAGCCTATTGTGGGACTTGATCCCAGGACCCTGGGATCGTGACCTGAGCCAAAGGCAGACGCTTAACCTACTGAACCACCCAGGTGCCCCAATATCTAATGTTAAACTTGCCAATTTGATTATTTTAATACTAATGTCTGGCTTCAAAGAAATACAGCTAGTGTGGGTCAGGAATAAAGTGGGGTGGGGCAAATGATTTGTCCCAGTGATGAAAAGATCCCTGGTGGAAACAGTATTTTGTTGAGCTCTTGAATCATTCTTCGGTATGTTTTTTTTTTTTTTTTTAAATAAATTAGTTAGGATCTTTGACTTTGGAGCGGGTGTATTTGAATCTTACAAAAGAGATGTAAGTCCATACTGTTTGACTTCTGGTAGCCAAGCCATTAAAGTAGACCCAATGAAGAAGAGTTTACTTCACAACCCTCACTTGGGAGCAAGTTTCTAATCCTGACAGTTATACCCACATCGTGTCTAAGAATCCTCAAGAATTAGATGCTGTCTTCCAGTCTCTCAAACTTGCTGTTGACTAGCAATTTGCATTTTGTCTTGAATCACATAAACATCTATAGGTTAGACACATGCTCTAAGTTTAGGGTAAATTAACCTAACAATAGTTTGTGTTTTCCTCAAAATGGACCATGTAATTTGTAAGTAGTCTTTAAGAACTCCTACTTCCCTCAAGGAGAGCAGGTACTCTTGGAAACTAAAATCTACACCTTTTCACTGGAAGGAGACTCCAGCTTTAATGCTAAACTCACAATCTAGAAAAGATAAATATCGAGTGGAGTTATGTGAGAAAGCTACGAAAGAATGAGCCAGAAGAAATACGGTGGCAACTCATGATGCTTCTAGCTGTCTTCATTCTCCACCCTCCAGTGTGGCTGACAAAGCCACAGTCCATTTGTGCAGGGTCCAAAGTCACCGACCTGGAATAGTGAATATCCCTAATGTGCGCTAAGCCTTCTACAGGGCAGCTATACTGGATGAGAGAACTCTTGGACACTTTAAGTATCTTGCTATCCTAATATGAATAATGTTTTAGAGTAGAGCTTCTGATTAATGAAGAGGGTGTTTTCAAGGTTTATTTCACTACTATCTCCTTTCATTTCAACTTAAAAGGGTCGTAATCCGACTCAGTCACATGCAGAAGGGAGTAATCAGCACAGTAGGCTGATTACAAGTCCAAACCTTGTAATGTAAGAAGCAGATGAAGGAATTGGGGATGTTTCCCCTAGAGAACACTTGGGAGTGGGGAGGCATGAGAGTTCTTTTCAGGTATCCTGATAGTTTAAGATAAAGAAGGGATTAGAAGAGTTCTGGTAAGCTCTAAGAAATACAAGTAGGACCCAGTAGTGGAAGCTACAAAGTGACACGTAAGAAAGAATCTTCTGCAGTCAGAGCTGGGAAGAGGCAATAGGATCTGCCCTCTCCATTGGCACCCCTCGGAATTCCCCGTCACTAGAAGGCATGAAGAAGCTGGGGGAGCCAAGAAATGGCATTGGAGTGCATGTGTTTTGAAGTCCCTGTAACACAAAGTGCTTGCAATTCTCCCGACTACGGTGACCACCTTCATGTCAGTCAACATATCACACTGACCGTCGGCACTCTACGAGGCCATGGCTTGATTACTGGGGAACTACCATTTCTCTATAAAAGAAATAAGTCCTATTTCGCCAAATAACACTTTGGTCCACACATGAAATGTGTGGTCAGCGAGAGCAAGCCTGGAACATAGTGACCACGTGACTAAGCTACAGATCTGTTGAACTCCCCGCCCATGGGAAAGGCTTAACTTCTGCTTTATGTTTTCCCTACAATTCTACCTTCAGTCAACAGACAGGGAATGAAATAGCTCTTTCGAGGCTTCTCGTGCAGTGCTCTGAACTTATTTGTAAATAGCCTCATGTTCTTTTCAGAGCTGGGAGCCATGACACATCAGCCAGAGTACATTCCAGATTTGTGGACATCTCTTATGTGCCAAATCGGATGCTAGTAAGATAGAATTCCTGCTCTTAAAAAATCCAGTTTCAGTAATAGCAAAGAAGGGATGGATTTCTTCCTTTTTGGCTATATCCTGAAAGCTCACCAGGGAATACTCTAAATATATATTCACCACCTTGAATTTTCATCAGCCCACCTGCTGTGTCCAGGCCCAAGACAGGGAAGCATCTAAACCGAGAGGACACGAATAGGGAGGCAAATAAAGAGCCCGTTATAGGTGTGCTGTCATAAAAGGGATTCCTTCATTGAGAAGGAGGCTGAATTAGGTGGCTCCCTTTCTTATCAGCAGCTAAGGAGTGTTGAGCTCCAAACCAGCATCACTCCTGTCTCCTCTCTGACCACAGGTGAGTCTCTGGGCAGAGAGAAGCATCAGAGCTGACAGAAGTCAGTTTAGGCCAGTGGTTCCCAAAGTGTGTCCGTGAACCAGCAGGAGCAGCAGCGTCACCAGGGGAAACTAGTTACAAATGCACGTTCTCAGGCCCACCCCAGACCCTGTGACTTTGAAGCTCTGGGGATGGGGCCAACCACTTGAATATCACCTCCAGGAATTCTGATACACAGTAAAGTTTGAGAACCACTGCCTTGGGTTGTCTTCAAATTTGCTTTGAGGAGGAATCTTAGAGATTTTCCTCAAATTTCCCCCCTTTACAGGCTTTTTCCCATAGCAAAAAAGAAAGAAAGAAAGAAAGAAAGAAAGAAAGAAAGAAAGAAAGAAAGAAAGAAAGAAAGAAAAGAAAAAGAAAAAAGAAAAAGGAGCTTGCTCTTCAGACAGGCTTGCACAGCTGGAGACGATGGCATGCCTGCCCTTATCTTCCACGCCACGAGCAGACCTAACCTGAACTCAAAGCCTAGAGGAAAAAGAAAAAAACAATAGGCTTTTGTTCCAACAGATAAAATATGAGCAATCACACTAAGTGGCAAAGATTATGGGCACAAAGCAAGAGCTTCTCTGTTGCTCTCATTGTATAAATAAACTGCTTAGTCTTCTGGATTCCAGTTAATCCATGCAGAAGTTTTCTAGTACTTATTGTAAATTAATAGTCTCATCTGTTATCCTTTGAATAAAAGACGCTACCAGTGAATAAGAATGGTGTACCCTCGAGAAAAGCCACGTTACAAAAAATTGAATAGAGGGATTATCATGGCAAACCTCCATGCAGTCAAATGAAGAATAATTAGAGTTATATAACATTCACTTTTATTTAAAACATCTCTTGACCATCTGCATATTTCCAGAAATTGACCTTTAATGGCTACACCCTGTATGGTCATGGCTCCTTGCACCAGTCCGTCAACAAATCCTTAATGAGTACCTACTGTGTAAACAAGACTGAGGGGAAAAAGGGAAACAAATTTTTCTTTTAAAAAAAGAAAATCCTAAGTCCAACCCTCAGAGGCAGCAGGCTTTAATGAAAGAAGAGTATCAGTGAAACAACGTGCAACAGAAAGAAGCATAGCATTAAACAAGAGAGTGCTGGACTTTAAGTAGAGGGTGTTGGCAGTAGGGAATCATCCAAGAATATGGTGGAATGTGAGGAGTCTTGGAAGAAGTAGGGTTTTGATGGGGAAATGGGAAAAGGGCTTTCCAGACAAGGACTCCATATGCATCCAGGGAGTATTGGCAGTGAGGGTTCATCAGGCTGAGGTATAGTCCGCCACGCCAGGGAGGAGACGGAGAGCCATGCTTTGGCATAGAACTGGAGGTCGTAGATCATTGAGAGTTAAATGCTTTGATAAGGGGCTGGGGGTGGGGAGGACACACGGTAGATTTTAATCAGGCAGCTATGGGCAGGGTGGACTTGAGGGGAAACACTGAGATCAGGACACGGCCGGACCCTGACAGGAAGGGAAGAAGACCAGAACATGCTCAGAGGAGTAAACTACTTTAAGGTACCACTTTAGTGCCTTTAGTGGTACCGAATCAGATCACTCATGAGCCGAGAGACCAGGCTGATGATGGATTCAGCCCAAAGAAAGCTCTAACATAGTACTCCATGAACAAGAGGGACCCCATGCGGCGACAGTCCAGGTGTGCAGTGTTGAGGTGTATAACTAACAGAGAGCTGCCACTTGTTACCCTCATGCGCAAGCAGCGGGCTGTGGCCTTTAAGAGCACGTCTTTGGAGATCTGTCCTTCCTGAGGCACTGTGGGGGACAAGTACGCCCAGGGTTACAGATGGGATGTTTGTTAATCCTGAAGATGAAGGGACCGTTTTATTTTGTGATATGTGATGTAGGAAAAGACATTAGGTTCAAAGCCGATGGCCAAGAAAGAACTCGAGACTTCTTGGGTGAAAAAGGTGGTTTTATTAAAGCACGGGGACAGGACCCGTGGGCAGAAAGAGATGTACCAGGGTCATGAGGAGTGGTCCACTATATACTTTGAAGTTGGGAGAGGGTTAGGGAAAGCGTAAGTCTCTAAGGAATTTTAGAAGCAAGGTTTCCAGGACCTTGAGGGGGCTGGCTATTGTTGGGAAAAGGTCATTTGTTGCCGTCTAATAAAACCTTAGTCATGAGACCCTTCAGATGTATATCAGTGGGCCATATGCTTGGTGGATGATTGCCAACACATATCTTAGGGGGTTTAGAGACAAAAGAAATTTCTGAAGGAATTTTTATACGTTAAAAGTGGACTTACAGGATCCTGGGGGCCAGGCTAAGGTTGCCTTTTGCCCTTAGCAAAGTATTAACATCAAAGCAGTTGAGTCCCTAGAGGAATGTCGTTCTGCCTGTTTCAAGGACTTGTCAGTGGGCTGTAGGTAGTCAGGACATTTAATGACTTTTCTTCTGCCTTTGTTTCCCACATCAATATGGAGCAGAGAAGGGACAGGACTCCTTTCCCATTTGCAAAACCAGCGTTGCTTGATATTCATCTGATAGTCGTTCACACTCATGTATGTCAAACTGCAACATTTTCTTTGCCCATGGAGTAAAATTCACTTAAGCCTTTATGGAAATCACTGAGGAGTTAGCCTGGCTCTGAACAGCAGGAATGGAGCTCAGGGAACGTGGAGTCTTAGGTGAATCCTCTCAGTACCTGTCACTCACCTGGAGCCCCCACGGAGCTACCACCAAAGAGAAAACATAAAATGGGCTTTACATGGATCTGCCTTAGTCTAGGAATAACCTCAATGGCATGGCTCACTTCAGCACAATATGAGATGTGGGTCAGATCCAGAACTGCAAAATAAGGGAAGGTCATTTTTATAAGACCTCAAAATAATAAAAATGATGAGCTAAGATAACCTTCCTCTCAATGAGTTTTATTTTTCAGGGAAATCGTTTATTTGGTGTGTACCATTGAGATAACAGGCTTGATGCTCTGTTCCTGTTGTGTGTGTAAGTGAAATTAGCAGTGCTGAATCTTTGTGAAACTTGGCCATGGTGAGGAGAACAAAGAGGTTATATTGGGCACTGGATAATAATGGTAATTATGTGGGGTTCCCAGATCAGGAAGTACATCTCTCCTGAAAATTCCTGGTTATACATAATCACCAAAACAGTATCCAAGTTCTCCATAATAGCCCACCCATAAAGTGTATAAAACCTGTGTTTTAGAGCAGCTGATCAAGAAGAGGATACAGTGGTTATAGTGACCCATAGAACTAGTCTGGGATAGGAAAATTTAGTTAAAATCCACCAATTATTTTCAAATAAACTTCCAATTTTTGTTACTCAGTTAATAAGATTTTCTTAAAATAAACTATTGTTAAGCCATTCTCAACCTTTTTTGGTTATTCTCAACTAATTTAAAGTAGATTTTCCTTTTACTGCAAAAGAAGTATGGGGAGGTTCTTGGCACTGAGAATGGACCCTGGGTGTCCTTGCGAGAAACTGTAACCTTCCTTTGACTGCCCAAGCTCTTGCAATATGCAATTATTGTTCTAGTTCATTCCTTTAGTCATGTAAGGGACCTGGACTCAAGGACTCAAGTCCCTTCTTTTCTTGTTAAATTCCCAGATGAACTGTTGGTATTGCTAGAATCAAGTCATACTGAATATGTGGAGGACGGTCAACAGAGCACTCACATAGGGGACAAGCCCTGCACACCCATCCTGGATTCTTCCGGTGCCCAGTTCTAGACATAGGGGACCTGCCTGAGTCATTTGTGCCTCATACGCTAACCAGAAAACAGATCAAAATACTCTGTGCCTTCCAGTGTCCCCAAGAGTTTATAAATGACCAATTACATGAGAAAAGACATGAAAATCCCATTGAGTTGGCAAAGAAAGGAAAAATGTTGAGTAGGGCCTGAAGCACGAGAGAAGGATCTGATAGTGATGAGAGGGGGAAATGGACAGTTGTTTCTAAAAAGAAAAGAGAGAGAAAAGAGCTCTCAGATATGATACCCTGAAGTTGCTTTAATAGGAAGGGAGCGTCATTTCTTTGCTGTCATCTCAGAGAAGTCAAAAGGATAAACCAAGTGGCTTCTTGAGTTAAATGTCCAGGGCACTAAATCTGGGGTGCCACCAAAATTCAAAGCCGTGGCCACGCACACCTGAGCTGCTCCCTCTCACCGTGGCACCGCTCCACGGGCCTCGTCGTGCAGCCGTGTCGCGGGCTGATGTGCCCCTGCTTGCTTGCCTCTCTGCCAGGCTCGAACCTCCTCCCCGACAAGGGCTAGTCTTAGACATCATTGCACCCCCCCGGGTTGCTCCCCAAGAGTTTCATGGAAAGCCTTTCAATATATAGTGTTTGAATAATATTTTTATAATGCCTCTGTGTTCTGATTCCAAGGGAGCTGTTGGACACTTAAAATTGTTAAAAAATAGTTTTCTTTGGAAAACAAACACAGATTACATTACTCCATGTAGTCAAATTGTAGCCGTCTTTAAAAATTCAGTGAGGGGCACCTGGGTGGCTCAGTCCTTAAGCGTCTGCCTTCGGCTCAGGGCGTGATCCCGGAGTTCTGGGATCGAGCCCCACATTAGGCTCCTCTGCTGGAAGCCTGCTTCTTCCTCTCCCACTCCCCCTGCTTGTGTTCCCTCTCTCGCTGGCTGTCTCTCTCTGTCAAATAAATAAATAAAATCTTTAAAAAAATAAAATAAAAATTCAATGAGAACCCACTGAACAAGAAATAAAATGCCCAGATTCTGTATATGGAGGTCAGAGGGGACACATAAGAGGGAAAGAGTTTTTTCTTCTCTTAGAAACCTTTACCAGTGAAAACATCTATTTTAAATGTCACTCAAATGCAATATTTGAATGAAAGAGGAAAAGGAGTGAAGGTGTGTTTGAGCTGGGCAAGGTGAGTAACACGCACTTCTCTGAGTCATATAAAACTTGGAGCTCAGTCATTTCCAGGTCACTGGTTTCTGACATGTCTGTATTGGTATTTTTCTTCCGGATTATTTTGAAGGTCTTCACAACCTAAGCCCTCGTGACTTTCACCACAACCATGTTTCCCTTCGAGAAGCCGGAGAGATTGGAGCTGCCTTGAGTCACGCTGTAGAATGAGCTTTACCAGACCCTGAGCTCTATCAGATGACTCCCTCTTTCTATATCAGGGTCCCGGCTATAAACTAGGGATGATTCTGGGGAGAAACTTAATAAATTAGTAAGCTATTTTTCCTATCCCCTGCTTCTAAGAGGATATGGAAAATTATAATAAGCAACTCAATGATTTGACACTTTTTTAAAATGCAAAGTATACATGGAGGCAAGTGCTACTTAGAGCTTCATCTGTAAGCCTTTAGAGGAGAAATAACTTTATGGGTAGAATAATGCCCCAGCGACACCAAGGGCTCCCATATCAGAAAGAACGACTGTGTCCAGCATGGCTCACTCATCCACATAGGGTGGTGAGCTCATGGTTTAGAAAGATCTTTCACGGCTGAACTTGAAATCCTAGAAATCCTAGGTTGAAATTCTGTTTACTCCTGGGTTGAAGAGATAATCAGATAGATCAGTTAAAGCCAGAACACCCCTGGGGCGCCTGGGTGGCTCAGTCAGTTAAGCATCCGACTCTTGATTTCAGCTCAGGTCATGATCTCAGGGTCGTGAGATCGAGCCCCGCATCAGGCTCTGTGCTCAGCACAGGGTCTGCTTGGGATTCTCTCTCTTCCTCTGCCCCTCCCCCTGCCCCTTCTCGAGCTCTCTCTGTAAAATAAATAAATAAAATCTTAAAAAAAAAACAAACCCAGAGCACACCATTCCTGAAGTACATTCAATCATTAAAGTTTTACAGCAAAGTCAGGACTGAATCTTGTGAGCACAGATGAGTTTCAAAATGTGTCTCGGCGGACGTGAATGGATGGGGAGGGCTCACCACATGTTTGCCGGTATAACTGTACATGTATGGTTTCCGTGCAAGGGGCACCCTTCGGATCCATCCTGGGGGAATCTTCTACCAGTGGAAATGGACACATAGTGTGTCTTGGGTTGGCCTGACTTCTAGAAACCAAACTTCTCTTTCTCTGAAAATTTAAACTTGCCAATTTTAATGCTCTCATTGTTTTAACATGTCTACAAAGCAAGAAATGTTTACTGCTACCTTAGAAAGTAAAGAAATGCTGACACGAAAGAAGCCTGTTAGCTGGACTCAGTGCAATCGCTACCGTTAATTGATTTTCCCTGGTAGTTCTCATTTATTTGCCGCACAAGTAGGTTATGCACAAGGTAGAAAAATGTGAGAATTCAGATAAGCTTAAGAAAAAAAAAGCAAGTCAGGAAGTTAAGGAAGGAAGGAAGGAAGGAGGGAGGGAGAAAGGAAAGGGAACAGCGCCTACAGTAAATACATGGACTTATTTACGGTTTTTAACTAAAATCGGATCACCTTGCACACTTTTCTGTTGCCTCCCTTTCTAACTGATAATACATCCTTTACTTCTTCCCAAGTCAGTAACTGGGATGTTGGTAGGTTTGTTTGGCTTCATTTCCTTCTGCTGGGAGCCTCGCTCCCTGCCTGCCGGGCACCTTGCTGACGCCCCTGACTGCCCTTGAACAGGATAGGTACTCGCTACAACCAGGCCTCTCACTCCCTGCTTCTAGGGTCCAGGATTCTTCCTCCAAAGTTCCCTTTGTTTCACTGAATCCGTGTGGCATTGCCACCTTTTCAGGGAGGGCTTGCACTTCCGCTCCATGTATCTGCGGCCGCACAGACCCTCCACTCCTCTCCACCTCACCCTCCTTCCCTGATTTAATTTCTTACATAGTATTTGCTACCTTCTGATACGCTGTGTAAATTCGATGTTGATTTCGGTTATTTTCTGTCTTCCGTAATAGAATGTAAGCTCCTGGGAGTACCGTTTTTGTCTGCTTTGTTCACTGGTTGTGTTCGAGTTCTCTAGAGAAACAGAATATATATAATATATATTTATATTCTATATAAAGATTTATTATGAGGAATTGGCTCATGCATTCATGGAGGCTGAAGTCCCGTAATGTGCCGTCTGCAAGCTGGGAGACCTAGGAAAGTGTATTCTGTAACTCAGTCCAGATCCATAGGCCTGAGGACCAGGGGAGCTGATGATCGAAATCCCAGTCTGGAGGCAAATTCCTCCTTCCCCTGCCATTTGTTCTATTAGAGCCTTCAAAGGATTGGAAGATGCCCCCCACAGTGGGGAGGGCAACTACTTAGCAGAGTTCATGGATCCAAAGCCTATCCTCATTCCAAAACGCCCTCATAGACACACCCAGAAACGTCTCATCTGAGCACCCCGCGGCGCAGTCAAGTTGATACATAAAATTAACTGTCGTGCTGATGAATCCCTAGCATCGCCAATGCGGTGCAGCACCCAGGAAGCACTCAGTATTGTTGAGTAAATATAGAGTACCATTGCCATGGCTGCATTGTAAGTAATTCCGAAACATATTTGCTATGTAGTTAGTACATCCTTTATTTTGGACAGTTGGGTTGTTTTCCTTTTTTGTTGTTGTCAACACTGCTATTATAAACATCCTACACACGCCGTATCTTAGACTGTCTCATTAGTATAAAGTATATAAATGTAATTGCCGGGTAAAGGGGCAGGCAGTTTTTTCAAGCTCTTGTTACAGTTCACCAGATTGCCCTCGAGAAGGCTGCACCTGTTATATCCCCCCAGCGCCTCAGAGCCGGGCCATCCCTAATGTTCTGATTCACCAACCACAGAAGAACCTAACTGGATGCAAGGATGTTCGAAGAAACCGGACCAGGGCTTCTCAGCTGAGAATAGCCATGCCCCCCTGAGCCACTCAGCACCACAGACCAGCCCGGTTATAAAGAAAGAATTAGTATCCGACATTGGGCAGAAACATTCTTGCGGTAGAACGCGTACCGTTACCAGTTTTCAGAAACGATGTCCCACTCATTAAGCTGATCGATTCCCACAAGAACCCGGGAAGGAGCGGTGCGTGCCATTTGGTAGATGGTGAACGAAAGCTAAGTTCATACAATAACCAGAACTTGTGAACAGAGTGAGGAGTACCAACGTTGGCCTTGAACTCCAATTTGAAATTTTTTCAAAATTCTCCCAGACTTTATGAGGATCCATCCTCCCATCGATATTCACACTGGCTGCCAGTGTCCAAGGTGTGTTCTTTAAAGGAGGTTTTTAGAGGGCCAGCAAAACTTCGGTGGTGGGCTAGCTCCTTGAACCACTATTACAATGTTTGGACTTGAGAACTAGACAGAGAGAAGAGAGGGAGAGGGAGAGAGGGAGGGGGAGGAATAGGAGAGGGAGGAAGGAAGGGAGAGAACAATCCAGTGAAGGGCAGTTTCCTTAACAATAGTTTTTGTAGTATCCTTGGCCATATTTCAGGGCCGAAACAGTTTTTCCCTCTGAGTTCACAAACTATTATTAGTTTCACATGTACGAGAATATCTTGAGAGAGATGTCATGATTTCTCCCGAGACTGTACACAAAAGCCAAAATCCTCTTCCTTGTGCCAACATGGTCCCAGCCCCCCCCCCCAGGAGCATCTCAATATAATATTTTCTCAGTAGAATCATCCCTCCCTTCTGATTTCCCCCTCAAAACATAAGTGCACTCCTTAGATGGTGGAAGGGTTTTACTTCTTAGCAAAAGAAAAAAAATGAGATTTTTACCTGTCTTATTTTAAAACATTGAAAAATACTTTCTTGTCAAAATAGGATATTTAAAAGTTTTGTCTGCATTCACACTTCAATGAAGAAATAGTGAAAAGATGACAATTATTGTTAACATCTATAAATTATGCATAAACGAATAGGAAAAGAAATCTCTTTCCCCGGCTATGTCTTTCATTTTTAAGAAGCATGGTTACAGAGACATCGTAATGATTCCATTCTCCCGGTACCCCTGGTATCCAGGGCTTTGGCATTACCCACACTTTGCAGATGGAAAGACTAAGACAGAGGAGGGAATCATTTTTATCCTGCAGCAATGCACGATGTCTATAGATTCCAATCTGTAACTCCATCCGCCCTCCCTAGCCTTTTGAGAGCCATTTAAAAAAGAAAAAAACCCAGTAATATAATTATTGACATTTTTTAAATTTAAAAGAAATGAAATCCACTGGGAACAACTCTTGAAAGGCACTTTGCAGTGGCCCATCTGGAGTGGAATTTTCCATGATCAGTAAAGACTCTAGAGCCAATCTGATGGCCAAATGAAAAACAACAGATTCCACGGATGCCAGGCTAGAATCAGACAATGCTCTCGGACAGCCCTGGTCACCTGGGCCACACAGCTCCGACAGGTCTGTGCTACTTCCCCACAAACAGCCGTGCGTCCTCAGAGCCCCCCGGGTGATTTCAGAGGGCAGCCGGGGTCAAGAACCCACGGTAGCAAGCACACACAGCCCGAGGCTCAAGGGTTTTTTTCATGACAGTAATGGGCATCTTTCTTACACGTTCCCACGAGCTCCAGCTCAGAAAGTACA
The DNA here is from genome assembly GCF_023065955.2 of Ursus arctos. Taxonomy (NCBI): domain Eukaryota; kingdom Metazoa; phylum Chordata; class Mammalia; order Carnivora; family Ursidae; genus Ursus; species Ursus arctos. The sequence continues at coordinate 87,636,391 of NW_026623056.1, read as the reverse complement.
TCTCCCTGAGTCTTATCCTTTATCTCAGTCCCTCGGCAAACAGGGATTGGGTCCTGCTCGATCCTAGGCACTGTGTCATGCTCGGGAACCAGAAGAGAGGGCTTTTCTTACTGACGGGTGGAGCAGAGTATGTCTGTGGTGCTGAGGGGATCCCGGCGCTGGGTACCGTGCAGCTGTAAAGTCTACAGAGGCCTCTGGGGAGCCAAAGGTTGGAAGGTGGAGAGGTCACTGGATGGATGCGGGCATCCCAGGTAGCAGTGGGAAGGACGGAGCAGAGCGTTGGGGAAACAGACAGTATTGTCCCCAGGAGGTGCAGTTCAGGGAGTGGGTGTGAGGAGGGGGCAGACCCCAGGGACCCGCTGCTCCTGGACCAGGACCCTAGATTTCATCCCAGATGCAATGGGGAGCCAAAGCAAGATTTTAGGCAAGGCAGTAGAATGGACAACCTTGCTTCTAGAAAAATGATCCTTGTGTTTTTCCAATGGCAGTATCCGTCACAATACTTAATTTGTCAGTAAGACAGGCAGGAATAGACCTTATTTTTAGAACCAGCATTTCCTAGCACCCCCAGTTGGCCCCACCCCTACCGAGAGCACCCTGGAGGCCTTATCTATGCAATCTACATCCCTGGGCAAGGGGTAAGTGATACATACACGCCGGTGGTTTGAGCTGAGAGCGTGATTGACACGGGGTCGGCCATTTATTCCTCCTGCCATGGGCAGCAGGGGCTTCAGGCTTCTCCCTCCCTGTTGCCATGACCTCCCCTGGCGTGAGTTTGGCTCTCTTTGGGAGTTACTGTCCTCACACATTCCTCTGCCTGACGGCTCTCCCTCCTTGCTGTGCAGAGACGGGAAGGGGGTCCACACCCCAGCCAGGGGTCCACAGGGTAACAGAGCGCCCTCCGTTCAGGGCTGTCTTCAAAAGATCTGGAAGCCAGAGCAGCCTCCTGGGGTGGAGAGAACCCGGTTCTCCCCAAAACTGTCAGTGCGGGCGTTTAGCTATTCTGCTTAAATCCCTTAGCAAGATGAAGCCACCGTGTGGGTCCCTGCAGGCAAGTCTCCGGCTTCCACACGAACTGGATTCCCTCCTGGCTCTGATCCACCCCAGCCGGCTGCCACAGTTCCAAGATGAATTCCCAGCGGTTCCAGCCGCAGACACTCGTGCCGTCTTTCCCTTTTTGAAGCTCAAGTGCATTTTCCGAGGCAAACCTGTGCTATAGGCACGGGCTTCGTCCACCTCTGCTTTGGGCAGGGGTGCGTCTGCCAGCACGGTGCGCCCCGCTGCCTCTGGGCCCTGATCTCTTCTCTCTGAAGGCTGTCAGCTTGTCCGTTCCCCTGACAGACGTGAACTCCTGCCAGAGAGAAGTGCTGAGTGTTCCCACAAGGCTTCGGATGACTTTGCGCACCCCTAAGCCCACATGCTGTCCCAGGTCTCCTCCAGGACACAGCCATGCAGGGCTCTGCCCTCCTAGACTACGGCACTCTCTAAGTTCACCCTGAAGCCGAAGAAAGGTCACCTGTGCCCCTTTGCGGTGCACAAGAAATTGCACGTCCCCCCTCGGACACCGCAGGTGCCACCCCACAGAGGCAAAACTGAACCGCCCCGTTGGGTTGGTGAGAAGCCTCGAACTCCACGCAAACCTTATTGTTCCAGGAGAAAGGAGGATCTGTGAGATTGCTGGGCGCAGCAAAGTGCTCAGAAACATCCGCAGTTATTATGGGACAACAGGCCCTTATCAGGCTGTTTTCCGGGCTGTGACTTCACCCCGGCAAGACCCAAGAAAGGACGAGATTCTACGTTGAGGCTTCATCTCGCATCTCCGACTTTCACAGTAGGGAAGTGGAGCAAGGCACCCCGTCCGGGTTTGGTGTGGGGCTGAGGGTCTCTGATGCCCTTTGTGTCCACCTCTCAGCCCCTCTGGCCCTGCTGCTTCTTTCCGCCTCTGCCGTCCTTAGACAGCAGTCAGACCACTCACCGGGAAGGGCCACCTCTCACAAGGTAGGACGCATGGAGGTAGAAAGGGCTGCGCATTTGTAACAACAGATGCTGTCCAAAGAATGACCTCCAGAGGGTGAAAGGTCAATGCCAGTGGAAGGCAGAGGGAGGAAAGAGATAGGAGGACAGAATGCTAGGTCACGAGGAAGAGCCCGTGGGGAGGAGGTTAGTAAAGCCGGGATGCCATCGTCAGTCAGAAACAAAGCTGGGTCCATCCAAGAGTCTGGTAATGTCCCCCCACTGGGAGCAGACTCCCCAAGGGGGCTGGTAATGGGGTTATATGAAGGTTAGCTGCTCCCCACTCTTTCCTGGATGATTCTAGATCCTTCCATTTTCTAAAGAGCTCAACTTGGGGAGATGGGTGGTGAACATTCAGGTCTTTGAGGACAAACCATGTTGCCTCCTGAAACCTCAAGAAAAGCCTTTCTCTTGCTCATCTCTAAATGCCAGGGACAGTTATTTGGAACTTAGAGAAAGGCTGATCTGCTATAACCAGAGGTGGTATGAATCTTTTCCTTGCTCAGCACATACAACTTTTGTGAGAAAATAGTAAATATGACACTGTGAGCACCATTTATAAATAAGGTGACAATCTCTAGGTTCTTTTGAAAAACAGAAAATTACAATCCTCACTCTCATGTTAGCAAAACAGATTTGGAAAAAATACTTATATATCGGTATTTTTTCCCTAAAACTGCCTTACATATAGGGGACCCAAGAGTGGTCTGAAAGGTGTAAGTCAAATTTTCCATGCAAGATGACATTGCGTGTCGGAGTAGAAGGGTACAAGTATTGACGTTGTGCCCTAAATTGGTGTTTCTCAAACTTTAACATGTACAGGAACCCTCTGGGCTCTTATAGAATACAGATTCTGAGTCCGTGGTCTGGGCTGGAGCCTAGGGTTGTGCATTTCTGACAGGCTCCCTGGCCATGCTGATCTTAGAAGTCTCTCCGTATAGACTTCCACTATTTGCTTAGTGCCTTGTTCCTGTTAAGGGTTTAGACAGACATCAAGGAAGAATGAATAAGCTTCAGACCATCTCCTTCATATCTTTGTGGGGTTGCTGTTGTTGTTGTTGTTGTTGTTGTTTTGAATGGTTAAGGAAGAATTATAAGGCTTCTGGAAGTTAAGAAATGATAGAGGATGCTAGAGTTCTGATAATACCATAATTTAACAGATCATTTTGGGATTTCAGAGGGCATGATGTTGGAGAGAATCCTAGGGGAAAAAAGGGAAAGGAAGAGGCCAGCAGTGAGCACGGTTTGTTTGTATCTATTTTTGACACTGCCCTGGGTTATGTATATAACATCTCTCTGCCAAAGTGGACAGGAACTTGGAAGAGGTTATTTATTGAAGTATTTTAGAATTAAATTCTACCGTTTACAATTTTTAAAAAAAATCAACATCTTCAAATGAAAGGACCAAGGAAATTTCTGCGGCTATCCTAGGAATATAGTCCAGAACCCAAGGTAGTGTTTGTTGGACAGAAATGTCAAAAAGCATCGATTTTAAATAAGGGAGGGCAGTCAGCAGACCAGAGCAGAGAGAAAGACCTCCTTCTGCCACCGGTGAAAGACTGCACGCGTTGCCATTTATAGAGAGGGTGCCATAGTAGGTTCTGACCAAAGAAATAAACATTTTTGTGCTAAAAGGGGAACAACATTAAAAGGAATATCCAGGAACTTAATGAAAAGCTATGACAGGAACCAGATGAGTGGCAAAGAAAGCTAAAATTCTTGGGATCACTCACTCTCCTGAATAGTGGTTTCCTCTTAAAAAACTCCCTAATAAAAATATTGTAACCCCATTGCCAAGGCCACCAGGAGACAAAGCAGGGTTTCTTCAGACATCCTAAGCCTAATGCCCATTCTGCACCTCTTGTCCTGACTTATCTACCCATCTTGGCTCAGCCTTCAATCGCGATCATTGCAGCCACCCGGTGCCCTCATTTATTCTAAAGTGTAAATGTCCCTACAGGGGACCCAAACGAGCAACCTTCCTTTTAAATGCAGTCGCTCTAATATATCCCACATTTCACAATCCATTCGTCTCTATCAAATATATTTTTACAAGCTGCATTTTCAAAACTGATACAGAAATGAATATGGTCTAATGCTAATATCCATTAAATCTGAAAGTGAGGGCATGTGTATTCTTTGTCCCTTCCTGAATTTTTAGAATAATTTGTAATAGCTACTAAGAAATGAAGTGGGTGGCTTTATTAGTGACCAGGATATGACGAGCATGCTCCTTCAGGGGTGCTGCCGAGTCTCGCTCTCACCATCACCTGTGCCTAGTTCGGTTGCTGTGTCTGACCTGCAGCGGCTCAACGCCCTGCCTGCACATTAGCATCTCCCAGGAAGCTTTTAAAATATATACACGTCTGCTCCTCACCCCAAGCTAATTAAATCAGAACCACAGCAGGAAGCAACTTCTACATTGGTATGTTTTAAAAGCTCCCAACATGGTTTTACTGTACAGCCAGGCTTGAGAACCATTGGTTTAGAGAATAATAATCAGGGTACTTTATAAAGGTAGCTGCAAATTCTTAAGCATTTAAGCTCTCCACATGAAAATCTTTTATATTTTTCTTATTACCAAGAACCATGTGAAAGTCATGAGATACCTATCCCCATCCTCGCCATCCTACATCTCCATCCCCTCCTCATCCTACATCTCCAACCTCCCCACACACTACCATTGGCTCCACCACCACCATCAACACCTCCATCATAACCACCATCATCACCACCAACACCACCATCACCACCATCATCATCAACACCACCATCATCATCAACACCTCCATCATCATCACCACCATCATCATCATCAACACCTCCATCATCATCACCACCATCATCATCATCAACAGCTCCATCATCATCAACACCTCTATCATCACCATCACCACCACCACTACTATCATCATCAACATCTCCATCATAACTATCACCATCACCACCACCACCACCACCACCACCATCACCACCACCATCACCATCACCACCATCATCAACACCACCGTCACCATCAACACACCATCATAACTATCACCACTACCATCACCACCATCACCACCACCACTACCATCACCACCATCATCAACACCACCACCATCATCAACACCACCATCATCACCACCACCATCGCTACCACCACCATCACCATCACCTCCACCATAACCACCACCATCACTACCAACACCATCACCATCACCTCCACCATAACCACCACCACCATCACCACCACCACCATCACCACCACCACATCACCATCACCACCACCATCACCATCACTACCACCACCACCATCACCACTACCATGACCACCGGCATCACCATCACCACCTCCATTATCACCACCGCCACCATCACCACCACCACCATCATGAACAATAACAACCAGACAAAAACTAAAATAGAGAGGTAAGGCAGTTACCTTGAATTAACACTTTTTAATTTGGATATTCAAACCTTTCAAATCCATATGGGAGTGGTAGGGGGTTGTTAGCTGGGAGCTAAAACACTTATAACCTAGTCCCCCCTAGAGTATTTTTAGATCTAACTAGGTATAGGAAACCCTGGAAACACTTGTTCTTATCCAAACAGTGTACAAGCAAGCAATCTATCAGTGTCCCTTTACATAGAATTAAAATATTTTTTAAAATTTTGTAGCACTTAGATGCACATTTCTAAGCAATGCTTAATAATTCTTGGTTTTCTAGCTAGTACGAAACCTTGACAGGTGTAGGCCAAATTTTGACCAACCATCCGTATAAAAGGTATTTTTGCTACAACTGAAATGACATACTGTATGGAGTGGAGGGGGCAGAGAAAGAGAGAGAGAAGAAGAGAGAAAGAGAGAAAAAGAGAGTAAGTTCCCCTAACTTGCTTTTGTAAAACTAGTATTCGCCTTTTAATCGCCCCAGCATTCTGCTGAGAGGTCAAGTCCATGAAACTATTCTATGATAAAACAGGAGAAAAACCTCTCACCCTGGGCTTCTGTTTTTTTCTCATTCCCTGTATAACTCACCTTTCTGGGGTCACTGAACATTATTTACTTAGATTTGGAAGATCAGGTTATACCCTTGGAATTCCTTGTGTTTAACTTCAGGGAGAAATTTCTAGAATTTCTTAGCAGACTTGCAATACCCATTATTTTACAGGAAACATTCTTACAAAGTTGCCCCCACGTGCCATCTTGCTATATTTGACTTTGTAAAGCTTTTTGGAAAAAACACAGTAGGTTACAGCTCACGTGGGTTCGTGTTGTTTGCTGCTTCCCTGCTGCTTGCTTGGATGGGGGCGAGGCGGGCAGAATATAGTCTGCATTCTCCTGAACTGTACCCACGTGCTACGCTTCCCGTGTCTGTGGGACGTGCAAGGAAAAACCTTTTGACACCCAGAGCTGCCGTGTTCTATTCCTCAGTACGTGCTTTACATTTGCCTGGTTCCCTCAACCCCAGGAGTCAGAAGTCTTGGGGTCTGTTCCGCGCGCAGGAGGTCTGAGTCCCACCAGGAGTCTGCATGCTGCCCAGACAGGCCCACCTCACTGGGTCAGAGCTCCCGGAGCTGTATCTTCTGGAGCCACAGGCGGGGCCTGGAGGCAGAAGGACTGTAGGATGCCAGTTACTTGAAGAAACGGGCCTTTCAGATTACGAACAGATTTATAGGGCTCAAGTTCTTTGCCTTAGAAAGGTGAATGGATTGCAAAATATTTCTGAGAGAGATGTGTGTTCTGCAATCTGATTTCTCTGAACCTGGCATCCAGAACCAGGAAGCAAGCAAGACAAATGAATTGCTACAAACCAGCTCGCTAACGTGGGTTGAATTGGCTCCTCCCCAAAGATACGCAGAAGTCCTAACCCCATACCTAGGAAGGGGGCCTTATTGAGAAATAAAGCTTTTACGGATGTAATCAAGTCAAAATGAGGCCGGTAGGGTGGGCCCTGATCCACTGGGACTGGTGTCCCTACCAGAAGAAGGGAATGATGTGCTGACAGGGAGGGAGGAGCTCATCTGAGACGGGAGGGATGCGTCTGCAATCCAAGGAATGCCAAGGACGGCTGGCATCGCCAGAAGCCAAGAGAAAGGCACAGAACAGAAGCTTCCTGGCAGCCTTCCGTCGGTTCTGCCCACACCTTGATTTGGGGCTGTTGAAGCCCCCCAAACTGTCAGAGACACATTTCTGTTGTTTTAAGCCCCCGGGGCTGTGGTGTTTGTTACAGCAGCTCCCTAGGAAGCGGACACGCTATCCAGGAACCTTCTGTCAGGGTCAGCCCGCCCTGAGCAAAACCGTGAGGCACAGGCCTGCACCTCCCTCCCCACAGCCCTCTTGCGGAAGCCCACCTCCTCCGGGGAGCCTTCTCCAAGGCCCCCAGCCCCGTTCTAGCGAGCTTGCCGCACACGGAGCCTTATTTCTTACTGGGAAATGGAAGCCTCTTCTGCCCGTTGAAGTCCTTCATAAGGAATCACAGATAGGAGTCGCAGCTGCAAAATTGACAGCGTCCAGAGGTGAGACATCACTTCTCTAGGCCTGAACCCCATACAAGCCCCCATCTCTGGGTCCCCCATTTAAGGTAGACCCAGTCATGTAGGGTTTGCCTATGTCCTTGGGGCTACCCCACAGATGGCTCCTCCCTCCTTGCTTGTAGATGCAGGTGGGTTTGGGGGAGGTCAACCCAGTGATGATCTCTGTCCCTGCTGTACCTGCCACCTGGTTCCCAGCAGGACTGGCTCCTCGTCCTAACCTCAGGGTCTCTACCAGCCCGCAGCCTTCCCGGCCCTCCAGCTCCCAAGGCTAGTCTCGATCAAGGTGTTGGGCTTTCTAGCAGGGATGCCCGTTCCCTGGGCCCAACCTGAGCAGACCAGGCACAAAGCCCCCTGCACTGCGATCCCCAGGCTTGCCTTCTGCTCCAGGTTTCCAGTGTCAAGGAGCTGGCTTTTCTTCTCTCCCTATCAAGCCTCTCCACTTCCCTCCCACCCCAGATGGGGACTCTTATCTCTTATCTGGTGAGAAAACAGCTGCTCTGTCATCATATTTGCTTTCCAAATCTGGAATTTATAAGCTTTATGCTCCTGAGTCCCCCCAGGCTTTATGCCTGGTAGCTGAAGCCAAACTTTGGGGAACTTAAAGAAAAGAAAAATCACATTCCCAAGCCCTGGCTCCCCAGACTGTTAGGATGTCAAAGCCAAGAATGTTGCCATTTGTTCTCACAGTGCTCTTTCTTGCCACCCTTCCCAGGACCAAGGAGCTTCCCCCCGTGGCTTGAATGGTGGCAAGGCAAAGGGCAAGGAGGAATGACTGGGAAGGCCATGGAAACATTAGGGTCGGGAGAAAGGGGGCGGGGGGAGTCACGAAGGGTCACCAGCACCTCAAAATCACACCCTGTAGAGAGGCTGCCTATAATACCTTGACTGTCCTTCCCCCTATTAACCCAGCTGAGCCTGGAGAGCCAACCCCATCTGACAATGGCCTATCTTGGTTTCCATGGACCCCCCACCCCATCCCTTCCCCAGATTTGCCACACAGTCCCCAGATATCCAGCCATAGTAACAACAAGATGACACTCGGTCTGGCTGGCCCAGCCGGCTGCCTCAGCCGCACCCAGCTTCTGAATGCTGCCTGCCCGAGTGGGGTCGCCATTTATGGCCAAACAGCTGGGAGACTCTAACCTTCCTCAGACCCTGCGTTCCTTTGCTTTATCCCAGTTTGCCTGCCTTTCCTTCCACATTCCCAGGGGGAAAGAAAAGACAAGCTGTGTCCACATCAACGAGGCATTTATCATGGTGAAGTGCTTGAAGTCAAGCTACTGCTAACCTCAGGACCTTTGTGCTTATTGTTCCCTCTGCCCACATCACTTCTCCCCCTCCCCGGGAAATGTGCATTCTTTTTCTTCTCAAATGTCATCTCATCAAAGGAGTGATCTCGCCCTAAAATAGCCACCTCCCCATCCCTGCCCATCTTCTCTCTCTCCTTCCTTTAATAAGAGACATACCGTTTCCTGAAACTTACATTGCATCTATAATATGCAGCTATTATTTCCTGTTTTTATCTGCCACCAAAATGTAAACCGCCCATGAGGGTCAGGACTTTGCCTTGTTCATCGCTGGGTTCCCAGGACCTGGAACAGTAACTGGCATAGAGCAGACAGTTGATAAAGATTTGTTGAGTGAATGGCGACAGCTACCACTGAAAATTATATCCAAATTCGATGGGGTTTGGTTTTGCAATGTGCCGACCCATGGTTAATAACTGAGGCGGGGAGGGTATCTTAGTAAACATAGGACCCTGTGCTGACTCTGGGGTAAGGCGTGATCATAAAACAGAGTAATCCTACTTTCATCCTACAAAGTAGGCACAAGAATTATGTCACTTTGCAGCCCTCCACACACACAACTTCACCAAGGGTCTCGGCGAAGACTTTGATCATGAGGGGCTCATGGCTGAGCCTAAACAGCCCTGGAACATCGAGGCACCGGGGAGGGTGGAGATGGAAGAAACCATCTGTGGGTGATTGGGGGGGGGGGGTGCCAAGGTTGAAACTGGCAGGAAAAAAAAATGAGTGAATTTCAACTAATGAAAACAGCGTAGCCCAAGCATTTTCTGTGTGCCGGTGCGGTGCTAGGGGCTTGGGATAGCACACTCGAAAGTCACGATTCCAGCCTTCAAGAAGCATAAGCCAGAGCTTCTAGAAATGGCTGTGAAACCAGAGCGATAGCTAGACTTTGAAGGGAGCTGACGTGTGGCAGTGAGCACGGCTGGGAGGGCTCTCAGCCCCGGCTTCCTCCAGCGGGCACATTCACAGACTTAATCATAGGTTATATTTAAAAGGAGCTTACACGCAGGATGCCTTATTAAAAGTGCCTTTTGCTGACTATTTTTAGAGGATATTAATCATGCTACCTTTTGATTTGAAATTGGGACAGGTTGGCTCTAATTACATGAGATTCTTTAAGGAGCTTGGAAAGACCCCGGTGACCCACCCCCAACCCACATGGTTGCTGACCCTCTGCTCTCGCTGTCAGAGAGAAGCCACTGGTCAGCAGTGGGGGACACTAGAGATGGTCCCATGTCCTGGGTGTCACTGTGCAGGGCTGGGAACAACAGATTTTGCAATAAGAGGAGGACAACCGCATACCCTGGTCCACCATTGAAAGTGTGACCCAGACTCTGATGTAGTTATGTTACCTTGAAACTTGATCACAAAAGATAAAGGGGCTTTTTATATATAGAACCTTTTTTTTTTTTCCAGTTTTTTGGAGGGCTGAGGCCAGCAGGTCAGACATTTTGGCAGCAGGATGCAGAAGCTTTAGAATGTACCTAGGATCCGCCTTCCTTCTGCCCCACTGTGCTCTGGGAGAATGTCTTGCCCATCACAAGCCAAGGCCCCTTGTGTCTTGTCATCTGCCGGGACGGCCAACCCTGCCAGGACTCTTTAGTGTGGTTCATGAGCTTGATGGGGGCAGAGTATTTATAAATCAAAAGGGAAACAATCTCGAGAAAGGATAGTTTGGGGAGGAGGGAGAACGCAGTCGGCCCCTACCCCTACACCTTCTGTGGGACAGATCCCACAAACCACGTGGCATACAGCCACCCATTTATTACCCCGTGGTCTCTGTGGGTCAGAAGCCAGCCGCAAGGTTTCACAAGGCTGCAGTCAAGGTCCCGGTGGGGCTGCATTCCTTCCTGGGTCCTTTCACAAACGCATGTGGCTGTTGGCTGAATTCAGTCCCCTGCAGGGGTAGAACTGGGGTTCCCATTCTTTCATTGGCTTCAAGCCCAGGACTGAGTTCAGCTTCTAAAGGCTGCCCATAGTCCTTTGCCATGTAGCTCCCTCTCACACTTGAATCCTCTCTTGCTTCAAATCTCTCCTGTAAGGAAGAGCCCAGTGGCCTTTAAGTGCTCACCTGATTAGGTCAGGCCCACCCAGGATCATCTCCGATCTCTCTTAAAGTCAACTGATTTTTCAACCTTAATTATATCTGCAAATTCCCTTTACAAAAACATCTAGTTTAGCATCGGAGTGGGTTCCTGGGAGAAGGTGTGTGAACACCGGGGATAGGGATCTTGGAGGGCATCTTGGAATACGGCCAACCGCAAGACCTAAGCAACTCAGCCCATGTCTTCCAGGGTTCAGCAGGATATCAAACAACAGCTATTTTGAAAGTTTCCTGCCCCTTTCGGGTCCCCCCAAGTCCCACCCTGAAGGGAGGACAAGCGAGCCCTGCTGTGTGTTTTAGGAGCCTTTTCTAGGGACCAGTGTTCAACTCAGTGTGAATTCTCATCCATCCCTATGCCAAGCTCTCCGGGTGCAGTCAGGTTGGGGACGGCATGGGTACGCAGCATAGATAGGCTCGAACACCTGGTATCATCCGCTGTGCCCCGCAAGCGTGGCAGAGCGAGTGAGGTCCACGGGTGCCGAGAACTGGAAGGTTTCTGCGAAGGTGAGAAACTCTAGACCAGCGGAAGAATAACAGAGAAGAGGCAGGCGGAGGACTGTGGCAGAAGGCTGAGAGGCAGGAGGGTGCGTGGCAGGGTTCTGGTGATTGATAACTGATGACCTTCACTGTCTTATTCTGACTAGAGGTGACACACGCTGTCACTTAGAAGGTCAAGGGCCGGTGGGTAGACTGGCAGGGGTTGAGCGGGCTGTGGTTCTCAGCCCAGTGCCAGCCCAGCGCAGACCAATGGAGCCCAGGTCCCTGCAGATGAGCCCCTGATGTGTGCTTATGACGATATGCAGAGGGGACAGGACAGAGGTAGGCTGAGGACAGGGATAGCGTGGAAGTCTGGGGTTTAGTGGAGTTCGGGTTTTGCTTTAGGCTTTGTGGAGTCGCAAAAGCTTTCTGAGTAAAGGGAATTTGTGACATCAGTGGGCAAGTCCCCATTCAGAAGGTGAAGCTGGCAACGGGCCAGACAATCGACAGGAGAAAAAGACAGAAGGCGAGGGCAGAGAGGTGATGTGGAAACAGAGAGGATGCAGGTAAGTAGAGGCGCCCGGAGAAGCTCAGAGGGGAGGCAGCAGAGACGGAGGTCAAGGCTCCTCCTCGGCTGCTGTTCGGTCCACGCACAGGAGGGAACTTTCTCTCCGTAACGAGTGACTGCCGGACTCCCTCCAAAGCCACAGAAGGCATTTACATCACTGACTTCTAGTGCTTTCCTAAGAGAGAGGGATGTCGAGCTGTGGACATACATTCACGGAGCCCTGATGACGCGCCTGGCACATCTGGCTCTGCCGAGACCTGCTGGGGAGCAAGAATCCAGACGAGCAGTTCCTGGGTAGAAAGGTCTCCACGCCAGCAAAGCGGCACTGTGCCTCCAGGGCTTTAGGCATTTTACAAAGATGCCAACCTTCTAGAAAGCCTCTCTCCCACAGACATCCCATGAGGCACAAAGACAAAGAACAGGTGAAGCAAGGAGCATCTACACCTCTGCCGATTGCAGCTTGACTTCCAGCAAACGGGCAGCTTCCTCGATGGCCAGGCTTCCGAGGTCAGGGTCCCAGACAGACACGGGGCTCATGTAGGCTGCAAAGTCAGAGCGACTGGAGGAGCCGAATGTTCACCTACAAAGGACTTCAAAACTCGCCGCTATCAAGCATCACTAAGGATCCAACATACAACTTCAAATCTAAAGGGAATCTGAACAGCTTTGAACACAGTTGCCCAAGCAGCCAGAGAAGGGCCTGAAGCCACAGCACTAGGAAGCAGTAGGAGGGTCCAGACTCCTCCTCTCGGAACAGAAGCAAAAACAGTGCCGGCTTCCCAGCCCCCGAATCAGAGCTGTGGCCTCACCCCTGTGTTGGCTGCTTGGTCAGGTGGGACTGTCAGATGATAAGCTCCCTAGCCATGTGGGTGGCAACAGCTACGAGACCCGGTCCTGCTAGAGCTGCAGGGTCTGCAGCGATGCCGGGACCACAGTGCCGCCTATTTTTATAATGCCTGAGCTAAGAATGGCTTTTACAGGGGCGCCTGGGTGGCTCAGTCGTTAAGCGTCTGCCTTCGGCTTAGGGCGAGATCCCAGAGTTCTGGGATCGAGCCCCACATCAGGCTCCTCTGCTGGGAGCCTGCTTCTTCCTCTCCCACTCCGCCTGCCTGTGTTCCCTCTCCCGCTGGCTGTCTCTCTGTCAAATAAATAAATAAAATCTTAAAAAAAAAAAAAAGAATGGCTTTTACATTTTTTAAATGTTGAGGGGAAAAACAATATTCCACAGAGACTACATGTGGTTTGCAAAGAATGAAGTACTACTGAGTGCTTTATTTAAGAAAAAGCTCTCCAACCCCTAGATTCCAGGGCAAGACTACATTTTCAAAGAATTGCCAAAGGCCAAGGGAGGCAGAGAGACTTCTAGAATTTCATGCAGCTATTTGGAGACAGAGCTGAAAACTAGGACCCAAGTCTCGTATTCTACTATCTAGAGTGAGGGCCGTCACAGTGTAAAAGCATGCGAACACACACACTCACATGCACGTGCGTACAAACACACGCAGTCACGCATGAGTGCTCACACATATGCAGAAACATTCATACACGTGTGCGCATACACACATGATCACACTCATGCACACACAGGCTCCATGAGGACGTGGCATCAGGACCTATGATCATGAACTAATGACACTGATTTTTCTTTGTGGCCTGTAAAACATTCTTTTTTTTTTTTTTAAGGTTTTATTTATTTATTTGACAGAGAGAGACAGCCAGTGACAGAGAGGGAACACAAGCAGGGGGAGTGGGAGAGGAAGAAGCAGGCTCCCAGTGGAGGAGCCTGATGCGGGGCTCAATCCCAGAACGCTGGGATCAGCAATACAGTCCGATGGGGTGTTGGCCATGGAGTATGGACTGGAAGTGCCCCGGTGACGGCCCCGCGACAGATTCCTTCATCAGTAGCAGCTTGTCTATCCTCATAAGGTTGCCTCATGCTGTTTTCTGCAAGCCATGAGGAGCTTGGCCAAAGTGAGAAAGAACAGGGCCACAGTGTCTGCCCACTTCCATTAATGAGCGACTTCGCAAGGGAGAAGGCTGGGGACACCTGTCTCCAGGAAGACCCGAGAGAGAGAGGGATGGGGATTCGCTGAGTGTGAATCACTGGGATTTGCAGCAGCATGGTGAACGGAGCACTGAACTGTGCAATAAAACCCATACCTGAGAGCGGTGGCTTTCAGACACCGTGTACGCATGCGCCGTGGCTTCCGGTACGCACGCGCCGTTGCTTCTGGCATCCATCGTGGACAGGTTTTATCGAACTAGACTTAATAGAACAGCCCTATTTCCGCAGCCCACATGTACTGCTTACTTAGCATGCTCTATCCACCGACCGCCCCCTCCACTACAGAAACAGGGTAGAGAACCATTCCGGACACACAGTGGAGAATAGACAAGGAAGAAAAAGCTTGTGGAATGAACCCAGGTAAAATTTTAGGAATGGAAGGTCTGGGAGCCTCTAAGTGAATTTTGTCTATACAGGAAACCTACCTGCAAAAATCACAAGGAAAAACCTCCAGCCTCTGTTTGGATGCTTCCAAAGACGGGAGGCTTGCTACCCCACAAGGAAGCCCTGTTATTTTTACGGAGCTTTACATGTGAGATTCCCCAAAGCACTTTTCTGAGACCTCCTTGTTTATCTTAGCACTGCACTAGCACTCCTCACCTGAAGCAAGTCTCAGGCTCCAGCTGTCTTCTCATTCCCTATGCAATGTAGTGGTGTGTCCCTCCGAAGTTCGTGGTGAAGTCCTAACCCCGATGTGATGGTGTTTGGAGGTGGGTCTTTGGGAGGTGATTAGGGCTGGATGAGGTCATGAGAGTAGGGCTCCCTGATGGGATTAGTGGCTTTACAACAAAAGGAAAAGAGAGATTTCATTGTCTGTGCACGCACACCGAGTGAAAACTATATGAGGGCACAGGGAGAAGTTGGCTGTCCACAGGCCAGGCACAGAGCTCTCACCAGAAACAGAACCCCACCACACCTTGATCTTGGACTTCCCGCCTCCAGAACTGTGAGGCATAAATGTCTTTTGTTTCAGCCCTCCAGTCTGCGGTATTTTGTGATGACAGCGGGAGCTAAGACACAGACTAAAGAGATTTACTTTCTACAACCTTTCTCTACATCGGGATCCCAAACCTTTCCGCTCTCAGCCGTCTTCCTTTGGATGTCCTCCAGCGTGTCCATGATGCATGCACATTTCTCCACCCAGAAATGGCACCTGCTTCAGGAACTCCTTGTCTCCTCCTCTGTCCTCCCAACTGAACCAGGAGCCCCTTGTGCACAGAGACAGACACACGCTTGCAGCCAAATACACACAAACACAACATTGTGTCTTCTTTCCAAGGCTCCGCGAGTGCTAGACTCAGTACCTGTTACAGGGAAAGCACTTGATAAATATTAAAAGCATTCATGGAAGAAAAACTACAGCAGGAAGAGGACCTGTCTTACCCACAGACTCTAAGTGAACTCAAGTTTTCACCAACAGTCTAGGCGTTAAATCTTCCTCCTTGGTGTCATTCAAATGATCTTCATCAGAACCCTCCTTCCCTCCTGAGCCATCTCTGCCCGTGAGTTCTTATCCATACAGTCTCTGAAATCTTTTGGAGTTTGCCTTCTAAAAACTTAGAGCCAGGTTCTTGCTTTCCTCCAAGCACAAGGTCCGTGAACTAGCAATACATTTCTCACCAAAAGACTTCAGGGTCAAACCAGCTTGAGAAACATTCCACGAGTGGAGAGGCCCAGGTAAAAACACGTATTTTGTGGGACCCAGAATTTTCTAAATGTATTTGCCCAAAGAACTTTGTTGTTGTGAGCAATCGATTAACCTTTGAAGGACTGGTATAACATGGAAGCCGGGATAGGCTGGTTAGCCTTGCTTAACTGTGCGCTTCCTTCTTCCTCACTATTGCACGCCCCCAGTTGACAGGACTACATTCCATGAGGTCCCAAACACGCCTACTTTTGGGTGGGTAACTTAAAGTCCAGTGGAGCCTCCTCCCCACCTTCCCCACCTCCCTTGAGTGGGCAGAAGATACTGACCTGGCTCATAGCCCTGGAGGGGTCCAAGCTCTGCCTGTAACGAGAGTCTGCATTTCCCCCAAACCAAGACACACTTTCATTGAGTCTCTCTAGAAGCGGGAATTGGTGTACAGGTGCTTCACAAAGCTGATATGATTCCTTTTTCCTGGACAATGCCTGCATTTTGTCCTTTTATGATAGGAAATGAGATATAAATTTTAGGACCCCAAGAAGCCTGTATAAATGGGTCAAAACATCATTCTCCTGCTGCTGCTTGGGCTCTCCAAGCTTTCAAGAGTTCTGCTTTTTTCTGAACATGGGCTCATCCAACCTGGAACTACTGCCTGTCTTTTCTCCCAACCCAGTTTGCATACATGTGTGTGCGCACACACACACACACACACACACACACATCTCTTTACAAGGCAGGCATTGAATTTTTTTGTAACAGCTGGGCATCTGCATTAAGCTCTGTGATTTTACTTTGTCTGTAATGCTAAAACACAGAGCCCACACTGTAGCAAAGGGAGAGGGTGATGTAACTTAGGGTAACAGGCCTTCCCTGTACCTGGTTGTAACCTCAGGTGAACCACGGCACAGTGAGCTTAAAACCATCCTGTACTTAACTGACACAGCAGCGGAGCTGGGAGCAGCCAGTGTTTGCCAGGCAGATCCCCTCACCCCCTCCCACTAGGCTGCCTTGTCCCAGTACAGGGAAGCCTCACAAAAGAGCTTCCCTGGGAAGCCATTAGGAATATAAGTGACACTTCAGTCCAACAGTGAAACCCAACTTTGTTCTGGAGACATTTCATGCTCCCCTGTCCTCAGAGTAAACTGAGGCTAGCACCTAGACTTGTGTACATTTTCTTTAGAGCTGTTCATATATCTGCCATGGCCCTATCGAGACTGTGAGCCCTGAGGGAAGGGACAATGTTTTGTTCTGGCTCGCCTCCCATCACTCAGCACTGATTGGCAAGCCTGGGTGCCCAGCAGGATGCCACCAGCATTTCTTGACTTGCCGTGCTGCTGAAGGTTGGACTCCTTTTCCTTTCTCAATCATTCCTTCTACAGACCTTACCGAAGAGCCTCCTGTGAGCGAGGATGATTAATATACAGTAGTGTGTCCTCCAGGAGTTCACAGTCTAGGACTGGATTCAGGCATATGCACAACCAATTATAAAACCAGGTGGTATGAGCAACAAGTGACACATATCGGGAGTGTCATGGAGGACTGGACATGTGAGAGGGAAGACAGCTTCCCATCCCCCAGCACCATGGGGTCAGCGCTCATCCTCTGTATGCCCTTAACCTCCTCCCACATGTCCCTTCCACCTTCCTGTTCTTCCCTACTCAAAACCCCCCATCCTGCCCCACCTTTATTTTTCCCTTTGTGGTTCAGTGGCAGGTAGAGTTTACAAGACACACTAAATGCCATGATAGGATCTCAGCCGAATAAAAATGCAAACAAACACACATGATTGGAACAAACAGGTTCCCTGGTCTCTGATGCTGGGCACAGCCCCTGGCAAGGGCCCGATGCTGCACCTTCCACCATCCTGGCCGGTCCTGGCCTCCTGCCTGAGCTGTGCTTGGTAAGGAGGAGGTTGGTTGACCAGCAAGCCTGCTGGCAAGCAGCCCAACCCATTCAGGGATGTCTAGAGAGCTGTGCACTGAGCTTGTTTCATCACTTGCTGATTTAAAAAGCTGCTAAATAAATCACTGCAATCTCACAAAGCTATCTGCTTGGAATTTCAAGTCACAGTATAAGGAAAGAGATAGAACATGAGCGTGTGTGTGTGTGTGTGTGAGAGAGAGAGAGAGAGAGAAATACTAGCTCCGTTCCTCTCTAAAGAAGGTAATTCTTTTTTAAAAATTCCCCATCAACACAGCAATAGTCACAATGGGGTGTGATATTATAACTCCGTGCCCAGAAATAATTCAATTTTCCTCCAAGTTTACTTAGGTAAACTTTAGGGAAACTAATATTTTGCTGTGCTTTCTCTCTCTAGCCTCAGTTATTCAAAGCTGAATGCATATTGGTCTCACAATGCAGATTGACAACAGACAGGAAATCATAAAAAGAGCTTAGTCTCTGAAAGAAACCATTTAGCCATGCACTCCTATTGAGGACAGATTCAGACTTGTCATTTTTTTTTGACTTATGCCTTCTTTAAGAAAATCTTGTAATCCCTTTCTTTGCTCTTTAATTTTCTCTTCTCTGACTGGTGTTTTATCTTGCGAAATGTCAAACAAATTAAGTGTATGAACTTCTGGTGTGCTCCAGAGAAAGAGACAGACAATATACACCCACTTTTGTTCTGAAACCTGGTATTCTATTAAGTTCAAACTAAAACAACAGTGTCCAAATCCACAGTCCCAGGAAATAGGCTCTGGAGAGGGAAGGTAAGGAAGACAAGCAGGCTCAGAGCACACCTCTGGTCGGTGAGCCTGGATGGGTAGAAACACAGGGGGCCCAGCAACACTTCTGTTCCACCTTCTGTAAGGAAGAGCAAACTTACCTGTGGGTTTAAATCTCAGGGGCCTTTGTTACAATAGCACCAAAAGCCATAAGATACCTTGGAATAAACCTAACCAAAGAAGTAAAGGACCTATACTCTAGAAACTACAGAACACTAGAAACTACAGAACAAAGAAAATGAAGAAGACACAAAAAGATGGAAAAACATTCCATGCTCATGGATTGGAAGAATAAACATTGTTAAAATGTCTATGCTGCCCAGAGCAATCTATACTTTCAACATCATCCCAATCAAAATACCAATGCCATTTTTCAAAGAGCTGGAACAAACAATCCTAAAATTTGTACGGAACCAGAAAAGACCCCAAATCGTGAAGGAAATGTTGGAAAAGAAAAACAAAGCTGGGGGCATCACGTTGCCTGACTTCAAGCTATGTTACAAAGCTGTGAGCACCAAGACAGCATGGTACTGGCACAAAAACAGACACACAGATCAATGGAACAGAATAGAGAGTCCAGATATGGACCTTCAACTCTATGGTCAACTAATTCTTCGACAAAGCAGGAAAAAATATCCAATGGAAAAAAGGCAATCTCTTCAATAAAAATTGGACAGCCACATACAGAAGAATGAAACTCGACCGTGCTCTCACACCATACACAAAGATAAACTCTAAATGGATGAAAGACCTCAATATGAGACAGGAATCCATCAAAATCCTGGAGGAGAACATAGGCAGTAACCTCTCTGACATCGGCCACAGCAACTTTTTTCAAGACACATCCCCAAAGGCAAGGGAAACAAAAGCAAAAATGAACTTTTGGGACTTCATCAAAATAAAAAGCTTCTGCACAGCAAAGGAAATGGTCAACAAAACAAAGAGTCAACCCACAGAATGGGAGAAGACACTTGCAAATGACATTACAGATAAAGGGCTGATATCCAACATCCATAAAGAACTTCCCAAACTCAACACCCAAAAAACAGATAATCAAGTCAAAAAATGGTTGAAAGACATGAACAGACACTTCTCCAAAGAAAACATAAGAATGGCTAACAGACACATGAAAAAATGTTCAAAATCATTAGCCATTAGGGAAATTCAAATCAAAACCACATTGAGATACCACCTTACACCAGTTAGAATGGCAAAAATTAATAAGACAGGAAACAACAAATGTTGGAGAGGATGTGGAGAAAGGGGATCTGTCTTACACTGTTGGTGGGAATGCAAGTTGTTATAGCCACTCTGGAAAACAGTATGGAGGTTCCTCAAAAAGTTAAAAATAGAGCTACCCTATGACCCAGCAATTGAAATACTGGGTATTTACCCCAAAGATACAAATATAGTGAAAAGAAGGGGCACTTGAACCCCAGTGTTCATAGCAGCAATGTCCACAATAGCCGAATTGTGGAAGGAGCCGAGATGCCCTTCAACAGATGACTGGATAAAGAAGATATGGTCCATATATACAATGGAATACTACTCAGCCATCAGAAAGAATGAATATCCACCATGTGCATCGACATGGACGGAACTGGAGGGGATTATGCTGAGCAAAATCAGTCAGTCAGAGAAAGACAATTATCATATTGGTTCACTTATATGTGGAACATAAGGAATAGCATGGAGGACATGAGGAGAAGGAAGGGAAAAATGAAGGGAGGGAGATCAGAGGGGAAGATGAACCATGAAAGACTATGGACTCCGGGAAACAAACTGAGGTTTTCAGGGGAGAGGGGGGTGGGGGGAGGGGTTAGCCTGGTGATGGGTATTAAGGGGGGCACGTATTGCAATGAGCACTGGGTGTTATATGCAAACAATGAATCATGGAACACTACATCAAAAACTAATGAAGTACTGTATGGTGACTAACATAACATAATCAATCAATCAATCAATCAATCTCAGGGCCTGTTAGCCTAACCAGAATTTAATGCCGCTCACTCCACATTAGTTTAATGCATTAACAAAATATCCTAGCTCTTTTCATTTAAAAAGTGAATTGTTTGTCTGAATTTCGTACTTGTGCCTCAAGTTTTCACGTTTGGGGGAAGAGGCAGCTCACAGATCAGCGATGCTTTTCCTATGCACGTCCCGCAGAGGGCCATTTTGACACTATTAGCTAAAAATCACAGGACTATTCTTATGTGGTTGGTTCTGTTAACTGTTGACTGGTAGAAATTGCAGATAATGCCAGTGGCCCTGCTTTAGACTTCCACAACTGCCGGGATAGACCTGGGAAAGAAAAGTGGGCAAGAAGGGGCTCGTGGTTTAGTCATCATAACTGAACTAGTGGTTGTTTTCAAACGAGGCTTTGATCCGCTCCCCTTGTTACTCAATCCTGCCCCTGTGGGTTCAGTGCCATAAAGGTGTAGCACGTGCAAATAGTGGCTACAGGGCTCACAGGTGCAGGACAGTTTCCAAAAAACCATTCAGTATCAACTCAGGGGCTGAGCACTTTGGAACATGACTTGCAAGAATAAAGATGTTCAGTATGCTTGGACTTGAACCATACTAGATAAATTAAACAGTGAAGCTATTGGTGTTACAGGGGGACTGGCCCAGCCTCGAGCCCTTGCACTCAGTGGTTTCTTGGGTAGTTGAACCGAGGCAGCCCCAGATCCTATGTGTTTAGACTCTTGCACAGTCTTTCCAAAATATATGATTTCATGGATTAAATCATCCAAAACATTGCTTTGAGCTTTGCCTTGGCCAACTTGCCTGTGTCCTGTGGGGTTATCCGGGCTATGTACACATGAGCCTGCCCACGCACGTTTCAGAGTGTGCACTTGCTCGTTCACCAACGCACACACATGGACTACTGTGACCAGTGTTCAGCTCTCGTGCAGATGCCTGGAGCATCTCTGAGGGTTGTGGCTCTGAGGTCACTGCCTCCATTCGAGTCTTGGCACTCCCTGTGGGGTGACTTTGGTCCAAGTAACTTAACCTCTGAAAGCCTCAGTTTACTCATCTGTAAAATAGAAATAAGAATTTCTATCTCTTAGAGTTTTTGGTGGGAACGAAATGAGATTGTGTGTGTGAAGTGTGTATCTCAGAGTGTCATACAGTCTGGGCCCCACTGAGGGCTGTCTTCCCACACGTTTGCACAGGGGTCCGGGCTCAGAAGGGCCCCACGCTTGGTTTAACACTCTGCTGTCATCATATTGAATTTCTTAACAATGTTGATCAAGGGGTCCTGCGTTTTTGTTCTGCACTGACCCCCTCAAATTCTGTAGCCGCTCCAGAAACCAGTAAATGTTAGCTGATGTTTTCAATCTGATGTTATCAATCATTGTCATGAGTTCTTTATTATTTCCAAGCTCAACGCACAGTCAAAACTCAGGATCTTTACTCTTCTCTTTTAACTAGAGACCACCCAGCAACACCATTAGGGCTCGGAATTATTCAGTCATAGAAAAAAATAAGTTAGGACTGAGAGTCTCGCATAGGATGAGGCGTCGGCTGCCGGGAGGTCCTCAGGGGCTTCTACGGAAAAGGCCGAGGTTGTCCTTCTACCTTTGACTCTGGTTCAAAAAGAAAATGACTCGGCTTTAACCTCTCATAAGCACTGAAGCATGAGGCCAGTGATAAGGGAAAATCCGAACAATAAACTGTGAGCCGCTATGTAACCAGCAACAACCTCGAAAGCATAGAAGCACCAGCTGCTAGACCCGAGGAAGGTCGGGGCTGAAGCAGGGGGCCTGGGGTGCCTCTACCCTCCACCCTGCAGCCTGGGCTCTCCTGGTCCTGGTCAGTGGGGGACACAAGCACAGGCTGGCAGGAGAAGTAGGAACAGCACGAGAGAGCTTGGCATCTGGAACTCATAGAAAAGATGGTGCTCAGCACTGCCCCCTCCTTGAGAGTAAGACAGACAGCAGCAGTCCAGCTCTTGGACAGCAGGCTTCTGCTTCTAGGGTCTTCTTCCTTTTACAGAAATAATGCCTGCTCATTGGTGAGAGCTGGGATTCACTTTGGAGGGGTGACCATGTAGCAGAGAGAGCTCCACAAACCCTGTAAGTGCGTTTCTAGAAGCCCCAGTGGCGATGGAGCAGCCCCCAGGGTGGACCCACACCTCCTGTGGGTGGCCAGGTTCCCCTGCTCCCCAACTAACGCCAGAGACATAAAAGAAGACTTGCCCTTTGGTCTTTCCAGATCCAGACTCCAGGTGGCCAGCCTGTTCAGGTCCATCCACATGTTCTGTCTGGAATGTTACTGGTCACGGCTCCTTTCATGTCCCGGGAGCTTTGATTCGATTCCAGGCCTGAGTCGTGCCACTCTACCCTGGAAGATGTATTCTTTCTGGATGCTTCCTGCAGATGTTACTTCACATGTCAGATAACGAGTGAATTTACCAGCTTCGCTCTCAAAGGACAGCCTCAGACAGCTGCCTTGCCCTGTACGGACTGTTTAGAGCAACCCTTAGAGTGTTCATGCCTTATACATATTTATTTTCATTTGCATGTAAACATTTGTTTCTTTAATAATTAAACACCCCTCCCCCCTTAAAAAAAAGCTGAATTATATTTTCATGAGGAATTTGCCTTTTATTTAAAAATCCACACATTTAATTTGAGAAAAATGAAATGCATATGTTTGTGATTTACTTACCCTAAATCTATCAAAACATTTTAACAGCTGCCTAATGCCCAAGAAACATGTTGGTGTTTCTTAATAGGTTTTTAAAAAGCTTTTTCTTAAAAAAGCAAAAGAAGAAACAGGTGGTTATACCTTGTGAATGGGAAATACATCCAAACACCAAACTTCTGCTGCTTTGGACACATTTCATGGTACAGACTCACCTCTCCATCACCGTTGATCCAGCAGCCTCCCCATCTGTCTGCCAGTTTACTCATCTGTCTGCAAAACCACGTTGTTCTTTGAGTGACTTCTAGATTTGAAGAGGGAGCATGAGTCATGTATGAAGAATTCCCAAGAGTACAAATCCTGCTGGTGTTATTCAGGAAAAAGTCTCAGCGCCCAGGCTGTTACTGTGCCCAGACTTTTGTCCTCTTGTTGAGGGTAGAGTTGGCCTCTGGTCAACTGGGGTCTCATCTGGCTCTCTTCCAGCCCTTCCGCCTGAATGTCCTGCTGGGAAGGTGGGCAGGAGGTGCCCAGGGCCCACGTCAGCCTTGCACTTCACACCTCGATTCCCATCCACCTAGAACACCAAGCCCAGACTTTGGTTTGAGCTCTAGCTTTCGTCTGAGCTTATGGTACAAGGCAGAGAGGAACACCAGGATCAGAGGGGTGCACACAGCTCCCATTCCCTGACAGCTGTGGCTGTGATGGCCCCCAAGCCATATCTCAGTCCAGAACCCACAGCTGGCCTGACTCCATCTGTCCTGTCATTCCCCACGTTATTTCTCATCATCTCAACTGTCTCCTCTGTTGTTATTCAACTCCTGTGCCAGTGGAATGGCAGTAACAGTCTTAGGAGCCCTCAGTGTCGGAAGGGGAACATGAAAATAGCCAGTGGAAGGTAGTGAATGGGAGAGAAGTTTCAAGATAGTAGGAAGAAGCCCTGAGCACAAGGAAATCAGAGAGACGGAGGTCGCAGGGCATCTACCAGGACTTGGTCTCTGTCTGTGAGACCAACGAAGAGTTCCCCTGATCCTACGACGAGGCTCGCACGAGCGTCCAAGCCATGCTGCGGTGTCTGAGGCAGTACCCAGCTGAACAGCAGGCGAGGGGAGTAGGAACAAGAAACCATGATGGATGAGGGCATCACCAGATCACCCTTTGATTTTGGTGTGATGACACCCTCAAAACCTCACTCCAAAATTTATAAACGTCTTCATCAAATACAAACATGGGATAATAAAGAAACCAAAACTTTCAGGTGTACATTGTGCTGTGAACACACTCTCCCTCAGATGATTTAGAACTGCTTTTAATCCCTCCCCAAGAGTGGACCTTCAAGACAAAACAGAAAATTATTGATTTGTTTCACTCTTTTTAATGCATTATGTGGAATATCCCAGAATGATTCTGACAGAGCTCTGAAACCCACGGAGGCAGTTTTCAATCATGGCAGACTGGGTTTTTTAGATTCCCAAGAGGCAGCTCTGGGGGTGAGTTTGGGTCCCTGCCAGCTAGGTACTTGGGCTTCAGCCAAAGAGATAAATACTGGGCTTCAAGTAAAACAAATGCTTAAAAGGTCTGTTCCACTCCTAAGATCTCTGTTTAATGGTGGCTGTTGCTGACATTATTGCTTTCAGGTCTTTAATTTCTCTAACCAGACACATAAAGCTACGTGTCCATCTGTTTTTTAGCAGGCCGGGGAGACTCGTCAGTTGTGTGCCCTCCTAGTTACGGCAACACACGTGTTACAGGAAAGGGATAACTGAGCATGTAGCCCGGCTCCTGCCTTCCGCACTTCCAGGAGAGAAGAAGTTACTGTGCAAGATGCCCACTTTGGAGAGTTGTGGTCTCCTTTTTGAATTCCCAACACCCTCCCCAGGACCTATGTCATTCTCTGGTTTGGCTTGCCTCTGCTCGTGCAGGTGCGTTGGTCAATTCCTACTGTCCACAGCACCTCATCCCTCAGGCCTGCCCTCAAGAGAACACAGTCCCTCATCTAAACTGCTATGTCCTGGAGCCCACACTTTACTACTTAGTCTCTACTTAAGGGGGCACAGCCATCTGGTCAACCAACACCAGCTTCTTAATGGAAGATGAGTTGGCTTTCCAGACTTACCCCTTAATGGACCCTAAACAGGACTTTACTAGCTTGTTTGGAAGTATGAATGACCCAGGAGGTTTAAAGCAAAGAAGGACAAAGATTCCATGTTACCTGAAGGGTGGAAGGGGGCCAAAAAGCACAGATGGATCTTCTTTACTTCCTTCCAATCAAGTCAGTCATCAACCACCACATCATACGTATACAATTTTCCAATTCTTGATGGGGTTTGAAATGAGCAGAGTGAGCTAAACCCAAATCATACAAACTTGTAAAGTCCTGAGACAAATATTCCTATCAGAATCCAGCTTAACCAGGTCCAAGAATTATTGAAATTGACAACTTAGGAAAATGCTTGTACATTTAAAACACAAGCGCGAGCTAATGTACCTGATGAGTTTCTCCCCCAAGTCTATAAAAACTTCTCTTGGAATATTTCTATGAGTTCATACATGAAAAGCACGGAAAGCAATGCCTGGCATAAAGTAGATGCTCAATAAATGTTGGCCATTCTTAAGATCGGAAGAGGGTCCCATATGAAGAATGTAAGTGGGAGTCCTTGGAAAGGTGGATAGCAGCCCTATACCAAGAGTAGCTCATGACAAGCAGGGACCCTGGTTCCTTCCAGGCCCCCACAGCAGGTGATTCATTATTTACTCCCAAACCCTCCAGATGATTGACTCACAGGCTGGTTTGACAATCCCAAGAAACAATTCCCTGCCTAGAGCTCTGCTCAGGGACCCACAGAACCTCATCTCCCCTCCCCCCCCCCCCATTTTAGGGCCACTGTGAATTTCTGGCACCACATGCAAAGTGCACCCCATCACCATTCCCTACTTCCATTTTTCCTCCCCTAAACTATGAGAAAGACATCAAACACACAGCTTGAGAACCATGTTTTAAAACTGTCACCCACATAAACAACTTCTAAGAATTTTCTGTACTGTGAATTCTCAAAACCTTTTTTGTTTTATTTGAAAACTGCCAGCTCCTCTCCCGCCCCCCCCTCACCGGTCTCTGCCCATCATTAGGCAGGTCTTGGGCTGTATGAGCTCTATATTGGCCCCACATGCCCCAGACAGATGTCCTTCCTTGGTCTGGAGCTCAGCTTCAGTCTGGACCTCCCTTAACAGCAGTCCCTAGACAGTAAGAGAGTCAATACTCTTATCTCACTTTCCCAAATGCTTTTCTTGATAAAATGTGCACCTTACTTCATGAAAGCCATTTCTAACACAGCACACACATATTCCATTTAATTCTGTGATATTTTCCTCAAAAAGGCCTTTAGGGAAATTTTTTAGAATTATATTCTGGACAGCATTAATCTCTAATCACAGATCCCATACAACTCACCCCCAAAGTTGCAGTTTTCTTTCTCTACATAGTCATGTACATTAAGTCATGTAGAATGTGCCCCCTCTGCTCCATGTATCTCATTGTTTCGAGGGCTCGCTGACTCCTGACACTGTCACCGCCACCATCACCACGGCTCTAGAGACACCAGAAGGGTGGGAGACTTGGGCTTCCATCTTCCTTCTCCTGCTGGCAATGAGGTCCTTCCTAGGGAAGGGACAGTCCCCACTCCTGCCCCAGCGTTCCCATCCACACAGGAGAATCAGCAGTGTCCACTGCCCCGAGCCCACACTTTCCTGCCCCAGCCGCCCTCCGCGGGAAGGCCGAGTGATAAAGGGAACCCCCTTTGCTCTTTGGAGACCGTTGACACATAAATCCAAAGCGCAAGGCCCCGTTAATATCTCAGAGCTGGTGACCTTGAATGATCCCTCTCCCCCGGCTTTCGTCTCTGTTCCTCAGTCTCATTAGCTGCCTGCTTGTTGTTGTGATATATTTACCATGCAGCCGTCTGTTATTTTTATCATATGGTTTCCCACCATCTGCGGTGTGGCCCTGCAAGTGACATTGCTCTTTGCAACGTAAGGTCTGGCCTGCTCCTCAGTCTCTTACTCTCTCTCCTGTTACTATTTGGTTCACTTCAAGTGTAGTTTTTGGAAGCAAGTAAGATATAAACACACATGCGTAAACCAACGTGTATAGAAATGTGAGACAGTGCATTTAACCCTTCTTCAAAAACTGTGAAAGCATCTCTGATATCAATCTCAGAGGGCGAGAAAAGGGATCTGTATGTGACCCAAATTAAAAAAAGAAAAAGAAAAGAGTTTACTTTTATTCATGTTGTCCCTGATGCAGGGGGACAGCCTGGGCCTTCCAGGGGGTCTGGGGACCCCTCAGCTGCCCTCACGGGGCAGATTCTTGTCCCTTCGATCTGAAGACAAGGCAGCCTGTACCATTCTTCCCTGTGTGTACCCAAGACTCCTCAGGTGTTGTTAGACGATAATTTTTAAAAAAAAAAAAAAGTAAAATTATGACTCTCATACAAACATAAAATGAACATGTGCCAAAGAATTTATTGAACTCATCCGTTAAAACGGGACATCATACAGATGTCACAACAGGTTCAAAGAAGTCAAAGAAACACAAATTTATAGGGAGTACAGGAATGTTGAAATGGTTTTTCTATGGGGAGGAAGATCGATGAAACCTCTGCGGACAGAATTTATTTGCGGGTCTATGCACAAGAGTTATTTTGCATTGGTAATTACGATTGCATTGCCATCGGTTCTCTACAATTTACAAATTATAAAAATAGCTCCGTGGCAATAAACAGCTAAGCAGGAAACCTAGAAGGGTGTGCTTTAGATAATGCATAGTTTCCCATTGAAAACATCCAGTATTCTTCATCGTTTATTCCTAAATGTCCACACACAAAGCCTGGCTGCCTGTTCTCCACCCTCCATTCTCCTTCTGGCAGCCATTAGCTGTCCACACATCCTGTGACCTCCCACCTTGACCACAGGCTGACAGCAGGTGAATCTGTTGGTGCTCTGTTCATCCAGGAGCCTAGAGTCGACCACTCAGCTCCTTTCTGTACTGTGTTTCTGACCTACACTTCATTTGCCCATCCTCCCTCTTCCACCCAGTGGCTGCTGGGCGTTGAGCCAACATCCAATCAGTATTACATCAGAATGCCACTCTGGCCTCAATGTCCAGCTAGGGCCAGCTCTGCTCCTTCAAAAAGAGCTGTGCAAAAGTATTTGAAAGATCAGGCTCCTGGTTCCACGAGGCCACACAAAGCCTTACCTTCTCTTTCCATCCATATATGGAAACCTCAGGATATGATCTGATTTCAGATCCACTTATTAATTACAATTTCTCCCTTGAGTATCAGTCAAGGTTCAATCAGAGAAGCAGAACCAATAAAAGGTATATAGGAAGAGACTTATGGCAAGCAATTGGCTTCCGTGATTGAGGGGTCAGTGAGGCATGTCAGAAATCCACAGGGCAGGCTGTCAAGAAGGGGAGACTGGAACTCTCCAGCATGGGCTGAATCCCTGTTTGCAGGCAGAATTTTTTTTTTTCCTCAGGGAAGTCTCAGCCCTACCTCTAGGGCCCTTTACCTGATTGAATCAGGCCCACCCAGGTTATCTAGAAGAAAATCAACTGATTCTAGACTTTAATCACATCTACAAAATACTTTCACAGCAATACTTTGCTTAGCATTTGAGTGAATAACGGGGCGCTGTAGCCTAGCCAGATCGGCATATAATTTGAGAAACAGACAATTGAGTTAAAGACACAAATCAGGTGATAAAGAAAACCACTTGATTTGCAGTAATCACAAACCCTGGGTTCCAGACCCGGCACTGTCCCTGGAGCCGCTCAGCATCCACGTACATACTCCATTTGTAAAATGGGATCCCTGGTCTGGGTAGGACACCTGACCTGCTGAACTCGTCAGACTGTGATGTTTTATATTCGTGAGGGGTTGCTACTGATGTGTGTATTGGCAACTAACCGGAAACTGGTGTGTGTCTTCCAGTGTACTCTTAAGAAAACATCTTCACGTTTTCACAAATTACCTTAGCGTAGCCTGTCACATAGTGGACGTAAACTAGCAGAGAAGACCCTGGGAGGGGAGGGCAAGAGTAGGAAGGTCAACAGCAGGGGCATTTTATGCCTTCGTCCTCCACCTTGTTCAGGGTGAAAACCGTGCTACATGCGATTAGGAAGAAAAGTTTAAACACAAGTTTGTGGAAGCTTGTTTGAATCCCATGTCATGGAAATACCCACCAAACACAGAGAGAAGCTTACTTCCCACATCCCCTGTTCTGAAGCTCAAAGGCTGTGAGGGTTTGCCCGCTAAGACTGGGAAATACTAGACTCTCACTTTGGAGAATGTGCACGTCACCAAATTTGCCTTTCCCACAGGGAGGATGACGGGTTTCATTTTTTCCTTGCATTTCTTTAATCATGAAAAGTCGCAGCTAACCCTTCCAAGTGTACAGTTCTATTAACCTCATCAGACGGCAGTGAGGAGGAAGTGGGACTTGATCAAATTGGAGGATATCCATTCATTGATCTTTAAGGTACTGAGAGAATCCACTGTTGAAATATGCCCTACTTTGATAAAATTCACTAAAAAAAAATCACCCCCTTCAACACAGGCCTTGGTTTTTCACTCAGCCACTAAATTCTAAGACACACATAAAAAACAAAAGACAGTGAATGGGTCCAGATCTTAAGTTTCCGTATGTGAGCGTGTCAGCAAGAACATAGTCTCTTAAAGCCCTTTAAAGGGGATTTGCATCAAACTCTCTATACAATCATGTGTACGAATTCCTTCTAAGCTGGCTCCCCCGTTTCCAGAGTGACTAATTCCGTAAGCCAGGCTGGTTCTCCCTCTGGCTCCAGACAGAGATGCTGAGACTCCAACTTGCAGAACAAGCGAGTTCTGAAAGGTCAGATACATCCCTCCTCTTCCACCCTGGGCCTCTGTCTTTCCTCTTCTCTTCTTGGGCCCTGCAGCATGGCCAAGAGCCGGACATAGATGTGGATGGCACGTGGGTGTCAAAGAAGAATGTCCACAGTTACCTAAAAATGTTGGTGCCTTGTCTGTTCCGCGTTTTTCTGTACAGTGGTCATTTCTGGTTTTCATGTGAACTAAAGTAGAGTATGCCTTTCGGTATCACACTGAAAGCACAGCTCTCTCTCACGTAACACACACTCTCCAACAGTCTGAATGCATATTCAAATTCAAATATTCAAATTATATATAATGGTTACTCCAACTTTTCTAACATTCCTATAGAGATTTTCTGTGTATGAGTCAGGTTTGGGGTTAAGGCTAGGGCTCTATCCAGGAGCCACTGAGGGTCTAGTTCTAAGCAGTGGAGGCAAGGAAACCAGGGTCCTTGAGCCTTTGTGGAATCATGGGGGTGCCAATGACCCCAAAAGCACTCTTAGTAAAAGGGAGATAAAATGTCACCTGCATTATGAAAGGGGGCATTGGTAAGGCATATGTCTGCAGGAAGCAGATTCCTTTGAAGAGATCTCTCCTGTGACAGTTTCAGTTTAATCATATGACCTCAGCAGAAGGTCTGCTCTGCCACACCTGAGCTCTAGTCATTTTTTCAAGTCTTTGTTTTTTAAGATACCTGATCACAAGCAGAGCTCGCATGTCTGGGTAAGTTGTTGACTTCTCTGGAGGCTACGTCCCTTCTCTGGGTTGTTTTGCAATGCATTGAACAGTGGCAAGCAAAGATTTCGCTCAACTGCTAATATTTTAAAAAGAAAAACTATTAACAAATTGGACATGCCTTTCCCACGTCTCTGTCAAACGTCAGGTGCAGGCGGATGCGTGGCTACAGATTGCTGTCCCACCAGCCCCAGCTCTCCAACGCGGCCAGTGGTGCCAGTGACACACTGGCCGTGACAAGGCCGCGCCTTCAGAGAGTGTCTCTGGTGCTCCCATCATTTCGGGCAGTTTAAGCTCAACCTTCAAACTGTCAGTATCGTACAAGCTCCCCCTCCCCTGACAAAAAATAACAAGTTCCATATTTTTTAATTGCTTAAAGAAATAATACAAGGCAGTAAGTCTTTTATAAGACATGGAACAATTTGTTTCTTACACAAGTCCTACCAATGCTTGTATTAGCAGAGCATACTCTAGAAGGAGAGCCATTATGTAGAATGGGTTTATAAACTCATTAGCTCTTACTTCCTGCTAATTATGTGTTTTGTCACACATAGCAAGGTACCTGTGAAAACCTATTTTATTTTACTTTTTTAAAGATTTTATTTGTTTGTTTTTGAGAGAGGGTGCGAGCAAGGGGGTGGGGGGAGGAGTAGAGGGAGAGGGACAAGCCGACTCTGCAATGAGCACAGAGCCCAATGCGGGGCTCGATCGCACAACCCTGACCCTGAGATCATGACCTGAGCCAAAAACAAGAGTTGGACGTGTAACCTACCGAGCAACCCAGGCACCCCAAAAACCTATTTTAATAATATGGTTTCTTTATGCACGAAAATTGATTTTAGATGTCAACCATACACTGTGAATAAAGCAAAACAGAGTCCAAAACATTAAAAATATGAATGTCTGACACAAGGTATACCTCTTGAAGAATAAACTCTCAAGGACTCAATGACAAAATAGACAAGGCTTCATTCGAGTCTAAACCAGATCTCTAACACATCTAAGTTGGAACTTGCCATGTAGCCATCAAAAGTCAGCAGTTGAGGGTATAACAGATGGCTGAAGAGCCATCCAATTTCTTCACATCATCGGAGGTCACGGTCACACTTACTTTTGGGGGCAGAGTCCAGGCATTCACAGTTGCTAAATTTCAAAAACTTTGAACCTAAGAGATTATTAATGTTCTTACTAATTTGAACAAAGACAAACGAATCAGGAGCTATTCTTCTAAAATATTAATGAATAAAATAATACAAAATAAAGCAAAATTTTTATTTATTTTTTAACTATTTATTTATTTGAGAGAGAGAGAGAGAGCCCTCATGTGCACACACACACACAGACACACACTAGCAGCTCAGACAGAGGAAGAGGCAGAGAGAATCCCAAGCAGACTCTGTGCTGAGTGCAGAGCCCCACTTAGGGCTGGATCTCATGACCCCAAGACCACAACCTGAGCTGAAACCAAGAGTCAGATGCTCAACCAACTGCCCCACCCAGGCACCTCCAAAATAAACAGAATTTTTAAAGAATACAAAACCTGTTTAGCTCACCGCTCAATTTTTCTGGATAGATCTTCCACAAAGGTTTTTTCCCAGCTGTTCCTGTCAAGTGCCTAAATTCCTAGTGGGTAACACTCTGCGATTAGTTGTCTTGAATTCCCCTTATAATCTTTTTTGCCTTTTTTAGAGTCTCTGTTCTACCTCCTGGGAAATCCCCCAGCTGTGGTTATGGTGTAAATCTGACCCTGTCGTCCTTGACTCAATGCTGCTTCTTTTTACCATGGCAACGCATGACGTCACATGCCAGTCAAGACATCCACCCTAGCTCTTTCCAGTTAAACCCTGGGGCTGTCTGGAGAGATGACTCAGCAACTTAACCTCTGCCAGGCATTGCACTCTTCCTCAAAACCAACAAAACGTGCTCAACTAAATCAGCCTACCAGACAACGCAAATTTAAGAGGAGGAAACCCAATTTTTTCACATTTCTCTGACAAGCCACACCTGGTAATCACCTGTCTCTATAGCAAAGTCAGAATCTACCAGGTTAGTGCCCAGAGGAAAGCAGTGTCCTCAAAGCTGACAGAGGCTGTCTCAGCTCTTCGTGATTTTTAGTTTAAACTAGAGTGGGAAGAGAGGTCACAATTTTCTCTGCAGTTTCAGCTACTTAACACCCCCCCCCCTCAGTGTTAGATCTGAGTTAGATACCAGGTCCTTCCTCACCAAGCTAAGGGCAAAAAAATTGCGTGTGTGTGTGTGTGTCTGTAAAAGTCACATTTACAAAACAGAAAAGATAAATTGCAAGGCTCCCTTGCTCGCCAAAAGAGGCACACTGGCCATTTACTTTAAAAAGTGACCCCTCCCACTCTGCCCATTGTGCAAGTAAAGATAGACCAGAATTTAAAGTTCACAATCAACCTTTGCGGAACTCAACTGTAGTAAGGAGTGAGGTTTAACTGATTGTAAATAAGGAAACTAGAGCCCTTTTCTACAGCACTCGCAAGAGAAATGCCAACCATTGGCAGTTCTGATACCTTATGTGGGATCGAAGCCTATGCCAAGAAGGGCAGTCTTCCAAACCGCAGTCAAGGTGTTGAGGAGCAGGTCCAAGGACCGGACACTGGTTGTTTGATTAGAATGGACATCTGTCCTTCTGCAGGGCTTGAACCATCTGCTTAACTGGGTGATGACCTGAAGCCCTGCTACCAGAAGCTCTGGGAATTCTGCCTCCCTTTCCTTTCCAGTCCCCGGGTCGCCAGAGTCCAGCATCAGCTCCTCAGTGACACTGGTGGCCCCCTACTGGCCTCCGGACTGTGAAGGGGGTCATTTAAATTTTAAGGGATGAAAACCAAGGCTCAAGGTATTCCCCTGTCTGGTACTTCTCAAGGACTCAGCGCGGTCCTCAAATGCCTCCTCTCCCCGGTGCTCAGCTGCTCTGTACCTCGTGGATACAGGATGGAGCAAGAATGGGTAGGAGCTGCTGTCATGCTTTCGAGTGGTAGTTAGTGAGAAACTGAATACACTGGGTGTAGTAAGAGGGAGAGGGTAGGAGGCACCCCCATCCCTTCAAGAGATAGTTACTAAGACACTGAAGTGTGCTAACCAGACTTCTAGCTGCCGAGATATGGAGTTCACTAGCTCATAATCTTGTCTTGCAGGTGTTATGGGCTGAATTTTGTCCTCCCCAAAATTAATATGCTGAAGTCCGAACCCCCAGTACCTCAAGATATCACAATATTTGGAGATAAGACCTTCACAGAGGCAGTTAAGTTAAAATGAAGTCATTGGGGTGGGCCTTACTCCAATGTGACTGGTGTCCTTATAAGAAGAGGAAATTGGGACACAGACGGGCACAGAGGGAAGACCAGGTGAAGACACAGGGAGAAGACAGCCATCTGCAAGCCAAGGAAGGAGGCCTCAGAGGAAACCAACCCTGCCGACTCCTTGAAATTGACACTTCTAGCCTCCAGGACTCTGAGGAAATAAGTTACTGTTGCTTAAGGCCGCTCAGTCTGTGGTGCTTTGTCACCATAGTCTTAGCAAACTAAAACACCAGAGTGACAGTCTCGGGTGGAGGAGGGGGGAGTCAGGAAACAATGAATAATTAAATACCAATTTTATAATAATAGCAAAACCTATGTCATCCTCATCTTGTGCCTGCCAGCCTTCTAAGTGCTTTTCATTCCTCACAATGTTCCCACAGGGTGGGTGTCACCTCACCCCCGTTTTACAGATAAGGAAAGTGAGGCAGGCAGAGAGAGCTGAAGAACCTGCACAGTGTCACACAGCTTAAGAGGTGGTGCTGAGATTTTTTTTTTACTTACAATATTTATAATTCATTTTAAAATTTTTTTTCTTATTCAGTTCCGTTAGCCAACATCCTTAGTTTTTGATGTAATGTTCAGTGATTCATTAGTTGCATTTAACACCCAGTACTCATCAGATCATGTGCCCTCCTTAATGCCCATCACCCAGTTACCCCATCCCTCACCCCTCTCCCCTCTGAAACCCTCAATTTGTTTTCCGGAGTCCAGAGTCTCTCATGGTTTGTCTCCCTCTCTTATTTCTTCCCATTCAGTTTTCCCTCTCTTCCCCTGCGGTCCTCTGCACTATTCCTTATATTCTACATGTGAGTGAAATCATATGATAATTATCTTTCTCTGCTTGATTTATTTCACTTAGCATAATCCCTTCCAGTTCCAACCATGTCAATGTACATGGTGGATATTCATTCTTTCTGATGGCTGAGTAATATTCCATCATATATGTGAACCACATCTTCTTTATCCATTCATCTATTGAAGGGCATCTTGGCTCCTTCCACAGTTTGGCTATTGTGGACATTGCTGCTATGAACATGGGGGTGCATGTGCCCCTTCTTTTCATAGCATGTGTATCTTTGGGGTAAATACCCAGTAGTGCAATTGCTGGGTCATAGGGTATTTCTAGTTTTAACATCCTGAGGAACCTCCATACTGTTTTCCAGAGTGGCTGTACCAGCTTGCATTCCTACCAACAGTATAAGAGGGTTCCCCTTTCTACACATCCTTGCCAACATTTGTTGTTTCCTGTCTTGTTATTTTTAGCCATTCTGACTGGTGTAAGGTGGTATCTCATTGCGGTTTTTTGATTTGTATTTCCCTGATGGCTAGTGATGTGGAGTATTTTTTTCATGTGTCAATTAGCCACATTTGTATGTTTCTTTGGAGAAGTGTCTGTTCATGTCTTCTGCCCATTTTTTGAGATTTAAACCCGGGCAGTCTCACCCCAGATTACATTTTCCATTCTCCATAGTGAAGATGAAAGCTGCCAAGATAAATAACTCAGAAGGAGGGCCAGAAAGTGATGGGGGTAGAGAGGATCTCTGCACTGGGTCAGGCATCAGGGAAGACTTAGAGGAGGTGACAGAGAGAGACAAGCAAGGACACAGAGGAAGAGCTTCCCTGATAGGTGCAATGGCCCCAGGAGGGAATGAGGTTGGTAAGCAGAGAGAAGAGCAAGGAAACCAGAGAATGAGGGAGTGAGTTATGGGGAGTATGCTTGGAGATCCTACTGGGGCTTATAAGTCACGTAGAACTTAAATCTTGTCAAGGTATGCTGGGAAGCACTCAGAGGCTTTTAAGCCAGAGAGCAAGACCATCTGATTCATGCTCAAAGCCAACAATCACTCCAGCTGCCGTGTAGGGAATGAACTATAGGAGGCAGAAGAGGGAGAGCAAGGACACCAGTTTGGAGCAGAACAAGCAAAAAGTGATGGTGGGGGACGCCTGGGTGGCACAGCGGTTAATCGTCTGCCTTCGGCTCAGGGCGTGATTCCGGTGTTACGGGATCGAGTCCCACATCAGGCTCCTCAGCTATGAGCCTGCTTCTTCCTCTCCCACTCCCCCTGCTTGCGTTCCCTCTCTCGCTGGCTGTCTCTCTCTGTCGAATAAATAAATAAAATCTTTAAAAAAAAAAAAAAGTGATGGTGGCTCCAATTAAGGTCAATTAAGGTCATTATCTATGAAGATGGTGGGAAATGGTCAGTTCTGAGATTTCCTTCGAACATAGAGCCCCATGGTCTTCCCCCTGAAAGGGTTAAACTTGGAGAAAAATGATCACAGATGAGGCAATGGAGGAACAGGTAAAGGCTAACTTGTGAGATATAGACTGTGAGTGTAATAGGATTCAGAAAAGAAATGAATCTATGTGGGTCTGGGTTTGGGATTATTCCCACCTGGGAGGGGGGCAACAGGAGCAAAGATGAAAATAAGCATCACGCATGTGGTGAATATGCATGTGGCAGGTAGACTGGGGCGATGTTGCCCAGGCTGTTCGGAGCCAGAGAGCAGAGTGTGTTGATGGAGTGCCTAAAGGGAGCCATGGTGGAAGGGACTAACGGGGTGAAAAATGGGGAAGACTGGGAACTGAAAGACAGAGATCAGAGCCTAGGATGTAAGCTAAGGGGCTGTTCTGTTAGTTCAGGGGAGCTTAAATGAAGACACTCTAACATTAAGAGACAAATATAAACAGTAGCAGAGAATCCAAAGCCCTAGTATATTATAAGATCATAATTGAGATTTTGTTTTTACCTTTTTTAAGTTGACTATAATCTATTGAAACCAGGAAATTTCAGACACAAGTAAATCAATAAGACCATTTGCTGGTCTGCCAAAACCCCACATGAAACAGATATAGCAATCATCATCTTTATCCCTACCACTGAGATACAATGAAACAGTCATCAGGTTGTCAGAAGCCCTAAAATGAAAAACCAGGGCTGCTCAGCCCCCCACCAGGTTGCCTGTGGAGCTTTTGAAGTATTATATTTATTTTGAAAAAAGTAATAAAAATCCATAGCTAAATAAAAAGTACAAACTCACGGACAGTGAAAAACCCTCCCTAGCTGCCGGTTCCCAGCCTTCTGTCCCAGAGGCAACCCCTGTTAAGAGTTTCTTGTGTATCCTTCCAGAGGTAGTCTGTTCATATGTACACACATATGTGTGTATGTGTGGGTTTAGATGTACTTAGTTTTATACCCTATAAAAATGTAGAGTATATACATATACTGTCTTAAACACAAGTAGAAGGATACACATACGCTTTCTTTTATAAATAGCTTTTTCACTTAATCACCTATCTTGAAGATTTTTTCCGTAACAATTACCTAGAGCTATATTTTTTTATTTGTTAGAGTTGTTACTTACATTGACCCTTAAAATTGTACAAATATTTTTATTGTTTTTTGCCTTTCATTTTGTGTTATGTGTGTGCTCTGCTTTGTTGTGTGTGTGCGTTTTTTTTTTTTTTGAAATTTGCAAATTTGGCAAACAAGTGGTCTCGTTTTGTTCTTCTTTTTTTTTTTTTAATAATTTTTTATTATGTTATGTTAGTCACCATACGGTACATCTTTAGTTTCTGATGTAAAGTTCCATGATTCATTAGTTGCGTATAACACCCAGTGCACCATGCGATACGTGCCCTCCTTACTACCCATCACCGGTCTATCCCATCCCCCACCCCCGCCCCTCTGAGGCCCTCGGTTTGTTCGTTTTGTTCTTCTATAGCATATGCTATCGATGGAACCTATTGCCTCCCCACCATAAACTTTATTTAAATTCAGGGTCTGTAATTTTCATCTACCTTTCCTCCTTCTGTTTCACTGCCTCCTTCTCCTTCACAGCAACGTTAATATTGTTATTAATATCAATTTTGTTATTCCTAATTCATCTAAGGTTTATCTTCATTCCCTTCAATAACATTCTTATAGTTTCTTATGTGATTTTTTTGGTTTCAAACATATCTGATCTTCCTGGCTCTGTAAGGTAAGGAACTGAACTCGCTTTTCTTACTATCATCTCTTTTTCTCGACCACCTGGATTTTATTAGTTATACTATTATTTTAACATTGTCTTGGTTTTCACCTCTCTGTTCTTTTCTGTAATCATAATTCCCATGCTTTATCCTTAGATCTCTATGTAAATGAATTCATCATTTTTTTTGCAAACCGTTGTCACTGTTTCTCCATTCTTCTTTTAGGCAGTTGAGGTTTGTCTCCATGATGTGTTCAAGAAGGCTCAGGGAGAACTATATTCCTTGAGTGCTTGCATCTTTAAGAGATATCTCTCAGATACCTTTTTGTTTGAACTCTAATGTGGCTGGGTATAAAATAGTTTTGTCTCACTTTGTTTCCCTGAGAACTTTAGACTGTGTTCTGTGTCTTCTACCATTGAATGTTTCCAGACAGAAATCTCAAGACAATCTGGTTTTGCCTCCTTCTCAGTGTGTGCTTTGATGCCTGTAGAATTATTTCTTTTTCTTTAAAGTCCAATAACTGCATCTGGATACATAACAATGTCCATGAATCCTTCCTCCTCCAGGGCATAGTATGCCCTATCAACGTGAAGAATTTAGCTTTATCTGAGATTTTTCTTAAATGACATGCTCAATATTTTTTCTACTGATTTATTCTGTTTTCTTCTCAAAGGACATAAATTATATGTTGAGTCATTTTTGTCTGTAATCCATGCCCATCATGTTCTATTCAATCTTTTTTTAAAAATTTTTTGTTTGTTCATTTTCTTTTCATTTTGCTCTATTTTCTCAAGGCTGTGCTTCATGTCCTTGATTGTATTTGCTCTGATGTCTTTTCTATTTTGGCCAAATCCAATGTTGCTTCCATTAACATAATCACTTTACTTTCCTCTTCTAGATCATTTTTATTTTCAGTCTATTGTTTTACCATTTCCTCCTCCAGCTCTTGAGTCTCTGCTTTTAGTTCTTGAAATATTGAGATTAGTTTTTCACTAGTTATTTGAGTTTATGGAGAATCGTTTTGTTGTATTTTCATCTTCTCTATTATAAAGTGTTTCTTTGTGTGTTTCCTTGATAGCTTGTATTTTGTTTGTTTGTTTGTTTTTGGCAATATTTTGGATTGATCCTCTGCTCATTCCTAATGAATGAGGGGAGTTCTTCCTGGATCAGCTGTCTCTGAAAGGATGGTCTTAAGAGCAGGCAATAGAGCACTGCAAGCTATCAGGGAGTCTCTCTGGCTCCATGTGAAATCTAATGGTGGGTTTTGTCAGAGAGTTTAATCCTTACATCACTAGAACTAACAAAGATTGACAGCCACAGAAATGCTAACCATCACAGTTTCTCCTTTGCTCAGCCATACAGAGAAGGGACTTCTTGCAGAATCAAACATTTTCCAATTTCCTTCTGCTTCTTCTAGCCCCCCTGTGGTGTCACACACTGTCCAGGAGGTTCCCAGAGCCAATCTTACACCTTTATCTTTTGTTCTAAACATCAGACATACCTTGGATGTGCCCCCAGGATGGAGAAGGCAATGCTGTGCCAGCTCTGCCATAGATCTCCAGGGTCAGTCCTCCTTCCTCACTGACCACCTTCATCCTGGCCCAATTTCTGCTGTATATGGTGCATATCCCTATAGATATTTCCTAGTTTCATTAAAAATAATGATTCCTTTTTCTATTTCTTGGTCTCTTTACTATTTTCTAGGGGAGGTGGAGAAGCCCTTTCTCATCGTCTTAAAATTAGGTATCTCCACAGAGAATGATTTAAATAAATACCTATTCTTTGCTTCCACACCCAAAGATTTCAGTTTAGTACATCTGCAATGGAGCATAGGCATCTCTAGGCTTAAAAAGAGCCCACAGGTAATATGTATTTAAAGTGCACTTAGGGAATCATTTAGGGTGCCACCCAATGCTACTTCTATCCAGAGTATTGACTGATGAACCATGTAAGAAGATCTCAGAATGGAAAGAAATCGAGTAACCATTGTATTTATCCACGTCAGCACCCCAGCCATACGCTTCCCCCAATGCAGAGACGACTGTTAAAAGCTGCCACTTGTAAAGCTGAAGAGTGGTGACTTATCCTTACTGTGCTGCTTTTTCACAATTTTTTTAATTTTGAAAATTTCAAATCAACAGAAAAATCACACGACTAATACAGCATCCATGCTGTACCCTTCACCTAGATTCCCCAACTGTTAACATTTGCCTTATTTGTGTAGTCTCTCTCTTGAAAATTAGGTGTAGGTGTCAGTGTACTTCACCCCTAAATAATTGAGCATGTATCTCCTGAGAACAAGGACTCTCTCTGCCTGGTGCACAGGCTGACTTGCTCCTCTAGGTAGAAATAAAGAGCCAGGAACAGAGAGTCTGGCTTCCGGAAGCACAAAATCACCCTGAGTTGAGAAAGTAAAAGCAGGGAGTAGGGAGAGGGCAAGAGAGTTGAGAGCATCTCCAGAGGAAAGAGTTCAGGCCACAATAAGAAATAAAAATACTTAAGCCAGTTGCTGCCTTAAGCAGAGTAATTTTGTCCCCACCCTCACACTAGGGAATATGGCCCCGTGAATGCCACAACATTGTATAGAATTGCCTCTGTGATATTTGAAAGCAGAATTATGTGATTTTAAAATGCAAGGAGTCTGAAGAACTTCAAAAAAATGATGTTTGGACA
The DNA here is from genome assembly GCF_023065955.2 of Ursus arctos. Taxonomy (NCBI): domain Eukaryota; kingdom Metazoa; phylum Chordata; class Mammalia; order Carnivora; family Ursidae; genus Ursus; species Ursus arctos. The sequence continues at coordinate 87,595,707 of NW_026623056.1, read as the reverse complement.
CCCCCACCACCCAAGCTTCTGGCCATGGCTCCCTGACTGATGGAAAAAGCAAACACCATCTGCCCCAGCGCCCAGTCCCAGGGAGGATCCAGCCTTAGGAAAGAATTTTTGCCTTGAGTTCCCTGAATCCTACCTCCACTCCCTCCCCCTTGCCTCCTGCTGTCCTCTGGGACAGAGAGCCTGAACAGCTGCTGCCTGTCAGAGACCAAGGCTCCTGGCCATGCTTGGCCAATAGCCTACCTTGTAACTAATGATGGTAGGAGTCATTTTTCCTTTCCTTTGGATAAATGTCAAACAATTAGGAACCACTGAATTGTCAGTGAGCAGCTCATTATTGGGAATACACGGTTTTGAGAAAGATTCACTATGTTTGAGCAGAACTGGGTTTCATGGCTCAGCAGCATGAGAGAGCCATACGAACACAGCACATGGTTATGCAATAACTGGTCCACAGGGAAAGAGGGTCCCCAGCAGATGCAGTCACTCTCGGTTTCTGCCTTTCGAATTGGAAGTTTATGGTTGAATTTTTAGGTCTCATAAGGCATAAGGAAAGCTATTTTTTCTGCTCTATTTAATTTTTTTTGGTCACAAAACCACTTAAACTGCACAAATGATGCAAGCTCATTTTATACCAACACAGACTCAGAATCTCAACCATCCTCCTTTCTCCCCTGGTTTTATATAGGAAGGTCCCAGGGATAGTCTGAAGAGAACAAAGTGAGAATCATCGTAATTCTGCAAAAGGAAGGAGACAGAAGATTCTAATAGAAAGGCTTATTAGAATGAAAAGTTTATTCCTTTCTTTCCTTTAAAGCCCTGGGGTATAGAAAACCACATTCCACTCCAAAACTGCATCCTCCCTGCAACGCTTGGAATGAGGGCAGACCGGAGTGGCTGAGTAGGAAGGGGGTGGCACAAGGGAGAAAAGGGGGAAAAGATTTAAAGGATAGAAAAAAAGAAACCAAAAAATAAGATCTTTTTTCTTTTTAGTCTGATTCCATTGTAGTCAGAGAACATAATCTGTGTGATTTCAATTATTTTAAATTTGTTGAAGTCTGTTTTTTTGGCCCAGGGTATAGTTTATCTTTGTATATATTCTGTGAGCACTCAAAAAGAATGTGCATTCTGCTGTCATTGGATTGAGTTTTCCATGAATGTTGACCAATGCTATTGGTCAATGGTGTGCTTGAGTTCCTCTATATCCTCACTGATTTTCTTGTGAGTTGTTTTAGCAATTGTTAAGAGAGGGGTGTTGATGTTTGTGGGTTTATTTATCCTTTCAGTCCTATCAGTTGTTGTGCCACATATTTTGCATTTCTCTTGTTTGGTGCATATACATTTAGGATTGCTGTGTATTCTTAATTGGTTGATCCCTTATCACTATGTAATGTTTCTCTCCATCCTTGGTATTTACTTTGTTCTGAAGTCCACTGTATATAATATAGCTATACCTGCTTTCTTTTGATTAATATTTGTGTGGCAAATCTTTTTCCATCCTTTCACTTTCAACCTACCTATACCATTATAGGAAATATTAAGTCTATTGTATTTACCTATATATTTTCTGTTTCCATGTCTTTTCCCCTTATGGTATTCAAAAGTTCTTTTTCATTTCCTTTTTGTTTAGATTGCTTCCTTTAACCATTCATTTAGTATAGGTCTACTGGTGACAATACCATTATCTTTGGAGTGAGTTTCTTTTAGACAGCATATAGTTGTGGAGTTTGCTCTTTATAAACTCTGTCTTTTAATTTGTGCATTTACACCTTTTACATTTAGTGTAATTATTAGTATGTTAAGGCTTACGTCTGCAATTTTATTCTTTGTTTTCTTTTTGTTCTCTGTTTTTTGATTCTGTTTACTTTTACTTGAATTTCTGTGGCTTACTAGAATATTTTTTAGAATTTGACCTTGATTTATCTATAGTAGTTTTTAGTATATCCTTTTGTTTAGCTTTTTCAGTGGTTGTTCTAAACATTACATTACATATACATCACTTATCTACTAGGGCCAACATTTACCAGTTCCAGGAAAGTGTTGAAACCTTACTTCCTTTTGTGACCATTTACACTCCCTACTTTATAATTGTCTTAAATATTTCCTCTAAACACATTGAGAACCACATTGCACTATGCTATAATTTCTGTTTCAATGATTAATATAATTTGGAAAACTCAAGAGGAAAAGGAAAATCTACTGTATTTACCTATGTGTTTGCTCTTCCCATATCATTTCTCCTTTATGATGTTCCAAAATCCTTATTTTATTATTTCCTTTTTGCTTAGGTAAGTTCTTTTCACCATTACTTTAGGATGATTCTGCTGTTGATAATTTCTGTCTTTTCTGTCATCTAAGAATACTTTGATTTCTCCTTAATTAATGAAAGATATTTTTGCTCATATAAGATTCTAGGTTGATGATTCTTTTCTTTCAATATTTTTTTTAAGTGTTACTACCTTCTGGCCTCCATGGTTTCAGAAGGGAAATCCACTGTCATTTGAATTTTTTTTTTTCCCTAGAGGTAAAGTGTCATGTCTCTGGATGCTCTCAAGATTTTCTGTAGTTCTCAGAAATTTGATTATGATGTGTCTTTGGATTTATCCTGCAGAGGATTCACTCAGCTTTTTGAATCTGTAGGTTATTTTCTTTTTGGTAAAATTGGGGAAGATTTTAGCCATTATCCCCTTGAATACTTTTTCAGTCCCACCCTCATTCTCCTCTCTTCCTGGTAGTCTATACTATGAATATTATATATTTTGTTATAGCCCCACATGTTCCTAAGGCTCTGCTCATTTTTCTTTCAGCTTATTTTCCTCTATTGTTCAGACTGGATCATTCCTATTATTATATCTTCAAGTTCACCATTTCTTTCCTCTGTCCCCTCCACTCGGCTGCCAAGCCTACTCATTGAGTTTTTCTTTTCAGTTATTATAATTGTTACTTCTAAAATTTCCATTTGATTCTTCTCTATACCTTCTAAAATTTTTTTGCTGGTGCATGCTGTTTCTCTGCTGAGGCATTTTAGTGATGGCTGCTTTAAAATCCTTCCCGGATAATTCCAAAATCTGTGTCATGTCAGTGTCAGGGCTTGTCTTTTCTCATTCAGTTTGATCTCTTTCTGATTCTGTTACAAGTGACTTTTTTAAAATTGAAACCTAGACATTTGGGTGTTATGTTATAAGACTCTGGATCTTATTTAAAACGTGCATTATGGCAGGGCTCCTCTGACACCACTTGGGTGGGTTAAGGGGGATACCACCTTGTAACTGCTTACTGGGATGTCAGTCTCCACTGACAGAGTAGGGAGGATCCTTGTTACTAGTGGGTTAGAATGAGAGTTCAGGCTCCCCACTGGACCTCCAATGATACCACCCTGGCTGGAGTAAGAAAGGCAGCTCATTATGCTTCCCATGTGGTCTCCGCCATACTTCGGTGGAGTTGCATTGCTACTTCTGAGTGCTAATGGAAGTCCTGACCCTACCCTAGGATTCTTTTAAAGCTGCCTCAGTGGGAATGGGGAAGCTGCCTCATTACTGCTGAATTTGAAGATAAGACCAGGCTTCCCATGTAGTCTCTGGGGGATCCATTACCACTGAGCAAGGATGAAAATCTGGGCTTCTTGCTCCATCTTCTCCGACACTGCCCTTGTAGGCAATTTGGGGTGACTTGTTACAGCCTGGTAAGGGTGAAAGTCTAGCCTCCCCACTCATCCTCTACTCTTAGGGTGGGGAGGCAGGGGCAGGGACAGGGGTTGCAATTTTTTCTTTGGAGTTTGGCTGGAGTAGGACAGTTACATCTTAAAGTTTTCTTCCTAGGCTTCCTCTTTCCTGGTCTTTTCACTGGAGATGACAGACTTCCCTTGGGACATTTTTGTCTGTTACCCATTGACATTTTCAAATTGATGGTTTGTCCGGTATCACTCTGAGATATAAGAAGCAAAAACAAAACAAAAACCAGGAACTCAACAGCATTTGTTCCTAACACCCCAAGATCTCTGACTTGGTCTGCCTTCTTCTCTCCACCTTTTTGAGTCTTCTCATGTTTGTTATGAAATATAAAATGCAATGTTCAAGGATTTTTTTAGTTGTATTTAGTGGGAAGAATAGGGAAAACTACATCTACTCCATCTTCCTAGAAGCTCAAGTCAGGAAAATAATTGTAAATTGAAAGAAAGAAAAAACAAAAGAACAACAAAAAAAGATTGGAATGGTGTTTTCTTATTTTCTTTTCTTCTCAGATATCTGTGCTGCTGAGAATCAGTTTTGAAGTACCTAATATAGAGCCACTTTCTCTCTCTTCTTTCCTTTACCCAAACAGAAGTTCAAACTGAAAATAAGTGGCAAGAAGCAAAAGAAAATGATATGATGTCTATCAATAAATGTTCCTCATTCTCCCAGTAAATGTCACATTTGGTTATGAAATTGAATTTTGCAAAGTAACATTTTAAAAATATTCCTCTGACTTAGTATCTTTTATAACTATTGACAGAGATAAGAGATTGAAGAATCAAATCCCATGTTCCCTATACTCTTTCCCAGGTGCATAAGTAGCATGCTGACTTCCTGAGTGATTTCAATAACTGGGATTCTCAGTTGCCCTTTTGGCTCCATTATAACACAGTTGAAAGAGCAAGCATCCTCACCACTTCCCTGGATGCTGACAGTGCCCAAGAGGGGCCTGGCCTGGGAAGGCGCCATCACTATGCTCCAATTGTCACCCATATGATTGGAAGATCTCCACATGGATTTTATCCAATATTGAGCAGCTTAGTCTTAAATTACACAATTGGATTAATCTCCTGTGAAAAAACATGATCATAACCTCCCAAAATCTCTGCATTATCATAGCCTTACAAGGTTGAGCCATTAATGAATGAATGAATGAATGAATGAATGATTAAATGAATCCCTTCCTTTTCATTACAACACAACCAGTTCTTGAGCGGAAGCATAACAAATGGTCTCATGCACCACAGTACAGCACAGCCCCAGAGAAGGAAGTTGGCTCATTTCTGCCAGTGGAAACTATAGGAAGACATTAAAAGGCAAGAAAGTCTTGGGCACTGAGCAATTACTTTCTCTGAATAACCAAGAGCCTGCCACAGTACCTTTGCACATAGGCTCTTTAATACAACGTTGCATCATTAGACAAACGTAAGGTATTCTAGTCCCACCATTTGACTTGAATGACTCCTTAAGACAGGGTCAACCTGCTGGATCAAGAGATTATTTTCTAAATATCCCTTATATATAACTAACCAGTTACTAGTATTTCACTGGCCTGTCCCAATCATAATTCTACTTCACCTCCACCACTACCTCGTCTACCCCTATCTGATCAAGTAAAGGAAACAACTCCATACAAACAAAAATAAAAGGAATCAGAGATTTTTTTTATCCTTGTATAATGACCACATCTCTGAAACAATTTTAGAAGGGCTCTTATAAGTCCTTTCATTGCACCACTTCCTGGAGCAGAAATCCTTCTGGAATGCTCTGTACAAATTATCAGTCAGCAATCCATGCCCAGAAACTCATGACTACTCAAGGAAACCCTATTCGTCCTACTCATACTTTAGTTTTCTCTGGGAATTTTGTTTTTTCTTCTTTGGAAACAAAGGGATCAATCCTTGTTGAGTTTCTTGCTGTTTCTGAAGTCATGACTGTTGCCTCTGACATGTTCTGTTTTGGCAGTCATGGCTCCAGAAATGAGAAGTCCTGTGACAGAAGTATGCACAGATGCTGGGGTACAAAGAGTGGTCACTAGGAAAGGGGTAGCCAGGGACAATGTCAAGACAATGTCAAAAAATTCTGAACTGAGTCTACTGAGACAAGTAGGAGTGAACTGTGTAGGCAGAGAAAGCAGAAAGAGGGATGAGGGAATGCAGTGTGTACCTAAAGAGACTCATTTGGCTAGAGCAGAGTTTAGAAGTGAAGAGGGTGGGAAATGGGCCTGGAGAGGTAGGTGGAAGGCAGGTCTCGAAGCTGAGGTCCTGACTTACTATGGAATGAGGCAGAGCCGGGAGTGCAGAGCAGCTATTGGAGACTTAGCATGCCCAAAACTTGGATGGTGGACAAACCAGAAGAGGTAAAGGAGAAGAAAGGAGACAATATCTTATCTGCTCCCTTTCCAGTGATCAGAGAGGGTTTAGCAAAACTTGTGCCTCAGATGACGGTAGGTGAGAGAAGCATTGGCCACTGTGAGGCTTAGGATCGCTGCAAGATAGCCCTGGAGGCAAAATGAACCCTGAAAGAGCTGCTGGCCCAGAAGGGAAGCAACAGATTGAGTGACATGAGATGAACAGAGGAGTCCCTACTGCTTCCAAGCTTCAGTACTTTGCAGTTGAGTCCTGGGGAGGCTAGGGCCAAGCCCAGTGCAGATGTGTCTTGGGAGCAAGAGTGTCTGCCTAAGAACAAGTCTGCTGATGGGAACAGGCTCTGCCTACTTCAGCTGCCTAGAAATCTTCCATGCCCCTCGCAGCCTGGCTCAGTATCTTCTTTAAAAGAAACTTCTTGGTATGACTTTGGTGATAATGCTTGTCCTACATTTTATGATATTTCCAGGAGCTCTAGGAAAGGAGGAATGAGTCACTCATCCTATTCAAAGAAACCAACCACACTGGGCATTCATGAAATGTTGCCGGGAGGTTGGTGCTGGGAATCTAGAGGTTAACCCACAGAATTTCAAACAGGAGAGGACACACACAGAGGTGAGGTTAGGGGAGTTCTGCAGCCATATGGTCCAGCAGTTTCCAATTGTTAGCCCCTCAACCCATTCCTCTTGGCAAGAGAAGTTCACGTGCTCAACATACTTCCACGAAGGCATCAAGGAAGGTGCTCCAAACCCCTTCTTCCCATCTAAGAGCTCATCCTGAAAGCACAGGTGAATTGAGGTAATTCAGTGCAAGCACAACCTTGAATTTGAATTAATTTACTTCTTTAAGACATCTTCTTTTTTTTTTTATGTTATGTTAGTCACCATACAGTACTTCGTTAGTTTTTCTTAATACCTCAGTGCATTAGAGCCCTCTCTAGTCTGGTCAACATGGCATGATATCATCATAAGGAACCCAGCAGGGTGACCTATACAGACCTCAAAAAGGTGTCTGGGTGAGGCAGGGTCTCCCGCTTTTTGCAAAGGAGGCTATGTCACCAAGGGCATAATGCATGGCCCTCCTTCAAACAGCCCCCTCTTGATTTTTTACCCCCAAACCATGAAAACTTTGGATTACTGCAGGAGCCTTCCACTGAGTAAATCAGGGATAGATACTAACTCTCTATGTGCAATTGTATCACACGCTGATGGGTGAGGTCCTAATTCTTCAAACCCCTCTGTGCCGTGGCTTCCAGGACAGAGTGCACACTGTTTCCCCAAGTTGTTCATGCAGGTTCTTACCTTGGCCTCCATCCTGCTCCTACAGCTTCAAACACCACCCCAGCCCCAGTCACAGTCTCCCTCCTGAGCGACTCAGCCTCCACACCGTGACACCTGGCTGCATGCCCGTCCACAGTGTGCACCCCCCTACCGCCCTTCTCATTCTTGGCCACAGTGCACCTGCATGCTACCTGCCATTCCTCAGGCACCAAGGTTCCCCACCTTTACTCATGCTGTTTCTCCACCTAAAATACTCTGCCATGCATCTCACCTTCCCTCATTATGCTTCCTTCCTTCCTGACACATTGAGGCTCTTCCTCTAAGTCTGCTCTGGTTCTGTGAGTTAGAACGTCATTCTCTCCTGTCTCTTTCTCTGTTCTCCCTCTTCCCTTCTCTCCCTTCTCTGTTCTCCCCCACCCCTTCTCTTCCTCTACCCTCTTCTATTTGAGGTCCTGTGGAACTTTCTTAGTAGCTTTTCCTCAGCACCATGTATGACAGCTATGTATGTGTGCATCAGATCTCCCTGACTACGCGAGAAGCTCCCTGAAGGCAGGTGGAGAGCCTTCTGGACCTGCATCTCCCTCCTGTTATAGTTAGTTCCCACCTTGTGTAAGTCAGTAAATGTTGAAGCATTGGGTGAGCCTAGGCTGGATCTTGGACCTGGAACCTTACCACTCTGTGTTCTGCTCCAGCAGCCTTGGTTCCAGCCCACCACCAGTTCTTAGGGTTGCAGGGGGCACCATGGTGAAAACACAGGTGCTAAAGGAAGACTTCTTGGGCTTGACACCCAGCTCTGTTCCTCTCCCAGCTGTAGGGCCTGAGGCAATTTGTTCAACCTCTCTGTGCCTCAGTTTCTCCATCAGCAAATTGAGGATGACAGTACTATTTCATAGGGCCGCTGTGAGAATTAAATGAGATAGTACAGTAATGCATTTCACCATGGTGCCAGGCCATATACTAAATGGGAAATAAATGTTAGGGATTACTATATTTATTGCCCCGGAACATACTTGCTGTGTGGTTCTTCAATCCTCTGCCCTTTATTTTTCAGCAGCAACTCAAGGCAATATATACGGTACCATTTATAAGAACACTTATCTGATTGGCTATTTGAGGAAGTGGCATTTTCCTTTTAAGTCAGTCCTCGGGTGACCTGCAATGGCATCATGTCGGGAAAGAGAAGGAGGGATGTTGAAGCTGGAGACCACAGCTGGCAAGTGTATAGAGAACCCTAAGAATGGGGTGGGAGATTGGAGGGCCTCAGCTTTAACTGGGAGGTGAGGCCCAGTTGAGGATACAAGTTCATAAAATAGCATTACTGTTTCCCACTAGATATAAATGTTCCCTTAAACAGTTGTAACTTGAAAAAAAATCACAGTTTTCTGACGAATATAAGGACATATTTTAGAGAGATAAAAATATCCTAGATGTAAATATGACTGGTTTGAAATATATCAACTATGATGAGTTTTCCCATCGCCCATAAAAACCCCGGGTAGCAGAAAGCAAGGCAGCAGTGCTGCTAACACGCAGACCTCACTCAGCCCCGCCATCCCTTGCCCCCTTGCCACGGAGCCTTTGGCGTTGGCAGAAGAGCCCCCCCTCCACCTTCTCCAAAAGCTTTGCATTCATGACTCTCTCTCCCTCTCTCCACACCCTCATAAACACACACTCACACACACACTTCTTAGTCCTAGCTTTGAGCTGCAGTCAGACTCAGTTATAATTGCCCTCGTTAAAAACCTCTCTGTCATTTCGGATTGTGAAGTATATCTCTGGCATGGTCCCAGTAGAAAGCCACATACTTCTTAGCTGAAATAGAAGTGCAGGTATAAATATCTCTCTCTCTTTCTCTCTCTCACACATACACATACACACACACACACACACACACACACACACACACACACACCCCAAGCAACTGTTGAGCTTTTATTTACACTCCCAGGTATAGAAAGAACACAGTCAAGCAATAAGAAAATGAAATGCCAACTGTCCCTGAGGGTCTATATTCTACCTGAGGAATTTGGAATGATGTTAACAAGACACATAGAATTTCTTCAAGTATCTGTGGGCATGCTTTGCTCAAATATGTCCTCACGATTCCTGCAAACTTTAAATGTTTCTGTTATTCCATTAAATGTATGACCATACAATTGTTAGGTGGAGTGGCTCCTAGAGCAAAAGAGTTCAGCTCTTCTAAGAGGAACCTTGTATTCTGGTGGAGGGTTCTGGAAATAGGGATGTGATGTGCATGGCCACCAGCCATTGACATGATGAGTAGTGCCTGTGAGGCAGGCAGCCTCGCAACTTCTTAGCTTCAGGGGAAATTGCTCTGTTATTTTTGACACACATGCCAGAGGTCACTCTTTATGATCAAATAGCAAGAACAGGCTATAACCCTCGGTCCTCGCATGGTAGCCAAAGGGCATAATGACACGCAGACACTCACACACAGACATATAATCCTTGAGTGGATTAACACACATTTTCTCATTTGTTACTCACAACAGGCCTGTGAATGAGGAAACACAGATAGACACTACCTATCCCACCTTACAGATGAGCAAACCGAAGCTCCCAGAGGGTCACAGTAACTGGTTAAGAAATGGCAAAGCCAAGTCAAACACCCTTCTAGACCTAGGCTCTTTCCTAGACTCCCCATCCTCCGTACTTTCCACTTGCTTGCACTGTCTCGGACACAATCAACAGGACAGACAAAGTAAATAGAACAATAAATTATCAGGTCACGGTAGGCTCTTTGCTTCAGAATAGTAAGATTCCTGTATTTCTTGTTTTCTTTTAATTTTACAAGGGGTAAACCTGTTGATTATCTCAAATATTAAAATTCTTGCCTTCCAGAGGAAAAATCTTTCTTAAGGAAAATTCTTGAAGTGAACACATCAGTTTTTTTTTTCATTTTAAAACATCACCAATACTCATAATTTACAGACATCATCTTGATATGACTGACTAGTCTTGGGGGCACCTTAGCATACAGCAAACCAGGTCAGAAAGAGAAAGTCCAGGAAAGAAGCCAAAAAAGTAAAATGACTTGCTCAGGACCACAGGGCTTTTTCAGGAGCAGAGGCTTCTGGTCTGCCACGCAGTGCCTCCCAGCTGTGGTGGTGGCACTGGTGGGAGCCTCCAGTTGAGGCTACTGGGAGGCAGGACATGACTTTCCCAAAGGTTCTGCAATCCCTTACCCCCGTAACAAATGATGCAATGTGATACAAGGATGCATTTGATCAAGAACATGTGTAGAAATAAAACTTGGGAAACATAGAAGGGTAGGGGAAAACTGCAAAGGTTGCTTTATGTCCAGTGGAGTTCTTAAGGATAAATCTGGGAGCACAACGAGGAAATGGAAGAGTGTCCAGGCGGAGGGAACAGTGATTGCTATGGAAGGAAAGTAGCCGTAACTAGACTATGAGTGTGGAAGACAGGACCATCAACCATGTGGCCCTGGATAAAAGACAGTATGCATACATACTTACTAGACAAGGACCGAAAGATTTCAACCTGGGGGTGCCTGGGTCAAGTCTGCATTTTAGATAGATCCCCAGGGCTGTTTCAGGATACACCCTCAGTGTTGCAGGTGTGACAGGTGGCAGGTGCAGAGGCAGGTGGAAGCAGTATTAATAACCCCTTTCAGAGACAGCAGCTAAGACGGTAAGATTTAAGATATGTGAAATTTGGGGGGAGAGGAAGAAAGAGAGGGAGACGTGTTCTCAGACTTCTGGCTTAGGCACAACGCGGGTGGTGAACCTATAAACCAAAGACAGAGAATGGAGAAAGAAGCCAGGGCATGAGGGCTGGTGGAAGTCTGGGAGGGAAGGAGTAGCTTGGAGCGTGTTGGTTTGGCGCATCCTTTGAGCATCTGGGTGGGGCCATCCAGTACACAGCAGAAGTTCGATGGAGAGGTCAGAGCTGGTGAGGAAGTCATCAGCCATTTGTGAAATCAGGGATATTGTTGTGGAATACAGAGAAGGCAAATCCGGGAAACCCTGACATGACGCTAGGATTGCTGTGTGAGGAATCTGGTCTCAGTATACCCGTGGGTGGCGGCCTTGAAGATTTCCGGGGGAGTGGAGGTTGTTGGCAAGGGGAAGAGCCCAGCATGGTGGAAATTCTTCTCTGGATGGGGGTTCCAATTTCCTGGACCGTATCACCGCAGGGTCGGACTTGACAATGTCTAAAAGAATCTCTTCCAGGTTTAATATGCTGTAATTCTAATCCTCTCTCCAGTTTTGTAAATCTGGTAACCAGCAAATTTACTTTGGAGGAAAAATCTTAGCTTTAGAAATGGAAGAGAGTGGAATATCAATGCTTTATCGGCTAGACATGCCATGCCGTTGCAACCCTCAACTCTCTAATAATGAGGGAAGGAATTTAAAGACATTCCATAGAATGACTGAACTACTTACACAGAAACAGATGCCATGATGTCTACCATAAGTTATGATATGGATGAGTCAAATTGAGAGAGATAAATTTAGGGTTTTTAGGGGCCCCTCCCCCATTGGTGTCAGAAGTTTCCATCTAGCTATAGGGAAGAGAAAAATGCTGATACAGGCAATATTTGATTTCTCAAGGACTAGGATATCCAACACGTCTGATAGGTCTCCCCACCAGCAGGACGTGTGTGCAAAAGGTGGCAGGGTCCTTGGGTCACAAGAGTAAAGTGGTAACACACATAGGAAGAGGTTCAAAACTGACAAGGCCTCATAAGGATATAACGCCTGGAATCTGGGTGCCTGTGCTATGGGGACCTTCACCACTGGGACCATTGTAGGAGGGCCAACCTGAAGCAATCAGTGATCCAGGGTGAGGACCTACAAGCATAGAGCCAGAGAATGAAGGAGAAACACGTCATCCACCAGGATGCAAAGAGAGGCCATGTACGCCGAGGGGCCGAATCAGCAGCAGAGTTAAGCTAAGGGGTGAAATGGAGAGTCAATACAGAGCAAGCAGAGACAGGACGAGGTTCCTACAGGTCAAGGATGACTGTCACTGAGTTCTCATCATGGAGTTGCTTCCCTGCATGAATTGTCAGGGACCTCTAGAGTGGGTCCATTTTGAAGCAGACTTTATGCCCATTCCCGTGAACCCGTGTTGCTGTGACGAGTTTCTCTTTGCCTGTTTTGGTTGTCTCTGCTACACGGAGCCCTTAGCCTCTCCCTAGCCGTGCTATTTATGCATCTCAGTAGAAACCATATGGCAGGCCAACGACGATGGGTTAGACGCCACTGCGGGCAGGATGGTAGATCATGGTTCCTTGGGTCCTTCTGTTCTCAAGGACAATTACCAGTTTAAGTAAGAGGCAGCACACTAATTTCATTGCTATGAATACAGAGCTTATGAAAATCAAGTGTACTTGTGATGCACAAAGTTGTTTGTTGACTCTCAAAGCAAACCCTTCTAGTTTGGGAATAGTGGCACCAGAAGGATGAATAATCATTTTGTCAGCTGTGCTCCAACACCCAAGCCGTGACACGTCAACTCAAGCTCTAGGCAAGCAGCTGTGACTTGCTCAGCACCAAACCAGGGCCATGGGGACCGATAAATGCCACATGTGGCTTCTAAGAACTAGAGTATTGACGGCAGAGGGGCTGGAGCACGACCACAGGAAACCAAGAGTCAATGACAGACTATTTACATGTGACAGAATTCGACAGCTGTTCATAAACACAAGATCAGAGAAGGAATAATGACAGCAGAAAATAACAAGAACCTATTCCTTGCCTGTCCCTTTGGCCGAGATTGACAACAACGTAAGGAGATGAACACTTTTGTACACTGTCAGACCCAACCTTTCGGGGGGACAATTGAGTTATATGTGTCAAAATTCTTAATACTCCCACTTTTTGATCGATCTTAACCCTAAGATTCGTCCTCAGTATTTAACAGGACAAGTGCACCAAGATATGAGTTCAAGGATGCTCATGACAGCATTTTATAAAAGAGTGAAAAACTGTGAGCGAATTAAGTGGAATCTGGCGGAAGAAATTATGGTGTATTCACCCATGATGAATGCTAGGTGTCACTTAAAAATGATGGTGTATTCTACCTTCATTGACATAGAAAGATGTGTGACAAGATCTTAAGTGAAACAGCAGCTGACGACATTGCACATAGAGTATAGATATTTATATTTATAAATAAGGAACTGTATTTCATATCCATGTGTATTCACAGGTACAGAAATGGGAATGAAAAGGCGTTCACCAAAATGTAACGGTGGTTTCCTCTGGGGGGTTTTTGGGGAGAACTGTATTTTATGATTCATAATTTTTCAATATCTTTGGAGTTTTTAAATGATGAGCATATATTAGTTTCATAATCAGAAAAAGAATAAGGCTGCAAAAAGGTAAAATAATAGTGACCAATGTTTCAGTTACTGTACATGTTAAGAACCCAAGGAAATTAAAGAAATATGAAGAAACTGAAGAGAACTTTTCAGTAGAGATGACCATTATTCTTAATAGCTCCAAAGTAATTTTTTAATTAGGACAGATCCAATTTATGTATGTATCACTCTGGCTCTCAAACTCAGTGGGTAACAACCTATATCGCAGTTGAAACAAAATGTTTTCAGCCCAGAATAGATAAGGTTATAAACCCATCAAAAGTGATAACTTTCAAAAGACACCAGGAATTCAAAAAAGTAAGACAAAGGAAAATGTATAAAATCTACTTAGCTTTTAGGAAAAAAAGAAATCAAATGACGACAAAAATATCAGCTCCAAAAATACCAAAAAAGCTTCAACAGGAAAAAATAGAAAGCGAAGATTGGCATATGGATGTCAAGATTCCAGTGTCAGAGAGGTTTTGAAAATTGGTCGTGCGTCACCAATTATATATATCCAAGATCAGTGCGACAGATACTCCCTTCCAAGAGCAATGGCAAGTTTTTTTTTAATGCCCTAAAAATCTCTTTTCGGTGACTGATTGTGCAGCTATAATATGAGATTTTTAAACTCAGTTCATCACTGGTGACCAAATTCTAATGTAGGAATAAGAAGGGAAAGAGACAGAGCTGATTCAGACCCACTGTGTCAATTCCCATCTCAGATGTGTCTTATACATAAATGTCTTTTCTTCTCATCTCCAGAAAAAGCACAAAGAAGAAACTGCAGCAATGGCCAGGTTGACAGAATCCATGAGTGAGTAACTTGAAATTTATTCCTCTTTTTTAACTTGAAATTATTCTTTAGTTTGGGTTTTAAGTGGAAAACCACAAGATCATGCAAAAAAAATCCCTTTCTTTGTGATTATCTGTCTCTCTCATCCATTCTTGTGATCACCGAGGTCTATTTCACAAATATTATATTGATGTGACAGTATGCACTACTTGAAATTCATCTTGTGTGGGGTTGAACTCTGTGCTGAAATTGTTACCCAAAGTATGGGGTTTTATTTGGAGGTCTGTGTTGAGGATTGGGACCCACAGTAATTCCAATCTGAATTTTAAGAGGTTTAGTCAAAGCCGGCTCAAGTTTTATGTGCAGATATCCCATAGGTAGAAGAAAGAATGACTTGTCACTGTTAAACCTGTCAGGTGTACTTCAGAATCTTAATATACGACAATTTAAAAACGGAGTGTTTGATGTGGAAGTAGCTGGTAATGATTCAGGTTTGGAATGGATCAGTGGTATAATGCTCTAAGCTTTTCAGTTAAATAAACAGTATATACAAAGCACTTTTAAGAGGAAAAAAAGAATTAATTATAATAAATCCTCCTGCAAAATGAGGAATGTAGGTTCGTGCGTTGAAGTTTGAATATTAAAGGCCATGTGGATATGAAATAAACAGACAATGCAGTGTTTTTCCCTTTGGAAATATACACTTTCCTGGTGATAGAATTCATATCTAAAGTTTCAAGGGAAACTTGCAGACCCACCCCTCCATCATCACTTGGGCCTTGAACGCCTTATTAAATTTGAACTGCATAGTTAACCGTTAATCTTGCCCACATTTAACTGGGCCCCTGCTTCCTCCTTCTGCTATTCCTCAGATCACAAGACTATTAAAATAGAAGGGTTCTGCTGTAGCATACTCAATGAACCCCCCAAAGATCTGCACCCTCCAAGAAAAAAAATAATGTTAAAAAGATCGTTACATTGCATTTCTTTAATTCCTGACCCAAAACCCTATAGAGCTTCCTTTATCTTGAGCGCTGATTTTACCATGTGAATGGTGATTCCAGGGGCTGCACAACTACCCCACAGCCCTTACACGCCTTTCTTCCAATCATTTCTATATCAATCATGCCTTCTGTCAGCCCCACCCTTCTTTCTACCTCTAGTCTTGCAGACTGGAACATTTCAAAGCATTTGTGACTTGGTTTGAAGAACCCCAAACTGGTTCTCTGCAAGGGAAAGGATCTTAAGTCGTGGAATGCGCTCTTTTCAGACCTAGGAGGAAATATCGAGGTGACCAGTACTGTCACAAAACTGACGAACCTGTGTTGCCAGACTATGCCGTGGGACCATGGACAACACCAGCTTGCTCACAGTCCACAGCACATTTGCAGATTTAGTTCTAATCTCTCAGTCCAAAGTCACCAGAACAAAAGACCCACAGATTCTCTGAATGCTAGAAAGATCAATGGCCTGGAACCCAGCATCATTGCCAATGTGTGGAGTCTTGAGTGTGGGAGCAAGCTGAACTGCCTGGTGTTGCATGTGAGTTGGGATGCTAGCAGTTTCTACAATGAGGTCCATGTTAGAAATTACTATTCTAGTTCAGTCAATTTTTTAGCTCTTCTTACTGAATTGTAAAACATTAAGGGCACTGTAAGAGTCAATATTTTCCACATGGTCAGCATTTCTGATAAAGGTGTTTCAATTTTTCTATTTCTATGGGATCCAGATGCATTTAAATAAGACCCCCCCCCCAACTGCCCTGCCACTGGACTACTGATGGGTTGGGTTCTGGTTTCAGGTTTAGCTCTGCAATAATTTTAATGACTTTGATCTATGAATCTATTGGCTTAAGAGAATTCCGTAATAACTGAATTCCAAACCCTTGGGTAGATGAAAGGGTGCAACCATTCTTCTAATTTGCTTTGTCTTTATGAAAAAGATTATATAGGTATGTTCGATGCACAAGGAAATATAGAGAGTGAAAACAGATCTTGGGCTCATACCCACATTCCAGTTTACTGATCCTTACCGAGGTAAAGAACACTATTAAAAAAATACATAATTCTCGTGGGTACTTGCTATGAAAGTTAATCACGCAGTCACCACTAATGAACATTTCATCAAAACTAAACTCATGAATAATGTTATAAACAACTATACGTTGATGCTACATAGGAAATCTACAAGGAAATAAATACATAATTATGTAGTGAGATTCTATCGGTAGGCTAAGCAAAGAATTAGCATACAATTACGACACAATAAGTTTTATGGGAACATCAAATCCATGGCCACTGGGGAAAAGGGACGTAAACAGAACCACAAATGCCCAGGACACAATGCACTGAATGGTTTTCCAGAGTCAGTAAACACTTTGCTTGTTAAACTGCCAAGCAAAAGCCATCTGGTTACTAGAACATCTCTATGTTTAACCAGAATCAGATGGTGATTCTTCTCCTAGCACCACAGAGGTCCAAATGCGATCAATGGATATGCAAGCACCATAATGGGGGTGGGGTATCTTCATCTTCTGGAGCAGGGATAAGGAGTATTTTTTTTCTATATGGTACTAATCACCACCTCAAAAAAAAAAAAAAATCTATGTTCGTCTCCCAGTTTTTTCAAAGGGCAAGCAGAAGACACAAAAATGTTAGCAGGTTTTTAAATGTTTAATGAAAAGAAACTTGATTTCATCAAAGCAAGATAACTCTTCAAGATATTTTTATGTCACATTGTTGAAATGAGGACGGGGTATGAAAAGGAAGAAAAAAAACAGGAAGAAAAATAGATGTGGAGGAAGAGGTAAACAGTAAAAGTAGACGTGAGAAAAATACACAGGGAAAAAGTATATATGAGAAAGACCCAAAGAAGGAGCTGTTAAAGAGGAAAGGCACAAAATCACAAGGAGTGAAAGAAGACAAGCAGGAAGGAGAGGAGGCGAGGAGAGGTATTAACAGAGAGCGTCTCAGCAGGTCTAAAATTAGTGAAGTGCGCTCTTCCATTAACCACTGGTGGGCTTTCAACCTTTCAAAGGCTATTGATTTTTTTACCACTGCCCGTTGCCATTTTAGTCTCTGTCTGCATCTTGGAAATGGATAGACACCACCGGAAGCTCAGTTCCAAACGGCGCAACCAAAACCCACATTAGTAGAAATTACTCTGAGCTTGCCCGTCGGTAACCAGCACTTTAGTACCCCAGCCACTAACTGAAATCGAGCTGAGGCCGACCAGTGTCTACAGACAAGGCCAACCTTGTCTATAGGTTGGCATTCGGAGACCCAAACAAGGAAAACACATCCTGCATTGTGCTGTCACTAGAGGCGACATTGGGGAGGGCAGGGATCTAAGTCAGACAGTGACAGACTGGAAAGGTCCAAAGGTGTGCAAATGGCCTGCAGGCTCTGGAATCTTAATCCATATGAGGTATCTTTGTAGGTTGTACTTACATAAATTTCTGTAGATAATTCGCTTCAGGGTCAATGCAGGCTGATGTTCCCTCGAGCTCCAGGGAACATGTCAAATCCAGCATGGGGAGTCTCACCGCATGGGTCCATTAATAATGTGGATTATAACCAAATACCTGTCTTATGCATGGCGATGGGGTTGCAACACGTAGGGATGCTGGCCCTGATGCCTTCTCCAGGTTGCAGGGCCCCTTCCCGGGCCCCCCACCTAGCACTCTGCTGGCATCCCACTCTCACCTCCTTCCCGGAAGCAGTGGCGTGTCATTGCAGAGGCCAGCTGTGGCTCACTCCAAATGCCGGCACGAGCTGACTTCCTCGGCTTTCTGTTGCCACCTGCCCACCTCCCTCAGGCACACGTGCCCTAAGCATTTCCTCTGCCAGCCACAGGATCCCTTCCAGTCTTCCCCAAAAGCCATTCCACCAGGCTGCACCCACCCTCCCCACCCCGTTGTCTCTGTGGTTGTCACAATCATCGCACACCTGCACAGGAAAGACAAGAGCAGCTCGTTGTCATTCTCAGATACAAGCGGAGGGCCAGATGTGCCCTGAGTAGCTCCAGGGCTGTCCCTTCCCAGCCCTGGCCGAGACAAGTGGGCCGTGGTTCCTCCCACTGCCCATAGCCAGAGCCGGGGGCCTGTTTTGTAGGTGCTGAAAGGTCTTGGCTGTCTGCATTAATGCAGAGGGAATTCCTCCTGTGATGAAAGAACCAGCTCAAATTTAGCCCAGATTTGAAATTGTTTAGTGTCAAACGAGATAAAGAGCGAGAACCAGCTACAGTCACCGCACATGAAATTAGCTCCATTCAAATGCAGTGTTTTTTAAATCATTTATTCCCTCCTTATGGGGACGCTGTCATAACCCTGGCATTGTGTTAAGGCGAGGAAAGACCAGAAAACAGGGTCCCTGCCCACACCACGTGCAGCGTGGCGGGGAGGCAGGGGACTCCCAGCTGCCGTGAAGAGCAGCACATGCTGGCAGAGGCCACTGGCCTGGCACTGCAGCTTGGAGGCAGATGCCCAGCAAAGCTCTCCTTCCACAGACTTCCAACGTGCGGGTGCATCAGAAAGGCACCCAAAGAGTGTGCAGGTGCCACCAGGCAGCCAGTGGGCATGTGAGTGCCAGCACCCAGCACCCAGCACAGGGAAGGACAGAGGTGTGAGGATGTGGCCAATGTAAGGAAGAGCCAAGTATCCACGCGGCCTCAGCAAGGAGCCGGGGCGGCAGGTGGCTGGGCGCAGAGGCCAGAGTCAGACCGTGAACTAGCGTGCAGCTTGGGTTTCTTCTACGGGTGAGGGGCAGCACTTCAGATTTTTAAGCAGACCAGCCTTTTAGAACGATTGCCAAAGGCCTCTCGGCGTGCACTTCCAGTCTGGACAAAGGCAGAGGCCACCAGGAGCTGGTACCGCCGACGAGGGCGGACCAGAACGTGTGAAAGAGGCGGTGATCGGATGTGACGATGTGACGGAGAGGAGAAGGAGGGATGTGGGGATGCAGCCCAGGCTTTGGGCTTTGGGAAAGGAACTGGTGGAAGCTTCCAGGAGCGCCTAGCGCTGGGAATACCTGCAGGAGGAGCGATTTGAGGCGTTGATGGGATGGGTTCCTATCTGAAGGTACTGAGTTGAGGAAATGCACCCTAGTGGGGCACAGGCTTCCGTTGTTGGGAGTCTTTGGCACGCGGTCAGTAGGAAAGGTGTCCCCTACTCTCGGGGGTACAAATGGGGCAGCCGTGGAAGTGTCGGGAGAGACCAGGTCATGCTATGCTAACAATAAAACATTTCTGCCACCTAACACACACTCCCACACACATACACACACCCACCTGTGTATCCATGTGTATTTATTGCTCCTTCGTGCCACATGTCCACACTGGCTGGCCACGCACTGAGCCCTTCGGGATCACCCGGAGGTTCCATCTCTACCTGTGCTTTCACGTTCACCACTGTGAGGGGGGAGAACATGGCATTTCAACACTACACCTTAGGATCCCACCCAGAAGTGACACGTGTCACTTCTGCTCTCATTGCATTAGCCACAAGCCAACACCACACCCAACCTCCAAGACGGACGGGGTGCATGGAGAGAGGCTGTGAGGCCAGCGCTAACCAAAGACGGAGGGTTTGAACGAACTGTGTGGTGGCAATGCTGAGAAGCCAGACGGAGAGGCAGGGAGACAACTCACTTCCGAGCAACGGCAGGGGCCCACCCTCACCCCTAGGTCAGGGGGATGGAAGGAGGGGCACCTGGGAGCTACACAGGAGATGGGGCTGCTGCCAGAGATTCCTCCTGCGGCCTGGAAGAGAAACAGAACTATCCTGAAGAAATACCTACGAAAAGGAAACACGGGTAGGAACAACCAAGACAAAGAGAAGAGGAAAGCAGGTATCCGAATTCTCCTTGAGAGTCTCTTTGTCCCTCAGTCCCAGGGTTCCAAAGAGAGGGAGAATGGAAGCATGGTCCCCTTTTGTGCTCAGCCCATGGGGCCTGTCCTGCTTGCTGGGGTATCGTAAGCCGCTTATCCTCATGGGGAAAGCGCCCCCCCACCCTCTCAGACACACCGTTGCCAGCGCCCCAGGCCAGGCCCTCTTGGGCAGGGCGCAGGATTTTAGCCCTACATGGCACACTTCTGCAGCCCCCTCCCCAGCGGGAAAGGACCAGAGCTGCAGGTCTAAGTAGACGTGGCACACAGACTCTGGCATCCGTTCATGGCTGGTCCAGACCCCGCAGCGGGACTGGGAGTCAGGGGCAGTAGGGAGGACAGTTCAGGTGGGGCAGAGCCACTCTTGTATGAAGTCACTAGAGCACTAAATGACACTTTATCCTCAGAGACCAAAGCTCCACGGGGCCCACCAGATAGTGCTGTTTAAGACATACCTTCTCCTTTCCAATAAAACTCAGACTTTAAGTATTGAGATCTGTCCCTCAAGCTCACACTCACACGAGAAGTCACAGCATCATTTCACAAGGGACCCACTTAAAGTCCCACTCATTGCTCCTGACTCCTCAGTCCTGCCGTTATGCGGTCTGTATCACGTTTCATTACTTCGTTCTCTAAATGAGCTCCTCGGAGAAAGCCAGCAAGGCCAGCATAGCTGCCTCTTGTACCAGGGCCAAGGGTCCCTCTCATAGGGAAGTTTCAGGTCTTCTTAAAGCTCCCGCGCTCTGCCTCCATCAACTCTCCCTGGCCGTGTGCCTTCCACGCTTCCTGGCTGCCTTGCCCTTCCCTCTCTTCTCATGGGCTTTCCTCCAGTGTGTGTCATTGTGCCCATCTAGTATCCCCTCCCGAGTCTCCTCTGGTAGCTCCCCACCCCCCTTCCTTTGCTACGGCCCAGCCTCCTGTGTGGATGGGAAGCCAGCCTGAACCCCTCCAGCAGGTGCGCAATGCTGATGAGCTATGGGGCTGGGTGTGGGCCAGCTCTCACGCTGACAAGGCGGCCCTTGCTTTACCAAGCAGCTCTGCCAGGTGCTTCTGGGAATAGGTTCTGGAAGCCCAGTCTAGAAGCTGGCTCTCTCATTCCCCCTTAACCCCGGGAGCTAGATCATATCCCTGAACCGACCCATCCACTCACACTCTCCAGACTGGCTACGTCATTTCAGCTAGGAACTCGGACAGATGTGTTCATTCCTGGATGACCTGTAGGACAGGCGGGGGAGCCGCAGGGTGGACGCCAGGAGGGGCCAGCTCAGAGGAGCACCAGAATGTAGACCCATGCAGACGGTTAGACTGCCCGTTTGTCTCCAAGCAGCATATCATTTCCGTCCCCCCACTAGGCAGAAAAGCTTTCTTTGATCCAAAGCAGAAGACAGTCAGCAGGCGCTTCCCTGTCTGTGTTCCTCTGAAAAGCTGCTATTTTTTCCCACTATGAGGCACGTGCTTGTCCTTACTGGAAAGCATCTTTCAAATTCAAGGATAATTGCTCTCTCGTTGAGATCAGGGGAGTGTTCAGTGGAATCAGAGCTCCTAGCTCCGAAGCTGAAGGGCCTGGAATGGATTCTAATCCTCGTTCTGCTTAGCGGGGTGAGCCTCGCCTCCAGGAGGGTGGGCTCCTCATTCCACCTGGTCACCCCCAAGGTGGGACTTCTTGCTCCTGTGGTCTTCATCCGCCGCTCAGCCTCCCTCCGACAACCGGCTCCTCCCTCGCCATCCCCGGAACAGCCTGTCCCGGAACAGCCTGTAATTTAAAGGATTTCACTGGTGGAAACACACAGCAATGTTCAAAACGGCAAAGGGAGTAAATTTCAGCATAGGGTGCCCAGCATGTGTATAACTTATTACTGGTCTTGGTGCCAGTGGAAATGAGGCTAGACCTGTTTCTGAGCGCTTATTCCTGTCCCATATCTCAGCGGTCGCTTTGACCCCCCATCTTCTGATGAATGTCAGACTTGGTCACTGAGAAACTCTTCTCTGACACCTGCGCCTTCTCTCCGGCACCAGGAAGACGGAGGCCAGGGTTTCTCAACGTGGGTACCATTCACATCTGGAACTGGGTAATTCTTCTTTGTGCAGTTTTGTGCATGGTGGGGTGTCTACGAGCACCCTTACTTCAACTCACCAGACCCCAGTAGCACCTTCCCCCCGTTATGACAAACAGCCTCTTCAGACATTCCCTGATTTGGTCTGGGGAGCAAAGTCACCCCCTGCTGAGAGGTTGGGGATCAGAGTTCTAGATAAAAGCAACAGGAAGGTGAAGCAAACCCTAATTGCTTTTTCTCCCTCAGCAATGGTGGGATTTGCTAGTGGATTGCAGACCTTCCTGAGGCTTGGGTCTCCAATGTCAGTCCACGCCACAGCTTCCCACACTACTCGCTTAATGCAGGAATGGTCAACCTGAACCGCTCCTGGCGGCCACCAAGAGAGTCTGTCTGTCTAGGCTGCCTGACTTTGGGGACAACCAAGCCATTTGTATTTCTATTTTATTGATGATGCAGTTGAGTCTCAGAAAGATGGAGTGATTTTTCCACTAGTGTTCAAGAGCAGAGCTGGAAATACCATAGTTCTTGGGACTGGCAGAAACAGGGGGGATGGAAAGTGGGCAAGGGAGGAGGCAGAGAGCCGGGTTCTTCTGGAGACTACCAGGAATGTCCTTCTTTCCAAACAGCAGTTTTTAGGACCACTCTCTTGACTCTCTCAATAATTTTTCTCGCTCACTTTGTCTTTCCAAGCCACTGGTGGTGGAAAGCCCAGCTCTGGGGCAGCCACGTCCTCTCCGACCTTCTTCACTCATTTCCATTTGTCCCCATCTCGGGGGCACCAGTGCTGCTGGCATATCACTGGAGTGGCTTCCTCTCTTGTTTGGGATCACAGGGACTTTGGTCTTCCTTCGTTTTCCACTCCTTTTACAGAAGGTAATCACACACAAGGCAGATGTTGGAGGCATGAGTCACCATGGTACCAGCCCAGCTTGGCGACTTGGAGTCAGTTTTCCAAGCCAGGCTGCTATCACCATCTGCTGGGGCCACGAGCAACCAAAACCCTCTGTCTCCATCATCTCCCCCAACTGACACATGCCCCAGCAACAGCCTGTGGTCCTCGGGCCCTCTTCGCCCAACCAATGGGGTGCTCAGGTGACATCCCAGAGCTATGAAGGGGCCATGGCTCCCACTCAAGACCCAAGTGCAGAGCCACCTGTCCAAGCTGGGGACCCAGATCCCATAGGGAACGGGAAACACACCCACCCCCACTTGCCTTTGCTCCAGCCCAAAGTAAAAAAGTAAACAAATACATTTTTAAACTCTCTTCCCTCACACTTCCTCCCTCGCCTCCCTGCCTCCCACCAAATGCCACCCCGTCTCACTGTCCTTCCCCTCCCTCCTCCCACACGCTGCCACCTGGCTCCAAGAGACTGCTCCAGCCTCCCACCACCTGCCACCGGCTCATGATCCTTCCCTCCCCCCTCCCACCACTCCCCGTTCCGCCCCCACCCCACATCAACTGCTCTGCTCACAACAGGTCTCATCAAGGAAGTCAGAGGTGGAATGAAAGGATGTGTCCCCCCGGGGTTGGGTCACCCGAAGACAGGCTGTGGGGCTAGAAGTCAGGGTGTCAAGCTTTTCCCTGCATCCTCAGGCTGCAGAGCGAAGGGTCCCCTGCCCAGAGGTGTGGCCACGAGGAAGGCTGGAGGTAAGGGACAGATGCCCAACTGGACAAGCAAGTGTGGGCAACCCAGAGCAGGAGAATGTGAGCATGTGTGTGTGTGTGTGTGTGTGTGTGTGTGTGTGTGTGTGTGTTTAGGTAGCCTGAGATAAGGCACTGGAGATGTGAGCGAGCAGATGGTAGGAGGGAGCAGTGGAGAATACTGAATTCTAAAGCCTCCAGCTTGAGAGCAGAGCACCAGGACTGAGGAGGGGACCCTACCCATGCCAAGTACAGAGTGTTTTCTCAAACCTGGATCGATGTGATCTCCTGGGCAGAGGAATTTGCTTTTTACCTTGTGCAGCCCTCTTTGTCTCACTGATATTCCCAGTGAAGGGAACGCACTAGGCCCTTCTGCAGGGCTGCTGCCCCTCCCACTTCCAGCCCTGCTCTCCCTCCCTACGACAAGCTGGGACAGCCCATGGGCTCACCGCTTCCCTGAATTTGTCTGGGGAGGGGAGGCAGGCAAGGGAAGCACCTGCTTCTGACGCTGGGGAGACTAAGATCAGGTGACGGTGGGTGGCACCTAGTGGGAGAAAGCCACTTCCCAGACCTCACCAAGTCTTGGCTTCGCCAAGAGGAAGAAGCTAAGGGAATCAGCAGTAAAAACATCGCTGCCTACCTTTCTCGTGTGCTTTTCTGCTTTGATTTAATCTCCCTCACACGATATTAAATTTCAGGCTCAAAGGCTTTAAAAGGAGGGAGGAATCTTGATTTTAAATATTGACTCAGAATTGCTTTGCAGCCCAGAGCTGCTTTCATAAAGGTTTCTACACAATTAGCAAACATCCCTGACATGCACGTGGGCTCCCGGGGAGAGGTCTATCAGTCATCGTGATCCCTGGCACAGCTGGGTCTGACTGCACCACCTCCCGGCCGTGAGTCCACTGGCAAATTACCCGTTCTTCTCTGCGACTGAGCATAGCAACTGCCCGGCACTGTTTCAATAATGTGCATAAAATGATATATATGTATACACACATACACTAATATGTATATTTATGTACATAATATGATATATAATATTGCTAAATAATTTCATTTGTGGTTTTTTGTTTTGTTTTTTATAATAATTTTTTATTATGTTATGTTAGTCACCATACAGCATATCCTTAGTTTTTGATGTAAAGTTCGATGATTCATTAGTTGTGTATAACACCCAGTGCCCCATGGAATACGTGCCCTCCTTACTACCCATCACCAGTCTATCCCATTCCCCCACCCCCTCCCCTCTGAGGCCCTCAGTTTGTTTCCCAGAGTCCACAGTCTCTCATGGTTCATTCCCCCTTCTGTTTACCCCCTTCCTTCTTCCCTTTGAATATGAATCCACATGTGTAAGTTAATAGGTACATTGGAAGTTTATATATATATGTGGAATGTGTGTTCCTATCCTGAACGCTAACCTGTAAAGCATTTAACATAGCAATTGTCCCACAAAATGTTACTGTTATCGCCGCATCTCATTTGACTTACTCTTCTCCAGCTGTTATACGTTCATATTGTCCAGTTTCATCACCTTGTACTCCATAGTCTCTTAAAGATCCAAGGGTTATGACATGGCTCTATGATTTTATAAATTGGCATTAGGTACTGAAGATTCCTTGTTGACCGATTTGGACTACTTGCGGGGCTTAATATGTGGTGTCTGTTGCCTGCGTTACCTTTGTTCTGACAAATAATACTGAGCCTTCCACATGACCTTAGGAGAGTCTCCTTATGGGCTTCATTGCTATATATCAGTGCTCTTTTCTACTCAGTCGACAGACTCTTCCCTCCCAATATCACCTGACACAGAAGTGACACTGATGGTGTCTCCTCCCTGGACTCATTCAGTCCAGCTCACAAATTTAAGGGAGAGAAAACTCACTTTTGATTTTCTGAAATCAAACCCAAACCAAACATCACTCCATTCTGGGTCACTAAGGATGTTTCTTACTAAATATTTATTTAACTCAGATCATGGCTCTAGTTCTCTCCTAAGACTGATTGTCCAATGAAATCAAAGAAAAGCACTGAATGATCTGCGTGCCCTGAGAGCTAAATAATCCCTTCACCAGATAATTTTCTTCTCCAAGTTGCTAAGCCCTAGTCTACAGGGACAGGCCTTTGCTCTTCTGTTTTCCAGCACACATTCTCACCAAGAATGCTCTCAGTAAGATAATGGATAGGAAGAAACAAGTCTGGATTTTTCCCCCAAAATCCAGGATGCTAATGTGGGTGTGTTTTTAAATCCAGAATGCTCTCCTCTTGTGTGTGTTCCAAATTCTCTTTCCTTGGCTTTAATGAAGGGAAAGGTGTCAGACACATCTCTGAGACTCTCCCAAAGAGAGGATTTTCTTATCATTCTCCCTTGTCAGACTTATAAATATCACTCCGTGGCCACTGAGGAAGGAAGAAATAATTTCTTGGGCAAATCAAGAGTTGTAGTCCTCAAAATTACTTTGCATGATGCTTCTCTGCATCCTCTTAAAAAATAATCTGATTTTTAAAATATAAATCAAGAGGGAGTCCATCGCAAATAATTAACCAAGTAATAGCGAAGTGCTTACCAGTAGACACCATGAGTGTGTGTGGGAGGTGAGGTAAGTTATAAAACAAGAGCCAATCCCTCAAGGCTGACCAAAAAGGTGACACACTACTTTGGACAACAAGACAAGAGCTCTTGTCTTGTCATAAGAAAGTAGATGAGAGAAGAAAGAAAGAAAGAAAGAAAGAAAGAAAGAAAGAAAGAAAGAAAGAAAGGGAAAGAAAGAAAGAAAGAAAGAAAGAAAGAAAGAAAGAAAGAAAGAAAGAAAGAAAAAGAAAGAAAAGAGAAAAAGGAAGGAAGGAAAGAAGGAAGGAAGGAAGGAAGGAAGGAAGGAAGGAAGGAAGGAAGGAAAGGAGGAAGGAAGGAAGGAAGGAAAGGAGGGAGGAAGGAAGGAAGGAAGGAAGGAAGGAAGGAAAGAAGGAAGGAAGGAAGGAAGGAAGGAAGGAAGGAAGGAAGGAAGGAAAGGAGGGAGGAAGGAAGGAAGGAAGGAAGGAAGGAAGGAAGGAAGGAAGGAAGGAAGGAAGGAAGGGAGGAAGGGAAATCCCAAGTTAGTGGGGTACACCCACAGACCCACTTTTGATTTTTTTTTAAATCAAGACACCACATCAGATGAAGTCCAACTCACAACTGTGCTCTTCTTGGAGGAACCCCAAGTGTATGCTGTAATTTACCTCCCGGTCTTTCCATATCGGAAAGACAAGATCATCCATAAGGATGACCTTGAATCTGCTCACTATCAAAACGGTAACAATTTGCACATTTCTGTGCTTTATTATCATTGACCCCGGAGTTTCTCAAGACAGAAGCTGAGATGTGAAAAAGGAGAGACTCTTTTTGGGGGTCCAAGATGGCTTCAGGAAAGCTGAGCCTTGGAGAATGGACAGGCTTTCCCAAGGAGAGAAGAAGGGGTTACCTAAGTGCTGTAGGTTAGGGGGTGGTGGAGGGCACAGGGGATGGACATGGGGTGGGTGGTCATTCTCTTAGGAGAGCACAGTGGAGACAGAAAAGCACAGGTGTGTATGGGGAACAGTGATCAGGACGGATTGACTAAAGCTGGAGATTTTAAGGAGGGAGATAGTAAAAGTCTAGGAACAGTGGATGGGGTCAGTGAGGCATTGAATGCCGGATAAGAAGTTTATAAGTTATCTGACAGACCAACATTTTCTGAAGTATATTCCTGGGGACCTTAGTCCCATGGCATCCTCAGAATAAACTTTTTAAAAGTAAAGTTGATGTAGGGTGTTGGCGAGGAAATTCTTTCAGGAGAAACTTGCCCCTCTGCTTGAGATCCCCACTGCCTACCAGTATTAAAAAAGCTTTCAGATACCCTGCAGTATAGCAATCTGCCTAACTTCTGCAGTAGGGTGACAAACGGGCCTCCACAAGAGATCTACGTCCTCATCCCTGAACCTGTGCATGTTACCTTGTATGGAGAAAAAATATGGGGACGTCTTGGCAAATGTAATTAATTTAAGGTTTCCTGACTTGGGTGGATTGTCCTGCGTTATCCTGATGGGCAATCACGTGCAGCCTCCCGAGAGGAAGGTGGGGGGAGATGTGACCTCATACAGCAGAGCTGGTAGTGTGAAGACAGAACAGAGAGATGGGGAGGAGCTTGCCTTAAAGACTGGGGTGATGCAGCCACAAGCCACGTAGCCCCTAGAGGCTGGCGGAGACAAGGAGGACCCTCCAGAGGGAGAGTGGCCACGTGGATGCCTTGCTCTCAAGAGCTCGCAGCTCCAGAACTGTGGAAGAATACGTCTCTGTTGGTTTGTGCCACTCGGTTTGGGTAAATTGTTACGGCAGCCCCAGGAAATGAACACAAGAGAAATGGGAGTTGAATGACTGTCTTGCTTCTGAATTACATCTAACAGACAGATCATCATAAAGATTATAAAGGTGTTAAACGAGACATTAGGAAAAGATTTGGCCAGTAGGAGATTCAGTAAATGTATCAATGGGGAATTTTAAATTTTCCTGATACTCCCTGACCCTCTAAATTGACCAGAACCAAAATAGGCGCTATTTTGTACCAAAGGCCCTTTTTGATGTCAATTCCAATCAAGTAATTTGCACTGTTACATCAGACAGAGCCTAAATGCTCATTACAAATGGCTTGACTCTGTGGCCCCCGGACAGAGCGGCGAGCCCTCAGTGAGCCGAAGACCCTCTAAATTGACCAGAACCAAAATAGGCGCTATTTTGTACCAAAGGCCCTTTTTGATGTCAATTCCAATCAAGTAATTTGCACTGTTACATCAGACACAGCCTAAATGCTCATTACAAATGGCTTGACTCTGTGGCCCCCGGACAGAGCGGCGAGCCCTCAGTGAGCCGAAGACACCAGGAGACGGTTTCATTATAAAAGAGAAACGAATCCATGGAGATTTAGAGCTCTCTGAGAAACCTCCCACTGGTCTTTGAGAGCCAGCCCCGGCAAAGCTGTGGACTCCAGCATCTAAAGTAAAGAAAGGCATTTTCTTATGTCAATCATCCTCTCGGCAAAACATGCTTCTCAGTGCTGGGGAGGAAAAGACAATTAAGGAGCTTCTTTGGACAGAGAAAAACAACAGTGCTTTAGAGGCTAGGGAGCAGAGGGTTCTGCAGGTTTTCAGAAACAAGAGCTCCCAGGTTGTAGAGGCCCCAGAGCTGGTCCCAGGAGGCTGGCTACCGAGTGGGGTCGGGTGGAGGGAACCAGGCGCCTGGCTGTCCCACCCACGGTGACTGCCACATCCGGACAAACTCTTTGTTGTGAAAGACGTCTAAGGGCCACGCCCCAACTCCCAGACCTTCCATAATGAGAGACTTGTCATCCTCCATATGCATCTGCATTGATCTCACAAATGCCTCTCAGAGGGCAAAATCGGGGCAGCTGGGTCACCGAGAAATAGTAGCTGCACGTTGCAGTCGGTTCAAAAGGTCTCACTGGAAACCCTGTGAGTAATGCACATTTTTAACAAACAGGTGTGACAGCTTCCTGTGTATCAATTCTCCCCTCAGTCGGAATCCTTGTATTGACTCAGATATGACATCTTATCTCTGGTTGCTCCTGACTTATGCTTGCCTAAGGAAATCTTTAGAATGGCAAGGGCTCTGTGACCATGTAATCTAATCCAATATGACAACAGTAAAACTCTGTTATTCGGCATTTCCTGTGTATTTGCTGTGTGTCTGCCCTTTGGCTGGATGAAATGGATGATACAGACTCTATCTACGGAGTAGAATTTACTAGTTGATTAACCAAATCCAGTTGTAGAATCTTCCCATAGCTATGTGCAATACCTTTGGGAAAAATAAGCAAATGACAAAGAAATGAGGTAATCAGCATGTATCCCCAGCAGTGGTGGGCATAAATATTTGTTAAGTGAATGACTGAAACAGAGTTTGTTTAAAAATAATAAAATAATTACCCTCTGATGGGGAGTAACTGCCCTACGCACAGGGTTTCTTTTTGAGGTGATGAAAATGTTTTAGGAGTGATAGAGGGGGTGGTCACACAGCATTACAAATGTATTAAACGCCACTGCACTGTTCACTTTCAAAGGGTTCGTTTTATGTTATGTGACTTTCACCTCAATTTTGAAACAATTAGTTACTTTCTATATTATGTCCTGGTGTACCGGGAACAAAATAAATCTAGCCCTGTCTTCACAGAATCAGGCAGCAGAAAGGTCCATAGGCCAACAAATCACTGTTGCCATCACTCTAGTTGCCATACCAGTCGATAAAACAAAAGCACTTCCAGAAAATTCCATGTGCCCCATGGACCTTCTAAGTTAGAGTATCCATTTCTGAGTCTGAACTGCTTGAAGCCTTTGCCATAAATTGGAGCCCTCAAAATGCAAAGATTAGATCCTTCAATTCCTTAGGGACCAGAGTTCTTTCCATAGAGAAAAATGTCATGTAATTGACGAAGACACTGAGGTAAAGAAACTACTGGTTAATTTATTATTGAGGTTGGAGGTGCAGGGGGGCAGGGGTGGACAGAAAAAGCAAGCCCGAACCAGCAGTCCCCAAATTTCTATGTTGAGGGAACCGTTTTTTTACATAAAAGTAAAGTTGGGAAACGTGAAGTCAAAGAATAAAAATAATTAAGACTGCAGCTTTGAAGATGGGCAAAACTCATGTGTCATGATATTTTGATGTATTTTGGCAGGAATCAAGGCAAATCATCAGATAAAGGATTAGGTACTTAACAACAATGCTAGAGGGAAAGTGACACACTCATCAATGACAACACAAAGCAGCCTGTGCTTGACGCTGGGGAAGTAAGGACAGACATCAGGAGTGACTTGTCCTGTCACTTACGCGCGGCCGTGGTATAATGGATCTGGTCTTCGTCCCTGGGTCCTGGCCCACAGCTTCCTGGGAGTTTCCTGAGTAATGAGTATCTTTGCTCTGCTCATGAGGTGACTCTTGATGCGCCCCTCGGTAGCTTCAGGATGGGAACTGGTCCCCTAAGATACCAGGCCTGACCTGGGTGGGGAGAAGGGGCTGGAGACTGAATTCAGTCATGTAGTCAATGATTTAATAAGCTCAGTGGAACTTCCTGGTGGATGAAGACCTTGACATCCCAGGAAGGTGATGTGCCCTGACTCCCCGGGGAGGGAGCATGGAAGGTCAGCTCTCCCAGCCCGCGCCTATGTGTATCCTTTATAATAAAACTGAAATAGCGAGTATTGTGCTTTCTTGAGTTCGGTGAATCATTCTAGCAAATCATCGAACCTGGAGGGGTCATGGGAACCCCAGGATTTATAGCTACTAGTGTGGTCAGAAATAGAGGTCAAAAATGCAGGTGGTCTGGGGACCCCCAAAATGTGCCTGGCCTCTGAACTAGGGCAGTGTTGTGGACAACTGAGCCCTTAACTTGTGGGATCCAATGGCATAGCCAGGCGGTTAGTGGGAGAACTGAATTGCAGTACACCCAGTTAGAGTGGAAACAGGTTTTATATTTATCTATTTTATACTTAGTATATAATACTTACTTTATATGTCATATTTCAATTTGCCCCTCATCAAACAAGGTGAAAAGTACCCTTAAACAGATAAAATTCTGATGGTTTAACTTTGGGAGCCAGAACAAGAAAACCGACTTCAGAATTAAAGCAATTTATTTTCATTCATAATTACGAGTTCTGATATATTCCTAATGCAATTTTTGGCTCTTTTTTTGTCAAGCAGAAGAAATATTACTTCTATTCACATGAAATTAGGAATGTAGGTGGGTTTTTTAACCTATTTTTCCTCTCATCACTTATTCCAGATTTTTCTGGTAGAAAAATTACTTAGAATTTAATTAATGCCTTCTTGGGGACCTGGCTTTCTTGACAGCCAAATATAAAAGATAAATGAATCCACTTTCAGCAATTTTAAAAGGCATATCTGCATTCTTTTAGGGGACTTTACTTATATCAGAACGAGTAGCATAAAAATAAAAGAAAAGGTCAGACTCTAGTTTGACAGATTTACTAAAAAGCATAACCATATAATTTTATAATTATATAAACTGGACCTTGTCAAGGGTTGACCCTTGAACAACACAGGGGTTAGGGGCACCAGTCCCCAGCCCCTGCCCACGCACAGTTGAAAATTCACATATAACTTGTGACTCCCCCAAAACCTTACGAATAGCCCGCTGTTGCCCAGAAGACTTGCCGATAACACAGTCAATTAACACGTATTTTGTATGTTATATGTGTCGTAGAGTGTACTGTGTTCTTACAATAAAGTCAGCTAGAGAGAAGAAAATGTTATTAAGAAAATCATAAGGAAGAATGGGGCGCCTGGGTGGCACAGCGGTTAAGCGTCTGCCTTCGGCTCAGGGCGTGATCCCAGCGTTATGGGATCGAGCCCCACATCAGGCTCCTCCGCTATGAGCCTGCTTCTTCCTCTCCCACTCCCCCTGCTTGTGTTCCGTCTCTCGCTGGCTGTATCTATCTCTGTCGAATAAATAAATAAAATCTTTAAAAAAAAGAAAAGAAAAGAAAATCATAAGTAAGAGAAAACATTTAGAGCACTGTACTGGATTTATTGAGAAAAAATCTGCATGTAAGTGGACCCACGCAGTTGAAACGCATAGTGTCCAAGGGTCAAACTGTAGCACATGATTTAATAGGGGACATGGCTTCAGACAAGATTTTTCCCTTAAATATATCATTTCCTTTCAAAGTTGTCAAATAGAATTTCAATCTCCAAACATTCTCAAACTGCAGTCTCTTGCCGTGACCACTTGAATACGTACTTAGGTTTGACTTACGATTTTCCTACTTTATGACAGTGCAAAAGCAATATGCATTCAATGGAAACCAGACTTTGAGTTTTGAGTTTTGTTCTTTTGTGCCGATGGAAGGTACCGCCCTCTGTCGTCACGCTGGACAGCGCCAGCCACTGAGGCTCCCAGACAGTCGCCCACCGGACGGTAAACCCCTCATGCACCAGCAACCATTCTGTTCTTCACCTTCGGTGCAATATTCAATCCATTCCCTGAGACGTTCCGCACTTTATGATCAAAGAGGCTTTGTGTTAGATGATTTTGTCCAACCGTAGGCTAAGCTGTGGGGTAGGCTTATTAAATGCATTTTCATCTTACGAGATTTTCAACTCCTGGCGGCTTTCTCGGGGTGTAACCCTATTATAAGTTGGAGACGGGTAACAATGATTTTTAAATGCCAGGAGTAAACAAGCCTAAGAAGCAAACAAAAGAACAACTTTCCGTTTTGAGGCAACGACATTCTGAGGTCAGTTCTAAAATCACAGACAACTTCGTGCAATTTGCTTCTCAAATGATCTCATCCTCCAGCGTTTTTCCAGAGAAGTGGTCCAGGAGAAATGTCAAATGGAAAGGTCAAATTGAAAAAAAAAAAATTGGAATCTTTTACTAGTCGCTGCCAGAAGGAACTGTAAACAAAAACTTAGCAGGAACCCCCGAAGGCAAATATCCTGTGGGCCCAGGGTGGATGAGATCATGTAATCTGAAAAACTGTTCAAATATTCAGACAATGATAATGATACAAAGAAAAGGTTTTATATTAACAGACAGATAAGACAGACCTGTGAAAGATACGTGTGGACTTAATTTTTTTAGCATCTCGAATATCTGCTTTATCCCATCTCTTAATAAGTTTCAAACAAACCCTGGAAGTCTAATACCCAACAGTTTACCCCTCTTATCAGCGGGATGCATCACGATTTTGATCCCCGTCAGAAACGCAAAAAAGATCGAGTACATATTGTTTAGAGCCTTAATACCCATCCTGTAATGGGTAAAACATAGGAGGAGGTGAGAGAAAGGTTTAAAAAAAAAATTAGGAATATTCCTCTCGAAATCACCTCCCATTTTTCAGTGAATTGAAAAATATCGTTGGGACAAAACAACAAGGGCAAACCCCTTAGGACCCCCCAGGAGACCCAAAAAGCCACGGGGTGAGGGGCGGGGGTCTTAGCACTCTGGAGAAATGAGGATTTGAAGTTGGCCAGATCGTAGGTCACTATAGAGCCCGGCATTTAATGGCATGATGGGGGTAGTGACCCCACCCGAAGTTGCCTGACGGCTGGCACTTGAGCACGCTGAAGGCTGCATGGAGCAAAAACACGGGATTCCCTCATCAGTCAGATGCCACTGGCGGATGAGGAGTCCCGAGGAAGGGGCACTGCCTTCAAAAATGGCGTGTTGTGTTCTCGGAAGGGCCTCATCAGCTCCAGCCCGCCTTTCAGATGATGTATTCCACACAGCAGAGGCCCGACGGCTCGAGAGGCTGGTTTCCATGGAGATGTTCTGCAGCTTTGCTGGTATTCCCTCCAGAAGGGAGAGAAACTGCCCCAGTGCTCAGCGTGTGCACACATACAAACACGCCCGCACACACACTCTTCTCAGCTACACCAGCCGGCTATATATAGCAAGAAATGTAAGGTAATTGAAAGGGGCAACTGGAGTTTGAAAAATAAGGACACGATTGGAGAACGTTTTGCAGGAAACAGACTTTTTTTTTAGGCATCTGTAAGCTTTGGATCATGCGTTTAGCTGGGGGTGAAAGGAGGTTGCCATTTTGTCTGCACCCTGGGCACAAGCAGATGGGCCTTCTCCAGAGATCGCTGTACCCCAGTGGGCAAGATTTCTCTGAGGGCTGAAGGGCCCGGCCTGCTGAGGAACTGAAGCCCAACCCCATGACCCCACCGCGCAGGGAGCCAGGGAGACAATGGGATCACTTCCCAGAGTAATTGTGTGCATCAGGATATCCATATCGGACCAGAATAACAGCCCCAACCAGCAATTCCTTTCAGGGGATTTCTGGACCACGATGGGGGTTCTATTGTCAACTGATTTGGAAAGGGCTGTGCACAGCCTGAAGGGAATTTCTGGCCTGTGGTAGAAAC
Organism: Ursus arctos; assembly: GCF_023065955.2. Lineage (NCBI taxonomy): Eukaryota > Metazoa > Chordata > Mammalia > Carnivora > Ursidae > Ursus > Ursus arctos. The sequence continues at coordinate 87,560,691 of NW_026623056.1, read as the reverse complement.
TCCCTTGCTCTCTCAATAGAGAAAATGCTTTAGAGAAAGGCAAGAGCATTTCCCCTTTTATTTGGGAATCTGGTCTCCCATCGTCTCAGCACCATGATGTATTAGCTGTATGACTTTAGGGAAGTTACTTGACCTCTCTGTTTCACCATCTGGAAAACAAAATTGATAAACATTTAGCATGTGTCAGGGGCTTTTCTGAGCACTTCATTTTCTCATTAATTCATCACAACAATGCTCCGGGATGAATATGGTGTTATCCTTGTGCTGTGGGTGAGGAGACGAAAGCACAGAGAGGTCAAGAAACTTGCTCGAGATCACACAGCTAGGAAGGAACAGACAGGATTCAAACCCAAGCTGTAACCCCAGTTGCGTAGCCTTCACATTGAAGCACCTTGTGTAATGCTAACAGGACGGAATCATTTTTACCCTAAGGGTTTCCCATGCATTCACGTATTCCATCCCAACAATACTATGAAGTTGGTGCGAACAGACTTTCAGATGAGGAAATGGAGACAAGAAGAGGTAAAATAACTTGCCCAAAGCTAGAAAGGGAGAGCACTGGGATTGGAGTTCATGCATTCAGGCTCCAGGGCCATCGGGATCAAAAATCCGAAAGAGGGGCCGAAGAAACAACCTTGGAGAAGCATAAGTGGCAGGTGGCCTGGGTCGGAGCAGCGTCTCCCGGGTTCAGCACAGTTGCGAGTTAGCCTGGGGAGGCAGGCAGCTTGCTTCTCTCGGGACCGGAGCAGCGGACCAGCCCACTGTCCAGAACAGGGTGAGAAGGCCCCCGCCCCGCACCTCCCCACGCTCCACGCTCAGCACAAGTGGCACCCACCCTCTGCGTCCCTTCCCTGTCGGCGGATCCGTGGTCAGCAGATTTCACTGCAAGAGCCACCGAGGAGCCCCCTTGGCCAACCAGCCCCACCCTGCCCCCCGCCCCCGAGGTCCAGGCCAGTGCTCACTGTTTCCAGTGGCGAGACCCCTCTGCAACCTCAGACAGTTCAAGGATTCACACAAGAGAGTTAGGAGCACGCAGTACGACAAAAGTTAAACCAACTTGATCCTTAAACGTGTCATTTGTCCTCACAACAGCACACATTCATGTGGAATACTAGCAACAGATAGTGACGGGAAAATCAGTTGTTCTATCTCCAGTGCTTAGTACATAGAAGTGTCCTCAGACCCTTGACACAACTTCTCCCCCACTCCCCGGGAGGGATTTTAGGGTTGACCGTTAGAAATTTAAGGCTGCCTCCTGAAACATCAGGAGCCTCATCTGTCTCTGATCCCTGAGACAGTGCCTGGCTCAGAGCAAGGGTCAATGAAGGTGTTCGGGAAGGGCTGGTACTGGGCCCCCAGCCCCTGGGTATCCCCGGAGGCCCTCCAGAAGTCCAGGTGGGGAAGCCAGTGCTGCTCTGGGCTTGGCCTCTGCATCGGGCTTTGTCCCCTTCGGAGGCCAGCGTGGCCAACACCTTTCTCTGAGGAAGCAGGGGATGGGGACTGGGGGTGGGTGTGCAGGGAGCAGAGCCCGTGTTCACCAAGACACCCAACCCCTCCTCGCTTTGCCTTTGCTCCTGCTGGGGACTCACCACCGCCTCCCAATGCCCTATGGCAGGGGTCCATCTGGCCCCTGTGAAACGCCTGAAATTTTCCGAAACATTGTACGTGCTCATCTTTTACACGATGAGGGTTGAAGCCAAGGGCTCAAAGCTTTTGTCAGACACCCCCGCCCCCCGCCAAGGGGAACAGTTCCAGAAAACTAAGATCCCTGTTCCCTAAAGTCTGGGCTCTGAGTACTCTTCCAAGTACTCACTGACAGAGTCAAAGGGGTCCTCACTGCTCCACCAGAGACCACCCAATTTCACCCACGCCCCCTCTCAGCCATTGGCTATGTGGAGCCCAAAGCCCTTGTCATCATTTCCTTGCCAACCAGGTTTATGGCGAGCCGACTGCAGACTCCCAGCTGTGTTTCTTCCCCTTCTGTGGCTGTTTTAGAGACCTGCCTTGTCCCAGGCAGAGCGGATGGGGCTGGATGATCTCCCCGGAGCGCCAACTTCCCATGCCCTCCCTGGAGGGCAATCCGGAACCCCATTCTGGAGACTTAACTCCATTACCTGCCCCAGGGGGCTTATGGGACTGGTGAAGGCAAGATCCAGCGGTCACAACACATGGTGCCAGCCTGTCCCCACCCGTCACGTCCATGTTCTAATGACAGAGTGAGGTGACCCTTCAGTTAAATTCCCCGCTCTAATGCCAGGTTAGATGGACGCCTTTCTTTTTTTTCTGCCGGCTAACCATTTGCAAGAAAATATAGATTCTCTGAGACTAAATAATGCTTACTCTGCTTAACACTCAGCTCTAAGAGGAACCCTGGCTGTGACACTGCAGCGTGACCAAGGGGCTAATGGGGCTGACAGAGCAAGTGTAACCAGGAGGATTCCCCAAAGGCTAGAGTGACAAGCATTGCTTTATAATTCAGAAAGTAATGTTACGTCCTTTCCAATTGCATGGGGAAGGAGGGACCCCACGATGGCCAGTTTCCTTCAGTACTTCAGTTCTTCCAATGTAGTAGAATATTCCTTTCTTTCCACCTGAGCAGTGTAAATAGCCCTGCCATTTAATTGTCTTGCCAGATTGGCTGCATTGTGATTTATTCTGAGACGCCTATTTGCAAAATGTTTTACCAGTGTTGTGTCTCTCGGCTAGTCTGCTGTCTCCCCTTTGCAGAGTTGCCCTTCAGCCTTTCCCAGGTGAGCGCTGCCATATGAACCACGAAACTGGAACGAATTCATTGCTTCCTGATACATCTGGTGTGGGGAGGAGGCTCTGCTAAGCCCCCAAAGATCATTTAAGTTCCAGCGCTTGGTAGTTACCAGTTTCAAGGCACATTTCACTGGCAAAAAAAAAGATTAATTAGGACAAACTCTTGCAAATATATATGAACAAGACCAACTTCCCAATACAAAAATTGGCCAAAATCAAAAGATCAACAGACATGTGAACAGAAGATCAGTATTAAAGGCAATAAAAGAAATGCAGATGAAATCACCACTGTGATCTCTCTTTGCCTATTAAATGGACCAAGAGTCTTTTTTTAAAATTTTTTACTCAAATTCAATTTAGTTAACATACAATGTGTTATTAGTTTCAGGGATAGAATTCAGTGATTCATCAGTTGCAAATAACACCCAGTGCTCATTATATCCTGTGACATCCTTAATGCCCATCCCCCAACCTCCTTAATGCCCATCCCCCAGTTACCCCATCCCCCCATCCTCCTCCCCTCCAGCAACCCTCAGTTTGTTTCCTAGAGTTAAGAGCCTCTTATGGTTTACCTCCCTCTCTGTTTTTATCTTATTTTATTTTTCTTCCCTTCCCCTATGTTCATCTGTTTTGTTTCCTTAATTGTACATATGAGTGAAGCATATGGTATTTGTCTTTCTCTGACTGACTTATTTCGCTTAGCATTATACAAATGGACCAAGATTCTTAAGTTTGACAATCCCCAGTGAACGGAAGTGGGGAAAACAGGTGCTTTTTACAGCCTGTTAGTTGACAAGTGGATTATCCTAACCTTGGAGAACAGCTGGGGTGGCGTGGATCAAACCTTGCTCTCGAAATTCTCCTTCCCACACTTTATCCTGAAGTTGTAATTGGACAAGTGCACAAAGAGGTTGCTTATCTCAAGGTTGTTTATAATAATGAAAATTTGGAAACAGACTAAATGTCCATCAATGAAAAATTAATTTGTTTAATGTGATATAATCATACAACAGAATAGCATGAAGCCCTTTATAAGGGTGATACATATTAATGATCACAATACATGGAAATGTCCACACCTGATACATTTGAGTGAAAAAGGTATCATGTATAGTGTGATCGTACTAGGAAAAAATCGCGTGTGTATGCACGTGTGTGTGTGTGTGCGTGTGCACGTGTGCGCACATGTCCGTACTCAGGCACCCCCATTGGTATTACTCATAAAGAGATATCTGGAATTATATTTACTGAAATGTTACATTGTTGTCTCTGCTAATAAGATATTGTGCTAGTCAGGGCAGGATGGGCTAAGCTGCATTAAGATATAAACCCAGGCATGTAATGATCCAAAACAATGGAAGTTTATTTTCCATTCATTTAAAGTCCAAATGATAGGGCTGGCCACTTGGGCGGGGTATTCAGGCTCCTGTCATTCTCTGCGTGGCCATCTCCAGTGTGTGGAGCCCACAGTCACTCTGGTGGAACTCTCTATTCTAGTCGGGCTGGAGAGGAAAGACTATGCAACATTGCAAGGAAGGCTCCTGATGAGTCAGGCTCGGGAGGAGCACTTGTCCACCTTCACGGCCTCGCTAACTACAAGGGAGGCTGGCATGTCAGCACAGCTGTGTCCCCACAGGGAAGAGGAAAGGTGTTGAATGAATATCCCACATCCCAGATATACCAAGGTTTTCACTTTTTATATTTTTCTGAATTGCTCGAATTTTCCAAATGAGCTTGCATTACCTTTATATGCAGAAAAGATTGGAGCAAATTTCTTTTTTATAGAGTCATAGTATCTTTTTTGAAGAGAAAGAATGATAGAGGAGAGAAAGGGAGAGAAATCGAGATAATTTGGGAGAGCCAGCCCAAGAGAATGCAGGGGCCCTGAGGTGTGCGGAGCCGATGTCACTGTGTCTCTGGCTCTTATTCCAGGGGTCAGGTGGCTTCTCGCTGGGTGCTCCCTCCTTCAACCTCAGTCAACAAGCACTTGGAGAATGGAATGATCTCAGCCTTCAAACAGTCATCTTTCTGTTTTGATATCTCACATCTCTAGGGCACAAAGTAAGATGATATTATTGAATTTGATTTTTGACACAATGAAAAATCCACTGCATCATTAATGGATTAGCCACTATCTTTTAAAAAATGCACGCAAGGCCAGGCACAATCTCATGAAAGGGAATGATTCATGTATTTCTGGAATGGAGCATGGGAAAGGTCACTAAGATTTCCATTGAAGTTTCCAACAGCCCATCTTTTAGTTGTTATTCTTACTCATGACTTTTGTGTAAGGCAGGCTGTGATCCATTGGCCCCATCTTCAGAATCACATGGCAAAGCTAACTTGATAACCCACGACCAAAATACTTAGCCCTTTGGGGGTCATGCATGGTATTCCAATGAACACTTTTAACATAATGCTCCCATGCCCTATGAAAAGATGAATTTCAGAAATTTCAGGAGGTAATTAAAATGTACTCTAAAGTCATCTCACTCGCAGGTGCTGTTTATTACTTAATTCATGAAGGAATTCATGCAACTCATGCTGCTCTTATCATATAGCAAATGTGCGACTACCTTGAATTCTGCAGAGAAAGATTCTTGCAAAAGGGAGAGTCCAATGGACATCTTCTTGAATGTGACAGCTGCCACTGAATGTGCCACAATCCTTGGCCATCAGAGTCACATATCTGCAACTTTTAAGCTTGAGAGATGCATTCCAGGGCTAAACTGTTGCATTTCTTTTCACTGGCTTAATTTAATTATGACATGTAGTTTTATGTTCATTTCTCTGAAAGCTGTAGGAAAATGGACTAAATCATCCCCAACGACATGAGCAATTGCTCTAATAAAAGTAGTTCTTTCAAAGATTATAAAACATTAGTTCAACTACACTCAGTGCTCCTGACATGAGGGGTAAGCATAGGGCATTAGATCTTAAAAGCTGTTCCCAGATGCACAGATTGTTAGCAAATTCAAAATAAGCCACTCCTCATAAAGACTTAGTGGGAAAATGGAAAAAGAAATAGAAAAACAATCTTTCTAAATTGTAACAAAAGATTTTTATTTTTTTTAAAGATTTTATTTATTTACGAGAGAGAGAGCGAGCACAAGCTGGGGAGAGGGAGAAGCAGGCTCCCCACCGAGCAGGGAGCCCGACATGGGACTTGATCCCACGACACTGCAATCATGACCTGAGCCAAAGGCAAACACCCAACCAACTGAGCCACCCAGGTGCCCTAAAAGATGTTTATTCTTAAAGAAATGATGCCAAAAAGAAAACATCTTGCATATCCTATTAAAAGTTATTTCCAGGGGTGCCTGGGTGGCTCAGTCACTTGAGCATCTGACTCTTGATTTCAGCTCAGGTCATGATCTCAGGGACCCGGGATCGAGCCCCACGTCGGGTTCCATGCTCAGCAAGGAGTCTACTTGAGGATTCTCTCCTTCTCCCTCTGCCCCTTCCCCCACTCACACTCTCTCTCTCTCAAATAAATGTTTAAAAAAGTTATTTCCATTTACTACTCCCAAAATGATAAAACAATATAGCCTACAAATAAATTATATGCCTTTGCCAAAATGTTTACCAGCCCCTTCACCTACAAATATTGAATACAGAATCTCCTTAGTTAAGTTTAAGGTTTCACTGACTGGTCATAGGATTTATCTTAGCAATTTATTATTCTCAAAAGAGCTAAAATGCACTATACATATGAAAATATTATTTTTGTTTTACTGATCACAGAAAATTTTTATATTTGTGATTTTATATCATTATAATCAGAGACTATAAAATAGGGATATTGATTTTTTCCGTCCCAAACTTGAGTTTATAAGGTAAGTAGATCCTGGTCATTTTCCAAATCAACGTGAAAGGTCCTCCTTAAGTGTGAAAGCTGTCTGATCAATAGATCCCCTTTAGCAAGATGGGAGAAGCAAGACCTTGAAATCCTAAAGATCCGGGTACAGCTTTGGCTTTGCCATTGACTAAGTGATCTTGGATATGAGTCCTAATCTGTGTTTTCATGGTAATTACCTAATTTTCAGAAATGCGGATTAGCATACTGGGGCTAGCACGGGCTGTGGAGAGAATTAAACCGCACCGTGTACCCAGCGCCGGACTCAGAGCAGACTCTTGATGGGCTCATTTGTTTCCCATCTTCCTTAGTTGACTCAGGGTGGAAAGATCTAAACGGAATTCTAGGTCCCCCACTCTGCTCCCTACGTGGGGTAAACCACTTCATCTCTCTCCGGATCTCTCATCTGTAACAACATTTCCATTTTTGATCAGCCAGTTGCTGGGGCATCTCAGCCATGACAGTTGACATAGAAGCAGAAGATTCGCTTGCTGGGCGGACGTGCCTGGTCCGTCTGCGTGAGGCTCCGCGCTAGGGGCGTGTATTACTTTCCCAGGGTGATCGTAACACATTATCACAAAGCGAGAGGCTTAAAACAACAGAATAGTTCTCTCACAGTCCTGGAGGGTAGAAGTTCAAAATGCAGATGTTGGCGGGGCTGTGCCTCCCCTGAAACTTGCAGGGGAACCTCCCCTCTTTGCCTGTTCCAGCTTCTGGTAGCCACTGGCAATTCTTGGCTCGCTTTGGCTCATCACTGCTACACTTCCATCTCTGCCTCCCACCTCACATGATGGTCTCCCCATGTGTCTCCACGTTGTCTTCCCTCCTTGCACGTTTATGTGTCCAAATTATACCTCTTCCGAGGACACCGGTCCACGGATTAGGGCCCACCCTAACCCAGGGTGACCTCATTTTACCTTGATTACTTCTGCAAAGACCCTGTTTCCAAATAAGGTCATGTTCACAGATCCTAGGAATTAGGACTTGAATTCATCTTTTTGAGAGACACAATTTAACCCCCAGCACAGGGGGGATACAGGGGTGACAAAAGCCCTTGGGGGGCTGGCCATCAGAGAGCCAGGCGCAGATGGCAAACACCACATTCAGATGGCCAGGCCCCTGGCTTGCGTGCTCTGGAAGTGACGGCCAGGCATGAACACCAATAGGGGAAGGAGGCAAAACGTATTTTCCTCCTGCAAATATCGTATCTTCATTCAAATAGCACAGTTTTCAAAATTCAAACTGAAGAACAGAACCACCTTGGAACCCTGGTATCACTCCTCAGAGGTGATTTTTTTGTCATATAATTTTTTTATTGAAATATGCCATAAAATTTACACTTCCAAAGTGTATGATTTTGTGGGGGTTTTTTACACATTCACAACGTTGCAGAATCATCGCCACTCTCCAATTCCAGGACATTCTATCACCCTAAAAAGAAACCCTGTGTCTGTTAGCAGTCATCCCACGTTCCCCTCCCCCGGCAATCACTAAACTATTTTCTGAAAATCTGTAGATTTCCTGTTATAGGTATTTCATATAAATCATGTTGTATAATATATGACCTTCTGCATCTGTCTTCTTCTACTTAGTATAATGTTTTCAAGGTTCATTCATGTTCATATCTTTTTATAGCTAGATAATAGCCTACTCTATGGATATATCATATTATATTTATCCATTCGTCAATCGATGGGCATTCGGTTGATTCTACCCTTTGGCTGTTATGAGTAATGCTATTATGAACATTCACGTACGAATTTTTGCGTGTACTTTTGTCTTCAGTTCTCTTCTATATGGAGTTCCTCGAGTGAAACTGCTGGGTCATATGTTAACTTTATGTTTAACTTTTTGAGGAACTGCCGAAATGTTTTTCAAAGCAGCTGCGTCATCTTACATTTGTACAAGCGATGAATGAGGCTTCCGGTTTCCCTGCGACCTCACCAACCCTTGTCATCGCCATCTTTTTTGCTGATAGGCACCCTGCTGGGCGTGATGCGATACCTCGCTGAGCTTTTGATTTGCATTTCCCTGATGACTAATGAGACTGAGCATCTTTTCATGTGCTTATGGGCAATTTTTATGTCTCCTTGGGAGAAAGGTCCATTCAAATCCTTTCCCAGCTTTTTAATCAGGTGCAGAGCATTTTTGTTCACACAGATCTTGAGCCCAGAAATACAATTCAGAAAGGGAGACTTGGAATGAAGCACAGGGCGGGCAACATTAGCTAGAGTTTTCCCCGGCAGCATCTTCGCTCACTAACGCCTCGCCTCGGCCCTCCACGCTGGCCACCATGAAGTCAGGTCAGGGGTTAAGATGGAAAGGACCCAGCCAAAAGGTGAGCCCAGTGCAAAGGCTGTGAAGGAAACAGAAGTGGGTAGAATATTGTTATTTCTTCAAGTGGAGAGTAGGTGCCATGTGTTTATTTCAGATTGCCACAGGACACCACCGTCTTGTCGCTCTGCCTCTGGTCTTCTGTCTGCCATGGGGAGGGGGGATGCTTCTCCATCAATTTGAGGGAGCAGTCATCAGCCGCAGTGGTGATTTGCTGTTACAAATCACCCCCAAAACAAATTCCCATGATGAAATGCTGTCCAGCACTGTGCTACGTAGAGACGTCAGCCAATTAATAGTGGCAGCAATGGTGACAGATGTTGTGACCGTGGCCCAGGCAGACTGACTATAACCCATGACTCTTCGTCCCACTCTGGCCCCGGCGTCCCACAGACTTATTTCTATGGTGCAATGATGTCTTGCCCTTTAAGTACACTTTGCGATCGCTCCAATGCTGTGTTATGGGACGCGTGGATTTGCGGTCATAGACTCTCAGCCGGAACTGCGCCCGAAGGAAAGCACTACAAGGAGAAATGAAGCCTCACGGTCTACTCTGCTGTTCTGGGGCCACTAAGGAAGAAGGACAGTCCCTGGCAGGGTGACAGGTTAATTTGTTGCTCCCATCACATTCCTGGTCTTCCTACTGGCCCTAGAGAGAGAAAGTAATTTTCCAAAATCATTGTCATTGCCGATGCTGTGACAACAGTGAGCAGAGAAAGTCACCTACTTGAAACTCGACCACCTTCAAAAGGTTTTTGAAATTCTTACCGAGTCCGATAGACTTGAAAGCCATGTGGGCACTCCTGGGTAAAACAAGTCAGGAGTGACGGGTCTGCGTGGGCGGGCACGGGACAAAGGAGCCCACAGGCCTCTGAGTGGGAGAGTCCAACGTCTACACATGCAAGTCGCTGCTGCCCTGATGAATTGCTGCTTCAACTCCTGCAGACACCTCGCCTCTTCTTCCTGTGCATTTATTTCTGAGCAGCTCTTTCTTGCCATGGTTTCCTATGAACCTCTAAATGATTAAAGCATTTTTTTCTAGTGGGATGATTACAAAACACCTAAATTTGGGTTGTTTTCATCCACTAAGTTTGTAGTAATTTGTTACAGAAGCAATGGGAAACTGATATAGATTCATTCTCTTGTGGTCCCCATGGCCAGGAATCTAACATGGGTTGGCTTAGCTGAGTTCCTTGTGCAGACTCTGGAGAAGAATCCATTTTCTTGTGTTTTCCAGTTTCTGGAGTCACCTGTACTCCTTGGCTTAAGACATGATTCTGCAACTTCAAAGGCAGCAACGTAGCATCTTTGAATCTCTCTTCCTCACCTCTTCTGCCAACACATCACCTCTTTCTTTTTCTGATGATATCGACTCTCCCTTTCAAGAACCTATGTGATCACAATGGCCCCATCCAGATAATCCAGGGTAACCTCTCCATCTCAAGTTCCTTAACTTAATCCTATCTGCAAAGTCTTTTTGGGCAAATCACACCTTCTCTGAGAACAGTCACGATACTATTTTATTAACCCACTGGGGCAACAGTATCTTTCATACCACAAAAGGTGTCTGGGAGGAATAATTTTGAAATAACTTACATGAATGCCAAAATAATTTTAGAAATAAAGTGCCCAAAAAAATGTGGGTTGTTCAAGGTTATTTCCTTTGTGACCACACCCCTGTGGGTTAGGGAAAAGGTGTGTGTCTCCCCTTCAGTGGTGGAGAGAAGCAGAGTCAGAGAACCAGGGTGGAGATTAGCTGTCCAGACACTCAGCCTTCCACGGCGGGGCATTGGTGGGGTGAGGGGACATTTGCACATCGGCAGCTGCAGTGGTAAGAGACAGGTGCATTCCGTGAGGTGTGCTGAGGGTGAACCCCCAACCAAGCTTCCCAGAGTGCTGCTTGGAATATGAGTAGGATGGAGCTCTCTAGACAGTGACCAGGAGAAAACACATAGGCAGGGCTTACATAGAATCCTAGCTGTCTTCTTAGAGCTTTGTACGCAGTGGATGCTCAGAAAATGGTCGTTTGGTATCAAACCACAAATAATAAATGAAGCAGAAATTTGAGACTGTTTGCAAGATAACTCAAACAAAATGGGGACGTTTTGATCCCAAATATTTAGGAAACTGAAGCCAGATACTATAAAAGAGATCCTGGTTATCTGAGTCCGAGAGGTTGAAAGGCTGAGTCAGGAATAGTAGTTGCAGTAAACAAGAACACTCTCCATGGAACTGGCTACTTCTGACAACTGGTCCTTCCTTACACACAGCTCTCCCTTTATCACCAACATCTCTCTTTTCTATTCCTCATCAACCCCCAGCCAAGGCGTTAAGTCCTGTATAGGTTCCGTCTCTCTGGGTCACAGATGTGGTGGGGTAATCCATCACAAGGGGGTCACAAAGTGAAATATGAAGTCTTGCAATAGATGCAGGGTTTCATGAAGTCACTGACAGTGGTCAGGTTGGGGTTTCCTCTGATCTCAGGAGAAGTATTGATGTATGATGACCACACAGAGGTGGGCCCTTGACGACCAAAAAGCAGGAAGTGATGGGAAATGTGTCAAACAGGAAGTGACTTCAAAGAGAATGACAGCAGAGGCCCTTGGGGAAATAAAGCCCCTGAACATTTTTGTAGAAATGACCCTTTCTATGACCGTCCTGATAAGCTCAGTGTGTAAGATGAAGGCTGTCTGATTAGTGTCTCCAGAAAAATCACCCAGAAGAAAAACAATCAACACTTAATTCCTACTTTTTTTCCTAAGAACTCGTGCACAGTTGTAATTATAACCAAAACCACACTCAAAAGAAGATAATATAAGCTTATTTTCCTAGTTTGTGTCTCAGTTTTCAAGATAAATTCCCAAGAACCATACTTCTCTTTTGTTTTTGTTTTTCACTCTTTAGCATGAAAGTCCCCCATTTATGTAAGTAGATTCCCTCATGGACTCTCCCTAGCCTAACGAGGGCTTCCTGCACTCTCTCTTCCCTGTCCATGAGCCAGTGTGGGACAAGTGGCCACCTTGCTGTGCCACCAGCTCATACCCCTTGGAGATAAGAAGAATGCCACAGTTCCACATATCATATCCTGCCTCAATCAGATTCAAAGGCAGGACAGAACAGGAAGGGTCTTCTATCTCATTTTACCTCCATTCACTTCATCTGCTGACTTCTTCTCAGGATTGGAAAACACAGCCAACCCTTAGTTTTCCTTAAGAGAGGCTGGAAAAGTAGGTACCTGGCACTTGCAACCTCTGTTGTGGATGATAGACTGGTTAAAAACAGAACAAAACAAAACAAAAAACAGGTGGAGAATGTCCATTAGTGGGGAGTCAATAGTGTTGCCATCTTGTTTTTACTGTTGTTATAATTGTGTCATGGAAATGCAACCATATAAATTATTGACTCTGTAACTTAGCATTCAATTTTCCATTCACTCCAGATGGTGGGCTCTACAGGTCGTCATGATTACAGAAGGAATCTCCTTTGTTTCACTCTTTATAGTCCACTCCGAAATCTTTCTGCATGGTAACTACAAAAGGCACAAAGGAGAATCCAGAAAGTCCATTATTGCCAACAGCAACCGTAAAGACTGATAACTTAGGTTATACGGTAAGGAAAGCATGTGGGCAAATGGTCTCCAAGGAGACCCGACTGGGGTTAGGGTTAAGGACTGGGGAATGTGGAAAGTCCTATTTTGACTACCTTAAGTCTCAGTATTAGAACAAGGAGTTTGTCAGAGACCATCTCACCCAAGTACTTCACTCTGTATAGGAAAGAACTGAAGCTAGAAAATGAATTAAGACCCACATAATTCTGAATGACATGAAGCTTGGTCCTGTCTATGGTGACTCAAGTCAGGGTATTGGCCTTGAACTTGCCACCTGAGTCTTCCAAAATAGCTAGCTGCTTTGCCCCTTGACACTGAAGTCATGCTGTCCTTGGGTTCACAGGCTTAATCCATTTTAATATCCCTTTAATTTTGCTTAGTTTCCAGTACACCAAGCTCCTAAGAAAGGTTTGGTCATTTGTGTTGGCAGGACTGTAGCCTTTTCATCTCCGTGCAGTGTCTACAAAAAAAGGCAGGAAGAAATATCTAGAAGCAATCTTGGTTTAAGGAGAACATAAACTGCAGTTGCTGTCCCCAAAGCAAAATGGTGGCCAGTCATAATGTTCTGTCGTGGCAGATTCCCTGTCTTTTCCATGTTGTTCTTAAAAGGTCATCTCTTCACCTCAGTCTCCCATAGAATCTGTAATTTTTTTATATCTTAAAATGCAAGGGGCAGGATGAGACTTTGTCAGACTACATAAAATGAGGAGAAATCCCAGAATGTCTAAGATGTCCCTTAATGCCTAAGGAAAATTCCTTAACCCTGTGTGCCTCGATTTCCTCATCTATAAAATGGGCATAATAAAATAATACCTACTCCAAGAAATTATTTAAGACCCAAAGGAATTATATAATTATTTTTTTCTTCTCTTTTTTAAACCCCAGAAAATTCTGATTGAACTCTGTGTGGAGATCTCACCTTGTCAATGGGACTAACTCAAGGAAATTCCCTTGTCCTTCTTGAGAAGGGAGACCCGACCTGAGGGTTGATGTAGCCTCTCCTTGTCCTAGCTTCCTTCATCCCGACGCCTCATGCTGTAGAAACCATAAATCCAAATGGAAAAGGTTCCATAAAACAACCTTGCACCTACTCACAGGCATCGTGGGGCAAATGTCTCCACACAAATTGTCCTCCACATAACAGACATTTGCTACCAACAATGCCAACACTTTGGTTTCATTTTATTATCTTGACAGAAATTCTTGTACGAAGTGTTACATTTTTCCCCACCGTCTATGTAGAATTTTGACTAGGTATAATTTAGAACCTTCGGTCCATGACTTTGCGTCTGTATTATAAACATGCTTGAATCCAAGACATACTATGTTTGAACTTTAGTTCTTCTGTTTCCTACTTTATATCAGTCATATCTGCCTTGAAGTCCTAGAAAAATGGGGTTTGACATGATCATTACCAGACCTCTCACTCGCTTGTGGACAAAATTATATCGCTCCTAATAGACACCCGCTGCCTTAATTGTTTAAAAGGTTGTTCAACAACAGATATGGAAACCAACTTAGCGAGATAATACGATGCTGAAACATCGTGTGTAATAATTAAGAAGTCATGATTAACGTCAGTCGGGTATTTTCTTGTACCAATCTCTGGTTTAAGCACTTCATCCGTCTGCATTATCTTGCCTACTAGTTCTAACAGTTTCAGGGAGGTGTTATTTCATGTCCAGTTTATAGGCGAGGAATCGGAAGCATATGCGACTACGTTTTTAACCCGTGGATGACCTTTTATTTGCCGGCTACGTGTGTGACTTCCTGCCTTCTGTTTATGATTAAGGAGGTGCTAGTAATCTACTTCAAGCAAACGTCCACTTCAAACGGCAAGTTACACACCAGCCCCGTCTCAGCTGTGTGACCATGTGTTTAAGACCCCCGGCTCTGGGATCAAACAGTCTAAACCCCAGCTTGTGCGCCTGGGGGGGCTCAGGTGGTTGAGTGCCCAAATCTTGATTTTGGCTCAGCTCATGATCTCAGGGTGGTGGGATCGAGCCCTGTGTCGGGCTCCACACTCAGTGGGGAGTCTGCTTGGGATTCTCTCTCCCTCTGCCCTTCCCCCCACTTGCATGCTCTCTAAATAAATAAATAAATAAATTTTCTTAAAAACAAAAACAAAAACCCTGGCCTTGAACTTCTCGCTCACATACTTTGGGCAAACTACCCAACCTCCCTAGCGTTAGGTTCCCTTAGAAGCAACACCGCCCTTGCGTATCACTGGCCAGAGCTAAAGGCGAGAACGCACCTCACATGCTTGTTGACAAGCCTGGCACTTAGGAAGCCTTCGCACTGAGTCAACTCTTGCCCCCTTAGCCACACCTTTCACTCCAGAGCCGATGTGCCCAGGAAGCAGTAGCTTTGAATTCTGTGGCATCTGCCCATGAAGCCCGAGGTCTCTCAGCCCACAGTGGGGCGGGGGGATGGGAGGGGAGGGGAGAGGGAGGTGACCCCTGGTGTCAGAGATGTGGTCTTCTTCATGGGGTGGCCTTTCTGGTTATATCAACAGCCATTATACTCATACCGTTCCTGCACATATAACTGACATAACCTACTTTGCTTGACAAGCCATGAGAAACCAGGCCCTCGAAAAGGAGCTGTTCCTTCACAGATAGGGAACATTCTAGAAATAGCATCTAAACCACGAAGATTTTCCAACCCTAAATCCCTTCCGGCTTCCTCAGGATTAGCCATTCCACTCCATCCTAATAAAAGGAAAGCATGACTTTTCCCAGGCGTTAATGGGGTTGACAGGTCTTAATCCCTAATAAGACTCCCAGTAACCCTGAAAGGGATGAGCAACGTTCCCCACAGGGCACCCTTATCCAGTGCTGACAGCACCACCAGAGAAGTGGCTCATGGCTTTGTGACCTTGCCTTCCAGCCAGGCCTCACACATCACAGGACCCTGGTCAGCCTACTTTGCGGAAGTGGCTGAGCGGCTAGGAGCCCGAGGATTCCCATGCAGAAGCAATAGTCTCCAGCTTCAGTAGAGTGTCCAGAGTTTACGAAGATCTTTCGTGTGTAATGTCTCATGTAACCTTGCCTGAAAATACCCCTCTATTAAAGTGGACAGATATTGCCACCGTCAAGAAAATAAAAGGGTGCAGGAAGAGTAAGGGGAGCCCGGCTTTGGTGTCCTGGTGGGATATGGGGGAAATCACCTACCCTGGCCGGGACTCACATTCCTCATCCACAAAACGCAGTAATGACTAAACCCAGTGTGAGGTTTAAGTGAGACAATCCTTAGCATACAGTAGGTGCTCAATAAATCTCAGCCTACTGGACTCCAGAATCTGTGTGCTTGCCACAGTGTGGCACAAGGGGTTGATTTGCTGCTTGCAAATGTTTAGCACAGTGCTCTTTGAAGGGAGGGGCAAAGACAGACGCAGCTGTCATTTTCCCAGTAAGCTTCAGGCATGAATGCAGAGAGGACAACTGAGTTCAAAGGAAACAAAAATTATGAACTTGGTGATCGATCTGGGCAGCTGCTGGCTCTGCCAGTGTGGAGCTGAGACCACAGAACCAGAATCACCTAGAGTCGAGCAGAGTTTGCTGGAGACCGAGGGTCTCCATCAGAGGGCGATTAACCAACCACAGAGCCGTGAGTAAGACAGGGGTCGTGGAGGCGCCCGTGTTCGTGCCCATGGATGGAAGCATTTCTCCACCTGCTTCCCTTGTTTCATCTTCTGATGAACCTGTTGGCCCAGGAGGATGCACATTACATGATGCAACTGCTGGAGAATAAAGCCACATCTCCCTGGTATCAGTAAAAAGCCCCTGTCTCGGGGCGCCTGGGTGGCACAGCAGTTAAGCGTCTGCCTTTGGCTCAGAGCGTGATCCCGGCGTTGTGGGATCGAGCCCCACATCAGGCTCCTCCACTGGGAGCCTGCTTCTTCCTCTCCCACTCCCCCTGCTTGTGTTCCCTCTCTCGCTGGCTGTCTCTATCTCTGTTGAATAAATAAATAAATCTTTAAAAAATAAAAAAATAAAATAAAAAGAAAGCCCCTGTCCCTTTCATATGAAGAAAATAAGGTGCAAGAAAGAAGGACATTTTTAAAGCAGGCAAAAAAAACAAAAACAAAAACCCACACTTCAATCTTTGCCAACAGATTAGGAAAGCAAGGCACTCCTCACCTTGGAGAACCGTAAAAAGCAAAGACAGGTGGGCAATAAAATCTCCCATCAAGAAAAACTTCCCCAAATATTACACAGCCATGGTCAAAACCATTCCAGAAGTACATTTGCTTTTATGTACCTGGTTCCTGCTTTTATTAGAAGTAACGTATGCCAATAAAAATAATGTTAGTCCAGACGGCTGGTCCATCTCTAAAGGTGTTTCGAAACCTTCCTTCTTGTCAGAGGACAACATGTCTGTCCCCACCAGCACCCTAGCAAGTAGGCCACTTGCTTGATGCCCCAGTCACCCCAGCACGGGCTGTGAGAGCTGTGATGGGGGACAGTCAGATGATGATGGAAGCACTTGTCTTTCCTTGGGGCAAGTCTGGGTTCAAGACCCAGGATCAGAGGCATTTGGGAGTAAAGCTATCATTTTTCTTCATTTTAGAATGCATGAGGAAATCTCTTTTTTGGTCTTCCAATGTCAAGTTAATCAGGAACTGCCCTGGAGCAGTGGGAAAGAGCTGGAGGTGTGTCCAAGGACAGAGTCCTCCCCTGACCTCGAGGCTGGTCCAGAGGATGCTGTGTGGCTGGAGGACAAGGTGCCTCTCAGGGCTGGCGTCCCAACAGCATCGTGGGCCAACACTTCGTGATGAGGCACCCAAGTAGATTGTGAGACAAATTTAAAAATAGACCGCAAAGATCTAGCAAAGGAGAAATCACAACAGAAATTGGCTTTTGCAATCCAACTGTGATAAACAGTGGGAAGTAATGGAAATGTAATTGTGGAGCCCTTGGATGAGGCATTAAACTTTGAACAGAGAGGATTCACATCAGCAAACCCCAGTGCGATCCTCTGAAAGGGGAGGCTGATTTTGATTTGATTGGCCTTACTGCTCCGATCCTGTTTACCAAGTTTTCTCCCAATGCCTACAGAAGGGGGAAAAATGAAGAAGTTATCTGGCAATATTTACTCTTGCCACAATCCCTTCGGTCCTATGTAGGTCACCCGAAGGTATCAGAAATCCACATGGGTTCCAAATCACTTGGTTTCATCATACAACCTACGTGGTGTGAAGATGCTAGACGTTTTAGTCCTGACTCTGCCACCTGAGGACCCCCAACCTTGGGCAAAGAATGTAATCCCTTTACGCTTCAGGTTTCTCATCTGTGAAGTGGAGGTCATAACTTCCGGGAGCACAGGGCTACTTTGAAAACTCAATAAGAGAGTACATATAAAATTTTCAGTGACACTGCCCGGCAGAAGGACGGCACCCATCGGTGCTCAGGATTGTTTTTCAGTTTTGTGCAGCATTAAGGGACAGACAGGTCCCACTCCTTCCTTGCTGCCTACCCCCATTTCCCTTCATCTTCCTTTGAGGAGAGCATCCTGAGAGTTGACATCTTCTCCTTGATGCAGTCTGAGCTGAAGAGGACAGGTCTGTTAGTCACAATCCAAGAAGTCACAACCCTGTGCCCCAAGAAGCTGCCAAGAGAGACACTGATCCCAGATACAGTAATCCGAGTTGGGAAGATGAGACCGGTCACAGTGGAGACTAGACTTTAGTCTATCCCAAACTCACCAGGATCTCAGGATGGTCCTCCCCACTCTGAACTGACCCCTAGCCCTTCCCCCACCCCATCGCCACACATCCGGACCTGCAGTGGCCTTTGAGTTCGTGAGCGGTTAGTCTCCACTCTGACCACAAACCAATGGTTATGTGCCCAAAGGGGCCTGATACATTCAAAGTCCTGAACCAGAGGAGAGTTATATCTACCTGCATCATTTAGGAATGCTCTGGGCTGCAAAAAACAGAGAAGTCTGCGGACAGTAGACAATACCATAGGAAGGAGTATGCCTTTCTCACATAATATGAAATTGGTGGTAGGAGTGATTATTGATTCAGCATCCAAAGATGCCATCCAAAGGCCTAGATCCTTTCTCTCATCTCTGCCAACCTAGGTAAGCTAGACTGACATCCTCAAGCTTGTCATCTCAGGGGCTGTCTCGGTCTGCTCCAGCTGCCCTAACCAAATACCATAGACTGGGTGGCTTCACAACAGGAGTTTCTTCTCTGGAGGCTGCAAGTCTGAGATGAGCATGGTTGGGCTCTGGGAAGGGCTCTCTTCCTGACTTGTAGACAGCTGCCTTCTTGCTGTGTGTTCCCATGGCCTTTTCTCAGTGCAAGTTCATGCAGAGAGAGACAGGATGTCCCTCTCTTCCTCTTCTTGTAATCCTATCAGACTAGGACCCCACCCTGTGACCTCACTTCACCTTGATTACCTCCTAAAAGCCCTATCTCCAAATACAGTCGCATTGGGAGTTAAGAATAGGACATATGAATTAGGGGGGGACACAATTCAGTCCATAGCCAGGAGGGGAAAGCGGTTGCCATAGTCTAGGCATCACATCTCAGGTAGGAAGGAGGAAAGGAGTACAAAAATATGTCCCTTTTTCAGGAAACAACTCCTTGACTGACTTCCATTTATGTCTCAGGGTCATCCCCAGTTGCAAGGAAGTCTTAAAAGTGAGAGTGGGGTGGCTGGAGAAGAACCGGCCGGGATCAGCTGCATATGCAGCACGCCCAGGCTGATGTAACTGTTTTCCGTGACTTTCCTGAGAGTTGTGAAACAGTCTTCCAGAAGAGTTTCGGTCTTTTTGATGATGAGTCTACGATGAGAGTTATTTTTGTCTTTAAGGAGTTCTTGATAGATTAACAGAAGAACCCCTGTTAGGCACTGTATTAGTTAGCTTTTACTGCAGTAAAAAAAATCTCCCAAAAGTTGGTAGTTCCATGGCTTGGCAATTTGAGTTGGGCTCTTCTAGATGATTCTTCTAGTCTTGGAAGGACTCACCCATGTATCTAGGTCTGCTATCAAGTTGGCTGAGGCTGGCTGAGATGGCTTATCTCTGCTCCACAGGGTCCCCCTTCCTCTAGGAGGCTAGCCTGGGCTCATTCACACGGTACCTGGGCAGGTGTCTGCAGAGGAAGAGAACTAGCACATCTTCATTTCTGTCACACTCAATTGGCCCAAGCAAATCCCATGGTCATCCCAGATTCAGGGGGTGGAGAAGCAGACACTACCTGCTATTGGACAAAGCTACAAAGTCGCCTTGCAAGATCACAAGGAAAGCAGGGCGAGGACTGTGGCCATTTTTACAATCTGTCACGGGTCATATTAGAAGAAATATGCTGCTGGGGCGCCTGGGTGGCTCAGTCAGTTAAGCGTCCGACTCTTGATCTCAGCTCAGGTCTTGATTTCAGAGTTGTGAGTTCAAATCCCACACTGGGCTCCATGCTGGGCATGGAGCCTACTTGAAAAAAAAAGAAAGAAAGAAAAAAGAAAAGAAAAGAAAAGAAAAGAAAAGAAAAGAAAAGAAAAGAAAGGAAAGAAGTATGCTGAACAAATGTGGAGTAAGAGTAAGAAGGATCCCCAGATCAGCATTTGGTTGAATTCTGTTAGTAACCACTCCCAAAGCAAATTTAAGTGAATGTGCTACCCTATATCAAAAAAATAAAAAAGAAGCTCCACATTCCATAACTAGCTACCGGAGTTGGGCCCCGTCTGTTAAATCTTCATGTATTCACCTTCCATCAAAGCAAAAATGACAAGCACTTTGGTGAGTACTATTTGTCTAAAATTAATGCGGGACTCCGGAGGGAACTGGAAATCCGTGAGCGGCTTCATTAATTGATCGATAAGCACTGAATGGTATGAAAACCAGATGAGCCAATGCCTTGAGCAAAAACAGATCTTTCTCCTCGTGTCTGCACACGATTAGCACTTGAGAAATGTAAAAGCCAGACCACAATCACATTAGCTTTCTGCCCACGACCTGCAAAAAGAAATCTCTCCACCTGGGATGGTAAAGACACGGAATTAAGGGTAGAGGTGATCCGGCCCCATTATTCTTAATTAAAGGCACTGCTGATGGACTCGTGACCTGAAGGAAAACATTTCTGACCTTTCCATGACTAGGCTCAAACCTGTAACTTTAATTAATATTCCTCATAGTTCTTCTGCCAGTTCTTTCTAATTTCATTTCAGGGTAGTAGGCTGATTTTTTTTTTGTAGGCCAATTCCCTTATGCTTTCAAAAATAATCAGTATCAGATTCCCATGGGCATCAGGCATCACCTTGTCGATTTTATTCCCAGCATGTCTGTGTTCATTCAAATTCACAGCAAGTTGCCAAACAAATATGTTCATGTATTTGGGGATTCCGAGACAGACCAGCATAGCTCCCCTTTTGGATATGCGGCATAAAGCTCCATACACATGGCTCAGAATGGAGAAGGCTGTCAGCGATCATCTCCTCCTTTCAGGAGAAAGTGAAGCTTCTTGACATTGTTTGGTATCCCCCGATGTGAAAACAGTCGGCAAGCCGTGCAGAATCCCCATTAGGGGAAGAATAAGCAGGCCCCGATCCTGCCTCCCAACAAGTGTGACGTGGGCATTCTGCACGGGGGGAGGCAGAGATCCATGCAGAACGTGACGCTGTTCTGCTAGTCAACCACCCTCCACCCCAAACTCCTTCCAGGCTCAGCTCTTCCCAGGGACGCTCCTAGGCAAAGTTTTATACAGCTTTAGGCATTTAGTTTCATACACAGACGATGGGAAATGTGTAAGGTCTAAACTCCTGCTCATTTGTTGTTTTACAAACTATTTTCCAAGATCCTGGCCTGGATTCAAGGTTGAAGACCAAAAAATCCAAAATCCAGGTCAACTGAGACCAGAATTTTCTTTTCTTTTTTTTTTTTTTTTTTTAAAGATTTTATTTATTTATTTGAGAGAGATAGAGACAGCCAGCGAGAGAGGGAACACAAGCAGGGGGAGTGGGAGAGGAAGAAGCAGGCTCATAGCAGAGGAGCCTGATGTGGGGCTCGATCCCAGAACGCCGGGATCACGCCCTGAGCCGAAGGCAGACGCTTAACCGCTGTGCCACCCAGGCGCCCCCGAGACCAGAATTTTCTAAAAAGTACATCAACCATGATTCAGGGAATGTGTTTATTATGTCCTACTATGTGCGAAACAGTCCCTGGAAGGTGCTCTGAGGGAAGCCCTGCTTTTAAGAAACTGTCTATTCAGAGAAATAAAATCCAAACAGAGAAAGTAACTGTCCACAACCATAGCTAAGATGTTTACCCATCATTTACTGAGTTCCTTTCATCTGTCAAGATCCGTGTTGGGCACTTTGTCCATTCTACAATGGCTAGCCCTCCCAACAGCCTCATTTTAAAATAAAGAGACCACACCACAAAGAAATTACATAAGCTGTCCAGGGCCATAGTGTTAACAGGAGGCAGAACCAAGAATCAAACTCTGTTCAAGCTCGCTCTAGATTTCCTCCACGCTAGAAACAGGTGGCATCAGCCAAGTGGAAATGACGATGGAAAAATGGATCCGGGTTGTGCATGTGGCCTTGCAGGCTCCCACAGCTGGGGCAGCTGCACTCATGCCTGTTGGCCTATTGCTCAGCCCTAACCCCCAATGTGATGGTATTGAGAGGTGGAGTCTTTCAGAGGTGATCAGTTTTAGAGGAGGTCATGAGGGTGGAGCCCCCATGATGGGATTAGTGCCTTTACCGGAGGAGGAAGGGACACCAGTGAGGGCACAGCGAGAAAGCAGCAGTCTACAAGCCAGGAAGAGTCCTCACCGAGAACCAGACCCGCCAGCCCCTGACCCTAGATTTCCCAGCCTCCAGAACTGTGAGAAATACGTCTGTTGTTTAAGCCCCGCGGTGTACGGGATTTTGTTGGAGCAGCCCGAGCTGGCTGGGACAAACACATAAAGCACTTTGCACTTTGCCTTTCTACCCTCTAGTGTAAGCATTCAACAATGATAGATATTGTTTCTATTTGTTAATAGTGCATCCTGACTAATGCACGTGTTTTCCTGTGTCAGCAACATAGTAACAAAATGAAACCATGGCGAAAACCCACTGAGTTGAGATAAAGCAATTCCCCTGCACGGTCATTCCCCGATGTTAAGACATGGACGCCTATTAGCTATGGGAGTACAACAGTGGGTCTTTGGAAACTGCCATGTGGTTTATTTATGTCCAACAATGTAAATTTCCCTTGGTTTACACAGTGCTAGTCTACAATGTCCTTTTCAGTGAGTTTCAGTGAGCATTCTCTATAATGCTCAGAACTCACCTGTAACTTGTTTTCCTGGTCCTCCTCACTCTTGGGTACATAGAGTCATACTAACAACGATAACCTGAATCCACTGGTTCCTACCACAGGTCTCCCATGCTGGGTCTCAGCCTCCACCTGTGCCCCTTGAGATCTCCAGGAGACATCCAACAATCTCAGGGACGGTGCTGTCCCTGGGGCTCTATGGTCTAAGGAAGTGCCTCCTTTGCTCTTCTTTACTGAAATGCCTGCTCTCAAAAAGGGGCCAGACGTGAGTCTGGGGGTTCTTAGGAGATAGAGCCATAGGACAGTCCCAAACTATGCTCAGAATCACGCATCGCCTTGATGACTGAGGCTCAGAACACGTTACAAACCTATAGTGAGTTTCTGGAGGAAGATATTAAATTCACCCAAAAGAACCATTTTATGAGAATCCTGAGAGCATTTCTTTTTTTTTTTTTTTTTTTTAAGATTTTATTTATTTATGTGACAGAGACACAGCCAGCGAGAGAGGGAACACAGCAGGGGAGTGGGAGAGGAAGAAGCAGGCTCCCAGCAGAGGAGCCCGATGTGGGACTCGATCCTGGAACGCCAGGATCACGCCCTGAGCTGAAGGCAGATGCTTAACGACTGTGCTACCCAGGCGCCCCCCTGAGAGCATTTCTAAGGGACAAGTCATAACAAGCAGATGGAGAAACTGGGGTGCTGTCTGAGAATCTTAACGTCCAGCTCTGCCAGCAATTCACACATCCCTGGAGCCAGGTGGGCGTGCTCTGTGCTGAGAAACACAGACTCAGCCACTGGACTGCTGAGTAGCAGAGCAAGTGACGGCAAACCGAGGACGTCCACAGTGACGCAGCACAATGTAACAGTTTGCAAACACACTGGGTGTTGAGACGCTAGAGGTGGCCCTATGCTAACTAGAACGACGCACCTGGCCTGACCGGTAGGTGTGAAATCACATACCTGTGATGCAGAAGGTATCAGCTTCCTGGAGCTGTTGCAACAAATAGCCACGAACCTGGGGGCTGAAAACAACGGAAATGTATTTTCTCACAGCTCTGGAAGCCGGAAGTCTAAAATCTAGTTAACAGGGTCGTACTCCCTCTGAAGTCTCTAGGGGAGAATCTTTCCTGCCTCTTCCAGTCTCTGGCGGCTCCTGGTCGTCTTGGCTTGTGGCCACGCCACCCCAATCTCTGCCCCTGTCCTCACATGGCTTCTTCCCTCTGTTTCTGAGTTCCTTCCTCTTCTTACAAGGACAATTTAGGATTCACCCGAAATCCAGGATGACCTCATCTCAAGATCTTTAACTTAATTACATCTGCAAAGACCCTAGTTCCATAAGGTCGCGTACCGGGGTTCTAGGTAGACATGAATTTGGGGGACGCTCTTCATCCCCCTGCACATGGCACTTGGGAAGTCCAACCTTTTCTAGCATCAGAGACAGAGGGATGGGTCTGGCTGAGGATGGGAAGGGCCATGGACAAAGCAGACTTCCAGCAAGTCCTCACAGTGGGGTGGGGTTTTAACATGTGGAGCCGGGCGCGGTGGCTCTGGGCTGGGAAAACACTGATGGTCAGCAAGACCAGTGCAGGCCAGGCCACAGTTTGGGCCCATCAGTGCCCTGCTTGTCAGTGGTGAAGAGTTCATGTCTGGAAGCAGAGTTGTGAGTGGGATGGCAAGAGAAAGCTGGAAAGGAAAGAGGCACACATGGAGGGCATAAACGCTGGGTAGAGGCTGACTCAAAGGGAGGTTGCTGTAGTTTCTGCTCACGCTGCTGTAACAAAAATCCACAGCAAGGGGCTTAAACAGCCGGCATTTATTTCTCACAGTTCTAGAGGTTTCAAGTGCAAGATCAAGGTGCTGGCTGATTCCATTTCTGATGCGATCTGTCTTCCTGGTTTGCAGATGGCTGCCTTCTTGCTATGTGCTCACATGGCCTCTCCTCGGTACATGGGAGTCGGAGGGGGGCCTCTCTGTATCTCTTCTTATAAAGACACTCATCGTACAGGATCAAGGTCCCCCCCTTATGACCTCTTTTAACCTTAATTATTTCCTCAGAGGCCCCATCTCCAAATACAGCCACATTGGAGATTAGGGCTTTGACATATGGATTCATTCCCTGACAACAGCAAAGACTGATGATCGGGGAAAAGACACCTTCAGTAAAGAGACCAGGAATCCAAGCGCTCAGGTGTCAGGCCTGGCAGCTTACACAGATGTTTGATGCCTAAGCTCCTTCCCTGTTGGGTCCTGTTGGGTCAACACCCAGTCAGGGTGCACTGAGCTCTGTGAATCACTGGGGGAGATTCTTCTCCTAGAAGCATCACTGCAGGGTTCCTGAGCTCAAGGCACAGCTTTGGCGCTGACTTCATGTGACCTTGAGCAATTCCCTCTTAACTTCTGTAGAACTCAGTGTCTCCCTCTATAAAACTAAGATATTGGGCTTAACAGTTTTTTTGGACAATCCCATGATTCAAGGAGGTGGTATCCAGGATGTGCTGGGTGGCAGGAGGAAGCCACCTAGAATTTAAAATGCTCAGGGACTAAGTCACAGGCAGGAAACCAAGAGGTGGGTTGAGATCAGGCAACCATATCATTTATCACCCAAACCAGGTCCAAGTTAGGGTCCCCAGCCAGGGGGGAAGGGGGAGGAGTCATGGGCATGACAGAGGCCAGCCACCCTGGGGATCCAGCCCTCCAGAGGAAAGCAAAAGGTCTGAGAGTCAGTCAGCAAACACAGCCCTAAATGTCCATAAACACATGTGTGTGCACGCAAAATAATCCCTCCCCTACCCGCAGTTTCACTTTCTGAGCTTTCAACCTCGGTCTGAAGTACGCACTCCTCCTCTGATGTATCATCAGGAGGTCAGTGGTAGCCTAACATTAGGTCACATGCCTACGTCATTCATCCCACTTCCTCTCGTCACGAGGCATTTTATCATCTCACATCATGGCAAGAAGGGCGAGCAGGTGCGGTAAGACAGTTGGAGCCTGCTCAGCAGGGAGTCTGCTTCTGCCCTCCCCCTGCTCGCTCTCTCGCTCACTCATTCTCTTTCTCAAATAAATAATAAAATCTTTTTTAAAAAAATAAGATATTTTGAGAAAGAGACCATATTCACATAACTTTGTACAGTAATTATAACTGTTCTATTTTACTACTAGTTGGGTTAATCTCTTACTGTGCCTAATTTATAACTTAAACTTTATCATAGGTACTTAGGTACAGAAAACAAAAACATAGTATGTATCGGGTTCAGGGTTATTCATGATTTCGGACATCTGCCGGGGGCCTGGGGAGTTTCCTCCACAGATAAAGGGGGGCTACTGTATCACGTATGTATAGCAGTTTTCTATCGCTCCTGTAACAAATTATCTGTGACGTGAAGCAACAAGATTTAGTCTCTTATAGTTCTGAAGGTCAGAAGTCCTCAAATCAAGGTGTCAGCAGGGCTGGTTTCCTCTGGGGGCTCTCAGGGAAAATCCTTCTCCTTACCTCTTCTGGCTTGTAGAGGCCATTCCGTGGCTTGTAGCAGCCGTTCCACGGCCTGTGGCCTCGCTGCATTCTGACTTCTGCTTCTGCTCTCTGACTTTGACCCTCCTTCCTCACTGAGCTTTCTGATTACATTGCGCGCACCCAGATAACTCAAGATAATCTCCCCATCTCAAGGTCCTTAACTTAATTAAATGCAAAGTCCCTTTTGCCTAGCAAGATCCTGTATTCACAGGCTCTGGGGATTAGGACAGACACATCTTCCGGAGGCGCTCTTCAGATTACGGCAGCGAGAACGTTTGTATTATGTATCGTGTACGTAGGTGTTTCCAGACAGAAACCATTTGCTCTCTGCCCCCGTGGTCTAGGCAGTGCTGGGCTCGCAACGGTCACCTGTTAGCAGGACCTAACAGAGGCCACATGGTTGGGCAAAGGCCACAGTCTAAAGCTGGAAGACTGGATTTGAGTTCTGTTTTGCTTTTTACTGACTATGCAATCACATGCAAGTGACTAATCTTTCTAGTATCAGTTTTCCAATCTGTGGATTGGGGTAATGGCAGACGCCCCCTCTGCTGCTATCGTAATTCAGTAAGTTAGTGCTTATAAAGGGCTTAGAGCAATGCCCGGCTCATGGAAAACTTTGGTGGATGGCGCTCTTACCATGTTCCGCCTCATCACAATCCTTATTAGCTCGCCATCGGCCCCTCCGCAAGTATGAGTTACCCTTTCCCATGAGTAAAAACCTGACCTCCCGGGTTTCCTGTGTCAAGAATGTAAAAGCAGGGGCGCCTGGGTGGCACAGTGGTTAAGCGTCTGCCTTCGGCTCAGGGCGTGATCCCAGCGTTCTGGGATCGAGCCCCACATCAGGCTCCTCCGCTATGAGCTTGCTTCTTCCTCTCCCACTCCCCCTGCTTGTGTTCCCTCTCTCACTGGCTGTCTCTATCTCTGTCAAATAAATAAATAAAATCTTTAAAAAAAAAAAAAGAATGTAAAAGCACTTTCCTTCTTTCTAAACCTAACACCTCCAGGCTCTGAGAACACTTCCCCGTCTGCGTCCACACCCAGCCTCTGCTGAGGTTTGGGTGATGCTTGTGTGTGAAAATATTTGTCACATAATCGAGACAGCTCAGATACTCTGCAAAAGAGAGGGATCAAACTTGATGTCCCCAGGAGAATATGTGCCATGTCAAGAAGCTTCCATCACCATCCACAATCTCAAAAATTCCATTTGACTAAATGCAGGGTGGCTGGCGGGTTGGAAAAAATCGGGCTGTTCTGAGCCTGGTTGCACTATGTGACAGACCGGTGCATAAAGGCACTGACCCACTCCCCCGTGACTGTCCCACCCTAACTCGCTTCTTAGAACCAAGGCCTTTGTTGGAAGGTGAGACAGACTTACTTCTATCATCCTCTCTTTCTTTCTTTTGTCTCTTTCTTTCTTTTTAATCAATGAATATACCTTATTTTTTAGAATAGTTTCAGATCCATAAAAAAACTGAGCAAAAAGTACAGAGAATTCCTTTATACCACCTTGTCCCCTACCACAGCTTCCCTGTTAACATCTTCCATCATGTGGCATATTTGTTACAATTGCAACAATGGGGCACCTGGGTGGCTCAGTCAGTTAAGCATCCAGCTCCTGATTTCAGCTCAAGTCATGATCTCAGGGTCCTGGGATAGAGCCCCATGTAGGGCTCTGTGCTCAGTGGAGAGTTTGCTTGAAAATTGTCTCTTCCCTCTCCTTCTGACACCCCCCCCAAATTGTAACAATGTTGATGAACCAATATTGGTACATTATCAGCTAGAGTCCACAGTTTGCATCAGGGTTCCCCCTTTTGTCATAGATCCCATGGAGTTAGACAAATGCGTGATGACATGTGCCCACCAGGACAGTGTTACACAGAGTAGTCTCACTGCCCTAAAAGTCCTCCGGGCTCCTCCTGTTCCTCTCTCCCCTCCCCTTCAGCCCCTGGCAACCACTGATCTTTTCACTGTCTCCATAGATTCGCCTTTTCCAGCATGTCACAGAGTTGGAATCACACAGTGCGTAGCCTTTTCAGACCGGCTTCTCTCACTTAGTAATATACACTTAAGGCTCCCCATGTCTCTTCGTGGCTTGATGGCTCATTTCTTTTTATTGCTGAAAAATACTCATGTGTCTTCTTTATCTTATTCTCTCAAGGTAATAATTCTCATCCATGCTCTGTCTCTAATCCTAAAACAGGCAGAACAACCCCACTAACAAAGGACTAGCACGCAGAGACCCCCCCACCCCCTTTTTTAGGCCCCCTCCAACACACACACACACACACACACACACACACACACGCACGCACACACATGTGCAGTGAGATGACACGAGAAGTCTCTACAACCTGGTAGGATAAGAGCCAAGCCATGAGCTAACCTGAATCACACCAAATCCCACAGAACCACATTCTGAAGTCACACACCGCACACTGTTACATTGGTATTTCAAGAGTAGATGCTTTTGGGGGCACCTGGTGGAGTTGGCTGAGCGCCCCACTCTTGGTTTCAGCTCAGGTCATGATCTCAGGGGCATGAGATTGGGCCCCGTGTGGGGCTCCGCGCACAGCGTGGAGTCTGCTTATCCCTCTCCCTCTGCTCCTCCCCGCCCCCTACTTGTGCTCAGTCTCTCTCTCAAATAAGTAAATAAATCTTAAAAAAAAAAAAAAAAGAGTAGATGCTTTTAAGTATACACACTTCCATTTATGGCTCTGAAAAGTTCATCTCAGTGTCACACGACTGTGCAGGCAAACCTTCAAAGGTTAAAGTCGTTCCAGAATCAATAGCATATGTTCTTTTACAGAAATATTAGCCTCCTCTTAAGGAGCTTGTTCCTGCTTGCTTGACACAGAAGCTCCAGGGACCCAACCAATCTGCGAGCCCCCTCGGGGCCCTTGACTGTGTTTTCTTCAGTCAGATTCTTCTTTCCCAGACAGCCTCTGTGCTGTTCTGTCAGATGAGCGCTGAACTTTTGAAGCAGAGAAAATTCCCTCCCTGTGTGTAGTGGGGTCTACAGGCAGATAGAAGACCGGGTTTAGTACAAGGTCATGGTCCCCACATAGCTGAACAGCCAAAGATGGCGGCCCCAAAGGGCTGGAAGAGTATCAACTGCCCCCCAACACAGCTGCCCCCACAAAGCCCAGAATCGAGGTGAGAGAAGAGCTGGTTCTGTGTGAAACAGACCTGTGGTGCCTATGCACCCTTCACAGCACTGTTAGACTCAGTGACTGGGGGCGGGACTAGCACCCCCAGGTGAGGAGTTTGCCTGTAAGTGCAAAATTCAAGAGGGCCCCAAAAAACTCAAGAATCAAGACAAAGACTATCTTGAGGCAGTAGGTTTAAAAATGTAAAACGCATCTAATGAATCATGGAACTTCACATCAGAAACCAGGGATATACTGTATGCTAACGGAATATAATAAAAAATATTATAAAAAAATAAATAAATAAAATAATAGGTATAAAAAATTTAAAAAATAAAAGTGTAAAATGAATGCCAAAAAAAAATTTCATGGTGATCAAAATATCAACATTTTACAAAAAGGCAGAATCCAACCCAGCACTCGCATGACCCTGAAAATTCGTGTCTCACTGTCCTCACCCTAATTCCAGCCCTAGGATGAAATAAGGGGTGTGAACATGCTTCAGAGACTGCAAAGAGCTGTCCAAATGCAAGACACTATTACTATGAGTATATAATTATTGTAGATAATAAGGTCAGTGACAATTCAGAGAAGAGACAGCTGTGTCTGGATGGACCCGGATGGTTCAAGAAAGTGTCATGAATCAGAGATGAACTTCGACAGGCAGGTCGGGTTGACAGAGGCAGAAGGGAGGATGGGCCTGTGCCAGGCAAGGGAGCCAGAAATAGGCAGGGGCCAAGCAGGAGAACACTCACTGCATGTATTCCAGGAGGCAGGGGACTACGGAAGATAGATATTGTCGTGATTCAAACAGAAGAAAGGTGTTGAAGCGTAAAAAGAAAGATGGTGGGAAGGAGCCAGAGTCCATGGGCCTAAAAGTGTCACCAAAGAGTTTGGGATGGATTTAACAGGAAGAGTAGTTCCACCAGCACAGAATTCTAACGTTGATTCAAAAGCAAGAACTAATGAGCAGAGCAATGCTGTTACTGCTTTTTATATACATAACTTACGGTTCCACCGTAAAAATAACACGAGCTCATTCTATACAATGGGGAAAACACTAAAAGGAAGAGAAAAACACATTCAGAATCACAATACATTGTCTTTCCCTATTGTCAGGAAGAAACGGTTCTCCAGGAAGAGGCAGTTCTGTTTGGAGGGTGTGCAATGGTCCCAGGAACAGAGGAGACCGAAATGTCAGGGCTGTGGAAACTCGAACTTCGAAGAAACAAAGTAGCCATGGGTGGGAGGAACAGAATCCTTTGGGGATTCCCGCTCAAGCAAGCCCTGCCCGAAGACAAAATCATAGGGCAATCAGCCTCATGTGTTACAGGTGCCCTGGGCGGCTCCTGCCCAGAACGTTGCTATAGACCCAAGTCTGTTCTTTTCTAGCGTGGACAGAGGAGAATGGCCTTAATGCTTTGGGTCAGGTCTTCCCCTCTTCTTTTCAAACAGCTGCTACCAGCTTGATGGCTACAAGCATCAGGAACATTTTCCTGGGCTCTGCAGCGGGAGCTCATCCCTGGGTCTCCGCCTGGCAGGGAGCGGGGATGTGCTGGGCTCCTCGTAGAGTACAGCGGGCTCCAGGTGTGCGGGGCTGTACAGCCAGGGTGGCGTTCCAGTTCCACCCAGGGCGACCCATGGCTTTCCTTTCTTCCGTAAAGGTGAAGATTCCCTTCCAAGCACGCATAAAACATTTCTTTCCATCAGCGAGTACCAGGAACCCTGGCGAAAGAGCCAGATTGAGAAGTCTGCACCAGATACTTGCTTTCCTTTGAGTGAATAGGCTAGATTTGTGTTCTGTGACTCCCAAAAGTGACAGCGGGTAGGTGGTCATTAACCCTACTTTACGGTAATCTTTAAAAATGCAATTCAACTTATAGAAAAAGATGCCAATTCTTCACGTTTAATAAGCTAAGTGTAATACTCAGTATTTAGTTGTTTTTTTTATGATATGTTAGTCACCATACAGTACACCATTAGCTTTTGATAAAAAATACTAACCACGAGCTTAAAACTCTACTAAGTGCTGGAATGCAGCACAGACAATGTCTGCGAGAAGACAAAACGCAAGGAGCAAGTATAACAGTCCATGGATAACGTAGTACAGACCGGACAGTGGTCCTAAGGGTGAACATGTGAGCACTGGATCCGTGCTTGATGCCAGGCAGAAGGTGAACTATTCATTGGAAAAAGAACAGGGCTAGCACTGAGCAGATGGGGGAGCAGGGGGGCCAGGGGCAGACAGCAATGACCTTCATCTGCTAGGAGAATAAGAACATAACCCTGCATAACTAGGAGCTATTATCTCCTGAAACTCTCACCAGAGATAATTATTTAACATCTTAAACAATCCTATAAAGCAAAAGCTCTATTGTCATTTTACAGATGAGGAAACCGAGACCCAGAGGGATTAAGAAATTTGCTTGAGGTCACACATTGATCAGGGGCAAAGCTGGGTTTCAAACCGAGCCTTCTGTTTCCAGAATCCTTGTTCTTACCTGCTATGCTATAAAAAAATGATAAGACATGAATAATTCAAATTGTCCGTGTTCACCACCGAGATAAATTTGGTTTCATAAGCAGGGAATGCCGTGGTAAAAACAGTCTTTAGGAAAATCACCACACGAGAATGACCCAGAGGGGGCCAGAGGGTAAAGCAGGGATCTGGCATGAAATAAAGAGGGTGTGGCCAAGGGGAAAAGGAAGCACAGCTGGAGGGGATGTTTCAGACCGGAACTACAGAAAGGAGCTTCAGAAACCCAAGCCTGGGTTGGGGAACTCGGGAGGGATGGGGCAACAGCAGCCCAAGGATTATGAGGGACTAATATTCCCAGTGCTGTGAGCCCTGATGCAGGCATCGGGCAGGAGGCCTGTTCGGTGCCCACGTGGGGCGGCTGGAGAGAACTAGAGGTATGGTCTCCGTGTGCCACGTGTTAAATCCCAGTTTCCACGCCAGGAACACAATTCCAAAAGAAAGTGGGCAATCCATCCTCCCCTCCAAAGAACTCACCTCCACGTGGATGCACTATCCCATGTCACCCGGGCATGGAGGGAGGACGTGAAGGGGGCAGGATGAAGGAAAGCCTTGACAGCCTTTGCGCTTTCACACCCGCCTCTACTCACAGCGAAGAGAAAATAGCAGCTACATTTCCTTACCAGGAACGATGCTGGTGTTGGGAAGATCAAGATAAATAGGACCTGGTGGAGTGACTGCCCAGGACGTGCCCTGACTGGACCCCAGCAAGCACCAGACATGTGTGGAGAGCCTCCTCTGACCCCCCGGCCACCGCCCAAACTTTCTCGGCCCATCCCACAAAGCCAACCCACCTACGCAACATGAGTTGTAGGAAAACAACAAACGGGAATCGTCATCCACAGGCAGTTATGTAGCTCCTACTGCATACAGTCCACTGTGTAACAACACCCCAGGGACACAGAAGCCCATAAGGCCCTGAGATGCCCTAGAGGGCATTGTTAGAGCAATCGATGGGCACAGAAAAAGACAGGTTTTCTTGCTGATTATGAATTTGCTAATGTATTATGGATGAAAAAAGATCTTTCCAGCAAACTCATCATTTTTCCCCAAGAACAGGCAATCATTTCACAGTATCCTTGTTGAGTTAATGCCGTGGTATGGCATATATAGTATAACATAAGGAAATGGCGGCAGAGATCTTCATACTACAAAATATGTAAATTATATATTTATACTGTTTTAAATGTACTTTATCAGATTTAGTGAAAAATAAAATTTTTTGAATGTAAAGTAAAAGATGTATAAAGTGAAGATAAGAAAGCCAAATAAACTTCCCAAAATTTCTGGCTGGAAGATAGTAAAGAGCAAGAGAAACATATGCTAAACAGATAAAAATTGGAAAATACTAAGGTGGCAGCATAATCATGAGACATTCTACCCAAGCTTTAGAATTTTGTCTTTTAAAATTAAACCCATTTAGAATATTTAATTCCGCAGCATTGCTTTACTTTCTCTTTTTTTTCCACTGTTGAAAAAATCACAGAGCACAATTTATGAGTATGATGATTCAAAGTAAATATTAAGTGCCTGAAAAACAACAGGTGACTTCCATCTGTTGTAACCTACAAATTGGCTGACTCTCTATTGTAAAATGTGTATGTAAACACACGTGTAAGTCATTTGCACGTGTGCGTGTATGTTTCTATCGAGGAATCCTAAGGATACAAACTGGAAGATTTCTGCTTCACCAAGTGGGTATGAACATAGTAATATGTGCAAATAATGATAAATTCTCTCCGAATGCTCTGTTTCCACTGGGCATCCTTTTGAGATTAGGATATGAAAATTCTTCTTTCACCTATAATCTTAGAGCACTCTTTAATTTTTGATTCTTTGCTTTTATGGTAAAATGTCTTACAAAGTAGGGACATGGTCAGATTTACCATGAGTCAAGTAAAAGGCAAGCTAATGAGATAAGATTCTTCCCATTCAGAATTTTCTTTATGGACCACAGACATGTGAATAAGTGTTTCTTAAAATATCTCTAATGAAATTCTAGTGCTGTAATACCCAGAGGGGGGAAAATATTGCATATTCAAATAAAATTAGTAAACACCTCGTATTATGTCCCTTTTGGACTTTCATGCCCAGAAGCATTGTAAAGGCTATTAGGAATCTTGAAATAGACACATCTCTCTAAAATCATTTCATTAATGTACCTGCCGAGAGAAACCACTGTTTGTTTGTTTTTCCCAAAAAGCATAGTTTGGAAAGTTTAAAGTGATGCACATAGAATGACACCTACCTCAACCCAAAACCATTCATTATAAATGAGGTGATCATTACATTATTTCCTATATATCAGAACTAACCATCTGCAAAATCTCCATGGGTCCAGCCATGCTTCCATTCCCACTTCTTTTTTTTTTAATTTTTTTATTATATTATGTTAGTCACCATACAGCACATCCCTGGTTTCTGATGTAAAGTTCGATGATTCATCAGTTGCGTATAACACCCAGTGCACCATGCGATATGTGCCCTCCTTACTACCCATCACCAGCCTATCCCATTCCTCCACCCCCCTCCCCTCTGAGGCCCTCAGTTTGTTTCTCAGAGTCCATAGTCTCTCATGCTTCATTCCCCCTTCTGATTACCCCCCCTTTCTTTATCCCTTTCTTCCCCTACCGATCTTCCTAGTTCTTATGTTCCATAGATGAGAGAAATCATATGATAATTGTCTTTCTCTGCTTGACTTATTTCACTTAGCATTATCTCCTCCAGTGCTGTCCATGTTGCAGCAAACGTTGAGAAATCATTCTTTTTGATAGCTGAGTAATATTCCATTGTATATATGGACCACAACTTCTTAATCCAGTCATCTGTTGAAGGGCATCTCGGCTCCTTCCACAATTTAGCTATTGTGGACAATGCTGCTATGAACATTGGGGTGCATATGGCCCTTCTCTTCACTACGTCTGTATCTTTGGGGTAAACACCCAGTAGTGCAATGGCTGGGTCATAGGGTAGCTCAATTTTTAACTTTTTAAGGGACCTCCACGCTGTTTTCCAGAGTGGCTGTACCAACTTGCATTCCCACCAACAATGTAGGAGGGATCCCCTTTCTCCACATCCTCTCCAACAATTGTTGTTTCTTGCCTTGTCAATTTTTGCTTCTAACTGGCGTAAGGTGGTATCTTCGTGTGGTTTTGATTTGAATTTCCCTGATGGCTAATGATTTTGAGCATTTTTTCATGTGTCTGTTAGCCATTTGTATGTCTTCATTGGAAAAGTGTCTATTCATATCTTCTGCCCATTTTATGATTTATTTGTTTCTCGCATATTGAGTTTGAGAAGTTCTTTGTAGATCTTGGATACCAGTCTTTTATCTGTAGTATCATTTGCAAATATATTCTCCCATTCCGAGGGCTGCCTCTTAGTTTTTTTGACTGTTTCCTTGGCTGTGCAGAAGCTTTTTACCTTGATGAAGTCCCACAAGTTCATTTTATCTTTTGTTTCTCTTGCCTTTGGAGATGTGTCATGAAAAAGGTTGCTTTGGCCGATGTCGTAGAGGTTGCTGCCTATGTTCTCCTCTAGGATTTTGATGGATTCCTGTCTCACATCGAGGTCTTTCATCCATTTGGAGTTTATCTTTGTGTATGGTGTGAGAGAGTGGTCAAGTTTCATTCTTTTGCATGTAGCTGTCCAATTTTCCCAGCACCATTTATTGAAGAGACTGTCTTTTTTCCACCGGATGTTTTTTCCTGCTTTATCAAAGATTAGTTGCCCAAAGAGCCAAGGGTCCATTTCTGGGTTCTCTATTCTGTCCCATTGGTCTATGTGTCTGTTTTTGTGCCAGTACCATGCTGTCTTTGTGATCACAGCTTTGTAGTACAGCTCGAAATCCGGCATTGTGATGCCCCCAGCTTTGTTTTTCCTTTTCAACAGTTCCTTGGCGATTCGGGGCCTTTTCTGGTTCCATACAAACTGGACTATTTGTTCCAGTTCTTTGAAAAATGTCATCGGTATTTTGATCGGGATACCATTGAAAGTGTAGATTGCTCTGGGTAGCATAGACATTTTAACTATGTTAATTCTTCCGATCCACGAGCATGGAATATTTTTCCATCTTTTTGTGTCTTCTTCAAAGTCTTTCAAGAGTGATTTATAGTTTCTAGAATATAGATCCTTTATGTCTCTGGTTAATTCCAAGGTAACGTATGATTTTTGGTGCTATTGTAAATGGGATGGATTCCCTAATTTCTCTTTCTTCAGTCTCATTGTTCGTGTATAGAAATGCAACTGATTTCTGAGCATTGATTTTGTATCCCGCCACATTACTGAATTGCTCTATAACTTCTAATAGTTTGGGAGTGGATTCTTTTGGGTTTTCCATATAGAGTATCATGTCATCTGCGAAGAGAGACATTTTGACTTCTTCTCTGCCGATTTGGATACCTTTTATCCCTTTTTGTTGTCTGATTGCTGTTGCAAGGACTTCTAGTACTATGTTGAATAATAGTGGGCATCCTTGTCATGTTCCTCATCTTAAGGGAAAGGCTTCCAGCTTTTCCCCACTGAGAATGATATTTGCTGTAGGCTTTTCATAGATGGTTTTTATGAGATTGAGGAATGTGCCCTCTATCCCTACACTCTGAAGGGTTTTAATCAGGAAAGGATGCTGTATTTTGTCAAATGCTTTTTCTGCATCTATTGAGAGACCATAGCTTAGTCATGTTAATATATCTAAGAGACCACCATCTTTGCCTAGTGGGTTGACCCAAATCTTCATGCATAAAGAGTCTAGAAAATTATCAGTCCTGCAAGTATTGGGTTTTGTAGTTTTTCATTGACTTTAATCACATTAAAGATGCTGATTTAAAGCATGTACTGCATCTTAGAGGACAAGGTATCTAGCTAGTGTTATAACTGAGTCTTTAGATCATTCCAAAAATTTTTTTTAATTTTAAATTTAAAAATTTTGAGAAAAAGCCACTCCACCATCCTGTCAGGCCAGCTACTTCAAGATGATAGGGGAAAATGGTAAAACTAGTGAATTCCATGAGCACGGGCCCATTACCATTCTTCATTTGCTATGACATAAATTCCTTGATCAGAAACAATGCTGTATGGAATGCCATGATCATGGGGGAGCCATTCTCTAAATCCATGAGTTCTAGCTTTGGCAGAAGCGTAGCGCATAGAAAAGGCAAGTCCAGACTAAATATCTGTTCATGTAAAAGCAAAGTGCTGCCTGCCCCTTCCATAATGGAAGAGGTCCAATGTAGTCAATCTGCCACCAGATAGAGGGCTGGTCACCCCCATGGAATGGTTCCATATTGCTATCTGCTTCTCAAAGATTGGACATTCAGCAGTGGCCATAGGCAGGTTGGCCTGGTGAGTTTCTGACTCATGTGTAACCTCCATCCCTACCACCATGGCCACTTAGTTCATGAGTCCATTGAACAATGACAGGAGATCTGGGGAAAGAAGCTGACTGACATCCACAGAACAGATCATCCCAGCTACTTGATTATTAAGATCTTCCTCTGCTGAGGTCACATTTGGTGAACATTTGCATGGAATACAAACGTAGCCTTCACACTCTTTGCCCGTTCAAAGAGATCAATCACACACCTCTTCCCAGACCTCCCCGTCACCAATTTTCTAATTATGTTCCTTCCAAGTCCCTGTCTATCCAGCCACATTATTGGTCGCAGGCCATGAATCTGTATAACCTCATACCTCTGGCCATTTCTCCTTTCAGACAACATGAACAATCAGGTGTACTGACTGGCGTCTATACCACTCTCATATACACCCATCTCATATATATCACTTCCATTTAATCATAGACTGTTACTGTGCATGCCCAACTTCATGGTGTGGTAGATGAGGCAATAACCAATTCACGATGTGTAGCTGATCTCTCACATGGTAACTTGATGGCCCGTGGTTAAGTGTTCAGTCTCTACTAAGTAGTGGGCCAAAGGCTTTTTTCAAAAGGAAAGTAGTTATCCCAGAGGATGGCAGGGCTTTGCTACAAAATGGTAAGGATTCAACTGTGATTCAACTACAGAAGACTGCCAATAGCTTCAAACAGCATCTCTATCTGCCACTGACACTTCAAGCTCGATCGGAGATGCCGGATCATATGGCCCACGTGGCAGAGCAGCTTGCACGGCAGGCTGGACCTGTTGCAGAGCCTTCTCTTGTTCTGGGTCCCACTCAAAACTAGCAGCTTTTCAGATCACTCAATAAATTGGCCAGAGTAGCATCCCCAAATAAGGATTATATTGCCTCCAAACTCTAAAGAGGCCCACTCGGCATTGTGCCTCGTTTTTGGTTGTCGGAGGGCCCTGATGCAACCATCCATTTTTCACCTTAGAAAGGATATCTCAACACGCCCTGTGCTGCTGAACCCCTAGGCATTTCATCAAGGTGTAAATCCCCTAAACTTTTTGTGGGATTTATTTCCCAACCACCTGCATTCAACAAGTCTAGAATCATTGCTACTTCTTGCTCACTAGGTCCAATCAGCACAATGCCATCAATTTAAGGAACCAGTGCGATGGCCTGTAGAAGGAAGGGGTAATCAAGATCCCTAAAGACTGTGTCATGACATTAGACTGCAGAGTTGACACTGCAGAGTTGCCCAGAGGTAGGACAGTGAAGGTGTACTGCTGGGCTAGTTGAAAGCAAACTGTCTTTGGTGGTCTTTATGAACAGATATAAAGTAAAAATCATTTTTCAAATCAGTATCTGCATACTAGCATGCAAATAGCTACCAAGGGATATGTTAATTTGTTCAAGCAACAAAACCACATCTGGACGAGCCACTGCAATTGGAATAACCATCTGATTGAGCTCGTGATGATCCACTGTCATTTCCCAAGACACATCTGTCTTTTGTACAAATAGGCAAGTTAAACAGTGATGTGGTGGGAATCAACAGCCCTGCACCTTTCAAGTCCTTAGTGGTGACACTAATCTTTGCAAACCCTTCAGAAATGCAACATTATTTCTGATTTACTATTTTTGTAGGTAGAGGCAATTCTAGTGACTTTCACTTGACCTTGACTACCATGATAGCCTTTACTCCATAAGTCAGGGAACCAATGTTGAGGTTCTACCAGCTCTGGGTGTATCTATTTATATGCATTCCAGAACTGGGGAAATAACCACAGGATGGCTTTGAGGACCCACTGAGCCCACTGTGAGATGGACCCGACATTGATCACCTGACCTCCATAAACCCCTATTCTGACTGATGGACCACAGTGATGTTTTGAGTCTCCTGGCATCAGTCTTAAATGTCGGATTATTTCCTTTCCCCAGTGCATAATAACCCCAATAAATGGCTTTAGGTCCCTCTGGGGAAGACTGGGAGAAAGATTAACAGTATCAAATTTTGGCAATATGCTATGATCCTTCCTGACAGGGATCTGGCTCCCCTTCATTTAAGAGGTTCTGGACCTAGGGGAGCCTGGGTGGTTCAGTCAGTTAAGCATCTGACTGCTGATTTTGGCTCAGGTCATGATTTCAGGGTCCTGAGTTTGAGCCCCACAACGGGCTCCACACTGGTTGTGGAGCCTGCTTAAGATTCCCTCTCCCTCGAAAAAAGAAAAAAAAAGAAAAATAGAGGTTCTGGGTCTACAAACTGGCCCAAATCTGGGAATTGATCAGGGGCATGAATCTCTGTTTTGGTAAGTCCAGTTAGATTTCTGTTCACTAGATCGAAAACTCTTCCACTCATACAGATCAAGTAAGAATTTGATAGACTATCCATCTATTTCTTTTCTAGAGACACCATGATCAACCAGCCAGTGCCATAGGTCTCTGTGAGTCAGACTATGATGATTACTGCTTTGACTCCCCTGTTCATTACAGTCACCGTGACCATCTTGTATTTTGCAATTAAGTACCC
The DNA here is from genome assembly GCF_023065955.2 of Ursus arctos. Lineage (NCBI taxonomy): Eukaryota > Metazoa > Chordata > Mammalia > Carnivora > Ursidae > Ursus > Ursus arctos. Next base: position 87,520,799 of record NW_026623056.1, on the reverse strand, counting down.
GTACTTGGCGCCTTGCCACCCTGGGATCCAATTATCCTCATTGCACTTAAGGATTTCAGTTCAGTGGTAGCAGTTACCACTGTAATTTCTGTCCTGCAGAGAAGAATGAGAACAGAACTCCTCCAGGAGGTTGTGCTTCCCCAACCAATTGATTTCTCATACTCATGGTGAAGGGAGTGTCCTGCGGACCCTCCTTGACTGAATGAGCAGATCTTATGTGATAAATCCTCTTGAACATTCCAATCTACCCCCGCCTTTGTTTTCCCTCCTCTATGTTACACTGAGGCAGTTCTGACATGTTAACTTCATTTGGTTTACGCCACTTTTGAGTCTGTGTTTCAACGGAACAAATCAGCAAAGCTTTGGAGTCCTTTCTAGCCTTCAAGACAAAATATTGAGTTCAGAATTTCCACCTAGGACTATATCAATGACAGGGTACGTGTTGAAGAGAATCACCAGTGTCTTGAGGCAACCACAGGGGGGAGGCCATTACAGGCTCTGCAGGCAAAGCAGGGCAAACCTCTTCAGACAATGGCAGAGGGACTCTTCTACTGGTGAAGAAGCCTGGGCAGAATTTAGGGGTTGGATAGTCCCAGTTTCATAAGGATCTGCTCACATGTCCCCATTCCAGTTTATGAGACCCAGTCCTTCACGATCGAGTCCCTACTTGCAGCAATTTTCAAACTCTGTTCTCTGGAGTTCTGGAATTTCTCAGGGGGAAAGGAGTGGCAGGGCTCTGGGTCTTACTACCATCTCATCCAGAGATGCTTGGCTTTTATCTGTTACAAAAATGAGTTTCTGTGTAAAATTGTATTTGGAAAAAAAAATTGAAAACAAGACCAAGTCAGGTCGTGAGTCTTCCTCAACTAGGAAAGTCTACAGCATGAAACTGAAAACAAGGCAGTCTATCTAAGTGGATGTACTTTGTTGGTCAGAGGCTGGCATAGACGCATTAGCACCTTTTGCCCCCACCATGCATTTTCAGGAGGAGTAGACAATTCAGTTTTCAGCTCTAACATGGATGAGCCCTTAGGGAAAACAACTTTTATATGTAGGGCTGTCCAAACTGACATAGCATCAGCGCAGCCTAGCCTCAGCCTAAGGTCCACGCTCCACCGCGTACTGCCTGTGCCCTTTGGAACCACATCGCCCACCTGTTGGTCAAGCTGGTCAGCATCGGTCTGACCTTGGAACAAGCCAGCCATACACTGTGTTGGGGCCTAATGAAGCCCAGGTTCCCACAAAGGAGATAACTACACTAATTGTACTAACCAGGATCCAGGTGGGAGAGGAAGAGCCAAGCGGTGCTCTTCACCAGCTTCCGATTAAGTCCATTACCATCTACACAACACTCCCAGTCACTTCCTGGGATGGAATCCTCACGCTGAGTCACCGTGACTGCTGTTCCCTCCTACATGCTACACCAGACCACAGGTGAACTTCCACCAGAGCCGTGAGTTCACCTTCAAATAGCTGGGCTTCCCCGAAACATGTTTCCACACCAACTCAGAAGTTAAGTGCCCTTTCCATGCAGTTGTGTTTTACCATCTCCCCACATCATCCACATTGTACTAAGGGGCAGTTGGAACTACAAAGCATAGAGAAAAGTCTTGAGTGTGAATTCCAAGCCAACTTCATACTAGAAGCACTGGGACCATTCTGCTCTGAGCCTATCACCTGAGGTGCTTCTTGGAGATATACCTGCGTCGAAAAGCACATTTGTATTAACCAAATCTAGAGTAACAAACCCATAAGACAATGCCTGTAGCACATCAGAAAGACCAGCTCTTACCTTTTACAAAACAGCAAGAAAAGTGAGAGGGCTCGAGATTCTGTGTATTATGTAACTCCAACGCCACCTTCCATCTTGTAAATTCAACTGTTTTATTTTGGTTGCTCAGTTTTTCATTTTTTCTTCTTCCTTCTTTCTTTAACTTGATAATTTGGTAAGAATAAGGAACTGCCAGAAGTTTTAGAGCTACAAGTATAATAACTCCTGAACTAGCTTAGACATTTTCCTATAGTGTTATTATTAATGTGCAGATTCAGAAACCAAAATAAAACCACATGATCCCTCAGAGGGTTCCCTGAATGTCCCAGATGTCCCTGACTGCTGGGTCACACAGTAGAAGCCCTGAGTATCACATCACACAGAGATGTCCCTGACTACCAAGTCACATGGCAGACATCCCTGATTGATAGGTCACACAGTACTTGTCCCTGACTGCTGTGTCACAGTGACCTGCATGGGTGGCCTCAGAAAATCAACTTTACTAACCAACCAGCTCAAGAAGGACGGACAGGCTGACATATGGCTGAGACGAAAACGTCAGACAACTTGCAATGACTCATACAGATGCTTGAAAATAAAAAATCCATACACAGCCACCTACAATATTTTAATTTAAAAATTTTACCCAAGTCCTTTGGAAATATAATTTGCATGAAAGCCCACATTTCTAAAAAGGTTTTCAGTTCTCACATGTGATTTCCCAGACCTCCAGACTTCTGTGTCTCCTTCTAAGTACAGATCATTTTCCAAGCTTTGGTGTATAAGATACAAACACCAATTTAAGCTGAAATCTAATCGATCCACTCTTTCAGTGGAAGCAGGAAACCTAAACTCAAATTCTCATCAGAATTTTTTAAAAGGCAACTTCAGGATTTGGGGAGGGAGAGGAAAAGCAAATCTTTTGCCTACCATCTCTTTTGTCTGGGTTTCTAGCTTCCCTGCCCTGTCCCCACCCTTCTCCTCTGGCCAGGAAGTGATGGTGAGGGGCAGGCTGGCAGCCATGACTCAAGTGTGGCCAGCCTCTCCCCTGGAACAGTGCAATTTTAGCTAGAGGGTTCAAAGGTCCCTTGCAGATCTTACATAGCACACTCCTCCTCTCTGTTTGACAATTCTACCCCATCCTGTGCTGTCATTAGTAGATCTGAAAACCAATCTAGAAATACAAATGAGGACACATACCTAGGATTTCTCTAGGCTGAGGATGAGGCCACCTGTATCGCTCCAAATCCTTTCCTTCCTACCTGGACAGAAAGATGTGTGCACCACAATTCTGAAAGCTATCAGGATTTCAGAATGATTCTGATCCCATACACAGAATGCCCAGCGCTAAGATGTGGTATATAGTGGGCGGGGAGACGCTCAGAATAGTGAAGTTGGCCTCAAAAGACTTGGTCCTGTTTTTCTAGATTCTATCTTCATTTCCTTTCATGCAACTGACAAGCAAGTAAAGCGTGCCCCTTCCCTTCGCTGGGAGCCCTCCTCGAGTTCTCTCGGGGCTGTGTGCTCTTTGGATGCTTCCATTGCCCGGGGTCTCATCCCAGTGCCCCTTCGGACCTAGGGCTTCCCATCCTGTTTCTGCTACCAAAGTTTACCATTCCTGCTTGCTCTTCCCCTGGCTTTGGCTCCAAATGGACCACGGTGGGGTCTAATAGATTAACTGTATGAACGAAATCCTGTCGAAACTCCAGGCGGTTACTGTGTTACCCACCCCCATGCCTTCTGCCCCTGTGCCTAGTGACAACCCACCTGTCTCCAAAAAGGCCTGTGTAAAGCACTAGAGACAGGCCCCTGGAGCAGATATTTACGGAGAAGTAGGCAGGCTTCCAGTGTGGCCAAAGCGCATTGCAAGAGAGGCATCCCACTCCACCCACCCATGAAACCAGCCATGCACACATCTGCATTCATCTCTACCTCAATCCCTCTCAGAAAATAGCTTCCCGGAACTATGCCTTGCTTCCTCTAGAGGTAAAATTCATGAACATATTGTGTAGGACACAGAATGAGAGTGTTACATTTAACATCAGCCAACTTTGCAACTTCTAAACAATGGTGTGTTGATAAATGTTTATCAATAGGCTCTCCAGGAAAAACAATGTACACACACACACACGCGCGCACGCTTATTAGAAATCTTGCTGATCGAAAGAATGTATAGCACATAATTTACTACTAATAATATACATAGTAATTTTTTTATCATAAATACCACATAAACAACCAATTCTTACAGAACTTTTTAAAAAAATTTTGCTGGACTCCTGCTTCTGCGGCCAGCCCATGGCTGCAACTGACGAATGAGTTTCATTCCAACATCAATATTGGCTGAGATCTTCATTCAGCAAAACGAAGAAGGTAAAGACGCGTGTCAGGATGTCACTCACTCATCAACGTTTTGAGCAACTTCTTTGCTGCTTCGAAACACGGTATGCTAACGCTGGAAGACTACTTCCTCAGTTTCTTTGCGGGATTCTCAATGGAATGGGTATGGACATGACATACTTTTAAGGATAATCCACGGTATCAATCGCTGCCTTAAATCTAGACCGGGATTGCTGAACTTCACCCTTGACATTTCAAACAAGGGAATCGGCTGGTACTTTGCTGTGGGCTTGTCCTGAGCATACCGGGCCCCCACTCACTAGACGCCAGTCCCACTGCCACCACACCCACCCGTGACCACCCGAAGTGTCTCCAGACATTGCCAAGTGTCCCCTAGGGCTAAAACGGCCCCTACTTCAAAATCACTTCTCTTGACAATCAACAAAACAATCAATCAAGTCTTGATTGATCCTGTTTGACAAATTCCACGGTATAAATAAATACTCCCACTCTGACCAACTTCCAGCCATCAGAGTGATGTCGCCATTGGGAAGAGAGGCTCAGGGGCCATCACACAGTGTTCCCACCACACAGATGCCAGAGAGGTAATGACCTCAAGAACACAGACACGGAAAATCAGGAGGAAGGCGATGAGTTTTTAGGATTGATTTCCTTCGCTTTTAATATAACTAATTTAATTGTATCTTTACATAATTTAATCTTTAACAATGACTGTGGTTGACAACCAGCTCATACAAATTCCTGAAAATTGAAGTCAGCTCTCCAAGCCAGGACAGCAGCAGGCCCGCTGCTTCTCCCCGTGAGGAAGTGCGGTTTGGGGGTGAGGTATTTGTGGGGCTTGCAGACCTGCACCTTGGAGCAGAGCCTCGGGTTTGCTTCTGCATGATCTGCTTCAGTTAGGGCGTGTTCCGAAAGCTCTTGCAAAGCCTGCGATCACTCAGTGACCAAGCACGCATCCCCCCCACCCCGCCTTAAAAACACAACCTGCCTGGGAATTCATCTGGGGGACTCCCATCAGAAAGTAACACATTCCTTCAAAGTTTTCTTCTGAACGTGCCGGGCTAACGGCTCCCTGGCCCTTTGCTCCCTCCTTCATCTGCTGTGCTTCCCAGATACTCTGCCAATGGCTTGCATGGACCCATGTCCTCACCCTGTTACTCTGAGGGGAGAAAGTCCCTTCAAGCCAATTGTTTTTCTACTCATTTCCACAGCATGACAACACCAAGTAACAGGTGAGGAAGAACAGGAAGGTGAGGGTGGCAGGTGGCAGCTCACACCAGTGCCCAGCCCCGTGCCCAGGCGTCACGCCTGCCTGCAGCAGAGGGCCCCAGGGGCTGGATCAGGGGGCTCGGGCAGCTTCCCCGCACTAGGGCCTAGTCCATGGGGCTGCCCAATACCTCGGGCTCCACTCTCTCCTCAGTTGGGACCAAGTTTCGGAAAAGTGAGGAAGACAGAGAAAGACCCAGAAGTGGGCCTGGCAAGGACCTCATGTCACATAGAGCCACCCATCCTGTGAGCATACCCCAGCCACACAGAGCAGCCAGAGGGGCCGGGATGGGCTCCATGGCCCTCGTGGGATGAGGAGTGGGAAGCAGAGCAGGAGGACGTAAGAGGGGCAGCTGTTCAAATGAGAATCATCTTACCACGTGAAGACAGTTCGCTTGCACCCCCCAAGCTCCACCCCCGCCTTCAAGTCCTGGGGGTGGGAGAAGGGGTCTGCAGGGCCCCTCCTGTGGGGAGCAGTGCAGTTCAGGTGGGGGCAACAGGCTCTGATCCTCAGAGTGGATGATGGCAGCCATGTGCTCTCCAGACACTTCGGAAAATTCCTCTATCATGATTCCATTCTGTCAGTGGATCCCTCAGATCGGTGGTTTTCGATGACTCGGGGCTTCTCAGAAGCCCGGGGAACCACAGGGAGGAGCACGTCATTCAGAAAAGCCTGTCCTCATCTGCCATGTTCATTCCTCTGAGCAGATTCTGGGGGAGAAAGAGTCCTCTGCTGGAAAGAGATCCGAACATTTTTCTTCTCAGCCACTGCCCGTGAGAAACAGCTGGGGATTTCTGCAGAGAGGCCCTGCCCAGTCCGCACCCCAGAGACGGGTGTCGTTGCTTTCGGGTGGGGCTTAGATGGTGGAATTTTTTTTAATCTCCTGGGATCCAAAGGTGTGGCAGGCCGGGGGGTGCCGCTCACCAGCACAGATCATGAACTGTAGCTCCACCCGGGCCCGAAGACCCAAGGGTGTGTGACTCTCTTCTAGACAAGGTCAGGTAGGGTGCCCACGGCCATGGCACTGTCAGCTGGCCTTCTTGGGGTCCCACCCCACACCTTGGTGACAAGCCCTCTCAGCTCTTAGCAGGTGCACAAAGCGTGGGCGTTGGTGGTGTCCGAGGGTTGATCTCACCAGGGGCCTTGTGGCCTCTTTTTTTGGAGCACCACTGAGAGGGGCCGGCACTTCTGCATGGCCAGCACCCAGAGGAGAAGGAGCCCATCTCCCCCCTGAGGCTTGGGCCCACCCAGCCTCTGAACCCAGGACTGGCACCATGTCCAGCTTGGTCTTCAGATTTGCTTAATTTCTGTCAACTTGGGCAGGAAGCCACGCACCCTGTTTCTTTTATGAGTTGTCTTTCATAGGCCAGACGTCTGCCTCCATCCCCAGAAGCACTGGAAGCATGGCTCTGGGTGGGCGGTACATGCAGGGGCACCCAGGGAAAGCAGGGCCCAGGGAAAGCAAGGAGGCCACTCTGGATGGCCTTTTACTCTCACTTAAGCTTCCCTGGGACACTAAGCTCTTTCCTCGCGGCCTCTGGGTGAGGGGCGGGGACATAGAAAGGAGGGGGCGGCAGGCTTCCTGCTGCCCACCCTGCACCAGAGCTGTGTGGAGAGATGTTTTTCCAGAGAAAAGAGGAGTCCCCTTGACAGAGTCTGACCTAGGAGTGGGTTCTGGGCACTCCTGGCTTGCGGACACTGCCGGGCCATGTTTTACAGCAGCTGCAAGCTCATCATATCCTCGGGGCAACTGTCCCGCTACCCGGGGGTGGAGGAGAGAGTTCAGATGGGTGTCGCAGGTCCCCTGATGAAACAGGAGGAAGCGTGCATGTTCTCACCAGGAAAAGTACAGGCTCTCAGACTCCAGGACAAATCCTGTCCACGCATTTGAGAAAAACTAGCAGATGGCGGACAAATATCCCTGCCCTCGTGGAGCTCAAGTTTCCCAGCTGTCCCAAATCCATCTCAGCCCCTCCTCTCCTGAACCCGTGTCAGGCGCACCTCGCCGCCCTCCTCCCTGGACTTCATCAGACTCTGGGCTAGCACGTTAACAAAAGTTCAGCATGGTGAGCCCGTGTGTACACGCTGATGTACGTACACACACACACACACACACACACACCACACACATACCTCACACATACCTCACAGTGCAGCAACATTCCCTCACCTGGTTTCATGAGCCTGAACCCAGAACCCCAGGACCCATGGCACACGCCTTTCTTCTGGCTCCTTCTTCACCCCCTGGCTTCGTCTGAGCCAAGTGTGCCTCTCTGAGCCCAGACACTCCACCCAAGGGCCTTCGGCCGTCCCCTTCTCAACGCAGGCCTAGCAGTGCCCCCACGCCAACTCCAGAAAGGCATTTTGGATGGAAAGGAAGGCCCACTCCCAGCACAGGTAAGGAATGGAGGGGACCGAGCCCTCTCCATTCTGGGCCCCTGGTTTGGGACAACAGGACCAGGCAGGCTCTGATGAAAGGCAGGGGGCTGACCTCACCAAGTCTGAGAGGAGGTTCCTGTGTCCAAAACGCTGCAAACAGGGATAAAAGGAGAAGACAGGGTGGTGAGCATGAAGAGCTCAGTGGAAGTTTAAAGCAGACACAGAAGCGGGGACCCCAGCACGGGACAGCAGGACGGCTGGCGATCATGAGGCAGGGCTCCTGGCCCCTGCAGGTGGAACACCGAAATGAGTCAGAAACCTGTCTCCCATTGGCAGGGCCCGGATTTGCATCTGGTTGTGGAGGGGAGGGCCCTGGGCTTCCCCACCACCCAATCAGTCCCTTGTTTGGGGTACATGGTCCACAAGTACAAAGGGTTTGGGGGCAGCATGGTGTATGGTTAGGGGCGTGGGTTATGCTGTTCAACCACCTCTGTCTGAATTCTGCCTCTGTGTGATCTTAGGGGAGTTTTTTCACCTCTCTGTACTTCTGTCTCCTTACTCACAGAACAAGGCCAATGACAGCCCTCGTTCTGCAAATGCTCCCATAGTGACTTGAATAGCAGGAAACATCAGCTCTAGCAGTTTCTGTGGGCCAGGGATTTGGGGCAGGCTTGGCTAGGCAGGTCAGGTTCGGGAGACCTTTAGTTTCCAGCTGATGTTGGCTGGGGCTGCAGTCATCTGAAGGCTCCGCTGGCTGGGGGTCTGCTTCCCAGGGGGCTCGGGCACAGAGCTGGCCAGTTGGTGTTGGCTGTCGGTGGAGGCATGAGTTCCTCCTGATGTGGGCCTCTCTGTAGGGCTCTTTGAGCATCCTCACCCCCGTGTCTGGCTTCCCCCAGAGAGAGCAACCCGAAAGAGAAAGAGCGAGGCAGCAGCTGCCCTTTTATGACCCAGCCTCAGAAGTTCTGACACCGTAACTCCTGCCACATTCTCTTTATCAGAAGAGTCACTCAGTCCAGCCCACATCCAAAAGGAGGGGAATTAAGACCCACCGGATGAAGGGAGGGCTGTCAAAGAATTAAGGGCATAGTTTGAAACCACCACTATGCATTTGGTCAGATGAACACACAGTGAATACATAGATAAAATGGTTGCAGGACCATATAAAAGCCAGAAAGGAAAAAAAAAAAAAGGATGCTTTATCGGGAAGACCAGGAGAGCTGCTTACACGCTTGATTTGGGAAGGCTTTCTGAAGAACCAGAAGCCAATGATGGGGATAGCCAAGGCAAGAGCATTCCAGGATGGAACTGCAGCTCAAGGGCCCAGGGAGAGAAATATCTCCGAGGCTTCTGGAACATCTGTGAGGTGGTGTCAGAACTTCTGAGGCTGGGTCCCGGTGAGTGTTGTCAGACCCAGGGCAGAGAGGAGCCTTCCACCTCCCTTCCTGGCCGCACCCTTCCCTTGGACTTTATCTCCAAGTTCTCAAATATTCTGCCACCGGGTGCAGGGTCACAGCTTGTCCAGAGTGTCACACTCAAGCACAGTGGGGGCAGGCAGAGGGCACCAGGAGACATCAAGGGCATTGAGGACGAGGCAGAGGCACGGCGGCAAGCCAGTTCCGAGCCAGCAGAGAGGAGGCAGGCGAGAGCGAGCCAAGGCCAGTGACGTGCCCAGAGCCAGTCAGCTCTCCAGGGCCGCTGGCCCTGCCTGACCCGCAGGAGCGGGAAGCTGACCTGGCGGATTACCTCCTCCCGGACTTGAACTCGGACCAGTCCACCACGGGGCTGAGGGGCACGTGGGGACCAGGAGGCCGTGAAGAAGAGGGCTCAGACTGGGGTTCTGTTCTTACCGCATGACTTTTACAACTCAATTTCCTCGCCTACAAAATCTCTAATACTTAGCAAATGATTCTTAATTAAATGAGCCAGCTTCTCTGGCTCCTGAGAGCTGCCTGGTAAATATTCAGGGATCTTGTGAACTGGCTAACCTGCTCAGCTTGCAGTCAGCGCAACAGCAGCGTTTATACTACGGAAATCGGCACACAGCCCAAATCAGGCCTCCCCCCAACATTCCTCCATCCCCACACCTCCACCTCCACACCCCCACACCTCCACCTCCCACCCCCACACCTCCACCCCACCTCCACACCCCCACCCCCCACGCCTCCACACCCCCACACCTCCACCCCCACCTCCACACCTCCACCCCACCTCCACACCCCCACACCCCCACCCCACCTCCATACCCCCACACCTCCACCCCCACCTCCATACACCCACCTCCACACCCCCACACCCCCGCCCCCACACCTCCACACCTTCACCCCACCTCCACCCCCACACCTCCACCCCACCTCCACACCCCCACACCCACACCCCGCCTCCACACCCCCACCCCCACACGTCCACACCCCCACACCCCCACCCCCACCTCCACACCTCCACCCCCACCTCCACACCCCCACACCCACACCCCACCTCCACCCCCACCTCCACACCCCCACACCTCCACCTCCCACCCCCACACCTCCACCCCACCTCCACACCCCCCACCCCCACACCTCCATACCTCCACCACACCTCCACCCCCACACCTCCACCCCCACACCTCCACCCCCACACCTCCACCCCCACACCTCCACCCCCACCTCCACACCCCTACACCCCCACACCCCCCACACTCCACCCCTCCACTCCCACCTCCACACCCCCACCCCTCCACCCCCACCTCCACACCCCCACACCACCCCCACGCCTCCACACCTCCACCCCCACCTCCACACTCCCACACCCCCACACCTCCACCTCCACACCCCCACACCTCCACCTCCCACCCCCACACCTCCACCCCACCTCCACACCCCCACACCTCCACCCCCACCTCCATACACCCACCTCCACACCCCCACACCCCCACCCCCACACCTCCACACCTTCACCTCACCTCCACCCCCACATCTCCACCCCACCTCCACACCCCCACACCTCCACCCCCCACCCCCACACCTCCACCCCACCTCCACACCTCCACCCCACCTCCACACCCCCACACCCCCACCCCACCTCCACACCCCCACACCTCCACCCCCACCTCCATACACCCACCTCCACACCCCCACACCCCCACCCCCACACCTCCACACCTTCACCTCACCTCCACCCCCACACCTCCACCCCACCTCCACACCCCCACACCTCCACCCCCCACCCCCACACCTCCACCCCACCTCCACACCCCCACACCCACACCCCGCCTCCACACCCCCACCCCCACACGTCCACACCCCCACACCCCCACCCCCACCTCCACACCTCCACCCCCACCTCCACACCCCCACACCCACACCCCACCTCCACCCCCACCTCCACACCCCCACACCTCCACCTCCCACCCCCATACCTCCACCCAACCTCCACACCCCCACCCCCACACCTCCATACCTCCACCACACCTCCACCCCCACACCTCCACCCCCACACCTCCACCCCCACCTCCACACCCCTACACCCCCACACCCCCACACCTCCACCCCTCCACTCCCACCTCCACACTCCCACCCCTCCACCCCCACCTCCACACCCCCACACCACCCCCACGCCTCCACACCTCCACCCCCACCTCCACACTCCCACACCCCCACACCTCCACCTCCACACCCCCACACCTCCACCTCCCACCCCCACACCTCCACCCCACCTCCACACCCCCACCCCCACGCCTCCACACCCCCACACTTCCACCCCCACCTCCACACCCCCACACCTCCACCCCCACCTCCACACCTCCACCGCCACCTCCACACCCCCACACCCCCACCTCCACACCCCCACACCCCCACACCTCCACCTCCCACCCCCACCCCACCTCCACACCCCCACCCCCACACCTCCACACCTTCACCCCACCTCCACCCCACCTCCACCCCCACCCCTCCACCCCCACCTCCACACCTCCACCCCCACCTCCACACCCCCACACCCCCATACCTCCACCTCCACACCCCCACACCCCCACACCTCCACCTCCACACCCCCACACCCCCCACCCCCACACCTCCACACCTTCACCCCACCTCCACCCCCACACCTCCACCCCCACCCCTCCACCCCCACCTCCACACCCCTACACCCCCACACCTCCACACCTCCACCCCTCCACTCCCACCTCCACACCCCCACACCTCCACCCCCACACCCCCACCTCCGCACCCCCACCCCTCCACCCCCACCTCCACACCCCCTCCGGAGAGCTGGTTTACCAGCCTGTCACTGTGCATACTCTTAAGAACTTAAGGCAAGGGTCATATTTACAGCACCTGACGCAAGGTAGCCGCTCCCCAAACAGCTCCTATTAATCTCTACACTCCCACTAATGCAAACATGACGTCAGCACACCCTTTGGGTCAAAAAACCTGCATCACCCCTGCAGACATAGGCACACAGCCCCCTTCATGGCGACCCCCGCTCCACACCCTCACCGTCCTACTCCGTCAAGGACTTCATGCCCTGAGAGGAGAGACAGAGGGAACCAGCCTCCCTGAACCTCCCTCTGCCAGGGCCAGGGGAAGCATGCCCCCAAAGCAGGACCGGAGACTCCTTTCTAACCACCCTACGCACCCTCCACCTGCCCATTTAGGACCTGGAAGCTGCCACTTCTCTACATGGTGCTAGACTGTTATTCACGGGGGGTGAGCATGCAGGGACACAGGAAGTAATCAAACCCCACGGTCTGAGATTCCGAGGCCCTGGTGGTGGCGGTGATGGTATTTCTTTTGTTGTTGTTGTTATTTGTTTGTTGTTATTAGTTTCAGTGGTAGAATTTAGTGATTCATCAGTTGCATACACCACCCAGTGCTCCTTATATCACGTGCCCTCCTCAATGCCCATCCCCCAGTTACCCCATCCCTCCACCCCCTCCCCTCCAGCAACCCTCAGTTTGTTTCCTAGAGTTAAGAGTCTCTAATGGTTTACCTCCCTCTCTGTTTTCATCTTACTTTATCTTCCCTTCCCTTCCCCTATGTTCATCTGTTTTGTGTCTTAAATTCCACACATGAGTGAAATCATATGGTATTTGTCTTTCTCTGACTGACTTATTTCATTTAACGTAACAGCCTCTAGTTCCATCCACGTCATTGTGAATGGCAACATTTCATTCTTTTTGATGGCTGTTGTTTCAATTAGGCATCATTTGCTAAGGGAAGCATTTTGTGGTGGAATTGGATTTCAGGTCTCACGACCTGGGCTCAAGCCAGCCAGTTATTAGATGTGTGACCTCATCAAAGTCTGTAATATGGAATGATGGCTTGGACAATAAATGAGATTATCCCTGTTCCTGAGCCCTCACTACGGGCTAGACCCCCCCCCCCCCCCAGCTTTCCCTGGCATACAGCTGCAAAGTGGGACAGGCATGGCCACTGGCAGGCAGGCCGCCCTCCCGAGGGGAAGACGGAGCTGTGGGTGCCCTCTGAGGGCTGGGGCCCCCTCCCCAGGCGGGCCCCCATTTCCATGCACATGAGCTGTCTTCTCTCTGGGCCGGCAAGCCAGCCTGCTTCCAAGGACACATCTCTGACTCTGGGGTCCGTGGCCCACACAGTCTGTCAAGCGATGGCCTCACGCTTCCGTGTTTATTATGAAACAGCGTCCAGGCTTTCATTTCGGATGGCATCAACAATTGTCTGTGGTATGGCTTATTTTCTTTGAGTCCATTTTTATGCTTTTGTTCATTTTGAATGACGGCTCTGCCCAGGTCATAACGGAGGCCAGGAGGCACTTTGTCGGGGGCTAGGAGTTTGACAGGCGGATCTCGTTAAATCCTCACACAGCTTCCAGACAAACGCCACAGTCCCCGTTTCCAAACGAGGGAGCCATGCTGCCATCCATCCATCCATAGGACCCAAAAGACCTTTAATCCAAAATCATCTCAATGAAAATAACCCCGCTGGACACTTATTTTCCTTCTCAATGTCTATCAAGTGACCATGTACAGACGATGAGTAAAGACTTCAGGCAGCCTGTGCGCTCTGCATGACGTGTTCACCCAACACAGGGGTCTCCAAAAGTTGGTGGCTCTGCCACGGGCCCACAGGAGCTGTGTGAGAAGGGCCTCAATGAACCCGCGGCCTTCCCTCGACCCACACTAGCTCTGCGTCCCTATACCGCTTTCCTCCCCTCCATCCTCCTCGCTCCAAGGTTAGACCCTTGGTAGCACCCCCACCCAACATGGCCTCCGGTGAGCTGACCAGGGACTCAAGGCAGCTGTGCTTCCTTTCTGGGCCAAGGCAGAGAGAGGATGCCTTGGCCGTTCTCCCAGTTATGAGCTTCTAAACCACGGATGGTGCCGTCCTTCTTCCCTTTAATTGCTGCTCGTGACAAAGTGCACACAGATTTGCGTCTCCAAAGCCAGTGTGTTGTTTTAAAGAAAAACTGGCCTCTCCCTGCTTTATTTTTGGTTTTGCTTTAAAAAAAAAAAAAAGAAAGAAAGAAAAGAAAGAAAAGAAAAAAAGACTTTCAACTATAGATGAAAAGCGCTCAGGTAGCATTTGAAGATTTGCAGGACTCAGAAAACGTCTCAGAAAAGTGTCTTCTATCCCTGGGGCCAGCTTTTCCTTGCCCTCTCTGAGAACCTTTGTATGTGTGTTTGTGTGTTTTGTTATTTTCATTATGCCGCTGAGCACAGACATTCCAGAAATAGACAACCGGGGACTCTAAAAGTTAGCCAAGCTCCTTTTGATTCTATTCCTCCTTTATTGTAATTTCTGCTCTTTCCATAGCATTAGAAAATTCTGTTTGTTGATCAACTAAGCCAGTTCCTTCTTTTCTTAGAATTACAAGGGAGTCTCACATGGGTCTTTGAGGAATTAAAGTTTGTTTCTCAGGCACACTTGCAGTCTATGTGTTTCATTGTTGAACGCATGTTAGAATTGCCTGGAGTTTGTCACTTTGCTACCTGAGGAAACTGGAAGTCCTTCCCGAGACTTCAGAAGCCGTACCATTGCCCAGAGGTGCTCACACATACCAGCCCTGTGGCCCGGCCACCCCCGTGACCCCGTGAAGTCTTAGGGACAACCCCCAGAAGGGAAAACAAGCCACCCCCAATCCTCAGGGAAGAATTCCAGGCCTTTCCTCCACCATCACAAACATCTTAGGCAAGAAACGTATCAAAATGAGGGAAGAGGCAAACCCAGCCAAGGCTCCTCCCCCCGCAGCAACGCACCGCCTCACATCTGTGCTGCGATTCCCGGTGTGTGCGGCCCCTTCATGTGCATCATGGCTGGAATCTCACTCGACCCACTGTACGGGTGAGGAAACTGAGTCACGACACAGCACCAAGCCCAGTCCTGTCTGCTACAGCACAGTCTTAAACCCGATAAGCCAGAGCCACAGGAGATAAGGACAAAGTGTGATTCTTCCTCTGTTTTAAACTTTCAACAAAGTGACATGTGTCGGGTGCCCACTAAGTGCCAAGCTCTGGAAAGTTACATCAGTTCATACCAGAAGCTTCGAGCTATCGCGACCAGTCTGGTGTTCTGCTAACAAACTGTGGAATTAGAAAAAAACCCATAAGAAGAAGCCTCCTGCTTATTCAGCTGCCTCACGGTTTTGCAAAAAGCCTGTTTCATTTTGCTCAAACAAACGGCACTACAGAGTTATGAAGTTTTATTTCATTGGGATCCCAGAAGCTCTCCTTTCTGGGGAAGCATCATCATCCTAAAACAAACAACCAGGAAAGACAAACACACAAACAAGAACATATTCTCAGAGATGGGCTGGCGCGGACCCTCCTTGCCCTAGAGATTCTCTTCCCCCACTACTGGCTCTTTGATATGCCCAGCTTGGAGGACGAGTGTGCAGGTGACATCCATGTTTAACTCTCTGTTGGCTGCAGTGCCTTATCCATTCCCCAGGCCCCAGAAGTTTTTGAACATTTATGGAAACTAGCTACAGGCA
The DNA here is from genome assembly GCF_023065955.2 of Ursus arctos. Taxonomy (NCBI): domain Eukaryota; kingdom Metazoa; phylum Chordata; class Mammalia; order Carnivora; family Ursidae; genus Ursus; species Ursus arctos. The sequence continues at coordinate 87,505,077 of NW_026623056.1, read as the reverse complement.
TACCGTCTTTGATCTCAGACCCGAAGGAGCAGCCCTATGCTCTAGAGTCATTTAGCACACACTCAGGGGTCCAGCCCCGTTCCCAGTAGAATAAAACCCAGCCAGGGAAGATGAGATCATTCCAAAGGAGTGAAGGCAATGGTATCAGATGCCTCAGAGGCCAAGGAGAGTAAGGACTGAGGCCACCCCTGCTTTGACAATCAGAGGGCCCCGGTGATTCTTATTCTGCAAAGGCTCACCTATAAAACACGTCACAGTGGCAGTGTCCTTTGTTCTACAAGTAACAGGTACCTCAAATGACGAAAAGAAATAGAAGAAGTAGAACAGAGAGCCCTCAGAAATCCATTCTTTCTCAACATCCTCCAAGCAGACCTTCACCTGCTTTTGCTCCAGATTTCTCCTTCAGCACCAGGAGCTGAACCTGGCCAAGAACTTTGTGTTCCTCCCTGATGACCGGGCAGACCGCTGTCCATCTCTCCAGATTCAGCCCTCTGCTTCTATTTTGTTTACGAGGCTGGGACCTAGCCTCACTGTGTGAACACTGCAGCCTTTGCCCTTTACACCAGCCGAAGGTTCTTAACATCGTAGTCCGTCTTCCATCAGAAATCTGGGGGGTCCCAGGAAGAAATACATAGGTGTCCTCCGTGTTCTGATTATAGGGCGCTAGGGAACATCCAGGATCACAGCTGTCATTCAAGCCAGGAAATGCCATCTGGAGCCCTGACTGTTCACTCTGGTTGTTTCAAAAGTTCAGAGTGCCCCGCTTCCCCCTCTGGGCATCGGGGAGCCCCCACAGATTTGCAGACCCCCAGGCTGCCCTCCTCAGCGTGGTGCAGGCCTAAGCCACCGCTGAGCATGTGTTCGCAAGGCAATTTCTGTGTTGCCATCTCAGCCATTCTCAACACGCAGCCTCGCCTCTGGGACTGCCTTCTCGGAGGCCCTCCTCCTACTCCCTGCCTGACTATTCGGCTGCATCCCGAACTCGAGTATAAATTCCTTCCCAGGGAGAGCAAAGTCTTCCAGTCTTACAGAGTTGCCTGTTCCCCACAGCTTGCAGAACCCTGGATTCACATCTTAATGCTGCTTCTATTTTTTGTGTGTGTTTTTATTTTTTTATTGAAATATCTTTCACATACCCTTTGAAGTGTACAGATGAGTGTTTTTTAGAACAGACTCATGCAGGCATCACCACAATGCAATTCTGGAACACTTTCAACTCGTGCACATCATTCTCTCCTCATTCCTGCTGCTTCTAGACCAGCCTGGCTCGTTGCATAAACGCCGAGGCCCAGAGAAGAGACATGCAGATGTCGGGCTCCTTGAGGTGGCAGGAAGACAGGCGGGTCGCCCGTGGCCACCGGGCCAGGCTTTCTGGGAAATGAAGCTTCATCTGTCACCAGGATTTATCAGCACCGATGGGGTCTGTTGCCTCTGGTGACCCAAGAGTGGTTAGTCGGCCATGTCTGGGACCCAGCATCTCCACCTCTACAACTCTGCCTGCCCGCGTCTGCTCCTTGCTCTGCTCCCCTCTCCCTCCGCTCCCCGCCTACCTCAAGGCTTCTGCTTACTACCTTCTCTGTGTCCGTCTGGGCTTTCCCGCCACCTACTACTTCTCCATGAGCTCACACTAACTTCCAGTGGAGGAAGCCACTGGGCGCTCAGCAACCATCCATGATAGTCATCTCTTATTGGACAGAGATCCATTTCAGGCTGCCTCATAGGCTGCTGGCCAGCCTATAGCAGCTGTTTTCTCGGTCAGGTGCCCATCTCTGCTCCAATCAGCTGTGAGCAGAGTAGCAGGGCTGCTTGGTAAGGAAAGTTCATTCTGGAAAATCCCCCAGAGGGGGGCTGAGGGCATGGCCACTTCTGGTGGCCAAAGTCTCGTGAGAACACAGAGCAGCCCGCATTGCAGGTGCAACTTGGTGGACAGCAGATCCTTCAGACGCCTGGAGGGCTATTCTCTGGGTGACTCACCTTCCGTAGACATTGAAGGATGAACTGAATTTGCAAAGGAGCAAAATTCCCAGACGTTGTAGATAGATAGCTTTCCGTGGCCGCCCATTCTTTATGCTAATACAGTCCTCTGAGCTTGATGCATTCTGTTCACACAGTGAAAATGTCTTCCTTCCTTCCTTCCCTCCTTCCTTTTCTCCCTTCCTTCCTTTACCAAGAATACACGGAGGACTTACCATATGTCATTGTGCTGGGGCCTGAGAATACAGAAGTCAAGAAAACACAGTTCCTGTCTTCAGGGACCTCATAATAGTAAAGAGCTTACAATACGTTGGTTTGAGATCTGTTCGTGTTCTACATCGTTCTCCCTTCTGGTGAGGATTTGGGAGGAAGTGTTTTCAAAGGTGCCACAATCACACTTTTAAACTCGGTACACAGGAACTGAATTGCTTTTAGTCACGACCCTTCTGTGGCACCACAAACATTACATTTAAAGGGAAGCCCATCCTGGGAGGCGACGCGTCCAGGGACAGCTGGATTCCCTACGACAGTCCAGTTCCCCGGGTGGGCTGAGCAGAGAAGCACTCCTCACTGCACTCCACAGGTGCAAACTCACCAGACGCAGGAGCCGCCACGCTTGCACTTCTCTCCCAGAGCGCGTGAGAATAGGCACATCCTCGTAATAATGTAAGTGCCCACTTCCCTCCTCCTCTCCCTGGACCCTGCGCTCGCATCGGGACAGACCAAGCCCACGCTCGTCAGCCATTCAGCAGGTCACGCTATCCACATTTTGCTAATAGAATGCCCAGCAGTCCAGGAAGGCTCACACAACAGCCACATCATTCATTATTTTTGACATGAAGAATGCCAATGAGAAATAGACAATTAGCTAATGTTCGTGAGATCGAGGGCAAAGGCCGTGGTGTTCTCTCTGTGTGCACAGCTCTGTCTCGCGGGTGCTTGGACTCGCTCCAGCTGTCCTGTCCAAATCACACTATGCCTGGCTCTCAAAGATGTTCTTGCAATTGTTCACAGGCTTCTTCAAAAGGACATCATGGAAACCCAAACAGAAACAGGGGTCTCTCATTTCAGAGGGTCTGTAGTTAGTTTCACTGATCTTACTAACCCTAAACCCATAACAAAGGCTTCCTTGAGCGTGTAATGATTTCACAGCTTAAAACAGCCAGTTCTTACCAAGTTTTAGTTTCTAATAAAACTATGACAAAAATGTAGCTACTATGCTCTGCTACCGATGAAGCAGCAAACAGAGTTTAATATAGAAATCCAAATGTGTCATTCCCACAGATAAAGTTTCAGAGCCGCGGCTTTTTAGTCCAGCCTTTACCTCTCCTAAGATAACATCCTACTAACAGTCACTTCGCACTGGCTGGAGCTCCTGCAGTGACAGGATGATTCAGAGCAGGCAGGTAGGATTATCGCCCTTTGACAAATGTCACTCGTTCTCTGGCACACCGGCTCCAAAGACAGCAGTTTGCCCTGCTTCCCGCGCTGTCTCGGTAGATTCTATCCTTGCAGCAAGCTGGAGGACTTGCTTAGGCCCATTTTTCAACCTCCAACATCTTTTAGATTCAATCTTTACGCTAATAGACTAGAATACACTTCGGATCGTGACCCACAAATGTGACTTTCCTAGTTCCTTGCAATGCGATGAGCTTAAACATGAAGCCTCCCTTTACAGGGGCATCTAAATCCTCTTGGAAGGTGGCCAGGACAGCCCTGACATCTCTACTTTGTCTCACAGCACAGAGAGTTACAGCCCGGTTCCAGGCACGGGCGCAATAAAAGTTCCATCTCACACAACCTAGCGACAAACCAAGTCCATGTGTGTTTATTAAGCAGCTCCTGCGGGGTCCCTGGCATGGAGCCACATTCCATCCACTGCTAGAGGATGTTTCTTCTAGTCATGTTGCTACGTGTCCAGCCTTATCCACATACACGTCTCTGCCCAGCTCTTTCCCGGGCAGAGTTGCTCCTGGCTCTGCTACTGGCTACATGCACAAGCCCAGTGCCTGCTCCTGCCCTCTCTCCCTGGGCAAATATGTCCTGCAACCAGCTACGTAGCTGCTCCTGTGCGACCCAACTTGACACCCACCTGTCACCTAGACTGCCCATGCCCAACTCGAAAGCTAGAAATTAGAGATTGATCTATACGTTTCTAAAATTAATGCCTCTTATCAAAAAGTGTGTATGTGTGTATGTGTGTGTGTGAGAGAGAGAGAGAGTGAGAGAGAGAGAGAGATGGATTTGAGGGTTAAATTAATCCATTGCCTACTCAGGATTGATCGATTGCTCCTTACCTAGTAAAACAGCACAATGCAAAGTTCACCTTGAAATACGTAATGCTTAGGTCTCTCCCACAGTTTTATCCCCGGACCTTCCCCTTGTCATTGCAGCTCCGTGGCTTCCAAGTTTAGATCAATAAAACCCCAGTGGGGATGCTCAGGCCCACTGAGTTTGTCCTTGGTGCTACAAAGCGGAGTACAAATTTGAGTGAAGTGGGCAAAAATTAAGTTAAACTGCAAGTCCCTGGAGCAGCTGTCAACCTCAGCACAGCGTGCTGGGAATGGAGAGCCGGTGGCCAGAGCAGAAGCCCCAGTCTAATACTGAAAGAAACCACCCCGAAACCTTCTGCTGAGACCTGACCCTCGCAATTATGAACGCTGCCAGTATCTACTACCAGGATACAATGTTGCATATTTTCATCCACATAGAGCCAAGCTCTGAGAAAAATACTTAAAACACTTCTGCAATTTCTGGGGTTGGACTCCTGATGTCAGTCTCTGGAAGTCTTGTCTCCTACCGTCCCTAAAGCCATTGAGCTTGGTCCTCACCTCCTCGCCCACCACTCCACCCTGTCCAAAACACAACTGAAAACCCATCTCTTTTAAAGGCTTGCTCTGACAAGTACAGTTCTCCAATAATTCACATAGTCTTTTAGAAAAACCTCTATGAGCCCAGCAGCTGTGGATCTGCTCACAGATCTCAGGTGCAAGACACATCACAATCCTAGATCTCCCTCCATGGCACTAAACTGGCACTGGGTGTCTGCTGTCCAGGGCTGGGGAGCCATCCTGTATCAGCCGTTACGGAGCGACACCACCTCTCTGGGGAGTCGTACAAAAGGCCCGAGAGGCTCACATGGCTCACAAAATGTGTGGAGGGACTTCTGGTCTACCCAGTGGGTTTGAAGGTGTGAGACTGTGTGAGCATGAGGCTCGCTCCTCCGCATGCAGCAAATCCACCAAGACCTTCACTGTGTCTCCCACAGTCCCGGCACCGTGGCTCAGTCCCTCGGCATTCCCATGTCCCCCTGTGTTGGTTTCCTCATGCCACTCTAACCAAAGACCTCAAACTTGATGCCTTAAACAACACAAATTTACTATGTTACAATGCTCGGTTGGAAGTCTGATGCAGGTCTCGCCGGGCTAAAATCAAGTTTCCAGCAGGTCCATGTCCCTTCAGTAGGCTCTAGAAAAGAATCCATTTCCATGGCTTTTCTGTCTTCTAAAGGCTGCCCACGTGACCAGCAACATGGGGCTGAATCCCTCCTGTGCTACAATTTCTGGTTGTCCCTCTTCTGCCTCCAAGGACCCTTGTAATGCCATTGGGCCCACCGGGATCATCCAGGATAATCGCCCTATCTTAAGGTCAACTGCTTAGCAACCTTAATTCCATCTACAACCATAATTCCCCCTTGTCATGGAAGCTACCATAGTCACAGGTTCCAGAGATTAAGACATGAACATCTTTAGCGAGCCATTATTCTGCCTGCCACACACTCCCACCGAGATCCTGCCACTTCCCTATGGAATGTTCAGACACTCAGGTCCCCACCCTTGCAAACCCAGCCCCCTTCTCCAGGTCGTGGGGTCTCTGCCCCCAGCAAGGCCTCTGCCAGCTTTTCCTCATTAAACGCAAAGCTTCACCCTTTTGTAACAACCCAGCTCTTTGCCTCCCACAGCCAAGCTTTCAATCAAAAAACCTTTAAAGGACTTCTCCAAGGCAAGACACAAATCCCTTCTGGCCCCTCCAGAGGGGACAAATACCTGCCCCTTTCAGGGAGGGAGAAATGTCAGCCAGTTTCTCAGTTGTCTTTCCTGCAATTGCTGTCTTGTGTCTGAAATCCTGCAGCGTGCCTCTTCCTCTCATGATGCTTGTTTGGGTCTGGAACCACATCCTATATCCCTGGAACCTTCCACTAGGGCTCACACACTGCTCTGTACATATGTTCAAATGTTCCACTGATTTCACACCAAAACATGCAACAGTGGAGGCTTTAACTTTATCTGGGCAAGGCTCCAGAAGTCATACAAAATATAAAAGAATGTAGGGCTTTGCCACCAATTCCAATAGCCAACAAAATCCTATCACTGGAAAGCTTAAAACTGTTGCTTGGGTTGTATTTGGACACAGTGTTAGAACATTAAAAAAACAAAAAGCTATAGAGCCATCAAAGAGAATAAAGGACAATTTAGGAAGCATGAAAAAGTTGTAGGACACCACTCCAAAAGTTTGGTCTTGAAGGAAGTGACATCATCCATTCATTTATTCCAGAAACATTCATTGGGCTCCTACTGTGCGCCAGACAGTACGCTCTGAGTTCAGGGCCACAGGAGACCTCATGCCGTCTACTCCCCACAGTTTAATCAGAGGAGAGCTACTCAGAGCGAAGTGAGTGTTGTGGAGGATACCAGCTTTGACCTCAGACAGGAGGTTGGACATCTGGGCAAGTCAGTGGACTTTCCAGATCACCAGCCTGCTGGACAGAAAGAGGAAAATGGCTTTCTCGAAATTCCATGCTTTGTTTGAATCCTCATTTGTGATGTCCGCTACCCGGCGGAATCCCAACACCCTCTCCTGCTGTCTCGCCTCCAACACGTACCCCCATAAGTCTGATCTCTAGTCTTGAGTGTCTTGGGGCTTTTTCTGGGAAACACTGCCTAGGAGAGAAGTTGCCAATCCCGCAACACCCACGCTGTTTCTTGCTGTCCTTATTTCAGGAACCACTTCATCTCCCTTCCCTTAATCTCCCCCTTCCCTGCATTATTACTATAAATGAAAGGGAGTCTTTCAAGAAAAGCATTGGAATGGGGGTCCTGCCACTTCTGGTGCCCCTTCCCCCTTCCCAAGAGGACACACTTGGTGAGACGGAAGTCCCAGATGAGGCCTGTGAACTTTATCAGTGGGACCACTGAACGGTTCATGGCGGGCCAGACACAGGGTCGGGTCTGAATGGGAGAAAGCCCTGTGGAAAAGGATGTGGAAGGAGAGTCTGGAACTGTGGTCCAGGCTTGGATGCGACTGCACTAATCCAGACAGAAACTAACGAGGGGGTCATGAAACACCTGAATGGGCTGATAGTTTGCAAGTGAACGTGTGTCTGTGCTCAGAGAGCCGGAGAGTCGCTGGCTAAAACGTTAGCAGCGGCCGCCTCTGCTGGCAGCACCCGGAGTGAGGCTTTTGCTCTCTTCTTTATCCTTTACATTCTCCTGGGTTGCTTAGAATTGTCTCGACGAGGATATATTATCTTTATAAACAAGAACAAAAAAGCTTTGTTGCTGTTGTTTAGTAAAAACTGGCAATAACTCTGAGAGGCTGACTATACCAATGGACGATGGCCAGACCACATAAATAAAACTAGGGCTCTGACCCACACACGGCGTCAGCAAATGCCCAGGAAACCAGCCCCCCACGTACAACAAGCAGCCCAGGAAGCCGGCCTGCTGTCAGTCAGACCATATCTCCAGTAGCCGTCCAGGAAGCTCGACAATCCGTTCCGTAGCAGTTGGCCCCAGATGGCCAGGACTTGATTAATAACTGACAGCTTCCCTAATATTTGTTTCTCTTCTACCTTAGCACCAACTCGAGAACGCCAGATATGCACCCTAATTAATCACATAGGACGTCCCAATGTTAGCTGGCTGCCTACAGCTCCCCCAGACTGACAGCCTCCATTAGCGCCTGCCTGAAGCCCTTCCTCTTCTCCACCATGAAGCTCTCCCACTCCCCTGCCTGCCTTTGGGTCTCTGCCAAAATGCAGGTGCCGTGGCTGAAGGCCTTGCTGTAGCCAACGCTAAATACAGTCTAGTCTTTGCTTTCTCATTGACTGGGCTTCACTTAATCCCTCAACCTGAACGGTTCTGTTACAGTGGGGAGAGCAAAGAGGAGCCATGAGGAAAATCCATTAGAAAGAAGTCATGGGACTTAGGATCTACTGGCAGTGGCGTGATAGAGAGAGGGCAAGGATGCCTCTGGCTTCTGGCTTGGGGTTCTGAGCATATGCTGGTGTCATCTCTGGAGCCATGTAAAGGGAAGGACGACATGCGAGAGGTACGTGACAGGGACTTCAGGAGACAGGAAGCTCACATGGTGGTGGGGGGACAATGGAGGGTTAGAAGACTCTGGAGGTATGGGATAGGCTAGGGGAGACCAGTCAGGGTTGGAAAGGCACCCCAGGGCTGGGAACAGGTGGCGCCATCATCACCCTGAGCCTAAAGGTGTGAAGAGAGGGAACTAGACAGAACTACTGAATGAGAGTATGGTGGAAGGAAGAGGAATTCAGTCCACTTCAGCTCAGCCTGAGGCCTAGAGGAAGATTCCATTTCCCACCTGTCCTTTGATCTCCTGTCAGTGCCTCCCATGAGCCAAACCCACCAGGAAGACAGAGGACATAAGAGACCTGGTGCATTTGTAAGAGCCATTCTCCTAGGATACAGAGCATCAAAGGGGTGCAGAGAAGTTCTGTGGGGGCAGATGGAGAATTGCTAGCCCAGACGGCACAGGGATGATGAGTTCCATCTTGAAAATGTTCACTTTGAGGATCGTATGGGAAGTCCAGGTGGAGATACCTTGCAAGCACGTCAGCATGTCAGTGTAGAAATTAAAAGAAAGATTTGAGTTGCAGAGCTGGATGTGAGAGTCATCTAAATACCAGGAGAATTCCAGAACAGGTGACCTCTCCCTCAGAAAGAGTGAGGAAAGAGAAGGGAAGCAGGCTGAGGACAAACTCTGGGGCTCCTACACTGAAGCGAGAAGGCACGAGGAGGTCAGGAAAAGTCGCTGAGAGGAGGAACCAGCCTGAGACCTAGAGGCATAAACAAGAATCTCCACTGGATTTCCCGTCATACTTTTTAGCAGTGCAGTCTACCAGTAGGTCAGGCAAAGATCTAAACCAAAGGTATAGAATCAAACCAAACACAAATAACTCTTGAAGTTCATGATCTTTGGGGGCTCCAGGGGAAGGGCAATGAGGGAAGGGTTACTGGTGATCACACTGTTTGCACTTTCTTGAACACACTTTTTAAAGTAATCCCAGCAAGGATCCTTTACAAGCCAATCTGGAATAATTGACTTGTGGGAAAGAGCGGGGTGACAGACTGTGACTATCAACACAGGTGATGTCACCGGTGCTTCGAAGCTGGGGCCATGACTCATTCCTTCAGCAATGGATGCCAATGCCTGGTAATTACTGTTATCTAATGAGAAGAAGCAGGAGCAGCAGGAGGAGAAGAAGAGGAAGAGGAAGAAGAAGGAGAAGAAGAAGAGGAGGAGGGGGAGGGAGGAAGAGGAGGAGAAAAGGGAGAAGAAGAAGGGGAAGAAGAAGGAGGGGGGGAGAAGAAGGAGGAGGAGGAGGAGGGGCAGAGGGAGAAGGAGTGGAAGAGGAAGAGGAGAAGGAGGAAGGAGGAGGAGGAAGAAGATGAGGAGGAAGGAAAGCAAAAAAAAAACTTCTAAGAAACCCTTTTTAAAAAATCTTAAAGGACAAGAAATTAAAAATAAATAGACAAAGGTATATTCGCCAAATCAAAAGGCTTACTACCTTCTTTCACCTCACGTTTTCTATTGCAAGTATTCCTTTCCCCGTGAGCTGCCGTCCCCACCGTGCAGTGCACAGCACCAACATAAAATGTGATCTGGATCTAGTTTCTCCGGCCAGGCACAAATTAGGTTATGGCTGGTGTGCAGAAAGCCAGCACACCCTGGAACAAGCTGGTTAAAGGGCCACAGCTTCCAAACTAAGATGGAAAATTGTCTGCACTCCTAGGTCAGCAATCTCCCAAACCTTTTTCAATTAGTTGTGCTCAGTTCCAAACCCTTATTAATTTTTTTCCCAATTACAGACTCCTCAAGTTAGCCCTTCCATAGGCAATCCTTTTTCTTCTGAGTTGGGACAGCAAATTGGCTGCTCCTTGGCATTAATTCCATTTCCAACATACCAGAAGGCACGGGCATGGCTGAGTACTGGATGTTCTCTAACAGTCTTGCCAGTGGAAGTATCATGCCAGCCACTTGTATTCTCTTAAATTCTCGAGAATGCAAATATAAAAGTAAAAAAAAAAAAAAGCAGGTGAAATTAACCTAATGATATATTTGATCTAACCAAGTATATACAGACTATTATCATTCTAACATGTAGTCATTATGAAAACCGTTGATGAGCTGTTTTCCATTACTACTTTTCACATTCTAACTTCAAAATCCCGTTGAGTTCACACTTACACCATTCACTTACACACTTGCTCATTTCAAGCACTCACTAGCTACCCATGGCTAGTGGCTGCCACATTAGGCAGCACAAATCTGGGAGGTCACAGGAGACCAAGAAGCTTCCTGTGCCCTCCTCCGGTGACCAACACAGGATTCTCTCCGGCAACAGTTCCTCATTTTTTCCAGATAAAACGAGCCCATCAGCCTATCCAGGCAAAAGAGGATCTCTCTGTTTTGTGCAGATCCAGAAGTTATCAGAGAGCGCTGGGCCTGGAGGAGGGTTAGCGGGCATGTAATCCACAGGCCGCCCTGTGTTTTCAACATTATCAGTATTATCCAAGTCAACGGAGGTCCATTTACAAACAAATACACAAAATTTTTCCTGGTCCGCCTGAGACTTTATTTGAAGAACATTTCTTGGGGCTCAGGGAAAAAGACAAAAATAGGATTATAGTGGACCCCTGAGCAACGCAGGAGTTAGGGGCATTGACCCCTCCACAGTCAAAAATCCACATATAACTTTGACTCCCCAAAAATGTAACTACTAATAGCTAATGTAAGGCCTAGAAGCCTTACCAATAACATACACACAGAAGTCAATTAACATATTGTGTTATGTTACATGTAGAATATACTGTGTTTTCACAATAAAGTCGGCTAGAGAAAAGAAAATATTAAGAAAATCATGAGGAAGAGAAAATACAGTTACAGTCCTGTACTATAAGAAAAATCTATGTGTTAAGTAGACACACGTGGTTCAAACCCGTTCAGGAATCAACTGTATTTAAGGTTAGGAACACCAACATCTGTGAATTTATAAGTCAAAAGTTTGCAAAACTGGATGAAACAGGACTTTTCGAGGACATACCATTTGCAAATGTGGAGTTTCACAGGCAAGGCAACGTCCAGAGAAGAGCACAGATTTCTATTTTTCCTTTTAAAAAGAGCAGATGTAATTACTTCAGTGTATGTACTTGTGTTGAGAATTCAATCAAGTGACTTTAAAGAAATCAAATAAACCTTTGCGAGAGAACGAAAGGCAAGAATGATTCAGTGCAGGCTGAGCACAGCACACAACAGTGCCAACGGGCCTCAGGGGAGGAGCACAGAAGCAGGAGAAACTGTAGTTTTAAAAGGACTAGATCCCAAGTGCATGAAACCCAAACAGCATTGCAGGCCGCAGACCACAGGGGCAGGGAGCACGAGGCCATTTGTAATCTATGGGCTATTAATAAGTCAGCTCCAGGAGACGCAGAATGCCAAATGGGACGTCATAGTTACCCCCCACGGCTGCCTGTCACCAGAGCCCACGCCAGCTGTCTGTGTGAGCAGAGAATCAGCTCACAGTCTCACTGTTAAAAAAGAGCATGTAAACATTGAACAAGTACGGCACTAGAAAGGCCCAGAAGCCCCTGGCCTGGAACCCATCTTTCCAGCCAGGCCTCCCTGAGAGCGAATCAGGTGCAGAGCCTAGGGAGAAGTTCTGCAGGCTGAGGCGAGAGTTTTCTGCCTTTCTCCATGGAAGGTGGAGGCATCTTCCATGAGAAGCACATCTCAGCCACAGATCTTTCCAGCCCTCCGTTGGCTCAGATGGAGACTTAAAGACCCCAGGACCGGAATGGCCTTGATTCCCCGGACGGGACCCGCAGAATGCTATGGAGGCTTGTTGTGCAGTAATTTGACATTTTTTGTACAGAAACAGTCCCATTCCAGAGCGTCGGGCTTGGTGGGCAGGGAACAAACCAGAGCCTTTGCTCGTGCTCAGACCCTGTCCCAGAGCCCACTCAGACTCACCCTCACGAGGCTACGAAAGGACAGGATGGAATCAACAGACCTTTCCAGACCGCTTTCCCTTCCAGGACGGGAGACTCAATTCGAGATCAGTTGTGGTCAGGCAAGGTTATCGCTGGGGAGACTTTCCTCCCTTTAGCGACCCCAGAAGCAAATGAACTAACTAGCAAAGAGCTGCAGAGAAAGCACCTTCTTTTTGTTTTAATTTTTTTTATTATGTTGTGTTAGTCACCATACAGCACATCCTTAGTTCTTGATGCAGTGCTCCATGAGTCATTGTTTGCGTGTAACACCCAGTGCTCTCCATGCAATACGTGCCCCCCTTAATACCCATACAGTGCTAGCCCGTCCCCCTACCCTTTGGACCTTCCTTCTGCTTCACCTTACAAGGCACTTAATTTGTCAAGAGAAACCTGCCACCTGCGCTGGGAGAAAGACAATGCAAATATTTCCAAGGCCTGATGGCAACCCACAGAGTATCGCAGGTGTAAGGGAGGTAATGGCCTCAAGGAGAGAATGAATGACAGGCACAAATCCAGTGGACTTCGGGCCATTCCAACCCTGAATGTGACTTCCTCAGCGAGCTAACCTACCCAGAGGCGAAAGGAAAGAAGCCTTCTCTCAGCATCAGGGTCTCACAGAGAGCGGGGGCCTCGAGGAAAGAGCGGGAAGTGCTTCCTAAGGAACTCTTTAAGTCCGTCCCTGGCATTCCAATGCCAGTCTGGGAAGACAGTGTTGAGCAACAGGAGGAAAAGTCCAATATCACAGAAGAGAAAATGGGAGGCACCAAGTCACTCGTTGGAAAGTCGATCTCAGAAGAAAAGCTTGGTGTCACCCTGTCAACTGTAACAGCCCAATGTGGCAACTGGTAACCAGTTTGCGTAAGAACGTCATTAAGGGTGGTACCTCCAGTCCGGCGACCATGAAATGCTAAAGTCGGCTGAAGCTCAGAGGCATTCATCACAGCCACTGCTTATTAGAACGTCTGACTTGCCAGATGTTCTAGGCTGGCTCCGCGCGCCACTACTGGCTCTTCAGTCCATGAACATGAACAGCGATGCGTGTCCAGGGACAGGTTTCTCCAGGCCGGTGATGGGGGTCGGCCTGCCTGGTGCCCTTGTCTCTCTCCGACTCCCCACGGGGGCGGTGGCCCTGGGCAGGTGTCCCAACATGCTCTATCTCCCAGCTGCCCGTGCGGTTCTCAGGCTCCGGCAGATGGAGGGGCCATGACCCTCTCAAGAGATGGGACTTCTGGATTTTTACCCTTCAAAGCACATTCTTTTTTTAGGTGAAATTCGCATAACTGTAAAACGAATCATTTTATAGTACATTTTGGCAGCATTTAGTACATTGACAAGGTCGTACAACCAGCACCTCTAACCAAGTTCTCAAACATTCTTATCCCCCCAAAAGGATCCCATGCCCATTAAGTTGTCACCCCTGTGCCAAAACAACTTTTGAAAGAACATCTTATTTAATTTCAAAAAATATCTCCCCTCCTCCACCTCCTACCCTGACCTCAGACCAGTTTCCGGCCACAAAAGAACTTGGAGAGCCGTGTGTTATTCGTTGTACCGTCCCCAGGGCCTAGTCCCGTGCTTGGCACACGGTGGGCACGCAGCTGAAGTGAGACCGAAATGGCCCCGACAGGGTGCTGAGCCCGCTCTTCCGGCATCAGGGACGCATATTTCAGCCCACCTGCTTTGAAGCGAGCTCTGAACTGCATTCCACTTCTGCACTTAGACTCTACACGAAGTTCGCCCATGGCCCCACTGCCTGGGAAGCCAGTGAGAGCCACGAGGAGAGAAGGCCCCTTTCTCTATGGAGTCCTGACCCCCAAGGGCGTCCCAGATGGCCCGTCCCATCGCTGCACTCCATGATGCCGTGCCCCTGGAAAGCCCGGCCACGCGGGGCGCATGGAACGCTGTGATGCGTGGTAGCAGGGCAGCGGAGAGAGCAAGCATTTTCAGGGAAGGTAACTTGATTGTAGCATGGTCTTCCCCTAGGAATTCCATCCAGTTCCAACAGCAGCAGCAGCTGCTGCTCGAGAGATAAGGTCTTTTTTTTTTTTTAAGATTTTATTTATTTATTTGACAGAGAGAGAGAAAGCAAGCACAAGCAGGGGGAGGGGCAGAAGGAGCGGGAGAAGCAGACTCCCTTCCCACAAAGCAGGGAGCCGACCACGGGGCTCGATCCCAGGACCCTGAGATCATGACCTGAGCCGAAGGCAGATGCTTAACCGACTGAGCCACCCGGACACCCCTAGAAATGAGGTCTCTGCCGTCAGCCTCCACCAGCGAGGCTGCGTTGGGCCTCATTCAGAGTGATGTTCCTTTGTCTTCTGCCTCCAGCTCTGGGTTTCCACCAAACAGTCACTTCAAGGACTTTCAGTCAGTGCGGGCTTCCAGCACCCCTTCCTTCCTGCAGCCCCACACTGTGCTCTCTGGGGAGGGTCAGGGACTTCCATGGAGCCTGAGCTGGATGCTACCCCAGGATACTGGCACCACCTCCCCAGTTGCCAGATCAAACCTGGGTGCAGAGGTCTAGGGGCTCCCCGCCGTCCTGAGAGGGGTCACCGCACTCATGGGTGATGATAAGAAAGATGGGTTGGGCGAAAGTGGAAAAGCACCACCAAGAGTCCGTAGGTAGTTCCCAGCCTTGGGCTGTCCCCATTTCTGGTTCTGTGATTCTATTTTAGAATCTTTACTTTCATCCTCCCCTCCGAGTCTAGCAACAGAGTCTAAGCTAACCTCCCATTTGTGTCGGAGAATCTTCCTCTATTTGGATAATATGTCACTCTCCTCTTAGCTCCTGGCTGGGTGACTGAGTCACGTCTCTTTAGGAAGGAGGCAGGGGAGGGTGCAGGTGCGTGGATGTGCTCCGGGAACAATAGGGAAGCTGGGAGTCGTGCTGGCAGCAGCACGGGGCTGTGTCGGAGGCAAGGGGAGAACAAGGCACCAGCCCTGAGCAGGTTGTGAGGACGGCGAAGTGCGGGCCTGACTCTCCAATTCCATGTGTATTCCACGAACCTGCAAACCAGGCATATTTCGAACACATGTTCTCAGAACCCGGGTGTCATGGTCACCCTGAGCTTCAATGAGCTGGGAGAATTCTAGGAGAAACAAACTTAAGCAATGATATGTAATTGTATTATTACCTATAATGATAAATTTGTCATTTATTACCTATAATGATAAATTATAAATGATAAATGTATATATATAACAGAAGTCTCAGAACCATTACAATGCTAACTTGTTCTAGAACTCTCCCAGAGGGAGGCAGAGGAAGCAACATTTCCTAAAGCCATTATCCTATCATTTCCTTTCCCCTTCACCCTCTCTCCCCACCACCTCTCTGGCAAAATAGGATCCCTTTGCCCTCACTTCTGGAAGGTAGGGTTTGATCCATTAGGGTGCTAATGTAAGCTCATTCTGGCTCCTGAGACCTGACTGTTCAGTATTCAGGAATTTTGAAAGCGGGTCAATACTCAATAGTTTGAAATCAGCCATGGTGAGAGTTTTATGCCACAGATACTGCAAAACACTCAGATCAGGGCTCTTTTCCTTTTTTCTGTATAGCTGTCTTAGCAACACACCAGTGGCCTGATTTATAGAATCTCCTGAACTTGGAGGGGGCTTGGGGGGCTGAGGACTCCTCATACCTTGCTCCCTCCCCCATGCAGTCCTTGGACTTGGCCCCGCTTCGTAGGGCCTTTGGAGGCCTCGGTCCCTTCCTGTTTGCACAGACTAAAAGGGAGAGACACGTGCATGCAGCCACGTCCCACGCATGCAAGGCCTCCCCCGTGGGAACACTTCGAAACCATGCCCCCACTCCCAGCCCGAACGTGGGCAAACCCACCCCATGCTGTTCGCGAAGCATCCCCATCCAGGGAAACATTACATCCATCCAGAAGAAAAATTATATCCTTGGAAGCTGGCAACGCAGAGAACCAGAAACCCACATCCAGCCTAAGGACTCAGACCTCTGCTTATCAGCGTCTCGGAGCCTCAGGTGCACAACACACAGGGAGTCAGAGAAATGAGAAAAACACTTAAAACCCAAGAGACAGCTGAAAGGGAAGCCGGTGAGGCCGAACGCCTCTCAGGCAGCTGGCGGCCTGCCATCAGTCAAGTCCCATTTTGAAGACAACCCAAAGGGCTGGCACACTTACAAAAACCGAGTTATCCAAGAAATGAAGCTGTAGGTAACAGGAGAGGCCTTTTCTTCCCTGAAACCTGAGGGAGCTCCACGTCTCATGGAACAGAACCATACGTGTGAGTTGATGGTGAGACAGGGCTCTCACCTCAGCTGAAACTTTGCTGAAGCCTTTGAGAACTTATGGCTAAAATCGTATTTCATCTGCCTTCCAGAATAAACCGGGTGCAATTCACTTTATCGAACAAAACACATCAACAAATTTATTTCATCCTAGAAAAAAAATTATTTTTGGATAGTGAGTATTTTTTAGGGTGGAAGGTGGTAGGGTAAGTTACCTACCAACCATCTGAGGACACCAAGATGGCAGGGAAGTTAGGTCAGGGGCTCAAGATAAGGGACCAAGCGGTTATGTGACGACGTGGATCTTGGGACCCCAAGTCCAGTGCATTCCCCCCACAGAAGCCTGGCTGAGGACATGGCCGTGTCTGAGCGCTGAAACGATGACTGAAGAGAGCCCGCTGCTCTTCAAAGGACTCTGAAGTCCCAACCGCAGTTTTCTCCAGAACAGCCCAGATTTAATGAAGTGCCAAATGTAGGCCTTTGCATTCTGACTGAGTTTCACTCGGAATTCAAACCACATCTCAGTAAAAGTAATTCTCTTTTATCGGTGCAGGAATTAGTGTAATCACTGAAATACCTTCAGAGGACAAGCCTTCGCAGGGAAAGAAGTCGCATTAATCTGGTCAGAACACGTAAATTTCAAGTGCAAAGTTAACACGATGCCTAGAGTTGGTGTGCTACATGTGGAGTCGAGGGGGGAAATGGTTCAAGGAAATAGCAGTTTTCTTGTAGAATTAAACATACCTTGTTAGAGCCGGTGAACACCCTCAGCGCCTGTTCCCTGCGCCCCCTCCTTTTTGCTGGTAGCAGGTGCGGTCTCCCGGGAGGCGTGTCAACATGGGCGCCCTTCATGTCAAACCCTCAATTATGTGGTGACTGCTCTCAGCGAATTACCCTGGACCCTTCTTCTCCTTCTGAAACCCAGTGATTGTTGCCCCCAGGAGAGGGACAGCAAAGGAAATGAAATTCAATTTTCCACTCGCTAGAATTCTTAACAGAAAGGGGTCTGTGGGAAGTGGACTGAGACATTTGTGTAAAATTGGAACTCTGGCTAATGTGAGGGCTGGACACAGTGTGCTTTCCTCCACTGCGAAAGCCCATGGTGTGGTGTGGTTGAAGCAAGCCCCCACC
This sequence comes from Ursus arctos, assembly GCF_023065955.2. NCBI lineage: Eukaryota > Metazoa > Chordata > Mammalia > Carnivora > Ursidae > Ursus > Ursus arctos. The sequence continues at coordinate 87,487,416 of NW_026623056.1, read as the reverse complement.
AGTCTGGCCCCCGAGAATTTCCCCGGACACGTCACATCCACCAGTCAAGGGGCCAGTGGTTCCGAAAGAGCATTCCCTCTTCTCACTGTAGAAGATTTGACTTTCCACAATTTTAGAATCTGAGGGAGGGGGTCTCATGTTTTGGCTCTACTGGGGAAGTAAGAAACCACTTTTCCACCTCTCCCTGTCCCTCCTCATGCCTCCAAGATTAGAAAATCAGATTATTCTGTGGGCTCTCCAGGAGAAATGACCAAGTCCATCAGCAGGAGAAAGAAAGGACTAGAACGGGTGTCACCGTTCTGGGCTGGGCACCGCCCTGCTGACCCCCCTGGGCCTGGCATGGTGTCTTCAGCAGACAGGAAGGAGCTGGTCTTCCCTCTGAGAGCAATGCTTGGCCTTGCCCTCCATTGCTTCCCAACCCTCCCCCCAGGAGCTCCTGTTTGCATCCCTTCCTGAATTTCCCATGGCTCCTTCCCCCCATCATTTGCAAAACCAGGCAGGCTTCCCGCTCATTGTTTCCAGCAGCTCCGCCACCTCCCTCCTTCGCCGACAGAATGCCTCTTCCAGCTTCAGCCCATCGGCACTACCTCCCCGGCCGCCTGACTTTCATTCTGACCACCTACTCAGAGTCGCCCTTGGTCGCCTCACTGCCAGACCCAAGGGCCTCCCGTCTGCCAAATGCACTGCTATGGCCTCCCCAATCTGGACCCCCGCTTCTTACCTCCACTACTCGCTGCTCCCCCCAACCTCCTCCACCCTCTGCTCCTCCCGACTGCCACCTGTGAACGCCCCTTGGCTCCCTGTGGTCTTGATTCCCTGGTGGTCCCTCTGCACTCTCGTCCTCTGGGACAGCACCCCCATCCGCTCAACACCACTGCGCTGGTGTTTCCTGCTGCTGTGCTATTCGGTGAATGGACAGAGCCCTCAACTTGGCGTCCAACACCCTGGACCAAACACAATAGTGACTGTAACCTTGGGCAAGGGGTTCAGCCTCTCTCGAATGAGTGATACCACACAGCTGGACGCAGGATGGGAAGACAGAGAAATAACATGCGGAGCCGGAGAGCTCAGTGCAGGCACAGAGTAGGGAGTCCACAGATGTTCATTCCGCCCTGTCAGTCCCAAAAGACACCAGAACATTCCAACCTATCAGTTAGCTGACACAATAGGTCCTAGAAAGGCTTTTTGGTCCCTATCCCTTCTCCTCCAGCTCCACCTTGCCCTCTCTGGAGTGGGCCCTTAGCCCAGGGGCAACCCCACAAATCTCCCCCTCCTCTATTTGCCCTCCTCTACCCCACCAGGGCCATCCAGTGCAATGGCACATGAGTGAGGGGGGTCCTTCGCGTTGTCACCCTTTCCTTCACATCGTGTACGTGTGCACACACACACCCTTCTTCTCATCTATCTGCAATGGCAGGAGAGAAACAATGTGAGCTTCAGAATCAGGCCAACCTGACCAAGAGCCCAATCCCCACCATAGTTTAGATGTGTAACCCTCGGCAAGTGGTTCAACCCAACAGACCTCCATCGCCTCATCTATAAGCTGGGTCAACAGTCCCTGTGTGGCTATGGCCCCCAGCCCAGTACTTGGCACATAGTAGGTGTTCCGTGAGGGCTGGCCGCCTTCTTTCATCCTGGAGGGTCACAGTCATTTCTCACAACCCTCATGACACCTTGTCCATTAGTCCAGTCCCTGCTGACCTCTGTCTCTGGCATGCTGGAACATTCTTAGTCTCTCGTCCACAGTGTAGAATGCACGTTATATGGGACAGCGTACAGGTCTTACGTTACCAGGCAGGCTCGTAACGTCCAGATGGGTCTACCCATCTGTGTCTCAGATTGCGTCTGAATTCCCCACAGTTTCCAGGACAATGTTGAGCTTATAAAACTCGCGATCATTATAGCTGCAAGTTAGGTACCTTCTTCGACCAGACTCTATCGTAATTGCTACCATTTGTTCAGTGTCTGCTATGTACCGGGCGCTACGCTTGCTGGATTTATTTTCTTCTCCCAGTAACCCTGCAAGATAGGGCTTACAATTCTCATTTTCTAACGGAAGAAACCGAATCTCAGAGACAGAAGTGACCTGAGCAAACACACACAGACTGGAGGTGGCAGAGCAGGTTCCAATCCAGGCCTGCCTGGGCCAAAGCCCATCAGCTGTCACCAGGCTGCACTGTCCCATGTGCATGACGTCATCTAATTCTCCCATCACCCCAGCAGGGTGGCACAGCACCTGCTTTGCAAATAAAGAATCTGTGGCTCCAGGTCTCCTGGCAGGGATTCCCCAGGTCTGGCTAACTCCAAGCCCCGCACTGGAGTAATCAGGAGCCATAAAGATTCACGCTCCAGCAGTCAAGGTCCCTGAGGGAGAGAAAAACCTGAAGTGGCCACCACTTCAGAGAACAGGGAAGACACACAGGTACACAGGAGAGCCCAGACTGGAATCCAAGATCTCAGAGCTCACTCTGGCTCTGCCTCCTGGCGTCAGCGGGCTTCCTGGGGCATCAGTTTTTTCATGTATCTCAAAACAGGAAGAGGATGAAATAAATAATCTCCAGGACCGCTGCTGAGCTGTACATGCCTTAGAGCAAATGACAAAGGCGCCCTTTCCTCTGAGCAGACTCAGGCCTGAAAAGGAGTACATGGGTTGGCAGACAAGGCACAGACTGGGTTTACAGCCCTGCTGCTCCCCTTCTGTGGGTACCCTTGTGCAGTGGACAACCCACACAACTGTATGAGGTGGTCCTAAGAGGTTCCCCGTGGTTCTAACTGTCTAAGGTTCTGATTCTTGAAATCCTTTGAGAAGATAAATCAGGTTTTTGGATGTCGATCTCCTTCATCCAGCCCAAAGTGACCTGTCACTCCTCTCCTTTGAGCATCGGAATCACACATTTGACAGAGCCATATCCACGCACGGAGCAGCCAACACTAGTCCTCTGACCTTGCGGTGGGTACTAGACATTCTAAATTTAGGTTCATGATGTGGAGCCCCCAAGCTAAAATTTTAATAAGAGCCTTTGCCCTTTGGCAGCTGTCACGTGTTCCCGGCGGGACGTAGGAGTGTTCTTGCATACAATGACTTTAAACTCCCCAGTCTTTCTCGGTTCTGACTACAGTTCCCTCCCAAAGTCACAATAGCTCAAAGTACCGGGCAAGTAAAACCTACCTCACCTTCTCATGACACATCAGACATAAAAGTCCAGCATCACCAGTCCCCAGTGATGCACAAGCTTCAAGCATGGACTTCCACAAGACGGTGAGCCCTGGGCCATGGGGCCAAGGGACACTGATTCTGAACTTTAGGCACCACTTAGAACCACAGCTCTGAGTCATCTAGCAAATGTGTCTCGGTCGTAAAATGGAAACAGTAATGAAAACGTGCAGGAGTGAGTAAGGCAAGAAAATCCCCCCCCATCCTCAGGCTGTAGCATTTTAGAAAAGTTCATCTTCTCTCATTTAGCAAATATATGTGCTTTTCTTGTTTTAACACAGTTTACTTTTTTCTTGTGGTAAAATATACAAAGCATACAATTTACCATTCTAAGCATTTTTTTTTTATTCGACAGAGACAGCCAGCGAGAGAGGGAACACAAGCAGGGGGAGTGGGAGAGGAAGAAGCAGGCTCACAGCGGAGGAGCCTGACGTGGGGCTCGATCCCATAACGCCGGGATCACACCCTGAGCTGAAGGCAGCCGCTTAACCGCTGTGCCACCCAGGCGCCCCCATTCTAAGCATTTTTAAGTGGATACTTGTATCGCATCGAGTACATTCACATTGTTGTACGTCTTCCAAACTGAAGCCCCGAACCTATGCAACAGTAACGCCCATCCCCCGCCCCCAGGCCCCAGTAACCATCACTCTACTTTCTGTTCCTAAGGATCTGGCTGCTCTAGGAACCCCATGTAAGTGCAGGCCAACAGCATCTGTCCTTTTGTGTCTGGCTTGTTGCTCTCAGTGTAACGTCCTCAAGGCTCATCCACGTTGTGCCACGTGTCAGAATGTCCTTCCTTCTTAGGGCTGAATAATATCCCATCGTATGTATGTACCGCATTTTGCCTGTCCATTCATCTTGGTGGACCCTTGGGTTGGTCCCACCTTTCGACTGTTGCGTACAAATATCTGTTTACACATGCTTTTCCCGACCAGCAAGCATGGGGAAAGTTTTGCCTGGTCTTTGATTATGCTGAGTTCAATTATTTGCATGGCTAGATGCTGATTTAATTCAATGGGTCTACTGAAGTATGCTTTGAAATTCACACTGGAAAAGGAGCCAGACGGAAGCTCCTTCATCACAAAAAGACTACGAGAGATGTCTCCAACACCCCCTTCCCATCTTTCCCTCTTCCCTACCCTTTTTCATCCCTACCTCTCTGGGAGGAAGTTTTGTCCCTTTCTCTGTATATACCCAGCCCTTGACTTACAGCACTTGGACTGATCTGCATTCCATCAAACACCTCACTCTGCCACTGCCCCCTTCCTTATAAGGGCAACCTCTCCCTTTTGGCATCTTCTCAGCACACAGACACCCAACAGACACACACACACACACACACACACACACACACACACGTGCGCACACAAAGTCCCCACTCCGGCAGCTCCCTCCAGCTCTCCAACTTCAAACACACTGTGTATGCTTCTTTTTTCTCACCCCCTCCCTGAACAATCACTCCTGACCCCACTGCAGTCTGACCTTAGACCCCATCACTCAGATGGCACCACCCCCACCAAAATCACCAATTGTATTAGTTTCCTGCAGTTAACATGAGAGGCTTAAAACAACAGAAATTTACTCTCCCACAGTCCTGGAGGTCAGAGTCCAAAATTAAGGGGTCAACAGGGCCACGATCCCTCTGAATGCTCTGCAGGAGAATCCCTCCTTGCCTCTCTCACTTCTGGTGCCTCCAGATGTCCCTTGACTGTGGCAGTATCACCTCAATCCCTGCCTCTGACAGCACATGGCCTTCTCTGGGTCTCTGTCTGTCCTCTTCCATTCCGGGGATGCTTTTGTTGGATTTGGGACCCACCCTAATCCAAGATGATCTTATCTTGATCTTTACTTTAATTACATCTGCAAAGACCTTACTTGCAAATAAGACCACATTCTGAAGTTCAGGATAGAACCTCAGAATTGGGGGTGGGGTGGGGGGGCAGAGGACGCTATTCAACTCACTACACTGGTAAATTCCAATCGTCAAGCCCTGTGGGCATTACTCAGTAGCTCTGTGCAACATTTGTTTTTATTATTCAAAACTGAAAGAGCTTAATGTTTCCTACGGATATTTTAGATGCTAGGAGCATATTAAGGGGAAATTTAAATATAAAAAATTGAAAGAAAGCAAAAACACCCACAAATGTACAACTCAGAGACTGATCCGATTAACAGCTTGGATTATATTCCTCTATACACACGCACACACACACACACTCACAAACACACACACATTATTGTAAGATGGAAATAGATGCAAAGTAGACTATACTTTTCTCATTCTGCTTTTTCACCTAACACTGCGGCAGGGACAACCCGCCAAGTCAGTAAACACACACCTGTTCATTCAGTAAATAGGCGCTCGGGTTGGCCACGTGCCAGGCACTTTTTCCAGAGCCTGAGATCCATCAGCAAATAAAACACACAGGGTCTAGATATTTATTCTAAGGAAACGATGTTGCAAACGTTTCTGCCCTCAGGGAGGTTACCTTCTGACCCAGGACCAACAGACAATAAAAACATCACATAACAACTAATCCCTTCTACACTGAAAGTGAAAAGTGCTACAGGAAAAGCAAACAGTAGCACAAGGAAGACTGAGGGGCAGCAATGACTGCAATTTTAAAAGGGGGGTAAATTTAGTCCCCAGAAAGAAGGTGATCTTGGTGCAAAGAGTTGAAGACCCACAAAATATTGGGAAATCATTTTTAATGGCCACTTAGTATTCCATTGATTGTATCTGCAGCGGTATGTTTAACCAGTGCTTGTGGACAGACATTTAGGTGCTTTCTAATTTTTCACTATTATAGGAGAGGCTGCAATATATCCCCTGCATATAACTGATGGACGTTTGTGTCATTGTTTCCTTAGAATAACTGTCTAGATCCTGAATTGCTGATCCAAGGCATCTAATCACTCCTAAATTGTGAGACCTCCTGTCACCTGCCCTCCAGAAAGACCTCGTCAGTTACACTGCCCATAAAACACGCGCGTTCACAATCCCACGGCCTCACCCAATACACACATTCCACATACTGCATTTGCCATTCATTCCGAATTATGCCAACTTTAGGGTACAAAATGTTATTATATTTGCACTGCTTTTACTGGGTTGAACAGTCTTTCCATACACGTTTTAGCTCTGTGTATCTCTTCTCTTATAAACTCCTTATTCATTTCCTATGATCGTTTTTTTTTCCTATGGAGGTATTTATTGCTTTTGTAAATTGGGAATATATATGTTATGTGTTGCAAATATTTTTCCTGGTTTGTCTTCTTACTTTTTTAACAAACATTTAAAATTTTTGTCCTGACAAAAATACCAGTCTTTGAAAATAGTTTCTGGATTCCTACCATAGCTAGAAAGGCTCTCTCAACTCTCACAATTACAAAAATACATCTTCTAGGCCTTCTGTAGCATGTTTTTTTTTTTTTTCTTGGCATTTAAATCCTTAATCCGCTTGGAATTTATTCTGATATAAGAAATAAGGAAGGGACGCATCACTTTTCTTCCAAGTGGGCATACAGCTGTCCCCACAGTGTGTGCTGAATAATGCCCCCTTTTTCTGACCCCTGGGCCGGAGTCCCGCCTGGCTTCCTGCCCTGCTCTCTCCTCCTGCCCCTCACACCTCTTGTCCCTTCCTCCACCCCTCCTCTGGTGGCTCCTCTACTTCTGACTTCTTAATGTAATTTGTTTCCAGGATCCTCTCTTCTATATTCTCTTCTCACTCTGCACAACCGCCCCCGGAACTTCTAACCATACCCACAATTGCAGCTTCCCCTGGTGTGCACCGATAACCTTCCGAACCTGGGGCCCAGTCCGTCACCACTAAGCTTCAGCCCCACACACCTGATTTCCCACAGAAGCGCCCACCTGAGTGTCTGCAGATACTCTCAGCCCAAACCGGCATCACCGTCTAACTTCATGCCTCCAGGACCGTCCTGCCACCCCTGGATGATCTCCTGCCCACGCCCCTCCACAGCTGCTAACCTCCGAATTATGTTAGTTCTGCTTCCTATTCCACCCTAAATCCACTGCCACTTCTTCATCCTCATACTGCTCCCTTAACCCAGCACTTAGCTGTTTCTCCTTCTTGCCAGTGCCCTGTATCCAGAATGCAGCAAATCCAGCCTGTGGCCTCTTTCTGTACTGCTCATAGCTAGGATTCGCTTTACATTTTTTTAAGGGTTATAAGAAGTTTTTTAAAAAACAAAGAAGAATATGCAACAGACACTTATGTTGCCTACAAAGACTGAACTACCTACTCTTGGCCCTTTACAGAAAAAGTTTGCCAGCACTTCCCTCTAGTCTATACTCCGCATGACCACCCTCCAGAGGTGTCTTTATAAAATACATGAACTATTCAATCATATCACTCCCCATTTTAAGACCAATGTCCATAGCCTGATACAAAAGACTTTGGATCCAGACTGCTTCTCATCCACTGCTCTCCTAGCTCCCTCCATTTCCCCCACACATGCTCTATTCCAGGATCTCTGTCATTCCCAAAGAAACCTGATTCATCCCTTCAAGACTTTCACACATGTTGTTCCTGCTTTTCAAATGCCCCATATCCCAGCTTTTGTCTATCAGGAAACAAACACACACTCATCACTTCCTTGAGCAAACCCATCCTGCTCTCCACCCAAGACAGATTTAGGTTTGAGCTTGCTGATATCCTCTTAGTGCCCCTTTCCTTTGTCTGTTTTCACATCGTATCTCAATTTGTCGCTTACTTCTGACCAGAGAAATGCCTTCCCAGTGAGGTCTTTTTAGAGCTCAGTAGACGTCACACGGTAAGGTGCCTTGCATTTTAAACTATCTCCTCTAATCAAGAGTGCTGAAACAAATATACCACATTCTTTTGATTCAGGGGAGAAAAAAAGAAAGTAAAGTAAAATAAAAGTGAGCCACATTTGATAGGCCATCTACGGACTCTCAATAACACAAGAACTATTTGAGTAGGTCATTTTTTCAAGTTTTGGTAAAACATACATAACATAAAATTTACCATTTTAAACACTTTGAAGTGTACAATTTAGTTGCATTAAGTACACTCACGATGTTGTGCAACCATGATCACTCTCCATTTCCAGAATTTTTTTAACATCACAAACAAATAACTCCCCATTCTCTCCCTTCAACCCCTGGTAACCTCTATTCCACTTTCTGTCTCTATGCATTTGTCTCTCCTAGGTACCTCATATAAGCGGAATCATACAGTATTTGTTCTTTCATATCTGACTTATTTCACCTAACATTTCAAACCCCAACTGTGGGGGTTTAGTGATGATTTTCTCAGATTCCTTAAATCACACACTAGAAAGGCCTCAATGTTTCGTTTGAAAATTCCTTTTTCTTTTTGATTATAAAAGTGATATAAACTCATTCTAGAAAGTTTAGAAAAACCAGAATATTTAAAAGAAAAATTTAAAGCACCTGTAAGCCACCCACTCGGAGTTACCCTGTGAACACCTGTGTGCATGTCCTTCCAACTTTTGATTTTTGCGCACGCGTTTGAGATGTCTACCGCTTTCCTATTGGGTTTTCAGAAAGGCGCTAAAAATTCTTAAAGTACTTTTCTAACGTTTCCCAGTCAGCGGAAGCATCACCCAAAGAATTCACATATAATTTGAAATGTAACAATTTCCCAACAGGAGAACATTTATACTGGCCAGGGCACCCCAGCAGCCTTCCCCGGATGCGCGCTGCACCCAAAATTCGACAACACGATCCCAGGGACTCTGGGATCAGGCCCCTTCCAGCTTGTGGCTCTGTGACTTGCTATTATTCCTTTCCGGTTAAATTTCAACACAGGCTATTTTGCACCTTAGCTTGTCTCCTGTCAATTGATCACCTTTCTAAAGGGGGGGGGGGGGGCGGGGATAAGAAACAGCTGGCTCTATCACACAGACCCACATTTACTTTAAGCCAAAATCCCGTAAAGCAACTCATAAAGGAAATCATCGGGGTGCTGGGTGTTGCTCCTACCGTTCTCTTGCCCACTGTCCGGCACTCCACAGGCAGCGCAGACTTCCCGCGCTTTCCCTCTGCTCAAGCCACCTGCACGACCTGCGCAAGGATCAGCACGTGTGGAGAGTGGGTCTGACCATGTGACCGCTGCGCATGCGTGGCCTGGGGAAGGGCGGGACGGGGGACTCAGGGCCAGTTTCCGAGTAGCGGATAGGGTCAAGGGCTGTGCAGGATCCCAGGAAGACATGTGAGCTTTCCTGAGTGCAGCTGCTGAGCAGCTCAGAAAGCTCTTGCAAATGCAATTCAGCTCCCCCTCCAACCCATACCTGGGATTGTACGAAAGGTACAAGGAACGGAAGAACCATCATTAAAGTTGCCCTCTGTATTTCCCACACGCATTTGCATTCCTGCTGAGGGGTGCTGGGCCTAGCTCGCTGTTCAGACCTGGGAGGCCCCTCTCTCCCTCATTCAGGGTTCCCCCCCCCCCCCCGCCATTGTTTCGGACACAGCCTGGAGGCTCAGCCCTCCTTCTGAGCACTCCACACCTCCCTCCTCATCGGCTCTCCCTTGCCGCCCCTTGGGACTCCTCCTCCAGTGTCTTCTACTCCCCACGTCCTTTCACACGTCACTGACTTTGTGGTTTCTCTCAATCCCTTGCCCACCCCTGCCCTGGGCGCCTGTGACGCCAGAGGCCCAGCCTTACCTCCCACTGCCCAGAAGCCACATTCTCCTCTCTCCTCTTTGGCTCTCTGGCTGGGCCTAAGAATTAAACCAACATGGAATCACAGAGCACACGCGTGTACGTGGGAGCCTAACTGAAGAGTACAGACAGAACAGGTGACCAGAGCGGGAAGCTGTCACACCATTCAAAGAGACAATGTGTGACGAATTGGCAAGACAAAGGAATTTGGGCCATGGGTAATAAATGGTGAAGAAGTGACAAAGAAGATGTGGGTTAGTTTAACAAGGTTTGTTTACACAGCCTTCTCAGCCCCAAATTCCCTGTCTCTGGTTGTGAGAGTGTCCTCCCTCCTCTTGGTACAGGAAAGGCCACCTTTGACGTGGGAGATTTATCTCCTGCTTTCAGGAGAACAGGGGGCTCAGGGGTCTGCTTGCACTAGCTCTTTTGTAAGCACCTTTGATTCAAAATAACCAATGTGCCAAAGTGGCATGTTTGGGGGGGGACATATTCTGAACGCCTTCACCATCTTCCCAGGGAGGCACCTTGCCTGCAGCCACTGCCTCTAGAGGGACACCCTTACAGGCCACCTTCCCACCTCACTCCCCAGGACGTTTGGCTTTCTCTGTTTGATTCCATTTTTATCTGTTTTAAAAAGTCGCTTAAGTAGCATCTGCGTTTACATTTCCTCCCACACCAGACCTAAGCATTCGATTAACCACATGCTAGTTCCGTAGAGACGCCATACTCAAACAGTCCCGCTTCTCTCCCTGCTCTTTCCCACGCCCAATGGTGCTTCCTTCTGCTTCTCCATCTCAGTATGGCTGCCCGTAAAATGAGAGATAAGGCTGGGTTTGGTAATAGACACAAAATACATAATGGCTCCAGCACGATGTTTTTCTTCCTTGTTTCTAGTCCGATGGCAGCCCTTTGCCACTGACTCAGGACCCAGGCCCCTCCGCCACCTTCTGACTCCACCATCTTCCATAGAAGGGGCAGGGGCTAGGAGGGGGCACAGCCTCTATTTAAGGCCTTGGCCCAGCAAGACATACCAGCTCAGACAGACCAGGACTCTGCCCTGGCCGCCCCTCAATGCAAAGGAAACTGGGAAATGTGGCCCGGTCCTGAGCTAGAAAAAGAGGAAAAAACAACAACAAAAAGGGAATTTGGAGGATCAACCGGCAGGCTCCCAGGACTACCCAGAGCACTTGTCTCCACTCACTCGTTAACCATTCAGACAGGTTCCTCCAAGTCAGGACGAATGCCTTGAGTTGAAGGTTATGGCCCAGCCAGAAAAAGCAGGAAAACAGTTTCAAATTGAGGGGGTTCGGGTGGGGGTGTATATTTCCTCTGTGACATTTTAAAGTATGAAATATCACTGAAGACTGTTAAGAGTCAGGTAATCTGACAAGCCCTCTTCTTTGTGTTGGAAGGACCGAAGGACTTGGGGACACCGGGCTCAGAAGGTTCTGTTACAGTCGGAGAGCTTACCACCGACTCAGAGCAAAACCATACCCCAGGTCCACCTGGGGCCTTGTGTCCTGCAGACAAAGCCTCCCCACCGTGGTGGGTTTGAGCCCAGAGTTTATCCCACATGAAGTCATATTTAGAGACTCCCAATCAGGGCAAAATTAATAGCGTGAGTTCAGGCATGACCACTCGGGGCCACACGCATCCCCGTCTGGTAGGGGTGCTGGCCTCTGCTTCCATCCAGAGGCCCCACCCACCTCCATCCGGATCGTCCTGACCTCAGCTGCTTCCCTTTGACTCCTGTCCTGGTCTCTTTGTTGGAAGAAGAAAACGAACAAGCAAAGTTTCTCTTTTACAAACGAAGGCTATTGAGGGCAGTGATCTCAAAGTCAAGGTTGTCAAACCAAACAGCAGGTTTTGTGGACCAGGTGCTGTCTCTTCCTTGTGCTGAAATATAAAAACCGATCCGTGGGATTGATTTTTAAGGAAACTAACCAACCATGAACAAGGTTAATCTATAAGTGAAGTTGGTATCACTCCGGTCCTCTTCGCAACTATTTTCTTATTCAGGTAAATGTTTTTGCAGCAGACTGTGTTTCTCCTTTAACCCAGGGGAACACACAGTTACCACAGAGAAAATGCATGGCAGAGTCAACGACCCAGAGTGAAAGCCTGGGGAAAGAAACGGCTTATAAAACTTTTAGGAAGCTTTCAAATTATTGACTGAACAAGTAGTTTCATAGAGTGGCTTATGTGTTTACTAGCAGTATCATTTCCAAATTTGCCTTTGCACTCAGATTCTAGAAGAGTTTTCCTAATGCACTGTTAGCTAACAACGGTACCAATGCATGAGTCATGAAGGCCGTCAGAAAGGAAATAACCGCGAACCAAAACTACAGATGTTACATGTCGAGGCAGAAAGCAAATAAAACGTGTAACACATAGAAAGAGAGCGAACATGTACCCCACACCTTTTTTTTTTAACCTTGGCATTAAGTCAACCATTAAAATATAATGTGGGCATACTTACCAACGAAAACCAGAATTTTTATTTTTCACCTCTGAAATTCATGTCACAATTTAAAGAGCTCTCTCAAAATTCTTGCCCTATTTAAGGAGACTGCTAGCACAGGCACAATTTAATACAAAGGAATACTTATTATATGTCTGTTCCATGCAACCACATGGCACATACGTGGTTTCATTCAACTTATAACAACCCTATAAATCGGGTATCATGATAACCATTTTGTAAATGTGGAAACTCGGGTTCAATGAATTCAGACAGTGTCTTAGTCTACTTGGGCTGCTGTAACAGAATACCAGAGTGGGGGGCAGGGCTGAAGGTTTAAGATGAAGACGCTGGCAGGGTTCCTTTCCGGCCACCTTGCTTGGGTTGGAAGACCTCTCTTCCTGGTTTGCAGATGGCCACCTTCTCACCGTGTCCTTTCATGGCCTTCCCTGGTGCACACCCTGATGTCTCTCCCTCGTCTGATAAGGACACCTGTTCTATTAGGGCTCCACCCTTAATGTTAGTTATCTCCTTAAAGGCCCTATCTCCAAATACAATCACATTGGGGGTTAGGTCTTCCACACAGACGGCGGGGCAGGGCACAATGCCGCCCATAACAGATAGCATCTCTAAGAGCCCACAATTGCTGAGTGGCAGAACCAAGACTGTCTGAATTGAAACATTTCTTCATCCAGGGTGTGCTATCTCTCCCATGTGATGGCATCTCAGATGGAATGGGAAGACATCCCATGTAGGGGCTGACTCGTAGAACTTGCTGGAGGGAGACAGTTTGACTGCAGTAAGCTCTGTCCCTGTGGGACGGGTGAGGAAGTATTCACACGAGTTAGATCATAGGGCACAGGAGTCCAAGTCAACTAAAGGCCTGTCCAGAGATGCCAAATAAAAATAGCTTCACCTATTCTGTTAAAAGCTACACAATGTTATTTGGTTTCACTACCAGACACCATACACAGCGTGGTTTCCATGATCCCAAAAGAACCAGTATTTCATTCCATTTTTCTTTTCTTTCCCCCAAACTACCAGCTAACGTCCTGGAGGGCGACTCAATGGATCAGGACGTTGAGAGCCCTGTGGCCATTCACCAGCCGAAGTTGCCTAAGCAGGCCAGGGACGACCTGCCAAGACACGTCAGCCGAGACCGGACCAAACGGAAAATCCAGAGGTACGTGCGGAAAGACGGAAAATGCAACGTCCATCACGGCAACGTGAGGGAGACCTACCGCTACCTGACGGATATCTTCACCACCTTGGTAGATCTCAAGTGGAGATTCAACCTGTTGATTTTCGTCATGGTTTACACAGTGACATGGCTCTTTTTTGGGATGATCTGGTGGCTAATTGCATACATCCGAGGGGATATGGACCACATAGAGGACCCTTCGTGGACTCCCTGTGTCACCAACCTCAATGGGTTCGTCTCTGCTTTTTTATTCTCAATAGAGACAGAAACTACCATTGGTTATGGCTACCGGGTCATCACGGACAAGTGCCCAGAGGGAATTATTCTCCTCTTAATCCAGTCTGTGCTGGGGTCCATTGTCAATGCATTCATGGTGGGATGCATGTTTGTAAAAATATCGCAACCCAAGAAGAGGGCAGAGACCCTGGTTTTTTCCACCCACGCGGTGATCTCCATGCGGGATGGGAAACTGTGCCTGATGTTCCGAGTCGGGGATCTCAGGAATTCCCACATCGTGGAGGCTTCCATCCGAGCCAAGTTGATCAAGTCCAAACAGACCTCAGAGGGTGAGTTCATCCCCTTGAACCAAACAGATATCAATGTAGGGTATTACACCGGGGATGACCGTCTGTTTCTGGTATCACCACTCATCATCAGCCACGAAATTAACCAACAGAGTCCTTTCTGGGAGATCTCCAAAGCCCAGCTGCCCAAAGAGGAACTGGAAATTGTGGTCATCCTAGAAGGAATGGTAGAAGCTACAGGTAAGGCGTGCTCCATCCTGGGTTATCTGTGGGATCAATGCTCATTTTAAGCTGGACCTGACATACTTATTAATGATAACATATGAAAATTGAATTTCACTCACTATTGATTCCACCCCCTTGTTTCATGAAATAATAGGCCTATGTGTCCTATAACTTTGGCAAACCCACCAAGAAGTCTAACCATTTCACTTTTTAAAAGCCTTTGGAAATTAACCCATAAACAATTTTTCAAAAGACCACTTACATTTTAAATTTCCAAATATTTCCTGAAATTAAAATCTTATCGGTCTCCAAAGTACTTTTTAAGTGGCTCTGAAACCTTGGTTAATTTAAATACTAGAGGTTATTTATTGGCAAGCCAGGAGGAAAAAGCTAAGCCTTTCAAAGGAAACCTGGCAAATTGCTTTAACAAAAATGCAATTTCATCCCTTCTTGGGAAGCACTGGCTCTTCTTTTATATCAAGTGCAGGCAGGTGTCTGTCCACATGCTCTACCTGCTGAACCCCCAGCTGACATGACACTGTGGACCCGGTAAATAATTCTAGCAGGAAAGGAAAAAAATTGAAGATCCATTCATCACAATCCTATTGACCCTTCTGCTATTAATGGCTGGTCATTAGTGTGTTCTCAGGAAAATGATCTGTCCTCAAAATAGAGAAACAGTCTGTTTTTATCGACGTCTTCACTCATATCTGAACTTTACACGTTACAAATCCCAACAGCAAAGCAGGTTCTGTCCATATTCATCAGTAACATTCCACAAAATAGATCCCTACATTCTGACTTAAGCTAAGAACAGTGCCCTACAGAAAAAGTGTAAACTGAAATCCAAATTCATTATTTTCTTTCCTGTTCTTCGGAGTTATCAATATTAGACTTAAAGTCCTATTTAGATATGCAGGCTGCCCTTCTGTGTTTTGAAGTCTGCAACCTGAGGCTCAGGGTTCATCTATATAATCTGAAAAGGCACAGACAATAGCCTGGCTCCAGATTCTTCTTCAACCCATAACCTGATCTTGGTCATCCCTTGAAAGTCGTTGGTCCCCTGTTTCCACTTTGCGGTACCCAACAGGCAAAGTCATAGCCTCTAACTAACTTCTCTTAGAGTGGTGGAAACTTTTGTACTAGTTTTTTGGTTTTTTTTTTTTATTGCAGCAAACAATGAAAATGTGAGTAAAAGTCTTTGTGTGGAGCTCAATGATTGGCATGTGCTCTTTTCCATAAAACAAAAGGAACATGGACCTAATTTGAAATGGCTTTAAAGAATAGGAAAAGATTTCGTGCGAAATACTCAGAGCGGCTCATGTGAATAGGGCTAGCTGTACCTTGAGCCTGACTTTCCCGTGTACTAGCAAGACAATGATTGTGTGGGGGGAGGAGGGAGACAAGAGAGAAGGGAGGGGAAGAGAGAGGGGAGGAAGCAATCCAAATGAGGAGCTCTGTCGTTTTCTCGCAGACCAGAAACTTCTCCCACCTTGGCTGAGCACAGGGACTCTGGATCCCCCTAGTGGTGGCCACTGTGTAACAGCCTCCAGCGGCCTAAACTGACCGCTCATGATGTGGTTTTAATATTAGATTTCTCACTATTAATGACGTACTATATGTTGGCTAACTGAATTTAAATTAAAAAAAAAAAAAGATTTCTCACTATAAACTCTCCCAGTAGGACATGAGGGAGGGGAATGGACAAGCCTTCTTATCATCGTCTGAGTTCAAAAAGCAAAAGCCACTGGAGATACACCTCCTGGTTATTGGTGTTAATCTGAGCTTCAAATTGCAGGAGCTGAGCTTCCTGTTCCCTCAAACCAAAGCCCAATCTCGAAAAATAAATGAATCCAGGATAAGCAAATTATCTTTGTAATGTCCCCGAGTTGGAATTCGCCCTGAGGCAGACCCTGTCTTTCTGATGACAGCTTGTTATGAGTGAGGCTTTCTAAAGGGGAACATTGTTTTCTTGGTAATTAACAGGGATACTTGCCTCCGAGCATTCAAGCAGTCTTTCTTACTGCTTTCTTGGGGAAAACTTGGTAGTTGCCAGCAAAAAGAATCAAAACACTTACCCCTGTTCCTGGGGAAAGGCAATTACTGTTAATTTTCTTTTTTAAAAAATAGTTAATTTCTGTTAAGTGGAGGGAAGAGTGTTCTAGAAAGTTCTGGGTTTGTCTGGAAGCTGGATATGTCTTGATCTTTTCCTGATGGGATTCATACAGTTCAGTACTTCCAGAACATCTGATCTCTTAAACTTCAGCGGGATGCTTTTTCTTTGTGAATGAAAAGTGCAAATGGGATTTATGGGTACTAAACAGGCCCTTGAGAGATGATGGAGGGAATGCTTCAACGAGTCAAAGCCACAGGGAGAAAAAAAAGAAAATGACGACCGAATGCACACCAAGGAAAACAAATTCGCGAGGAACTAATTATTCATTGTAGCGCTGGATGGGAAATCAGAAGCCTTGAAAACAGCAAGCCGACACAAAACGATTTCCGTTTTATTCATTCCTTCCAAAAATGTCTCAGTTGACCTTAAACCACTACCACTGATCCCAATTAGCAGGCGTCTTCCAAGGATGAGCCCCAGCCTGCAACCTGACCACAGGGCTCTCTTCCTGTCACGCATGTTGTGGTTACGCAGTGACCCCAGTATGGTGCTTGCTGGAAATCTGAGATGTCGGGCAGGAAGCTGAGGATCCACCGGGATCCTTCAGTCTGCTGAGCGCCCTGGCCTGGCACAGGTCAGTTGGTGTTCCATTGGCGCACTGTATTCTCGCGATAGCTGTACCAGCAAGCCCGCTGTGTCATGTCACTTAGAGTCAGGCACGTTTTTAGCAAATGAAAGTAAGCTCCTTGAAGGCAGAACGTGAGTCTTGCCCAACTTTAATGCCCTGCACGTCCTGGCCCCAGTCCTCCCCTCGGTAAGTCCTCTAGCCTCATAAAAGACAGACAAAAGATAGACCCACATCCTTGGTGGATGGCTTCAGTCTGGTCCAGCCCAGAGCCAGAGGGATGTGCACGGTGACCTCTCGAGAACCTTCCAGTCATGTGATTCTATTTTTGAAAATGAATCAAACCCTGGAAAATTCTGACACCAGCCACCCAGACATCTGGGAACTGGCCGTGTCTCATCCTGCAAATATATTTTTAAAGGGGGCCCTTTATGTTCCTGACACATGGGTAATTTTGAGATAGTGATGTTTACAGAAGGGTTCACAGCTACGTAAACAAACGTGCTCAGCAGCTGCGGCAAATGTGCTTTAAAATAGTAAAGCATTCATATAGACTGTTATTTATAGAGGGCAAATTGGCCTGGAGGCTAGATGACAGCTACGCAGAGCTGGGCCCATTGCCAGCCAGCTCCTCACTATAGCCTTTCTGATTGATGAACTTCCATATTTACCCCCAACGATTATGCAACTATGACAAGCAGCCCTTTCCAACACCTCAGCAAATGTGCCTCGTTAGTTAGGATGAATCCCCATTAGGCTTTTTTTTTTACACTTTTTATTATGGAAATCATAAAACTTCTAGAAGAGTAGACCAAGTAGTATAATTAACTCCCATGTACCCATCATTCAATTTCTAGAATTGTCAATTCACAATCGAACTTGTTCCGTCTGTACCACCATTCACTAACCGCCCCCAGCATCGGATCATTTGATCTACACATCTTGCCGTGTGTGTTTCTAAAAGACAAGACTTGTAAAACATAATCAGAACACTGCTGTGGCACCTAAAATACCTAAAATAATGAGTGATCATTCCTTAAGATCCAATATCTAGGTGTTCCAACTTCTAACTGTCTCACAAATGCCTTTTTTATTGCTTTCAAATCTGCGTATTTGAGTCGGGATCCAGAGGAAGCTAACGCTGTGACTGGCTGGGATCTCGCTCAAGCCTCTTAATCTCTGAGCCCCACCTCCATCTCTGGGGGATGTTTTTCCTTCAATGATTTCTCAAAGAAGAGTACTTCCGGAAAATTTAAATACTGCACAGAAAACTGGGGAAGTGGAGGATGGGAGGAAGCCAAGTCAGATACACTAACTAGCACATGTGGAGAGGGTTTTGGCACAAAAATATCACACCACAGAGCACAGGAGTTCACAGCTCTTACTTTACACATGAGCAAATGGAGGCCCAAGCAAGATGAGTCTCTAGCAAGACTAGTACTTGGCAAAAGTCAAATGGCCTCCGGGAGAGTAGGAACTTGAAACCGAAGATCTCTGACGTTTACAGCCTCCAAGTCCAGTGCTCTTTGCACGGTGAATGCTGTTGGTTCATGAGGATTCAATAGAGAAGGGCACCCAAAGAAAATAACTGTTTAGTGTGCAAACAGGCTGTCTTCCCTTTTCCTCTACTATTAGTTCCTATTTTTCTTCAAGGTGTCTCTTGGTCTCCAGTGTTACCGGTTCATTTTAAAACTCTTTATGCATTCTCGTGAATTTTTAACAGCCATATATTAAAACGAAATGTGCCACAAGACAGCACTGCAATCCAAATCAAGTAAGCAATGTCTACACAAATACCTCTGGACAAGTATGATGTTCTGTCAGATCTGATTTCCAAGTACCATTTTTCTTCGCTGTGATCAAAATGCCAGTTCATTGTAAGAGAGGAGAATATGAGATCACAGATTTTGAAAAGGTGGCATTTCGCACATAAGACGGTTGAGTGTTAGCATTACAGTACTCTTAAGATATTTCTAGTAATGATATTTCATGCCTGTTACATTTTTCAAATCTTATTTTCTCCTTTTGATAAGTTACGGCTAATCTCTCCATTGGCAAGTCATTATCTCAGGATTTATCATTTTTGTCTTAGGAGTTATAACCCCAACTACCTAACCCTGGGAACAGAATTAATTGATGTGATCTGAAGTGTTAAGAACTTGGGTGAAAACCTCCTGGTAAATCTATATAGAAAGGAATAAAAAAAAAACCCTTCAAGGACACATGAATTTATTTTTCCTAGGTAGAAATCTACCATTCATCAACATCAAGAAATCCAACTGTCCTTTCTTCCTTGAACGTTAGGTTCAAGTGATTTATTCAGGGCTTCTTTCCAAAACGTCTACCTCAATATTCCAGTAGTGTCATTAGCCCGATAAAAACTGATGATAATTGCTCCCCAAATAGAGTAAACTTTTTGTGATCCTCAGTAGTTTGAGGACACTGTGTACTGGTTCCCCAAATGTCCTAACAATCTGAGGCTGGATGACAGGGTTTTAAGCTTTTCCACAACCCCTCGAAAAGGAAGAATACTGTAACTCTGTTAAATATTATAACTCTGTTAAATGTTTCCCCTAATTCAGGAGGCATGTGGGGTCCCATAATTTAGAAGATCATCCATCAAAGCGACCATATATTATTGTGATTGTGATAATAAAACACAAAAAAAATGACATTGACAAAAAATTTTTCATTATGAAAACACCAGCACCAAACAATCCACTGTTCTTCCTTTTCTAAATAGGCCATGAAGAGCTACTGAAATAGATGCCCCATAGAACTCAATGATGGACACACAATATATGCAATTTAGATTCAAACCCAAGAAAAAAATTGAATTAGCATCTAAAAGTTACCTCTAGCCCAAACTCGAAAGTCAGTACTCATGTTGGGAAGAAATAGCACTATTCAAATTAAGAGATGAGTGTCAAATCGTATGAAGCCTCTAACTGGCATGTCCTTAAATGCATGGAGTTTTGTTATTTCCTAGGGCATTCCATAATATGAGTGGGGGCAGCATGCTGCCAGTGAAACAGTTCTACTGGACAGTTTCTTTTCTTTTTTTTTTTTTTTAAGATTTTTTATTTATTTATTTGACAGAGATAGAGACAGCCAGCGAGAGAGGGAACACAAGCAGGGGGAGTGGGAGAGGAAGAAGCAGGCTCATAGCGGAGGAGCCTGATGTGGGGCTCGATCCCGGAATGCCGGGATCACGCCCTGAGCCGAAGGCAGACGCTTAACCGCTGTGCCACCCAGGCACCCCAACTGGACAGTTTCTAATGACCAGGAGAGAATCACTGGGGAAAACCATGTAAATTATTCACATACACACACACTACACAGTGAGCTAAACAGCCAGAGATGCTTCTTCTCCAGTTAAGCGTGCCCTTCTTCTCTCTTACACCAAGCCACTTGCAAATTCTGTTATATTAATTGTTTAGTATGCCTCTTTTTTAAAAGTAATCTCTTTCAGCTACAGCTAAGCCTAAGTGTTTCTTCGTGCTATTTGTAGTGCCAGGCCATCCTGGGTCCAAACCACAGTTGCTCCATCCACTGGCTTCCTTAATCTCTCAATGCATCGAGATTTCTTCCGCACTAAAATTGGAGCAATAATGGTACCTACCTCACGGGTGACCTTTTGACTTCCTGATTCTGTGAGAGCAGATCATTCCTTCCCCCACAGACTGCACAGGTGAAAGGCCACAGAGAGCCAACCTTTGAGAGGATGGGAAGCCTGGCAGTCCAAAGGGCCAATCACGGAGAGTGGCTCCATTGTTTTCAGGGACCTTGCAGCTGATGTCTCGACAGAATAACAAATGACCCTCTGAAGGCTCTGAATAGTCAAAACGGCAAATGTTAACTTGTGATAGCCAGTTCAAGAAATGCATACTCACAACTGAGAGTAAATGCCAGCCTGGCCTCTGCCCCAGTTACTTACCATGAATTACAAATCGATGGGATGTGAATTAATGAGGATCACTGGACTCAGAAAAGACTTTGCATTCCTATAGATAGTAACATTTCATCATTATAATTTCTGCCCAAAGTGGACATGAATATAGATTTTTCTCGGGTCTTCTAAGGCAATGGCTCAGTGAGGACAAGGCCAATAGTCTGCATTTGAAAACAGTATTTCTATGTTCCCAGTTCTCCTCCTAGGTCTCTCATAAGAACTCTAAGGTATTGGGTGATGTCCCAATTTGGAGAATGTAGTTTTGTGCTGTTAACTCAACTCAACTACATTATATTGCTTTACATAATAATTCCCTAGAGATACTTCTGCTTTAAACTATGGATATACTTCAACAAAATGGACAGTTCACCCTTAAATGATGTGGAGGTTAGGGGCACTGACCCCCCATGCGGTTGGAAATCCATGTATAATTTGACTCCCCCAAACTTAACTACTGATAGCCTACTGTTGAACAGAAACCTTACAAATAACACAGCTGATGAACACATACTTTTGTATGTTATATGTAATACATACTGTATTCTTATAAGTAAGCTAGAAAAAAGAAAATGTTAAGGAAGTCATAAGGAAGACAAAATACATTTACAGTACTATACAGTAAAAAGTCCACATATAAGTGGACCCACGTAGTTCAAACCTGTGCTGTTCCAGGGTCAAATGTAAATGGTAATCTCTGTATAGCCAACTCCAATGTTCTTTATTGACTAAGAAGAGTGATAAAGATACTGTAGCAGTCCACTTCCCATCAGTTATGCTTCAGTAACAAACAGCCCTAAGAGCTTAAAAACACAAAGGCTTATTTTTCATTCACATTACATGTGAACTACAGCTCTGTTCACATCGTGCTTGCTCCAGGATGCAGACTGAAGGAGCAAGCAGTCCTATGTAGGACATGCCGTTCTCGTGGCAGAGAGAAAAAAGAGAAATGGCAGGACGCCGCCCTACCACTCATCGTGTATTAGTCATCGCAAGTCCTATGGCCGTGATTGATATCCATGAAATGAGGAAATACAGTTGCCTCATAGGATGTGGAATAAACAATTGAGAACAAATTAAGACAAGCTACCACAGATAACCAAGCAGTTTTGAAAACCAGGAGATTGAATTAAAATTTTTTTTCTCAGTTGATTAACTCATTAATTTATTCATTAACTAATGCATTCTTAAGCACCTATTATGTGCCCATACTCTTCTTTTGTGTGTGTGTGTGTGTTTATTTTTTTTAATATTTTTTATTATATTATGTTAGTCACCAAGGAGGGCACGTATTACATGATGCACTGGGTGTTATACGCAACTAATGAATCATCGAACTTTACATCAAGAACCAGGGATGTACTGTATGGTGAATTAAAAATTTTTTGTGAGTTAAGGTCTAAAGTGGACAGTAGTCATTAGTGTTGTGCACCCAATATGCCCAGCTTTCATCCTTCCAGACCCATGTTTGGATCACATTTCCCTGTTCCTATTGAACATGGCCATGTGATGCACATTCTTCCAGAAGTATACACATAAGCCATGCATATCACTCTGGTGGAAAATTCACAAGCCAGTGGGTAATGTTCCCTTCCTCTTCTATGGTTCTCAAAGTCTATGTCACAGTGGAGCCTCTATATTGTCTGTTAACTGGCTGAAGAGTAGACCCCTGTAAAGTCACTTGTATCATGTGGCATGACTGAGAAATAACCTCATGTTATTGGTTAATATTGGGTTAAGGCCCTGAAATTCGGGTTGTTTATTACCTTGGTGAAATCTAGCCTATCTTGCCTAATGCAAAATGTCACACTAATATTTTGACAAATTGGCTATTGTACATTGCTAATAGCTCTAGATTAGCCATGGATCGAATCTGTAGGTAATTAACTTTGCAGAACTCCCCCCCCCCCTTTAAGTTCTCCCTTTACAGGCTAAGCCTTTCAGATCAGACAGGCTGACTTCAAATTCTGTCTCCACTCCTGACTGTCAGTGAAATTGGATACATCATATTCCTTAATTTCACCAAACCTCTTTTTCCATTCTGAAAAATGAGAATCATACTACATCCACAGGAAGGTTCCATATGATAATACATGTAAGTCACTCATCATGAGACCTAGTGCATAGTAAGTGCTCAATAAATTTAGAGAGTGAATCTGTAATTCTGTGACTCATGCTATTCTCATTATAGTGCCTATTAGATGCCAATTACTTTAGTAGGTGCTTTGCACAAAGATTGTTTTCATTCCTCAAAACAATTCTGAAAGGTAGGTATCATCCTCATTTAACAAATGAGGAGTTGACTATCGAGCGGGGAGATAAAGAGTAACTTTCCCAAGATCACCCAGCCGGTGAAGTGATAAAGCCAGGATTCAACCTCAGAGCTGCCCACCTCCCAGTCTGTCTGTCCCACGGCTCTCCAGAGGCGGCATGGTCCACACAGTCACATTTAAATGGGTATTTATTGATTCGAGTTCATTAGTACACTGACAATTATGGCTCAATGATATATTCTCTTCTGATTACTGGCCTTGGCTTGCCCATCAGGCTCACCTCACCTGACCATAAAAGGCAGGAGCAATCTGCTCTTGCATAACATTTGGCACTGTGTCTCCTGAAAGGACACCTACTGGCTCATACTCCAGATCCTGCCCAATTCAGTGTTGTCAGGTGACCATGCCAGTCGATTCTCTGGGCCAACCCCATCCAAACAACCCGATGCCATGCCAAGTATAACCCAAAGTGCAGTCAAGCAGCCAGCTCACAAACCCACAGGGAAAGAAAAAATAAAGTTTAATATTGAAAGGGAAGAATCAATTTTGACTCTGAACTCCCCGCCAGAAAGTACAATAATAATAAGATTTAGGTTTTGACTAGCCTAACTAAACCTTGCTGGGGTTTCCATTTCATTGCAAAATGTCCAACAAGACTCTTTTTGGGGTTTGATGATGATGACGATAATTTTTCTCTAGTCACTGAGGTCATCCTTAGAAGATTTTAATTAAACTTTTGCTGAGTAAATACATTTCCTTTTACATTTCCTCAAGCAAATTTATATAGGGTGAATATTAATAGAAATCTGTGAAAGCACTGGTTGAGGACGGGCTGATGGGTGATGACATTAGAGAAGAACCCACAATGGGAGCACCTAGGAGACAAAGCTAAAGGTTGAGTCTAAAGTAGATTAATGCCCTGTTCACACTGGCCCCAAATTAAGTGTGTTTAATACAACACAGACAGCTAAAGTAGCAATAAAGTATTAGTCCTTTATTTGCTTTAGATACTTGGTTTTCTATATTGTCTGTTCCTCCAAAGTTGGAAAAGTTGTCAATCTTCAGGAGAACAAAAACGATGTTGGTCCATGACTCTTGCAGAAGCTTTTAAGAATCCACAAGGCCCAGTAAGGGTCAAGAAAGATTTCCAAACACCTCCCTGAGTCTTTCAAGCATGATTCATTTGTGTTCACCCAGAGGGACTTCAGCATGTTTGGTCTTGCCTGGAGACCCTGTGTCAGCCCCCACAGCTAGGAGAAGAAAGAGGTCATGTTCATTAAGCCAACAGCAGATGACTGTATTTGGAAGCAGGCAACTGGATTGGCCATGGACAAACCAGGCCAAGAGCAAGGAAGGGCAGGGATGCTTCCAGTACAACTTTGCAGCCTCCACTGCTGTGGGGATCTGGCACAGAGTCTCACCCTGTGTTTGGTGGATGAATTAGCAAAAGTTCCCCTGGAGGTGGAAATACCCTTCCAGACATTGAAAAGGCTAGCTGAGGGTACCATGAGTTCCCATGTCAGCAAAGCAAGGCATTCTCTATTGCCACATTGAAGGGTAGAATGATACAGTGACATTCCTTTCCTTGAGTTCAGTCTGATACATGCTCAACCTGGTAGAAGGAGACATCTCATGAGTAATGAGCATCCATTATCTGGGAAGGCAATGGCCCGGTGGACAGGAGACAGAAAAGATATTAGATAAAAATGTGCAGTTGCCTTCACTGCATCTCACTTGTCCTGCCCTAGGGTCTCTACTTAGGATGAAACAAAATTCACAGATGGATCCAAGGAGTATGCATTCAAATTTAAATGGTTAGTCTGTTCATGTTCCATCTACCAAAATCTACTTTCTCCTCTCTCTTTGATCTAACACCACTTCTCCTACATAACAACCTGGCTTCAAACTTAGTTGAGAAAATGGAAGTAATCAGGAATGGAAGCAACCACTGGTCCTCCTTCACACAGCCATATCTATCACCCTGCCTGGGCCATTAACCCCTATATGTCTTCTCTCCTATTCTGGAGAGCCCCTGTTCAACCCAGGGCCAACTCTGGATCCCACCCCTTCAGTCTACTCAAAGATTTCCAGACTCCACCATCTTTCTCTTTCTTCCATCAACAATTTTTTTCTTAAAAGTCTATTTCCATCAGCATAAAAATATTCCCTGATCTCTGCCATCTTCAAAACCAAACAAAAACAAAACTATACATCTGTTGGCACCATGCTCCTCTTCAATACTGTCCCATTCCGTGACTCTCCTTCTCACATTACTTCTAGAAGGGATTATCTGTCATCCCCACTGCCATCTTTTAACTTCTCATCCTAAATGGGCTTCCATTCCAAGCACACCACCGAAACTCCCTGGCAGTGTCCGTCCTGTTAGTTCCAAAGGTCACCCCTCTGTTCCTGTTCCAGTTGTCCTGTCCACATAATGACCACTGTCTCTTTCCCCAACCTTTCTCCCCTGGCGTTTATCACTTCTTCTGCTTTTCCTCCTTCTTCAGTGAAAGCTCCTTTCCATCTTCCTCTGCAACCTATTTCTTCTTGCCTCTGAGCCCATTCTATCTGGAGTCCTATTGTCCACTTTCCCTCTGAGCCATTTCAGCCAGGCCCTTGACTTCAATTACCATCTTTTTTGCATGTGACATCAAATTTCTATCTCTGGCCCTAACCTCTTCCCTGAGTTCTGCACTCAGAAATCTAGCTGCATACGTGGCATCCCTATTTAGATGCCTCACAAGCCTGTACAACTAATGTGGCCAAAGCAGAAACTAGAGATTCTAGAATCTGCTATAATTTCCTCTCCCCTCCATCTTCTCCATGTTCATAAATGTCATGATCAGTCATTCAATGACTTACAACAAAAACTGCAGCAACATCCTTGATTCATCTCACTCCCTTGCCATCCGGAAGTCCTATAGATATGACTTTTAAAATACGTCTACATCTATGGCTACCACCCCAGATTAAGTTGTCATATGTGGAGGGAACGACACTCGACGGAGTCTCCCTACTTTTCTTTGACCATCCTACAAAAGTCCATTTCGCACATAGCATCTAGAGTGCTCTTAATAAATGTTAACCAGAGCAAGTCATTCCCATGCTTACAATGCTCCAAAAGATTCCCACGACACTTGGAAAAATCCAGATTCCTTGCCACGCCCTACAAGTTCCATCTGGCCTCTCTCCAGCCTGCTTCGCTGCTTTTACCTCCAACCACTTTCCCACCTGACTCACCATGCTGCAGCCACCTGGGTTCACCATTCGGAACACAGGGAATCTTCTACAGGAAGGTCTCCCTCCACCCGATAGAAACCAGCTTCAATCACCGTGCATACCTTGCGCTACGTGGAACGTGTCACCAGCTGACATTATCTGGTTATGTGTTTATTATCAGTCAGAATGTAAGCTCCATGAGAGCAGTGCCTTGTCCTGTTCTTTGCTCTACTCCTGGTACCTGGAATAACTCCTGGACCATAGTAGGCACTGGGTAAATATATAGGTGCCAGAATAAATGAGTGGCGGAATGAATAAGATATCCTATGTGGCCACAAACCAGATTGGTCCCTTAAGCACTAGAGAAAGTCTGGGATCATTTAAAATTGCCACACACAAAAAAATCCACCTGGCCGTGGTCAGCCTAAACCCTCTGCCTCCTGACACTGAGAGTCACTGTGGGCACCAGCTCCAGCCACCCCTTCTCAGTCTCCTTCAAGTCTCCTTGCCATTATCTGCCATTGACCATTTCAGTGGCTCAGGCGGTTAAGTATCTGACTCTTGGTTTCAGCTCAGGTCATGATCTCAGGGTCATGAAATCAAGCCCTGCATCACATTCTGCGCTGAATGTGGAACCTGCTTGGGATTCTCTCTCCCTCTCCCTCTGCTCCTTCTCTCTCTCAAATAAATAAATCTTTGGGGGAGGGGGGAGAAAATTTCAGTGGCTCCCCAGGGCTCTGTCCTAAACTCTGATCACTTCCTTCTGCACATCCTCCCAAAGCAACCCATCCCTGACTCTTGGCCTCACCTCCTAACCGTGGGCAGTGGTTCCCATAGGTATGGCCCCACACTTGTCCCCTGAGCTACAGACCCAAATAGCTAACTATGTCCTGGACACCTCCATCTGGTGGCGCTCTGTTCTCTGAAGTATAACTTGTCCTACATTCATATCTGTTCCCTCTTCTGTAGTCCACACTTTGATGAATAAAACCACTAGTTTCCCAGTTACCCAGGTCAAAAAACTGGCTGTCATTTTACACTGGCCCCTCCCTTGGGCACTGCACTTTCTCACTCCCAACCACTTCCCTGACCCCTGGACTGCTGCTAGCCCATAGGGCTCCTTTGTACAGAAGGCATCCCTCCTCAAGACACTCTACTGCCATCTGCTGGGAAATTTCTGTAACAAACAAATTTGTATTTAGATGTAATGAGTTGCGCAGTGTACAACCTGCACAACCATATGTGGCAGCCCTGGCTAACTTGTCCATTCCATCTCACACCTGCCTGGAGTATCCAAATGTTCTCTTCTCTTCAGCGTCTTGGCCACTGCATTGATTTGCAGCACCACTCCCTCCCCCTGGACTATTTACCTGCTTCCATACCATCTTCCCTAACTGTAGACTCTTGTTTCAGCAATTCCCCTCCTTATGATTGTCAGGAGGCACTTTGTAACCTACGAATACCATCCCCTCACTCCCCAGTTCACACATGCTCAGCAGCTTCTGAGTAGTTGAAGAATAACGACCAGTCTTTTGTAT
The DNA here is from genome assembly GCF_023065955.2 of Ursus arctos. NCBI lineage: Eukaryota > Metazoa > Chordata > Mammalia > Carnivora > Ursidae > Ursus > Ursus arctos. The sequence goes on along the minus strand of NW_026623056.1, from coordinate 87,459,397 downwards.
GTCTCAGTCACGCCCCTGACCAGGTGCCCTGTCACTTCCTCCACCACCTGCCTATGCAGCTGAAATTCCTGAACACACCGCGGATTATTTTGTCTCTGGACTACAGCTGTCCTATGACGTTATCTCCATCTAGAATATACTCCTCCACTTTCACCTTTCTGATAACTGCTACTCATCCACCAAACTTCCCTGCAAATGCTGCCCCCCACCCCCAACCGTGAAACCGTCACGACTGCTCCCTCTACATTTCTACACATTTCCATCTTGTCTATGCATTGAAAGGGGATTGACTACCTGGCTAGGTGCCCCCAAAAGACTCCACATTTTTGAGCGAAGATTGTGCCTTTTTTTCTATTCTCAACAACTAGCACAATTTGGCACATGACAGGTGTTTAGTAAAGGGGATGAATGCGTAAATGATTTTTTAAAAAGCAAGGTCTAGCCTCCCCAAATGTGTCTCAGACTCTCTGAAGCATTTCGTCTTCACCTGGCACCGTGTTATCTCAACTCTACCAAGAGCCAAGGGCTACATTTCCCTTCCCTACGAGGCTGTTATATCACTTAATTTAAAAATTAAAGACACATTTTATTTTAAAAGCCTGTTTATTTTACAGGGTCCTGTCCCCACCCCACACTCAGCAGGCATCTTATAAACTCCATCTGAAACATAAATACGAATAATTTAAAGCAAAGATCCAAAAGGTAAACATGTCCAAGAATTCGGTCTCATATTGCACAAGAGGCTCTTTCAAGTAGAAATATCCCTGAGCCCCTTCTGATGGCGGGTCTAGTCCACTGGAGACTCTCTGGGCCCGGGAGCTTGGACTTCTCGAGCAAGTGCCTCCCTTGGCTTTCATCCCACCTCATTCCACACACAGAGAGTTCCCTCTGAAATTATCTGGTTCCACTCTCAAGCCTCCTCTCCTCTGCCAAAGGAATAAGCAAGGCTCTCAGAAGAACAAACTGTGGGAAAGAGTAACCCTTTTCCTAAGTTTCCATCAAGGAGGGTCTCACTGGACAAACCTTGCTCACTATAGTTAGGAAGGATGAGGGGCGATGCTGAATCAGGATGTACCCCCACACCCCTGACACCTCCTAAGAGGCCTTTCTGAAAGTAAAAACTCAGTGGGCGCGGTGTCTTAGGCTGAGGTCTCTTCAGTCTGCAGGCAAGAAATTTCCAGAAACTTCCATGTGCCTGGCCTTGTGCAAAGTTAGGAAAACACAGGCCTCTCTTTTGGGAACTCACGTTTCAGAACAGGGATTTGGCACAATGTTTTCTGTAGAGGGCCAGGTAGTAAATATTTTAGACTTCGTGACATCTCTGTCATAATGACTCAACTCTGTTGCCATGCATGAAGGCAGCTATAGGCGGTAAAGCTAAAAAGGAATGTGGCGATGTCTCAATGAAACTTTATTTATGGGCACAAAATTTTCACATGTCATAAAATATTTTTCTTTGGGGTTTTCTTCCAACCATTTAGAAAGGTCAAAATGACTCTTAGCTCTCCCCTGTTCTAGACAATGAGACAGACACAATCAAATCACATTATGATACAAACTGGAATATTGTACGTAAAGGGCACATTCTAAATGGGGAGGCGGGACGGCGCACACGAGCTCTGCTCTGGTAACCCGTCAGAACTGCGCTCCAGACAAACTCCACATCCTCACTGGGCAAGCGTGACACCTCCCTGGGAAAGGAGAAGCAGCCACCATCCATGGAAAAAAGAAATCATTTGCATCTGCATCCCCCAGAATGCGAGCACAATAGGGAGCAGAGGTTTCCTGACCACAGAGAGAGAGCTAAAATTAACTTCTGTTCAAAAGCAGAGATTCGTCAGTAAATAGTACTATTATTAACATCATGTTTTAAAGAAAAAAATAAAAAGACGTGAGCAGTTTTGTTTAATGAGGGTTTGCCCTGACTCCCCGTTTCCTTTTTTGCTTGCTCTATTTTGCTCTTGGGTGAAAAGTACTCCTGCTACTTCAAGTTTTCTGACTCTCCTCATACAAACATGTATTCTTAACATCAGTCCATTGGGAGGATGAAGATTCTAAAGCCCATTCCACCCTGATAGGACGTTTTAGGTCCAAACTCCACTCTGCCCTCACCCCCGTTTTTTTAGGAGGCTGAGTGGAACATACAGTAATGAGCCATCAACAAAGACACACAACCTTTGCTATAAATTACAAAAGAGAAGGTCAGTTCTACCCCAGCTCCACTGGCTGCTAAGTGTTTCCATCTGATCTAAACCAGTAGCTCAAAAACGCTGCACCCCAGGAACTCGTCGGGAAGAAAACCCAAGCTCACCACCTCCAATATTTATCAGAAAGTTGATCTGGACTGAAACAGAAGGAGAGGGCTGCATGGAGGCGCACAGTCCTTACATTCTTTCAGAAAGCCTTAGAACCCAGCTTTGTCCCCTATCAGAGAAGCAGAGAATGACCCTGTACTTTGAAGCCTCCTGCAGGATGGAAGAGCAGTCCCCCGAAACTGACCCTGTGTCTTCTAGAAGGGGGTGCTGATGACAGTTGGGAGCCCCACCACCTTGTTGCAAAGTCTCAGGGGCAATTTCCTCGTGTCATAGCACTAAGAAGAAGTGGACTTTGGCTTAGCGGTGGCTTTCCTTGTATATGACGGCTGTTGTAAACCCTGTAACTAGCCCAGTGTCCCTTTCGGTGGCAGTAACGCCTAGGACCAAATGCGAGGAGTTTGTAGCAGGAAAAACCTGAGGACACATGGCCACGCACCACATGTGTCCCCCAGCTTGGACTTTTCTCCAGAAACTTCTCTACATTTACCTTCAATGCCCTTTGAGCAGGAAGGGTGCTGTCTACTCAGTGCCTAGCACAGCACCCGGCATGGTTTATCAGCAGGTCTGAGAAGCTCTGTTGTTCCAGCTCATACAATGGTGTTTCTGCGTTTATTGCAAAATCAAGTATCAGTTCATTTTGCATTATCAACTCTGCTGTGTCACCCACCGTCCCCCAATCTTTCCTGCCTACTGTTGTCTGAGGGGTTCTGCATTCTCAGGGCACCTGCCCTCTAGAAAGGCCCAAGGGCCCCATACAAAGCTCCCACCCACCCGTATGGTTCCCCTTCCCATTTCCTGTCCTGGCCCAGAACCACGCAGCCCGCATTGCCTGGCATCTCCTCATATCTGCCTCTTGCACACCAGATTTGGCCATTTGAACTACAGCTGCCATTTCCAAGCCCTGACCCGGGACTCTCTCTTGTAGACTCACCCACCATAGCCCAGACCTACATGCCACTTCATTCTTCAGCTCAGACCGACCCTGGGGCCACCCTCTTGTCAAAGAGGAAGTTCAGACACCAGCCTCCAACAGGTGACATTAATCAAGGGACAACAGCATATCTGTATACCCCTGCTTATGCGTCACTGAACTAATCATTCCTTGAGCACTTCCTACAACACCAATTCCCTTTTCAAGAAGCAAGAAAACATGTACGACATAGCCCTCAGTACCATCTATTTCAGAAGGAGAAAGTATGACATTTAAGTAATTGATCTGATAGATTTCCAAATTGGATTAATGTTATTAATTTCCTGCTGTCAAAATAGAAATTATCACAGGAATGTTTTTCTCTACCCATTAAGCCTTTTAATAAAAGCTGGAAAACAGGATGGAACACAAACAGAGTGTAGCTAGTCATTACCGAGACCTTCTTTACAAGGTTGCTTACAGAATTGGTTTCGCTGTGTTATTTGCAACACAAATAAAGGCTTATATAACAAGCGATCCCTTTTTGGTATCTATATTAAGAGCAAAATTTATCTAATCCAGCTCTTTAATTCTAACATTAACTAAATAACCATTTATTTGAAGAAAATGACTTTAAAATCTGGGCTAACTGGTTGATTCCTTGGCAGGTCACTGGGTGACTGGGGTCTCGGCGGGAGATCTGTGTCTCAGAGCATGTCCACTTGTCAATATTCTGTATCTCTTTGCAAGTGAATTCTAAGTGTTCTCCCATCTTCCTGATTTGCTCCAAAGTCAGGGTGTAAACTTTGCATTTCAGAGAGAAGGAAGGGCTTGACCATTAGGTCCCAAAGTCCTACCAGAATCAGAAGAAGGTCGTATGTCCAGTCAAGACGTGGCTCATACTGGCCCTCCCACTCCCGTCAATTTCCAGACTTTTCTACTAAAATGAGACTTGTGGATAGGGAGGTTATTGTTACAACCAGTAAGTGTAGGAACCAGAGCTGGTACACCTGAAGGGACTATGCTTGTTCTTCCGTCTACTTCAAACTAACAAGCTTTAAACACAATTCAAGCTCCATATGCAGCTCCTTGGAAATTATTCTGCAAGGGGAGAGAAAAGTGCATGGCATTTATTTCTCAAAGGGAGAGGAAGTTGAAACATAACAGTTCAATGGAAATGTAGGTGCCACTCAATGATTTTTCATCTCTAGAAGTGAACGTGTATCAAATTCTATCGCCATAAACACCAAGTTACTATCAAAGTGTGTCGGAATTCAACTACATCAAAAGTGGCTTGAAATAAACAGGCCATCAGCTGAGGTTGGAGACATTTTTTTAATTCTGTGGCAAAACATCTCCAAAGAGGTCCGGATCACCGCAACAGAGGTGGATCACCGCAAAAGCACAGCGAATGAACGAACACGTTCAGTTGTCACCACTAGTTAACTTAAGGAGTCCTGTGGGGTCCATGGAGTTCTGATGGCTGTGCCTTCTGGGTAAGCGCAGGTGTGCTAGTAACCACAGATTCCACCCCTGCCAAGGGGCCTCCAGCCATGTCTCACTACGCCCCACTGACATTATCTGATACCCACTCACGCCAAAAACACCAAAGCACAGTGAGCCAAAGCTGTTCCTGGAGGCTGCTGCAGCCAGAGGCAGAAGCGTGAGTCAGGCATGGAACAGGACTTCAAGAGGAACTCTAGAAGTCAGGCATGGCTGGTGGCCCCATCCAGTGGGTGTCAGCTCCTTCCGGCTTCCAACAAAAGCTGCCAGGCGCCACGTGGATATGTGCAAGGCAAGCAGTCAGAACCCAGTTGGGCAGCCCAACTCTTCACCCATACTGATGGCAAAGAGTCAGAAATTTACGAGTAGATAGTGTGATTTCAGACCCCTCCATCCCCATACCTGGCCAGCTGACCCTGTGGTTGCTTACTGGACCAGTAAACCTGTACTGACAGCCAGCACACAGTGCTGTCTCCATCCTTCCTCCTCAAACATGTGGCCTAAGAGCGCTTGGTGTGAGACTGAAAATAACAGGGAGCTTCACCCATCAAATACGTTACTCTGATCTATACATGCATGTGATCCATTTTCTGTTTGGAAAAGGAAGGGCTCTGTGGATTTTTAAAAATTCACGTTTGTGCCCTGACGGCAGCCCTAGGCTATTAACTGGGCCAGTTGTCATTCATGGTAACTGTGGTACAGTCCCCAGAATTCACAAAGATATTCATTCCTTGGGCAAGTTCAAAAATCTTGAGGTTCCCTAAGATTCCCACAGCCAATACCTTTTCTCCTACCGATGCCAGTTGCAAATGCAAAGACGTGTAGCTCCCCTGTAGACAGCTGCTGAAGCCAAAAGCTCACCCCACGGAGCATCCACTGATTTCAACACAGACAGACATTTTATTAAAAGTCTTGTGGTAGACAGCCCTTAAACTTTTGCAAATTAAACAAGATTCAAGGGGGAGATGGCTAGTGTCAGGTGCATGCTGTAAATGGAGAGCCTTGAATTTAAAAAATAATAATAGTAAACGGAAATGGTAAATCTCTGGGCATAGAACAACTCATAGCGATGACATAAAAATCGCAATTGGTAATTTTTCATATATATGAATATTTTCAAGCGATTATATCATATGTAACTAAACTCAAATTTAATTACATAATACTATATTGAGAAGGTAAAGGTTTTATAAGGATAATCTCTAGTTAATTGCAGTGGATGTCTTCCATCTTTCCAAACTGTTTATCCAAAAATTAAGTTCTCTAAGGATACAGCAGAATGGGTCATTGTTGATGACTACGCTGGTAGCTTGGCCATCTGAAATCCAACTTTTGACTCAGCCTGAGACCCCAGCCAGCCTTGTTGATGGGGAGGAACTACTGCTTCCCTGATGTGAATTAAATGGTGTGAGGAAGGGAGTCTCAGCCCATGCAATGCCTCCCACCTGACTCCTGATGCCTGGCATGAGAGAAGTAAGAGACTAGGCCTTATCTTTCACAATCAAACATGAGATTCAACGTATAAATAGCCCAGGATGACATGTCATCTGTGCTGACACTCGTGGTAACTGCTTTCTTCCTCTAATACATTGTTAATTCTTTTTTTTTTTTTAAGATTTATTCATTTATTTTAGAGAGAGCATGCACATGCAAGCAGGGGAAGGGCAGAGGGAGAAGGAGAGAATCTCAGGCAGACACCCCACAGAGCATGGGGCCCCACGCGGGGCTCAAGATCACAACCTAAGTAGAAAGCAAGAGCAGGACACACAACTGACTGAGACACCCAGGCGCCCCCATTGTTAATTCTTGAGAGAGAGGAGAGGGATGTATTGGTTGCCCACTATGTACTAAGAACTAGGAACTGTGGCTGGATAGATAACACCCTCAAAAATTCAACCTGACACAGAAATTCCCTTTCTTGGGAGGAGCAGGATGAGAACTCATGAGAAGAGAAGAACAAGGTAGAACCCCTTTGAAGGGGGAGGTGAGCAGAAAAGGCAAACATGTGGACCAGCCCGCGTACCTTGTCACTCTTCTCCTCTGCAACCTGTCAGACCTTTTAATATTTGTGATTTTGAGGTGATCCCAGAGCAGAAAATCCATCCAGATTTCACCTCACTGAGGACACTGGCAGGCAGGAGAGCAAAATTTTCCTCGTTATTAGGGCCCTGTCCCCTGGAAAAGCTGTGGGCCAAAAATATATTATTATTTAATAATAATAAATAAAATAAATTTAAAAATAAAAGCCGTAGACCTTGCAAGTTCCTTGAAAGGGACTTTTCGCTCCATCCTGTGCTTCAACTGTACTTTCAGGAACTGGACCTGGATATCTGTCCATATTACACACACACATCACACATATATGTACCCATATACATATATGCACATTTGTGTGTATTGATAAATACATAGATTTAATTATATCTTCACAGCAGTTGAATTGTACTGGCTCAGTCTATCCTCGAAGACCTCTCCATTCAACCTCTATTGTGCTCTCTTTGCCAAAACTGCCATCCATAATGTTACTGTGTCTATTAAATACCTTTTCTGAAAGAGTAGGACAAAGAGAAATACTTACTAAGCAACCGAGTCTGGTTTCCAGCCAATTTCTGCAATACAGGTCTCACTCACGAATACTGTCAGGAATCTTAGCTGACACCCACACCCCTCTTCCCCAGCCTCTTCCCCACCCACCCTTAGAAGTGCACGTCCCAGGACAGGCTCAGCCAGTGTTAAAGAAAACCAGAGCCTGGCAGTAGTCAAAGGGGTAAAAGCAGATTTTAATCAGGGACTATCACAATAGGGGAGAGACCTCAGTACAGAACTGGATTTAAGGCCAAATATGGCATGGCTAGGCAGGGATTCTAGCTAAGGGGGAGTCAGTGGATGGGGCATTCTGGCTAAACTGACCTCACAGCATCCTTGCTAAAGATGGGCCAGGTGATCCGACCTCACTGGGGGATGGATGAGAAGGATGAGAAACCTGATCTGATATTGAGGGTGGCCAGATAGTAGGGATTCTGGCTAACCTGACCTTGCAGGACTTTTGCTAAAACTGGATGATGCAAAGACAAAAGTCCAAAGGTCAAGGCCTCATGGGGAAGAGGGCTCAGAGGAGGCTGAGCGACGTGGGATCAGGAGCGACTCTGTCTCCAGCAGTGAGTCATGCTTCCCACAGCCATGTTATTGTTAGGCTCCATGAGGCTAACAAACAAAGTTGAAGTTCACAGGGAAAGCCCTGGGCTTGTGCTCAGAAGATGTGCTCATGACTTGATCCAGCTCTTCGTGAGCCATGCCCTTGACCAAAACATCTGGTCTACCTGGACCCCAGTTCCTCTCTCTGATCAGGGGCGATAATACCTGCCTAGCTTGGTTTGGATGGTTTTTTAAATGAGATGATGCAAAGAAATCTAGCATAAAATCTGAAATATAGTAGACAACTGAGAGGAGGAAAAGGTGCTTTTAAAATACTGGTATATCTCTAGTGCTCAGAGGTTCTACTCACCCATAAAATGGCAGAAGGGTTAAAGATCTAAAAGTGTCAAATTAGAAAAAGCACTCATTCTCTTTATTACCAGGTGAGTCTTTCTTAGGTTGAATGTCAACAAGATGAGCTGAGAATCCCATCATGTATAATTCAGATATGTTAGAACACTTTTGCTGTGAAATTACCTTTAGAAGGGGAAAAAAATACCTGTCTGCCAAACCCTTCCAGAAAAAAATCCGCTAAACTGAAGACTGAAGAGGCGTCTTCTTCTCATTCAGGTCTTTTATACCTGAGACGGGTCAGACAAGAGGGACACCTCCCATCTTGGATGGTGGGTTCAGTGAACAACAATAAAAAAATGTAATCCTCCAGAATCTTGGAAAAAATAAATAGAACAAAGAAACTTTTCAATCATCAAGCACTTGCTTCTCTACAAACTTGATCCATCTAGATTGCAGAACACAACTAAGAATCCAAAAGCAGGGACAGAAATGCAACCATAGAAGATACCACAATGTCCATTCATTGAACACCATACACTGAGCACACTGAGCACAAGACCGATGTGAAGAGAAGCAGAGCCTGTTTCTTTTTTCTAATAAGAAATCCTAACAAGTTCAGTTGACCGGAGTCCCAGACCACAGTAGCCTGGAAACGGCAAATAAAGGGAGGCCATGGGTTTACTAAAAGCTGGCTCATGGAAAGCAGCGAGGGTTGAGTCTGGCAGCGAGTGGAAAGGAAGCCCAGAGCTCTACATCAAAGGAAAAACAGCCCAAACTGTAGCTGTCTGGAAGCACTCAGGAGAGAGGGCCACGTTCCTGCCTGCCTCGCAATCTCCTGGGGTCAGGTCTGCACTGCAGGACAGAGAGATATTTGAGGTTTCAGCAAGACGGCCCAGAGGCATGAAGAACTTAGATTAGATGAGCTGAAGTCGGCTTGCAAAGCAGCGTTTGCCACGACATACAAAGATTTCTGTCCTCAACTGAGAAGTAGTCACTATTTATATTGCAACTTAAAGGGAAAAACCTCGGTCATCTGGGGAAATCATTGTGTGGCATATGATCCCATGTTGCTGATATATCCCCTGGGGCCCAACCAATAGCCTTCCTTGCTTCCAGCAGCCAATTTCCGGAGCCCAGGCTGTGCTGAGCGAGGGCACACTGTCATGCTGCTGAAGCCCCTCTCAGGGCCTGGGGACTTTGTTTTAAGTGGTGGGAGTGAATGATGCCCTCGGCCTTAAGGAACCCCCCTAGAAACTCCTGTCCTCCGGGAGCTTTGCGTGCAGAGACACCTCTCCCCCACCACGTTTCCCAGCTCCTAAAGTCCCAGGGCAGAGTGGGGAAGGGCAGGGAAAGCAGTCAGAGGTCAGCAGGAATTGAGAAGGGGTCCTGCTGTCAGCATGGGGACCAGCCAGGGGCACCGCACAGAAGTCACTCTGGGCCTCACTGTCCCCGGAGCTTATTTGGCGGAAAATTTCTTGGGAGCTTGACTTTGCATGCCTCTAGGAAGGGAGTGCACTATGGGCTTGTCCACAGGCCGCCCCACCCTGCCCCTGGACCCATTTTCACACTTTGTCTCCCACCTCCCTATCAGTCTGTCCTGGCACCTAGCACACGGGAGCTCGAGGCCCATGAGCGAATGCACAGGCCCGTGTCTCCATTTGTGTCCTGATGGCCTCTAACGCAAGGCAGGGGATACACGGTGGTCACAAGTTAGGAATGCCAGATTCAGCACATTATTTTTTAAAGCACAGTAGCTTTTTCCTTCCCAGACAGCAGCCCCCTTAATCTTCCGCCTGCATCTCCAATTTGACCTGTGTGATGAATCTCTCTTTATTTGCTTCAGTCTAAAGCAATTAAATTTTGCTTCTCACTGTCCTCAACTGTGTATTAAGGGGGAGCACAGAACAGTAGCCCAGAGCAAAACCTCTTTATTGCCAGAGAAGAATCGATTTCTTATTCCTCATTTTTTATTGTAATTCTGATGTTCCTGCATTAAAAGTCATACTTGCAAATGGTAAGAGAGTCAAATAGCATAAAAGAATGCATAATAAAAATGCATCCCATTCCCATCCTCTATTCTCCAGACCCCCCGCAGCTCACAGTCACGTGTATGCCTTCCAGAAATAGTTGATACCTATTCAAGCATATGCACACACATTAATACGTATTTATGTTTTGTCACACAGATGGGAGCATGCATTTTTGCCCATGGTTCATTGTGCTTTTAAAATGTAGTCAATACTGTAAATATTGATTAACATATTCTTCAAAACTGCAAAATAATATTCCAGGTTATGGATATACAGCTATTTATATAAGTTGGGCTCTATTGATGAATGTTAGATAGCTTCCCACATTTTTTCTATTACAAGTAACACCGTGAAGAGCCTCTTTGATTTCCATAGGATCTGTAGCAGTAAAATGGACAAAGTAACAGAGGATATGCATATTTTGCTTTAAAAGATAGTGCCACGGGTGCCAGGGTGGCCCAGTCGGTTAAGCATCCGACTCTTGGTTTCGGCTCAGGTCATGATCTCAGGGTCGTGAGATCGACCCCTGTGTTGGGCTCTGTGCTGGGCATGGAACCTGCTTGGGATACTCTCCCTCTGCCCCTCTCCCCCAATTCTCTCTCTCTAAAAAAAATTCTTTTATTACAAAAATGAAAGATAGTGCCAAATTGCCCTACATAGGGTTGCGTTGATTTATAATCCCAACTCCAGAGGGGAGCACACCTGTGTGATACAAGTGCATCCACACTGGATACAACAACTTGTTGATCTTTGCCAGTAGGTAAGTGAAAACGAGGTGTCATTTACATTTCTTAAAGTACAACCGAGATCTTTGAATATATTTGTTGGTGTTTCTTTTTAGGCCCTTTGCCCATTTTTCTAGTGGCTTTTTAGTGTTTTCTTATTGACTTGGAAAAGCCTGTTCTGTATAAAGGAAATCGGACCTTTGTCAGTTATATGTCTTACAAATATGTTTCAGAGTCTGTCTTTTGCTTCATGGCATTCTTTGTTCATTGTAGTTCTATGTTTTGTATCTTTTGCCTGCAGAATATTTTTATTTTCTGCGGTGAACATCAATATTTTCCTTCATGAGATCTCAGGTGTATGTCGTTGAGATATTTGTGTTTTAGGAATACAGAAATAGCTTCTGTTATAGGAATAGGTCCTCCTCATTCCTATATTATGAACATAAAGCAACTCTGCTTTCTTATAGCCTTTTTAACAGTTTAACTTTTGGACTGAGATCTTTGAGCCAGCTGGACTCAGCTGGGAAGCCAGCTTTCATTGAGCTCTAACACCAGCCACTCTAGAATGATCCACTTTTCTCCACTGACTTGAGTGCCCATCAACTTTGCACTTTGTGATTTTGCCTGACCCCTCTTCAGCAAAAGAAAACAAAAGCCAATAAATATTCCTGACCTTTGGAGTAGGGCGACTCTTTCAAATATCAGTCTAAGCTTTTGTCAGCTGCCTCTGCCAACACCACTTTTCACAACGGTTATTGTTGAATTGTGCCCCCGAAAATTCAAATGGTGAAGTCCTAACCTGCAGTACGTCAGAATATGGCCTTATTTGGAAATAAGGTCATTGCAGATGTCATTAGTGAAGATGACGTCATACTGCAGCCGGGTGGGCCCTACTCCAGTATGACTGCTGTCCTTTTCAAAGGGGACACAGGCACCTGCTCAGGGAGAAGGTCACGTGAAGAAGGCAGAGACTGGGGGGTTGCGGAAGAACATCAAAGATGCCAGCAAACCACCAGAAGCTGGGAGAGAGGCCTAGAGCAGATTGTCCCTCACAGCCTCAGAAGAAACCCACCCTGCCCACACCTTGATCTTGGACTTCCAGCCTCCAGAAGTGGGAGACAATACAGCTCTGCTGTCTAAGCTGCTCAGCCTACAGTACTTCGCAATGGCAGCCCAGCAAGCGAATACAACAATTACAGGGAGAGCTTCATGATTTCTTATCTATGACTGGAGACCAGGTCATTGGCTGTCGGGGAAGGTACGATGCACAATGCCTCTCCTCTGTGTAGGTCCAGCCTCCCAGACAGGGTCAGTGTGCACTGTAGACCATCGGGGAACAAATGCATGCCCGGCCCCCCTCCACTGACCCCGCACAGGGCAGCCCCCGCTCCACCTACCCAGGCAGTAGTTCCCTCCCCCGTGATCCATCAGGAAAGAGCCCTGGGCCCAGGTCCAGAACAACCACTCGCGGTGGTCCCTCTCAGCTGTCACACCAGGACTCTGCCCCCTCACTTGCTGAAGTTAGCTCTGAGCGTTCTTTTCCTCTTCCTGCAAACCAGCAAACATGCTGAGCTGGGAAACAGGCCACTCTGACCCTCAAAGAGACAGTGCATCCGAGGTTCCTCAGCCGGGAAGCACTGTCTGCTCTTGCTAATAAAATGGTAGAGAAGTCAATGGTCTGAAAGAGCGCCGGGGGGCAGACGGTCGCTTCAGGGAAGCCTGAAGAAGGATTCTTTCAAAGCCACCCACTTTAAATGCTGTTTTGAAAAAGCAAAAGCCTTGGAAATCCCTTCAGGAATGGGGGCTTCTCCGCTGCCACATCACACGGGCGTCCACGGCCACAGGAGGATCCACATGTGCAACACTGGCTCCATCTTTTCCTGCAAGTACGATTTTTCTTTGGGGCTTGCTTTGTGCTTCTGTGCGAATTTTTGGTGATATCTTGTAGATGATTTCCTCCCTCTGGGAATGCACAGCTGAGGAAATTACAATGTGAATCAGGACGGCAGTGTGATTCAGAGGACATACTTTTCCAGGAATGTGTCCCTCATCCCTCGCTTGGCACCAGGGACAGCGTGGGGGGTGGGAGTGAGCTGGGTCTGCCTGGGAAAACGGAGGCGGGCCTGAACGCTGGAGCTCTGGTTTGACCTGAGCACCTCTCCCAAGGGCCTGTGGCTTCCTGAAGCAGCCCTGACTTTGTTCGCCACCACTCCAGAGCCCAGGGCCAGTGCGGGACTTGGGGCACCTTCTCCGCAGGCTGCAGGGACAGGTGGAGCACTCCAGACGTCCTTGGGTCAACAGAGAACCAGCCTGGTCCCTGCTGGGGCACTAGCCCCTCTGTAGTGGGTTGATTGATGGCTTCCAAAGGATATGCTCACATCCTAAACCCCAGTACCTTTGAACGTGACCGTCTTGGAAAACAGGACTTCCAAATGTAACCGAGTTAAGGACTTCCAGAGGAGATTATTCTGGATTGCCCAGGTGGCCCCTAAATCCTGTGACAAGTGTCTTTATAAGAAATAGAAGAGGAGAAGACATAGATGCACAGAGAGGAAAAGGACACATGAAGACAGAGGCGAGACTGGAGGGATGCAGCCACAAGCCAAGGAATGTCTGGAGCCACCAGAAGCTGGAAGAGGCAGGAAGGACCCTCCGCTAGAGCGCTCAGAGGGCCACAGCCCTGCTGACACCTGGATTTCAGACTCCGGCCTCCAGACCTGGGAAAGAACCAGTTTCTGTGGTTTTAAGCCCCCTAGTTAGTGGCAATTGGCTGCAGCAGCCCCAGGAAGTTCACATACCATCCGTCCAGTAACCCTGCCCCCACTGCCTCCTCAGAGACCACCAGTATTTGTGGAATAAAGGAACCTCCAGGACAATAAAGCAGCAGGCCAAGGCCAGTCCATCAACACACCTGCGGGCCAGACCTCTTTACCCTTCATGAAGAACAGAGCAGCAGGTGGTCCTCGCTGCCAGCACTCAGCCAGGACCAGCACCAGGCACCTTGACCTCAACTGGCACAGGAGCTCTCTGGTGGGTGGTCTCAGTGGGCCGAGGTGGCCACCCAGAGCCTGGACCTTCCAGAAAACTTGCTTTGGGTCACTCCTTCTTTCCCCTCTGCTGTTTGTTGTTGCCAGCTGACTTCACTGGAGGAATTCACCAGCACATACACGTTCACGGAGAGGAAGTTTCAGCAACAGCAAGATGAGAAAACATTACTCATGTTTTCACTTCCTTCAGAAGCTCCTAATCAAATTACAGGTTTATATTTAGCCCCAGACAATGCAGGATCCTCTGCTAAATTCATCAACAGGCATCTGTCAGTCTCCTGGCAGGCAGAAACCAACACAGGAACCACCCACAGAAGATGAAGAGAAAGACCCAATCAGAGAAGCTCGGCTGCTTATCACATTAGCATCTGGCTACTTCTAGATCATCCTTCATTAGATCACATTATCCTTGCCTACACCTTGGGGATTTCCTCCCCTGATTTGAGAGTTTCAAGTTGTTAACATCAAACGAAAAATGCAAGGAAAAGTAAAGCATAAGAACTCTGAAGCCCTGAAGAGCTGAAGAGGGAAGAGGAAATTTGGTCCCTGGCATTGTTATTTCTGACCAGGGCCGTGGGGACCTAAGCTCTTTACTCTTCGATAGCTAACAGAAGAATTCCTCAAGATTAGTTAGAAATTGTGCAGTCAGCTCTCGGACCCATAGCTCCCTCCACAACCATCATGATCCTCAGCCCATGTCCCAGATCAGAAACTCTGCGGAAACAAGATCAACAGGTAGCAGTGGGGACTGCTACTCTGGAGAACGGACCCTCCGATGAGCAGGGAGGTCCTAGAGGTGTGAATCAAAGAAGCTCCATTATGGGTCACAGAGATGGTGGCTACGCTGTTCTATGTAGTATGTGTTTAATCTGGGTTCTCCAGAGGACAGAGCCAACAGGACAGAGATAGATTGAGGATGGGGGGATGGGTGGATGGATAGATAGATAGATAGATAGATAGATAGATAGATATAAATAGAGAGGTTTATATAGGGGATTGAATCATACAGCTGTAGAGACTGAGAAGTCCCAAAATCTGCAGTCGGCAAGCCAGACACAGGAGAACCAATGGTGTAAGTTCCTGTCCAAGTCCAGATCAGAAGGTAGCAGAACCCCAATGTCCCAGCTTAAAGAGAGTCAGGCAGAAGGAGCAAATCCTCCCTTCCTCCACCTTTTCATTCTATTCAGGCCCCCAATGGATTAGATGAGGCCCACCCACACTGGGAAAGGCACTCTGCTTTATTCAGTCTACCAATTCTGGATAACCAGAAACACCCTCATAGACACACACACACACACACACACACACACACACACACACACTAATGTTTTTGACCAAATAGCTGGACACCCTGTGGCCCAGTCATACCAACACACATTAATCACCATGGTATGGATATCTCAGCTTTCAGTGGTGGCCTCACGCAACCCAGAGTTGGCCAGTGGGCTCAGGCAGCGCGTATCCTTGGAGACTGGTGCCGTCTCAGAACTTCTGGTATGAGGTAGCAGCGGGTAAACCATGCTGAAGGTCATGGGAAGCACAAGTTGGAGAAACAGCCTCATCATGTGCCCTTGATTTAAGCTAAATATTTTGGAAGGCAGTGTGGCCATGTGTGCTGTTTGCATTTCTTGCAGGTATCCTTAGAAATTCACAGTCAGGAGGTGCCTGGGTGGCTCAGTCCATTGAGCATCTGCCTTCAGCTCAGGTCATGATCTCAGGGTCCTGGGATCCAGCCCCATGTCAGGCTTCCTGGTCAGTGGGGAGTCTACTTCTCCCTCTTACTCTGCTGCTCCCCCCTGCTTGTGCTCTCTCTCGCTCTCTCACTCTCTATCAAATAAATAAAATCTTTAAAAAAGAAAGAGAGAGAGAGGAAGGAAGGGAGAGAGAGGGAGGGAGAGAGAGAGGAAGGAAGGCAGGCAGGCAGGAAGGAAGGAAGGAAGGAAAGAAGGGAGGAAGGAGGAATGAATTCAGAATCAGTTGGTCACCTGGGCCCCGGCCAATCAGACTAGAGTCTTAGTCCACGTTGAAAAATTCTGTTACCTTCACACACATCATTCTTAGCCACATATCTCACTCCACAATCTGTCTTGAGATGGCTTGCTTCCTCAGAAATTTCTGCACTGAGTGGGAATCTTTCTAACCTTTTTACTCCAGAAGGGAAAAAAAATTAGTAAGCAACAACTAAAAATGGGCTGTTATTTATATATACTTCTGGCTAGTCGGGGAAACCAGATGAGAGAGAAGGAACAAGATTTACACATTTTGCTTTTGTATCAGAAGGAAAAAAGCATGATTCACTGTATGCCATTTATTTATATACAAATATCTAGTTATAATCAAATAAGGATTTTAATAAAAATCATTAAGACAGTAACTGGCCCTTCTGCTGATTTGGGGCATCCCTGGGCACCCACGCTCACAGATGCTCTTGGTTGCTTCAAAAATGAGTAATGAGGGTGCTTGGTGAAGCTTTTTAAGGTCAATATATAGGGTTCTTTCAACCAAGGATAGAGGCGAGCGGGCGCGATAATGCTGAATCACTGCGAAAGGCAGCTATGAGTGACTGAGACAGCAGGGTGCGGGGCTTGGCGCAGTCCCCGGCGCACAGGAGGTCCTCCCACGGGGAAGACGGGCTCCCTTTCTTCACCCCCTCATTGGCCAGCAGACAGCCTAACCCTTGTGCTGAGCCTGGATTGGCAGAGCTTGCAAACTGGTGAAGAGGAGTGTTGATTTCTATCTTCCATTCATTCAGTAAGAGCTCTGTTGCTTCCCCATGTTCCCACCTTTATCCAAATTCATACAATTACCACTAATACTAGTGGCCATTTATTGCCATTAATTGAGCACTTTGTGAGTGCCAGGCACTAAGACCTTTATGTCTACTAACTCACAGAATCCTTACTGATCCTCTACAATGGGGACACCGTGATTGTCACCCTGATTCTGTGGGTGAGGAAACAGAGGGACCGGTGGTTTGATCAACTTGCCCAAGGCACATGGCATCTGTAATGGCTGGTACGCAACTACTTATCCAAAAACTTAGTGTCTAAGCCAACAAACCTGTGTTGTCTCACAGTTTCTATAGGTCAAGAATCAAAGGACTGAAAATAAACTCTCTGGGCCAACTTGCTCTCTGGGGGGCCACGGGGGACACACGCCCAGCATGCAGCCGAATCAGGGTCTGCGGCTGGGGGAGCTGCACACCCAGCACTGAGCTGTTGCCATGGAAAAGCTATTGTCTCTGGAGCTGTGCTTAGAGGAGGCCTGTCCCCTCCCACCCTGAGGCTGTCACACAGGCAGCTGCTGTTAAGCCACGGGAGGATCCTGCAGTCAGAGGCAATAGTCCCAGGCCAGAAGGGCAGGGGGCGCTGGTGGCATCTGGTCATCTGCGGAGAACCAATGATGGAGGTCTGCCGCTGGACACGCAGAGCTCCCCAGAGCAGCCTCAGCCCAGCCAGGAGCCCTGCCCGACAGTCAGCTGGGACCAGCACTGTACTCACTCCCAATAAGGTCTCAGGCCCCAGCACTGGGGACAGTGGCGGTCGTGAAGAGCCCCCATGAGACTAGAAATGTCCAACAATGCAGGACAGCCCCTGTGCTTTCTCACACCGCTCAACCTTGGCACTGGTGGCATTTGGGGCTTCTTTGTTATGGGACCTCCCTGTAGAGTGTTTTGTACCAGCATCCCAGGGCCTTTACCCTCCAGGTGCCAGGAGCACCCTTCCCCCAGCTGTGACAATCAAAAATGTCTCCAGACCCAGCCCACGTCCCCAGGTGAGCAAAGGGACTCCACTGAGAACCACTGCTCTGGCGGGAACAGCGATCCCTCTGCTTTCCCACTGTTTTGTTCATTTACTTGTCACCTCTCAGAGGGGATGGCCCCGGGCACAGCCCCTGCGACAACCTGCCCGTGCCCTCAGGCAGACCCCACAGCCCAGCACCCTGTACACTTGACTGTGGCCCTTCCACAGGCACTGGGATTGCCTGTCTGCATTCTTGCTTCATTCCACAATTTACCAGCTGCCTGTATCAGCTGGTATGGGGTACAATGGTGAGCAAAGTATAGGGCCCAGCCTTATTTGCTTGGAGCCCACCTGCCTTCCTGACCCTGGATGCCCTGAGGTCCTGAGACACACGCCTGACCCACGGCAGGACCGCCTCTTAGAGTAAGATCTCACAGGGCTCCCCCTCAGCGGCTAACCCAGTGGTCAGTCCCCAGTCCAGGGACCTGGCCCACCTTGCCGGCTACCCTCAGACTGCAGGCCCTCCCATCCGTCTTCTGCCAGCACCTGTCAAGCTCTGGGGCACCCAGGACTCTCCTGGGAGTGGTGTTAGAATGCGGGCTTGGATCTGCTAGGTCTGGGTGCTGCATTTCCAACCCAGGGCATGCCGATGCCACTGTCCAGGGACCCCGTGTGGGCGGTGGAGGGCCAAGCCACTGTCAGGAAATCCGACAAATGCACCAGCAGGGTTAGGGTTCTGCCTCCTGCGGAGGGGCCTGGGGACTACAAGGGTTCTCGCCCTAAAGCTGATTCTGCCAACGGCAATTTGGGAATGGGGTAACGCCGTGAAGACCACTCAGGACGAACCTCCAAATTCTTTCCGAGCACACGAAGCCATGTAGGAGTCTACTTGACGGTTTGATTGCTTCCAGGACAAGCGAAGGCCCCTCATGACAGCCTCCAGGGTCAAAATCTAGAGGTCAGCCGGGCCAAGAAGAGCACTCCGATCACACACCCCCTCCTCGGGGTCAGAGTTCTCCGCTGGCGGAGGCAGAGCGCGGGCACCAGGGACTAAGGCGCACCTCGGTGGCGAAAGTCCTCCCCCTCCCTCCTCCGGGGTCCAAGGAAGGGACAACGTGCAGCCCCTCCCAGAGATGCTGGCGGCCCGGGGGCCCGAGGAGCAGCCCGCGGAGTCCGGGCAAGCCCACCTTTCCTACCAGCGCTCGCGGGCACGCCGGGTGCTCTTTCCCCAGCGCGGCCAGCAGAGACCAGGGCGACCTGGGCCGCCCGACCGGCCCTGAAAGACACGCGGGCGCCAGCGCCACCTCGTGGTGCAGCGGCCACACAGCCCGGCCGAGCCGTCCTCAGACTTGGGCTCCTGGGCAGTTGGTAAAACCAGCGCAGTCACTCGCTGGAAAACATACCCTGATTCTATTCCTCTCTTCTGAGGTTGAATCTGCGTGGCAGTTATATCTCTGAGAGACAGCCATCATCCCTGAAATCCCAGATCACTAAAGAAAAGGTTTGGGGGGTTTGCACTGACCATTAGTTCAAACGTTTATTGAGCACCTACTAGACCCAGACAGGGCAAGAAAACCGTAAACCAACCACAGTCCGTGGCTCATGGGCTCCGTCCAAGCAAGACGCTTGTCCAGCTCCAACGCCCACAGCATGCGGCAGGAGCCCTGACCTAGAGGTTCTAGAGGGGAAGCAAAAGGACCAACACTTAGGAGTATTTGTTACACACCCAGCTCTGCTCTGGGTGCTTTGCCTCTGTTGTCTGTCGATATGTCAGGGAAACAATAGAAGAGGAAGGAGAGTCGTATCCCTGTTTGGCAGCTGAGATGACACAGTAGCAGTGCAGGGTGACCTGCAGCCTTATTGACAGCTCATTCCCTCATCACACAGCAGCCCCTGAGCCAGGCCATCCTGTCCAGTTCACGAGGGTCCAGCTCAGCTAGGATCAGCCCGAAGAATCCTGGGGTGGGGATTTAGCACTACAACCGGAAGCCAGGACTCGGGGCTCTTGGATCAACAGAGGCTGGTGTTGCCCATTCCTGAATCTATCCTTTGTCCGCCTCTTCTCCCCTCTCCTCCGAGCCCCCACCCTGGGTTGGAATCCCACCACTCCTGGTTGTGTCGTTTGCAATCATTTAACCTGCGCATGACAGTCCTCTTACCTGCAAAAGGGGAACGTTATCTTGCTCTCAGGTTCTCAGGGTGGCTGTGGGGTATAAAATAAGATCCCCCATGAAAAACAACTAGCAGCGGTCCCCAGGCATCACAGCACGCTCACATGTGCCCACTTCTGTCTCCTCCTTCCACCCACATGCAATCCATTCTCTGTACTCATGTGCCCTCCAGGAAGGCTGCCCTAACCACATCTGACACTTCCATTCCCTGTATAACTAAACCACCAAGCCTTCAGCACGAGCTCACACATCACCCTCAACTGCTGTCCAACTCTCCATCAGGATATTTTGTTTCTTAGACTTTAAATCGTTAAAAAGCAGTAACTTTGAAGTATAAAATTGTCTGTGATGTTTGTCGGACAGATTTCCTATCTCAGTCTCGTTCCTCCCCTCCTTGAACCACAGGAAGAGGCAGGACAGGGTCTCTCCTAGACAAAGCTGGATGAATCCCAGCCTCTTATGCGCAGGAAGGCTCATCCACCAAGGTAGCAGCCTCCCCCCCCCCACCCGTACCTTGAAATTAGGTGCAATAGTTAAAAATTCCCTTCCCACCTGATCTCCCTATTTCCCTCTACAGTTCAGAACCGCCTCTGATTCCTGTGAGGTTTGTCTGCATCCTGCCAATTGCTAAAGGTTTACCATACAACTAGAGTGAGTAATGATTACCTCTTCCCTGGAGTAATGACTCCTGGCGATGATGACAGACTTCCCCCGCCATGGGCCACCTCATCAGCAAGGCTCTTGGTAACAACCTCCCCGTATCGTATCGACACTCCCTCTGTTTTACTGTTGCATGACCTATAATTGTAATAATGGTCACCATTTATTGAAGGCATATTCCCCCCAAGTGACTTCCACATGTGATCTTGAATCCTCGCAGGGATTAAACCCATGGGGTTGGACCTATTGTTATCCCATTGAACAGATGACTAAACCAAGCCTTAGAAGGAGTATTTCCTCTTTTTCCAATCTCTGTAGGACTACAGTTATCTACCCCTAAATGACAGAACCTACGGTAAAACCATCTGGGTTTTCCCATCCACTATTTTCCTTTTTATGAAGCCCTTTTAACTACCAGTTTAATGTCTCTAATAGTTATAGGACTATTCAGGTTTTCCTATTTCTAGTTGAGTCAGTTTTAGGAGGCTACATATTTTTTAGAAATTTGTCTACCTCACCTAACTTTTCAAATTTACTAATATAAACTCATAATATTTTTTATTGAGTTTTTATAACTCTATTGCATCTTTAGCTGTGTACACTTTTAATTCTTAATGTTGTGTTAAATCATCTTTCTTCTTGACTATATTATCTCATGAGGGGTTGGTCAGTCTCATTAATTCCAAAGAATCCACTTTGATCCTTTTTGTTACATTTTCATTTTCTATTTCATTACTTCCCACTGTCATCTTGATCGTCTCTCTACCTCTGTTTCTTTGGATTATTTCTGTTACTTTTCCTCCTTAATATCTTAAAGTGGTTGCTTCACTCATTCATTTTCTATCTTCTTTTTCTTTTCTGGTATAATTTAGGATTGATTTTCTAGGAATCCCTTTAGTTTCATCCCACACGTTTTGATATGTAGTTGTTTTTAATTATTACTTAAGATAGTTATTTCATTTCTATGATCTTGGGTTATTAACTGATAAATTATTTAGATGGGACTTTATTTCCAAAAGCATGGCATTTTATTACCCTTGTTGTTGACCCTGAATTTAATTTCATTTTGGTTAGAGAAAGGGAACTGAATGACGGTTTCTTTAAGATTTATCAAGTCTTGTTTGCTGACTTTGTTCACGGTCCTCTTAATGAATATTCTGACTGTGTATGCAATCCCAGCTGCTGGATGCAGTATTTGACATGGGTTCATGATGTGTCTTTTATTATCTACGTGCATTTTTTTTTTTTTTTTTTAGAGAGAGTGAGCAGCAGAGGGCAAGGAAGAGAGAGAACCTTAAGCAGGCTCCAAGCTCAGTGCAGAGCCCGACACGGGGCTCTGTCTCATGACCCTGAGATCATGACCTGAGTGGAAATCAACAGTCAGACACTTAACTGACTGAGCCTGGGTGGCTCAGTTCTTACATGTGTTCTTACTGATTTCTTGTCTGTTTAATTTATCAGTTATTGATAGAGCCTTTGTTACAATAGTGATGTGACCCTTTCTTCTTGTTATGTTTAAAAACTCTGTGAGGGGCACCTGGGTGGCTCAGTGGATTAAGTGTCTGCTTTCGGCTCAGATCATGATCTCTGGGTCCTGGGATCAAACCCCTGCATCAGGCTCCCTGCTCAGCAGGGAGTCTGCTTCTCCCTCTCCCTCTGCCCCTCCTCCCAACTCATTCTCTCTCTCTCTCTCTCTCTCTCTCTCTCTCTCAAATGAATAAATAAAATCTTTTTTAAAATTTTAAAAAAATACTTCAGAGGGGAGAGGGGTGGGGGATTGGGATAGGCCGGTGATGAGTATTAAGGAGGGCATGTATTGCATGGAGCACTGGGTGTTATATGCAAACAATGAATCATGGAACTTTACATCAAAAACTTGGGATGTGCTGTATGGTGACTAACATAATAAAAAATTTTGATTAAAAAAATTTTAAAAAATAATAAAATAATAATTATGTTATAGGCTGGACATAAATTTAGCACTTTTATATCTTCCGATGCATAGAACCTTCTATCATTATGAAGAGACACTTTCATCTCTTGTAATACCTTTTGCCTTAATCCGCTTGTCTCATATTAATATAGCTACACAAGTGTTCTTTGGTTACTATTTGCCTGATAGATCTCTTCCTTTAATTTTTCTTCGACCTTTCCATGTTCTTCTATTCGAGGAATGTCTCTTATAAACAGGATGCAGTTGGAGTTCTTAAAAATTCAGTAGGACCATCCTTGTCTTTTTACTAGAGAATAAATTGAGGGCTCGAGGTCAGTGGTGTAAGGGGGATTTGTCAACTTTTTTGTTCATGAAGTCTTTAACAAATTTGGCAAACTATTGACTTCTCACATAGTTTCAATGTGACATCTAAAATTTTTATCATAAGTTTAAGTAATTGCAAAAGATTTGTTGGCATATTGTAAATATAGGCATTAACTATAAAATGATAATGTAATTCATTTAAATATGTCCCATGGAATATAAATATCTAGCAATCCACTACTCATCATCATCCATTTAAAAAACACAAGGCAAGCCCCACATTGGGCTCTGCACTGGGCATGGAGCCTGCTTGGGTTTTTCTATCTCCCTCTGCCCCCTCCCTGCCCCACTCAAGAGCACACTCTCTCTCTCTTAAAAAAAAAAAAAAAAAAAGACAAGATTTCTTGTGGGGTTTTGGTTTTTTTTTGAAGATTTTATTTACTATTTTAGAGAGAGAGTGCACGAGCAGGGGTTGGGGGAAGAGCAGAGGGAGAGGGACAAGCAGATTTCATGTTGAGCATGGAGCCCAATGTGGGCTCCATTTCACAACCCTGAGATCATGACCTGAGCCAAAATCAAGAGTTGGACGCTTAACTGCCTGAGCCACCCAGGTGCCCCAAGATAGGCTTTTCTTTACATATCTGAAATGTTAGTGTCCTTTTTTTCCTTGAACATCTATCTTCATTGCACCTCCCCCACCAGATTTTACCCTGATGTCTTACATTTTTACATGATTCAAAATCTTTTGATCACAAATCAGACTTTTTTGCAATATGTATATAAATTTAATTTTTTTTAAATCCTCCCACCATAATACTGCAAGAATGAAATTTGTTCCTTCTAGATAGTTTTCATTACAACATAAATAGAACACAAATGATCAAAATATAGATATATTAATTTTTGGTAAGTAATTATTCAGTACAAGTAGCAAAATTTTAATAGATACGCATCTCTTAAGGACATGGGTAGAGTTTTTATTTTTGACACGTGGCTACAGATAGTATTACTTCAGTGGTCTGAGAAGGGGTCAGCACCACCTCCATGCCAATTTTTTATTAGTTTAGCTACAAGTGCTGATAAACATCGTTCTTACAAACATATTAAAGGGACTAGAATGAGTATCAATATAGTAAGTCACCCAGTTCTTTTATCTTCTTTGAAGTCATTTGTTCTAAAAATTGGATATTGATTAATTATCAAAAATTCTTCTAAATGATCTACAAGCTGATAAATGAGTTAGGCCCTGTTTCCGTTTTGTTGAAAGCAAATCATTAGAAACCAGCTGACTTTCTAAGAGATTTGTTATTATATTATAGCCAATCACATGTGCAGTTTCAAGGAATTACATACGAGACAGGGGCTTTATCAAGGTGTATCAAATAGCTATTAATTTTATCAGTTACTCTTATAACTGGAGGCATCTCTTTTAGCCTGATATTTTCAAAAACTTTTAGAAAAATAGAAATATTATTGGGGCGCCTGGGCGGCTCTGTCATTAAGCGTCTGCCTTCGGCTCAGGGTGTGATCCCGGCGTTCTGGGATCGAGCCCCGCATCGGGCTCCTCCGCTGGGAGCCTGCTTCTTCCTCTCCCACTCCCCCTGCTTGTGTTCCCTCTCTCGCTGGCTGTCTCTCTCTCTGTCAAATAAATAAAATCTTAAAAAAAAAAAAAAAGAAAAATAGAAATATTACCGATTTCACTGCACCTTTGCCAAGGAAAAGTTGAATAAGGAAATGCTGAGTAGGGTGTTCAATTAAATTTTGGCAAAAGATAATAAAAATGTTGCCCCTATAAGTGTGAACAGATGTTGAAGAAACTCTAAAACACTATCTTATCTCTGTTAAATGAAACCTTCTCTCAATGACATTATGATAATCTGCTAAACATGGTGATTTTCGTCCGCTTGTTCTTAAAACCAAGGAAACTATGCACAGCCTGAGACATCCGTGAAAGACGGGACTCTCCAGGATTAGTGGGCTTAATAAAGGCCAGGTGCATGACTCCCGGGGCCTGTTCCTGGTCCCATAAGCTGCTCGCTAGCAAGCTCTTTCTACCTCTGAGGATGCTGAACGTGCAGGGGGGCGGCTCTGAAGCCAGCAAAGCCAGCATGTCTTCTCCAGTCCCAAATATTTCTAATGCAGGTGTGGAGCCTTGCATGTGTCTGCTGCGTGGGTGACGTGAGCCACTGCTGTCCAGGAGTCTTTGTTTTGTCCTCATGGCAACAATACATTCTGTGGCCATAGTAGGGGATGGAAGAAGCAAGGTGACTAGAGGAAAATCAGCATCAGGTGGATTGGGAAGCTAGGTTCTAACCCAGGCTACAACACATATGACTTCAGAACATTGCAGCCTGGGCTGGAACCTGGCTTCCCACTCAGGGCAGTGCAGGGAAGACAGGGATTGCCTGGAAGCCCACCTGAGGCATTTAAAGGGTGTCCACTGCACTGATATTTCATACGGTCTGGGGCCTCGGGAGGTTCTCGCCCTCTGGAGCATCGATGCTGGTGGCATGTACTTGTCTGGGTCAAGTCCAATGGGACCAGTCATGAAGAAAGGGAGAACAGACACTGCAGGTGGGCACCCAGACAGACACACTTGGGAAAGGTTACCCGGATGACAAGACTCTACAGGTGATGCTGTGCTGAGCCCCCTGGGGACAGCCACACCCCCAGGTGGACACAGAGCAGTTGCCTGAGGAGTGGGGTCAACACCTGCCCTGGGCCATCTTGCCACAGTGCTCCTGCAGCAACCTGGACCTCCATTTGCATTCCCTCTTCTGGCTTCTCAGGATTTCCTTTTCTCTCCAGCTTCGTTTTTCACTGCCACCTACATTTTTAGTAGGTACCCAGGGTTTTAAATATTTTGGAAGGTGACAATTTTTCAGGTTCTCTAAACAGCCATATTGACAGAACTGAAAATGCTTCTGTAGTTTTACAAAAGGTTTTCAATCACTGCCCATCGGGGAGGGCCAGGAGAAGCCAAAAGCCTATAAGATTGGGTCTCAAAGCCACAAGCTTGAGGAGGCATCACAACCCCCCATGTGTTGAGGATGACTGTGGTCCCCGATTTGGGTTGAGGCTGGAGAGTGCTGGTTCATTTGAGCCCCACCGCAGTGAGGAAGCTGAGATTCAGCTCAATGCCCACCCCACCTCTGGTCAGTCCTGAGGCAGTGGTCAGTGCGAGTGCCCTGCCCCTCCGAGTGGATTTCACATCCAGTCGTTTCTCGGCAATTCGTCTCTTTTATTCCTGTTTCTTTCTCTTTCTCATGCTTCCTGTTTTCCACGCTCATGTTCTCGGCCACCACTCAGACCTACCTGTACACCCCAAGGAGTGCGTGTAGCATCTTACACACCAAAGATCTGCCCCGTGTGGAGGGGGCGGCTGCTGTCCCCTACCCCACTTAGAACGAGAGCTTTGTTGCCAGTGAGGGTGTCCGAGAGCTGAGACTCACTCTTGGAGGGTTCTCTCCCCTCTCTTGGTCACAGCGTTTTGGTTCACATCTTGATTTATTTGGTACTGAGTTCATGGTCAGGAATGCAACCTCACAGTTACACATTTTTCTTGTGGAACAGTGCGATCCGATCGTGCTGCAGTTTCTACGAGTGCCTGGAAAAAAACAAAACCAGGGACTGCCTGTAACTCTTCCTCTGAGCTCCACCAGGGGCTCTGAGAACTTCCGTGAAGTGAGTTCTAACCAACTTGAGCCCTTACAAAGCAGCAAAGCATGTAAGGCCAAGAAATTTTATTAAAATACATCTTGTTTGAAAAATGAGTTCAGAGCATTCTCAACTCAGTTTCCAGCTAATGTAAACGCTGAAAGCACATTCCTCATTTGGGGAGTGAGAACAAGGAATTTTATGTTTTAAGTGTGGGAGCCAACATTTCTAGACAGATACTTAATGTTTTGGGGTGGGACAGAATGGAAAGAGGACCAGCCTGGGAACTGGAGGGTCCAGGCAAGCCCCAAGCTCTGCCACTAGCTTGCTGGACAGCCTGCAGCCAGTGGTTGCTGCCTCTGTTTCCCTATCTGTAGCAAGAGGAGTGGGAATGGTCTCTGAAGTCCCTTCCACCCCTAATGAGCTAGGATTCCAAGCCACAGAGAATTCTTCTGGCCTCAGCATCCCTTTCCCTCCCGTAGTCCTGCTTCTGGTGTTCGCATTGTATGGTGTGCCCTTGGGAATGGGCACAGTATCTGGGTACTTTTTCTCTTTCCATCTATTCTGCAGACAAGCCAAAAAAAAAAAAATATCACTATCACGCACTTCTCCAGGGCTTTTTAAACCATCAGAAAGTTGCACACAAACATCCCTTCTGCCTGCTTGCTGCAACGTTTTAGCAAATGAAAAGCTCTTCTGAAATGTTCTGCACTGCCGATATTTTAGGACCAATTTAAAATGGCTGCACAGCAGCAGAAATTGACAGAGACACTCACACATGTGAAGGCAAATCCAAGAGATCTCAATTTTCTCATCCAAACTAAATTGCAATGTCATGCTTGTCTTTGGGGACCAAATGCTTCCGTCTCTCCATATAATTCGTTGTGCATTCCTGCTATATGCTTGCAATGCACTGAGCTCGCTTTTATTTTCCACTTAATCTCTAAAATGAATGTCTCAGTCATGCCATGGTTGCTATGAAATCAGTTAATTATGGGTAGTAAAACAATCCATAAATGTTTACAGGAACAGGAGCCTCATTGTAACAGAAAACACGCAAGTTACAAAACGAATATCCAAACCTGAGTGTAGTCCAGCATGGGGTAATGAACTTGGGTGGCCAACAGATCTGAGCCCCCATCCCCACTCACCACTTCACCAGCTTGCAAAGCAGTCATGGGAAAGACACCATCATACAACACAGATCTACAGTGTACCACCTCCCCAGAGCCACGCTTCCTGTTGCCAACCAGGTGGTGGCCTACATGGGTCAGTTATGAGAAATCACCCCTTCGGTTAACTGTCTCTTCGCTAGGAATGAAATGGCAAAACTAGAGGAGTGTGATTTTCAACAAGTCCAGAAAGTGAGGGGAGCACCTCTGGTTTTTTATGGTCACCCCATAAAAAAGGATGAGGTGACTTTGGAAAGAGAGGAGGGGAAGATGGCTCTGTTGTCCCCCATTGAGCGTGGACTGGCTTTCCCGCTGCTAACAGAGAAGAGGGGCTCTCTCCTGGGGATAGTGGGGCAGATCCCCACCCATCTCAGGACCACTGCCCACATGTGGGAGATCTACCCCAGGCCTACCCCTAAGGTTTGTGGGGTCAGAGCAGAACACGGTGGAACCCCCAGGACACACCTGTTCTCTCCTGTCCCCATCGCCCAATTGGTCTATTGGAGGTCCGTTTCCCACTGCCACTGATGTCACGTGAGCTGCCGTGCCTGCCCTGCCCCCACCAGCTGTGCCAAGTGGACAGCCTTCACCAGCAAAATCCCTAAGTCCACAGGGGCTGGCAAGAGCTCCCCATGTGCCGTGGAAGTGCTGAGAGAAACCAGGTGACAAAGGCCATGGTGTGACCCAGAATTCCCCCCGTGCAATCTTCTGGGGCTGCGTGCGCAGGACAGTCCCACACCTGAGTTGGTGTGGGGGTGTCAGCAACCACGGAAACTGGGGTGGAAGAAGGTGGTGATAGTAACGGAGGAAGGAGGCAGGTTGTACCTCCAGACCCCCGCTCCCAGCACCGTGCCTACCACCTGGCCCCATTATTTGGTGCCTCAGAGCCCAGCTCTAGGTCCTGATCTCTGAGGAAGAAATCACAGCGGAGCCATTGCCGACAGGAATACCTTGCCATCACTAAGCACCAGGGGAAGGCCCCACATGGAACACCTTCAGAGGCCAAGAATCAACTGAACGGTAGTTGAAGCTCATTTCATATTGGAAAAAGACTTGTAACTTCACAAAGGATCCTCACATCACTCTTCCTGTCCATCTGACCTGTGACCCCCGCTTCTCTCTCTCACACACACACACGTGCACGCTCTACAGCACCAAGGAAGTGTGTTCAATGACCGGGAGAGCTAGCTAAGACATGGCTCAACCCATGAGTTCAAATGTTGCTATGGGACCTTACCTTCTTCTATCTCTTGGCTCCACTTGCTCTGTGCTGCCTCTGCCTCACACCCTCTCAGGTTCAAGTTCAATAAGGAAGGGCTGCGCTCCTTTCCTGTAGCTCCCGTAAGTTCTGAGAATCCCTGTGACTGACTTGGGTCCCACCTGGCCTGGGATGTCCACGCGGCTTGGCGGAGAGGATGAGGAAGAAGGTGCTGGGGCGGCAAACCACATATGTCCACCACCTCCAACATCCTCCATGATTCTGCCCTGTCCCTCAAGCAAGACACTTCCTCTGATAAGTTTGCTCATCGTGGAGCAGGAGTGGCAAGCCGGCTGCTTCCCAGAGTAGTTGAGAAAATGAGAGGAGACCAGTGAAAGTGGGAGGGAGGCTGACTGTGAGCAGCCACATGACCTGCCCAAGCACACGGTCGGGGCTCTGACAGCGGCCAGGCCCATGCTCCTGCCCCTGATGCATCCAGGGGCTGTGAGGCAGGGAATCTGTGATTGTCACCAGCAGAAAACATGCCAGGAGGAGTCATCAGGACACGCCAACACTTTTTCTCCCATTTGTCAATCCAGCAGAGAAACGTTAAATCAGGAATGCAGAAGACAACCAGAGTCACAGAGAAGAGCTTCCAGCAGCTTCTCTCTGCTAAGCACACAGAGAGGGGACGCTGGACTCACGCTCACGTTTCATGTCCCAGCCCCTTCATGGTGCCTGGAACATCGTAGCACTGAGAGTCATGTGCTCGCTCGTGCCACAAATGAATGAATGAAAGAAAAACCAAAAAGGTGGAGGAAGAGCTAACACACCAGGCACTAAGCTTGATGCTTGACGTCACAATCTCTGATGCTCACAGAAACCCCACGAGGTAGCGTGTCAGGTTCTGAGTGGTGGCAAAAGTTGTCCAATGACATCCTTGCCAGAACTGCTACTGGAACACCTGGAGCACGTGGGTCCAGATCCTGTCGAGGTCTCCACACCTGAACCACTTCATCATCATGGGGTCTGTGCTGGGTGGTGTTACTTCACACTCTGGGGACTGTCATTTATAGTGTACATTCATCTGACCTGGTCTTTCTGCAAGTTGTTAGAACTAAGAACCTGCCTCTGACTTTCTGTGGAAAGTCTTTCAGTATATAAAGCAGGTCGTATGTTCTTACCTAGTGTAGCCCAGGTTAAGCACGAAAAATATTACATAGGAGAATAAGAAAGACAAGATAATTAAAGGAATACTAAGCCAGAATTACACCAGAGCTGGATGGATCTGGAATACAGGAGGGATATGGATGAGGGGAAAGCATCAAATACTGACCCAAGTCCTATAATCCCATACTTACTCCTTTCCTGCCATAACAAAGTCCCACAGACTGGGGGTCTTAAACAATGGAAACAGATTTTCTCTCAGGTTTTGAAGACCAAAAGTCTGAGACCAAAGTGTGAGCAGGTTGGTTTCTTCCAAGGTTCTGAGGGAGAGTCTGCTCCCAGCCTCTCTCCTAATTTCTGGTGGTTGCTGACAATCTTTGGTGGACCTTGGCTTGTAGATGTGTCACCTCAATCTCTGCCTGCATCTTCCCATGACGTTCTTTCTTGGTGAGTGTCTGTCTCTGTGCCCACATTTCCCTTTTGTGTAAGAACACCAGTCAGAT
Organism: Ursus arctos; assembly: GCF_023065955.2. Lineage (NCBI taxonomy): Eukaryota > Metazoa > Chordata > Mammalia > Carnivora > Ursidae > Ursus > Ursus arctos. The sequence goes on along the minus strand of NW_026623056.1, from coordinate 87,428,850 downwards.
GGGATTAGGGCTCACCCTGATGACCACCTAATTACGTCCACAATGACCCTATTTCCAAATAAGGGCACATCTGAGGTTCTGGGGGTTAGGACGCCAACATATGAATTTTAGGTGGACACGCTTCAACCCATAACACCTCCATTCTAGAATGGAAAACCAGTTGATTATAATTTCCCAAACACATCTAACTACATTTGCTTTATTTCTAATGTGCATTTAGAAAGCTTGCCTCTGCTTCAGTCATTCACTGTCCTTTCCCCTTAGAGTATGTTCATCCCTCCCTTCCTCTGTCCTCACATCCCATTAAGAGTGCACGGTTTTACAGCCATGCCGTTACCCTTCCCACCCTCGTGCCCCATGGCTCCTGGCACTAATGGTGACAAGGCTCACATCCAGCTCAGCCACAGGTCCCACCCATCATCTCAGAGCCTTGCCTTCAACCTTACCAGGAACCCCAACCCATTGATTTCACTCCCAATCCATCCTCAATTCCTCTCATCGCTTCTGTCTTTACTCCACCTAAGTTACATGGTCTGTCATTTCAGTAAAACTCTTGGCAGTAAGTTAAATCTTCCCTTCCTAATATTTCGTTACTTTGTGGTTACACCACCTGGAAAAATGTCTGCCTTAGAGAAGGCCAACCATCAATCTTCCCTGATTTGCACATCTCTGCTAGATGATCCCACATGCAAAATGGGTGAACGGGCATTATTATAAAGTCATGGCGCCCAACCTCACATGGCCCTTCAACACCATCCAGCAACACTACTGGATTTCTCTAGTCAACTTGCTCTTTCAGGGTCCACAAAGGCCATTTCAAACTTTCTGCACTCATCCTCCCTCAGCAGAGGGAAGTATCTCTTACTTCATAAAAGCAATAGACTATGTCAGACGGGCAACCCCCAAGTCCCCCAAACAAGCCTACAAACATTCCTCCACTTCAATTCATCCTTTCTTTTGCTCCCATTGCCTCAGAGAAGCTGCTGCTCCTCCTGTGGACGTTGGTTCTGATCCCATGCTTTGGATCTCAACCCCTTTGTCCTCCTCTGTAAGCTTAGGTGACCAGCCATCCCAGTTTACCCAAAGCTGTTCTGGTTTCACACTGAGAGTCCTATGTGCCAGGACACCCCTCTGACCTGCACACACCGGACAGATATTCACCCTAAAACACTACAGATGATACCCTCTTTCTCCTGAATATTCAGCCTCTCCCTTGCCAAGAAATCCTTTGCAATGGATGTAAATGTGTTAGAGTCTCTCTTGTTAAAATAAAACAAAGCAAAACAAAACCTTCCTGCTTCCATGGCTCCCCATTGCTCTTTCTCTTTCCTCCCCTCTATGAGCAGATTCTTCATGAGATTCGTCTATATCTCCTCCCTCCCTCTTCCTCTTGCCTGTTCACACCTCGTCCCACCCCCTGGTGTCTAACCCCACTCCTCCACCAGTGCCCCTCTTACCCAGCTCCTCAGGGACCTCAGTCTACCAATGCAGTTAGCCAGTTCAGGTCTTCATTTAATTTATCCCTCCAATCAGTTTTTGATGTTGACCACACTTTCCTTCTCTCCTTTCACTACTCTCTTCCCTGAGCATCTCTGACATCTAACTCTCTTGGCTTTTCTTCCCCTGTCCTTTTTTCTCAGGCTCTCATCCAAGGTCATAATCCCATAACGAGCATGAAATGTCAGAGTTTCTCACAGCTCAGGCTAAGACCTCTGGCTCCCTCACTCTATTCTGTCTTCAGTTCTCATCCCACCCACTTCAGTTGCCATATGCCAGTGACTCCCATATTTACCTCTAACCTAGGCCTGTCCTTGGAATTCCAGAATGTTCTGTCCAACAGCCCATTTGAAAGTTCCTTTTAGAGCTTGGGTGTCAAAGGCACCACAATCAACATAGCCAACCTAAACTCACAAACACCCCCAACTCCAGTCCTCTCCCTGAAGTCCACATGATACTCGGTTGCTTAATCCAGAAACCCAAGAGACATCCAGATACCTGCTTCTCCCCACCACCAACTCCAATTCAGTATTAAGCTCAGCCCATTTCAACTCCTAACTATCTCTTGAATCCATCCACTCCCTCCTTCTTGTGACCTTTGCAATCCACTGACTCTGGCCCAGACTATCAGCAAGGCTTCTAGCTGCTTTCCCCATGTGCTGTACCCCAGCACACTGTGACACTGCAGCCCTTTTCCCAACACAGATCAGGGTCTTTTTGTCTACTTAAAACTCCACAAATAACTTCTTATTCATGAAGCTCTTGGTAGTGGCAGGTCCCTAACAGAGAAAACACTCACTGAATCAAACTCATGCCACACTGTCACCTTCCTATTTAGTGACATAGAATAAACATATAGGAAATTAATGTGGCTAAGTTGGGACCCAGGCTGCTTCATTTGGAAACAGCCCCTTCAAAAACATCAGCAAGAGGCAGCTGGTCAGGGTGCCTGGGTGGCTCAGTCGTTAAGCGTCTGCCTTCGGCTCGGGTCATGATCCCAGGGTCCTGGGATCGAGCCATGCATCAGGCTTCCCGCTCAGCAGGAAGCCTGCTTCTCCCTCTCCCACTCCCCCTGCTGGTGTTACCTCTCTCACTGTGTCTCTCTCTGTCCAATAAACAAATAAAATCTTAAAAAAAAAAAAAAAGAGGCAGCTGGTAAGGCAATCAGCCTTTGACAATGGGCTACTGTCGTCCCCACCACCTCCCACTACAAAAATCCTAATCTCCAATTGATTTCATCATGGGTTAGTTGTGGAGGGCTTTTGTGACTTGCAAAAATATATATATGTATCATCTATACATCTCCTTCCATTTCTCATTAATAATGTCTATTGAGAAGTATGTAATTGCAATGAATTCTGAATCTGTGGAACAATACAAACAATGAACAATACAAACAAACTGGAGGTGGCTGCCAGAGAGGAAAAGGCATTACATCTTCCTCCTAGAGATCTCAATGCTAAGATTCCTTATATCAAACTTTTCTGATTTCTTCCACAACAGTTCATGGTTAGCCTGCAGAAAATGAAATATAAGTCAAGGGAGGGAAAAGGAGAAACACAGTGATGTATGAACTTCCTTTCATAGGTGACCAGTTCTTTAAAAAAAAAAAAATTAAACATTAAGAACCCAAAGTAATGAGTCCAGTAGGATGTGACTCTAGAAATGACCAACCCTGTGAAATAACAGAAAATAGGGAAGAAGGTTGAGTTTCATCATTTTGTCAGGCTGAGAAATATCCCATGATGCCCATGGCCTGAGAAGCCGCACAGTGAAATCAGGACCCTCTACTCCCATAGAAGTCATTTGAAATGCACACCTGTTGATGGTTTGGTTAGGAGAAAATGCTGAAAGACTGAAGTGAAATTATCCAGAAAGGAAAATAAAGCATTTCCAATTTGTGCCCTAACCTAAATATTAGCAAGATGACATCCCCCAGAGACCATGGACCAGCTCTGCAGGGTTAGCAACTCAAGCATTGATGGCCACGATGTGTGCCACCAGCATTTCCCAGGGGAAAGGCCAGACCTCAAAGGCGGGAGGCCTCCTCCTCCTTCCTCTGAGGAGCATTCCAAGAGCTCACCAAGCAGGCAGCAGCTTGTGAAGGTTTGAGCCAGGAAGACCTGCTACTTCCAGGACAAGTTTCTGCAGACAGAGCTGCCAGGCCTCAGCAATCGTAGCCCCCACCCTCATGGGCAAAGCCCCTTCCCTGGGAGCCCCTTCCTGGCCTTCACCCCCACATCCTAGCTCTCTCTTGAGGCATTTTAATTCTTGTGAAAAGGTTTGAGAAAGGCAGAGGATGTATTCGAAGATGCCAGTCATATGGCCTCCACAGCAGCCTGACATCCCCCCAGGACTGTCTGAAGAAGGAGGGTCTGTGGCAGCCGCCGCTCAGCTTATTCCCAGCTGGAAGGGCCTCCTGGAAGCCTCGAACTGTCACAGACAACATGCCTGACATCTGACACATGGTGCTGGCCCAGACTGTGGGTCTCAGTTTGCGGGTCAGGAAACAGGCACGGCCGGCGGTATAGCTACTTCCTCCCCCCGTATCAATGTAAACGAGGACGCGGCTCTCTCTATTTTCTCTCTCTTTCTATATGGTGTTAACTGTTTTAAAACATAGTGCATCAATAGAAAATCTGAGACTCAGGCCAACAGGTCAGGGGACAACTGTCAATGCAAAGCTAGTTAGTTACTCACAGACCTCAAGAGGACGGGGCCACGGCACAGGACACGGGAACACACAGGGAAGCACCCGAGTTGGTCGGGAGGTGGGGGCTGGGGGGAAACTGTGGCAAGAGACTTTTTTGTGGTTTCTGTGGGAAGGAAGGAGCAAGGCAGGGTAATTTGAATGATTTCAGTGGACTCTGGGCCTAGGAGCTGTCCCTAGTTCCCTGGCTGCAGGGTGATTACCCGAGGTGAGAGCCCTACTCACCTCTCCCAGGAGTGTCAGAGCCCAGAGGAGTTTGGGATGTGGCTCTGGATTGGTTGGTTTGCGTTTGAAAACCACTCTCCCAGGCAAGCTATTCACCATCTATCTGCAGGGATTGGCCAACGTTGGGATGGGCAGTCCCTCCAGAGTCAGCAAGTCCCCAAATGTCAAAACATAGGAACACAGAACATAAAAGATATGGTAAATACATTAACTCAGAACCAAGCTCCTTCTGAAAGGGCCGTGAAGTATTGCTCCCCTGTCCCACCCCACCCCCTGCACACACACACAGACACACAGACACACACACACACACACACCCCTCAGCCAGGTATTTCCATTTAATAGGATACTTTTAGAAAGACCAAAAGACTCACATCATCCGAAGAAATGAGCTGAAAAGTGAGAATCCCCTCAGCACCTTTAGGATACAATGAGGATAACTGTAACAGCCTGTGCTTAGTAAATGGTGTCGTGGGCTGAGAACGTATTGAGGACTCTGCACCGTGCTAGATACTCATGAATTATTCTGTCTAAGAGATGGCTTGTCTTCCTCACACCGGGACAGATGTGGGGTTCTGTCCCTCCCCTTCATCTGATCCATGCACACAACATAGGCCACTCCTGTGCATCTATTAGGACTAGTCTAAATGGACTGCAAACACGCCATGACCCAGCATCCTGGTACCGGCTGTTCCTGCTCTCAGGAACACGGCCGAACATTCCCGGCATGCCTGCTGGAACGTACCAGCATCCCTCTGGGAGGAACAGTAAAATGAGATAGCAGAGATTAGCCCAAGGAGGAACACTGTGTCTTTCTTCCGTGCCTCCTTGCCTTAAAAGGCAGGGCCAAGTAAATGATGAAGCTGCAAGAATATGGTATCAGCCAGGGAGAACACCAAGCTGGAGGTGTGGATGCAAATTGATGAGATATTCCTGTCACTCCCGGAAACTAGCCGTCAAGCCAGAACGTGGACCCCTGGCTGTGATTTGTGAGCCGAAGGATGAACCAAGGTGAGGGGTTATTTTGCCACACCAAGTTTTCATTTGTTCTTGGGGGATGTTTGATTCTTCTTAAACATTAAAAACCCGTATTGGAAACATCAGTCCTCCTGGGCTACATTTTTCACCCATAAATGGATTGGAATGAGGAACACAGGGATTAGGTGGTATATTTACTTTAAATCAATACTTCAAAACCAGACTTGGACGAAAGCAGGCTCTCATTTCTGATGGTATTACGCATATGTTTACAAGGCTGTGCTCATTCAGAAGGCTTGCCTCACCCTCTACAAACCAAACCGAATTTTTGACAGGTCAGGAAAGATTCCAAATTTGAAGAAAGGATGCAGGTTCATTACTAGAGTAGTAATGAATGCCAACAGTTTCATTAACCATTCATGGTTGGTTGAAGAACGAAGACATTCTAGCAGACCGCAAGAAAGGCTGTAGCTATTGCTAGATTTATGGACATCTTGAGACATTTCTGAGAGTAAAACAGGATTAGATTTATGAGGAATCTCTAGAAAAGTCTCCTAAGTGCCTCCCACATAATGTTTTCGAGCCTAGCAGCCGCTGTTAGAAAAGGGACGGTGTTCTGCAGTTGTGTCTCCAGGGCAGCCTAGGTAGCGACGCCCCGGAATCTGTCGGACAAAAGCTCACTTACGGCACGTGGTTCAGTCAATCCAACGTCACCAGCGTCCAAACCTTTACAAACATGCAGGCTGCAGACTAAGCTTTTCCAAAATTTGCCCAAAATTTCAACTTAAGACTGCATTTATTAAACAGCCCATAAAAAGATGTCTTTGCTTTCATAAATACGTTGCCTCTGTATATTACCTTTCTGGCACTGAATTTGTGAATCAGTCTGTAAAGATCTTATTTGTTTTTAGAAGTCCGTTGTTGGGGCACCTAGTTGGTTCTGTTGGTGGAGTGTGTGATTCTGGATCTCGGCGTCATGAGGTCGAGCCCCACATCAGGCATTGGGGTTACTTTTAAAAATTAAAAATAAATGAAAGTCCATTGTTTTGGTTAAAAATCCGTTAGAGTCTGTTTTTCTAAAGAAAAATACCTGTTTTCTTGCAGTGGCGGGTTCTCACACTTGCTCCTTCTTGTGTCCATCAATTCTTCTGCTGTGGGAAGGGCACCTTGGAATCTTTCTGGAAACAGGAGGACAGGAGGGAGGACAGGGAGTTTGGTTGCTGTTTTGCAGGCATGCTGTCAACTTTAGGAAGAGTTTCAAACATGTTCGGAGCATCTCCTTATTTTTCCAGTTTCACTAAGATATAACTGACATGCAGGACAGTGTGAGGTTAGGGTGGACATACATAAGTTGTGGGATGTTTACCAAAGTTTAGTTAGCATTCACCATCTCACACAGATACCCTAAAAAGAAGAAAGGAAAAAGGGGGGGAGGGTTTTTCCCTTGTGATGAGAACTGTTAGGATCCACTGTCTAACTTTCAACCATTCCAGACAATGGTGGTAACTGTAGTCATCCTGTTCGCATTACATCCCTGGTGTTTTTTGATCTTATAACTGCAAGTTTGTCCCTTTGGACCACCTTCCCCCAGCTCCCCCATCCCCACCGCCGCTCTGGTAACCGCAGATCCGATCTCTTTTTCTATGACTTGGGTGCTTTGTTTTCAGTCCACGTTTAAGTGAGATAACGGGGTACTTGCCTCTCCCAAGGCACTTCCTTCCAACAGGCTACAAACAAAGCGAGGTACAAATGGGTCCTCTGAGGAAGTGGAAAGTGTATGAGACCACAGATGGACGAAACGTGTCTCTGGAGGTGCAGAGTTAACGAACATAGCAAAAACATAGACCATTATGAAAAAGCAAAAAAATGTCAGGCCAGGCCTAAGCGCTCCTTAATTTTCAGCTACTGAACTCCAGTCTCTGCCTGCTTCTGAAATTCAGATCCACAGGCCTGAAGGAAGTCAGGAGGAGGGATTGTCCATGTTCTGCTCTCTTCCCACATGTAAACCGTCCAGTTGCTAAAAAGGGTCACGTTGTACACATGCGTCTTAGAGGCAGAGATAAATCTCAGTTTGGGAACTAAAGGTTGTTTAATAGGTGTTAATGGCTTCGTACCTTTGCCAAATCAAATGCACGTCAGCCAGCGTTCCCCCCTCACTGAGTTGTGCTCACAGACACCCAGACAGCTGGCTAGATGCAAATCTGTGGAAAGAGTGGTCTAGACACCTAAGTGACCTGAGGCCAGGAGTATCCAGAGGATGACAAATTGAGCTTTTCTGGAAGTGTCTAGTTCTACCTAGGATCACCTTAGTCCAGAACTTGTGTTGCGAGTGACACACGGAGGCTTCAAGACACATAGGGGATCCCACTAACCTGAAGTGCCCTCCTACCTCTTCTTTGGGGCACAGCTAAGGGCATCTTTGTCTGGGAGCCCTCCCAGGCAGCCAGCCCCACGGTCTTTAAGCTGGGGCTCTCCCTAGGCTGCTTGTCTTAGCCTTGATCATGTGCAGCCTTGACCACCCGTTATATTTTTACAGTCGAGGGCATTCTCTCTCCAACTGGATCTGTGCCATTGCAAGAGTCATCAGTGTAAGTAATATTGTTTATATTTTGTAATTTCCTCTTATTTTTTTAGTTCCCCAAATTTTTATTGAGCACTTACTATGCCCCACATTGCACCCAGCTCCAGAAACACAAGCCAGGCACAGCCCATGCTTATCATGGGATTTATGTTCTATCAGCAAGAAGTCTCACAGGGGACAGGTGGGGTGTGATGGGCCGGTGTGACAAAGAGACCTAACTCATGCGGACGTCAGGAAAGGCCTGTTGGAGGGGGTGATACGGCCCCTGAGGAAGGCATACAAGTCAGGCAGGGGAGCAGAGACCCAGAAGACGGCATAAGAACTTTGGACCTTATTTTAGGAGCAATAGGAAGTCACTGAGAGGCTCTGAGCCAGATATAGATATAATCATATCTGCTTTGTTCCAAGGTCACTCTAGTGTCAGGAAAAGAAAAGAGAGGCGAGAAGAAAGGCAGAAGGCGGAACTGCTGCTGGAGATGAGGATGGTATGGGTCAAGGTGGTGGCGATGAAATGGGGAGAGAAAGAAGCTGAGATCCAAGATACATTGCAGATGTGGCATCAATCATATGCATGAATTGACTGGATGTCCGTGGTACCGTTGAGTGGAATTGGGAACCTGGGGCGGGGGGCATGTTTGGAGGAAAAGGTGATACACATTGCACGTGTTCAGTTAAGGGCATTGAATGAGATCTCCAAGGGAAGCTGCCTAGTAGGGGGGTGAGTGTATGGGTTTGGAGATCAGGCATGAGGTTTGGGAGGTTAGAAAGTCAGCAGCTCGTGAAATCACATGAATGAACAAGATCAACCAAGGAGACAGTATAGACAGAGGACCTCGGAGCCCCAGAGAAAGGACGGAGAGGCCAAGAGGACTTAGAAGGAGGAGATGGCCAGCCGGGTCAGCTGCAGAGCCAACCAAAGGAGCTTGCCCGTGGTAGGAGCTCCAAGACCACTTCATTCTTAGACGACCTAACAGCCAATCAGTTGCCTGTGGAAGTAGTGGCTCCATCTGAGGTTTTGGCTTTGTGAAGGGCTAGTAAGGAGGATGACGTCATCATCTAGAGTTTGCCTCAACTACGTTTAACTCTTGATTGCCCCACAAAGAATGTAGTCAGTGGTTCATGTAAGTTTTAGTCTTCTCAAAAACACGAACTTAGTTTTGTTTTTTAAAGATTTTATTCACTTGACACAGAGAGAGAACATGAGTGAGAGAGGGCACATAGGCAGGGGGAGCGGGAGAGGTAGAAGCAGGCTCCCCGCTGAGCAGGGAGCCCGATGCGGGGCTCGAACCCAGGACGCTGGGATCATGACCTGAGCCAAAGACAGATGTTTAACTGACTGAGCCCCCCAGGTGCCCACAAACTTATTTTTAACACCAGTGAATTAACATGCTGGGACAAGAGCCCACAGGTCCATCAGAATGGCCCATCTGGATGTCCTTTACTCATCAAAAAGATCCTAAGTCTCTTACTAAACTGAATCCCACCCCCATCTCTGTATTGTCCTAATTCTCAAACACAAGACTTAGAGGTCTCGGTTTTTTACTAGAATCTTAAAGTCAGTTGAAATAAGATGTTTATGTTCAACTACGCAAAGAGTAATAGAATCACGTGAGCTTTATAAACCCTCTGGAGGGCACTCTCAGGGTCACAGACTCTGCTTTTTTGTTCCAAGATGAAGGCATTTTCATTATAAATGTCATTTTTTGTTTTATTTGGGAAGGATAAGTTCTAAGAATTTTAAGCCAACTTTTTAAAACTATGGCCAAGGAGAGATTATAATTTATAGACACGACACTCAGATAAGTAGAAATAGAACTGACTTTTGTTTCTCTGCGACTGAAACTCACTCTGCTCTTAAGCTCCCTGTTTCCTAGTAGAAAAAAATATATATACATTTCCAATTAAAGGCAACTTAGTCACTTCCAGCTTTAAATGTGGTTAATTCAGATCCAAACTGTCACTCAAAAAGTTCCCCTCTCCACCTTAAGAGCCATCTGAATTGGGGTGGGTTGCGTGCCGTTTGGTGAGGGGGGGTGTGGCCCATGTTCATCCTGCCTCCTTATTCTTCCCACAAGGGCTTTGGGATGTCACGTGGCCTCACTACTGGGCTCCAAGGGCTCACCAAGCTCCTGAGTCAGAAGCTGTTGGGTGCCTCTCCCCACTGGTCCTGCCAGTGCCTCCGTGCTGTCCACACACACTCCTGCATACACACTTGAGAATACACACACTTGCACACACACGAGGGTAGCTCACACAAGCACAAAAACGCATGTGCATACACACTCACACACTAATATATGTGCACAGTGCACTCACAGGCACGCATACACACACCCACACACACTCACTCTGGGGCCAGCCCCAGGCCACCAACCAGACACACCTCATTTAAATGACTTACAATCTTTTTAAAAGGATGACAAAAGCAAATCCTAAAAGGAAATAAATATAGAAACTAATGAACCTAACTAGACATAAAATAGATGACATAGTCACATAGAAAAAAGAATGAATTCAAGTGATTTTTGAACACAGTACTTTGATTATACTACCTCAGTGGGAATGTTCTAAGATGAAAAAGAAGTGCAAAGAAATGTTTAATTTTACCTCAAGCATTTGTGGTTGATAGTGTCAAAAGGGCAACAGCACCTGGGGAGTTCTTTTAAAAGATGATTTATTCGGATCATATGAGAGAATCTCCTACCATCACTCTCTTTCCTTCCAGAAGAAACTCATATGACTTTAAAAGGAGAGTGAATTTTATAGAATAAAATAAAATAAATAAATACATAAATAAAATAAAACAGAATAAAAAATTAAGAGGGTCTTTCTTCCTGGTTTGTAGACAGCCACCTTCTTGTGGCATTCTGGCGTGGCCTTTTTCATGTGTGCGTGCAGGAGAGAAAGCTCTCTGGTATCTCTTCCACTTATAGGGACACCAATCCTATGGAACTAGGGCTCCACCCTTATGACTTCACTTAACCTTAATTACATCCCTAAAGTCCCTGAAATCCAAATACAGTCACATTAGGGGGTTAGGGCTCCAACATAATTCAGTCCATAACACCATGTTTTCCAGGAAAATTACTTAATCTTTCTTTGCCTTAGTTTGCTCATATGCAGGACAGACATCATAACAGAGCCGCTGTATGAATCGAATAGTTAATGCACGTAAAGCATTTTGTGTCTGGCAGACAACAAACACTCAATAAACAGCATTTATTATATAATTCAATACTTACTTTGTGGATTTTATCAACTACTTTGTGAGAGTAGAATTAGGAGTACACATAGAGAATGTCTTCTTTTAGACATTAAGAAAATGCACATTTCGATGTATTTTTGCATAGCTGGAGGTGAACCTCACTGGCCCTCCAATATTTGGGTAACAGAAGAAATACAACTGTTTACTAAAGGGACTTTTAACTTGAGTGTAAGGCCGGGCTCTTTGTTATTTAAATAATCAGCAGTTGGCTGAACCTACTGAATTAAAATTATTATTATACTATGGCAGAAATTACACTATACTGCTTCTTTTTGACACCGGGCTTGGTAAATCACCCACAGTCTTCTCCCACACAAACACTTATAAATGTAAGTGCAAAGCACTTTATTACTGTGCTAATTCAGTGCAGTGCTTGCTGAGAATAGCAAGGAGTAAAGAGAAACATCCCATCATTTAGCCAGTATCTGAAATAAAAAGACAAAATATCTACGGTGAATTCTTTGTTTCTGAATATTGACAACCTATATTGATTAATTTTACAGTATTCAAAAGCGGTGATGGTGGTTTATATCCATCTTGTTTTACTGGAATCATGTTCTCTGGGCAGTTTTGATGCATTATCTGTTTACGGAGTGAATACCTCTGGCTTCATGCAGGGGCTCTCTCTCGAGGATGGTTTTCATCATATTGGTATTCTGCTCAAAACATTTCCCATCATAATTTGCTGCTGGGAATCTAAAAATAGGGCTTTGCCTGTTAAATCCTCATCTTGCTGGGTCTGACCCTATGTTTGCTCAGTCGCTATGACAGATTCCTTAGCTGTGCCGCAGCTTGGTTCCCTGGCTTCTGAATGGAGCGAGGTTTGCTTCCGCCACCAATAACACGTGCTCCCTCCCCTCCACTCCTTGCTCTTGCATAGGCTCACACAAGAAGCAAAATGGCCACCAAAAAGATGGGCCGTTTCTTTTTTTTTTTTTAATGATTTTTTATTATATTGTGTTGGTGACCATACAGTACATCCCCGGTTTCCGATGTAAAGTTCGATGCTTCATTAGCTGTGTATAACACCCAGTGCACCATGCCATACGTGAGATGGGCCGTTTCTAATCACTTTCCTGCAGGTGAAACTCTTGGAAGATTAACCAGAGATCCAAACAGAGAAGCTCTCAGTGGAGAAATTATGAAATGAAATAGTTTTTAAAAAGATACACACACACACACACACACACGCAGACACACACACACACTCAGCTTTGGGCTTTGGGGAAATAACTTAGACCAGACAACACTGCTATGAAAATCAAGCATTGCCTTCCCAAGCATAAAGGCAAAGGCATGCGTGGACCTAAGGACACTCCAGAAGACCTCTTCCTCCCCTAGTACCACCTTGCCTCATGCCATCTTGCAGTGACAACTGCGACACTCAGTGTCATTTCTTTTGAGGTCGTGAGGACAGATTCCCCAGAGATGTAAGCTGGACCAGTCTTAACCAGAGGTGTGTCTGTTCTCTTAGAGTTTTCAAAAAACCATTGTTTGCCTTTATCGATCCTCTCTATTTTTCATTTGTTTTCTATTTTATTAATTTACACACGGATTTTTTTTGCCTATTTCCCATGGGTTCATTCTGTTGTTTTTAATTTTTTTTCTTTGAGTAGAGCTGATATACAATGTTACGTTACCTCCGGGTGCACAACATAGTGATTCAACCTCTCTCTACCCTGCTGTTCTTTTTCTACGTTAAGTTGGATATTCTTAATCAGAAGGGGGAATGAAGCATGAGAGGCTATGGACTCAGAGACACAAACTGAGGGCTTCAGAGGGGAGGGGGGTGGGGGAATGGGATAGGCTGGTGATGGGTAGTAAGGAGGGCACGTATTGCATGGTGCACTGGGTGTTATACGCAATTAATGAATCATCGAACTTTACATCAAAAACCAGGGATGTACTGTATGGTGACTAACATAATATAATAAAAAATATAATAAAAAAAGAAAGAGTTGAACAATGAAATCAAAAATAAAATAAAATAAAATAAAGCTCAAAACCATGCAAAAAAAAAGTTGGATATTCCGCGCATTTATTTTCAGACTTCCTTCTTTTCTAATATAAGCATTTAGACCTATACATTTTTCTCACTTCCCATGTATCCCATAATTATGACATTTAGAATTTCAATATCATTCAGTACCAAGTATTACTGAATTTCAGTAGAGTTTCTTCTTTGACAGAAGCTGTTTAGAAATGTGATTGTATATTATGAAACATGTGGTAATTTCTGAAATTCACCTTTTCTTCTTGTTTTCTGCCCTGTGCATGCAAAGCTCAGGACTTGTATCAGCTCATGCACAGAATTCATTCACAGAATTCTCTTCCCCAGTTCTGTCCTCTGTAGGATTCCCCACATTTTCAGCTCCCACACCCCCTGCTCGGTCTCCTGTCTAGAAGGACGGAATTTCCCTCTGAACGCTAGCCACTTGTGCTCTGCGTGGTTGCACACACTCAAGGTCACTTTCAGAGTAAACCAGTGAGAAACGAGAAAAACGCTACCACAAACTCTTTGTCCACAATCCCCTTTCCCAGTCTTCTGGCCAGAAAGATTTTCCCCAGGCTTTTGGTGCCTGTGCCACATGCAGAGCAGTTCCCAATGGGGCGGCACTGGGAGCTGGGGAACCTGATAGGGACTCCCCACTTTCATCCTCCAGCTCTGAGGGGTACCTTGTCCCAGTGCCCTGGTCAGAAGGACAGGGTTTCTCCCTGAGATTTTGTTGTCAGCACCTGCTGCCCAGGTCTGTGCTGGGGCCACTCTCAGGTTAAAGCCAGATGATGGAAAAGGAAAATGGAAAAACAAGAAACACCCCCTAAGAAGTCAATGTTCACGTTTGGTACTCCTCCCCATCTTCTTGCCAGTCTAATACTGGCAATATTAGACTTTCCAGAGTCTTCGGGTGGAAGGTTTTGTCTAGAGGAGTTAGTCGTTTGTAATCAGCAGGAGAGAAAAGCTGCACTTACCCCATCTTCGCCAGAACCAGAAGTCCTATCCCTTACTTTTTTAACTGGAATTACTTTTGATTAAAATTATGGACTTTGTCATTTTCCAGCACCTAGTTTGTATTTTAGCCGAGGGTCCTTCACAGATAGACTGGCATAATGCTGGAAGCAGAAACCTCCCCCTTTCTTTTCTAAGGACTCACAAGCCATCTTTCTATTTAACAATACATCTCAGACATTTCCCATCAACAATTTTAATTAAAGGGCTTTTCTCTAGTTTCCCTAAGTTGAGTTTTTTCACTTGACAATGAGTATTTGCTGGGAAGCTACAATGTTGAAGGGCTGTGGTAAATTCCAGGAACATGGACATAAATAAGACTGACGAGCCCCAGTGCAATCACAACTCAACAAGGGAAACAGACACTTGGAGGAAATTTCAAATGACAGGATAAGGTGTCACTGGAGTGTTGGGGATCCCTGGTCTCAACAGTTCTGGTAGGCACTGGTCAGTCACGGAGCGCTCCAGAAAGGAGATGATAAATGAGTTAGCTCTTCACAGATGAGCTGCCTCCCACTGGGGGAAGGCTCTTCTAGATAAAACAGGTAGATGAACACAGGCATAAAGGTACAAATGCAAATGGCAAGACAGCCAGAATGCCTAGAGAGCGGAAGGCGATCAGAACCAGAGACCAACCAGATTTCTTACGTTTCGCTCTTCACCAAAAGAGGCATCTCTTTTTCCAGAGAGAACTTTACTCACTAAAAATCCTACTGCAGGGGGACTCTGTGATGATCGTCCTGATATGGAAAACAAGCACAACACACATACACACGGATAGAATCTTGGCAGCTCTGCCTTTCCTATGATGCGAACTCTGTTGGTTTTATTTTGTTACTTTTTCAAGTTCAATGAAAATCACATCTTTAAAGAATGGACTGGAACCCATGCCAGTAGGTAAGACAGGAATCTTTCTGAAAAGAATAAAGATTATCAACTTACAACTAGGAACTTTTTAATATCGTACTGCTGGGCAAATACATTAATAGTATTTTTAATCCCTTTTTAAATGAGTTAGGATACCACAAGGTGAATAAAAAATTGGAAAAGATTCTATGAGCATTTCTTTAAATCTTGCTTATTCAACTTTTTATTACAGAAATTAAACAATCCCATTAAAATGGTACTATGGAAAGATATTTTACTGTCCCTATAGAATTCAGTAAGTGTATTTGTTTTCCTAAGGCTGCCATATCAAAGTATCGTGACGGGGGCTTAAATCACAGACATGTGTTGTCTCTTGGACATTCTCTTGCCTGTATCCAGTGTTTTTCTTGATACCAACATCCCAAATTTCTGATTCTCTCTTCAGCCAATTTCAATATGTTAAATATCCATTTAGATTTTAATTTTAATAATTGTATTTTTTATTTCTGGTTTATATATGTGTATTTATATACATGTACATGTGTTTATATAGCCAAAACTGAAGGTCTAGGTGGATTTTATTTGCCTAGCTCTGTTTTCCAATCACTTTATAATAAACATGTACTTCCTTTATGAAAAAAAAAAAGTTAAAGTTACTTTATCACCTTTTCCCCTTGACTTCCTATGTATTCCTCATTCTGAGCCTACATATCCCTGCTATCACCTGTCTTCCCCCATCACTCCCAAACACAGATAAAGAGCTGGCAATTCAGAAGAGAAACACTGGTTGAGAAATAAAAGCAAGACAGTGCTCTTTTCTTTTCAATACCCAGAAGTCTTGCAAAACTTATTTTAGAGGCATAAAAGGGGGTTTTTGTGGATCAGCGGCAGAGACACTGTAGAGGGTAGCATTCAGTTTGGGGACAAAGAAGAAGAGCACAGGGCTGGAGTGAGGGCTATGCTGACTCCGGCCCTGACAGCTGAGTGGGGTGAATCACTTACCTCCCTGGCACTCTGGTTTCTTCTTCCAGACAAGGACCAAGTGCAATGCTCTGAGAACATTCTGTAACTCTGAATCCCTCTGTGTAAGCCCCTACATATGTCCCCTTTCCCCCACTCCACCTGCATTCAGCACAAAGCTGTTGGCTGATACAGCTTATTGGCTGTCCCAGTGAATGACATCCTGACTGCCTGGCTGTTTTCGCGAATGAACGAACAGTGGCCACAGTACGACTTTTGTGAGTCTTAGATAGTTTTACCTTTGTGTATCCCAAAAATGGTTTAATTATATTACATTTTACAATCAGATTAGTATAAAGATGATTATATTAACATTTTCTTTTACCTAAAAGTTTATCATTTTTCTTCTGATTTTAAAAGAATTTTCATGGGTCCTTGAAAATGTTGTGGGCCCTAGGCCCTGGGCCTGCTTAGCTAATGGGGAAGTCATCCCTGCAGGAACTACTCAGTGGATGCCTCCATGTCCTGAGAAGTTTCATAAGAGAGCCCTTTGAGCAGTGCACCAATGCATTCCCCAGATTTTATATCAAGCCAGTTACCTAGTTTTCTTCTCTAAGGACATGGGTGGAGTTTCCCTCATTCTGTCATTTCATATTAAAATAAAGCTGCTCCTGACTCCTGGGCTCCAGTAGCTCATATGGCATTTCTGTGCAAATTAGGAAAGGGCTTCTTCCCTTTAAGAAGAAGGGGGAAAGCCTTTAAAGCACTACATTATTACACAGTCTAAATAACTATCCCCGCTGAGCCCGGGGAAAGCTCAAAGTCAGGTGGGCATCCTTTCCAACCTCATTTGGGGGCCACAGTCGTGGCCTGCATGGCATGGTGGTAGGACAGTAACAGTAATCCATGGCGTTCAGCTTAAAGACAGCCTAGGTGTAGTTCCATAAGCCAAACTTCATCCTGGGTCTGTGGCCAGAATGGTCAAGTCTCAGTAAGACTCTAAAAGCAACGGGAGACCTCTAAAAGCAACAGGAGACCAGAGTCATGGCCTCCCGTTTCTCCCAGAGCAAAAAGTGGACAAGGCACAACCACGTGAGTGTGCACCTGTGTGCATGGGCACACATGCTTTCCTGTGTGTGTGCATGGCCTTGCAGGCAAGTGTAGTTTAATGTGAGCCAGACTTCTCATGCTGCCCCTGGAACTCCCCCCGGAAGGCCAGAAAGCTCCACCACAGGCTCCTGTGCGTGTTAGTGTATGTCTACAACATGAATAACACCGCCTCGTTTGCAGCACCCTGTGCCGGACACGGTCTGACCGGCTGCACCCAGCAGCCAAGCCCAGCTCACTGAGTTCCGCACTGATGGAAAGCCCACACTCACACATACTAAAGCCTCCATCCATTCCCTTCTCTGCAGGGATGACTTGCCAGGCTCGGAGCTCCTACATCACGAGTGAGATCCTGTGGGGTTACCGGTTCACACCTGTCCTGACGCTGGAAGACGGGTTTTATGAGGTCGACTACAACAGTTTCCACGAGACCTATGAGACCAGCACCCCATCTCTCAGTGCCAAAGAGCTGGCTGAGCTAGCCAGCAGGGCGGAGCTGCCCCTGAGTTGGTCTGTGTCCAGCAAACTCAACCAACATGCAGAACTGGAGACCGAAGAAGAAGAAAAGAACCTCGAGGAACAAACAGAAAGGAATGGTGATGTGGCAAACCTAGAGAACGAATCCAAAGTTTAGTCTCCTAGCCGGGCAGCTCCTTCTCCTCTCCCCTCACACAACCTTTTCTTGTCTCTCATTCTCTTTCTTTTTTGTCTCTCTTACTTGGTTGTTTATTTATATTTAATTTTGACATTATCAGAAAACAAATCTTCAAGGTGTAAAATATCTACCTGCCCTCTCTCAGTTACTCAGATTGACAAGGTAGACACGGATTTGGTTAAGGTACAACGTGCCCTCATTTGTGGCCCAAGCTTGCTCTCTTCCCTAGATACCACACATCCAGCTCCTAGGGACTTAAGCTGCTTACCTGCATGTCTTGTACAATACCAGATCACTCGAAGAGTGTGTCAAAGATTTTACCTGGGATATGACAAGTTAGGTCTCTGGTGCCTATTTATTCATGCAGTGAGACATAGCGTATAACCCTCAATTTTATAGATTCAAATAAATTTCATCTACAGGGTGAGGTGCTTGCCCCATACAGGTATTGCAGTGATAGGACCCAGGTCAGGTAAGGACAAAACACTGTACATATTATGCCTTATGTAATTACTTTCTTTTCGCAGTTAGTAATAAAACCCAGCATGTACAAAAGTACTGTAGAACAGAACTTCTAAATAATGTACATAAATGTATAATTAATGTAGGTTTAGATATATAACTTTAGAAATAAGATGCAAAAAAAAAAAAAAGATTCCCAATGTACAGTAGGCATTTCTGTTCTGATGTCTTCACTTCCTTAATTTCTTTGGTCCCACTGACCACTGGCCCTTCCTTAGTGCATGGCCTTTGTTCTGTGTCCCAGACTGGTAGTGTTTGGGTACCCCACTGTTCCCTTGCTGATCCTTTCATTGAATCTAATAAGCCATAGGTCTGGGGGAAGTGAGGAGGTCTAGTACATGGCAAAACCCACCACAAATATGTTGATATACTGTGAAATGTTTACAAAATTGAGGTCTCTTTTTTTAGTAACAGGAGCCTCACTGACTAGCCTGGGGGAATATTCCAGGGGGGAGGACACTCTCTGGCATGTCACCAACGATGTGTTTATGCTTTTCACATGAGCTGTCACCCTTTGTAGTACAAGAGTTTGGGAAACTCTTCTTCTGCAAAACCATGGAATCTCCAGCTGTTTCACTCTGTGATTGTGAGAAACTACAGACTTAAAAAATGAGACATGATAATTGAGCAGAAGATGGTTTGGGTCTAAAGCCATGACACTCATGGAAGGCATGTAGTAGGAGACATATATTGTAATCATTCACTTTACACACCTTGACTCCATCTGGCTTTCTTCCTGTCCCCGCCAGCTTATCCATCAGCATTTCTTGCATTTGTATTTATTATTATTCGTATTCTTTTATTATTGTGAAATGACCAGAGTTCAATAGTCAAAGATTAGAACAATCTAGGCGACTACAAAATCTCTCTAGAGCGTGCCACAGGTGGGAAATCAAATCCAAAGTGTCTCCCAATCAGAAGAAAACAAGCAAAAAACTGCAGCCTTAATTTATTTTAATCTGCAAAGATAAATGGAGAGAGATTAAGAGAGAGAAAGAGAAGGAAGGCATTTTGTACTAAAACTCTAAATTCAAGATAAAAACATTCAAATAAAAAGATAAATGGAAGAGAATGTCAGACAAAATCTCAAGGGCAGGTGGAAATTTTGCACTGTAACAGATCTTTCACATTAATTTCACAATTTTAAACTATTTGTTCCCTAAAACAGTCACCCATCATAAATATTCATTGACCGAACTCAAGTTCCTTCTCAGCTGCTACGGCTGTGCTTGGTTTGAGGCTTTGTGCCATGGAGGTCAAAGAACTCAAACTAGCTATCACTCACTCCCTGTTGCCCTTGACTTCCCTAACCAGATCGCGCAGGCCTTCGCTATAGTTTGGGGACCTTGTCTACTAAAAAGCATGTCCCAGAGATAAGGCATGTGGCTCCTCAGTTTAACATGGGGGGTTCTCTCTTCTCCCACTTCTGAGACCTCGCATCAGGACACCTGCTTCTTGGCACTTGGACTTAACTGAAAACAAAACCGTTGGCCATAGCCCTTTCCTATTTGCCAACATTTCGTGTTTTGCATTGAATATCTGTTGAATCATTTACTCTTTCCACACAATCCAAGGAGGAGGTTGTAGTCAAGGAGGAGGAGGGAGCCCCATACACTTCCTGCCAGGCTGTGGGGAGGTACTGTGGCCTTACCTCGCTGTAGCCTTATGAAAGGCGCCCTCAACTTGGGTGCGCTAACCCTGCAGCACCCCCAGAGTTGCAGGGCAAGGCATGGTAGCACAAAGCAAGATGAAGCACGGGCTGCAAAAAGTCTGCTAATTTAGCTCTTGACGACTCAGTGGGCCTTTTTTTAATCCATTACTAAGGCTCAAAGGACAACACACACCCTGTTGTCTGGTTGGAAGAGCAGTTCGGGGCCCTTTAGCACAACTGAACGAAGAAACTTTACAACCCTTTGGTCATGCACACGTGTTAGTTCTCTATCTGTGACAGGGCACCCGGGGGTGAGGTCTCTCCCTATTTCTCATTGTCTTTGGTGTCAATGTAGTTGGAGACAGAACATGAACCAAATCTCGTTTTTGTAACGTGAGCCTCTGAATCTTTAAACAAGGATGCTCCAGAAGAAACTTTTCCTAGAATGTCCCTATCAAACATGTCTATTTTTCTACAATTATTGATAACACAGTTTAACAGTGTATTTTGTGTCAACTGTTAAAATTTGGAATTGAAAGAAGCTCATTAAGACTGAATTTTCTAAGCAGCAAGTATTGAATGGTGTTTTTCATTAAGACTGTACGACAAAGATAAGCCCACAATTTCTACTCATTCTATTCCACCATATCTAGTCCCCATTCACACAGTCACTTTGTTAGGAAATCAAGTGCTATGAAAATAAATAAGCCTATTTTAATGCAACAATACCCATAACCAATGAGGATCACTCTCAACTTGATATTTTGATCTGTTTGTTTGGTGTATTTGAGTCACTTTCCATAAAAGCATGGTGGGATCTGATAGCCAGATAAGAATTTTGAACTAAAGGGTTACAGTTTGCCACAGTGAACCCTAATCTGGAGAAAAGGGTAGACTCAGCTGGAAGCATGACCTCCCCAAGGGCTGCTGAGACCCTCAGATTCTCACTTCCACTCACCCCAATATGCTTTCCAACTGGAAAACCTACTTGTTTATAAGTCAACTTTATGTAACTAATAAAATTGTTTATGTTTTTGGTTGTCCCCTGGGCAAATGATACTCTTTTAAGTTAACATATTTGCAACCACTGTAATGCCAGGTCATTGCTTATCCATTCCCTCATAACATGGCATTCCAGCCTGTTGACCCAACAGATAGCCATTCTATGTCCATGAAAAGGAACTCCCTCTTCCCCCACTTCCTTCCTCTATCTATCTCTCTCTTTTGTGCTGTCCCTAGTTCCCCAGTGCCAGGTCCGTTGACAAGTTCAATATCTTATGTTCCCTAACAAAAATCCAGCTATTGTCTCTAAAAATGTCAACATATTTCTGAAGCACAATTTTCTCTTGCAGGTTTAACCAAACTAGGGCTTGGAAATGTCTATTTCTCACTGTACTCTGATTAAAAAATTATTTAAGACTTCATTCAAAAGCCTAAATTTTGAAGTTTCAGGTTCCTTGTTTTTTCCCCTTTGCTTTTTAATTTAGATTCAAGCCAATATCTTTGGGATTTTCAGAAACTGTTTAGAAATGAGAGAGCTGGTGGATTATAAAAATGCCATTAGAAAACTACTTGAACTCACCCAAAGAATGTGAAATCATTTGATTAGCTGAGTAATTCAAGATAAAAAAGAATCAAGATATTCATTGTCATTTCCAAGATAGCTTGCCAATAGTCTGACTAGTTTTCAGTCTTTCTTTCCTTGACTTGGGTAATACTCTATGTGACTCAGAAAAGCCAAAAGGGTAGTTGGAAACTAAATGCCCTACATAAATGGGAAACAGTATCCTCTATGATTTCCTTTCAATGGATGGATATACATAATAGATGATTCATTGATATTGCATTACAGTATAGTAAAATCATATTATCTTGTTTCTAGACTTTATGGTCAACCTGTTTAAGAAAATGTAATCCTTTCATTTAAAATGGAGTAAAAGACACCTCTTCCAAATATTTCTTCCCTCAATGTCTTGGAAAATTTCTGATGCAGTGTCATCTAGAAGTCAAAAGCTCTGTAAGGCTACGAAGAGATTTTGACAAAGCACAATATCGATACACAATACATTAACAAAACAATATTATACCCTACATTGTGCAGTGTTTGGGAACATTCAGAGCACTTGCATAAATTATGTCATTTAATTCTAATCCACCATGAGAGCTTGAGTATCATAATTTACATTTTATAAAAAGAAAACTAGGGTTTGGGCAAATTGCATAATTTCCCCAAGGCTACAAGTCTAGTAATAATAGATCCTGGTCTCAAATCCAGGGGCCAAGGCTTAAGCCATGGTCTCTATTTACTACAGAAAGGGTCAGCAAACCAAATCTACTCACAGACTCTGGCCCACTGCCTGTTTTTGTACCACTTGTGAGCAAAGAATGACTTTTACATTTTTAAGCAGTTGGGGGGAAAAGACAAAAGAATATTTTCTGACATCTGAGAATTGCATGAAATTCCAATTCCAGTGTCCATAAATAAAATTGTATTGGAATACAGCCACACCCATTCATTTGTGTATTGCCTATGACTGCTTTCACAGTACACTAGCAGAGTTGAGTATTTAAGACAGAGACCATACGGCCAGAAGACTAAAATATTACTATCTGACCCTTTGCAGGAAAAGTTTGCCAACCCCTATACTGTACTACTAAGTACTGTTCGTGTATTAAGCACTACTAATTATTAAATATTTTACTGTACTACTAAGAGATTCCTGGACAACTAAGAATGATGACATTCTTTCCCAATATAAATGCATTGCAGTCACTCATAGATCTGTTCCCAGAAAAAAAAAAAAAAAAAACAGTCATATAGTCAGGTGTCAAAGGAAGACTCCTTCCTTTTTATAACCATTCCCCTGGAGCACTAAATAAATAACCAGCCAAGACTGAGCAGCCAACTCAGAAAGTGATAAGGTAAAACAATTCCTTAATGAACAAAAAAGAAATGGGAATCCCCAGTCCAGTGACTGAGACATTCCATCGCTGGAACCTGTAGGTGTTTAAATATGTAGATAGTTGGGACACATGTGTCCGACCAACAGGGTGAACGGGACTTGCAGTGGTTACCACGCATCAAACCAACTTCCCCTCCCTGACTTGTCTTCTCTCTTATGCTCCCTTGGACTATGGAGCTGTGCCTGGGTCTTCAAGTGAAGTTCTTTATCTCTTTAGTTCTGTTGGGGAAAATATATATATCAGGTTCTCTTATGAGTGCTTTTCTGGAAATTAGGTGGGGGAAAAATTTTTGTTGCAAGTTATTGTGATGTACTGCTGAAAGATAAATGATGGAAACTGAGATAAAGTTGGTCCTGTGTCTAAATCTAAATAGTTATAATATCTGCAACATAGATGATGTAAAAAGCTCATGACCCTGCAACTGCATGGAAAGCATAATAGCTAAGTGAGAAAAAAAGAAATCTCAAGGTTCAACACCATAAAACTTAAATAAATGTAAAAGGAGTCAAACTTTTACTTGGCCTCATTGCCTTGGTAAAAGAAAGCTTGATGCATCCACCTAATTCAAATAGGGGAGTCCTAAGAAGTAAACGAGGGCAAAATACTTTAAGACATGCAAAAATAGCTCATTGAGATGGTCAGCATGATTAAGTGATGCAGATTTATCACCAATGAAAATAGCTTTTATAAAGTTAATTTTAGGTACTACCCCCTAGTCGTGAATCCTAATGTGCTCTGTGGTTGGCCAGAGAATTGTGACCACATAGGCAATAGACCTTGATTTCAGAGAATGAAATGTTCCTACAATCAAAGGGTAATTCACCATTTCAAGATTAAGACTCTGCACCATTGTATTAACACTGATCATAAATACTGTGATATCAACCAGCCAATCTTTATAAGAATATGAAGGGCTGTTTTTCTCAGGCAATGTAAATATCCACTACCAACAGGCACTAGTGAAATAAACATGTAATGCATCATTATTTCTAAAATTCTGATAGAAATCATAAAATATCCATCCAAAGGAGCAAGAAACCCCAGGAGCCCAAATTCAGATCTCTTTGGCTCCTAAAACCCCAGTCCAGGCTGAATGCCTTATGGAGTATATCAATGTTGGGTCTATCAGCACTAAACACAGCTACAGAACTAGATTGACTAGAGCACAGAGAGCTGAGCTTTCATCAGCTATGCATGATCAGAACCTCTGGCTCCATGGCCACTATTCTCAGATCCAGTTGATGCCATTCTGACATTATCTCTCAGCCATTACTGCAAGTGGGAGTGGGTGTGAGCAACCCTCCCTTGGTTCAGTTTGGCCATGCCCACCTGCTGCAGGCTCTCTGGGTGACCCCTCCCTCCAGGTCTGGTTCCTGCTCATATAGACAATGACACCCTCCCTCAGAAGACAAAGGGACTCTGTGCCTTTTGATCCTATCTTGGCCAGCATCCTTGACCCTACAGAGCACACACCTAGATCAGGGGTGATAACTCTCCCTAGAAGAACTGAAGTAAGACCTTTTGAATCCCCTATGCACAGGGTGTCCCTCCCATACATAAGTCAAAACCAAACAATACTACTGTGTAAATGGAGTAAGTGTAGGAAGTCTAAAGAAAATTCTCATTTTCCCATGGTGATTACCTGGATGATTTTTTTCCCCTTTACATATTTAATTCTTCAACCTCTGGAAATTCTCACTTTTTAATATCATGATGCTATGAGTACAAACTCAATTGGTTCATCAGGCAATCCCAACCATCACCGTAGATGGTCTGACCCTGTTCCTTTTTTTAAGTAAGGGGGTCTAATCTGTTCAAACCTACCCCTCGACCAATCCAACTCTGCCCTGGTCAAGAAATTTCATGTACCCTCTCTTTCCTCTAACAGGAACCAACAAACAAGTACAGCATTGTCAAGAGTCTCCCCTTTATTTGCAAGGAACTCCCCTAGATTGCCACACTTGGAGACACAATTTATGTTGTCCCCAGGTGCCCACAGGGTTATCATGTCAGCACAGGTCATCATTCAAGCACTCTACCCAGCTCCTCTTTCTG
The DNA here is from genome assembly GCF_023065955.2 of Ursus arctos. NCBI lineage: Eukaryota > Metazoa > Chordata > Mammalia > Carnivora > Ursidae > Ursus > Ursus arctos. The sequence continues at coordinate 87,403,806 of NW_026623056.1, read as the reverse complement.
AATTCCTCCCTTGGCTCACCACCAAAAGTCATCTTTCAGGGCACCTTCCTCTGAGTTTCTGTTCCATTCTTGAGTGACAGCCAAGAACCCATTATTTAGGCTAGTCCCATCTCTTACCATCTAATTGTCCACCACCAATTTTAATTGAGCATGTAATATGTTCACAGTCTGACCACCTGAGACCAAAAAGGCAAAATTCTTCATTTCTGCCCTCCATATACACCTTGAGAGCCCACGAGTGATGGCTGGGCATTATGACATCAGCCCATAATTGAGCAGAGTGTTAAGTGAGGTCTTGCGCCAAAGGGACAGCTGGACTTTTCCAGGGGAATCTTCTTGTCCCTTGCAACATGCAATTAGGCTATCCATCTTGCCAAAGTCAATCCTGAATATCCTTATTCAGCTCAGTGGATCAGCTTCTAAAATGAGAGTTATACAGGAACAACAGTGAACTCCCACATGTGTACAGGATTCTGAAATGATGACCTAAATATATGCCTGTGTTGGCAAAGTGGCCTTTCCTCCCCCACTGTCTGTACAGACTGTGCTCTGGGGAAAAACCAAGCACCCATGTGGTGCCTGGTTACCCAGGCCTGCATGGCTGCTGCCATGGCAACCTGCAGCCTATCAGCATAGACTTTCCATGGAGTCTCTGAGAACTGGCAGAGGCCCCAAAGGGCTGGAGTTCCCAAAGGCTGGTCCACCTGCAGACAGCCTTCAGGGAATCCTAGGAGATACGGGGCAGTGCCCAGGCAAACAGGTACTCATTCAGTGGCCAGGTGGAGGATATTCTTCTTCCTAGGATAGTATGCACTTGATGGCCAAACTGCTTCTAAAAAAGCTATTCTTTAAACCATCATCCCCATCCCACATACACACCCACACCCAAATCACATTTGCCTTTAAAAGAGAGAGAGAGAGAGATTCCAAAACTAAATTCACATTATCTGGTGTAACAGATAGCTGAAGTGCTGCCATTTTATTAATCATTAAATAAGCTCTGCCTAAATTATGTTTCAATAATAAGCCCAAGTATAAAGAAAAGAAATTTAACAAATTTTACTTAGAAATTCTTTTAGAAAAAAAAAAAGACCAGTTTCTTTTTGGAAAACCTGATTTCCAATGTTCATTTTTGCCCCCAGGATGCAAAGACTCCAGAATACTATTTCTCCATGAACTTGTTATTTTCCATCTGGCTTTGAACCTGAGAACAGACTTCTTCACGTTGGCATGAAAGATTAAGTAGAATTTAGCACTAAAACATTCAGAGTTAAATTCGGTCTGACCTATGAACCCAGGTAGGAGTAAACTCTGCTACCAGGAAAAACTCTGCATCAATCCCCCTAGATGCCAACCTCAGGGACATTTTGGACATGGAAATTTTGCTCAAGAGGATGGCTTGCTTTCAGAGATAGGATGGTAATGTTCAAATCTCTAAGTCCTGCCCACACTGTGCAAATCAGGCCAGATCAGCTTACCTGGTCTATAGCTTGCCCAGTCAGTGGGCCATGTCCATAGGAGGCATTAGTGAGTAAATGAGAACTTTCCACAACCTGAACAACCACACTGGGAAGACTTTTCTTCTATCTTATTTTCCAGTTCTGTTACAGCAGACATCAACAAAACATGTCGTTTGTTGTTCCATGGTTCCCCTCTACTCGTACCTTCCATGTATTTTTTTTTTTCTTTTCCAAAAGAAAGAAGTCTCCTCTGAATGTGGCATGACATGGAAGTAGTGTTTCCAGTCCTTTGTAACTAACACTTTAATTAACAAATGCAACAACACTCTCTCTCCATATACACACACATATACATATACACAAGTGTACATGAACACACACACACACACACACACACACACACTTACCTCCCCCAATCAGTTACATGGTTCCATACCCAGATGAGTTATATAGTCTTGGATAAATCATTGGACTTCTCAAAAATAGTTTTTTCATCTTTTTTTTTTAACTAATAACCTTTTTTATTTTTTAGCACAGTTTTGGGTTCATAGCAAAACTGAGTGAAAAGTACAAAGTGTTCTCACACTTCCCCCTGACCCCACACATTCACAACCTCCCCAATTATGAACATTCTGCACCAGTGTTGTACACTTGTTACAAATGGTGAACCTACATTGACTCATCATTATCACCCAAAGTCCATAGTTTACATTAGGGTTCATTCTTGGTGTTGTACATTCTATGAGTTTTGACAAATGCATAACATAAAATGACACATATCCACCAATGTAGTATCATGCAAAATAGTTTCACTGACCTAAAAATTCCGTGCTCTGCCTATTTATCTCTACCTACCTCCAACCCTTGACAACTACTGATCATTTTACCATCTTTAGAGTTTTGCCTTTTCCACAATGTCATGCAGTTGGAATCATACCGCATATAGTCTTTTGGATTAGCTTCTTTCACTTAGTAGTATGCATTTAAGAGTACTTCATGCCTTTTCATAGCTTGATAGCTCATTTTTTTAGGGCTGAATAATATTTTATTGTCTGCATGTACCATGGTTTATATATTCATTTACGTACTGTTGGTTGTTTCCAAGTTTTGGCAATGATGAATAAAGCTGCTATAAACATTTGTGTGCAGGTTTTTGTTAGACATAAAGTTTTCCATTCATTTGGGCAAATACCAATGAGCATAATTGTTGGATCATATGATAAAACTATGTTTAGTTTTGTAAGAAACTGCACAACTGTCTTCCAAAGTGGCTATACCATTTTGCATTCCCACCAACAATGAATGAGAGCTGTTGCCTCACATCCTTGTCAGCATTTGCTGTTATCAGTGTTTCAGATTTTGGCCATTCTAATAGGTGTGCACTGGTATCTCATTGTTGTTTTCATTTGTATTTCCCTGGTGACATGGTATGGAGCATATTTTCATACACTTATTAGCCGTCTGTACATCTTCTTTGGTGAAGTGCTTGTTTGGGTCTTTGCCATTTTTAATCAGGCTATTTGTTTTCTTGTTGTTGAGTTTTAAGAGTTCTTTGACTATTTTGGATAACAGTCCTTTATCAGATACTTCTTTTGCAAATATTTTCTCTCAATCTGTAGTTTGTCTTCTCATTCTTTTGACAGTATCTTTTGTAAGGCAAAAATGTTTAATTTTAATGACACCAGCTTATTAATTCTTCCCTTCATGGGTTGTTCATGCTTTTGATTTGTATTTTTAAGTTCATTGCCATACCCAAGGTCATCTAGGTTTTCTCATATATTATCTTCTAGGAGTTTTATAATTTTGCATTTTACATCCAAATCATTTTGAGTTAATTTTTGTGAAGCATTTAAGGTCTATGTCCAGACCCGGGGCGGGGGGGGTTGTGAATGTATATAGTTTTTCCAGAACCTCTGTTGAAAAGACTATATTTGGTTCTCTGTATTGCCTTTGCACCTTTGCAAAAGATCAGTTGACTACACTTACAGGGTTCTATTTCTGGGCTTTCTGTTCTGTTCCATTGATCTACTTGTCTATTCTTTCACCAATATCACACTGTCTTCATTACTCTAGCTTTATGGTAAGCCTTGAGGTTAGATAGTGTCAGTCCTCCAATTTTGTTCTTCTTCAATATTGTGTTGGCTACTCTAGGTCTTTTGCCTCTCCATATAAACTTTAACAACAGTTTGTTGATATCCACAAATTAACCTTCCAGGATTTTGACTGGAAATGCATTGAATCTGTAGATCAATTTGGAAAGAACTTGACAATATTAAGTCTTCACAATATTGAGTTTTCCTATCCATGAACATGGAATATCTCTCCGTTTATTTAGTTCATCTTTTATCTTTCATCAGAGTTTTGTAATTTTCCTCATATAAATCTTGTACATATTTTGTTAGATTTACACCTAAGTATTTTATTTGGAGGAATGCTAATGTAAATGGTATTGTGTTTGTAATTTCTGATTCTACTTGTTCATTGATGATTGACTTTTTGTATATTAATTTTGTGTCCTGCAACCTTGCTATGATGTTTTTTGTTATTCTTTCAGATTTTTTACGTGGACATTCTTGTCATCCGCAAACAAAGATAATTTTATTTCTTCCTTCCCAATCCTTCTAAGCACTGCTTTCACTGCATTCCACAAATTTTGATAACTTACATTTTTATTTTCCTTCGGTTCAAAAAAATTTTAATTATCTTTGGATTTATTCCTTGACCTACGTGTTATTTAGAAGTGTGTTGTTGAATCTCCCATCTATCTTTTTGTTGGATTTCTAGTTTAATTCCATTGTGGACTAGAGAAGACGTTATATGATTTCTATTATTTCAAGTTTGTTAAGGTGTGTTTTATGGCCCAGATTGTGGTTTATCTTGGTGAACATCGCATGTGAGCTTCAGAAAATGTCTGCTCTTTGTTTCCTTGTCAACAAGCATTTAAATCCCCCAGTCTCTGCTTCTATGATTCTAATAGCAGCTCCAGTCTATACCACTCCTAATCCAGATAGCCTGAGATGGTTTAGCTTTAAGTCTTAGTTGTTTTTAATAGTTTCACTAATTCATATGCTGGCAGCAATGAAATTTTACCACCATCCATACACTTGCCTCCAGGATCTCCTCATCAAATATATCCTTCTCTCCTCTACTCTACCACCACTAACCCCCATAGCAAATAGACAAGTTATGAGTTAGGTGCCTCCTAGACAAATGAAGTGTTACTAGACAAGCACTAGAGTCTTCTCTACCGTAGATAAAAGCCCCCAAACAGGTTGGCGTCTTTGATAGAAAATAAGTGCATGACTACATCTTGCTTGCTCACCCATGAATAGTTCAATCAGCTCCAGCAGGTTATTGGCAACTTGCTTTTAACCTAAATCCATCTTTACCTTCCCTGAAGCATGTATCTAGGACCCCAGGACAAAAAAAATTAATACTAAATCAAGTAGAACATAATTAGGGAGGCAAAAAGCTTAAAGCACAAGATTTTAATTCAACTGTTTTATGTCAGGCATATCACTCTTTTCCACTATTAATTGGAAGGTTATTCATTGTATTTGCCTTTCCTAATAAAGTAGCACAACACTAAGGCCTGAAATACTTAATAAGGCCTAATAAAATATGAGTCATTCTGTAGCCATTTCCTGAGACAGAAACAAAATTATTCTGGAAATTCACTAGTTCAAAAGTCCAAAGCAGTACCTAAACTTCTGTAGTCTTTTTAATCCTGAATCTATAAGACTGAGGATAAACCTTAATCTGGTTTGAGGGCTGCATGTTATTTAGACATTCATCTTTCTACTGACCTGGAAGTTCTCATTCTTACCATCACACAGAACTGTTAGGAATTATTTAAACAAAACAAAGCCTAGCCACTCTTAGAACCAAATCATCAAGCTAGGGTGTCATTGTGCTGCATGTTGGCAGAAGTCCCCATCTGTTCCAGTTCCTGTATCCACTCCTGGAGAATAAAAGTCTTCTCAAAAAAAACAAGGCACAGACATATTTGACTTTCAACATTGTTCCGAGTTTTAAGAACTTGAGTTTTTGATAAAACGCTCACATTCTACAAAGAAATAAAATGTTTCGTTTTCAAGGTGCGTGAAATTCACTAATGCTGGGAGCAGGCAGGATTTGCATCTCCATTCTCAGGGATCTAAGCTGCCAACTAAAATTAGACAAGGACAGAACTCCACTCAAAATATTCTGAAAGCTAGAGGATGTCCCATATTTTATTGTTCTAAATTGACACTTGCTTGACTGAGTATTGACCCATGAACACTTATAGTATAGTAGGAAATTTCTTAGGCAGGTTGCTGTAAAGACCAAGAAATACTGACATCTTCCTCTGCCTTCCACAAGCCTACATAACCTCTCATGGCAACCAACTCTTACCATGTGACTACACTGTGCTGAGTGAATTGAACCACACAAAAGCCCTGTGAGCAAATGTTGACTCCCACTTTATAAATACACTGAGGCATAAAGAGAAATATTAACTTACTCTCGTTTTAGAAATAAGACAACCTAATAGGGAGGGTACAGCAACTGTTCTGAAAGAAAGCAGATCAGCTTCTGTGTAAGTAATCAGGAATGGTTTCCCGGGGAAGAGAGGGACATTTGTCCTGACATTCCTGGAGACTTGCTGGGATTTGGAAGATACAGACCCAGAAGAAAGTCTTCCTTTCAGTGTGAGGAACCAGCATGGGAGAGAGTCCAAAGAGCGACATACACAAATAAAGAGTGGGGGGTAGTGCCTAGGCCAACCTAGATGGGATGGGATGGCTTATTGTAGGATTTGATAAAATATTCATTTTGAAAACTGGTGCTAAATTGTAGAAGACTTGGGGTTTCAGGCTAAGGAAGACAAACTAAGGTAGGAATAGTAGGGTAGCATTTATTAATAAACCCACCATAGCATTTAAAAAGTTCTTAAATCCCCAGGATTGAGTTTTTTTAAATAATAACTTTCACTGGAAAAAAGCAAAACATCCTTAACAAAACTGTCAAGCACTTTGAAATGATTCAGTGCATCTGTGAAAAATAGAATAAATCATTGGTGAAATTTCAACAGCAATTAGTAGTAAACTACATGTCCAGCAAAATCATAAAACAAGGGTTGCTATAGGAGAGAATTATAGATATTAAACAACACATGAGCAAGATAAAGTTTCATTCAGCAAAACCTTTAGATGATCCTTTAGACATGAACAGAAAGATAATAAGAAAATTCATCTTTCAAAACATCCTACCAAGGCTTCTGACTTTTCCTTGTGATGAGTAACTAAGATTTGCTTCCGAAGTCAGTGTTGTCAACCTTCCCACCATGCTTTTTGGAAAGGAAAGCCAGGAAGGGCTCAAGTACTGGTTTGGCTCCTGACCCATCTTTTGGTCTTTTTGTACCTCCCTTTACTCAACTCCAAGTACATCTGTGCACGGACAATGAGACGAAAGCATGCTACATGCGAAAGCACAAATTATGTATTGAGAAATCACTACAATGCCAAATTTTTTTAGAGTAAAAAAATATATCTTTAAGAACTCGCTGTGTTAGGGAAACTGTTTACATACTGAGGTGTTCCTCTTTTTTTTGACTGGAACAATAAAAAAAAAATTTGATATGGCCTTGGTTTCTTCTTTGTGCGTGTGTGTGTGTGTGTGTGTCCAAAAAGTCAGACTTTTTTACAGGTGGGAATATAAATTGTTTTTGAAGCACCATATTCCGCCACAGGACCAGTCAGGATGTTGAACTTCCCACCATATAATCCAAGGAAAGTATCACAGGTTTGAAATGATCTCCTCTCGCTCTCTCCTCCCCTCTCTCTCCTTTTCCCTCTCTCTCTTCCTCCACACCTCCACCTCTCCCCAGGCTCTGCCTATGGCCAGATCCCAGCAATGAGTCAGCTCTGCTCCTTCCCACACCTGCCCATCCAAACAGGACCCATCTTATACCATATCCATTTGCCATTTGCACCTTGTGGAACTTTAAATAATGAAAGGGACCTATGGACTTTCAGGGCAGCTCATCTTACCACTTGCCATAGCTCAAAGTGTCTCGGTCTGAGGGCTTTAACAACATGATAAAGTCCAATGTTAAACTAAAGAAACATTCCTAAACATGAAACATTCATGTTCTCAGTCGTCCATTTTGCATGGAGTTGGCTTTGCCTGACCACAGCACCTCAGCTCCGGCTCCTCAACCAGAAGAAACCTGGTAGCATGGCCAGCCAGCTCTCTCCAGGGAGGCATGAATGCTGTCTCTGAGTCTAGCTGAGCTTTCAAGTGACGCTGATCACCAAACACCATGAGATGAACAAAAGAAGTGACATAAAAATATACCTAGGTTACATTCTTTCCCAGAGGCTGCCAGATATTGAGACAAGACAGGACACCATCACTCCTCATCCCACTTTTCCTAATGAGATCCCTGCCCAGTATCACTGTTGCGCCTGTTAGAGTTACTAATCCATCACCTGCATCCCTCTAGCCCTTTATGCATCTGTCCCACTTAGCACTCATTATGCCCAACAGAAACCCATGGAGATGCACCCATTCCTTCAGGCACCCAAAGGAAGAGCCCCCATCTGTGCTTCTTGCTGATTCCCCTGGAACCACTCCCCACATTACCCCAGAGCCATTGTCTAAAGCAACTCCCTGACTAAAGCCATACCTGGAGCCCTATCATCCACTCCAGTGGGTTTCAAACAAGCTGCAAAAACTTCCCTCTGAAGGAACTCTCAAGCAGAAGCTCAATATTTAAATCACACCAAAGCAAAGTTGCCCTGATACAGCAGGAATAGAGGTTCAGAAGCCTGCGCTTCAAGCCCAAGTGCCCTAGGGCCCCTGGTTAATAATCACAGGTTAATAATCACCACTGTGATTGGAGCACACATTAATAATCAGCACTGAGGAGCATTATGTCCAAACTCCTTGAATGGGCCTATAAGGAATGGCAGGTTCTGGGCCCAGGACCCTCTCCAGATCAATATTCCACCTCATTACACTCCTTATTAAATGTCCACATTCCCCTGACAGGACGCACCTTCCCAGGCCACCTAGACTCTGAAAACATTGTTCCTTCTTCATGGAATGTGAATCCAGAGCCACCAGAGGGGCTCAGACATGTTTCCCCAACTCCCCTGATCCCAGCTGGCTTCTGAAGCTAGGTCGTCAGAGCTCCTAAACTAGCACTGCACTGTGTTTTAACTCTTTCGTCTGTCTTACTCAGTAGACAATAAACTCCTCACAGCCAAAGATCATTTCATTCATCTTTGCCCCCGACACCTTCCACAAGGCTTGGCACTTAGTTGGTTCTCAATGCTTGTTTGTTGGAGGGATGGATGGATGGATGGATGGATGGATGGATGGATGGATGGATGAGTGGGTGAGTGGATGGATGAGTATGTGAGTAGTGGATGAGTGGTTGGGTGGGTGAATGGACAGGAAGATGGGTGGGCAGGTAGATGGATGGATGAGTGGGTGGGTGGATTAATGGACAGGCAGATGGATGAGCAGATGGGAGTGTAAATGGAGGAATGGAAAGAGTAGGACCTTCATAGTTTGCCATTCAAATGACTACAGCAGCCACTGAAACACCTATTATTGGTTCACAGTTGCATTATAGTTTGAAAGCTCACTCTTTGCTTGCTGGAATGATCTGGCACTTCCTTCCATCTATGGTTGAGTGGTTTCTTCTACCAAATCACATCATCTGACATCTTGACAAAACATGCTATACTGCTCACATCTCAGCACAGCCTTATGAGTGATTTCTACGAAAGTCATTAATTTACATTTTTTAAAGAAGTCCTCTTGTCTTATCATTATTCCTTACTGTGACCCAGCTATTTAAAACCAGCAGGCTATAATTCAGCCACCTAAGATCAGTATATACCCCCACAGATAGGCAAGTGCTTCCACATTCATCACTTGGGCAGGACCCATAAGATGGATGGACATTGTATCCAAGAGGACTCAGAAGAGTACAGTAGAGGGGGGACACTGAACATCCAGCATCTCTCACAGCTAATGCTTTCCTGAATGTCACTTTAGGCTTTCTTTAGCCAGCATAATGCACACATCTTTTCACAGGTTTTGCTCGCACAATATGATCTTTCTTCTCTTATAAAGAAATATATTATTTGGGGTCTTCTCAACAATTGCCTGAGCTACAATTTTCCTAAATCACAACTTCATGCTTCATTTTCTCAAAATGCTTAAGTCATGTCTAGAAAGAAGACTTCAGAGCTAACTTCCATCCCCAAAGGATGCTTTGAGCAGACCAGGCTCTTCCTCCCTGCACTCCAGCATGAAGGAATCCCAAAGACAAGAAAATGAGAAGACCAGCTCTTCAAACCATGCTTTTCCCTACCAGAGCGGGTAAACTGATGACAGCGCAGCCTTGTTGAAGGCCACAGTCAGTGCATTTTAAATCTCATTTCCAGCTTCTTTCCCACCAGGCTAGTCTCAAAAAACACTGTTTTTCCACTTTTACAGACTGAAGGCAAGCAGATGACTCCTCCCCTTTCTGGACTCACTGTATCATGGGCACACCCACAGCAATAACAACAGCCACTCATTAGCACATTAACATATAGGTTCAGGGTATTCCGTATACATTACCTTTCAACCTTACAGCCCTGCACAATCAGTAATAATAGTCCCATTTTCTAACTGAAAAAACAGGGGTGCAGAGATTATAATATTTAGTACAAAATTAGATTTTTGCGATTTGGTATTTGCTTGCTATAATTGCAAGCTACAATTATAATCACTCAATTATAATACTGAATTGAAAGTTATACTGTCAGTTACATATCAAACATTCTGAGATGATCCAGCATATTCGTCCATTCAGGTTGAGAGAAAGAAGCCAGCACCAGCCATCGTTACCCATGTGGTAACGGGGTCATTAGGATCCAGCCAGGAGGGGGCAGCAGAACATTAGCCAAGGAGTCAAGGCCAGCAGGGGCTCAACACTGGCTGACATTAGAGGAAACTAGCTGATGGGGTGTCCGTGACTTCTCAGCAGGGTGGCTCCACTAGCCCTGGTTGGGTCTCTCTCCAAGCTGGCCATGAAGTAGGACGTCCCAGAGCACTGTGTTACCAGGCAGAGATGGTACAGACAGACCAGGACATGAGCAGGTCTAAAGACCAAACTCCCAGCATGCCCACCCCTACTCCACTGCTACCCCACTTCTGGGCAGTGACTCCACTCTACATGGTCTTCCTCTCTGGGAGATATGCAGGGATTTCTTGGGACCGTCCACTGCACTGTAAGTCCCTGAGAGCTCAGCCTGTGCCTGTTTGGCTCCTCTTGTCTCAGTGGGCCTAGTAGGTACACACTTAGTAGGCATTTGCTAAGTGGCGAAACAAATGTTGAGACCTTGGGGGTGTGGATCATGTATGTTCATTGTTCCAAGTGCCCTGTTCATGCCCAAAGGCAGCAAGATCAGGGCCTCATCGGGACTAGCAAGATCGGGGCATAGGGATGGTATACCAGACCCCTCTCTTCACTTTTACCTGGAGAGCAGCTGAAATCTTGATCTACCATTTCATTGGGCATCTTTTGTTACAGCCTCCTCCCCAACCCAGCTGTGTGACCAGCCCTGTCTTGACTAAATGTCCCAGTTAATGCATCGCTCCATGTGAAGCCCCTCCAAACGTAGAGGCTTTACACAATCATTTATTTTGCTCATCATTTTGTGAGTCAGGAATCTGGGGAGGGTATGCCAGGATGGTGTGTCTCAGATCCTTGGGCCATCAGCTGGATGCCTCAGTTTCCTTAGCTTGTTTTGTCTCTAAGTGGCAGTTCATGGCCCAGGACATCCAAAGGACATGGGCTTTTCACAGTGTGGACCTCTCCAGGTGGCTCACCTCTCACAGGACAGCGTTTCCAAGAGGTGAGAAGCCCCAGCTGCTCAGTGAAGGGCAGCACCCGGAACTGAGCAATTCATCACCACACTGTGCTGGCCAGTCCCCACGCCTACCCTAGACTCGAGGAAGCCAAGACCCCATTCCACCATGGCGGAAGGGCAAGTTCATACACCACTGTGGTCATCTCAGAAAAACCCCAGCTGTCACATTGAAGGGCACAGTAATCCCTTCCACTCTGATGTTGGGCTTGCAAGGGTGCAGTGAAAGGTTTGACTCTCTCTGTCCGAGCTGAACATTGTCCCTGCCGCCTTCTACACCTGCCTGGGCAGCACTCACCAGGCCTCCTCCACTTCCTCCCCTGTGGTTCACATACCTCTTCTCAAACAAAAAATCACGACGAGAAAAACAGAACCTCATATTAATAACATTCCAGTTAGAGCAGTATAGTGGCTCCCTGATGACAGCACAACAGTCAAGATATCTGTTCCTGTCATTCCTGAGTTTCTACCTGTGTGGAAGCCACAACAACCTTGCCCTCGAAAAAGATATGCTCATAGGAGACGAACAACCAACTAATGGGCCTTAACAAGCCCTGGATGGGAGAAGCCCGAGATGAGAAATGCAGTCGGACAGCTGTTCAGGTGGCCCTAGGATGCAGCTTGACCAAGGTAATTGATGTCAAATGGAATCCAAACAAACAGTCTCTGGGGTCTTGTCCACACTTTGAAATGCAAAAGGGAGGCTGCCAGGGCCAAAGATCCAGGAAAAACAGATTAGGTGGAATTTACCCCACCACCCCCTGCCCCCTCTCCCTGATGAACCATATTGCCAGAAATTGGAGAATGAATACCTTGAGCTGTGCTTTCACCTACCATGGGCCAGGCCAAATGGGACACTTAGTCACCTGCAACTAACATATGTGTGCACGGAGAGATAGGCCTCTAAGACAAGTTCTGCCTCTAAGCATTGATGAGTTGCATAAGCCCATAAGGGCATACGAGCTCCTAAAAGGAAGGGAGCCTGGGCCATAATTATTTGCCAGAGCCTGGTCTCTGAGGAATGCCAAGACCCAGAAGCCTATTATGTGTGCACAAAGCAGGCAGCCTGAGATCCCCACAGAACCCAAGAGGGGTGCAGAGACGGATAACAGAGCTGAGAGGGGACAGAAGAGAAAGACCCGAGTGTGAGCCCCTCACCATTTCATCAGTTTATATATTGCGATTGTCTCAATGATCTTTTTGAATTAAAAATATTTTGCTTTTACCATGCTTTTTCTTCTTAATTTTTTTTTGTTTTTTTTTTTTTAAGATTTTTTTTATTTATTTATTTGACAGAGATAGAGACAGCTAGCGAGAGAGGGAACACAAGCAGGGGGAGTGGGAGAGGAAGAAGCAGGCTCATAGCGGAGGAGCCTGATGTGGGGCTCGAACCCGGAACGCCGGGATCACGCCCTGAGCCGAAGGCAGACGCTTTAACCGCTGTGCCACCCAGGCGCCCCTTTCTTCTTAATTTTTATCTTCTCAGGAACCACAGAACTCTGACCATGGCTTCAGTTCATTGTAGGCTGCTTGAAATGACAGAAAAAAGGAAGCTCTCAAAAGATATGTCTGCAAGAAGAGTCAGAGAGATGCCAAGGGGAGCAAAAAAGAACTCGGAGCTCCTTTGGTGCTGAAGGAGGGAAGTAGAGGGACACTCTCCTGTCCAGTCAGCATCAGTGGGCCTGTCTCAGAGCTGGAGGAAGGAGCTTCCAGGCCTCTGAGACTTGAATGTCTTGCTACCCCACGCTGACCCCAACACTAGCACCTGTAATAGGTTGCACAGTATTCCTGAGAAATGGATGTCCACCCAGAATCTCAGAATACGATCTTATTTGGAAACAGGGTCTTTGCAGATATAATTAGTTAAGGATCAAGATGACAGTATAAGGTGGGCTGTAAATTCAATGACTGGTATCCTTATAAGAAAAGGAAAAGACACACACCAAGAAGAACCAAGTGAAGGCAGAGGCAGAGACTGGAGGGATGCGGCCACAAGCCAAGGAGCCCACTGAGGTACCAGAAGCTGGAAGAGGCAGGAAGCATTCTCCCTTAGAACCTTCAGAGGAAGCGTGGGCCTGTCAACACCTTGATGTCAGACTTCTGCCCACCAGAGCTATGAGAGAGTACATTTCTGTTGTTTTAAGCTTCCCTCTCTGTGATGGTTTGTGACAGCAACCCAGGAAACTGAATACAAAGCCCAAACTCCCAACGTCAAATCAGCAAAGAAAGGAAAATTCAGAAACAGAACTACACACAGAGGCAGCAAAGATGGGGTTAGCCCCACTCCTGGGTCCAGGACCTAGCATGGTTTCCCTGATCTCAGGAGACACCAGGTCCATACTTCTCCCACCTGAACAGGAGCGATTTGATCTGTGTCTGGGCTCCACCGAGACGACATGGCTGTAGCATCCTGAACTGACAGCAAGGCGTCGGGACAATAATGGTCCATCTCTGTAGCTTTCCCTGACAGCCCCTGTCCCTCGTGTTTCATGGGGAATAAAGTAATGAAAGAGCTCATGTTACCTGTGCAGCCTCAACAGCAGGCGAGGTGGGAGCGGGTAGCACCCACGGTACGTGAGGATGAAGGCTCTGAGGGACGGAGCGACTTGCCCGCCTAGAGCCTCGGCCGGCGGCAAGCCCAGGGAAGGAATCACAGGGCACAAGGGCTTCAGGAATGTGGCATGACCCTCCAAAGGGGGTGTCCTGCATCACCTGGAGCACAATCTAAATGTCGACCAGTTCTATAGCACATGGCGGTCTCCACTGTTTGGCAAATAAAAGGCACTAAACTTTCCACACCACCATCGTTCAGCGTGAGATAATGAGAAGACCAGAAGGCCTGCCATGCTTGGAAGCACGTCATGAAAAAAGAGAAACGAGCCCACGGAGTGATACTTGTTCTTCCCGCGTGCCTTCGTGTTTAGTTACACTTTCCCAGTGCATTTTTAAAAAGAAAAAAAAAAAACAGCATTGAGATTCGTTACACCTTCCCTTCTGACTACACCCCATCCTCTAGGGGCCGCAGCCTGTCAGCAGGAAGCCCAAGCACGGGCTTAGGAAGGGCTTAGGAGGGGCTTTCTGCAGGAAGCAATGGCCCCCTTCTTATCCAAGATCTTAGGGGGCCCCATGAGGGAGAAGGGGATCTGGGGTCCTTCCTGAGTGCTTCATTCCTACGAGGAAGGAGGGCAAAGGGCATGCCTCCATCAGGAGGGAGGAAAGTCATCTAGATTTTGTGCCCCTGGGCACCGCGGGCAGAGCAGGTTCTGCTGGATTGCCGGACCAGCTCACCCTGCTTAGGTGGCATCAGCCTTCCAGATGTTTCCCAGGGGCTATGCAAAGGGCAGGCCTGGGGTTCAACCAGGTAAGTACCAGGGATCAACCTGGGCCTACACTTTGAGGGCTCCCCTGGGGGCAAGACCAGAGTTCACCTGGGGGCAGGACCAGGGAACATCTAGGGCAAGACCAAGGCTCATCCAGAATAAGACCAGGGCTTATTCCCCTGGAGCAGGACCAGGGCTCACTGGGGAGCAGGATCAGGGCTTACCCAGGGGCAGGGCCAGGGCTCACCAGGGGGCAAGACAAAGCCCAAAATAGTCTGGAAAACATACCAGGCTACCTATTGCTTGGCAGAGGACACTAACACATCCCTGACTTCGTCTAGTTATGTATGGCTCCTTTGTTTCCTAAAACCCTATAGAACCCTATAGCACACAGAGATCTAGAATTCTAAGGGCTTATACCAGGAGGACACAAGCCCATCTCTCATTTCATAGTTGAAGGCCAGAAGGAGATGCAGGTGGCCAAAAGTCAGAAGCAGGGACAGTCAGAAGCAGGACCTGGACCTCCTGCCCTGGGTCCACCAGCATGCTTGTGTGCACCTTGCACTCTCAGCCAGGATGACAGTGTTCTATGGCACCCGTGCACATCGATCCTGCCAGCTCTTTGAACACAAAGTTCAGGTGGCTCATGGCCCCGGAAAGAGGCCCAGCTGTCAGTGTCTGCTCTGAGTTTAGCAGGTCACCTGGGAATGCTGACCAGGGGGGAAAACCCTGGAGGACAGACACAGTGCAGTGGTGACACGCACCTGCTCTGGGCTCGGGGAGGAAGTAGGTTCACATCTGCCACACTCGGTTTATCTCTGGGCAAGTCACTCAACCTCCCTGAGCCTCGGCACCTCAGCAGAATCTGTATCAAGTTGTGTTGGCAGGATGGATGAGATACCATGAGCAAAAGCTTAGCTGAGTGCCAGGACCATACTTGTGTTCAACAATTATAGTCAAGAAATAGTATCATCAATTACCTTCCAAATTACTGCACTGGAAAAATCCAACTTGCCATCCTGTATTTCCACCTAAGATAACCTAAGCAGAGAACCCCAGAGAAGGGACAGAAAAGTGACCCACGGCTACTGCCTCATCCCAGTGCCTGCCTGCCATTACCCATGCTTCTACCCTCGTTGCCCAATGAAGACCAGGTCAAACCTTGACTTGGTGTCATTTTCCCCTGGCTACCCCCGCGCTGCCCCCGCATGCAGGGCTGGCCTCTGCACTCGCAGCACGGAGGAGGAAGGCTGCTCAACTCAAATTCAAAGGCAGATCCTTTTTTTTCTGACCCTTAAAAGTTTGGGAACACACCCCAGGAAGCTAACTAACCCCTTCTGGAATGAGCAAAAGGAGAAAGCAAATCCCACACCCTGACCTTCTAGCCTTCCTAGACTTTAATTTAATCATCAGCCTCCTGGAGGCCCTGCTTGGAACAAACAACTGCCTCTAAGTCTGGAGTGTTAAGTTCTTTTCTCATCCTTCCTTCAAAGAAAGTCATTTGGATGGAGAAAAACAAACTAGGCACATGACTGTGGTTAACACAGCAGGTTTCACCTGTGAGTGCCTGGTGTGTAGAGTGAAAACAGGAATCACCAGGCTTCCCACTGCCGGGCACTGAGCTCTGTGCTTCACGAACAGTCACTCATGGGATTCTGCACAACAGCTGATGAGCTAGGTTTACTTATCCCCATTTCCAAGATGAGATAACCGAGCTCAGAGGGTTTCGGGAACCAGTCCCAGGCCTCGAAGGTAGCATGTGGGGAGCCAAGAGTCTAGTCTACGTTCTGACCCAGCGTTCACACAAAGCAACCCAGGAGCCCTCCCCGTGTGTGTTCAGACCTCTCCAATATCTGAAACTAAGATTTCCATGCAACTGGTACCCATTTGCTGACAGAAAGTTCTGGAAGCTTTGAATGCCTGAATAGCAATAATTTATCTGTAAAATAATTGTTTCTGGTGGGTCTGGCTGTCAAAATGCCTGTCAGTCTCATCTGTCAGACCAAATTAAGAATGTCAGCATTATTAAGACTGGGAAAACTTCAAGCAGCAACTTCCAATTATTTCATTAGCAACCGTTTGCTGCTTATCACCTCCCCGAGACGAATATTTTGGGCATGATTGAAAGTTATCATTTCTTCCCCAAAGTTGCACTCATGTTTGCTTATTTAGCCCCTAAAATAAGCATATTACGCATATCAGGTTAAAAAGGACTGAGAATCTCACAGAAGAAGCACCCTTCTGCTTTCTAAGAGAGCTCTCTTCTCAGAGATGGGCCCCCCAGCCCTGCATGGATGGAGTATGAAACGGCAGGTATCTGAGAAATCAGAACGCTCAACATGTCATCACCAAGCTCAGTCCAGATTGCCCAAAGCCCCTGAAGCTAGCGGTGTTACGAGAGCCGGGGGTAGTGCATGGTTGTTCATCCCCAAAGAACCTGAAAGCAAAAGATCGAAGACTGCCCTGAGCACTGAACTGTGGTTTCAGCATGAGGGGGGAGCAGAGCAGAGCCCTTAGGACACCGGGCATCCTTACTGGGCATGACAGGGTCGAGCCAGTCTGCAGGATCCCCACATGGCCACCCCATCAGTCAGCTTGGCTAATTTTCACTGGGGGAAACTGAGGCCCAGAGAGGATGAATCCAGGGCAGAATTAGGACGCAGGGCTGTCTGGCTCTGAAGTCCACCTGCCCTCTGAGGCCAGGCGGAGGAGCTGGGGCTGTGACAGTCTTTACAGAAGGGGCTGCCATGCTCGTGCTGTGTGTTGAGACGATTCCTCTGAGCACAGAGGAGGCTGAGGTTGATGAAGCTGCGGGTAGACTCGCCGGGAGGTGGCGCCGCTGGCACAGGGCAGGAAAGCAGAGGCGGGAGACAGGGTGACACAGACCAGAGAAACAGGGGAGTGCGGTGACAGATGTGGTGGGTCTCCCAATGATTTGAGGTCAATTCAGGGCTGGCCAAAAGCTTGTGGAGCCTCTAACGTTTGAGACTCCATCTACGGGTTCCATTCGCCAGCCCTGCCTCTCGAACTTCTAAGTGCAAACCGCGTGTTCCCGTAAATCCTTGGCAGGCGTGTTGTTTCGGCTCTGTACAGGGAAAGCCTTCCTTGCATTGAGATGCAACTCGATGCTTCAGCTTTCGAAGAGAACCACACTGCACCCCTCAGCGGGTCCCCAGGGCACCAACCGCCCTGTAAGGCTGAGAGCCCATCAACACAGGAGACACTGGGGAAGTCTCCACGACTCGGCCAAACGGCAGCTAAAGACCATGGTCATCATACTACTCTGTGGCTTTCATGTTTTATTTTTAAATAGTTGATTTATGGAACTAAGTAAGTTTCCCCCTTTTGTCTTCACTGCCAGGAATTTCAGAGTTAAGGAGACAGTGAATTCAGTCTTTGGTGCATTCTTAGGGCCAGGAAGTAATTATTTCTCAGTCCTTTGATTAGATGTTTGTAATTGCCCTGTGGCCTGTGCACTTAACTTTGTAAGCTGTGTCCAAGGTTTTCTGAAAGCAGGCAAGGGATGCATTTCTAGAAAGATTAAATGCACCATCCCAGGCAGCTGCCTCTGTGCACTGAAGGGTACTGAGCAGGGAACTAGACACACAAAAGTGCCTACTGTCTAGTGGCCCCACCTCACAGAGTAAGGGCAAGGTCCTTGTGTGCTTTATATCATGTACTCCCCCCAAAAAAAGTTATGTTAAAGTGCTGACCTGTGAATGTGACCTCATATGGAAATAGGATCTTTGCAGATGGAATCAGGATATAAACTAGGATGAAGGTATACTGGAGTAGGGTGGGCTCCTAATCCCATAGGACTGGTGCCCTTATAGAAGAGATTCACAGACACACAGAGAGAGGAGCTCATGTGATAACAAAGACCTGCAGAGGGAAGGTGGCCATGAGACGCCGGAGCCAGAGACTGGACCGATGTGTCTACAAGCCGAGGGGAGTGGAGGACTGCTGATGACCACCAGAAGCGAGGAGAGAGAGCATGGTCCTGCCAACACCTTGATTTCAGGCCTCTAGTCTCCAAAACTGGAGGAGAATAAATTTCTGTTGTTTTAGGCCACCCAGTTTGTGTCCTTTGTTACAGCAACTCCAAGAAATTAATACAGTCCAACACCTCCATGAGCTCATTGGCCTCCTTGCTGCCCCTCACACCCCTGCAAAGCTCTCGGGCCTCCCACCTGCCTTGGCCGCTCTTCCTCTTGACAACCTCAGGATTTGCTCCCTCCTACTTTTCAGGTCTCAGCTCAGATAACACTTTTTAATAACAGCCCCCTGACCACCCTCTCTATATACAAAAGCCTACCCACTCTTGGCTCTCAATATTCTTCTCCATTACCTACCTATTATGAGCTGATTTGAGTCTCCCCCCACCCCCCCAAAAAAACTTACGTTGGAGTCCTAACCCCCGTTTACCTCAGAGAGTGACCTTATTTGGAGATAGGATCTTTACAGAGGTGATCAAGTTAAAAAGAGCTGATTAAGTGTAGCCCTAATCCAATATGACTGGTGTCCTTATAAAAGGCGAAACTTGGACAGAGACAGGTACAGAGAGGGGAGACAATGTGAAGACACAGGGAGAAGCCAGCCACCGACAAGCCAAGGGAAGGGGCCTGTAACAGTTCTCCCTCATAGCCCTCAGGAAGAATCATCCCTGTGGATCCCTTGATCTCAGACTTTGGGCCTCTAGAACTGCGAGACAAACATTTCTATTGGTTTAAGACACCTAGTCCGTAGAATTCGGTTAAGGCCGTCCTAGAAAACTAATATGCTCCCTGACTCGTTACATGCTTATTTAGTTTTTCTTTCCACCCTATTAGAATCTAAGCCCATATGGACAGGGACTTGTTATGTTTTATTCACCACCCAGTGTCTGGTGTGAAGCTGTTGTGCAATAAATATTTGCAGAATAAATGAGTGAATTTGTAAATTGCTCACTCTGTGACTGGCACCACACATACATGAGGTACCAACCTGAGGGCTGTTTTCCTCCTGATACCAAATACCTGGTATCTTTTCTGACACCACTTCTTTCATCATCCAACACCAACTGGGTGTCCAACAGTTCAACGCAATCTGACAGCATGTACCTGGTATTAGCGTCAGATCCCATGAGCTAAAGGGCTCAGTTCAAGACTGCTCCCCTGTTCAGACACAGAGCCTCCCTGCCTTCTCATGCTGTGTCACCCTCCCAACACCTCTATGTGCTCAGCAGTGTGGATGCTCCCTAAATCCCATTATTTAGGGGATTTCATGAAGATTCCATTATGTAGGCATGGTTGATTACATCACTGATTGATTGAACCTCCAGCCCCTCTTCCCTCCTTAGAGGTCTGGAAGTGAGGCTCTGCGTCTTTCTGCCCCCCTAACATCTCTCCTATTTGGCTGTTCCTGAGTTAAATCCTCTAGAACAAACTGGTAATCGTAAGTAAAGTGCCTTCCTCAGTTCTGTGAGTCATTCTGAAGGATTATCAAACCTGAGCAGTGGAGGTCTTGGGAACCTCTGATTTATACCCCTGTCAGAAGATTGGGGGGCCTGGGATTTGTGACTGATGTCTGAACTGTGGATGGCTGATGAATCAGTCAGAGGACTCAGTGCTCATTTCATGACCAGCACCATCCTGTAGCTGTTTCTCCACCAGTTGTGATTGGATTCTGCCAGTTGGAAAATAAGGAGCATTTCCCTCCAAGAGCATCTCACCTGCTCAAAATGATGCTAGAAATGAACCTACAAAGAATGTTGTAGGTCTGAGATATCTGCTCCTACCAAATTGCTCTCATAAGTTCTAAATCATAGAGCTCCGGACTGTATTAAGCATCATCCTGGGGGATCCCAGAAAGGTGGGGATTTGCCTGGGTCCTTTGTCTCTTTACAGGTTGAGAGGAAAACTGTATTAATATGGGTTCTCAAGAGAATCAGAACCCATATAGATAGATAGACTTATTATAGAAATTGGCTCACATGATCATGGAGGCCAAGTTCCACGATCTGCCATTTGCAAGCTGGAGAGTCAGGGAAGCCAATGGCATAATCCAATCTGAGTCCAAAGGCCTGAGAACCAGAGGAGTGGATGGTGTAACTCCAACTCTAAGTCCAAAGGCTGAGAACCAGGAGCACCAACGTCAAAGGCCAGGAGAAGATGGATGTCCCAACTCAAGGAGAGAACAGATTCAACCTTTCTCTCTCTTTTTGTTCTGTTCAGGACCTCTATGTATTAGATGATGCCCACCTGCATTGGTGAGGGCAATCTTCTTTACTCAGTCTGCTGATTCAAATGCTAATTTCTTCTGGAGACACACCCAGAAATGGTTTCTCTAGCTGTCTGGACATTCCTTAGCCCAGTCAGATTGACACATAAAATCAACCATCATAAGAACACAGCCCTATACCTGCTGTCCTGAGGGCCCTGCAGCCCTGGTTCTGGTTCCCCCAGCATCAGCAACTTGAAGTGCTGTTAAGTTTGGCCTCGGAGACCCCAGGGATGGAAGCACATCTCCTCCTGCCTCAGCATCACCTCCCATTTGAGTGAGCAGGGACCCCTCTCAGAATTGGTGGGCATCCCCTTGCTCTCTTGGTTACAGGTAACTTAGACATCCAGGGACAGCTTTGAAAAGAAGCGATGTTACACCGTACATAATAGTAAGTTGTTGTGATCATTATTATTGCTGCCATCTTTGTTTTTGTGCTAGCAAAATGGGTCTTACAAGGTTGTGCAGGTAACTGCAAATTAGGTTTTCCCATTAAAGATCCACAAGACACCTGCATCCTTAGAATCAGGAAGGAAGCAGAGCCTGTTGCCAAATCCTCACCCTCATCGCCTCTCCCCTTCTTCCCCTCTGCCCCTCTCAGTCACAGAGGCTCTAACTTCTGTGTGAACCATGTCTTCTGACACCTACTGATTAAAATGAGCATCTGTCACTGACTCAGGCCAACTGGTCTTAAGTTTGAAGAAGGTCTCAAAGTAGCAATCAAGCAAACAGAAACCTAGAGAAACACAGATCAAAGTGGCTTCAGGACCAGAACCTGTCACCACCAGTGTTCTCATACGACTCCTTCCTCCTGGGCAGGAGCATCACAGGCACAGGTACTGGAGCCCCACGAATGAGGACCTTGGGAGGCGACCTGGCAGGCCACAGGTGCTTTGAGAGTGGAACAGGTAGGAGTTTAAGAATGCCAAGGTCCATGGAAGGGGACAAGGTGAGGTTCAAGATCACCAGAGCATGAGCATAACGCCTGGGAGCTAAAATCAGGGAGCCTCTGGGGCAGGAAGTGCTGGGGAAATCCATAGACAACAAGAAACGTGTGGCTTAAGTTCTCCTGGAGAATTAAGTTCTCCTTAGTTAGAGAATTATAAAATAAAAGTTGAAACACACAATGTAGGTCATATGCTGATCTCATATAACAGGTCATATGTTCATCTCGAAGAATTTTGTCAATAATACTAAAAAATTTGTTGCTTTTATTCGTGAGGATGCCTTGCATTTGCTATATTTCAGGGGGCAATTTCTAAGAACTGGAAAAATGTATTTTACTTTCAGGAGGTCAAAGACATCCTGCCCTGAAGCAGGAGAGGAATATCACCTATGTTGGGCTGACAGATTCATTGGTTAGTAATGTATATGGAAACCAATAGAAGAGATAAACAAAATTCTTTAAAAAAATACTCAAACATAAATTCGGCAGGAAGGGAAGAAAAATGAAATAAAGAACAGATGGGACAAATAGCAAGATGCACAGTAAGATGATAGATTTAAACCCATTTATATCAATAAATATACATAAATGATCTAAACACTATAATTAGAAGTAAAGATTATCAACTTGATAAAATAAGCAGAACCCAACTATACGCTGTCCACAAAAAATGCATTTTAAAATATGGAGACACAAATAGGTAAACATAATAAAATGGGAAAAAATATGCCAAGCAAATACTAATCATGAAATAGCTGAAATGATTATATTAAAATTAGACATAGTAGATGTCAAGATGAGGAATATTACCTGAGATACAGAGAGAGATTTTATGAAGATAAAAGGACCAATTACTTAAGAAGCCGTAATGATATTAAATATGATCAATTACAAAGTTTAAAAATACATGAAGTAAAAATAAGAGAACTGAAGAAGAAATAGACAAATCTGCAATTATAGTTACATATTTCAAAATACTGACGCAAGAAGAAACAGAAAAAAATAAAAAAATATATATCATACTGAATTTATAGTTTAAGTTTTCACACATTGTTTGTCAATTATACCTCAATTTAAAAGAAAAAAAAAAGTCCTCACAAAGAAATTACTAGGTCCAGATGGTTTCACTAGTAAATTGTATCAAATAAAAATAAAATGCCAGTCTTTTTTAGCAATATAGGAGGAAACACTTCCCTACTCATTTTATGACAAAGATAAGATGAGAAAAGAAAACCACAGTACAATATCCCTCATAAAGTTAGATCCAAAAATCTGTAACAAAATAACACCAAATAGAATCCAGGAAAATATAGAAATAATAATACATCATGACCAATGGAGTTCATTCCAGGAATACAAGGTTGCTTTCCCCCTCATACTGGTAACAAAGCAAAGATGTTCACCCTGTTTCTTTCTTTTTTAATAATAATTTTTTATTATGTTACATTAGTCACCATACAGTACATCCTTAGTTTTTGATGTAATGTTTCATGATTCATTACTTGCGTATAACACCCAGTGCTCCATGCAATACGTGCCCTCCTTACTACCCATCACCGGCCTATCCCAATCTCCCATCCCTCTCCCCTCTGAAGCCCTCAGTTTGTTTCCCAGAGTCCACAGTCTCTCATGGTTCATTCTCCCTTCTGTTTTTTCTTTTTTCTTTTTTTATTTTCAGAGGTAGAATTTGTGATTCATCAGTTACATATAACATGCAGTGCTCATTACATTAAGTGCCCTCCTTGATGCCCATCACCCAATTGTCCCTTCCCCCACCCACCTCCCCTCCAGCAACCCTGTTTGTTTCCTAGAGTTCAGCATCTCTTATGGTTTGCCCCCTCTCAATTTTCATTTTTTTATTTTTCCTTCACTTCCCCTATGTTCATCTGGTTTTTTTTCTTAAATTCCACATATGAGTGAAATCATATGGTATTTGTCTTTCTCTGACTGACTTATTTCACTTAGCATAATGCCCTCTAGTTCCATCCACATAATTGCAAATGACAAGATTTCGTTCTTTTTGATGGCTGATATTCCATTGCATATATATACTCTTTCTCCATTCATCTGTCAATGGACATCTGGGCTCTTTCCACATTTTGGCTATTGTGGACACTGCTGCTATAAAGCTAGGATGACCCTTCAGAGATGTCCAGATGTAACATGGCAGCTGGGCTTTTCTATCCCTACACCTACCATTCATTGGGTCTAGGCTGCCACCAGGCTGAGGGTATATGGTTTAGCCAGGTGGCTCCCTTCCACTGAACGCGATGCCTGTGGAAGGTCTCAGCTGAGATCGATTAGCAACCAAACTCCTGACAAGTGAGAATGAGTGTTCAGTCACAAAGGGGGGATCTAAGTGGCACCCGCAGCATCACTGCAAGAAACATTTACTAAAGCTAAACACGTTCATGCCCTAGGAACTAGCATTTCCTCTCCTCATGCAACAAAAGACATGCACCAGAATGTTAATGGCAGCATTATTCATAATTGTCCAAAAACGGAAATTACCTGGATATTTTTAACAGTCAAATGGATTCATGAATGAAATATATGCATACAATGAAATATTAAATAGCAATGGGAAATTAACAACCACTGCTACACTCAATAATATAAATGAATCTCACAAAAATAACATTGATTGAAAGAAACCAGAAACCAAAATGTGTGTACTGTAAGATTTCATTCATTTAAAGTTCAAAACAGGACAAAATTACTCAGAAGTCTACATGGTAGTTAACTCTGGACTCTGACAGATCTTGGAAAGGTCTTGAATTGGGAGCTAGTTATATTCTAATTCCTTATCTGGGTGGTTATTACATGAGTGTTTTCACCTTGTAAAAAATCACTGGGCTCTATATTTATGATCTGTGCATTTTGTGTACCTATTAACTCAACTTAAAATTTTCACTAAAATCCTGTAAGTCATGGGCTGGGAGAAGATACTTGCAAACATATAACGGGAAAAAAAAGGATTCATATCTGGAATAAATAAGGAACTCTTGAGAATCAATAAGAAAAAATCCAATGGGAGTATAAAAGGCAAAAGATATGAACAGCGCACTCACAAGAGAGCAAAATACAGGGCCAAAAAGCATATAAAAAGATACCCAATATACATACTAACTAGGGAAATACAAATTAAAATACTGTGAAATATTTCGTAACTATCAACTTTGAAAATATTACAAAGTCTAACAACTCCAGTATCGTTGCAGTTGTAGAGCAATGGGGACTGCTTACACCATCGGGCAATTTGGTGAAGAGTAATTTGGTACAATTACCAAACTTAAAGATAATTTGGTACAATCTCTGTGGAAAGAAAAAACTTGCCCTTCGATCTACTTCTAGGAAAGTAATAGAAAAACTCTTGCAGAAGTTCCATAGGGAAAATGGCACAAGAAAGTTATTGCATTACTCGTTTAAAATAGAAAAAATATATCCAGTATGACATCGTATATTTTGAAAACATGCAAAAACATAGATTCATACGTGGATGTTAGTAGAATTTTTAAATGCCATTGAAGACAAACATCAAATTTGAGATGGTGGTTGCCTCTGGGTGGGGGAAGAGAAAGGCATCCTAGAAGGATACAGTGGGAGTTGTCCCAGCATTTGTGTTGTTTTGCTTCTTAAAGAAACAGGATGCAAACGTGGCAAAATGTTAACACTCAGTAGAGCTGGCCAGTAAATGTGCTGATTTTTTATGGACTTTTCTGTATATTTGAAATATTTCATATTTTAAGAAAACTATTCACCAACATGCCTACTAATCTGATGACTCTCTCAAGCAGAACTTCTCTTCTCAATCCCACCACTGCCACAGCACGTGCATACGTACTGTACCCCCTCCCATGTCTCACGTCTTGTGCTTTACGTGACCTGGGTCACTGCAAATGGGGAGAAAAGGATGAACAGATAACAGTCCTTCAGGCTTCTGCCTAGCAGAAGATAATATAAATTGTCTTCTCATCTCTTTTTGAAATGGGCTATCTCCCGCTGACCACTAGGTGGGACACCAGCTTGCCAGTTACTGAATAAATATAATGCATATAGAAGTCTTGAAACAGCCTCTGTTTCTGCAGAGAAGACCATACTCAGAAAGCTGTTAATGGAACAGCTTAGTGATGTGCTTCCGGTGTTTGGAAGCAGCTCTTCTTTGAATTTCTGCTGATGATATTTATTTTGGAGTGCAGTAAGTAATGTTTCTAATTTACACAAATTTAAACCTATATTCAATTAACTGGACTTTTCTTTGGTCCAGAATTGGATGTTTTGGCTAACTATGGTTGGGAAAAGGAAGAGAAAAATTGGAAAATGGCATTTATTTGGTGTCCATTATGTGCCAGGAAGCAAATTACAGCTTTATCTCATGTAACCCTCACACCCATCCTTCAAAAGGGGACATCATTTCACAGTTAACAAAGGAGGAAGCAAAGGCTCAGAGATATTAGGTGCCTCACCAACATCCCACAAGTAAACAGCAGACTAAAGGTTTGAACGCTTCCTCTCCGCCAACAAAGCTCCCTTTCTTTCTACCATGCTCCCTCTCCAGAAAGCCCTTGGACTGAAACTCTGAGTGGGGCTGGAGAGGAGAATGCAGAGAATATATTTAGTACAATTTAAACACTTTTAGGCATAGCTATAATAAGAACAGGTAATAAGAAAAAATAAAAAGTCAAACACCTCCTGGTTCTGCCTGAGCCAAGATCACAAAATGAAATAAAAATTATTGCAACTTATTCTTTCCACAAAATGAGTTTTTAAAGAAGTGAAATGTCTAGAGAACTATTCTTAGATACCAAAAGTGAAAACAGGGCCCTGGTATAATCTTTCAACACAGAGTTTGGTGAACTGGGAACAGATTCTCACAAGCAGTGAGAGATTCTCCCAAGCACTCTGTGTGTGTGTGTGTGTGTGTGTGTGTGAGAGAGAGAGAGAGAGAGAGAGAGAGAGAAAGAGAGAGAGAGAAAGAGAGAAGACAGAGAAAATTAGTTTGCTAACACTGCCATAACAAAGTACCCCAGACTGGGTGGTTTAAACAAAAGAAATTTTTCTCACAGATCTGAAGGCCAAGAGTATGAGATCAAGGGGGCAGCAGGGTTAGTTTCTTCTGAGGCTTCTCTCCTTGGCTTGTAGATGGCTGTTTTCTCCCTTTGTCTTCACATAGTCTTTTCTCTGTGTGTGCCTGTGTCCTAATCTTCTCTTCTATAAAGATACAGTCAGATTGGAGTAGGGCCCACCCATGTGACCTCATTTTAACTTAATTACCTCTTTAGAGAGTCTATCTCCAAATACAGTTACATTCTGAGGTACTGGGGATTAGGACTTCAGCACAATTTGGGGGAAACACAATTCAGCTCATAACAGAGAAAACACAAGATGTGAGAGAACCATAACAGGAGTTTTTTGTGGGGGAAGGTCCATACAAACAGTCACAGATGGTGACATGGCCTTGCCTAGCTACCAAACTGGGAGACAACCATCTTCTCTAGAATTTCCCAATTGACTGACATCAGAAGTGAACCATCACTGAATTCTTTTTTGTTGTTCTTTTATAATAATCCTTTAAAGATAACTATGACAAGGATTCTGGAGAAATTATAGGATATGATATTTTAATCCCCCCAAATTCCCACATAAAAAGAGACCGAGCAACTAGTATATCAAAATCAAAGACCTGGAAATCCTACAACAAAATAGGTCACAAGGTCTCCCAATGAATCTCACAAAATGAGCATGTAGGGTAAATCATCTACAGCCAAATGACCTGTGTGGTTGAGGATCTGAGTAGGAGGAAAGAGAGGGATTCCAACAGTCCAGAGAACAGGAAAACCACATTGATGACCCATATTCACTGAAAACATAGAGGTCCAAACTGAGAATAGTAAGATCCAATTCATGGGCAAGGCAAGGGGACCATGATACACTATTCTGGCCATGGTGGAGCAGTCTATAAACCATCAAAAATAGCATACTACAGCTTCCTTTCAAGACAAACTCCACAATGAGAAGAACAGGAATAAATGGTGCAGAGAAAAGAAAATCACAGAAAAAAAGTGGGGGAAGGGATCAGAAAGTCAGATCTCAGAAAATACAAGGCAATAATTTTTTCATCACTTTGCAAAAGCAGCAGAAGAGGGAGTGGTAGAGCCATGAAGCTAGAAAACCTATCATGACCTATCCTTCACTCCTACAAATACACAAACACTCATTTCAAAGAAAGAAAGAAAGAAAGAAAGAAAGAAAGAAAGAAAGAAAGAAAGAAAGAAAGAAAGAAAGAAAGAAAGGCGCCTGGGTGGCACAGCGGTTAAAGCGTCTGCCTTCGGCTCAGGGCGTGATCCTGGCGTTATGGGATCGAGTCCCACATCAGGCTCCTCCGCTATGAGCCTGTTTCTTCCTCTCCCACTCCCCCTGCTTGTGTTCCCTCTCTCGCTGGCTGTCTCTGTCTCTGTCAAATAAATAAATAAAATCTGAAAGAAAGAAAGAAAGAAAGAAAGAAAGAAAGAAAGAAAGAAAGAAAGAAAGAAAGAAAGAGGAAGAAAGAAAGGGAAAAAAAGAGAAGAGAAGAAAAGAGAAAAAAGAAAAGAAAGAGTAATAGAAAAGGATCATGGACAATTCTTATATAAATTTATTATAAGAGAAAAGAGAATAAGAATATAATACTGTCCCTACAGACAATGCAAGTATAATGAAAGATATGATATAAAAAGCAGATGCAAATGTAACTTCATATTTGAAATGAGATGAAAGGAATTAAGAAAATAATACATGTTATTAAAATATAACTTGGGTGTGCCTGGGTAGTCCCAGTCAATTAAGCGTCCAACTCTTGGTTCTGGCTCAAGTCATGATCTCAGTGTTGTGAGATCTAGCCCCATGTCAGGCTCCACCACTCAGTGCAGAGAGTCTGCTTGAGATTCTCTCTCCCTCTCCTTCTGCCCCTTCCCTCACTTGTGCTCTCTCTTTTTCTCTCTCTCACTCTCTCAAATAAATAAATAGATAAATAAATAAATAAAACCTTTTAAAATGTAACTTAAATCACCAATAGAAACATTCAGAAATACAAGATTTGAAAAGACAGATGACAGAACTCAGAACAGAATTAGACGTACAAGGGAAATTTTTCAGAAATAAAAACTAAATTAGAAGTCACATCAGAACCAATAAACAAAACAAATAATGGCTTAAAAGAAACTATGTAAAAGAGGGAATTTTAGAAAATCAAAAAGGGGGCGCCTGGGTGGCACAGCAGTTAAGCGTCTGCCTTCGGTTCAGGGCGTGATCCCGGCGTTATGGGATCAAGCCCCACATCAGGCTCCTCCGCTATGAGCCTGCTTCTTCCTCTCCCACTCGCCCTGCTTGTGTTCCCTCTCTCGCTGGCTGTCTCTATCTCTGTCGAATAAATAAAATCTTAAAAAAAAAAAAAAGAAAATCAAAAAGAAATGAATAGGTTCCACTTCCGGTTAGGATGTGAAAGATCATAAAAGACTAGCACTGAGCAATGAGAAAGCACTGGATAAGCTTTTACATTGTATTTTTCTTTAAAGTCATTGAAAAGCTGTAGATTCAAAGTTTAAATAAACTAAAATTTAGAGAGAGATTAGCGCATCTCAGGTGAGTGCAAACCAGTGGCCCCTTCCACTCCTGGGGCAAGTTGTTAAGCATGGGTGCATGGGTGGGCAGAAAATCAGTCTGCTACAGCCAGAGAATTGTTGGGGATAAAGGGAAGCTAACTGAGAATTTAACAGTTAATGTGTAGACTTGAATCCAAACAGAGTTGGACATCACTCGCTGCCAACTCTCTCCCACAGAAATTTCCTCAGTGAATGGCAGCCAGGAAGTCAAGAGATGACACAGAGGAAAGCAGAGAGGAATTCTGTGGTGTCATGGTGCTTAGATCTCACGGCCCTGCTAGAGGGAGGGTGATCCCATTCTCAAGACATTTGAAACCAGAGGTGAGCTTAATTAACTAGAGTAGCAACCCAAGTCCTAATTTGGCTCAACTAATGATTTGATTGTAGAGATCAGATCCTGATCCAAGATATCTGACTCACAAAAGGGCAAGCACTTCCTAGAAAAATTACTTCTCTCAGTCTCCACTACTCTGTTACATATAAACTGCAGTACTTAATGAAAAACAAACAAACAAACAACAACCTATGAGACATGTGAATAAGCCAGAAAATGTGCCCCACAATTAAAAGGAAAACAAATAGTCAATAGAAACAGGCCCACAGGTGACCCAGAACTGGCATGAACAAATAAAGACTTGAAATTTATTAATGAATAAGTGTAAACATTTTCAGTGGAAATATGGGCAAAATGGAAAAAAAATACCAAGAATTTCAGCAGAGAAGTGAAAACCCCCAAAAAGAACCAAATAGAAATTATAGAACTAAAAAATACAGTACCAAAGTAAAGAATTCAATGAGTGGGCTTAATGGCAGACTGAACAAAAAGTCTAGTGAGTTTACATCTAGTAGAAATGTCAGTAGAAATATGTCAGCATAAATTCTCTTAATTGAAACATAAAAAGAAAAAAGTATGAAAAAAGTGAGAGAAATGTGACACAATACAGAACAATCCAACATATACGTAATTGGAGTCCCAGAGGGGTGGGAGGGAGGGAGAGAGAGAGAGAGAGAATGAATCAGAATAATTATTGGAAAGATGCTAGCTGAAATTTGTTTCCAAAACTGATGAATGATATCAACACATGGACCCAAGAATTAGACCACCATCTCTGCCCACTTCTACTTGTCCTGTGTCACACTTCCCTTCATTACTGATAGAATTGGAGTGGCTGCAGCAATTTGGGGGATCTCACTAAGGGGGGTCGTGTTTCCCATTAGTTTGGGTTTAATAAAATAAATGTATGTGGTTCACAGTCACTTCCATGTAAAGTTCAGTTATTGTTAGCTAGTCTACTGCATAAACAATTTCCAGGAATACTCCACCTGCCCACTGTAACAACTCACCTGGCTTGGTGACACAAAGTTCACAATATCACAATATATTTGCCTTGTGCATCTCATTTCTTTAGTCTCCTAGGAGGAAAATCTGCCTGAACAAGACCTAAAGTTGTCAACTAGCATGATATTTTGCAAGAGTTATGTGTTTTCTTTTCAGGTTCGTTGATGGGGTATGTCAACCATACATATAAACTGGCTTCTCTTTGAAGAGTCTAATTATAGAGAGATGCCATTATAAATCTGTTCAAGCCTTGCAACTTGGATATAACAATATTACAAGTACTCTAATATATGTTTTTAAACATTCAAGAGAGAAACCCAAACACAATAGGAATTCAAAAAAAAATTATTCAAAAAATTAATGAAGCTTGAATATGCCATTTAACTGCAATTTGAAAAGATGTTTTGGAATGTTTCAATAAAACAAGCGAGAAATTATAGACCTCTTATATGATGTGTATGAAAAGGGCCTTTTTTGACACTTAAAAATTTGTTAAAGCATTGAGAGAAAGATGCATATAAAAATTAATAGAATATTTTTAAAGCTATACAGATGAAAATGAACAGAAATACTTCAGTATTGAATAGAGAATTTTAATAACAAAAAAGTTTAAGTTATACCAAAATAGTACATCATTAATACAAGTAAATTTATAACAGAAATAATAGACTTTTAATAATTTGATATCCAATTAATAAGAAGTGAATCACAAACACATTGTGACAAAATTTCGATTTCTTGCTTATACGACACTGAATACTGACACTAATAAAGACAGTCTAAAAGTCCTATAAAAGTTAGTCTAAAAATTCTGAGAGACTATTTTTATCAGTAACAGTATTCAGTGTCACGTAAGTAGTCCACATCACAACAAGGACATTGATGACCATCTGGTTAGTGACAGATGTCAATTCAAAGAATATTTAGGAAGAGTCATTCACAAGAAAACTTAAAATACCTTGAAATTGTAGAGCTCATGTGTAAAAGAAACTCAATAAATATTGTCCCATTTTAACAACAATCCTAAAACTTTACCTGACATTACCAATAATGAGTTGTAAAGCTAAAGCCAATCAATTGATCAATCTTTTCTCAACTGTCAATAATAAATATATGTTGGTCACAGATGCTAGAGGAAAGACTGCATTACCAATCTATTCCCTCTGTTTAAATATATTTTAAAATGTATTTTAACACCTTGTCATATGAGGAGGAAAGCAAAGAAAATGCAGCCCCAATAATACATAAAGAGAAAAAGAGGTGGTTCAGGCAGTTAATTAATAAAATGTTAGGATAAAAAGCTTTTGCACAGCAAAGGAAACAGTCAACAAAATAAAAGGCAACCTACTGAATGGGAGAAGATATTTGCGAATGACATAACAGATAAAGGGCTGGTATCCAAGATCTATAAAGAACTTATCAAACTCAACACCCAAAAAACAAATAATCCAGTCAAGAAATGGGCACAAGACATGAACAGACATTTCTCCAAAGAAGACATACAAATGCCAACAGACACATGAAAAAAAATATCAACATCGCTTGGCATCAGGGAAATACAAATCAACATTGCAATGAGCTACCACTTCACACCTGTCAGAATGGCTAAAATTAACAACTCAGGAAACAACAGATGTTGGCAAGGATGCAGAGAAAGGGGCACCCTCTTACACTGTTGGTGGGAATGCAAGCTGGTACAGCCACTCTGGAAAACACTATGGAGGTTCCTCAAAAAGTTAAAAACAGAGCTACCCTATGACCCAGCAATTGCACTACTGGGTATTTACCAAAGGATACAAACATAGTGATTTGAGGGGGCACATGCACCCCCAATGGTTATAGCAGCAATGTCCACAATAGCCAAACTATGGGAAGAGTCCACATCTATTGACAGATGTATGGATAAAGAAGATGTGGTGTACAATGGAATATTACTCAGCCATCAAAAAGAATGAAATCTTGACATTTGCAATTATGTGGATGGAACTAGAGGGTATTATGCTAAATGAAATAAGTCAGAGAAAGAAAAATACCATATGATTTCACTCATATGTGGAATTCAAGAAACAAAACAGATGAATATAGGGGAAGGGAAGGAAAAATAAAATAAGATGAAAACAGAGAGGGAGGCAAACCATAAGAGATGCTGAACTATAGGAAACAAACTGAGGGTTGCTGGAGGGGAGGGGGTCGGGAGGATGGGATAACTGGGCAATGGACATTAAGGAGGGCATGTGATATAAACAGCACTGGGTGTTAATATGCAACTCATGAATCACTAAATTCTACCCCTGAAACTGATAATACAGTATATGTTAACTAAATTGAAGTTACATTAAAATTTTTTTTAAAAAAGATAAACTAAAAGATATTTAAAAATAAAATAAAATATTAGGTTACTTTTCTGGACTTTTTAATGTGTATGTTATCTAATTTATAACTGAGGGTGATTTTTTTCTCTCCTATGTAAATATTTACTGTCATACCTAACTTACACTCATAACTTAATATTATTTGTTTTTAAAGTGGATCCCCCCAAATAATACAAGCTTCAGCTGGCCCAGGCTCCATGTGCATCAGCCATGCTCCCAGTGACAGTGGGGGGTAGGGAATGTGAGGACACACCCTCCTGCTTGTTCTAAATACATCACCAATGTCTCTTGTTTTTGTTTGCTGGTTTTCTTTTTTTTTTTAAGATTTTATTTATTTATTTATTTATTTGACAGAGAGAGAGCACAAGCAGGGGAAGGAGAGCAGCAGGCAGAGGGAGAGGGAGAAGCAGGCTCCCCGCTGAGCAGGGAGTCTGATGGCAGGACTTGATCCCAGCACCCTGGGATCATGGCCTGAGCTGAAGGCAGACACTTAACCCACTGAGCCACCCTGGCATCCCTGGTTTTCTTTTTATGATTTGTCTTTTTCCCTAAAGGGAGAGGTTCAGAAGGGGAGAATATTCAGTTGTCTCAAGTTTGCCAATATGGCTTCACTGTTTAATAATTAAAGCCGGGGGGTGGGGGGAGATGCCTGGGTGGCGCAGTCGTTAAGCGTCTGCCTTTGGCTCAGGGCGTGATCCCGGCGTTATGGGATTGAGCCCCACATCAGGCTCCTCTGCTAGGAGACTGCTTCTTCCTCTCCCACTCTCCCTGCTTATGCTCCCTCTCTCGCTGGCTGTCTCTGTCTCTGTCAAATAAATAAATAAATAAAATCTTTTTAAAAAATAATAATAATTAAAGCCAGGGGACAGGACTTTAGGCAAAACCATGTCCAATGATCAGATAGATTTTCAAATACAAATGTGGGACCGTGGGATTAGAACTACCAGGAGTGGTTTAAAACAATAGAGAAAATGTGAGTTGTTCTGTATAGCGCTCAGAGGGCACCATGGGGGAGGCTGGGGATGCGCATCCCCTTGAAGAAACACAGCGTGGGTACCCTATCGCGAGGTTACTCCTGGGACCATTGCTCTTTAATAGTGTCCATGATGGATAGTTTTCAAAACCATCTGTTTTGACAGCTGGGCCCACACATCAGAAGGTCTGCTGAAGAGATAAAGAGATGCTGGTATAATCCAACGAGACAATTCATCCAGAGAAAACCTGTGTTGGCGGGATGGCAGACACATCACTATTCCGTTGTGGAGGAACTGGTAACAAAAATCTGCGGAGGGCTCCCTCTGTGCCAGATGCTGTGCGAGGCATTTGATCAATGCATTATCTGATTTAGCCTTTGCCCAGACCTGAGAGGTGGGTATTATTGAGAGCCCACACGTGAGGAAAGAGGCCCTGAGAGATGCAGGCTGAAAGTTCAAAAGTTGGGACTGGACCACCCCCTGCCCGTGTTCCCTCTGCCACCCATTCCATCCTCTCCCCCAGTGCAAGTGTTGGGTGCATGCTGGGGTTTCTGCAAAACAATGCCATGTTCTTCCAGGCTGAGTAACAGACTTCCTCAGAAGCTGATTCAAGCAGCTGCACGACCAAAAGTCAAAAAGGAGTTGTGCCATAAGTGGAAAGGTAATTCCCTGGACTGAGAAGACAAGAAGTCTAGACTTCTAGAATGGGCCACTTGCCAGCTTGGACCTAATTTTCACTCCCTCAAATTCCCTTTCGCCATGAACCAAACACGAATCACCTCAGCCCACATTTATACAGACCTAAGAATGAGCCAGGCACCACTCCAAACCCTCACAACCTTATCATCATCCAATTTCACAGAGAGGGAAACTGAGGCATGGAGAGGTTAAGGAACTTGCCCATGGCCAGGATTTGAGCCCAGGCAAGCTGGACCTCAAGTCTTCACTCGCAGCCACTGTGCATATGCCTTATGTATCTGTGAGACAACTGAGGAAGGTGGTCCACATCAGTGCTTCCCAGAGCATGGTCTCTGGGCCAGCAGCACCCAGGAACTTGTTAGAAACACAAATTCTCGGGGCGCCTGGGTGGCACAGCGGTTAAGCGTCTGCCTTCGGCTCAGGGCGTGATCCCGGCGTTATGGGATCGAGCCCCACATCAGGCTCCTCTGCTATGAGCCTGCTTCTTCCTCTCCCACTCCCTCTGCTTGTGTTCCCTCTCTCGCTGGCTGTCTCTGTCTCTGTCAAATAAATAAAATAAAAAAATCTTAAAAAAAAAAAAAAAAGAAAAAGAAACACAAATTCTCAGGCTCCACCAGAGACTATCGGATCAGCAACTCTGGGGGCCTGGGATGGGACCCAGCAATCTGCCTTTAGCAAGACCTCTGGGAAATTCTGATGCTTGTTCAAGTTTGAGGACACTACTCTAAATGATCTCTAAGGTTCTTCCAAAGCTGAGCTAAGGAAAGAAGGGGGCAAAAGGCAGAGAAGTAGGAGATAAAACAGGACAACGAAGGGAGAAATGGACACGATGGGAACATATTTCATAAACACAGAGACATCTATCATGATGGGGACATTCTGCTCCAAGAAAAGCAGCCATGGGGGTCCCATGCACAAGCAGGAGTCTGAGAGGCGGATGTGAGCAGGACAGGAGAGCCAAGTATGCACAGATCAGGCCTCCAGTGAAACCTGGCTGACCTCACCACCCCCAACCTCTCTCGGTGCTGCCTTCATTGCTCTTGACAATCTCTACCCCAGGATGAAGGATACCAGTCATGTTAGTGAAAGTGACAGCATCCCTGAGTGGGAAGCATCCTGGGGACCATTTCACCCAGCAGGACCACTTCTAAAGCAGAGGGTAACGGTCATTCCACCACCAACCAGAAGGGCCCTGTGGAAAGACAGAACAAAAACTACATGTTCCCTAAGAGAAGTAAGCCAGATTGACCACAGAAGAGGTGACAGCTCCCCATGAGAGGGTCCAATGCCTGGGGCTTCCTGAGTGGGTGGCAAGAGCCTCCATGAAGGGACTTTGACAATGGGAGACAGAACAGGAGGACCCATGGGATAGATCCTCCCCACCTCCCTCCTGAAGGACAGTTCTGAGTCCATTCAGCCTCCCTGGAGGCAGTCCATAGGACCAACCAACCACCTGGCCTTTCTGGTGAAGCGAGGACAGAAGAGTAACAAACCATCTTGTCTGCTTGCCCTCTGCCCTGCTCAGTCCCGTTATCCCTCCCTCTGGCTTCTTGGGGATTTTCACGCACACACTCCAAAAAAAGTGGTGGTTCATTATATCTGCTCTTCAATTTAAAAAAGCATATATTGGGGCGCCTGGGTGACACAGTCAGTTAAGCATCTGACTCGTGATCTCAGGGTCACGAGATGGAGCCACGAGTCAGGGTCTGCGCTAGGTGTGGAGTGTGCTTGAGATTCTCTCTCTCCCTCTCCCTCCCCCACCCCGGCTCTAACAAATAAAAATTTAAAAATTTTTTTTTAAAAGTGTATCAAGAAAACTGAGCTGGGAGTCTAGAAATAAAGTGTAGCCAGATCTCAAACCAGTCATGGAGAGCGTGATGATCATGTCATCAGAAAACGGTCCCTTGCTGTCTTCAGCTGAAAGTGGAAAACGAAGTGCCCGCGTGCGACACAGGCTTGGGAAGAAAGGCCAGAGTTGTGGGGAGGCAGGAGCTAGCACAGACCGAGAGGAATGGCCAGGAGGGATCCCATAGCACGCGGGTGGGTTGGATTAGGATGGAATCTAGTGAGTGGTGAGCCAAGAGTCGTGCAAATCTGAATGTAAGCAATATAAAAGTGAGTTTCAAGCAAACGCTGACAATAGGTTCTGCTGCATATGACGGAAGACTGTCAAGAACAACTTATTCACAACTCTGGAAATTAACCAGACTTGCAACAATTCGAGGAGATTTCTTCAAGAAAAATGACTGAATTTAGGTAAGAAATGTGAGCTTTATAGCATTTTCCCTTGGTCCCTGGACACTTCCTCCTCTTCCCAGCAGGGCAGTGGGGGCATGGAGCTCCCCTCAAAGCCCCATTCCCAGACACTGTCCTGTCTGGAAGTTCCCTAGAAATCCCAGCGGCACACGTGACAAAGAACAGAGCCTACACGCTTAGTTCAGGGAAGTCAGTAAGCAAACACACCCCGGCTGCTGCCAACAGACCCTGGGAGATGCAATTTCCAGAGCCCCCACAACATAATATTTGCTATGTCCAGTTTTCAGCAAAAAGGTTATTAGATGTGTAAAGACACAGGAAATACGGCCCTCAGGGAAAAAAGTCAGAAACTGCCCCTGAGGAAGCCCAGATGTTGAACTTACAAAATAAAGATGCTAACTCAGCTGCTATTAATACATTCAAAGAGCTAAAGGAGGAGCACCTGGTGGTGCAGTTGGTTGAGCGTCTGACTTGATTTCGGCTCACGTCATGATCTCAGGGTTGTGGGATCAAGCCCTGCGTCAGGCTCCACGTTCAGCATGAAGTCTGCTCAAGAGTCTCTCTCTCCCTCTGCCCTCTGCTTCCTTTCCCAAAACAAATAAATAAAATCTACACAAACAAACCAAGAGCTAAGGGAGGCTGACTCGGAGAATGATAGGAAGGTGTAAGAACCATGTCACACCAAATAGATGATACTGATAAAGATAAAGGGGGATGAATATATTTCTGTACAGTACAGTAACTGCCACGAAAAATGGGTCAGTGGAGCTCAGGTCTGAAGACAGGTCAGTTGAAGTCACCCAGGCTGAGGAAGAGAAAGTTCTCCGTCAACTCGGGTGCTATGACAGAAGACTGCAGGCCAGGTGGCTTGAACAACAGATAATGAATTCTCACAGCTCTGAAGCCTGAAGTCCCAGGTCAGGGTGCCCACATGGTCGGGCTCTTGTTGAGAGCTCTTTTCCTAGTTACAGACAGCTGTTTTCTTGCTGTGTCCTCACAGGGCAGAGAAATCTGGTCCCCTCATTCCCTTATAAGGGCACCAATCCATCATGAGGCTCCACTCCCATGGCCTCATCTCAACCCAATTACCTCCCAAAGGCCCTATCTCCAAATACCATCACACTGATCATTAGGGCTTCAATATATGAATTTAGGGGGGTGGGGGAGACACAAACATTCAGTTCACAGAAGAAAGAAAAGAGAATTTTTTTAAATGAAGAGAGCCTCAGAGATTTGTGGGACACCCACAACTGTACCAACAGACACATAATGTGGCATATGTGCCAATGTGCCATATGTGCCATAAAACACCTGAAGGTGTTTTATGCCACAGGACATTTGCACTTACTGATCCTCTGCCTGAGTTGTTCTCCCTTACATAGCGTCAGCACTGCTCCCTCCCTTCCCTCTTCCAGGTCTCTGCTCAGATACCACCTCAACACTGAGGCCTTTCCTGAGCTCCTCACATGAAACAGCAACTCCCTATCCCTTCTCACCACTCACAGGTATTTCAGGGTTTTTTTAATTAATTTATGTATTTGACCACTCTCTCACACCACACACAAAGATAAACTCCAAATGGATGAAAGACCTCGAAGTGACACAGGAATCCATCAAAATCCTAGAGGAGAACATAGGCTGCAACCTCTTTGACATCGGCCACAGCAACTTTTTTCATGACACATCTCCAAAGGCAAGAGAAACAAAAGAAAAAATGAACTTGTGGGACTTCATCAAGATAAAAAGCTTCTGCACAGCCAAGGAAACAGTCAAAAAAAACTAAGAGGCAGCCCACAGAATGGGAGAAGATATTTGCAAATGACACTACAGATAAAAGATCAGTACCCAAGATCTACAAAGAACTTCTCAAACTCAATACACAGGAAACAAATAATCAAATCAAAAAATGGGCAGAAGATAGGAACAGACACTTTTCCAATGAAGACATACAAATGGCTAACAGACACATGAAAAAATGTTCAAAATCATTAGCCATCAGGGAAATTCAAATCAAGACCACATTGAGATACAACATTTTGCCAGTTAGAATGGCAAAAATTGACAAGGCAGGAAACAGCAAATGTTGAGAGGATATGGAGAAAGGGGATCCCTCTTACACTGTTGGTGGGAATGCAAGTTGGTACAGCCACTTTGGAAAACAGTGTGGAGGTCCCTTAAAAAGTTAAAAATTGAGCTACCCTATGATCCAGCAATTGTACTACTGGGTATTTACCCCCAAAGATACAGATGTATGAAGAGAAGGGCCATATGCACCCCAATGCTCATAGCAGCATTGTCCACAATAGCTCAATTGTGGAAGAAGCCGAGATGCCCTTCAACAGATGACTGGATTAAGAAGATGTGGTCCATATATACAATGGAATATTACTCAGCCATCAAAAAGAACGATTTCACAACATTTTCAGCAACATGGACGGGACGGGAGGAGATAATGCTAAGTGAAGTAAGTCAAGCAGAGAAAGACAATTACCGTATGGTTTCACTCATTTATGGAACGTAAGAAATAGGAAGATCGGTAGGAGAAGAAAGGGAAGAATGAAGGGGGGGTAAACAGAAGGGGGAATGAAACATGAAAGACTGTGGACTCTGGGAAACAAACTGAGGGCTTCAGAGAGGAGGGGTGTGGGGGATTGGGATAGGCCGGTGATGGGTATTAAGGAGGGCATGGATTGCATGGGGCACTGGGCGTTATACGCAAGTAATAAATCATGGAACATTACATCAAAAACTAGGGACATACCGTATGGTGACTAACATAACATAATAAAAAATTATTATTAAAAAATTAATTTATGTATTTGAGAGAGGGGGGAGGGAGAGAGAAAGAGTGAGCATGAGTAGGGGAGGGGCAGAGTGAGAAGGATAAGCAGACTCCCCACTGAGTGGGGAGCCTGATGCAAGGCTCCATCCCAGGACCCCGAGATCATGACCTGAGCCAAAGGCAGAGGCTTAACCGACTGAGTCACCCAGGCGCCCCAACCTACAGGTACTTCAAAATCCTCCTACACCACCTTGTTTTTCTCCATGGCCATCACTTATGTGATATTCTGTGCACCTACTTGTTTATTGGGTTGTGGTCCTCTCCCCCAACTGAAGGTCAGTTCCAGGAAGGCTGAGTGTTTGCTGTTGGGCTCACTGTCTCACTGCCAGCTCCCGGCATAGCCCTGCACCATAACAGATGTGCAACAAATATTTTTTGAATGAATGAACTCTGTCAGCCATACAAACGTCTATCTGCTTTGATCCAGCAAACTCACTCCTGGGAATTTTAGCAAGTAATTCAAGAAAAAGGTTACATGAATGCAAATGTCTGTTGCCATCAAATTGTGTTTGTCAGACCTCATTTTACCAACCACATAGGGAAAGCTAATTATTAAAAAAATCAGCATATGGAGTCAGGTTTTTAGGGAAGGTTCCTTGGAAAAAAGAGCTTTGAACAGAATCTTGAAGAGGTAGATTTGGTGAAGCAGAAGAAAGATCTGGGGGAGGAATGCGTCTGACAAAGGAACGAAATCCAGAAGATACTGGTCAGTCATCTGCATCGGGGGTCCCAGAGGGAGTGGAGTTCCAGAACCAGAGAGAAGCTGGTGGGTGAGAGAGCCCACCTGAAGTTCAGTGTGAACATGACTGAGCGCTTCTCTCAATAAATACTGGAGAATCCCAAAATATTATAAATGTAAAGTTTGCGTCTTACCACAGCTGTTTTAAAATACCTGCAAATGTGTGGAATATCTGAGATTTGCTCTTCCAGATCAGGAAAGTCATTCTGCACTTCCTGGCAGATGCTGTCAAACACACGCCCACCAGGGTTTCCGACACAGAACCTGTGCGGATAAGCAAGGGTGGGGCTTCCCCACCTGCAAGACACCTCCGCACTTATTAAGGGTCCCATATCAGATCATTTGGGGTTTGTCAGCGTGTTTGCAACTCTGTCAGAAAAGATTTGAGAGCAATCTCAACAGAAAGAACAAAAAGTCGTTCCTCTAGGTGAGAAAAGCCCTTTGACAGGTAAAACTCCCACAAAAAATATTTGAACACGTTAATAACAACAAAATTCTCAGGGCATGGGCTAAGTTGATCAAAGGACATTTAAGGGCCTCTGTCTTCGTGGGGGAGCAAATTAATTAGGCACACGTAAATCAGAGCAGTCACGTGAGTGTACCAGCACCCATACGTTCCCTCGGTACATCTTCCTGGGAACCTGTGTCGAATCAGGTCACAGACTTTGTGGCCCGCTGGAGCCCACAAGAACAGTTTCTGTGCTCAGCAGGTCTAGAGACGTAAAAGTTGTACAGGTCCCAAATCCCTTACCTGAGATTCTTGGGTGCTCTGTAATTCAGAATGTTTCAGATTTCTGGAAGACCCTGGCGCAGACCTTCTATTTATGGCAGTCCAGTGAAGTCCGCAGCAGCACCCTGTAATCAAGCACATTAGCATTTCCATAGCAAAACACAAACATTCATGCTAACTGAGATAAATGAAGCTATATGTAGCCCGAGTGCAGGTCAAGGATTTGCCACCAAACGAGCTTGCTGTGATGTTATGGAATGCTTCCTTTAAAACACAGAGCTTTCAAAAAAAAAAATAAAACAAAATCCAGAGCTTTCTGGACTTGAGAATTGTGAGTAAGGGGTGGTGGATTGTGGAAACGAGCTGTTTCCAGAAAGGCTTGAAACTACTGGAGACAATGTGTGTGATGCAGCAGAGTGAGGATCACGGGACCTCAGTTGCTCAGGCTCTCAGCCTCAGGCTCTGCATAACATTCACACATGACACACGTGTGACAGACCGAGGCAAAGAAACATCTTTGGTCGTGATCACCAGGAGGACCTTGGGTTTCCTCAGAATTGAACTGGAGAGAATGGGGGGGTGCGGCCGCAGGGTCTGGCGAGAAGATCAGGACCTGCTCAGGAGGGAGGCAGGTGGAGAGCAGCGGCAGATTTCAGTCTGGGAGACGACTAGAAGCCAGTTTTTGTGCAGTTTTGCTTTAGAGTTCGCAATTTCAGACCTTTCCTGCCTCCCCACAAAACCATCTGCCAACTCTCCATATCTCATTCATCTGTGACAGCATTGGATTTAACTCAGAGATGTACTGAACTGCTGAGATCCGCTTCAGGGTGAGTGTGAGCCAAGGCCAGAGTCGTCCAGCCAACAGCCAGGACACACCCACCCACCACCTGCACACCACATCAGTGACCGCAGTCTACAACTCAGTCTGACATTCACGACAGGAGCCCCTGGCTGCAGGGATGGTTTGCAAATATCCTTGGGAATGGGAGGGTGTGGTCTTGCTTCCCAGTGTAAGGATATCTAAATGAGTTTATCAACAACCACGCACAGGAAGCTGGGCCGTGTGGTTCAAGTGAGAGGCTAGTAACAGCAGTTACTGTGTAGCAGCTTCTGGGCACTTTACAAAGATTAACTCGCTAGTCCTCACAGCAGTCCTGCGAGGTGGACACTGTTATACTTCCATTTTACAGATGACAAAACTGAGGGGTAGAGAGGTTGAAAGACTTGGAGAGATGGGTGCTGGGATTTACACTCTGGCACCCATGTTAGTAACAAATACACTAAACGTGGTTCAAACACCTCCATTCGTGCACTTTCCAGCCCAAAGCTTCTGCCGGGCTTGCTGCCTGCACACTGATGGGTGACGGAGATAAAAGCTTATGAAAGACTAGTGGATTTTCAAAAATATTCAACAAAGAAAACAGTCCAGTTAACGTCTTCTACCTCTTCTTAGCAAACCCAAAAGTATGACATCCAAGTGATTTGGGATTTGCCAGTCTTAAGACTCTAACCACAGGAGAGTCCCTGAGTCCCTCTTCAGCACAAGCCTGGCCTTCTTTGCCGCTCCCTGGACCTTCCTTCAAACCCCACAGCCTTCACAGAATCTGCTCACAGTAGCAAAGGTGCTCCAGACCAAGCTCCTTGCAGAGATGCCAACACACAGTCCCCATCCTGAGCTCCCTAAGCGACCAGACACTGGGTGCTATGAGTGATCGCAAGCTGAACTGGCCATGCACGTCTAATTGGACCCTTTGGGGTTGATTTTGCAGCACCAATATTTGTAGTTGAGGATTTCCCCCACACGCACACACATACACACATGCATGCACAGACATAATCCCCTTCCCAAGTATAACAGAGCAAGTCTCAAATTCTGCTTCTCATACAGCCAAGGATCATCAAGCAGGGCCAAATAGCTTGCCACAACCTTATGCATAAACGCCATGACAATCCAGCGACCTGTCTTTTTAGGCGATCAGAAGACACTGTATGAAAGTCTCCTGAGGCTGCGTCTCGGCAGGATCCAGCTAAGCATACCAATGCGGATGGGAACTCTGGGGCCCAAGACTGTTGGGGGGGTCAAGTCTGGGCCCCAGGTCACGGCCAAGGGAGAACGGCCTACTTAAATCTAGTGAAAGCAGGGCAGTGTTCGTCAGCACTTCCTCCCAAGACAAGCCCTGTGACAGCCTGGAGCAGGGGTGGAAGCCGGATTTGCTACCTGACCCAGCCTCTTTCAGGCCCTATGATTCCTGGTAGAGCATTTAAGCTCGCTGCAGCCTCAGTTTCCCTGACAGTAAAATGGGGATGCACTGCTTACCCTCCAGGCCACCACAAGGACACCATGAGATAACACACAGCATGGGAAACAGCACCTCCTGCAGAGCTCGCGGTGAATGTGAGTGACTCGATTACCCAACATGCTCTAGTCCTTGCCTCGGGGAAGAGCTTCTTAACCTCAGCACGGCTGACTCTGGGGACCCAGTAATTCACTGCTGTGGGGGCTGCCCTGCATGTGGTAGGATGTCAAGCAGTGTCCCTGGCCTCTACCCTCTAGATGTCAGTAACATCCTCCCTCCCAAATATATTTGCAAATGACACTACAGATAAAGGACTGGTATCCAAGATCTACAAAGAACTTCTCAAACTCAATACCCGAGAAACAAATAAACAAATCAAAAAATGGGCAGAAGATAGGAACAGACACTTTTCCAATGAAGACATACAAATGGCTAACAGACACATGAAAAAATGTTCAAAATCATTAGCCATCAAGGAAATTCAAATCAAAACCACACTGAGATACCACCTTACGCCAGTTAGAATGGCAAAAATAGACAAGGCAAGAAACAACAATTGTTGGAGAGGATGTGGAGAAAGGGGCTCCCTCCTACATTGTTGGTGGGAATGCAAGTTGGTACAGCCACTCTGGAAAACAGTGTGGAGGTCCCTTAAAAAGTTAAAAATTGAGCTACCCTATGATCCAGCCATTGCACTACTGGGTGTTTACCCCAAAGATACAGACGTAGTAAAGAGAAGGGCCATATGCACCCCAATGTTCATAGCAGCAATGTCCACAATAGCTAAATCGTGGAAGGAGCCAAGATGCCCTTCAACAGATGACTGGATTAAGAAGTTGTGGTCCATATATACAATGGAATATTACTCAGCTATCAGAAAGAACGAGTTCTGGGGGCACCTGGGTGGCACAGCGGTTAAGCGTCTGCCTTCGGCTCAGGGCGTGATCCCGGCATTAGGGG
The DNA here is from genome assembly GCF_023065955.2 of Ursus arctos. Taxonomy (NCBI): domain Eukaryota; kingdom Metazoa; phylum Chordata; class Mammalia; order Carnivora; family Ursidae; genus Ursus; species Ursus arctos. Next base: position 87,359,060 of record NW_026623056.1, on the reverse strand, counting down.
ATCGAGCCACACGTCAGGCTCCTCCGCTATGAGCCTGCTTCTTCCTCTCCCACTCCCCCTGCTAGTGTTCCCTGTCTCGCTGGCTGTCTCTCTCTCTGTCAAATAAATAAATAAAATCTTTAAAAAAAAAAAAAAAGAAAGAAAGAAAGAAAGAACGAGTTCTCAACATTTGCTACAACATGGACGGCACTGGAGGAGATAATGCTAAGTGAAATAAGTCAAGCAGAGAAAGACAACTATCATATGATTTCTCTCATCTATGGAACATAAGAACTAGGATGATCGGTAGGGGAAGAAAGGGATAAAGAAAGGGGGGGTAATCAGAAGGGGGAATGAACCATGAGATACTATGGACTATGAGAAACAAACTGAGGACCTCAGAGGGGAGGGGGGTGGGGGAATGGGATAGACCGGTGATGGGTAGTAAGGAGGGCACATATTGCATGGTGCACTGGGTGTTATACGCAACTAATGAATCATCGAGCCTTACATCGGAAACCGGGGATGTACTGTATGGTGACTAACATAATAAAAAATCATTATTAAAATAAATAAATAAATAAATAAATAAATAAATAAATAAATAAATAAAAAGATACTTCTATTAAAAAAAAAAAAATCCTCCCTCCCAGCTACAACAACCAAGCATGTCTCCAGACTTGGTAAGTGTCCCAGAGAAGGGGAAGGGAAATGCCCCCTGCTAATCCTTAAGAACCTCAAGGGACAGAAACCTCAGGGCCAAATGCAGTTGCAGACCTCCACTCCTGGGGAGCATGTGGTGCACAAGAGCAGAGAGCGGTGGGGAAGAAGGAAAACCTACCATCCCCAAGAAGTGGGACATTCGAGAGCAACTGGATTTGCTGAATGTGCCCGTCCTCATACTGCGCTTCTCTCCCTCAACTTGTACGTTCCCATGTATAATGATGGTATGGTGTTGAGCTTACATGGATACAGATTTCTGTCATTAATCTGTTATATCAAAGAGAAGGTAAACTATTTGTCTGTGAAAGGAACACATTGTATTTACTATCACCTGTTCAAGACAATGGAAGTGTACAGCTGTTGCCCAGGTGCTCAGGTGTGAAGCAGAGTGGACAGATCCAGAGGGGGCACAAAGGATCACCCTGGGAGGAAATGGGCCAGCGTTCCCATCCGAAATCAAATCAACCTCTGTGTGAATACCATCCACTTTCTTTTTTTTTTCTTTTTAAGATTTTATTTATTTGACAGAGAGACAGAGCACAAGCAGGGGGAGCAGCAGGCAGAGGGAGAGAGAGAAGCAGGCTCCCCGCTGAGCAGGGAGCCCCATGCAGGACTCAATGCCAGGACCCTGGGATCATGACCTGAGCCAAAAGCAGACGCTTAACCAACTGAGTCACCCAGGCATCCCTACCATCCACTTTTTAAAGCGACTGTTCTGGTCAGCCAGATAATGATAGAAGGGTATGCAAGAGAGAGGCAAGAAATAAAAGGGGGAAAGGGGCACCTGGGTGGTTCAGTCAGTTAAGCGTCCAACTCTTAGTTTCAGTTCAGGTCATGATCTCAGGGTCCTGGGATCGAGCCCTGCATCAGTCTCCATGCTCAGCAGGGGGTCTGCTTGAGATTATCTCTCTCCTTCTCCTCTGCACCTCCCCACCCCCCCCACACACACTCTCTCTCACTCTAAAAATAAACAAATAAATCTTTTTTTTTTTTTTTAAGAAATAAAAGGGGGAGAGCATGGGACAATAAAGGAATACACCAGAAAGCAGTATTTAGAGTTTGTCATTTGGACAAAGATTTTTTTTTTAAGTAGTCAATGACCCAGTGATTAGCTGCCATGCAGTGGGCAGCATGTCTGGCACCATGAAAAACACAAAAATGCATGAGGTCTGGATTCTGAATCAAGATGCCTGTTCAGACAACCACATGGGGCCCGAGGGACGATGCAACCAAATGCATCTGGGGACGATGCCACTGTGGAATATGAGCTGGATATTCAAGAACAGATATTCCAGTTAGTAAGTACCAGCATGAGCCAAGATATGAGGTCAGCTTGAGACAGAGCAAGCATCCTATGTCGGGGGCGGGGGCATAGAATGAACATGTGGAGAAGTTTTGAACATCAGTGTGCTGCTCATTACTGAGCTCTTGTCCCTCAGTTCCCGATGTACCTCCTGTCCTGGGCTTTGTGCTGCTGGGGCTGGAGGTCCGCAAACCACATTCCTGCTTTGCCAACTGCTCCCTGTGCCAACAAAGGGGGCGCTGGAGGGAGACTGCAAGGCTGGAGGAGGAGGCCAGGAAGGGCTGTTTCCTGTCTGCTTCCTGTTCCTGCCGGCCTCACCCCAACAGCCCTTCCTCATCCTGGCAAAGTCTGCTGTTGCTTCCCTTTGGACCCAGTTTGGGAGCTTTCAACCGGCAGAACCAGCCTTATTATGCACCCCATGAGAGACGCCAGCCCCGGCCTCAGGACCTCCTCCTTAGAGCCCTGAGGTTTACCTCCATGGGGCCCTCTGCCAATCTCCTAAAAGTTTTAATTGCAGTTTCTTTATTTTGTACCTCCAACTTAAGGGAAGAAGCACCTTCCTGCAGTTGTGTCCTCATAATATGGAATTTTTACCTTTCACTTGATCTTAGCCAAAAGTCCAAGAAGCAATTGAGTTTTTAACTTTCAATTACCTACTTTAATAAATAACACCTAGTTGACAGATCTTTATATTAAATTCTACTAAAATAGCTGCTTTGATTTCTGTTTCCTGGTTGGATCCTGACTAACAAAACCAAAAAGGAAATTAAATCTCTATGTGATGAGAACTCTTATTCCACAAATTTAGAAGTACAAGACTATCCTTTCATTCTTTCACTTAAAACAAATTAAATCCTACCCCATGTGTGTTCAACCCATCAGGCTAGATGTTATCAGGGCTCTGACTTCCAGCCCAGAGGCAAGTAAGGACCGAGGGAGGCTTACACAGCACCAGAACATTCATATGTGAGGATACTCTATGGTATGTACAACCTGGTCACTGAGATTCCTGCTGTCAACACACTAGCCTCATGGAAGCTCATGCTTTAGAATAAAGGCTAATCTGGTTAAAGAGTAAAGGCTACTCTAGATCTGAAACAACAAAGATTCCAAACAAGGAAAAAAATCTAGCCAAACTACAAGCCGATTAACCCCTTGCCAGAATAATGATCTGCACTATTCAAAGGAAGACAACAAAATCCAGATACTCAACAATGTAATATTCACAATCACAAATCACAGCAAATTAAAACCACAATGAGGTACCACCATATACCATTTAGAATAGTAAAAGTGAAAAACCTGACAATACCAAGTGTTGTGACATTGTCAGAAACCGTAACTCTCATACATTGCTGTTAAAATGTAGAACGGTACAACCATTTGGAAAAGTTGGACGGTTTCTTGTGAAGTTGCATTTACACCTACTGTATGACCCAAATGTCCCATTTCTAGGTATTTTTCCAAACAAAATGAAAAAATGCTTACAAAAAGATTCATCTTCATATGTTCCTAGTACACTTACTCATAATAGCCAAGAAATGGAAACAATTCAAATGTCCATCAATAGATGAATGGATAAACAAATTTTAGTGTATTTACCCAGCAAAAACTATTTCTGATACACAGAAGAAATTCACAAACATGCTGAGTGGAAGAAGTCGGGCACAGAAGAGCATCCTTAAGTTGACCCTTAAACAATGGAGGTTGGGATGCCACCCCCCAACACAGTCGAAAATCCATGTATAACTTTTGAATCCCCCAAAACTTAATTACTAATAGCCTACTGTTGATCGGAGTCTTTATTGGTAACATAGTCAATTAACACATACTTTGTATTGTTATATGTATTATATACCATATTCTTATAGTAAAGTAAGCTAGAGAAAAGAAAATATTATTGAGAAAATACATTTACAGTACTGTACCCTGTGGATAAGCAGGAAAACCAGTTTTCTAGGTACCGCAATAGGCCAGCTGCCACAACGTAACGGGAATGGAAATCACTAGAGTTTGGCAAACCGATGGATGTGCGAAGGAGCTCCAGAGACCACCTGGTCTTGGAAGCCCGGGTTCCTGGGTTCCTAAGAATGTTGGGGTGGGGGGAAGTCATTAACCAGAGAGACCCACTCAGAAGGACAGCCCAAATGTGGCAGAGAAGGGGAAGTATTTAGTCTGGAAAATTCTGAGCTCAAAGTGCCTACAGGACAACCAGGTGATGCCAAGCAGTGGCTGGGAATGTAAAACGCAGGAAGGACAACACATGTGGGTTTCTAAGTCTACTCGAATAAGCCTTGTTCTTTTATTCTAAGTGCCTCTGCACCTGCTGTTCCCTTTGCATGAAACTTTCCTTCTCCTCCACATCTATCAAGTCTACTTTGCCTAAAAGACCAGTTCAAATTGAACCATAAGAGTGGTCCTGGACTCCTGTAGGCAAAGTAAATAGCTTTGGCCCCCTCCCATCTTACTGTGCTAATTGGAGGTGAGTGGAAAGGCTGGACTGAGAAGGGCCTGAACTCGGGTCAGAGTGATCTGGATTTGAATCCCAACTGCCAATCATACCAGCGGTGTGATCCTCGATAATTCACAACGTCTTGAGTCTCGGAGTCCTCCTGGGTGAAATGGAGAGAACATCGAACTCATAAGGTCAAAAGACACTAACTGTGGTCGCTTGGCGGTGGAAGCGGTGACGTAGTCACTGTAATTGTTAAAGGACCTGTTTTCTCTCGCCCTCTAGACTGTGAGCCCCACTGGGCAGGGTCCCTGTTTTCTCCGGGTCTCCCTGAGTCCGGCGTTCACAACATGCTTGACGTACAAAGAGCACGAGGAAGATGTAGACGAGGGACAGCGCTCATGGGAATCCTGAGCGGTTTCCGCAGTAAATTCACTCAGAAGTCACATCTGTGATTCGGCAAACGCAGGAATGAGGCCAGCAGCAGCCTGCCACCTTCTGCCAGAAAGAAGAGTAATAACATCTGCAAGTGTGAGTCACTGTAGAGGTTTCACTGCAGATGCACCTTGGGGAATCCGGAGGCGGAGCCGAGAGCGGGAGGGGTCTTGAGGGCCGACCCATGTTCCCCAGGGCGGAACGAGACTGAAAGGCGACTTGGGCACAGTTCGGATACTGCGGGGAGGAGAAGATGGCCTCTGCGAGGATTTCCCTGAGAGGGTGCCCTGGGGGGCGGTGAGAACCCGCCTCAAGCACCACGACAGTGCGGACAGCGAGGATGTGACCCCGCGTGGCAGGCTTGCTTCCCTAGAGCACCTCTGGGGCCCTGGAGCCTTCTCCGGAAAGCCCCACTCCGGAGAGCTACCCTGCATGTTGCCGGGGACCAAAGAACAGAGTCCTGCAGGACGCTAAGCTCAGCACAGTTAAGGTATCCTGCGCCGGCCGGAGACCCATCAACTCGGAGACCGGCTGTGACGTGAATAGTGAGATGCCCTGGGCGACCCCACCCAAGTGCATGTGAGGATGCCTCTCCGCCAGCAGCGACACCTCCTCCCGAGAGGGAAGGCCCGCCCCCGGAGCGTGGCCCGCGAGCCACTGGCCAATCCGTGTCGCGAGGCTAGGTCACGTGGTCGCTGTCCAGGCCAGGGTTTTCCGGCGGCGAAAAGCCTCTGGCACCACGCCCTTGAAGATCTTCTCGCGAGAGCAGCCCAGACGGCTTGTCTTCTAATCGGTCCGACGCCTCCTGGCGCCGCGTTCCGGAACAGGGAGCTGCGAAGCTCTGTGGCTCCGGTGCGGAGTGCTGGAGGCGCCCGCCAGGACAGGACAGGGGCGTCGGAGCGACGGGCTGTAGCCGGCTTGGGCCTCCGCGCCAGGACAGCGGTGCTCGGCGGGGCCGCCTTGGCTTCTTGTCGCATCAGCCAGGCCCCGGAGACCCCGAGGCCCTGGATGTGCACTTCCCCGGGCCGGAAGCGGCGACCGGGTTAACAGGCGTCAGTGGGGGGCTCGGGTCCCGTGATTTCCCAGCTTCTCAGAGTCTTTGTCATCACTCCACCCACTGAAAATGTGAGGCACGGGAGAATATTCCAGCAGGAAATCCGGGGTCGACCTCATCTGAGAAGATGTGGTATGAGCGCAGATCGAGTTTGCGCATCGCACGAGTGCTCAAGCTCCTCCCCAGAAGGGTTCACCTATGCTTCAACTACCCTGCAGGGCGCGCTTTGTCCTCCCCATTTTAGAGATGAGGAAACAGGCTCTGACAGGTTTGTGGAACTTGCCCAGGGTTGCACAGAGCCAGGCTTTGCATCTCAGTATCTCAAACCGGAACAGTCGCTACTGCTTCTGAATGACCAGCCTCAGGACCCTGAGGTCTGGGGGGAAAGACTTGGCTACATGCCCCTGTGCACTGGTCAGGGAATGGGCTGCACACTTGATCCCCAGTCCCTGAGGTGCCAGCTGCTAAGCCTAACCTCAGGTGGCCAGCAGAAGACAGCCTGTCACCAGGACCCACCAGAGCCCCTTGCATGTTTCTGGCCTCCGCGCTGCCCCTGGTCCCAGCCTTCAAGCACCAGGGCCTTCCTGGCGTGGATCTGGAGGAAGGAGGAGGCACATGTGGACCCCAGCTGTAATGACCATGGCCATGAAAGGGCTACTTCTTTACCACGGTGCTGCCAGGAGTGAAAAAATGGGCTTCCTCAGATACACTTCTCTGAAGGAACTCCTAAGGAGATATTAAATTGTCCCAATTTATATTCATTCATATCAAATGAACATTTGTCTCAGGCCCAGCATGATACCTTCGTGGACCAAACGAATCTATTTCAGCCACCTCCAGGTGAGTCAGAGGCCACCACCACCACCACCACCATTTATGTTCCCAGGAAATGCCTGAAATTCTACCATTAGCAATTCTGTAAGATGAAGAATCATGCTGTCTAGATTCACAGATAGATGAAATGTTTTAACCCCTGAATTTCTGATAGGAGAGGAGGTAAATTAAAGCACTGGGTTCCTAGGGAGAGGGAAGAGAGGACACAAACAAAGGGGAAGGGGCTCCCTTCCCAGGAGGGACTCTGGTTAGGGATCTAAGAGGGATCTCTCCACTTAGTGCAGATCCCTCAGGAAGTTGTAAGACCTTGTGTGTCCCACTCACTTACTACTCCCCGAGCCTTAGAAGGGTGCTCTTCTGCCCTCTGTGAGTCTGAGACCAGATGAACTTCTGAATGCTCACAGCCACCTGTGGCCACATTCTGGGGATATGAATCCCAGCACTCTCTGCTAGCCAGACTTCCTCCGAGCGGCAGAAATGGGAACCCTTTCTGTTTCCCATTCCAAGAAGCAGAGCAAAGCCATATTCAGAAAATAATGAGAAAGAGCCATTAAGTCAAAGGAAAAAGGAAAACAAGCCAATAAATCAGCTGTGTATGGCACTACAGAGAGATTAAGAACCCCAAGGTGACATAAGCATTAAACATTATTATTAATGTGGGGAAACTTGATTCTAGTCACAGTGTTCTTTCCCCTCCCAGGCAGCATGCACCTCTACATGAATTAGGAAAAGGCATCCCTTCCTCAAGATATGTTATTGCTGTCTGCCAGAAGAAAACCTAGGATGACCTTAATGAGGATGGTGTCCCCGAAGTTGCTCAGTGCATGACATACACCACTGTACAGGGTGGCCTGGACTGCAAAGCACACTTGGATATCCTTCATGGGGGAGGGTCATACAGGCCACTGATCAGGCTGAGGCTCCCCAAGTGCCAAATACAGTTTACTTTGTGATCAGGAGCTAAGATAAAAGCCAGTGAGGTCTCACAGATGTCTGAGCAGCCCCAACATCTGTAGAGCTCAAAGACGTAGGGCTTCCTTTGGTGACGTCAGGGGCACTCACAATACATAGTCACACAGGGTTTGTGCACCCTGGCTTGTATGCAGCTGCTGCTTGCTATCACAGGACACTTAATATTGTAGGTACTGTAAGAGGACATAATTTATTAGGTTTGCTGTTTGCCGAAATAATCTCGGGCTCTTATTTGATGTTGATTTGGGTCAACTGGTCCAAATGCTATGTATTGTACTATAATTATGTTGTGTAGAATTATCTATTTTCAAAGGAGTAGTTTTTGAAACAGGAACAAGCCACATGGGGGTGATGGGGAGCGGTTATGGTTTTGTATGGCTTTTTACCCATCATCAGCCTTCTTGTGAAACAAAAGTCTGACAAGAGTGCTTTGTATTTTCTCAGATGATTAACACAGTTGACTACAGAAGTTTCAGAAAGTGCGTTTCTTGATGTATCCTTCGAAGGAAAGGATTATTTTAAAAGCAATTTTTCTACAGGTGAACAAAGAAAAAAGGTAAGGTCATATAAAATGAAGATAATGGGAAGGGGACTAACATCGGAGACAAGGTCTCCTAAAACCTCGTGACGGTGTTGTCCGTGTACTAAAGCATGTGCTGTATTTGGGTATGCAGTGAAAAGCAAGTGCAGTGGAGTAAAAAATAATTTTTTATTCAGCTCGCACTAGTCTATTCGAGAACAAATTTCTTGTTTGAGAAAACAACTGTTATGCTGTATGGTAGATTAATATTTTCCAAAATTGACCACTGTAATATTTCTGCTCTCACATGTTCTTCCCAGATGTTGCCATACTCCCTTTAGGGGATGGTGTCTCTTTCCACCTCCCCATGAAACTCAAAGGGCCTTTGAGAATAGAACTTGATGTCTAGAATGCAGCAGAAGCAATGTGGCCAGCTCCCGAGGCCAGGCCACAAAGGTGGTGGGGGCTCCACTCAGCGTCCTCAGTGTTCTGGAGTTTGTTCTCTCTCCCTGACCCCCTCCACACGCCTCTCCCCCCTCACCTCCCTCTCCTACCTCTCTCCTCCCCCCCCCCACACCTTGCTCTCTCTCTCCATCTCTGTTCTTTCCCCCTCTCTGCCTCTCTCTCTCCCTCTCCCAAGAAACCCAACACCTTGCTGTGAGGTGCGCAGAGGACAGCCTGGCCCTATAGGAGCCCAGGTCCGAGGGCTCTCAGAGGGAAGGCTCCAGGAGAAACACGTGAATAAGTTGCAGGACAGAGATTAAAGGCAACTAGAAGTCTGGGGAGAAAACGTTCTACAAGAAAAGGAATGAAATCTCAGTACATGAGTTGGCTCTGCAGGAAGCAATTATTGTTTTAATAACATACTGAGAGTACACGGGGAGGACGTGGGGTAAATAGAAATTCTCTTCTAATAATAGAAAATCAACAGATGATGTGAAAAAGAGGTGTCTCAGGAAATAACAGTATAAGCGCATATGGAAGTGCGGTTGACCGAGTCATGGTCTCCAAAGATGTCCAGGTCCTAATCCCTATAACCTGCGGGTATGTTACCTCACAAAAGGGGCTTTGCAGATGTGATGAAGTCAACGACCCTGAGGTGGGGAGGTGATCCCCAATCATCCCAGTGAACCCAGTGTAATCACAAGAATCCTTGAAAGATGGGAGAGTCAGAGAAGGGCCATGGAAGCGGAGACCCCAGGGACGTGCTTGTGGCTGTGACAATGGAAGCAGGGCCATGAGCCAAGGAATGCAGGCGGCCTCTGGAAGCCAGAAAAGGCAAGGACACAGCTTCTCCCCCGGAGCCTCTGGAAGGAACCAGCCCCGCCTACACCTCAGTGTTAGCCCAGTGACACTCATTTCAGACTTCTGACCTCCAGAACTGTAAGACAATAAATATGTGTTGTCTTAAGCCACTAAGTTTATGGTAATTTTAAAAGCAGCCACAGGAAACTAACACAGGAGGTAATGTCCAGAAGGAAGAGCAAGAAGGGTTGGAAGGGTGTCCTGGGAAGCGTGACCATGCGGGGAGAAAAGTGGCAGCAAGGACTGCTTCAGTCTATTACTCATCCATTGTGCGCCTCTGTTAGTTGGGTAAAAATTGTAGACTCAACAAGAGAGCCTCACATAGTAGTAACCTAGAGAGAGAAATAACGTGAGAAAACGGTCTGTGCTCGCTGTAGGGATGGAGCCTGAACCGTTAAGCCCATAGTGGTTCCACGTGCTCCTACTATGTGTACCCCCCAACCCCCCCCACACACACGAGGCATTCTGAGCAACTTTAAAAGATACTCAGGCCTCAGCGCGCAGAGGTCCGTCCACCCCACCTGCCTCCCAGCTCGGAAGACCCGGCACCAGGCAGCAGTGCCCGCGGGCACTGGGAGTCAGCAAAGACTGAGATGGGTTGGTCATCAGAACGAACTTCTGGAGCTGACCTTGAAGAATGGGAGGACTTTTGACGAGGGGAAGGAATAAGAAGACAAAAGCGGGGAGAAGGAAGTACGAACCATGTGTGTCGGGGAACACTGTGGAGACCAGCAGAAGGCTCCACATGGAAGGGATTCGCCCCGAGGACGAGGTATAGAGGCAGCATCCAATCCACAGCTGCAGATCTGCACACCTGTCATGTGCAGCTCGGCTTGCCAGGGACTCTGACATGGCTCAGGCTCATTCAGGGCATTACCTTGGAGATTGCCTGCTCGGGTGAGCAGGTCCCAATTTGAGTTCATGGCTCTTTCTCTGAGATACCTACCATCTACCGAGAATTCATTCAACTAACACTTCTAGGCCCCCAGAATCCTGTGATGAGCAGCACAGCCTGGGAGCCCCCTGGAGGCTCACGTTTCAGAAGGGGATTGGCGAGCGACTGCATTTATGCCAGAGGGCGCTGAGTGCTTGGAGGAAAAGGAAAGCAGGCAAGCGAAGAGGGTGTGCTGTTTCAGATGGTGGAACCAAGAAATAACTGGGAAAATGACATCTGAGCCAGAGGGCATGGCAGCTAGCTGCTTGGGACTTGTCTCAACTTACCTATAATGTCACCTTGGGTAAATCTCCACCAGAACCAAATGAGGTTCCTTCAAATCAGTCAGTAATACTAACAACAGCCCCATCACCACCAGAAATCATTCCAGATGTTTGCTCCCATTTGCGAAAGTTATGGCCCAGCTGCCCAACTCCACTTGCCACGAGCACTTACAGGCTGTTTGCCACACTGGGCTGGACAATCTCCAAGGACAGCCACAGACACATGGTGACCTTACGTATCAGGGCTCTGAGAACACGGCACGTGCAGGAGCTCACTGAACACACTGTGCTCCCACAGATCCTTCCCGGAGCCCCCACTCACTATATAAGGCTGTGCAGCCACACGCTCAGAGACATACAGTCATCAGCTCGGGTTTGCTGTTGCTATCTTTGGAAATAGTACACGTCTTTTGAGTCTCACTGAGGGCCCATCCACCTGTGGTTATCTTTTGGCAGGGCGTTAGCCTTATAAAGGCATGCACATGCCCATGCCACTCAGCAGAAGGAATTCGGGCATGTGGCCTTGGAGCTCTGAAATGATTCTCCCCTTTTCAGGGACTGTGGTGGTAAGACGGGGTTGAGAGTTCAACTCAACTTTCCGAGTTCAGCGGCCGTGGCTCCTAAATTCCACTGTGCTGAAAAATCAGTTAGGTGTGTATTGCAAATGCAGATCCCTAGACCCCAAGACCCAGAGGTTCCGATTCGGACAGTGAGTCCGAAGAGGAAGCTGGAATTCTGCAATTTACAGGCCCCCAGGAGCTTCAGATGCTGGTGGTCTACAAAGCACACTGTGAGAATCTGTTTTACAACCAAAACCTAGTGTTGGAGGCAAGTTTTTCGAGATGTCACCTCTAGGGCTACACATAGCTATAAAGAACACAGAACAGGGATGCCTGGGGTGGCTCAATCAGTTAAGCATCTGCCTTCGGCTCAGGTCATGATCCCAGGGCTCTGGGATGGAGTCCCACATCAGGCTTCTTGCTCAGCGGGGAGCCTGCTTCTCCCTCTCCCTCTGCCTGCTGCTCCCCCAGCTTGTGCTCTGTCTCTTTCTCTGACAAATAAATAAATAAAATCTTTTGTTTAAAAAAACTATGCTAAAAAAAAAAAACCCACACAGAACAGCTTCCTGTTAAAATCAAATCACAAAGTACAACCCTCCCCATCCCCCACTCTCCCCACAGTTTAAGCTGAGAAGAGGTCTAGACAGATGCTGGTAGAGAGGGGTGTATTTTTCCAACTTAGGTCCAGCGTTCCTAGGCTCTTCCCTCCAAGGTCTGCCTTCCCCTTGGAATGTTTGTCGTTGTTGTTTTTTAATCTGATTCCATTATGCCCACCAAACCAATCCCAGATCAAAGTCTCTTTCCTCTTATCTCCTGAGTATAACCAAAATTAGCTGATATTTGCAAAAGAATGTTAATAAAACACTGCAGAAAACTAGGAGAATCCTTATTGAAAATGCAAATAGCAATGAGCATTCAAGTTTTCAAAATGTAGGTTTCTGGTGCTAAGATGAGCCTTCCTCCCCACCGCTACTCCCACCCCCAGCGTCCTCGCCTCCTGCTGGCCTCCATCCCTCTCCAACGCAACCCTTCCCTCCTCTGAGAATGCACACAGGAAACAGAAAAATGGTTTCTTATCCACATGCACACCTCCCCACCCATGCTGGTGCCCCCGGGGGGCTCTGGTCTTCTGGCCCTCTGGGCTTCAGGCTCTGCAGAGATGATTTCGCGCACACCCCATTCATTGCACACCTGTCACTGCGTGGGTGAGCACGACATGCCTGCCACAACAATCCGCACACAGAGCAGCTACACGCGTGTTCCTGCAGAGCCACTCTGGTAGTCCATGGAATACAGCACAAACTTGAGAACTGGCCCCTTGGATTCACATCCAGTAAAAAATGTCAAGGTCTCCATCTAAGAAGTTCAAGTCTACTCTCCCCTTCACACTCTCTCAGGGATCCCCACTTCCAAGACCTGCCTGAATTCTTATCCTCAGAACTAGCTCTTCACCTGAAGGAAGAGACCATGGCCGCTGCGATGACTATGTTTGCATAACAAAAAAAGAGAAAGAAAATGAGTGTTGACATGATAAAATGTTTATTTGGATTACTGAATTAATTACTGGATTGGATTACTATGTAACGTCATATAATTCCCTAACATGAAATTGCACTTAGATGTTTAACGGATCACCTTCACTGAAAAGAATCAGATTCCATGGAATGGAGACTGCCCCGGAAAATCTGGGATGTGTGGTTGCCGTAGTAATTGATGCCTTCTAGAACAAATCCATGCTTGGCTAATTACAGCCTTCTATTTTTAAACTCATCTACATTCTTGTCCCCCACCCCACCATTTCTCACACTACTTCAGCAATAAAATACTATTACTGTTATCTGTACAGCCTGTGCTGATCTCAAAATAACTTGTTTCCAGTCAGCCCCTGCGTGAGGCAGAGGCGCTCGTTCCCCAAGCGCATGGAAGGCCAATCAGACACCTTAGAATGACCCCCGAACACTTCTCACGATAGGGATAAAACAGCAGCACCGGTCCCAGGCTAGAGCCTCCCTGTGGGGGTCTGGGGGCCGAGGTGAGGCCAGCTTGGCCGACTGCCCACCACGTCCCTGAGCCAGGCCCAGGAAGGCCCTTTGGTACAAGCCCCGGGGGGGAGAAGGATGGCAGGGAAGCACTGGGGCCGACCTGAAGGTCAGTCCGGAGCCTCTCGGACTATGTCAGCACATCACGCGGCCATATCAAAGCCCCAAACCTGCAGGCTGAGCAAAGCCTCCAGCAAGCCGCCTTCCACTCTCTGGCTTCCGACCCCAAGCCTGGCTGCCTGGGGTCCTGCTAACTCTGTCTGAGGCCTGTGCTTTCCGCAGCAAGGCTGGGGGTGCTGTGGAAATAGATGAAGACCACCCGGTGAGAGCTAGCAAAGGCTATTATCTATTCAGAGCGTGCTGTAGCAAGGGAATCCGCTACCACCACGGGCTCTGTTCCTTGCTAGGTCTCTTGTAATAAAGTACCACAAACCGAGTGCCTTAGACAAAACTGACGCTGTCACAGTTCTAGAGGGCAGCAGTCTGAGGTCACGGTATCTGAAGGGCCATGCTCCCTCTGAAGGTGCCAGGGAGACTCTATCTGTTTGGGCTTCTTGCCTAGCTTCTGGGGGCTTGGCACTCTTTCTTTGACGTTCCTTAACTTGTAAAAGCCCTCACCCAGGCCTCTGTCTTCATGTCCACATGGCATTCTCCCTGTGAGCACATCTGTGTCCAAATGTTCCCCTTTTATAAGGATACCAGTTATATTAGATGAAGGGCCCACTCTACTCCAGTATGACCTCATCTTAACTAATTACATCTGCAGGGATTTTATTTCCAAATAAGGTCATATTCTGAGGTACTGAGGATTAGGACGTCAACATATGAGTGTCCGGGGGACGCAACCCATAACACTTGCTCTGGCAGAGACTCAAAAGCAAGCAAAGCAGGGAGTGGGAAAGCTTTACAGTACACGAGAGGGAAGGCTCCATGTGGGCCCCGAGCAGAGGCTGTGAGCACAGGGAAGCTAACTAGAAGCAGGACGATTGGTCATGAGTGCATATTTAGCTTTCTCAGGTTGGTTGAATTGGAAGTAGAGGCAAAATTCTGGGAAGCTGGCAGTTATTGACCAAGTCCTGGCTGTTTTGGGCTCATTGCTTCAGAGGCTTTATATATATACCGTCTCTCCCCTGTCCATTTTCTGCGTTCATTCTCTCAGTGCACATGCTACCTCCTGGAGGCCTCAGGGTGCTTCTGGGGCTGGTGACCTCAAAAGATCTGCAGAGAGAGTCTGGAGCAGGTGGTCTGCAAGGCCCAGCACTGGAAAGGCTCAGTGCGCCCCAAGAGCAGACCCAGTGCAGACCTGCTCAGACCCTTACCCAGAGCAGAGGCCAAACACCCAGGGCACCCTTCTGCAATCTTCTCTTTCTCTCTCCACCAGGCTGGGCACAGCTGTGTAGTGGGAAAGTGTAGACACACTGACCCTAGAGCAACTGTCCTTAGGCTTTTAGGTCTTAGCACCCCATTCAGGACTCCAAAGAGCTTTTGTTTATGTGGGAGATAGCTATCAATATTTACCACATTAGAACTGAGAAATTTTTAAAATATTAAACCCATTACATGTTAATGTGAATAACTTATTTTTATGAAAAATAACTGTATTTTCCAAAAGAAAAAATTGCAAGGATGGCATGATTTTATTTTTGCAAATCTCTTCAATGTCTGGCTGAATAAAAGCCAGCTGGATTCTCATGTCTGCTTCTGCATTTAAACTATTATGTCACACATCATGTAGCCTCTGGAAAACCCCCATTACACTCATGTGAACAAAAGCTTATAACGTGGTAGAATTACCATGAAAAATATCTAGACCTTGCAGAGCCGCTGAAAGGGTCTCGGGGACCCCCAGAATCCCCAGGACCCTGACATAGACTCATGCTTAGGTACTGAATCAGGGATCGAGTCCACGGCAAGCCTGCAGGGAGAAGGGCCCCTGGAGATATGGGAGGAGGATTATAAGCCATCCCAGTCAAATAGACTCAAATCTCACAAATTAGGAAAATGCCCCAAACCTGAGTGAAGACATAAGAAGTTTTAGACCTGAGTTAAAGTCAAGCACTTTCAATATCTTAACTTCCCACTTGAAAATGCAAAGGCAAAAAGAGCAGAAATGAAAACAAATAATGTTTGTTAGTTCAATTTTCCTCCACTAGTTCCAAGATTATATGCAATTAGAAACTGATTTAACTGATGGATGCTGGGGGTGCAGCCACCCAGAGAACAGAGCCCTGTTTAGACCCACCGTGGCCCATGGAGCACAGGAATGTGAGCAGAAGATCAGCCGTGGAATAACCATGTGGGAGTGTCTTTCTTTTCCAGTCTTCTCTCCTCTTGGTCCAGCCTTCTCTCCTTCTTCTCAAATTCCTCTTGGCATTTTCTTTTTCCTTCCCCCTCCGACTCTAGTGTGTACCCCAAATTGTGGTTTGCCCTGACATTGGAGATGCATGAAGTAGCCAGCCACTTACTAGAGTAGATTAAAACTAGAGGCCTTCTTTAAAATGGTTGTTTCTATGTTATGTAAATTTTACCTCATTAAACAATATATGAATACCCTTATTTTAAGCCAAGCTTATTTTTGAAAATTTTTAATCCTACAAAAAGTATTACAGCCATTAGTTTAAATAGGGAAGAGTGATTTGGAACTTCTGAGTCCATAAAATATGACACAGGATATATGTGTTAATTTTTAAAGAAAAGTTAATGAATCACGTAATATTTCCAGAGATTATATTCCAGATTATTTTAAAACATAAAGAACAACTAATTAAGTATGGATCCAACCATAGAGAATCAGAGATACTCAACTCAATTGTCAAAATGCGGGCTCGTGTCTCCGGAAGTCACCTGCTTGACCAAACTTTCACTATTGAATGAATGAATGTCCAAGCAGGGCATTCATCTCTAGTCCAAAAGCACATAGAGATTCATAATGAATCACTGAGGAAAGTAGATATATACAAGGATAAAATTAGAAATTGGAAGTAATAGTCACCAATTGCTACAGTAACGCTGTGTAACAACCTCAACACCCAGTGTCTTCTCAATGAGTTTATCACGTGTTGCAGGTCCGTTGGGCTGTGGCTGATCCAGGCTGCAGTTTGGGTTGTGGTCTCTTCCCCATGTTCTTTGCATGATAAGTAACAGGAGCATAAGAGACATGAAAAACCACACAGGTACATTTAAGGCCTTCGCTTGCATCACATTGGCTAACATTCCTTCGGTCAAAGCCAGCCTACCTGACTGCACCCAACATCAATGGGTACCTTGTGTCCACAGTGAGAGGGGAATTGTTGCTGAACGATGATCCATCAACTTGGGGCAGAGAGGGCAGCTGAGATAAAATTTGTAGAGCAGTATCTTCCAGAAAACTTGAACAACATGTTGCTTTGATTTGAAGTCTGGTATGGAAGAGACCCTGTAGGGAAACAGTTCAATAAGATTCTTCTAAAATAATAGTATCTTGAAAAATGAGATTTATTTCTAACTCTGCATTTTGGAACACATATATGAAATTATATCAAATAGAAAGAATGTACTTTTTATATGAAAAACTCTAAATCAAGTCATCCTGCCTGAGGACAAATAGTGAATGTGGCCACCTTCACTTATTCATTTTTCATCCACACTTGAGTGTTATGGGGTGAAAGACATGTGCCAGGTGCTGTGCTGGGGCTGTGAGGGATACAAGGATGAAAAAGATGCCCTGCCAAAAGTACTTAGTCCAGTTCAAAAAAGAAGAAAGACATGTTCATAAATAACTGGAACTTGAGACACAAATGATAAATGCCAATTTTTAACACATAGATAAAATGCTCTGGGGGTTTAGCAGAGGGAGCATTACTTCCAGATGCTGAAAAATGATAATATCATGGTTGACAGGATTGCAAGAAACTCACAGAACATTCAAACCAGCAGATAATCAGTCCAAACTCTTTATTTTACAGAAGAGGAAACAGAGGCCCAGAGAGATGAAGTCAGGCATGTAGAGGGGGAGAACTTTTCCCTCCTTTCCTTCTAGGTTCTTTGGCTGGTCTAATAATTAAACTGATATAAGACAGGAGATATTGATAGGAGAAAATCAAACAAAGTTTAATAACATGTATACCTTCTGGTTACATGGGAGACACCCAGGAAAACTGAATAACTCTCCAAAGTGGCCAAAGCCATAACCTTAAATTCCATCTCCAGCTGAAGACAAAAGATGCTGGGGGCGGGGGGAGTCCATTGTGGGGGGTGACCAGGAAAAGCACAGTGAACAGGGTTAGGTTTTTATGCAGATTGAAGTCCCTGCCAACTCCACTGATTGAACAGTTTCTGGAGACTGTAGCCATCCCCCTCCTCCTGATACCAGGAAGGAGACACCTTACACATGGAGATTTCCCGCATACATGCAAATGTCTCTTTAAAAAGGGTAACTTCTGCTGGGTTTTCAGAGCTCCTCCCAGGTCAGCTGCTTCTCAAAAACAACCAGCCTAAAACAGTCCCAGTGCCAAAGAGGCACATTTGGGGGGGGGGGGGCGCATATTTTGCTCTCCTTCAGTCCCACCTTTGAAACTTTGAGGAATTTTCCAGTCCAGAAGCTGAGTGGATAGATTACTCCCTATCTCACTGAACCACTCAGTCCTGAGAACAGGTCAGTTCAGGTAAACAGTTGTGTCTCATTCCAGGAGGCCGTCCTAAAGGTGAGCTCCCAAAGCTAGGAGAAATCAGGTATTTAATAAGGCATTTCTATGGAAACAAAAGAAAAACAAACATTAATGATTGGAACAAATTATGTCAGTTTCTGAGCCCACAGGGCACCCAGTCAAGAACATTTCTAGATGTCAGGCTGGAAGCATCTTCAGATAGCAAGGGCAGGTAGTGGCAATTGGACAGGTCTTCTTGGAGAAGGGTTTGCAGTTTGAATGTCTCTGGTGATCCTTCTGATGGTCAAGAGGCATGATGATTTTCTAATAAGACCTGTCGCATTGATTCCTCTGAAGTTTATATCAAGTCGTTTATATTCAGTTGGCGGGACTCCAGGCAAAAGGGGAGTTTTTGTTCTTAGTGATTCCAAGTCAAAAGGTGGGAGAAACTTGGAAATGTTAGTTTGGAGATTTGTGGCCAGATATTTGAGGAAACTAGAAGAATTCAGAATCCAGTCCAGTTTAGAGGTAAATAACATAACCTCAAAGTAATGAACAGAATTGGAATTTAATATCCACCAGTTATATTAATAGTTCCTATTGAAACATATTTTTCTCTCTAAAATTACCCCATTTCTACAAAGACCATTACAGTAAAATTTGTTTGCAAAATTAGTCTAGTCTCAATAAATTTGACCTGATTACTTATGTAAGTCCAGCAAGAATAACAGTTAACCATATAGACTCTTAATCTGCTTCACTGGAACTTTTCGTAAGGAACCTTCAATGGGACTTTTAAAAGCCTCTCAAGGCCAGGAAGCCAAACCAAGGTCTTGCCAGACTTGCCTGCAATACTTATAGATTTGGGTGAATTCCTCTCTTCTTAAGGATCCCAAAATATCCTGAGGTTTCTGCACCTGCCATGAAGTGACCTTCCTCAAGCACCTGGCAAAACTGCTAGGAAGCCTGTAAGCAAGGTACTAGGCTGTTTTTAAGGGACTTTATTGGCTCCATAAAGTCAACTTTAGTTCCTTAAAGCTGTCTGGTCATATCTGAGTTTGTACATCTCTCTCAAATGTGACAGTCTAGTCAAAGCCTTGGTAATATAACCAATTTCCAATTGTGTCCTGTTACAGGGAGAACAGGTTCTAACAACTTATGCAAATAATTATATTCTTATAGTATAAGAATACTCACTGAGAGTTTCTGAATTCTGGAGAGATCTGGTAGGGGAAAAAAGAAAAATGTTTCATCTTTGTTCACAAAGGTATGTTTTATCAAGTTGCTCTAAGACATAGGCCACTAAATCAATGGTATGATCTTAAAGTTATCAGGTACCTGCATTCAAGAGTTCTTTCCATGAGTCTTCACTAAAGATGAAGCACTTTTGCAAAAACATCACAGTAAAACAATAACTGTAAATGGCAAAAGGTTTTTAAATGGCCATGGTTAAAGATTTGATGAGAGTTCATTATAATACAATTGACAAAGAAATTTGCTTATTCTGTAACATACAACATTTTAAAATAATAATAGAATTACAAGTGATAACATTGTACTGGGACGTATCAGAATTCTAGGAATTTTATAAAATTTCTGGAACACCGATGTGAATAACACATATCCACACAAACATCACAAACCATTATGAAACTGTACATAATTATCTGTTTTACCAAAGTGATAATAAAAGATTTCAAAGGCAAATACAGAAGGTTATATAGCTGTGAGCAAAACTTAGCTCTTAATATTGAAAAGACCCAGTTTTCTTCAGTAATCAGAGACCTGATGGTAAGGAGCACAGAAAATCATTTTTATAAAACACAAAATCTTTGCTTTTTTAGACGGATTACTTAAAAGGTAAAGAAAAACAATCTTTTATCAGGAGGAGATCAATGGTCCATGAAAAGTTAGTCTTTTTAGTAAATGAAAGAAAATCAAGTTTTAGCTTTACATAAATACACTACTGATTTTAAAGCTTAATTTTATAATCCTTATCATAAACTCATTACATTTTAGCCAACTTGACTAAACAAAGTAAAATTCTCTTTCTCTTCCCAACTTTCTATACTAGTTTTACTTTAGGACAATTTTACCTTCTTTGCCATTAACAAAAATGCATCTTCATATCTCATACATTTTCTTATCCAAAAACACATCTTACTTTCCTTGTATACGGAGTTGTTTTCCTTATTACTTCTAGTAGCTTTAATTACAAATGTTAGAATTCTTAACCCTTAGAAATTTTAATTTCTAGCAAAACTAACAAGTAAGCAGTAGTGAACAGCCTGTTACACCCACATTCTTTAGATTGGCAAATTTATGAATACATTTCATAATTTCTAGGAGCATATGCCTTTTTAAAAAATAGTACAGTCTTTCAGTGTGGCACAAGACATGTTTACTAACGGACCCAAATATTTTCAGTGCCTCTGTAATAAGAAGCCAAAAATAGATAAAATTATGTTCAGTAAATGATCTAGATATTCAATGAATTTCTCATCGTCTAATTTAACTCAGCACAACTTTAAATTTCCAAGTTACCAAAGAGAATTGAAATTATTTTTAAGTACATATACCATAAAATACAATTATTGCCAAAAAGTTCACCTAAAAACTCTTTTCCCACTTAGAGCTATCTCACTCATTTGTTCCCAATGATGATGCTTGGATTACTCACAAAAACTTCACAAGATATTAGACAAAGTCAGCCATCATCCCAAGTTATTCTTCTTGCTGACAAGTTTTGTAAGAGATAACATGAATTTGATTAAGTCAACATGGGTAGTTGTTTATCTGCATTACATTTAATGTCTTCACAAAGACAACTATTTTAATTACACTGACAAACTTCAACTAGCTTCCATTTACCAAAGATTACCCCACATCACATGAACTTGAGAAATGTTTGGCTTGTCTGTATTTCTGAGAGTTTTAGAGTACCCAGTCCTTAATTTATATAAGTGCTTGTTTGTCTTGAAGCCAATTGAAGAGAACACTTTACAAATGAATTTTGGCAGTACCATTCAGAGGTAGAGATGTCCCACATCCGTACCATACATATGTAGCCTCACATGAACATATAGACACAAATTTTATAGCTTCCATTTTAAAATTTTAACCATGAAATGGCTATAACAGGCAAAACTCACCCATTTATGAAGGAGCAGCTGGATTCAAACTGTGTTTCTGGCAAATGAAATAAATTAAGTTTACCTGTTTGGATGGCTAAAGCTTCCTCTACTAATATTTCTGGAGAAGACAGCTGAGATTTTTCATTAGCCCACTTTCCAAATATCTCCCTTTTTCTCTCTTTCTTCTGGTAAGAAACATCTCCCTAAAGTTTGAATTTCAAAAAGTGGCTCTTCGGTCCTAGACAGGATGGGGGTAGAAAGTCTACATCACAGAGGCACCTGGGTGGCTCAGTCGATTAAACTGCCACCTCTTGGTTTCAGCTCAGGTCATGATCTCTTGATCGTGGGACCCAGCCTGGTGGTGGGCTCTATGCTCAGCATGGAGTCTACTAGAGATTCTCTCTCCCTCTCCCTCTGCTCCTCCCTCTGCTCGTGTGTGTGCGCGTGTGCACACACATACTCTCTCTCTAAAATAAATAAAATCTAAATAAAATAAATAAAATCTTAAAAAAATAATATAAAATTATTCAAAAAAAGTCTACATCACAAAGGCACAGAGAAAGTATCCAGTTTTTCTCCAACAGAGAGTTTTGGGGGCATATTTGCCTATAATCAGGAGGTCTAGGATAATTTTAATTTTTCCTTCTTTTTCTTAAGTGCAGGACAATTCTCTTTCCAATGTCCCAATGTCTATAAGCATTCTGAGATGAATATGTGAGGTCTGGGGATTGGTAAAGATAGGTGGGATTGAATTGCTTCTAGAGCCCCATTTCAGATTTTGTAGAGATTTGCAAGACAAAGCAGTTGCTTCCAATTCCCCCCAAAATGGAGTGGTAGCCTGAATGATATCAAAAGAGTGATATGCCCATCCAACTACATTTCTTTTAATTTTTTCATTATCTCAGGGAGATTTCCAGCTAAGATAAAAATCAAAAAAAAATTTTTAATGTTCTAGAAATTCAGGGTTTAATGCATTGTCTTTAAAAAGCCTGTATAAAGTATTTAACAAAGGTTTTCATATGCTCTCCTCCTTTCTGAGTGCAAAATTCTACATTAGCCCAATTTATTTTAAGGGGGAAAGCCTCTAATATTGCTCCTATCAAGCCTTGAATATGAGCCTCCAGCTGAGCCATTTCCTGGTCATTTGTAGGAGGACCTGAGTGGCTCTGGCCATCTGTATCCTCTGTGAGGGAGGTTTGCCCCAGGGGGCCATCTGGCTTGCCAGATAACCATAGTGTAATCATGGGAGGAAAGAGCAATCCTTAGCAGCCAATCCAGGTCCAGGTGAATGGGGCTGTGAATGGCCAGTAATATTTCCAACTCCTTTCTGAATTTCGTAGGATCTTCTGAAAGTAGAGGTAAAAGGCTTTATAACTGAGAAGATCTGTTGCAGTCCAGGTGACATGAAGTTCAGATACATCCACCGAGAACACTGTATGGGAAGACCTGAAGCTGGCAGAGCCTGATTGCAGAGCCCTGGAAAGTGGGAGGGATTGTAACAGCAAAGCCAGCCCTACCACCCTTCTTGAGCGCTGCTGCTCAAGTCACTTCCTGGCCTTTAGTATTTACGAGAGTATCTGTATACCTTGAGCCTGGAGAGCAGGCTCTGCTCTCTAAATCTTACGAAGAAAGGGAGATCAAAACTGGCAGCCGGGTGTTTATGGATTTTCAGGGTATAAGGGAATTGCCTGAGGTGCTGGGGCTGGATTTGAGAGGGGTTTAGACGAGGGGCTCAGAGATTCAAAAGATCTCCTGGTGGGTCAAGGACAGGGATTTGGGAATAAAGGGGGTGTAAGGAGGGAGGAGAAGGGGATTTACCTTAGGTGTGGATGCTAATTTTTGTTCTAAGTCTCATTTCTGTTCCTGCATCTTTTTAAGGGCGTCCCTGAGGCTAGCTGCTATATTCTTTGTGTCCACTTTTAGTTTGGTCCTTCCATAGGTACCAATAAAACAATTGTTTAGGATAAGAGCTCTCTAGAAATTTTTTTTCAAATACAGAAGTTTGTCCAATAAAGATTCATCATCTTGCCTTTGACAAGTAGGATCATCTTTTTTTTTTTTTAAGATTTTATTTATTTATGTGACAGACAGCCAGCGAAAGAGAGAACACAGCAGGGGAGTGGGAGGGGAAGAAGCAGGCTCCCAGCAGAAGAGGCCGATGTGGGACTCGATCCCGGAACGCCGGGATCACACCCTGAGCCGAAGGCAGACGCTTAACGACTGCGCTACCCAGGCGCCCTATCTTTTTTTTTTTTTTTTAAGTAGGATCATCTTTTAATCTTGATAGCAACTGAAACCAATAAGCCTTTTAACCACTTAGCCTGAATGCAGGAGGCAGCCCAAAGGGGAGGGCAAAAGATGCAGCCCTTACAAGATCCAGCCAGTGAGTAAGATCCCAGCGTCAGCCTCAGAAAGCAAAGATGTCACAGGCAGTAAGAATGGTGTCTCACTAACAGTGTCTCCGGTGTCCCATGAGAATATGAGAGGCCTCCAGTCACAGACCCACTAATCTGTGACACCGGGCGGGCACCACTGGAGTGGGACTTTTCCAGCACCCAGCAAAGGTTGAGACAATGGACCCTTGCAGACAGGACGGCTATGACAAACTCCTCTGAGAGCTGATCTAGTCAGACAAAGAGAACTGATGCCAGCCAAAAGCCCAGGTTGTTACCTGGCTAACATCAGGAGTTCCCATGCCCCTCCTCTTTTCAGATCCAGTCGAGTCGACCGTCCACCAAATGCATCCCCTGGCTGGCAGAGACCAAAGAGAATATTCTCGCTGGTCACAAAGCCGAGCTCCCAAGACACAGAAAAAGACAAAAGGGAAACTTCACCCGGCTTCTCTTATATGCACATTAACAGCATTAGCGAAGCCTTGGGTCTCTTGGAGCCAAACTAAGAGCTCGGAGGGGTGTGCCTCTGGGTTGAGGATTGTGTGGTGTTTTATGGAGTGCCTCTTTGCCAGAAATTTCCTTGAGATTGCTGGGTGACCTAGTATCAATCTAACCCGTTCCATGACCAACTTATCCTAACATTAGGATCTTAGATTTGGATGGTACAGGCTCGAGCAGCTCTTAAGTGCTTGACTCTGCCCACCAATTTCGTGGCTTGGCTCCTAAGACATCCCTTAGCAACAGCTTTTACCTCACGTGCACGTTAACCCACAGCGAAGCTTGTCTAAGAGACCCCGGTCTGGTGAGGACCGTGAACCTGTCCGTCTGTGAAGCCGGCTCACACAGCAGGCCTGGTAGGGCCTAGGCCTGCGTTCTGCCCGATGGTTTTCCTCCTTACGACAAAAGACACAACAGACAAAAACAGTGACCATTTGTGTAAGGAATAGGATCAATAAATAAGACTTTTTTTTTTTAAGCAGAATTGCTAGACCCAAGGAACTAGTTGCACGAATATTTTCTCCTGCTAATCTAAATTTAGAAACAATGCTCTCACTGTGCTCACTTCCGCTGCACCCTTCAGGCAGGGGTCCAGGAGACTGACAAGGTCAGAGTCCTTGCCTTTGCCGGCTTTCCATCAGAGGCCCAGGATCTCTCAGCTGCAGCAGCCCCGCCCGTGAAAATCACATCTGGGTCACCAGAACTGTAGGGGTGGAAAAGGTTTCCCTCCTTCCCTGCTAGGTTCTTTGGCTGGTCTAATAATGAGGTTGATAGAAGACAGAGTAACAGGAAACAAAATTTCATAACATGTGGACCTTCTGGTTACATGGGAGACACCCAGGAAACTGGGTCTGAAAACTGAAGTCTGGAAACTGAAAATTCCATCTTCAGCTGAAGACAAAAGATGCTGGGGGAGGGGAGTCAGTTGTGTGGGGGGGGTGTGACCAGGAAAAGCACAGTGAACAGGGTTAGGTGTTATGCAGATTGAAGTCCCTGCCAACTCCACTGATTGAACGGTTTCTAGAGACGTAGCCACCCCCTTCTCCTGGTACCAGGAGGGAGACACCTTACACACGGAGATTCCCCGAATACATGCAAATATCACTTATAAAACGGTAACTTCTGGGTTTTCAGAGCTCCTCCCAGGACAGCTGCTTCTCAAAAACAACCAGCCTGAAATGATCCCTGTCCCAAAGAGGCACATCTCGGGAGGCACATTCCGCTCCGCTTCAGTGACATTCCTAAAATCACCCGGCCTGCAGTACAAGGGCCAGAATTCAAACTCCGTCTTCTACTCCTTCCATTGTTTTCTATGGCATCATTTCTGTGATCCCCGAAGCTGCTTTCCTGGCAACAGTTCAAGTCCATACAATGAAAAATGACACCGCTAAAGAGGATGGCATTTATAAGGTGGGAGGAGAGGCATGAAGAGCCAGAACGTGGTTAAATAAATACCAACCCGTCAGAAAACAACATAGAAAACATCAGCCGGAAATTTACAACCTGCAAGTATTTTCCCCTCCTTCTGCCATGTATATTCACCCAGACGCCTTGTTCTTGGACCGAAACACCCAGAAACACACCGGTCTTTTTTTGGCATGAGAAAGGGAGATGTTTTGAATGATGCAAGGTGTCTCTTGTTCTAAGAAACCTTTAAGGATGTGAGTTATGGGGCCTTTACTCCTGCCTTGGTTCCTTTAAATTATGCTCCTAGCTTGGCAAAGAACTCTTAACTGCCTGGCCCATTAATCAGGCCAAGCCATAAATTTCTTGCCTCGTTGCCCTGTGGAGAATCCGTCTGGAAGATGTTCATGCTGGAGTAGTTTGGGAAGCTCCCACAACATCGATGGCCTCGTCAGGTCAGCCACCCCCCTGCACTCCAGAACACAGGGGATGACGGGCAGGGCCACCCAGGACACACCCCTCGGCCCTCCGCTGTGGCCGTGTGGTCCCGACAAGCCACTTGACCACTCTGGGCTCCTTGTCTGCAAAATGGAAATAATCGTATTTCTCTTTCTGGATTGTGTTGAAGGTTAATGAGATAAAGCGTATGAGCCAGGTGATACTGCATCAGCTAATAACACCAGTACAACCAGAGCCGCGGCACAGCGTCCTTAGCCCCTTAGCCATTGCTCTTGCTCCACGGGAAAGGGCCCCCCCTTGCCGGCCTGGCTCCAGCGTCCACCTTTGTAATTCAGTGTGCTGCTTGAGGGCACCTGGCTGGCTCTGGCGGTAGAGCACGATCTCAGGGCTGTGAGTTCAAGCCCCACACGGCGCATGGAGCCTCCTTTTAAAAAGTTTAAAAAATTAAAAAATAAAAAGTGAGGCTCAAACAGGGAACCTCTGCGTCCTAATGGCTGAGGTAATGGTGGGCCCGGATTTGGCTGAAGTCCAAACCAATCCTGTCTCTTCCTGTCTCTCTGAAATGCAAACGAGGTAGAACACGCCACCCGGAGGACCAGGAAAATTGCAAACCCCAGCTTGAGAGGCCGTCCCGGTTTCCTAGGGCCCCTTCCTGCAGGAGCACCGCCCATCCTCACCACCAGACGGCAGTTTTTCCCTTTGGATCCTTCTGCTCCTGTATCTTTGGCAACAGCCCAGAGCTCTTCCCCCAAGTGCACCTCTCAGGGTGAGTCTTCAATGGCTGAGGTGTCTTTGCTCAGTTCAACTGTGAAATAATAATACCAAGATTTCAGCCCAGGTATGTAGTGCATGAATATGAATTGAGACTAAATTTTAGTTCCATCCGCAGCATCCAATGGGTACCAACCCGCAGGCGCTGCCTACTTCCAGGAAAAGCTGGCCCATCTCTCAGGACGCGAGCCCTTAGGGACGCCTAACTGGCGTATCCTTAAACCTATAACTAGATGGGCGGGGAAAGCAGGGCCAGAATGAGCACTGATCATGTCTAAGACCAGCGGATTCGGGTTGACTGAGTGTGAGATCTCTGTGCCTTCAGAGCTCCCCAGCGCTTGCCGTGGGGCAGGAATGCTGCGGTCCCCTGCTCTCTCCACCTTTGTAGGCCTGGTCTTTGGCCAGAAGCTCTGGATCTCTCGTTCTCTCTGCAGAGTCCTCAGACGGGATCCCCACAGTATACAATCTGATACACAGCCATCCTGGAGAGAGAGCATCTATAAGACCTAGTAACCCTAAAAATAAAACTGCTAGTGATTTTACCAGCAAAAATGGGTTTATTTGGGATTAGCCGAGAATTGCAATTAGGACAGGCAAGCATGGGAAAACTATACGCAAGTCCAATGAATAAAGGAGAGAACAACTCTTACAGAGGAAAGCGGCTCTTAGCAACAAAAAATCCATTGTGGTAAAGTGGGAGTTCAGGTGTAGCGGCTTCTCATTGGCTGAGCTGTGACTGTCTCTCATTAGCTGGGCTGTTGCGGGGACGGGGGTGGGGTGGAGAACACCTTCCTTCCTCCCGCCCAGGGTGGTCAAGTAGTGTCCCCAAGCAAGGCACCTCTCTTCCTGTTGGGTCTGCAACGGATGCCGAGTGCTCGCGTGAGAGCTCCCCCTGACAGCCTCCTGACTCCATCCTACATGAGGTTTCCTTTTATTAATTCTCACACAGCCATCTGAAAGTTAACATGCTGTGGATTTCTAACCCTACCTCAAGGAAAAGTGTGTATAGTAAAAAAAAAAAAATTTACATTAGCTTTCTATTTGTTGTGTTAGATGATTCTGTAATGAATGTAAATGGTTTGCTGCAGACCTCTGACCTCCTCAAATCTTTCTCAGAATGTACTCATAGCCCTATATTTCTTTTTAAATTAATTCCTGCTTCCTCCCCTAATTATTGTGTAATTCAGTGGTATCAGTTTGAAAAATCAAGTCATTATTATACCAACAGCAAACAATAAGAGAAAGAGAGAAAAAAAAGGATCACTTTTTGAAAAGCATTTTTTGGTGCCCCTTGCATCTCAAGTGTGGACTTACCAAGGATTTCACATTTGAGATTTAACCCTTCATCTTTTTTCTTTTTTTAATGTGTTAGATCTTTTCCTTATCCTTTATTTTTTAAGGTAAAACTTCTGTAAAGTGGGATGCACGGATCTCTGTATACCATTCAGTGAGTTTTGACAAATGGGTACAAGTGCATGACTCGAGCCCTGATCATCAGAGCGAGCATTTCCGTCTCCGAGGAAAGTTCACTCATATCCTTTCGATCCATCTTCCCGCTGCCGTTGTGGCTTCCATCAGCATAATTTGTCTTGTCCTAGAACTTCGTATATAGAACCAAACAGTGTGCACTCTCTTGGGTCTGGGTTGTTTCACTCAACATAATGCTTTTAAGATGCATACGGTTTCATGTATCCGGAGTTTGTTCTTTTCTGAGTAGTATTACGGGGTATGAATACATCACAGTTTCTTCATCCACTCTCCTGTGCACGGAAATGTGGGTTGTTTTCAGTCTTTAGCTAATAGGAATAAAGCCGTTATAAAGGTCCTTGTACATATGTTTTAAAGGGCATATGTTTTTACTTCTCATGGATAAATATCCGAGAGTGGAATTGCTTGGTCACAGGGAAGGTGAGCGGTTCACTTGATACGAAACAGCCATTTTCCCAAAGCATTGTGCCCGTGACCACAAATGACAGTTGTGGTGACCACATGCTCCACGATGCTGGGTGTTGGGAGTCTTTCACATCAGCCATTCTCCTGGGGTGTAGGAGAACCTCATTATAGGTTTTAATTTGCATAATTACTCATGAATATTGAACACTCTCTTATGAGCTTATTGGCCATTGATTTTGTTGCCTTTGTGAAGTCTATATCTGACTATCTTGCCCCCTTTTTAATAGGGTGGGTTGTCT
Organism: Ursus arctos; assembly: GCF_023065955.2. Classification (NCBI taxonomy): domain Eukaryota; kingdom Metazoa; phylum Chordata; class Mammalia; order Carnivora; family Ursidae; genus Ursus; species Ursus arctos. The sequence continues at coordinate 87,330,190 of NW_026623056.1, read as the reverse complement.
TATCATCGAGTTGTAAGAGTTCTTTTCCTAGAAGTTTTTTCTTCTAAGCTTTCCTCTACAAACGTTATAGTTCTAGCTCTTATATTCAGGTCAAGGATCCACTTCAAGTCAACTCTTTTGCGTGGGTGAGATAAGGGCTGAAGTTCATTTCTTCCATATGGAAATCCTGTTGCTTCAGCGCCATTTGTTAGAAAAACTATTTTGCCCCCGTTGAATTATCTTGTCCCCTTTGTGGAAAATCAATTGACCATATAGGTGTGGATCTATTTCTGGAGTCTGTATTCCATGCCAAGGACCTCTGTCTACCTGTCCGTCGACACACAGTCTCGAGTGCGATATGGTGGAGACAGAGATGACTCAATAAGCTGACAGGAGGGGAACCTGAGTAATGGGCACAGATAGTAGGTGCATTACACTATTCTACTTTCGTGTAATAAAATGCTTTCAAAAAGAGACAACTTCGAAAAGCATGGGGGGTGGGAGGGATGTTACCTCATGTGTAACACCAGAAGTGTAAATTAGGGCAATCCATTTTCACATCACCAAGTTGATGTTTAACAGCCATACTCAATTTGTCTTGGTAATACATAGTTGTATTTTTACCTCCACACACATAAACACATACCGTCTATTCCAAACAGATGAAATATTTAAATGCAAACAATGTCATACAAGTAGAGGAGAATTTTGGAGAGTGCTCACATTATCCTGAGGTGAAGAGGTTTTTCTTAGCATGACAGAAAAGTCCAAAACTATAAAGGAAATGATTAACATCTAATGACACGAAGACATATAATGTCCACATCAAAAAAAAATCGTAGAGAAATTAAAAGATGAAGGACAAGCGGCAAAACATTTGCAATATATAAAACAGCCACAGGGTGGTTATTGTAATATGTAAAAGGCTCTTTAAAAATCATTAAGAGGTGGGGCTCCTGGGTGGCTCAGTTGGTTAACTGTCTGCCTTCGACTCAGGTCATGATCCCGGGGTCCTGGAATTGAGTCAGCGATGGGCTCCCTGCTCAGTGGGGAGCCTGCTTCTCCCTCTCTCTCTGCCACTCCCCCCTACTCGTGTTCTCAGTCTCTCAATCTCTCTCTCTCTCATGTGCACTTGCTCTCTCTCAAATAAATAAAATCTTTTTAAAAAATCATTAAGAGATGTGGATTTCAACTGCATTAGTAATGTTATTTTTAAGTGTCTGGTGAGTCAGTAAATCTATCTGTGGAATTTTTATACCTTTTTGTTTTTATTAGACATTTTATAATAAGTTTAAGATAGTGAAAACAAAACAAAACCATTAGAAAAAGAGGAGCAACCCAATAAAAAAAGTGAGAAACAGGTAAATACCACTAACCAAATGTGAGATGGTGATTTATAATAAGAAATATATATTTGACTTTTGTCCACTGTTCGTGGCACATCGTTCCAAAACTTGGAATTTCCTATATAAGAACCATAGGGGCACCTTTTGTTATAATATTTGAGGGGTTATTTTTAAAGATTCTATTTATTTATTTGACAGAGAGACAGCGAGGGTGGGAACACAAGCAGGGGGAGCTGGAGAGGGAGAAACAGGCTTCCCGCTGAGCAAGGAGCCCGACTTGGGGCTTGATCCCAGGACTCCGGGATCGTGACCTGAGCCGAAGGCAGATGCTTAAGGATTGAGCCACCTAGGCACCTGTAATATTTAGTTTTGTTCCCAGTTTCTGAAACAGTTCCAGGGTGGTAAAAGTGAAGTGGGTGTCTTTTGTTATTTACGACAAACCTCTCTCCCCCACATCTGAGTTTATGGTAACAATGTGACTTTTGGAGAACCCCTAAAGATTGGAAACTGGTTGCAAGGGAAACCAACCTGTGATTAGAGGGCTGGAACTTCAAGCCCCACCCTGCAGCTCTAGGGAGGGGAGAGGGGCTAGAGATGTGAGTTCAGTCACCCATGTCCAGTGATTTAATCAGTCATGCCTTTGTAATGAAGCCTCCATAAGAACCCAAAAGGACAGGGCTCACATAGCGTCCTGAGATTCGGGGAAAATGGGGCACCAGGAGAGGTCTTGGTGCCCCATTCTCACCCATTCTCACCCTTCCCCCATAGCGTGCCCTACACCTTTTTTCTGGCTGTTCCTGAGTTATACCCTTTTATAATATAATATACAGGTAATCTAGTAAGTAAACTGTTTCCCGAGTTCTATGGGCCACTCTGGAAAATAAATCAAACCCAAGGAGGGGTCATGGGAACCTCTGATTTATAGCTGATTGGTCAGAAGCACAGATGACAACCTGGACCTACCATTAGTGTCTGGGGTGCGGGGCAGGCTTGTGGGACGGAGCCCTAACCCTGTGGGACTTGACGCTATTTCCAGATAGACAGTGTCAGAATTTAGTTGAGCTCTAGGACCGCCCGCTGGTGTCTGGAACATTCCTTGGATGTGTGGGGAGCCCCTCCCTCACATCAGACTTTGGTATCTGAACTTTCAGCTCGATTCTAAAAAGCACACTTATTCCTTTCACATTTGAACAATTCTGGTATTAGAACAAGTCTCACAGTCAGTGGGTCCATGGGTGTCCCAGTTCTTATTTTAATTCTTCCCACATTGCTCTCCTAAATTAGTACCATTGACAATATCCGAGACTCAAGGACATATGGCAGAAAGCATTGGTTGATTGGTTACCCATAGAATTACTGCCTTGAAACAATAAACGGCTAATACTTTTGGTTAAGGAAACAAATGAAAAGCCAGTCCCGAGGAACTAAATTCCTCGCAGTGTCCGCTTTCCCACAGCTTTGTCCCTGGTCACCACACCCCCGGATCCTTGTCTTAAGGACGTTTTCTCCTAAGGCAATGAGTCTAGGAGTCTTCGGGAAGAAGGCCCAGTTCTCCCAACACCCTGAGCACAGGATGGGGAGGTGATGAGCCACAGGTCAGCAGGAGACCCCAGGTTAGAGGGCCTGAGCGACGGTGCGCTCCGCTCACATTAGCGCTGGTGAGGTCCCTCTACTGTTCCTTGTTCTGGAGAAACATTTCAGCTCCTCCCTCCCCCGCAGTGTCAATGAGAAGCCTGAATACTTTTGTTTTACAACAGATAACATAAACACTAAGAGGCTTTTCCCACAGTGCCTGGTTGTCCATCCAAATGTGCAATCTTTCTGATTTTAGAACCCAAATGCCCACTCCTCCATGCTGGCTCCTGGGCTTACTGGACTTCCAGAAATATGGAGCTGTTTGGATATTGGACATGGAAACGCTTTGTGTCGACTTCATTTTGCCTATTTGTTTCTCAACTCCCCTCCCGGGTGCTCAGGATGAAGGAGCCAACCTCGGACGCCCAGGTTAGCACCCTGGATCATGACCAGACATGCTGCTCACCTCCCAGGCCTGGGCCACAGCCTGCCTTCCGATCTCCACCTTTCCCTCCTCCACCCCAGTTCTAACTACTCTTGACAGGAATGGCCCTTTGGCCACATAGATGGACCCAGAACCCCCAATTCTTGCACTTTCTCAAGAGACACCCAGAAGAGCATTAGGAGGGGTGAGTTCCTGCACCCCTTGAGCTTCCGACAGTTCCCAGGTGGCAACAGAAATCCCAAGTCGTTACCTTAGACCCACGCTTTCCTTCTCTCCTCACAAAGGGGCTTCAAGGAGGATCCGAAGATCCGGGCAGAACTTGCTCAGCGGCCCCTGCCACCGGCTCCAGAGCCTACAAGGGCGCCACCAACCACTGTCTCGTCACACAGCTGTCACCCAGGGTCACCTGGAGTGAGTCAGGAGGGGCGGGGCCTCCGTGTCCGTTCAGCTCTGACCTCACAATGCACCGCGTCGAGGGAATTCCGAGCAGCTTAAAAATGGCAAATCCAAGTAAGGAGTGCACTGAAATGCAAAACCCACTACGACCTGGAGAATGACATTTGCGTAAAACAGCAGTTCCTAGAGTGGGCGGGGCTTGTAACCGAGCTCTAGCTGCCACCAAACAGCTAATACGTCGCTTGCTGTCGGCAACAAAAATCCTTCTGAGCAAACACAAAAATAATTACGCGTTGACCTGCCTGAGCCCTAGAATTAACTAAATGGGTCAGGTGAGCTTTAGACAGGAGACTTACATGTAATGACTCCAATGATAACAAGCCATCCCCCCTCCTGCACGGGGGGGTACATCCCCAGACCCCTAGTGGACGCCTGAACCCTGGACAGTACCGACCCTCCCTATACTATCCTTTTTCCTATATGCACATACCTATGATAAAGTTTAATTTTTCAGTTAGGCATAGAAGGCAATTAACAACAATGACTAATAATAAACTAGAACAATTAAGACAACGGTTTGTAATGTGAATGGGCTCTCTCTCTCTCTCTCTCTTTCTCTGTGTGTGTGTGTGTCACCGTATCTTCCTGCACCGTCCTCAGCCTTCTTGCGCTGACGGGAGATGATCAACTCCCTCCGTGATGAGATGACGGGAGGTGAGTGACACAGGGCTAAGCTACTGCCGACCTCCTGACGGCACATCTGAGTGTCACCCACTTCCAGACCGTGGCGGCCCGTGGCCAGCTGAAACGGTAGAAAGCAAAACCGCAGGTAAGGGTGTACGACGATAATAACAAGTAATAACTGGAATGTTCCTGAGTCTTTCAGTCACAAGGGAGAGACCCCCTCTGTCGCCTCTGCAAAGGGGGTTTCCAGGCACCGAGACCCTGGGACAGCAGCAGAGATGGCGGGCATGGAACAGGCCCCGAGGAGCCAGGCGCTGCCTTCCAGCCCGGATTCTGGACCATTCTGGGCAGCGCCTGTCACAGATGGTGTGTCAGGGGGCCCCTCAGTCCCTCCCTGCGTGGCCTCCCCTAAATTCTCTCCTCCTGGTGGCTCTTACTCCCGGAGCGCCCTCTGGCCCGTGGCTCTTCTGCCTCGTGACACCCGAGTCAAGCCAGACCATAAAAGGGGGGGGAGGTAAAGCAAAACTTGGTGGAAATTCTGAAATAAAAAGGATAGGAAGGGCAGGTGACGTGAAGAGCATGTGTCCCTTCCCGCACGACGGGAGTTTCCGGGGACTGTTCTAAAGAGTGAGGTCACCGATAGGAAGCCTGCATCACTGCCTAAGAGAGAGCTCACTCCCTAACTGCCTCCCTGCCACCTCATGACCCCAAATCAGGAGTCTCTGCCCTCCCCTGTGGCGCCAGTCCCTCAGAGGACATCCAAGGAGCCCGTGATCTGGCCCCTGACCCCCACTCCTTCGCCACCTCCATTTTCCCTTCAGATTCGACGTTCTACCAGTCTGACTCAGTGCTTGAATTGGCTTCCTGTGGAGGTGAACAAATTACCACAACTTTAATGGCCTCACACACCACCAATGCATCATCTTGCGCTTCTGGAAGTCACAAGTCCAAAATGGGACTTGCTGGGTTCAAATCAAGGTGTTGGCTGGCCTGTGTTCCCTTCTGGAGGCTGTAGAAGAAAATCCATTTACTTGCCTTTTCCAGCCTCTAGAGGCCACCTGTACTCCTTGCTCTGGGGCCCTTCCTCCATCTTCAAAGCCAGCAGCTTGGGCTGTGTGCTTCTCATGCCGCCATTTCTCTGGCTCTCCCTCTTCTGCCTCCTCCTCCACTTACAAGACCTTTATGATTATGTTGGGTCCATCCAGATAACCTAAGAAAAACTCTGCATCTCAAGGTCATCTGGTTAACCTTAATTTCATATGCTACCTTAATTCTCCATTGCCAGTAACCTAATATATCAAAGGTTCTGGGGAGTAGAACACAGATGCCTTTGGCGGGGGGGGGGCATTATTCTACCTCCATAAAAACACCATGGCTTTTGCATCTCCCTGCCTTTACGTATGCAGTTCCTTCTGCCAGGAATGCCATCTCCCTGACTGCTATTCCCATTTCTCAGACAAACTCATTTATTATTCAAGATCCTTCTCAAGTGTTACATCCTCCACTATCCACTCTATTCCTCTTCTGAACCTGTAAAACCTTGAATCAGGCCCATACTGTGGTAAGATGAATATTTATGCACCCCAGGCCCATTAGATTGAGAACACCCAGCATCCACTATGTCAGGAACCTTTTTCACTCAACAGAGCTGTAGCATGGCCGTGTCTTGACTTCCCCTTTCATCGGAAGGGCTGTATTTCCACCTTGTCTGCTCTTCCCTGGATCTACTTCTGTCCCAAGGCCAGCACCACTCTGATTTCATTGTAGTGGCTTTGTACATGTCCTGATACCTGAGAAAGCAAGTTCCACCGCCACTCGCCCTGTGCCCTATCAGTCATCTTCCTCCTGCCTCTCAGGGCCCTTCTCTCAGGCACCACTTCTTCTGTCCTCATGACGGGGGCTACACAGGTGTATGCCTGCACCAACACAGATCAAATCGTACACTTTCAATATGTCTATCAAAGCTGTCAGGCATGTTTAACACAATCGCTACCAAAATACCACCAGCATTTTTTACAGCATGAACAAACAATCCTAAAATTTGTATGGAACCACAAAAGACCCCCAACAGCCAAAGCAATCTGGACAAAGAAAAAAAAAAAAAAATATATATATATATATATATGGAATATTACTCAGCCATCAAAAAGTATGAAACCTTGCCATTGGCAATGACGTGGATGGAACTAGAGGGTTTTATGCTAAGCAAAATAAGTCAATCAGAGAAAGACAAATACATATGATTTCACTCACATGTGGAATTTAAGAAATAAAACAGAGGAACATTGGGGAAGGGAAGAAAAAAAAGAGAGGGAAACAAACCATAAGAGACTCTTTAACTACAGAGAACAAAGTGAAGGTTGATGGAGGGAGGCGGGTGGGGGGTCGGCTAAAAAATACCATAAGGCAATTTTTAAGAGTCTATGCTGACTGCAAGTAGCACTTCAGGAGTTTAGCACATAAGCAGGTGGTTAGACCGAAACTAAGAAAATTTCTTTTCCTTCTTTACGAAACTAAACGCTTGACCCCATGTCAGTAATTGGCTCACCTGGTATGACTTCGTGCTGCTGGCTAAGCACCTCTTCTGGGATGGCGTCCCAGGTACGCCCAGCAGCTTGCACCAACGCGTCCCCGGTCGCCCCTGCCCCGGGGGCTCAGGGTGGAGAGCCGGCAGCGGGGTGCCTGTCAATCACCCGCCCTCAAGCAGTGCCTTGGAAGAGAGTGGCAGCCAGGCTCCTCCTCTTGCACGGCTTCTGCGGCACCTCTTGGGGCGGCCTCTGGGATTCGGAGATGCGGCACCGCCCTCTGGACAGCTCCCGCAGCAGAGGGCGGGGCTCAAGCAGGTCGGACTGGTGCAGCATCCCAGCAAACTGGTCTAGGGCGCTGAGTCATGACCGCACCCTCTCCGGGTCTGCGGGGTAGCTGCGGGAGGGGCTCTTGCAGTCCCGGGGGTGGAGGCTGCTGCCGACATCCTACAGTCTTATATTCCTTAGAGTTCTCTCGTTGGCCAAGTCCCCGTTCCTCCGGTTACTAATTCTTCACGCTGAAGTTTCCCTGTAGCAATTGCTCTGTGGTTTCTGATTCCGAGACAGACACGGCCGAGAAAACCAATCTGCAGGACACGCTGTCAGTCTTTCATGGAAAAGGAAGGATGTTGGAGGAAGTGGTGCCGGGAGCCCAGAGGAACCCGCAGCCATGGAGATGCCACCAAGGATCCCAGAGTCCTGGTTCTCGTGCTGCTGCGAGGTCCCCTCCCACACTGACTAGGGCTGACGGGTGGACCAGGAGGACACTGTGGACACAGCAGACTGTCCAGTCGAGCCGCAGAGCTGTGTGGCTCCCACCTCGTGCTCCTCATCCGGCCAAGTGAGGGGCCAGGTCATGAGGCGACTGTAGGAGCCCTCCAGAGAGGCTCCTGTCCCAACTCCGTGAATGGTGGAGGCCTCCAGCCAAGAGCTTGTAAGGGAGATGACTTGGCAGGGACCCTCCAGCCCCAGGAAACCTTCAGATGACTGCAGGCTCCACTGGAGGGACCCCAAACCAGACCCGTCCAGTGGAGCTGCTCCTGAACTCCTGGCCCAAGGAAACTGAGCATAAGAAGTTATTAGTATTTTAAAGCCACTAAAGGGGGGGTTAATTTGTTACGTAGCATTCAAGGACAAATACACGTGGTCTCAAAGGGTCTCCCACAAAATGCCTATTACTTACAAAGGGAAAACGAGTAACTTTACAATGCAGAACACTGAAACCTACCACTTCAGCAAAGCAATCAGAGTGAACATCACCAGTACGGACATACAACGATAGCACCCACACCTGATACGAGCTACCGAGAACAGCCCATGATCACTTCCCGGTATTCTTTGCCAAACATGTATAATTTTGAGTTAATCACAAAAAGCATCACACAAACCGAAACTGAGGGAAACCAAAACTGAGGGAAGTTCTATAAAAAAAGTAGCCAGAGATCTTCAAAAATGCCAAGGTCATGGAAGGAAAAAAAAAAAGACCAAGGAAATGTCTCAGTAGGAGACTGGAGACATGCGACAAATCAGTGCAGCGTGTGGCCCTGGACGGGACCTCATCCAGAAACCTGGTGAAGTTTAAAGAGGTCTGTAAATCAGGGAGTCATCTAGTTTCCCCGTTTCGCAATTGTGTCAATGGTTACAGAGCGTGTTCAGTGTAGAGGACAGTGGACGAAAAGTATCTGGGAACTCACCACCTTACTTTTGTAACTTTTCAATAATCCTGAAATTACTTAAAAATTAAAAGTTAAAAATAATACCTTTCAAGAATGAGGGTAAGGACGCTTTCAAATATCAAAAAGCAAAATAATTTACTACCAACAGACTGCCAAAAAGAAGAAACTAGAAGGTGTTCTTCAAGTAGAATGAAAATAATTCTAATTAGAAGCTCAAATATGCAGGAAGAAATGAGTAAGAAAGAGAGTAAATCTGAATTTGGGGAAATCCTACTGTGTGCTGACTGTATGAAGAGCAATCATAATCTACGGTGGGTTAAAGTTCTACAGAATTAAAATACGATAGCAGCACATAAATTGAGGAGTGTTTACAGTTTAAAATATCCTGAAACCTTGCATTGTCTAGGAAAAGGGTAAATGTGCTAAAATACCATTAGTCTTTTGATAAACAAATGTCACACTGTTTAATCTCTATAGTAACCACTAAAAATAGAGTAGAACGTTGTATAACTTACAGACTAGTGGGGGAATTGGAAGGTTGAAATGGAAAAATAAAATTGAAAATAGCATTGAAAAACGTACAATCACTCCAAAAGAAGAAAATGCCATAGGAACAGAAATCATTAGGGGGAAAAGAACAGATGTAGAGGACAACCCCCAATGATAGATAATTTCAAATATATCAGTACTTATATTAAATCTAAGTGGACAGAAGGTCCAGTTAAAAACAAAAAGACTTTCAGACTGGATAAAAATACATCCATGATACACACTCTAGACTGTTTTGCAAAGACACACTAAAACCATAAGGATATGAAAAGGCTAAATATAAAACGATGGCAAAAGATACCTCACGCGAGCAGTAACCAAAAGACGACTGGTACAGCTGTACTAATGACAAATTTAAGGCAAGAAGGGTTACCAGATAAAGACGGGACATTCACTTCTTGGGGGAACACTGGAGGCATTCTCAGTGAAGTCAGGAATAAAAAAAAGACATCCACTCCGTCTCGGCCACTTCCATAACTGCACTGGGGGAACTAGCCAGTGTCGTCAGGCAGGGACAACAACAAAAAGATAAGCACAGGGAGGACAGTATAAAATATCCCTATCTGCAGGTGCTATTACTGCATTCTGGAAAAATACAGAAGATGCCATGAACAAGCCACTAAAAACAATGAGAGAATTTGGTAAGGTAGCAGGATCTAAAATTAACATAAAAACCGATAGCCTTCATATGTTCTTAGAACAACCAGCCAGACGATGGATGGAAGAGAAAAACCCCACTGATGGCAGAAACGAAAAAGCAAAACTATCTCAGCATAAAAAGAACAAGCATTATGGAAAGCTTTAGAAGAAGAACTTGAAAACACTCCTGAAAGACACAGAAGTGAGTTTCACAATTGAAAAGACGTACCATGTTCCTGGATACAGTGATGACTCAACATCAAAAGAAGTCGGTTCTTGGGGCGCCTGGGGGGCTCAGTCTGCTCCGCATCTGCCTTCAGCTCAGGTCATGATCACAGAATTCTGGGCTGGAGTCCCCGCACCCGGTTCCCTGCTCAGTGGGAGCCTGCTTTCCCTCTGCCCCTCCCCCTGCTCCTGCTCTCTCTGTCTCTCTGTCAAATAAATAAATAAAATCTTAAAAAGTCAGGTCTCAAGTCAATTCATAACTTACAGAATTTTCTTCTGAAATTAGGTGTATTTATTCAAAAATTCATTTGGAGGAAAATTAACACGCAAGGACAACCAGCACAACCTGAAAGGAAGGGAGCAGGGCTGCCAGACGGCAGAGCGCCCCCAGCTATTCAGACAGCAGGCTTGTGGCTGTGGAGGGACTTACAGACCAGCGTCTGGAAGACCCAAGTGACTGTGTGTTACCATGTGACAGATGATAAGTGCGGGATCTTTAACAAATGGGGAAAGATGGGCTTTTTAATGAATGGTGGTGGAACACTTGGGAAAATAGACAATTGAATCTGTGCCTCACGAAATACAATAGGATATATTCCAAACAGATCTAGAATTATTTTCTTTTAAGATTTTATTTTTCAGAGAGAGAGTGCACAAGCAGGGGTAGCAGCGGGCAGAGGGAGAAGCAGGCTCCCTGCTGAGCAGGGACCCTGGTGTGGGACTCGATCCCAGAACCCTGAGATCATGACCTGAGCTGAAGGCAGACGCTTAACCGACTGAGCCACCCAGGCGCACCCAGATCAAATATTTAAATGTAAAATGAAACCATTAAAAAAATATTAGAGTGGGGAGAGCTTTTCTGTTGCCCAAAATGTAGAGAACAAACTGTTTTAGATTTAAGGGGACTTACGTAACAGAACGAAATGCAATGCCTGGACTTCGGTGGGATCCCACTTTGAGCAAACCAGCACTAGAAGGTAATTTGGGGACAGTGGGGAAATTTGTGGACCTGTTATCTGGTGACAGGAATTATTGTCAATTTTGTTTGGTGTGATAGTTACATTACGGTTAAGCAAGAAATTGCCATTTAAAAAAAAAGATACATACTGAAGTAATGTGGGGTGAAATATGTTTTCAGCAAAAAAAAAAAAAAGTTGAAGTGATGTTGGTATATTATTGTAGGGACTCAAAAAGTCTCTGAATACTGCTAGTTTGGGAAGCTCATTGCCTTTTCATCCTCATCACAATTAGGAACTACCGTCCAGTCTGAATTTTGTCAGAGAAGACATCATTCTAGAAAATGCCAAAAATGGCTCCGAATCAAATGCTGGTGGGGACACCCAGCTATGCTTTGTGCAGTCCATGCCTAAGCAAAGCAGCTCAAAGCCCCAGGGTTGCCCCTGTCCCGTTGGCCAGCCAGGACACCTGCCAGGTGTTGTTAGCAAACGGGAAAGAGGAAATCATCCCCCTTCCGCCCCCCCCGGCCCCCTCGCCCCAGGAAGGAGCCAGGTCTGAGGACAGCAAACTGGTGGAATTGTCCAGGAGCCCTGCACAGGATGTGTGCCCAGAGCTTTCCTGGAGCAGCCTGGGAAAAAGAACATTGGGGTCAAGGGCTGCCCCACTCTCTGGTCTCTGCAGGGGTGAGGCCCAGGCCAGGGAGGAAACAGACAGGTGGGTCCTGCTGGAGAGTCAACTGGGATGCCTGGAGACGGGGCCCTCCCAGCAGCAGCGAAGACTTCAAACTTAGCTCCCCCCGTGTCTTGGGGAGAACTGAGGTGTTGGGCTTGGACAGGTAAGGCGGGAGGACCAGAGAAATTTGGTTTTGTCACCAAAATCATGCTTTATTCCCAGGCTGGTGTGGTTTGGGAGAATGTGGTCACGTAAGAACAAATCCTTTCTCAGGGCTGAACGTTAGTCTGAGGTCAGCAAGGAAAGAAGACATAGGCTCACTGGAAGCATCACAGACGAGCAGCCAGCTGGTGCCCACGCCCCTTCTAGAAAGACCGTCTGAGCTGGGCAATGTTGTAGAGGTAGTTTTAAGCCCCTAGAAGTTTCCTATGACAATATGCTGGCCCTTGCTGCCCCCTCCCCAACTGAGGTTTATATGTTGAATCTGGAAGAGGGTTTGTCTTCTTCCTTACAAACCCCAAAGCTGCCGCCGTGGCACGTGGGCACCATGCTAACACCCGGCCTCAGGCCCGCGTCTGCTCAGTGGAAGAGCCTCACTGGGTCCGGACGAGCACGCTTCTCGAGCCATCACGCTTCACAAGCCATCACTCTTCGTCATCGTGAATTGTCCCCAAGTGAGGCTTCTGAAACATGTAGCTGTTTATGAAATACTCAACGAGCCAAAGAAACTTGACCATTCTTTAAAAATGGGCTTTTGGTTCAAAAAACATTCCCTTGGTGCAATTCTCACCTCTTTCCCACTTATCCCTCACCCATGGTCTCACTCTTGGGGTGTCATCACATGCCCATGCTGCGCCCTTCCGGCCCCCACCCCCGGCCCCTTGGCAGCTGGCACCTCGCTGTCATTCAGGCGGAAGTCCCACAGGACCGGCCAGGATGGCTGGTTCCCCCTCCAGCCTGGGAATGTTCTGCCAGGTACAAGAGTAAAACAATGTCTGCATCCCTGATCCCCCAGCAGGTTGCCTGCTCCAGGGATTCACGTCCAGCCTGATTAGCAAAAACCGATTTCAAGAAGCTTTTGGAAAGAGAGCCGACTGGTCTGGCCAGATTCCAAGAGTGTCCTCATTCGGCATCTTACACTTACTTTTCACCAAGCGTTGGAGAGAGCACAGGAAGGAGAAGCCACTCCCGGGAGAAGAAGAGGCAGACGGACATTGTCCACTCTGACACAGGTCCTGGGGCGCTGCCTGGGGCACACTCCGGTGCCGTGGAACACAGGATCTCAGGTCCTGGAGGGAGGGGATGCTGGTGAGGACCAGAAGTGCCTCACAGAAGTCAAGTGAGGGGCGAAGGCTGAAGAGGGCACGTTTGAGAGGCTCGTGAGTTTGGAACGCTGGAGCCTGTGGGGAGGTGGTGCGTGGGTGTCGGGTCTTGAAGGAATTTTCCAGAACCTTCAATGATATCCCGCAGTGACAGAGGTAGGATTTCAAATAGAAGAGGGCAATGTTTGTATATGAGAATGCTATCAGGGAAAGGATGGACGGGGCGTGGGAGGTGGGAGACAGAATGGGGGTGCGTGGGGGCTTGGCTTGGAGGCAGTTTAGGGTACTGGCGAGTTAACTTGCTTCAGTCTACAAGCCTAGGTGTGAACCCGAGGAGGTTTTCAGACTCCAAAACTCACAGCTCTGTGTCCTTGGGCCGGTTACCAAGACTCAGGCACCAGTCCCTACCTCCCAGGTGGCGAGGACTCAGAACTGACATGTGTTAAATCCTACTACCCGCCATACGCTGTTCCAAGGGCTTCGGGTGTAGTAGCTCATTTAATCCCCTAAGAAGCCCTAGGGCAGGTAACATGGCCATCCCTGTTTTAAAGATGAGGAAGCAGAGACCCAGAGCGGCTGAGTACTTTCCCCAAAGTCCCAGAGCTAGGAAGAAACCCAGTGTTCGGCACAGACTGGCCCACAGTAACGCTTACCCGTGGGACCCCCATGATGACGACGGGCCAGGCTAAGACACGGAGAGGAGGCTGCCCCAGGACTGGCACATTGCATACCAATGGAAAATGCCCCTGTTGACTGTTGTCAGCCCCAAGAAAGGGGTTTCTACATATTCTAATAACAGTGATGCTACCTTGGCCTTCCAGAAGATCAGGAAAACATTGCCTGGTAATTCAGGGGTCTTTATAGTCCTAGACTGACTCACCCTCCTCTTGCCTCTGATCTTGCCAGCAACACCATAGACCAGGGACACTGGCTGGGAACTCGCTTCCACCACCAGATGGTCTCGCTGTTTGGGGGCCCCCTACCGCTCCTGCCCCAGGGGAGATCAGGATGGGGCTTCTCAAGTGCTGAAACACACAAGCTGTGGGCCTCGGTGAACACACAAACAGGGCACCTTAGCATCCCCACACCCTGTTAGTCCTCACCCCGGTGTTACACGCTCACATCCCACACTAAGGATGCTCCAACGTGGGTGTTACCGTCCCATTTTGGAGCTGAGTTAATCTAGCGCTCAGAGAGGCTAAGCAACTTGCCTAACGACACACAACTTGTCTAGGACAGGTCTGTGATTCAAAACAGGGTCTTCCTGACTCCAAAGCCTACTTGCTCAACACTTATTCTGTGCTAGGAATAGAGAAATGCCTCCCGTGCGGGGCACTGGTTTTGAGCAGTCCCTAGAAAGGAGTTTGGTAGAGGGGCTAAGAGCAGTGTCGTAGTCGGCTGCCTGGGGTTGGGAGCCAATGGACGCTCTGGCAAGTTTGGGGCTTCGGTTTCCTCCACTGGGAAATGAAGATGAGAGCAGGACCCATCCACCTCACTGCGTGGCTGTGTGCATGAGAGGCAATGCGCCCAGAGCTACTCCTGTTTCTAAATAAGGACTGTTGTGGTATCATAGAAAGATGCTTGGTCTCTGTCCCAGGTTGCAGACACAGAGCTCCTAAATCCCTGCTAATTTCCTGCGTGATAGAGTGTCTCTTGTTCCAATGTGATGACCCTTGGTGGGCCCTGGACAGGGGTTGGTCACCAGCAAGACCAAGCTGTGATTAGAAGCCTGGAACTTTCAGCTCACCCCCCTAACCTCCAGAGAAGGGAGAAGGGCTGGAAATGGAGTTAAAAATTGATGATGTCTATGTGATGAAACCTCCATAAAACCACCCAAATGGCAAGATTTAGAGCCTGAGTTAGTGAACACATCCATGTGCCAGGAGTAGCCATCCCCAAACGCCATGGGACAGCAACTCCTGCGCTTAGGACCCTTCTGGATCTCACCCTATGTACTTCCTCATCTGGCTCTTCATTCGTATCCTATATAATAACCAATACACACAAATACTTTGCTGAGTTCTGTGGACCGTTCTAGCAAATTATGGAGCCAGAGGAGATCATGGGAACTAGTTTAAAGCTGGTCAGTCAGAAGGGCAGCTGGCTCAGGACTTGCGTTTGGTGTCTGAAGCAGGGGTCGCCTTGTAGGACCGAGCCCCTTAGCGTCCTACGCTAACTCCAGCTGGACAGTGTCAGACTGAACTGAATTGTTGGACACCCAGTGGTGTTGGGAGAGGGTCAGGGTGTTGGTGGTATCAGGAGGGAAAAATAAATGTCTCCACTGCCTTTGTGCAGGCGAACTGATGAGCAGAGATCAGGAATCTGAGGGCCGAAGCTTCAGCTATCAAACTTTGAGGCACCAACTAGCCTCTGGGCTCTCACTCCTTCCTGCTGGACCCACAGCTGTCCCGCTGGTGGCTCTCTGCATCAAGGGATGCTTCTGAACCAGCAGACCAAGGCTCAGAGCTGCCATCCTCCACCCGGTTCAGAGACTCTCTGAGGACCAGAGCCAGAGGACCCTGGATCCCTGCCCCAAACTTGCCTTTCTAGGGTACTGATGTGGGAAGTTGAACCCACCTACTCCTCTTTTGCTACATCTATTGAAGGGATAGGCGGAATTTTTCTTAAGACGCTAGATCTAAAATATTTTAGGTTTTCTGGGCCAAGAGGCAACAATCTAGGATACTGTGGATTTATAGCATAAAGAAAAAAATATTTAATTGGTGAAATTCAAATATAGTAATAATTGAGTACAATTTTTTTTTTTTGTAATACAGGTTTACTAATGAGAATACTTTTTTTGGGAGAGAAAGTGAACGAGTGGGGGGAGGGGCACAGGGAGAGAGGGAGAGAGAATCCTCAAACAGGCTCCACGCTGAGCACAGAGCACGACATGGGGCCTGATCCCACGACCCTGAGATCATGACCTGAGCCACAATCAAGAGCCAGATGCTCAACCAACCCAGGCACCCCAAGAATAATTTTAATTTGGGGGGGATAACATTGCACTGAATCAAGGTTCAAAGCTAGAGTTGCCTATCACCAAAACCAACTGCCTGCATTTCTGTTTCACGCTGATCTGTAGTAAGATTGTACAGATTTCATCTTTGATAAAGTATTCACATGGGTAGACAGTTCACGGGATTGGTATCAGGATTTTCAGATGAGCATAGTTATTACTTGAAAGACATTTATGGAGTTTGATTAGATTTTTCTCTTGAGGTTTGCCTTGTAGCAGGTTAATCCCTTCAACTGAAGGTTAGGTGGGAACCCCTCAATTGATGTCAAATGGATCTTGCAATACGGAGATTTCTTTGGGGTTTGCATTAAGGTCTATAAAACAGTTTGAACTGCAGTTTGAGCTCAGATACTATGTCTGCCACAAACATGGGTGGGAATGGAACCCTTGCTTCTTGTGTTAACTTGACAACACCAGAAGTGTAATGATGCAGTCTAACATTGGTTGTGATTCCAACATTAGTTCCTGTTGAAATGACTCTACCATAGGATGGATTCCACATATAAACATTGTTTTGCCTTGTGATTTTAGATAGAATTCATTGAGAAATGAAGTCTGCAGCCAAAGCTAATTTCCAAAGCTCTTTGCGGTTTGATAACAGCGGTTGAGGGCAGTTCTTCTCATTCAGAAAAAGTTCAGTCTCGGTCCTAAGCTCAAAAATTGAAATAAAACTTTACCACGACTACACCACTGAGCTGCTGTGTGACAGACCACGTCAGGATATTCAGCTGCTACTGATGAACACTCAGGGAACTGTTGATAGTTCAGTCCACAAGAGCAAACGAAGTTCACTGTTGACAACACCGGTTGAGGAACACGATTCAAATGTTCTCCACAAAATTCCTGTTGACTTAAACTATCGCAAGCTCCGTGAGTTTGCCCTAGTAAGCCTTTTCCATTCCACACGTTACTTTTTTCCACCTTCGATTGTAACACATCTTAGCAGATTCCACTTCAGGTTGTACTGAACGCATTTTCTCAACTCTGAAGACATTTCTGCCTGTAGTTGTTCCGTGCAGACTGTTGGCAGAGCTGAATTCTTCGGTAACTCCTAGCTTGGCACAGGCTCATCAAACGTCTGAGCCGTGTAGGTAACATAAGTCAACTCTTGTAACGAGAGCCAGGGACAACCACTCAAACTCACTTGCTTGGTTTTGAATGGACACTTGATGCTGCTCGTAATACCCTCAACACTTGGAGCAGCTGCTGTCAGTGAGAGGCGAGCAGTCCTCAACAAATTCACTTTCTCTGGGCGTGTTTCTTCAGCGGCTGCATCCCACGTGCTTTCATGAACTCTCCTCAGGACAAGCGGTTTCCCTGCTCAGCTAACAAGCTCATCAGAAACCTACTTTGCTTGTAGCATCATTTTCCTTTATTTGTGTGAGGAAATTCTGTGATTAGATATTCAATTTTAAGTTTTCTAATTTTTCTGGCCATCGCTTTCTTGTGAGTTACAAATCTGCCAGGGCATGTTTAGCTGCAGAATGCCAACATCTGTGGTACTCCAGGACGGCTACGACATCATTGCATGTTACCACCTAACTCAGTAACGAAATAGTCCACCCTCCACCATGCTGGAGAAGCACGGTGATGCCCAAAGTCTCCTTTCCTCCTTTCTTGTGTTGACGATGGGTGGACAGTGATAAAGAATACAACACGGAGCCACAGTCATACACGTGGCATTCAGAATGCTGAGCTATGACAGATCGCAGCCATCGTGTGGTCCACCACGCAGCAAAGTGACGTGCCACGCAGCTCTCTGAGGCAACTACTCAACTCCATCATCGTAGCCCCAAAGCAACCACAAAATGATGTGCAAATTTTTAAAAATGTGGTGGTATTTCAGTACACACTTCACTTATAGATACTGAAATTTAAATTTCATATAATTTTCACATCATAAAATTATTCGTTTGATGTTTTTCAACCTTATTATTTATGGGGGGGCAGAAGGAGAGAATCTTCAGCAGGCTCCATGCCCAGCATAGAGCATGGGGGCTCAATCTCACAACCCTGAGACCATGACCTGAGCTGAAATCAAGAGTCGGACGCTTAACCAACTGAGCCACCCAGGCACCCCATGATGTTTTCAACCATTTGAAGTGTACAAACCATTCTTACCAGGACGGGCCACACACACAAACACACAGACGAGTGGCTGTGATCTGCTGAGACTTCATCTATGACAATGGACAGGAAGCAGGGGCCAGTCAGCCCTGCCTTTCTAGAGTTCTCCTGGTCCTGAAGGGCCCACCACCGTGGAGGATGTGCCCAGGGTTTGCTGCTGGTCACAAGCTGGGAAATTCAGGTAATGGAAGCACAAAAGCAAGCCGAAAGGTTTCAGGGAGACAAATGAAGCTTCCCTGGCAATCACTAGAACACGATGCATTATTTTCTCTCCCATTCCATCCCTATTTTTACCTTTGTTCAGAGTCCTAGAGCTCCTCCCGACCCCTTGGTCAGGAGCTATGGCCCCAGGGCCCTCGCTCACATGGAAAGGGTCTAACCACAGTGCATCTGGACGAAGAGTAACCTATGGGGCCTGGAGTTGGGGGGACGATGGGAGAAGACAAGGGGGACTGAATGCCCCATGGGAAATCACTGCAGCGAAGGGCTACCCAGCTTCGCATCCCGACACCCCTGGAGCTGCTGCCGGGAGAGGAATTCTTGAATCCTAGAAACTAGAAGGGACGAAAATGACAGAGAAAGGGCTGGGGGGGGGGTGGCGATAGGGAGAGGAAGAGGAAGCAACACAGTCTCTGCTGGATTCTTCGGAGGCTCCTGGAAGCTATTTTTGTTGCCCCATTAAATGAAAAAAAAAATCAGAGATACATCAGTTCATCTCCAAATTCACGAAAAGCCTGTTAAAATAAACACTTTCTAGGCACCCCAGCGGTTGAGGACAATGCAGATATTCTTAAATAACTGAGTGGACTTCAGCCCCTGAGCTGAGAATCTTAATTATTAACGGAGATTAAATTAGTCTCACCCATGACTCTGCTTCTAGGGCTCCACCAGCTGTTGGTTGTGCGAGGTGATCTTGAAAGCCAGTCAGCATGGAGAACCGAGAGCCGGCTGCACTAGAGGCCCCTTGCTGACCAGCTGTGGCATCTCGAACAAGCTGCTTGACCTCTGAGGCTTTCCCAAATGTAAAGGGCGGTGCGGACCATGCTTCTGAAACCGGATCACGCTTACACATCACCCAGGCCTTGTTAAGATGCAGATTCGGACAGTGTGGGCAGGACCCGAGGTTCCCAGGCTGGTGTTGCCAGTCCCAGACCAGCCAGGGTGACCCGAGAGACCCCGAGGGTCAAGGCAGGCATGATGGGGCTAACTTTGGGAACAGACAGGCTGGTCGTGCTGAACTGCACAGGCTCTGCTCTTTCCCCCTATCCATCACCTTGTCACCAGCACCTGCCTGAGAAGCACCCAGGCCCACCAGCCCCAGGCCCGCTTTCCCCACCTTCAACCCTTTCTCTTCTGGGGACGTACCCACTGGACCTCTTCACTTAGATGCCCTGTAAGCCCCCTCACTCCGCAACCTGTAACTGAACACACGAGTATCTGGCACACCGGTTCCCCCCTTGAGTGCTCCAGGCACCCACAATCAGCACTTGGCCATCTGCAAAGCCGCCTGAATAGGAAAGCTGGGAGAAACCCGGTTCCTCTCCTCACCACCTCTCACTCCGTCCAATCAATCCCTAAGATCAATCAACTCTCCTTCCCAAATAGACTCTAACCACTTAAAAACTTGTATTAGCAAGGCCTCTTGATTCCTCGTTACACCAGGCGTTGAACATACTGTTGCCTTCTCAATTCTAGAACATTCCTACCACCACTTAAGCCTCAATTCCTCAGGGAAACTCACGTCAGCCCCCAGACCAGAATACACTGGGCTTACTTGGGGTTATTCGCCAACTATCTGCCCCTATGCCCACAGTCAAACAGTGACACGCTGGTTGGTGTCATCCCTAGGACACAGCTAAGTGCCTTGCACAGGACGGGCCCTCATGATTTGTCTTCCACAGTCCTCCTATCAGCTGCCGCAAGGTTCCCGCTAATATTCTCTTCGGGGTAGACTTTTCATTTTTCAATTCTGTGTCCAGGATTAACCACTTTCTCTGATTTGGGGTGTCTTCCGCAGGAAGTAAGGGAGAGACTTCACGGTCTTAGCCCGACCAGTAGAGGAGCGCGCAGCCTCGCTCCTCGTACCCAGTGGCCGCTGGTCCCCTCTGCTAGCGCGACCGAGGCCGAGCTCGCGGCAGCAGGGCTGAGCTGGGCAGAAAGGCCAGTCAGTAAGGACCCACGCGGGACGGCCTCCGGCTTGAATCTTCTCGGCCACTACACCACGGGCAGGAGGGGCCTTCAGAAAAGCATGTCTCTGGGGAAGAAGACACAGTCTTGCCAGGGCCCACCCCCGACGTGGAGGAAGACCCAGGAGCGAGTCAGCCGTGGGGCACAGGGTGGTGGGAAGGAGACGGATGCTGTGTAAGCAGCCTGCACACAGCAAAGCACCGAGCGAGGCCGAAAGGAGGCTCAGCCTGGCCCGTGTGACCCCGGGCTGTGCAGCAGCGCCGGACTCCCCCTGCCGGGCCCCGCACGCCGCACACGGCGGGCCAAAGACGGGGCGCTGTCGGAGGCACGAACGCCGGCCCGACTGGACTCACAAGTAGAAGGCTGTCTGCTGCCTGAATTTTGGGTGTGTTGGGGGGCGGGGGTTAACAACTGCACCTCCCAGAAGAATTTTATCTACCTCAGGTGAACATTCAGATCCCACTGTCAGATCCATCATTCTCATCTTTTTCCAAGGCCACGGGCTGTGTAATACACCTGTCCCTGTGCGGTAATGTCAGTCACGTATATTCTGACGCAGATGAACGGGCTTTTTGCCCTAAGAAATTTTTGTCCATATGTCTGCTCAAAGGGAGGGAGGACCCCGTGGGAATGAAAAAGAAATCACACTGAAGGACCCCGAGCTGGTGGGGGTACACACTCCCCTAGGACAGCAACAAAGAAAATTAAAAAGCAGAGAACAGCAGCAGTTAGCCCCTTAATGCTTTCAAATGTGGCTTATAACCAAAGAAGTTCTGAAAGCTTCCCCAGTATTATCAGTTTATGAACCTGGGACAGATCATTTACTTATCCTTTTCTCTCCCTGATCTGAGTCACAACCCTGAAGGCTAAAAACACAACAGATAAGGCCTTGGGGTGGCAAGATGGACGAGCGGAGGCGGCCCCTGGCCACGTGACGGCCAGGTCTAACCTCAGCGCCTTTCCATAGTTACTCCTCCGGCTCCCTGAAGGTGTAGAGAATTCCACTTAAAAATCGTCCTTTACAAAACATTTAAATACCATACATTCTATCAAAGCAAACTTGATGAATGCTAAAGTAGATGTAAGTAGCAAAATCAAGCAGTAAAGTACACATCCAGTTACAGACTCCAGAAATAAAAGTAAACTGCAAAATAATCCCGTTTAATCATTCACAGGAAACACCACTCACCTTGTCTCCCATGGTGTTTGCTGGATTCATATAGAAAAAGTTGATCATTCACGCTACAGACTCAAGCTCTACGTTTAGTCCCCAGTTGTACTGAGTGCTTCCCATAGTGTGCTAGGACCCCACATGCATTAGCTCACGCCCGCACCGAATCCCATCCAGCGGACACCAGTTATTCCCCAGAAAGGGACTTGCCCAAGACTGGGCCCCAATTCTAGAGCTGAACACCACAGTCCCTGCATCGTGAGGCGTTCCCAAATGTTTGCTTGCCCAGACCAGCGCCCTGAGAACTCCTCCGCGGCTTCACGTAGACCACGTGAGGCTGATACCAAGGCCCAGGCCCCAGGCCCGCTGTTGGGAAACTGCACACCTGCCGTTCTCGTGGGACCTCTGGGAGCTGAGCTGTCGTCACGTCATCCCACTTCCAAAAGGGAAGATGACAAAACACAATTGTACGAAGTTTTATATTCTTGTATCTGGTCATTTCTGCCTCTCTTGCGGGCTTGTTAACATTTATAACGCAGCAGAAGTTGTGAGTTGTTGTTCATGCATATATTTTACACCTTGTTCAATTCCATATTAATGTATATATGTACAAAAACTTCAATAATAAAACTATACTTTAAAAAGCTCTTTCGTTCAGACTAGTGAGATGGGCCCCACGCATCTGCCTGCCCGGGATCACGCCTGGCTACAGGTGCAGGACCACCTGGAAGGTGGCTTTGAAAACGCAGATGCCCAGGCCCCGACCCCACGTCCCCCATCCTCCACCAGCAACTTTGCCGTTATTTTACCTCCCCATTTAAAAGGGGAAGTTTTTAGCCAAGATGATCCCCGCTCCGGCACCCTGCGCCTTCAGAACCCAGGCGAGCCCGGACACGTGACGGCCCGTGAAAGCCAAGGGAGGCCGGCCGGAAGCCGCGTGCCCGGGTTCCCCTGCGGAAGGCAGGGACGGACGCACGCACGCCTTAGGCCCCCGCACACCTGGCAGTAAAAGGACATACTCTCAAGGTGGGCAACCGTGACAACCAAACCTCTTCAGGGAGAGACTGTGGACGAAATCTGGGGTGTCCAGGGCCAGGCCTCCGCTGTCTGAGCACCGTCGTTAGAGCCCCAGTGGCCCGAGGCCTCCGCGGGCGCGGCCCTCGCTGACCGCCAGGAATCGCAAGAGGGTGTTCGCTCTCGGAAGACCGCTGTCCCCGTACTCATGTAGGTCGTCCTTTGTCAAAGCGAAGGCCAACTTTTGGGAAGGAGGGGATACCTGCACCTGGTTATCACGCGTGTGCTTAAACCTGAACGTTTTCGTTGGGGAAATAGCTTTTTGTCCTTTGAACAAGATTTAGGGTAAGAATTTGAGAAAATTTAACAATGGCAAATACCTTGTCCTCTCTGAGAAAGTTGTGAAGAACACCCGGTTCTTTCTCCCCGCTCACCTCAAGCACCTGAAACCTGGGACCATGGGTATCCACGCCCACACACACACACGCACACGCACACACACACGCCACCCCCCTTCCCCGATGGTCCACTTACCTTCCTCAGTGAGTCTTGCACAAAAAACACCTGGTGCTTGGAACACTGTGTTTAAATATGTAACAACCACTGGCACAGGGCGAAAGGCCAGATGACCCAGAGCACGGCTCTCGGTGGACACACTGACAGGGGACTGCTATGCGTGAGGAGGGACAACAAAGGATAAAATAAGCTGTTTTCTTAGGCTCTTCTCTTTTCTTGTTCTTTCTACTAAAAATGACTCAATGTGTATTTTCACACTAGAAAATTAAGTCTAGGGAAGGAGATCCAAGATTAAGAAAATGAGAACGTCTGCTCTACTCTGACACCCAAGGCTTCTCGATGCTGGGCCACCAGCTGTCCCAGGGAGCGTTCTCAGAAATCTGAATACAGTCTCAGTGCACCACAGTCGGCGTTCCCCCTGGCCTTAAGCTTAAAATTTCAAATGGTCTTCATAAATGGCACTAAGGCCAACCTCTGTATCTGGAACAAATCACCTGATCTATTAGTTATGGTCACCGCTACAAAAATGGATATAAAAATGAGTACTGAGCTTGTATTCCGACAGCGAACAAAGTAAAGGCCAAAAGGGAATTGGGGCACCTGGAAGAAATTGGGCATTTGCTATCTCGTCTTTGTAGTTTATGTATTTCCTTATTATATGACTTATTTTAACCATAAGTTTAACAACGCAGGAGCTGGAAAGGAGGCTACAGTCACAAACGCAACAGGCATTGTCCTTCTAGAATGACTGCAGCCGTAATGATTTTTTACAGATAGTTCTAACAACATTAAAATGGTTTCTGAAGTCTGATACCATAAAAATGTGCCACTTAACCTACGGAAAATGCTCATACCCTAAGAAAAAAACTAAAGCAAGTTTTTCTTTCTTACATGTTAAGTCTAACTCTGTGTGGCCAACATGCATTCAGCAGAGTCACATTTAACTTTTTTGAATAAGCTTTTTTTGCCTTTGTCGACAGGCACCTTAATACATACTTACCGATTAGTTTATAAAGAGAGGAGACTGTAGGCCAGACACAAATGCACTGGGGCAGGCGTTTCAGACTGTACAAGAAAGTCCCTGACTCACCCCCATACGAGGGTCTGGGGAAGGAGGAACAAGACGACGTGTATTTCCTCTTGCTTTCTCTTAGGGAAAACCACTGAACCCTCAAAGCCATTCTGAACACCACAAACTATTAGCACTTCGAACCAGAGAGAAACTGAATATAGTTCATCACTCATAGAATCCATCTTAATACTCAAAATGATCAAAGTCAAAACCTCCGATCTTTACTTCCCAAGATCTGGGATGCCTACCTAGGTCAACATAAATACTATTTTCCTTTTCACACCTTGGACCAAACTTACACTCAATATACCTACCAGACCATTACCTGGACCAGTTTACTTGCATAGGAAGATTTTTACTATGTTTACATTTTTCTTAATTTTAAAAAAGCATAGTAAAGAGTCTGAGGACAAATTATTCAACTGTTTATCATACATAAGACCGCATGACTATGATACAAAGGGGGGTTCTTTTCATTTAACGTTACAATATACACAGCAAGTCCGGACCAGATCTTACAATCTGCACACAGGTATTTAACCTTTTCCATGCTGTTTATGTTTTACAATGCACAGAAGTCCTGTAACCAAACCGTGTAGTAAAGCACACAAAACTGGACTGTAACATAACACAGTATGCAGAAGCATTGGATTTTATGATTTCCTTTATGTTAATAGCGGTTTAAAAACTGCTTTTGTTTTTTTGGTGCTTGCTAAGATGTGGCAACCAGCACAGAAAAAAATGACCTGACCCATGTACTATCTTCCCCTCATATTCCTCAACAGCAGTAACTACTGATTCCTTTTGATACTGCTATACTCAAGATGATCTCCTTTTATTCACTGTAAACCTTTATGAACTACCAAGTTCAAAAATCATCCACAGGCTTGACATTTAATTACAAAATAAATATGGATTTCCTGATTAACAACAAAAAAAAATTTGTGGATTATAAAAACGGATATTTTCCAAGTTTCCATTCACATTCACATAGTTTTAAGCCTTTCTTTTGTCACTGTTTACATATAAAAACCTGCTTTTGTTCAGAAAAAACTGACCTAGTCAGCCCCATGGAATTGACCAATAAAAAGTAATGTGGTGTTCTGCTGAGTTGTTCTGAACAGGGTTATCGGCAGAGGTAGATTACTGCTTCTTTCCTAGGCTTCTTTGATCTTGGACAGATAAATTACTTCTCTTCATTCTCCCAATTCAACCGCTCAAAAGTATAACACCCTAAAATTGGTCAATTTAAAATGGGAACGCAAATTTAGCCACTGCCAGCCTGTGTTACATTAAGGCAGCAGAATCTCAAAACTAGGCACCTGTTCGACACCAGCCCGTTCACTTCAGGTCACGCATGAGAGTTCTGCTTTACTCGTGCTCGGATTTTTGACCTGTCGGTGCAATCGAGGTCTTGCTTTCAAGTCTACAAGGAGGTTAATCAGGAATACACGAATCAGCTGCTGGCTCCACAGCTTCTGGATCCAGTGTCCCTTTACCTTCAGAAGCCTGAACACATTTAGAATGTAACAGATGTTGGGATCTTGAATTAGAGGTCAATCTATTATGCTCAGTACACAAGATTGCTGTAGATGTATTGGCTATGGATTCAACAACAGTTCCAGTTTTGTTTAAGCAATAGTACAGCCATAATTTTCAACTGACATTTAAAAATGGTCTAGTTACACCTTGTGTCAAAGTGCAGAACTGCTACATTATTGGTTACAGACATCTATGTGCTATAAAAACAGCTTTGGTACAATAAATTATCAAAAAAGAAAATAAATTTTTGTAAAATTCACAGCATAATTGTGAGGCAAAAAAGCAGTCACATAAAATTCTGC
Organism: Ursus arctos; assembly: GCF_023065955.2. Lineage (NCBI taxonomy): Eukaryota > Metazoa > Chordata > Mammalia > Carnivora > Ursidae > Ursus > Ursus arctos. Next base: position 87,304,250 of record NW_026623056.1, on the reverse strand, counting down.
ATTTTTTAAAAATGTTCAGGATGAACAGAAGACATCTTTGTGCAGAAGAAATGGTGGAGATACCACGTGCCGAGAAAAAAAAGCAAAAAAAAAACAAAAACAAAAACAAAAAAGTAAAAAGCAGGAAGGGACACAGCTGTAGCTATTTCCATCAAAGCAAACCACTACTTCTGTGACCTTCAACCAATAAGGAAGTCAACTTTATGACACACGCAAAGTGACCTTGCAATACCTTACAATTAGTGGGTCACAAAAGTCTATTTTAAAAGAAAGGCCTCTTGAATTACCCATTCTCTGTGTTTTCAGCATTAAGGACTGTCTGCAAAAGCATGTCCAAAAGTGATTGCATCTGAAATGGTAGGCTCTTCTAATTTCGAGTCCAAATCCATAAGGCCAAAGGTTATCCCAAAGACCACCACTCAGACCTCCCCAGGACTGGCCACGACTGACCCGTTGATTGCTTCTCAGTGCACCTTGGTTAGGAGACCGGTCATGTTCCATTACTATCTTACTGTGGCGTCTACAACAGGAGACCCACAGGATCCCATGTAATTGCTGCTTTGCTCCTCAGTAGGTTCAGACAGGAGAGTTCTGATCCCCGCCACTTAGCATGCTTACTGTGCCTTACAAACTCCAATACAACTGTCCCTTCCATAGAGCTGAAGGTGATGTTTGTGTAAGCTGGAGGTCCCTCTTCCTTACAGTACTGCATTTCCGTGCCCAAGTGTGTTTAGAGGACTTAAAAACCCAAATTTCCCACCCCCCCCCACCCAAAACAAAACAAACAAGAGAGGGGAAAAAAAGGGGGGGGGGAAGCAAAAGAAAAAAAAAAAAACACCCTCAAGGGGCCCTTTATGCAAATTATGTGCAGTGCCTTTTTATTTTAAAATTAGTTGGCAAATGACCAAGACCAACATCTGAACATTAACTTTTGTGGAACAGAAAGACAAAAAAAAAAACCCATTATGACTGGGGTGTGGCAAGTTAAAATGGGGGAGGCAAAAAGAGGACACCTCTGTGCTATCCATGACGATGGGTTTGGACATGGCTCTTTTAAAAACTTCATTGTCCCTTTGCAATCTTTTCAAGTTAAAAAAAAAAAAGTCAGCTTTGCCCTCTTGTAGCGGTTCAGTGTGTTAATCTCCTTCTGATGCAAGCAGCTTTGCACTTTGTTTTTTGGAAAAAAACACCACTTCTATAAAAACACACAAGAAACAAACTCAAGTTTCAATTTAGTCACGAGCTAGCTACAGAACTCTGTTGCACACAAACTCCTGTCATGGGGGACTCTTCTCTATCAGCCCCTTGCCTCATTGTCAGATGTCCTTCAGTCATGTAATGTGTAGGACCTGTATTAGCAGAAAATTGGTATGTTGGATGTCCAGCTATGCCAGTCTCTTGGCGGGGATTGGAGTAGACGGTTAAATTAACGTCCATAGCTCCATTCTGTCCAAAGTCCAAGGTATTAGCAGCCACTGGGCGGTTCTGGTAGGCCTGATTGCCTTGGTTACCAGTAGAGGAGGAAGATGTAGAGGAAGAAGTAGTTGAGGAAGACAGGGATGTCATGGAGTGGTGACTATGGCCAACCTCCATAGAATCCTGGGTAGAGGAGCTATTCGTTGGAGAATTGTAGACCCTTGGCCTGGTCCGGTTACCCAAGGCTTGTTGTCCATGGTGGTGGTGGTGGTGGTGGTGGTGGTGATGGTGATGGGAACTGTTTCCATGGTGATGATGCAATGCATTCTGCTGAGGGGCTACATGAAAGGTTGTTTCTTGAACGGGATGAGTTTCAACAGTGACCTGTGTAGGAGCTTCAGTGCCTGACCAACCAAGGGGAGCAGGAAATTGCTGACGCACCTGTAAGAAGATTTTTGAAGAATTTATTCAGAGTACTGTTTCCAAGCTTTAATTCATCTTCCATCAAAAACTATGACAACAGCATTACACTAATTAGAGAGAGGGGATTTTGAAACTTTCAGTGTGTTAGTTCTACAATGCAAAATTCCAAATATATTTAAATGAAAAGGTATTTTACTATGAAAGCTGCAATTTTTAGCAAGCTATACCCATTAATAGGCTCACATATTTCACTGGCCACTTTCGTTCCTTGGGAGCATTGTTTATGCCAGGGTTCAGCAAACTTTTTCTGGAAAGAGCCAGATAGTAAATATTCTTGACAGGTTCAAAATGAGTTCTTTACTTCCCCTGTAAAGCCCCTCTTCTCACCATCTTTCCTGTTTCGGTAAGAACACCCTCCCCATTAGCTGCTCAGCAATTCCTCCATCCAAACCATAAGCAAGTACCACTGAGTCGGCCTTCAAAACAGAGCCCCAACCTGACCTCTTCCCTTCGTGTCCACCACCATCCCTCCTCTCCCAGGCTCCTACCATCTAGCTCTTGCCTGCACTGGTCCAAGAGCCCCAGAAATCAGCTCCCAGCTTCCATCCTTGTGCCTTTTTCCAGTCCATTCTCCATAGTGAAGAATGAACTTTTTAAAAACACAGATCCAATCACTTCCCTATTTAAGATCCTTTAATGATCTCTCCGTGCCCTTAGAAAAACAAAATAATCCAAAATCCATATAGCAGTCTGCCTCATCTGGCCAGTGTTCATTTCTCCAAACTTCTCCTCTAGCTATGCTTCCTCTTGCTACCCGGGTTCCAACCACACCAGGTCTTCCTTCTAGTTGGTATTTTTCAAATGTCTCAGGGCATATTTGTGCCTACTGTTCCTTTCTGCCTAAACTGCTCGGATTTCTAATTTCTGCTTGGATTCTTCTTTCTCATTTCAGTTTGAGTCTTCTCTGACCACTCTGGATAAGGCTGCCCCAACTCCTGTGGCAGAAGCTACTAGCTGTCCACATGGCTGCACTATACTTCTCAGCCTCCCCCGTACTTCGGTATGGGCACATGACTAAATCTTGGTGGAACATGAATGAAAGCTTCTAGGTCATGGCCAGACCTGGCCCACAAATACCTTCCACGCCCTGCCTGGTAGATACAGCAGACAAGTAGGCCCTAAGGGGTGGTGGAGCCCAGGATACGGGACAGAGCCGTGCCACTAAGCTGAATCCCTACAGGACCATCACATAAAAAAGAAAGAAACCTCATACGCTTTAAGCTACCGTATTTGGGGGGTCTGTTATCAGTCTGGCCTACTCGAATCATAACACATCCCACCCAACAAATAGCCAGCTGTTCTATATCACGTTATCCAGCCCTGTTTTCTTTTTATCAATTAATGGTATTTGCAATTTCTATTAATTTGATTTTGTTTATTTACTGTGGCACTATAAGCTCGAAGAAGGCAAAGCCCGCGTTTCTTTTATCAGGAGCCAGCATAAATCATTAAGTATTTACTCAACAAAGGTAGTCTAAGAACCAAACTTCAAGAAACACCACTGAAAACAATCCAGTAGAAAAATAGCCAGAAAGTTTTCAGGAACTACTAATGGTTCTTCAACTATGAAGCTACTCAAATTCATGTATAAAAATAAATAATCAAAATAAAAATATCCTCTGTCCAATACCATTTTTCATTTCAGATTGATCGAAGGTAATCACACCTTCGGACTATTTCTCCGAAGTCTTGTTAGTGGAAGGCTATACTGGCGAAACTACATGGAGAGCAATTTGGCAGCAGCTGTAAAAATCACAGATCACATCACTCTCTGACCTGTGATGTCACATCGAGGGGTTTCTACCACAGTTACACTGCATGTGTGTGAGTGATATGTGTATGGCATTCCAGCATCATCTGTAATAGTAAAAAAGACTGGAGGTTAACTAACTGTCCATTAACAGGGACCTGGGGAAGTGACTTATGGCCCTCTAAACAGTAGAGTACCGTGTGACTATAAAGAAAGGATGAAAAAGTTCTCCATATACTGATATAGAAAAAGCTCCAAATATATGTTAAAAAATACATGTAAAACATGTTAAAAAAAACAAAAACACAACACTCAGGATGTAGAAGTGTGCACAGCACACTATTTGTGTACAAAGATTAAGAATATGCATCTGTACGTGGGTATGTGTAAAATATACCAAAAACCAGTAACACTAGTTCAGAAATTGGGTGACTAGAGGACATGGAAGGGAAGTCTTCACTGAATCCCCTTTTACACTTACATATTTTTTTAACGATATATCATCTATTCAAAAAATTAAATTAACAAGGGCTTAAAGCAAATAAGGCAAAATAATGACTTCTGTGAAATACAGGTGGGAGGTAAACAAGTGTCTCATGTTACTCCTGGCCCATGTCTATGTGTTTGCGCTATCTCATGCATTTGGAGGGCAGAAAGGTAGGTGGTTCTAAAGAATTCAACGTTTAAGCGAAGACATGAAGTATAAATGGTAGTGACTACAATAGAGAGAGGAAAAGTGTCCGGGCTGAACACAGTACATGAGAGAAACATGAAAGAACATGGGTGTCTTCTAGAAATGGAAAAAAATCCAGTAAGACCAGAGCAAATAAAGAAGAGAATGCCCTGAAAAGGGGTCAGGCCATGGTGGTCACCAAGACCTTCATAAGAAGTCTAAATTTCCTTTTAAGTACAAAGGAAAACCAAACGCTGGTTTAAAGTAGGGAAAGGCCACATCAGACTGCTTTACTGAATGTTCCGTGCCTGTGGAGAAGGGAACAGTGTTGACCGCTGGCTGAAACTGGAAGCTGGAGGACCACTTAGAATATTCTGTATAGTAAGACAGGCTGGAGACGGCTGCAGAATGGGGTGAAGTACAGAGAATAAAAGCATATTTAGGATATTCAGAATCCACACAACTTACTACTTGATTCAACTGCGGGATGAGGGAAAGAGGAGTCAAAAATGAGCTCCCTAACCCCCAGGTGTACGGCTGGAACAAACGGGCGCCCCCAGCGCCATCTCCATGAAGAACCCCCCAAGGGTGGAGAGCTGTGACAGGGTGCAAATGCAGTTATACGGCGCATCTGCAGTGTCCCGTCGTAGAGACTTTTGAAGTGATGGTTACAGTAAACAGAAAGAAAGGCCTCGGGCTCAGGACTGAGGTCTGGGTGAGAACTGAAGCTGGAGGAGTGACCTGCATCGAGACAGTACTACAGTCGGGGTGGCTGGGTAGCTCAGTCAGTTGGGTGTCTGACTCTTGGTTTCCGCCTGGGTCATGATCTCGGGGTCGAGGGATCAAGCCCTGCATCAGGCTCTGTGCTCAGTGTGTAGTCTGCTTGTCCCTCTCCCTCCTGCTCTGCCCATCCCCCTGCTCAGCTCTCTCTCAAATGAATGAATGAATGAATAATATCTTTAAAAAAAAAAAAAAAAAAGGATGGTACCACAGTCATCAGTAAGGGTGGGCAGAAGAGAATCCCAAAGAGAAGACGAGGAAGGAAAGCCCAGAGAAGTGGGGGGCAAGTCAGGCGGTGACCTGTCAAGGGAAAAAGAAGGAGAGAGCTTCCAAGGGGAGGGAGGAGCCAGGACTGTCAATGTGGGTGAGGAATGAAAAAAGGCGAGCATCTGAATGCCCACTGGCCTCCTCAGCAGTGATCGCAGCTGACGATGCAGGAACGGCTTGGAGGCAGCCTGACTGGAGCAGACTGAAGAATTCTTCAGGGATAAAATAGAGCCCACCCCCACCTCGCAGCAAAATGTAGGGCCAGACAGACACAGAAAGGTCTAGCTCCAGCTGGGAGAGACTTGGGGAGGATCAGACGCTGACAGGAAGAAAAATCAAGCAGAAGAGGAGAGGCTGTAGCCCCAGGAGCCAGAGGCTGAGCAAAGGGCAAAGTCAAATGCAAGGAGGAGGAGCGGGCAGGAGCTCAAGGGGGGCTGGCCTTGGGCAAGAGGGAAGACCCTGCCTCTGACAAGACACAGAGGTGGAAGAGAGGCGGACAAGCACTCAGGCTGGATGAGGCGCTCCTGGTCTGAAGACTCTCCTTATGCAGCAAGAGCGAGGTCACTGAAGGAGAGGTCAACAGTTTCTACAAAGAGTAGAAGCAGCACCTGAAACAATGATTAAAGAGAACGGAGAGACAGGAGGGGACGAGGAATGGTCAGAGTGCCCAGAGAGACCGGGGAATACTAATTAACGGTGGTACCAACCGACCACGCGTGGGGTTTTCTCCTGTGGCATCCAGCAGACCCGGCCACAAGAATGGGGGATGACAGTCAGCAACCTCAGCTCTACTTCGCTCAGCAAATAACACACTGGCCTCTCATTATAAAACACTGTAATGTGCTCAGTAGGAATTAACTTACTATTTTACAAGGAGCATTCAATATTTTTACTACCACCATCTGCTTCACCCATTTTTTAAAAAAACATTACTCAATTACAGCCTCTTCTTTAACAAATTTAAAAAACAAAGGAATAAAAAATCCTCAAAAAAAAAAAAAACACCCCACCCCAAAACCAAACCAAACCAGACCAACATGAAGGTTAAAATCAAACCACAAACTGACTTGGAATCAAGGACTGTTAGTGATGAAAGATCACAGGGAAGCAGTCAGAGCAAGTAATCAAGATCACGAGCCGGGAAAGTTATCTCACCCATCAAGTGTCAGTTCCCAAAGTAAAATGAAAACTCGAACGTGTAAGGCTCAAAACACTGCTGTAGTAAAGGAGATAAACACAGGAAAAAACAACTGGAGCAGTAGCTGGTATGCACCCCAGAAATGTTAGCTGTTTCTGAATAATGAGAGAGAAAACTGCACGGATGTGTTTTAGTTACAAACACGTTAGAATTCCCTATAAATGAGGAAGCTACCATGACCCTTTGGAGAAAGTGATACAACCCTCCGAAAGGCCCCCGGCCCCCACGGCTGCTCTCCCTGGGCACAGCAGGGGACGGCGTGAGCGGCGCGGAGGCTCACCTGGGGACTGTGGGTCTCACAGTCCATGGCCTGGACGGCAGCTGTGAAGTGCCCGCCGCTGTGCCGGTGCTGGTGCGTCGGGTCTGACCTGGCTCTCCCGCTGTTGCTCGTCCCCGACGATCCACCTTTGGTAGCACACACAAGACAACTTGTAAGTCTGAAGTTAGCTTTGCTCAAGTATATATCCTACAGCTGTAACACTGAAACTGAAAGCACGTCACACACAGAAAGCTGTAACAGCCTGAAAGCGGATCAGAAAGTTAGCCCACTCTCTAAGTTCTTTCCCATTAGCCACTGAACTATTTGGTTTTGGTTACATCAGAGGAGAATTCAACCATGTGAACAAAGTAGTTCTATTTAAAAAGCAATTAAAAATTTTGGTTAGTAGAGAGTTTCGTTTCCAACTGCCAAGCAGACTTTATTATGCGTAATTAAGTACTGGAGCTTTGGGGCAGGTGGATTTTTTTTTTTTTTTACTAACTACAAAGAATAGACTTAGGTCAAGTAATTTCTCCCTATCCCACCAACAAGTTTTTAAGATACTTTACAATAACCCCCATTTGGTAAAGAAAACAGTAAAGCCCTGCAGGCCTAACCTCGGGCTAAGAACCGACCTGAGCTTGAAGACGTACTGGAGGTGGTGCCCGAAGACTGGGACTGCTCCATCGCAGGGCTGGTAGACACACTATTACTTGTGTTAGTGCCTTCGTCAGCTGTTTTCTTGAAAAAACTGTGCTGCAGGGCATAGTAAGGTTGAATTCGAGTTTTGGGGTCATAATCAAGCATCCTTAAAATGAGGTCTTTGAACTTCAAGTAGTCAGCTACAGTATGACCCGATTCCCCAGCACGACGCCCACCAGGTCCTCCTGTTTCTACTCCGAGAATATTATGAAGTTTACGGGTTCCTGGTGGTTTATACTCCTAAAGAGAAGAAAGATAAAAAGGCTTTCTCTAAATTTGATGGAATATGTAAAAGCCTACATAACTTCAAATATGCTTAAATCTATTACGTACAGGCCCTTATTAAAAAGAATGCTTTATAGTTAGATCCTCTGTATTTTCATACATTACTACTGCAGATGCACTTAGAGAAATTCAAAATAATTTTGAGGTCAAGAATGACTGTAAAGATCACGGAGCCCAGGGCTTAGCCAACAATGGCCTGGCCTAGGGGGTGTTTTTGTCCAGCCTCAGCCATAAATGGTTTTTATATGTTTGGAGATTGTAAAACCAAATAAAACCAAGTAAGATGCCACAGAAGCCCACGGAGCCCACACCCTGTGCTATCTGGTTCTTCACGTGAAGGAGGTGTGCCAACTGCCACTCCAGGCATGTGGTTCTTAACCTCTTTTCTGCCTGATGCCCCAGCTACCCTGGGTGCCCCTTTCTTTCACAACGGCAGCTCTCCAGAGCTTTGGTCAACACTGCAAGTAGGCTCCAAGTTAAGATTCACTGGTTTAAACCTACTCACTTACACTTTTTAAAAATTTATTAAAAGTAATCTCTACACCCAATGTGGGGCTTAAACTCACAATCCCAAGATCCAGAGTCACACCCTCCTCCGACTGAGCCAACCAGGCGCCCCTTTGCATATATTTAAAGAAATTAAAAGCAAATTATTTATACCTCCCTTTAGAGTAGGTTGAATAATAAATTACCTTAATGCATTGAAATTTTCTGAAAATTCATTTTTCAAGAGAGGACAGCGTAACACTTAAAATCCCTATGAATACTGAATTTATTCAGAACAGCATCACTGGATTTTTACTTCTGGTGACAAGGTAGAAATTTGCAAGGGACATTGCTCTCACTCTAGAAGCAAGAACAGGCCAGGCAGGTAAGCCGGGCCACAAGAACAGTCCATTTTAAAAGCCCATTAGAGTGCCTAGGACTAAACAAACCAGAATTAACTAAATTCCAGAAAATGAAAAGCCCTTCTTGGGAAAGAAGGGTCATGAGATGGGCGAACAAACGCCAGAGATCTGGGTAAGCATCCAGCCCAACTCTGAACCAACTTGTGGTGGTGCGGAAGGACCCAAGGCTGAGGGCAGGCCGACAGCCCAGATGGGAGCCCCCAGGGCACTGAGAGGCTGGGGGCAGAGCAGCAGGCCAGACAGAGACTGCGTGAGGCACCGACACGAGCAGGCTGCTAGCTGGGCCACAATGTACGGAGCGCTCAGGTCTCCACAGACACTACTTAAAATCTATGAACACGGTGGAGAATAGAATCTAAGCTGAGCAGACAAATGAAGCAAAGCCCAGATTCAGCTTAACTACAAAGGAAACTGACCTAGCCCCACACTACGATCCGACAGAATGAGAGGTGGGTCTCTTTCTGGAGGGAAGCAAAATTTACTTCCATCTCAAGTGTTCTTAAATACAAAGTCTGGCACACATTTAAAAAATCAGATACAAGAAATATTAAAAAGATGGGTCCATAATCAAGTGAAAAAATTAGTAAGACGACCCACATAAATGACCCAGATGTTGAAACTGGCAGACAGGCATTATCAATAGTTATGACAAATACGTTAAAGAATTTAGTTCAAAAGGTGGACAACATGTATGAACAGATGGGGAGATTTCAGGAGACAAGATGAAAACCATACAAAAAACCAGAAAAGAGGGGCGCCTGGGTGGAATAGTCGGTTGAGCGTGTGACTGCTCTTGGTTTTGGCTCAAGTCATGACCTCAAGGTCATGAGATCGAGCCCCGTGTTCGGCTCCGCGTTCAGCATGGAGTCTGCTTAAGATTCTCTCTCCCTCTGCCCCCTGCCTGTCCCCTGCCAGGCGTGTTTTCTCTCTCTCTCAAAAACATAAATCTTTAAAAAAAAAAAAAAAGTGGAAATGTTAGAACTAAAATATGCAATATCAGAAATAAAGAATTCACTTAATGGTTTTAACATAAGACTGGACTCAACAGAAGAAAAAAATCAGTGAATAAGAAGACAGAGCAAAGAAATTATCCAAACTAAAACAAAAAAAGAACATAGAATGAATAAACCAGAGACCTCTAAGATAATATAGTGCAATGTAACATACATTTAAGTAGAAAAAGGAAAGGGGAGGGGAGGAGAGGAGAGGAAAGAAAATGAAAAAGAAAAAAAAGAAAAAGACTGAGCAGAACAAATATTTGAAAAGACAAAATCTGAGGATATTCAAGAACTGATGAAAGAGAACAACCCACAGACCCAAGAACTCTGCAAACTCCAATGAAAATAAATACAAAGAAAACTAGTGACATAAGAGTCAACTTACTGAAGAATTGAACATAAAGAGAAAAAGATCAAAATCAGCCAGGGAGAGGGAGAAACATTACACATGGGGAAGGATGCTTAGAAAAACCACTGGCTTCTCTTCAGAAACAACGTAATACGGAAAACAATGTCATTAACATCTTTAAACAATGTCATAATTTCTTTTTTCTTTTGCTGAAATGTCAACCTAGAATTCTATATCCATGGAAATTTCCTTATCTTCCTTAAGAAGGTAAATAAAGATATTTTCAGAGAAACAACGGCTCACAGAAAATCACCACCAAAAGTTATTCACTATAAAATAAAAAAAAAATTAGAAGTTCTGTTCTGAAGGAACATAATACCAGCTGGAAGCCAGAAATTGCAGAAAGGAACAGAGAACTGCACAGGTAAACAGAAAAGACTGTCTTATTACCTTCATTCTTTGGGTGTTTAAAATTTTTAAAAGTCATTTTTTATTTAAAGCAGTGGAGTTGTTTGTTTTGAGGGCTGTGACACATGCACAAGTGATATACGATGACAAGTGCACAGCAGGTGGAGGGTTAGGCAAAAGCACATGGTTGCCTACATGGTTTATCAAGTAATATTAGAGGAATGCCAACTGATCACTTAAAGACGCATATAACACTAAAAATTACACACAAGGATGCCTGGGTGGCTCAGTCGGTTAAGCATCTGCCTTTGGCTCAGGTCATAATCTCGAGGTCCTGGGATCGAGCCCTGCATCGGGCTCCTGACTCAGCAGGGAGTCTGCTTCTCCCTTCTCCCTCTCCCCCTGCTCATGCTCTCTCTCTCTCTCAAAAATAAATAAATAAAATCTTAAAAAATAATTAAAGAATAAAAACTACACACACAGTAATAGCTCCTCAATAGAGGAGATGAAATAAAATACCAGAAAGTATTCCATTAACCCAGAAGAAGGCAGGAAAGAAGGAATGGGGAGAAAGGAGGTAAGACAAGACAACACTTTAAAGCTCAAACTTCAGGGTTTTTAATGAATAATTAAATGGATTAAAAATTCATCATGAAAGAAGGAGACTAGCTGACTTGATTAAAAGGCATTGACAACTTACATTGCATATAAGAGTCATACTTCATATATAAAAATACAGGCTGATTTCAAGTTAAGGGGTAGGAAAAATATAGACTATGTGAAGAATAAGAAAGCTGGTACAGATATAGTAATATCAGACAAATCAGACTTAAAAATATTACTAGAGATAAAAAGGGACATTTCATCATAATGAAAAATGAATTTACCACAAAGTCACAACAACACTAAATGGGTACATACCTACTAAGAGAGCTTCAAAACACATAAAGCAACGAAAGGGGGATTAAGACAAATCCAAAATTATCACTAAAGATTAACATTCCTCTCTGTCATTGCTAGAATGAATATCTACAGACACACATACACACAAAGTAAGGATGTAAAAGATACGAAAAAAAAAATCAAACAACCCAACCTACACTGACATTTGTAGACCACTACGCCAAACAAACGTATAAAATACAATTCCTAGCAAGTGTACACAGAACATTCACCAAAGATTCCTCTCTCAGAGAGATCACCTGCTATAACATAAAACAGGTCTGAATTAATTTTAAAGGAGTTAAATCATGTTTTCTGACCATGATGCTACTGTATTAGCAATCAGTTAACAATAAGATGTCTAGAAAACCCTCAAATATTTTGAAATTATGTAACAACATTCTAAATAACAATGGGTCAATAAAGAAATCACAAGGGAAATTAGAAATGTTTCAAAATCAGTAGAGGTGCTGCTTGCAGTTAAAGCAGTAATTAGAGGGAAATTTATGCCTTTTTTAAATGCTATCAGAAGAAAGTTTTTAATAAATGATCTAAGCTTCCACCTTCAGAAACTAGAAAAAGCTAATTTAACCTAAAGTAAGAAGAAAAAGAATAATAAAAAGAATCAGTGAAATAGAAACAAGACTAAACAACAGTAAAAAAAAAAAACCAAAAAACTGGTTGTCTGAGAAGATTAGTACATTTGCCAAACCACTAGCAAGAATAATAGGGAAAAAAAGGAGAAAACAGAAATGCCCGACATTAGGAACAAAAAGAGACACCACGACTACAGATCCTCCAGAAATTACAAAGATAACAATGAAATATTATAGGTAATTTTATGCTAATAAAGCTAACAACTTAGATGAGGACAAGTTTCTTGAAATACATACCTACCAAAATTTACTCAAAAAGAAAATCTGAAGACCCACATATTTATCAAAAAATATGAGCTACAATTAATAACCTTCTAACAAAGAACATCCCCGGTTCCTGAGGGCTTCATCGATGAACTCTATTAAAATATTTTCAAAAGAAATAATGCCAGTCTTATACAAATTCTTTCAGAAAAATCAAGAAAGAATACTTTCCAATAGTTTTATGAGACCAGCATAATCCTGAGATCAACATCTAATGAAGGTATTATATAAAATTTTAGACAAATATCCATTTAATGACAAAATTCCTACAAATACAGACTAACGAACTGAACTCAGCAATACATATGTAGACAGTATATCAAGGCCAAGTGTGGTTTATCATAGGTTGAGCTTAATATTCTAAAAGTTAATTAATGTATTTTACCACACAACAGAGAAAAACCACTGTGATCATCTCTATAGCCGCAGTAAGCATGTGACAACGCTGGAAACCCACTCGTGGTTTAGAAAAACAAACAAGCAAAACACTTCTCTAAAAACACAGGAAACTATTCCTTCAACCCGACAGAGGGCTGTAAGAAACATACAATTAGTACCATACTTAAAAATACTGAATAAATGTATGCTTTTCCCACCAGAGTGGGAACATGGGAAGATGTCTGCTCTCATCATAACTACTCAACATATGGAGGTCCCAGTCAGTTAATAAAACGAAAATAAATAAAGGCATACAGATTCAAAGAATAAAACTGTTCATTTGCAGAGGACATGATTAAGCAGGAAGTCCTACAGAATCTAAAAATAAACAAAAAACTAGAATAGGTAAACTGAGCAAGGTCTTAGGATACAGAGTCATATAGAAAACTCAGTTCTATTTCCACATATTTGCAATGAGAAATTAGAAGATGATACTTCAAAAAGGACACTTAAAATTGCATCCAAAAAATTAAAAATTAAATAAAATACGCCTGAGACTTCTGCACAAAATACTACAAAATGCTGCTGAGACAAATTAAAGACTAAATAAATGGAGAGACCATGTTCATAGACTGGAAGACTCAATGCTGTTAAAATGTCTGTTCTCCTGGATGGAACTTCAAATGCAAACCAAACAAATTCCAGCAAGATTTTTTGGGTACAAATTTATAAGCTGATTCTAAAATTTATATGTAAATAAAAAGGACCTGGAGAATAGAAAAAAAAATTCTTGAAACAGAAGAAAAGGGCTGGGGGATTTATACTACTTGAACTTAACACTTACCACACAGCTACAGTAACCAGCACCATGGTACTGGTTCAAGGGCTGATCAACCAAAGCAACAGAACAGGGTGCAAATATAGACCCCCAATTCAACAAATGATGCTGCAATGCTTAGGTAAGCATCTGGGGACGTGAACATCAACTCCTACACCTCATTCCATATTCAAAACTTAATTCAAGATGAACCACAGAATTCCAACCATAAAAAACTAGGATCAAAAAATCTTTTAAAAGAAAGCACAGCATACCCTCACAAACTTGAGGAAAGCAAGTATTTCTTAGGATATAAAAACTAGTACTATTAATAAAAACCAGTTGATAAATTTGATTTCATTGATATTAAAATTTTCCACTCATCAAAAGAAACCACCAAGAAAAGAAATAGGTAAACCACAGTCTGGGAAAAAATACTTACACAAATGTGACAAAGGACTTATATTCATTACATGTAAAACAAAAACAAAACAAAACAAAAAAACCCCCTGCAACTCAATAATTGAACAACTCAATAATAAATGAGTAAAAGACTGGAAAGATGGTTGCAAAAAAAAAACCAAAAAAACAAAAAACCCAAAACAACCTATGAATGGTTAATGAGCACATACTATTAGTCATGGAGAAAGGCAAATGAAACCACTATATAGACCGTGAGAATGACTGATTTAAAAAAGACCAACCATACCTAATGGTGAAGATGTCATGCAGCTGGAACCCTCATACACCGTAGGAATGTAAAATGATAAAAACATGGAGAACTGTATTTTCTTGTGAAGGTAAACACACATATACCCTATGACCTGGCAATTCTACCTCTAGGTAGTGATCCCGGAGAAATGAAAACACACATGTACAAAAGATTTATACAAGAATGTTCCCAGTACCCTTATTCATAATAGGTCCAAATCAGAAACAACCCAAACATCCACTGACGGGTAAATATAGATAAATTAACAGTATTTTTATTCAGTAGAATACTATGAGGCAATAAAATGAAAGAACTTTCTAAACACACAACAATATGGATGAATTTCCAAAAACAATGTTTGTTAAGTGAAGGAAACAAAATAATAAATACTATAGGATTACATTCGTATGAATTTTGCATATGAACAGGCAAAGCTAACCTATGACGACAGTAATCAGGAAGTGGGGTGAGGTGGGATGACAAAAGAGTCACCAGAGAACTTCTAGTGTGGTGGAAATATTCTGTGCCTTGTTTTAGGTAGTGGTTACATTGCTGTACACAAGGGTAAAACGAAATGAACACTTAAGGTATGCATATGTTGTACAAAAACTATACTTTAACAAAACAAATCTTAATTCTTCATCCACGTTCCCCACCAAAAAAAATATACATACAGTAGGATACAGATTTCATTACCAGGAAGCTAAAATGCGCTCTTGAAACGTAAGTGAGAAACTAAAAGTAAAAACTAAATCATTGAGAAAATAAAAGCACAAAGAAACCCAATGACAGCACACGCACTCAGTTTATACTTAGGGTTAAATTCCCTAGTTCATCCTTTATAATGTAATCATTTGGTTCTGGATTTTTTTTTGTCATTGCAAAATTTATTTCTGTTCAAAGACAAATAGTTATTTTATACTTTAAAAATCAAGTCTAAATAAAATCTTTAAAAAAAAAGGGGGGGGGCGCCTGGGTGGCACAGCGGTTAAGCGTCTGCCTTCGGCTCAGGGCGTGATCCCGGCGTTGTGGGATCGAGCCCCACATCAGGCTCTTCCGCTATGAGCCTGCTTCTTCCTCTCCCACTCCCCCTGCTTGTGTTCCCTCTCTCACTGGCTATCTCTATCTCTGTCAAATAAATAAATAAAATCTTAAAAAAAAAAAATCAAGTCTAAGCCAGCTGCTAATGGCAGTTAAGGGAAATCTCATAAAACCTATAGCTAATTTGTATTAAATGGAGGTTAAGATACTCACTTTCAATTTTAAAAAGGGAAAAGATCCATCTACTCTTTTCTGAAGTGCCCCCTCAATAATTTTTTATAATAATAATTATAGCTCAATCTGGGAGAAATGATGGGTTACAGCCCACACTGGCTTAACTGTGGTTTTCTAAGACAGAAATATGAATGCAATGGGATGAATGTTTTATTTAGAAAAAAGAAAAAAAAAAAACTGGGGCGCCTGGGTGGCACACTCGGTTGGGCAGCTGCCTTTAGTTCGGGCCGTGGTCCCAGGGTCCTGGGATCGAGCCCCACGTCAGGCTCCCTGCTCAGTGGGGAGTCTGCTTCTCCCTCTCCCTCTGCTGATCCCCCTGCTTGTGCTCTCTTGTTCATGCTCTCTTTCTCAAATAAATAAATAAAATCTTAAAAAAGAAAAGAGAAGAAAACTGGCAGAAGAAAAAAACTTCAAAATGGAGAAAGTAGTAGCCTGTATTGCAGAGAGATAAAAAACATAAAGGAGCTTTCACATCCTCCATGCTAATTCAAATCGACTGGTAGGAGCTACACTGAATGCTGGGGAAACTAAGAAGGATTCCCAGGCTGTATTTTGGTTCAGGGGGAAAGGGGCCAGGCCTGATAAGCTAGCGATGTGGATAAAGGCAAAAGGACTCAGGAGGCCTGCACAGTATTTTCCACCCCTTTCTTAAGGGGAGTAGGCACAATTTGGCTGCCAGGTTTTACATTGCCTGGAACTTTAGAGAATCAGGCACGACGCAGTAAGTTACAAATCAGCTGTGAAAGATACAATTACAGATAGGTTTTTAAATATTCTAAAGAAAATCATTCAACATTAAGAGTTGAGACTCCAAGCTATGTGAAGGTGAGTTAAAGCAAATAACCATCATCTTCAGTTCACTGGAAATGACACCTGGTGGCAGCATCGCTAAAATGCAAGGACAAAATAAAAACTGGAGCAAAAATAAAATCTCATACGTGTTAAAAATGCAAAACTACAATCACAAGGTGTCTGGTATATATATCACATACAATCAGACATTTATATATTACATTCGCTTTATACTACGAACAAGCTAGATAACAAAATATGATTATTTTCAGATACAAAAAAAGTTAAATCAAGACGCAAAATTGCCATTATTTACTCTGTTAAACTGACATCGTTTAGGGAGCTGAAAAAAGTTCTCAGCTGAAAGAAACTTACTAAAACAGGTTACCTAATGATTTGAAAACCTCACTTTGAGGATTTTGGAGATGTGACACTCCTGCTATCTCTGCCACTGAGCTAAGAACCTGCACTGAAATCTATACAAGGACTCCAGTCAGTTCATATTCTTGTCACAAACTGCCGAAGTCAAAAATCCTTTTCTCCCATCTGAAAAAAGAAAAAAAAAAAAAAAAAAAAAGCAGCGATGTACTGCAATTATGACCTCTATTGCTCACAGCTGCAGTATTGTTAACTGTGACTTCATTACAGACCCACACTGCGAGGAAAAAAGGTCAAACTTACTGATTCTACTGCCGAAACGAGGCACGGTGGTTTGATCGGCTGTCTCACAAAGCAGACACAGAGTTTTCAAAATGAAGCCTTAACTCTAACCATGAAACAAACACTGGTCCATACAGACAGTTCAGGTCAAACTACACCCAACTAAAGAAATACACGCCTACATTATTAAAGAAGAAATTGTTAACTAAAACACGGATGGTCAAGTAAACACAAAATGAGCTATAAAAAGACCGCTCCAATAAAATAAACAACATAGGCTCAAAAAACAAAAAGTTTCCCTATTTTACCCGTTTTCCATCTTTGGTCTTCTTTAAGTTCCAAGTGCCATCTGGCAACTTCTCAAAGAACTTTCTTGCTTTTGGTGCTTGGTCAAGAATATGAGCAGGTGGAATACTCAGAACTTCCACTATTTTATTCATCTGATCTACCTGTATTAAAAATAAAAATAAAAAAGCCTGTAACTTCTACTGTAGTGCATCCTACATCTGCTCATCAATTCATTCATTCATTCATTCATTCATTCATAAATTATAAACAGAGTATCTCCTGTGTGTCGTGTGTCAGGCACACCTCCAAGCACTGAGCATACGATCATGAACAAAAGAGATAAAGTCCCTGCCATCCTGCAGTCCCCTCATTCCACACAGGACAGGGCAGATAATTAAAGAAACACATAAAATCAAATAACCATCCAAAAAAAAAAAAAAATCCCAGAGGCTTAATAAAGTGTGAACCGAATAAAGTATTCTTTTTGAAGTGCAGATTCATTCGCTCAAATACCAAGTGTCTACCATATGCTAGAAACCACACTCAGTAGAACAGAGCAATAAACAAAACAAAAATCCCTGACAAAAAGTTTATATTATAGGGGAAGAGATCACTAACATACAAATACGTAATTAAAAGTACTATGTCAATGCCAACTAAGAACTACGGAGAAAACTGAAGGGAAGGAGAGTGACAAGGGGCACTGCCACGGGTACTAGAGGATCATGGAGAAGACGTAGGAGAGCAAAGAGCTACGGCAGTGAGGGAAGGAGCCATACGCTCCCTGGGGACAGGGCCTCCCACACACAGAAAAGAACGAGTGCAAAGGCCTTAGTTAGCACGGGCCTGTGGCTACTGTGTCCAAGGGACCACACACCCAGGCTTTGTGCTGGGACCAAGACAGTGAGGTGAGGCAAGGCTGCAGAGAGAAAGCAGGAGTCAGAGGAGGGGATTTTCGAGCCACTCAAAGGACTTGGCTTTTACAATGAATGAAAAGTTCACTGAAGTTTCAGGTGATTTAACAGAATATAATTAACTGTATTTCATCATATTTTAATTTTAATATAATTAATACAATAGAATTTAATTAAGTACTGTTTAAGCTCATGAAAAAGGCATTACTTTACAGGGTAATATTACTGATAACAAAACAATACCAAACACACACTATGCCAGCTACTGCCCAGGAGTGGCTCACCAGCTGTAGTTCGAAGGAATTAACAAGATGGAGGGGACAGATTTCTGACACCACACCAAAAGTTGTATAACCCAGTATAAGTAAGTCATTAAATTTTGTTGGCCCTTCTTTTCTTATTTATAAATGCATGGACTTATCAAGATCTGTAATGGTTAACTTTCCTTTAAAAAATGAAAAACCCCAACCAATGGAAGTCCAATTCCTCTCTCTGACTGCCAGAGAGCACGGCCTCTCCCATGCCTTCCTAGGCACTGCCTCTGACCTCCAAATATCTTCTGAGAACACAGACTGAAAACCCATGAATTAGAACAATGACACATCATCTGCAGCCCTAAAATTCTATACTCCTAATTCACCCTCAATTATTCAGATCAAATACCCATCAAGGCTACTGGTCATCACTTCTTAAATTCCAAATCATACTCTCAAAATTTACAGCGATGTTTTACTGTTCTCAGGGTGGCCCTCATGCCTTTTATCATCATTTCCGTTATATTATACTTAAAACCTGTAAAATTTAAGCCAAATGCTTATTTAACATTTACTAACTTGCTATTCTCCTTAGTAGCAAATTAAAAGATCTCACTTCCCAACTCAAAGTCCTAAACTCACCATTATGATAAATGAAAAACTTTAAAAATGGATAATATAAATTCAAAACTGTCCCAACATTTGAATATTTAAATGAATAAATAGACATCTTTTTCTAAAAACAATTTTTCAGATGACACTGTCATAGATTAAAAACAAAAAGAAATTATGAAAACAGAAACAGAGTTTTGAAAGCAATCCATCATATACCTCATTGGCTCCACTGAACAGAGGTTCTCCAGTGTGCATTTCAACCAAAATACACCCAAGGGACCACATGTCAATAGCAAGGTCGTAAGGCATTCCCAGTAGCACCTCTGGAGACCGATAAAAGCGACTCTGAATATACTGGTATATCTGAAATATATTTTAATATCGTTATTAATTCCAACACAAGTTTTGTTTAATTATGCTCCACACTGAATTAAGTACATTTATCTAATATTAACAGAAAAAATAATTGGCTAACTCCTAAATTTGGGTTCTGTGTACTGATTTCAACCTTCTATTACAAGTATTGTTTAAACGACTAAACATTTCAAGAGAGTAGGTTACTCTGACTGTGAAATGCAAAACATACACAATTCAGGTCCTTCCATTTAGTCCAATCCTAAGTGGTAATCAAGATACACACCTTAAAACAAATAATTATGCCTCTTAGAAAAAAGACATTACTGAGAATAGTTTGTTTCCCTATTAATTATTCTTTCCTGCTATGGCTGGCACTTGGTTTACCATTAATTTGAAGACAAAACTGTATTTAAATTAACCTAAAGAATGTATTTCAGCATTACGTCAAATAAACTCTGTACAATGTAAATGAAAATTCAGGTATCTATACTGTATAGTCTCACAGATAAATCTGAGAAATGCTGCTATATAAAATTCAACTGGGAGTCGTTTCTGACTAATCACTTCTTCCCTGCCCTGTCCTCTTCCACCTCAATCTAAGACTTCTTAGAAAAAGAAAATCTTGAAATGGATAGTGTTCAATGAAGTAATCGGAGAATGTCTTAAGAAACAAATTCATCTTCACTTAGCCATTGTAAATTTGTATCTAGAAATATCGTGAAAGCAAAGAAAGTTCTATCTAAAAAGAGAAAGAAAGAAACAAAATCCTCCTAATCCTTCCTCACTTAACACTCTAACTAGGTAGCCAACAGCACGGTGCTGCTTTCCATGAATGCTTTTGTGGCTCCCACCTAAAACTCTAGCCAGATCTCCAAGAATAACCTGATGCCCCCATAAGCAGATCAAACCAACCTTAATGCCTTGTCAGAGCAAAGAAATTGAAATTCAAAGGGACCAGGAAGAAGTATTACCTTTCCAAGTTTCTACAAGCCAACAGGACTGGTAAACCCCAAAGGCTCCCTACTACTGAGATTGTCTTATTCCCCAGCTTATGCAAGGAAGTTTATCAATCACCTATTCGGTTTGGTTAAAGCAGTGGCTGGGTCATCTACAAGGTTGTGCACCAAAATCCCCCTGAAATACACCTGCCCTGCCACCTTCTGAGACTGAGCCAGTAGATCTCAGGTAGGGCACTGCATGTGTATTTTAGAAAGGATCTCTCATTCTAATTTGATACACTCACAGTTTAAACCTCACAGTTAATCCCTCACTGAGGGACAGTTGTCTCAGTTTGGCTAGAGAGACATAGTAGTGTTTGATACTGGTACAGAACATATGATTTTGTTTAAATAGAGGGGGATTTCTTCCAATTCTAAATCTATTCAAATGACTCTCAAGATGGGCACGTATTTTCCATTCACAATATACTTTATCCCATGTTAACGACTATGAACAGCTCCTCATTTTCAGAGGCATCCGGAACTGCAAACTTTTCTCCCTACTCCTTCCACTTACTCCAGGGATCTATATACCACCACCACTACCATGAGGAAGCTGCAGAAAAGAACAAGCCTGAAAATCCTGTTAGCAGACTACAGATCTTCACGATTAAATTAACCGTCATATTTAAAACACGGAAAAAAAGTTCCACAGTTCAAGAACTCTCACTAATTTGGAAAAACAAAAACTGGAGAGCCAGTATGAAAGAGTATCTGAATGACAGTTGTGTTTTTTCTTTTTTTCCCCAAAGAAATGCAGTTTCAGTACTTGCAAGTAAATAGGAACAGTGTTTAAAATGAATAAAATACTATCAAATGATGATTTTAACTCCTTTCAAGAAGAAAGCAACCCATCACTTCTATTTTATATGTGAAACACACTGTTAAGAGTAGCTTTCATAACACCAGAAAGAATAGTAGGAAAAATCTGCTTTCTTAAATCCGCTAAACCTAAAGCTATATTACTGCTAAGACAGGTCTGTTTTTAGCAGTCTGAGGAATAGGGAAAAAAAGATTTAAACTTATTTATCAAAACAAGTATGTCTAACCAACCGTGTAATTTCTATACTGTATCACCATGTGTAATGCAAAATTACCTGTATTTTTATAAACCCATTATTTTTTGAAGAAAACCATTTATCTTGATCTATTTTTAGAGAAGAATTTCACAGCAAGGATTCAATGTTCTAGTATTGGAATACCCCCAAATTCATCCTAAAACCTCTACTTGCAAAATATAGTTACAAATCACCTAATATTTAATTAACTCATCTATTACTCTGCCTTTTAGGCATACATGTAATTTTTAAAAATCTACTTTTAAAAAAACCAATACCTTCTAATTCAGAATCTTATATTTGCATTTTAAGAGATATGTCCCCAAAACAGATTTCAACACAATGTGATCAGAGTCGCACATTTTAAGGATAACCGTCCTGTAATTATCTCCTAACTGTATACACATTAATAACATTTCAAGTATCTACTGACACTGTTTTACCTAATTCTATTTTAATGCACATGTCCTGAAATATACTTACCCTCTGCCCCAATTGACAGGAACTGCCAAAGTCAACGATCTTGATTGCACTGCGTTTGGGGTTACAAAGAAGGATATTCTCAGGTTTTAGGTCACAGTGAATGATACTAAGTTCTGGAGTCGCGAGGAAAAGCAGTGCAGTGCACATCTGCTGTGCAAACTTTCGTGTTAGGTTCAAAGAGACACCTCGAAAATTGGTGTTCCTCAGCAAGTCATAGAGGTTGTACGACAGCATTTCAAAAACTAAACAGAGATGGTTTCGAAACATAAAGTGGCGTTTCAAATGCACTGGAAGAGAAAAAAGTTTCATTTTAAATTACACATACCAATAAAATGAGAATAATGTATGCATGAACTATCAAACAATCTACAACATTTCAATGTCAAATGTAGAGTGAAAATAAGGTTAAAATTTGCAGATAGGCATTCTGCAGTAATAGCACATTCTATAATCAGTCGGGAATATCTAAATTGTTCATCTGCTGAATTAAACAGGTGTGGTGTCTGCCAATAAACGATATAATGTAGAAGTACCACCAAAATGCTTTGCTTAAAAAAAAAAAAATGTAGTCAGGTCTGAAAACACAAGTAGCAAAGTGACAAACAGTACTGAGAATACTTCAGTAACTTTATGCTCACTTCTACGAGAAAGCATTTTTTACTTCCTCAGAGCCCAACCTCACAACTTCATCTAAGCTCCACCCACTGGGATCTCCAGGTTGTGACACTGCTGAACTTGGCAGCTCTCTCTGGGAAGGCTCTCAGGCTCTGATACATATCCACATTCCACTTTGTTGAGCCTTAGATCTGACTAGTAATTTCCTCCAACAACTGTCAAAGGAAGACACAGATCTTTTTTTCTTTTAGGCAAATACAGCAAATGTTTGAAAAGCATGCTTTACAAGACACTAGAGTTCATAATCAAGGCGTATGATTATGTTCATCGGACTGGTATATGGGATATCTTGTGCACAACTGAAGGTCTGGGGAAACTTGAAAATAAAGCCCAATCACAAGAAGAAATTATACATAGGCTTATGAATGAGACTGTTGACCCTCTAAAGAGGCTTAATACTCACTAAATTGCTTCAAAGATTGTGCTTTTAGTATTAACACTGCACATCAGATGAGGTCATTTAATAAAGTGCTGCCCTTCACTGTAAAATTCTTATATATGCCAAACTGAACACTTGTAACTCAACTGGAATGACATAAAACAACCATCTGTCAAGGTCACCTTCATTCTGGTCTTTTAGTTTCATAAAAACAGAGGTTTCTCTACAGATCTAGCTGGAGTAACTATGCTGGTATTCAAGGTCTGGTCCCTGAGAATGGGGGACACACTGTGTTGTCCTGGACTGCCTCCTGGGGAGCAGTGCACATCATTGTTTTTACATCATTCTTGATACACATGATCCAAAGTTAGGATAAATAACAATACAAATACTACACAGCTCTCTAGGAGTCTTCAGTACAACTCAACACTCTACAAATAAAAAGAATCCTTAAAGGTTACTTAAGAATGTATAATATCTGCTCTTAATCACTGAAGTTCATAGATTTAATATTAAAAACAAGAGCTCCACATGCAATAAAGACACCCCAGAGACATGGTCAAGAGTTTTAATTTGATTAAGCAATAGCCACAAAAAGAATGCAAAGAAGTAACTGATGCCAGAATTCCGTTGTAATTATAAAAATTCCTTTAAGAAGCTCTGTGATTAGAAAGTTCTTCTAATGGGGGCACCTGGCTGGCACAGTCAGTAAGCATCTGACTCTTGATCTCAGGGTCATGAGTTCAAGCCCCACATTGGGCCTACTTCAAAAAAGAAAAGAAAGTTCTTCCAGTGGAAGATCAATCCACTTGGTTCCACTTGACTTCCCAATTCATTATTCATTGACTGAGTACCTATGTACTGAAGCACTAAAGACATTTCAAAGAAATCTCAAACACAAGTACGTTTAACGTATCTTTTAAACCGAACTTTGGAGATTATGGAGGTTCAGCAAGACTCTGTTCTAGACCTAAACTGAATTTTCTTTTAACTAGATCATGATAGGTACCAAATAATCCAGGTGAGAAATTATGCTACGTGGTAAAGTAATAGACTTTTTTTTAAAGTTTCAAAGACTTAAGACTATTATAAAACTCATTAGAATAAATTATATTTATCAATCACTTCAAAACAAAAGTAAGTTATTTATATCATAAAAGAGCAATATGACTTTGAGACATCTTAAATTTAATATCAACTCTCCCAGTAGGGCTAGGTCTAAATCTGAAGTTCTTGTTTGCCTTCCAATATAGAACCTCGGTTTGAGACACTGTGCATTCACAACCTTCCTAAATAAGAACTTAAAAAAAATAACTCATCCAAAAAACATCATGGTTAATGCAACTAATAATCATTAAAGTCAGTTTATTAAAAACAAAAATGACAGGCATTACTATATACAATCAAGTGGCTAACATTTACCGACTACTATATACTTGCCATGTTTTCTTTTGGAAAGGCAGAATTAAAATGTTACAGTAATGCTATCAACATTTTCTCTACTACTTAAGCAAACACTCAAAATACAACACACACAAGTGAGGAGGAAGAAGTGGGGAGGCATGTCCACAGATTACTCTGTAAGTCAAGTATCCTTCGAATGTCCTTCTTGTGCTTCTATATAGGTCCCTTGAATGGAAACAGGCTCAAACTTACACTAAGTTGTAACTGACACTGAACAGTAAATGTTCAGTGAATATGAAAAAGTTTTAAATACAAATGTTATTACTATGGATTGTATCAGATATCTACAGAGAAAAAAAACTAAGAAAGAAAAATTAATAGTATAAGCTCATTTTATTGTAATAGTGGGGAATGAAGGGTGTTCATAAATGAAATCTAATCTTGGTATCTGAACCTTACATTTTTAAACAACCATTTTTTTTGTTTCCACTGTTTTGGACAGACTGAAGAACCATAATACCCTACTTACTCGTAAAAAGGTGTTTGTTACATAAAATTTAACCTCATGTTTATCAGGTAAAGCCAACATTTCTGAACAAGAGTTGCTAGGTATACAAGCCTACAGGAACTTCTATAGTTCATCAATCCTAAGGTCTCAATCCTAAAATTAATGGCATCTTATATTTATACTTGGCAGCAATTTCTTTCTCAGTGGCACATAAAACAATGGGGTCTTTTAATCATTAGCATCATAGATTTGACTGAGAATAGTATTAAAGAAGGAATAATTATTGATGTTATGCCCATTATATCAACTGATTCTAGACTTCCCTATCTTTTTAAAAAGATTTTATTTACTTATTTGAGAAAGGTAGAGAGAGAGCACAATGGAGGGGTAGAGGGAGGGGCAGAGGGAGAGGGAATGGGCTTCCTACTTCCTGCTGAGTAGGAAGCCCATCACGGGGTTCAATCCCAGGACCCTGAGATCAGGACCTGAGCCAAAGGCAGATGCTTAACCAACTGAATCCCCTGGGCGCCCCTTTACTATTTTCATAATTCTTCTATCTCCTTTTTGTTTTCAGGAAAAATATTGTAAGACAATGAAACAAACACAGAGTCTAGACTCAGGAGGAAGTAAGTAGGTTCAGATGCTGGCTGCAGAGCCCTGGGAACTTGGTTATGTTATTCTTTGTATAAACTGTCTATAACATAAGAATTCTACCACTTTCCTTACGGGACTGCTGTGACTATTACAGATGATGGAGAAAAGCACAAGGAATATGATAGGAGTTCATTAAAAAGTGGCTATTACCTCTTTGCTGCTATAGTTTTTAAGTCTTAACAGCTTCTAATGCTGCCAAACTGACAGAGCCTGGGGAGGAGTCTGAGATCTTGGCTCAGACATTCCAAAACTAGTTCTATAATACGTTAGCTTACTTCTAATTTCTAAGCTATATTACAAATGGTTAAAGTTACCAAAAAGAGGACCCCTGGATAAAAGTACATTATTAAAGCAAACAAATGGCATAAGTTGCAAAATATGACACCATTCTTGTTTCTAAATTATACACCACCTGGAATGCACATTCCCCAAGATCTAGAATATTACTGCCAGATCGAGTAACTTACATAAACCTATGCCCTCTAGCAGAAATAAACAGTTGAATTTTTAACCTAGCACTTTAAGATAAAATCAATGTATTTTCATACATAAATAACCGTTAACTCAAATTTCTGGTCCACGTGAGGACACATGGTTTTGTTTGCCTGTTTGTTTACCTATGTAGTATTTCATTTCAGTGTCATGTTTGTTCATGAGCTCAAGAAGTCGCACTTCTATTTGGGCTTGATTCAGAAAAGCCTTCTTGTTCTTTATTATTTTAATGGCAACCCATTCTTGCTCCACACGATCATATGCCTTTACAACCTAAAAGAGAAAAAAGATGAATAATTCTCTATTTCATTAATGGCCACAACTTCACAACATTTTACAATTCACCTTAATTGTATGTTTACCTAATTCTCATTTTTTTGACCTCTCTAAGTAGAAAAGGTCCTATTCATTTCCATTCAGTGTCATCCATTTACTACTTTACAGTCACCTTTAAGTCACTCTTTTTTTAAAAAATTTTATTTCTTTATTTGAGAGAGAGCGTGAGCATGATTGGTGGGAGGGGCAGAGGGAGAGCGACAAGCAGACTCCCCACTGAGCAGGAAGCACCATGCTGGCGGATCCCAGCACTACAACCTGAGCTAAAGGCAGATGCTTGCTTAACTGACTGAGCCACCCAGGCACCCCAAAGTCAATCTTTTCAATTAAATTTCGTTTGTAGCCTTACAGTATTTCTAAATATTCACAATATCGCTTTCTTTTAACAAAAGCTAGATTATCTCTTTTCCTCCAGAAATAAGTTATAAATCTTGTCAAGTGCTTTGGTTTTTTACCTTTCTTACTGAATAACACTGTAAAAACAATTCTTCTAACTATTCTTTTAATTGGAGAAAGAACCTGGTTTAAATCTCAAGTATACATGTAAAATATTTAAAAGGTTCTAAGTCATTTGATAAATGTAGATAACTTCCTAACCTTAAATTAGATTTTCATAAATTAAAACACAGGTATTTAACAAAAGATAAATCTAATACAGATTACCAGGAAAGTTCCATGATAAAAATTAAAAGCCACAATTAGATGGTCTTGATAGTCATAGAATCAATGCCAAGGAAAGTGGAATGCTCATGGGCAAATCACCACGTACACCTCTCATTTTAATTTTACTCATTTAAAAGGAGTTTCAGATTATTAACAAAGAGATTTACGTAAAAATTAGAAAATCAATGCAAAGATAAAACTATCCACAAATCAGAAACCCACTATAACTGATTAAATGTTCATTTATATTTATAATCTGTGGAGTTGGAATAGGCAATAGTTTTATCCATTTTCTAGCACATTCACAAAGTGTGGAGATGTAGGGAGAACTCCTTGTGGTTCCGATGTGTAGGCTGAGTCCCACTGGGGGAGAGGAAGAGAATGGAATGCACGTTCCAAGATTTACATCAATCAAAGCTAGATACATTGCCAAGGATTATAAATGGTTCAGTTAAAATGAAACTTGGAATGAAAAATGCAATTATTTCTGGTTTCACCCAATTCTAAAAAATACTATCTATTGTCTTTAAAATCAGAGACTGCCCATGTAATCGTGTGACCAAGTGGTTTTGATATTCTTCTGTTTCACTGACTATACTGACGGTACCAAGAGTTGCAGTTCCGTGCCCAGATCCCAATGGTCTCAAGGACAAAGGCCACCAACAGGGGCCCAACTATTTACTGACTTAGCAAATAGTTAACCGGCTAATTGCTAAAGCAATGGTTTTCGACCCTGAATCACACATTCGACAGGCAGTTCGAAAAAATACAAACGCCCAGGATCCAGTCACAGAGATTCTGAATTAATTGGTTTGGACCCTAGGCACCAGTCCTCTTCCCCCAACACACATACCCACACCCAAAGTTCCCTGGGAAATTTCAATGTGCAATAAGGACTGATAACAACCACTAGCTAAAGTAATGAAGGACCCCTTATATGATAAGGATATGGCAAAGAGTTTAGAGAAAGTCTGGCCAAGACGGTATGGAAGACATTACTTGGTGAGTGACAGATCTGGAATCTGAACACCCCTCAGCGTAAGGGAGGCATCAGTCTGACCTGATGAGATGGGGTGTGATATCAAACAGGCCTCGATTTTCAAAGATCTAACTATGCTCACTTGCTCTTAGGAATTAACGTATGAGAAAATTAAAGTGAAGAGTAGGAGGAAAACATCACTCTGAACTCAAAGACTAAGTATTTACGGAAAACTAAAAAAAAAGGAAAACGAAGTTGAGAGAGTTCTCTGTATGGCCACAATTTTCATGGTGGACAACACATTAGTTAGGAAAATGGCCTGTTGAAGGCAACTGCCTCAACAGGTGGTGTAATCTTCAAGATGGGAGGCAGCAATCATCCCTCTACCTAGGGTGTTCATCACCTTGTTAAAAGCTGGGCCTCAGAAATGCCTCTCCTTAAGAGACTGATAGAGAAGCAGAAGCTGCTTCTCACAAAAAAGTACTATTTCATCAAGAGGGACC
Source organism: Ursus arctos (assembly GCF_023065955.2). Classification (NCBI taxonomy): domain Eukaryota; kingdom Metazoa; phylum Chordata; class Mammalia; order Carnivora; family Ursidae; genus Ursus; species Ursus arctos. The sequence continues at coordinate 87,275,718 of NW_026623056.1, read as the reverse complement.
CAAAATACTGAGAAACCCTGACTCAAAGAAAAAGAGCTAACAAATCAAGGAGAAGTTCTCTGAGTCACGTACAATTACCGAAATTCCTTGAAATCATGGAAAGGGCAGGCAGGTATTTTATGCATGTGACATGAGGGCCTTGCAGAGCCACACTGGAATTACAGAGGTCTTCTAACAACCCTGTGCATATCTCCTTACAGGCTTAATAGCTGTGATTTTTCTGGGTCTATACCTGTGGCTGCTAATGACCTACCATATACTTTTTGTCCGAAGCATGATCAGACTGACACACAAAGAATTTTCTCTCACAGGTTAAAAAGAGCCATTTTTTCCTTTATCTCAGGACAGGAACAGGTAAATAAGAGCATGCAGGTTCCATACTTAAAAAAAAAAACAAAAAAAATCAAAAAAAGGTAGTTCAGAAGTCATTTTGAACCCCATTCTATCCTCATCACTGAGAAGTCAAAAGAAGTGTTTAGACTGCAGGTTAGTAATGGACTCACCACACAAAGTTTGCAAGGCAAAGGAGAGTGGGGTCAACAGTAAATCACACCTCAAACCAAACCAAGAAGAGTGACTCGAGGAGATAGGACTGACAAGGGGGAGCAGCTGGGGGGGGGCGGTCCACAGCCAGAGAAAAAGTTTCTTAAAAGTGCAAGGATGAAGGTGTGATGGCTGTCGGTCTGAGCACAACTGATACAAGAGACAGACATATTTAGGATTTTGTGCTTTGTACTGAGGCTGGATGGGCAGGTGAGGAGGGGAGAGTTGTGAGTGGAGAAGAGGCCAGGAATGAAGAAAAACACCAGGTCTCTTGGGGAGCCCCTGTCTCACTCTCCCTGCTAGAAGCTGCTGAATGAGCCTTTCCATCACAAACATCCCCATCACAGCCATGCTGGTGCTGTGAGAACAGGAAGAAGAAATCCTAAAGATCATCCGCCCACTTTAAGGCCTGATAGCAGAAGATAAGATGCGAGAAAAACCCAAGGCACAGCCCCTGGCTTTCCCAGACTCCAAAAAAGTGACAGGGCACCTGCTACGCCAACGGAACTCTTATCTTTTTGAAGAGGAATGTCAGACAGGAAGGTAATTACTTCTAGCATCCACATCGAAGAATCATCCAGACTATACATAAGGGCAATACTACCTATTAGTGATTACAATCTAGCACTCAGTCGTTAGTAAGATAAGTACTAGGTAGCTCTGGAAAGTAAGTATGAACAAAGAAAGTCTAATGCAGTTTTTAGAGCTGATGTAGTTTTACTAGCTTTAAAGAACTATGATAATCCAAATACTCACACATCCATTGTTTACACGTATTTACAAACCCTGAAAGCATACTACTGAGGGCAAGGTGTACGAACACGATTCACTAGGAAGTTCTCATTTAGGAAATTCAGCATTTTCCATTAAATTACCTGTCCAAAGGAACCTTTGCCAATCAAGGAGTCAATTTCGTAACGATCCATCCACTTCTCTCCGTTTTTTACAATATAATCATAGTTATCATCATCATAACCATCATTATAAACCTTCCGCTCCTTCTTATGACTAGAATCGTCTCCCTGGCCCTGTTGGTGTCTTCGCTTCTTCTTTGCATAGTAAACCTGAAATGAGAGTATACGGTGTTTACTGTATAATTTAAATCTTTGGGGGTTAGCAGGAGGCATACACATATATACATACATACACACACATATATATGATGTATATGAGACATGTCTACCATCAGGAGGAAACTGATGAATTTTTATTCTTCATAACAAATACAAAAAAATGAAATAAAGAATTTTCTACAGTTGCTATTTGAATTACATAATAACACCGATATGTAATCAATGAAAAATGTCTACCCTGAAATTCACTTTTCAATTATACTGTTTGTACATTTTATAAACAGATGTTAAGTGACTAGTCCGAAGTAGCCCATTCAAGAAGACTAACAAGGCCGGACTTACATTTATTTCTTAAATGAGGGTGTAATTTGTATACAATGAAGTGGCATAGCTCTTAACAGTGGAATATGAGGGATTTGGGGAGAAAAAGATATATATAGGTGCCAATATAATCAGCAAATGCCAAACCAAATAAAGAGCATTTTCATCCTCCTCATATCAATATTCTGCATGCCTTCTGCCAGTCCATCCCAATTTTACATTTGCTCTGAAGGCAAAACGTTTTAAATATTAAAGTTTAGATATATATGAACTGAAATTCTAATACAAAAGGCCCTCTGAGACATGCCCAGTTTTTAAGCCTCTAACAAAGTAACAATTAATGAAAACCAGGCACTCCCTCCCCTTCCCCCACACTAAAGGCCACAAATCCTGTGGCTGATCACAGTTGAGTTATTTTCCTTCTATCTGTTTTTCTTAGAAAATTGTTCCTAAGACCAGTAAAAAATAACAGGTAGACTAGACAATAGTCCAAGTAATTGGTAACTAACTGAGGAAATTATAAGTTACATTGCACAGAATAACATCAGAACAACTCTAGTTTACAAGGTGGCAAAACAGTTAAAAACAAGCTTCAGCAAAGCTACTGTTAAACTTCTGTTTCACCAAAGCTTAACAATAGCTTTGTTAACAATTTACCAGATATTAACAAACTGACATGAATAAACAGTTAATAATTTATCAGACTTTTCAGGTTGTCAAAAGCTAGTTTGCCACATCTTTTCTAAACCATCAATTGTGTACAAAATCCTACTCAGAAATGTTCCTCATTGAGCTCATTCTCATCTTATCTTGCCACACTGCCACAGTAATATAACAATACTGGTGTTAAACAGCATCAAACTGCAGTGAAGTTTACCCGTGTATAAGAACATCGAACCTTGCATCAGAAACCAGGGAGGTACTGTATGGTGACTAACATAATGTAATAGAAAAACATTAAAAAAAAAAAAAAAAAAAAAAAAAAGAACATCCTTTTAGTTAAACGGCTCTAGAGCTGGAAGAGCATAAGCTTTTAGCATGACAGGACGCAGGGCTCCCATGAATTGGAAAGGAAGCACAGGCACGTCCACACTTCTCCAGAAGAGCTCATTTCATAGTTAATTACAGAGCCAGGGCTGAGGCTAGAAACAAATGGCAATCAAAGGTCTAAGACACCAGAAAAAATTCACGGAAGTGAAGAGCCAAATTGGAACAGGGATAATTCAAAATACTATGCTGGGTTTTTTTTTTTCACTCTATTTACATCCACCAAAAAGGCTTTCAAATACCTTACAATAAAAGAACACACATAAAAATTTTAACCCACAGAAACATCCATATATCAAACAAACTAGGAAAATGCCTGTAACTGGGTATTAAACAGATCTCCGAGCTTCCTGACATCCATGGCAAAAACAGAAACAGATACTTAAAAATTTAAGCAGAATTCTAACATACACGTAATTTTACAGTGTCATTATTCCCTTCCTTTCTTCTTATTTTGGAGAAGAGTTATTAGAGAAATAATATCTTACCATATATTAAATACAACTTTGAAAAAAGGGAGAAGTTATCCTCAACTATCTTAATTTTTGGCAGTCTCTGTTAATCGATGTTTTTTCTTTCACACGATTATAATTGTATTATCTATAAATCATTACCTAATCATCAAAATTACAATCACTGGGAATAAAGTTTCCTATGTTTAAAAGGACCACAAAATAACTTTTCTTTCCTGCTCTACTCAAGATACGCTGTTAAAACAAATCAATAGTCTTACCTCATTAATATGCTTATATGTTTTGATCAAGTCAACAGAAAGTTTTCTCAGGGGAGCAGTTGCTGGATCACGGAAGGTTTGGGGCATCCGCCTCTGTAACATGACAATATCAGGCATCACCTTAAATAGACAGAAAAGACTAGCACTTTAACTATACTTCACTGGTATAAATCCCCTCTCTTCTGTAACCTGTGTATACGTACTAAAAAAAAAAAAAAAAAAAAAGACATCTACATTAGAAGATTATACATTCTCTCTCAGTTATCTCTTTCAACTGGATTCCAATGAAGACGACCACTGGAACAAATAAATGAAATTAGAAGATAATGCGCCAGCCGCCCAAGGTTTTCATCTTGTTCCTCAGATTAAACAGTAGGATCACAGACACCCCTGGGGCCAGGAGACACACAGGATGCTGCCCAAAGAGGGCTTCTCCACCATACAAGGGAAAACTTCTGAATTATTCCTAAAGCCTGACCTGGGAGACAAGAGGCAAAGACAAAGACAAACCCAACATTCAGCTTCCTAGGGCAGGGTTTTAGGACCCACTTGGCACCACAAAGCAAAGCAAGGCGGCCGCGGAGCAGGAATGGAGCATGGCACTGCAGAAGTGCAGCCCCCAGCACCCCCAGACCCTAGCTGAAATCTGCACTGGTTTCTTTCTTTCTTCCTTTTTTTTTTTTTTTTTTTTTAAAGTGGGCTCCCCATTCCTGAGATCAAGACTTGAGCTGAGATCAAGAGTCAGACACTTAACCAACTGAGACACCCAGGAGCCCCTGCACTTGTTTCTTTAACACAACTGAGGACAACATGCTCTCCACGGTAACATGCCCCACCTTACCCTCCACCTTCCCTTTCCCCCTTAGCACCTATCACCACCTGATACACTGTATTTACTGATTTACTGGGTTTTTTTTCTCTTTCTCCTTCCACTACAGGAAAAACTCCTGAGGTCAGGGATTCCCCTTTGTGCAGTGCTATATTCCCTTTGCCTGAAACAGTGGTGGGCACAAAGATGTTTAATAAATATTTGTTGAATAAACAAACAAATCCATTATACCAAAATCTCTACTTAAAATTACATTAGGAGCTGACCACAAATAAGTTCCAGAAAACACCTTAAAAGCTCATGAAACTCTTTTAAAAACTAATTTCAATCATATTCCATTAACAACCCCCCCCCCCCCGCCCCAATCCTAAACTGCATCTCCTTCATCATCCACTAGGTAGTCAAGAGTTCAATTGTGAGCTTCCTGCTAGATGGGGGATAGAGCAGGGACCACCCTCCATACACATACCAGGAAGGCTGCGACTAGCATGTCAATGATCCTGGACTGCTGCTCATACCCAACTCTTCCACCAGTAAACAGGTGCCAACAGGGATCAAAAGATCCTCAAAACCAATTAACTGTATCAAGGTACCTATATTACCACCACTAGCCATCCATGGATTCCTGTCTAGCTCTCACAGACACTGATGTCAGTAAAATCTACTGAGCCAGAAGCCCTTAGCACAGCCCCTCTCCAACAACGCTCAGGTCAATTTGAGGAGCTGAGAGACAGTAAATGCATCATACCAAGGCCTCCCAGAAATGTCTGGAGTCTTGGGATAATTAACCAACTTAACCCACACTTACAAAACAGAGTTGGGTTGTAAGGTGACAATGGACATAACAGGAAAGAATCACCATCCCCTTGGTATGAAAAGATAGAGTGATTATGGCAGTTTCCCAGGTATATGTTTTCTGAAACCAATATTAACATTAGTTTCCTGTGCCTCTATACTCAAACTCTAAAAAGCTGTTATCCAGATGGGAAATTTACTGAATTACTGAAGTAAGTTATTAATTATCTTTTCTCATCATCCTCTGGGGTAAAAATCTTCAGTGGTTGTAACTATCTGTCTGAAAACATAGCAGCAATTAATAAGAAAATCTGAACTGCTGAATTTTTCAAATATATACTGTTTCATTTTGTTAAACATCAACGATATGTACCGGGAGGTTCACAGGATATTTTATTCTTATACTATTCCTCAGAGATGTAATTTAATGAATAAACAATATTGGTAATAAGCACCTCAATTTTTTTATGTGAATGAATGCTATAAGCATTTAAAATAATGAAAAAGGTTTCCCTTCACAAATTTCCTTTTTTATTTTTTGAGACCCTGGCATTGTTTTCATGCAGGGAATTTACTCCAACAAGACCCTTCTTGGGAGTGCTGGCATGCAGCCACGCCCCACTATGAGGTCCCACAGAACCTCAACCAGTGAGGTATTATGTTACTACTGTAAGAAAAGTTGATAGAAAGTATAACTGTTAGAAACGAATTACTTAAGTAGTTAATAATAAAGTAAGAGTAGCAAGTATTTGTTACCCACTCGGTTAGAAGCATACATATTTTTGTTTCTCTCATATAATACTCTCAACAATCTCCTGACAATGAGTAGTTTTCTTGTCACCGGCTTACAAATGGGCAACCCAAGTCTCTGATGTGAACTGCTTGCCCAAAGTCCCACAGCTCACAGAAGGCACAGGTAAGACGGGATCCGAGATCCTGCAAAGTCCCAGGCTCTGAACCATAACACTGGGCCAAGAGGTCCTGGTCACATTTAGGCCTCGATTCTACCCTTTCGGTTTTAGGCTACTTGTAGGGCAACTAACTGAGTTACGCTTAATAAACACCAACAAAATAAGCATATGAATTTATTAAAAATAGTCATATATAAAACTGTGAATGTGTTTTAAGTTTTTAACTTGCCCATCTACAATTCCACTGGTATTTCAAACATATGAAAAACAGAATCAGTGACTACCATCTTTGCAGGAATAATTATGCTCACTCCAAACACCAAAATCACACAATCAAGACACCCATTTTGAATATACAGGACACATAAGAAACTGGATAGGAACAAATTTTGACTGAGTAACGATGGTTTTCCTGCGCTCAATATGAGTGTGTGGTGTGTGCTTGGCATTTTATAAAATATCGCTACACCTCTTCCAAAGTTGGCCACTCTGACTCTGAGGCCAAACTGATTAATTCTAAATACCCTGCTTTCGTACATACTTCTCGCAACAGAAATGACTACTTCAGGAGCATCTGTATATATAAACCAGATGTATTCTGCCCACAATCGGCCTTCAGACCAGACTGCATTTCATTGCTTCAAAGAGCACCTTGTCCAGAGCAAGTGCACGAACTATATGGAAAGAACAAACTAAATTCTACAAACTAAGTAACACTCCCTTAACTAATTTTCATTGTGATTTCATGTTAGGTAGCTGCGGTTTGTTTTTTTTTTTAAGATTTTATTTATTTATTTGAGAGAGATACAGCCAGCGAGAGAGGGAACACAGGCAGGGGGAGTGGGAGAGGGAGAAGCAGGCTCCCAGCGGAGGAGCCTGACGTGGGGCTCGATCCCAGAACGCCGGGATCACGCCCTGAGCTGAAGGCAGACGCTTAACGACCGAGCCACCCAGGCGCCCCAAGGTAGCTGTGTTTTGATACTATGCTGCTGTAAGCACAAATCCGCAATTAGGAAATAACATTTCCAAACACTCAGTTACACATCTGCACTAGATTCAAGGTTGGCCCCCTTTTCTGCTTATCATCACAAAGCCAGGAAAATGTAGAGGAACAGAGCAAGCTCCCTTCTTCCCTTCCACAGTTAGGAGAAAACCCGTGGTGTTCAGAGAACCCAGGAAGGAGCTCATCCCCAAGTGTCCTCACAGCAAAATGGCAAGCTGATGAGCTGTCCTCCTGCTGCCTCAAGCTATCTGGCTCCAGAGCTAGAAAAACCCACATCCCCAGTGCTCACAGTTCTTGGACCCTTCTGGGTGAAAACACAGATCACAAAGTGAAGAAAAGCATAGTTTGCATACCCTGCTTAAATCAGTTACAAGAGCTAAAACAATCTTTTCTTCCCCCTTGAAAAGATTCCACAGTGTAAGCTTCAGGAATTTATTGAAAAACTGTTTCCTAGCTTAATAATACCTACTGTATCTGTTTTATTTATATTTATCTCATATTTTCATATATAATGAAGATTCAGAAACACTGTATTCTGCCTTTCTTGCTATTCTGAGAGCTACTGATACAGCTGAAAACCACAGGCAGCACCCATCCAGAGTACCGGTAGAGTCTAACAACTATGGAAGACACTGTGAAAATGCTCACAGCTCAAAGGCACTGAGCATTCCTAACATCAAGCATACTTTTCTAAAATTACTTTTACTACATTTCTCCTGCTTCCTAAATTTATCTTTTGAACAAAACTGGGTTTAAAAACTTGTATAAAACACACCACGCATATAGCCAGAAATAAAATGTTAACGTTAGCTCATTTCAATTACTTGTTTAATAAATCTTTTGGAAAAAAACAAAACAAAACCCTGATAGGATGATTAATAAGAAACCACTGAAATCAAGTAATAAATTTATAAAAGTTTACAGCTAGACTTAAGTCTAGAGAAGTTTAGGTTTGGAGAGGGGGGTTATAGTCTAAGGTCCTAATCTTACATTCAAAGAACAGAAGAGAAGGGCCCGTGTGACCTGACTCACCTCACACAACTACATCATGAGTCAAGACCTTGAGTCCATGTCTTAGGACTTGTAGACCATGCCATGTCAGCACACAGTTTTAGTGTTTTACACTTCAGTTATAAGAAAAACCTCTTCTAATCTGCCTCATTAGGTTCAGAAATTTCTCGGGTTGGTAGAAATATCTGGTTGAATACTGTTACTTAAAAGACATTCTTTTTACATCATATGAATCTTTAAAAATATTTTATAACTTAAAATGGAAATACTAAATGAATTATTTCTTATTTTAGAATCACCCACAAATAAGATGTTAGTTGTATCTAAAAACAGATACTGTGCTAACTGAACTACCTACTACAAAAGAACCATAAAAATAACTGTAAAGGACTGGAATTTTTTTCTAGCCCTCCGTAGACACCAGGTGTTCCAGGACAGAAGAGCACCGTGTCTAAGAAGAAAAGAACCTGGGCTGGACCTCCAAGTCTAGTGCTTCAACACTTGGAGAAGTCACAGATGGGAGGAGCTCAGTCCGTTCAGCTATAAAATATTAAAAACAGGCACCCTGCCTGACAGGCTGCTTTTTGAACAATTGAGAAAATGAATCCAAACGTACTGTTTCTTAAAAGTACAGGTGACTCTTGAGCAATGCGGGAGTTAGAAACACCAAATGCCCGCCCCATGCAACTGAAAACCCATGCATAACTTTTGACTCTCCAAAAACTTAGTTACTAATAGCCTACTGCTGACCAGAAGCCTTGGCAACAAACAGCTGATTAACACATACTTTGTATATTATACACTCTATTCTTAAAATAAAGTAAGCTCGATAACGGAAACTAAGAAAATCAAAGAAAGAAAAATACATTTATATTACTGTACTATATTTATAAAAATAAATCCACATTTAAAGTGGGTTCGCTCAATTCAAACTCGTGTTGTTCAATGGTCAGCTGTACAATGCAAGTGACTCACTGTGCTATTACTACTTTTTGGATGTCCACAGAACTTTCTTCTGGTATACAAACCCTTTCCAGCTTTGAACATTCGACCAACTGCTCGCTCCAATTCTCAAATATACACCTTCTCAATTTATTACATAAAACAAATTCTTAAGTCTTGTCATAATTCATCTGACTACTATGACTGTTATTCACATGCCTCATACGTTTTATAAATGTAAATCCAGATCAACTATTGACAAAAATCTTAATACATACAAGGGGTGTCCCCTAATTACGATGTTACTTTACTACAGCAAATTGCTCATTAAAACCACATATTATTGAATTAGAAATAAAGCACGTTTCCTTCAAATAATCCAGCATAAGAAATACATTGAAATTTTTCAAGTTTTTGATCATCACTTGATATATTAAACGACCTAAAGAAAACAGTGGCAACCCCAATTTCTAAATGCATGGAAAAAATCCTCAGTCAGCGTTCATCAAACCCTCCATCCTGGTGGGGAAAGAAATTTTACCACAACTATAGTTAGTAAAAAAAATCCTCCCAAACCAAAACTCAATGTAGTAAATGCAGTTAATTCAGGAACTATTATGAATGCGCACATACACACATGCACATACGCATACGTGTATGTATAGCGAGAGATTTACACATTCATTCTGTTAACTATCCATTTAAAAAAAAACAACAGCTGAATCTCTAGTCTGAATATTAAAATGATTAGCAAGATTAATCTTCATTACATTTCTTTTTCATTTTAAGAAGTTTTGTACTTAAAGGTCATAAATGTGTACTAAAGTAGTTTGAACAGGTTTAAAATCAGCTCTGTAGGTTTGTGATAATGGACTCTGACTTGTTTTCCTGTAACTTTTTCTACTTACCCACCTTTTCATAAAAATAAGCTTTCAGTTTCTGTATTTTAACTAATATTCTTTAAAAATAACTTTTTCCCTCCCTATTACAAAATCAGAGAATGTGCTTATGGTTTATGAGTGTTTTTTAATTAAGTAGGATACACAGAAAAAAGTAAAAGCCAATGAACTTTTAAATGTGTACTTCTTATCATCTCTCATCAATCCAGAATCTCATGTGGCACGTAAAACTGAAAACCATTAAACCATTTTTGTCTAGTTACTGTTCTCCCATTTTAAGGAATAAACTATCACGCCAACAAATCACTTCTGATACGTCGTAAACTTACCTGGTTAGTTAGAGGTTGCTGAATCTGGTCAGAATAAGATAAGGCAGAAACCTGTTGGTCACTTATGTTTGGCTGGCGACGGTCACTGTACTGATGTGAATGGGGCATCTGTCCAGCCATCTGAAGGCCAGCAGCATGGAATGAAAATGACGGTGCAAGCCGAACAGATGAAGGTTTGCATGCTGAAGTCTCTCCTCCTACAAGAAGACAACAAGTGAAGTTGAAAGGATGTATTTATACCCCGATGTCTGCATCTTTTGACCTGATAGTTCCTTCCATAAGGACCTTATAGGATGTTCAATAATATTAAAAACTTTTAAAACTACAAAGTGCAAACAAGAAACTACACTTGACACAACAGTTCTATGTTAAATGGTATAAAATATAGTGATTTAGGGGCGCCTGGGTAGCGCAGTCGTTAAGTGTCTGCCTTCGGCTCAGGGCATGATCCCGGCGTTCTGGGATCGAGCCCCACATCAGGCTCCTCTGCTGGGAGCCTGCTTCTTCCTCTCCCACTCCCCTGCTGTGTTCCCTCTCTCACTGGCTGTCCCTCTGTCACATAAATAAATAAAATCTTAAAAAAAAAAATCTTAAAAAAAGAAAAAGATATTTCTTTAAAAAAATATAGCGATTTAAGTCAGTGTCTATAAATCTGTAGTAAGAGAAAATCTTAAGTAAATCTTTTTGTAAAGCAATAGGAATAACAACCCTTAATACTTATTTTCACATATGAGATTTTCATCAATTGAGAACTGTTAAGTTGCACGAGTAATCTCTGGTTTCTTGAGCAAGGCCTCTCCAATGGATCAGCTCCTTAGAAACCAATTCAAAGGAACACTGCTGAGATGCTGCTTTGCACCTGCCAGGTGTATGCGATCAGTATTCCAGCATCCCCCAAACCAAGTGAAAGATTTGTCTTAATGGTGCTCACCACTGACACCGGTAATTAAAAGTTGAGCATACAAACACACAGGCACAAATTCACAGGACGCTAGGGTCCTTCAAACTCTTCTGACACAGTCCTAAGAACACCCAGACCTGGCAAGCTCACCACAAGTGTGAATGGTCAATAATTATCCCACAGGGAGGCTGGGACCACAGTCATGAGTTTCATCGTAGACATGGAAAATCAACACTCGGTCAAAGGTATTTGGTAGTTAATTAATAAAAGTTAATTCTTCTTTAAAAAAAGAAAAGAAAAAAACTTTCTTCTTAAATTGAACCACACTTTTAATCACAGACTAAAGCCAAAAGGTGAAGCGCCAAACCCTGGTCAACGAACTGAGGACCCAGAATTCTCGGGCTTGTCTTCCTGAATAAACCAGCTAACTCCAACCATACAGCAGACCGTACTGCTCAGTACCAGGGTACTTCTGGCTCAAGTACGATTTCTGAGACATATTCAGAGCGCCGGCCCAACAGTGCAGGGCACGGACGCTCAGCCAGAGTGCTGCCATTTGAAATCTCAGCTCCACGCCTGCCGGCTGTGCAGCCTTGCCCACCTAATTTCCTAAAAAATGAGAGTAATACCTACCTCCAAAGCCTGTGGTGAGGGTTAAGTGCTTTCATATGTGTAAAATACTTAGACTAGCTCTGGCAATTAATAAATGGCCCAATACTGGCTGCAACTGCTGTATGGTGATGTACAGTAAAGGACAATGGAGAGAGCACCCATTTCTGGGGAGCTACCAACCTCTAATCGAATGTCACATAGACTCCCCAAACTGAAGAGAACAAAGCTCTACAAGTTCCACTTCTATTTTCTACCACAGAGAATGACACCGTCTTCCACCCAGTGAACCAGAATCAAAGCTCCCAGAGTCAAGTGAGAGTTCTTTTCCTCCACAAACCAACCTCATGCAAAGAGCCACCCCATCTTGCTGGTTCCACCTCCCATAGAACATTCAAATACAATCACTTCTCTTTTCCACCAACCCATGTCTCACTTAAAGGACTAAAAGAGATTCCTAATAGCTCTACCTTTACTCTGCCCATTTCTGATTTCTTCAATAAGATACTAGAGTGACTTTTTAAAGCGCACATCTCAAGTCCTCCACCCCTACTGAAACGTGACTATAACCTGCCTTGGCACTGCCTTCAGACCTTAGCTTCTGTCTCCCTCCATTACAGCATGAGGTCCTTAACAGACTCACAGTACATGAGCAATAAATATTTGCTGAATAAGTAAAAGGACAGTGTTACTATCATGATAGATGTTGTAATTTTCTAAACATTTCCTTACTGATACTAAAAAACTACAATCAATTTAATTACATAGAACAACTGTGCAGTTAAAAAAAAAAAAAAACTGGAGGGGGGGGCACCTCGGTGGCTCCATCGGTTAAGTGTCTGCCTTCAGCTCAGGTCATGATATCAGGGTCCTGGGATAGAGCCCCACAGCATTGGGCTCTCTGCTCAGCGGGAAGTGTGCTTCTCTCTCTCACTCTCCCTCTATGCTCTCTCTCTCTCAAATAAATAAAATCTTTTTTAAAAACTGGGAATTTATCATAAGGATATAATCAAGGATGCTCACAAAGACAGGGAGGAATGTTTATCCTGGTATTGTCTGCAACAGCAGCAACAACAACAAAGGAAACCTAAATGTCAAGTAATGGAGGGAAAGGGAGGCTTTATATTTGCAGGTTAAAAATCACCAAAAACCTGGGAAGGAATATAAACATATATAAAAAAGATTGAGTTCTCTGACATATAAATAGCTCTTATAAATAAACAGTAAAAACCGTTAAGGCCCTGAATGACAAATTACTTAACCACTCTAGGTCTTAGTTTCCCTATCTATGCAGCAGAGTTATTATTATACTAACCCTATTCTCTTAGGTGTATTATGAAGTTTTTAAAATAAGACACCACAAGTAAGCCATGAATAATGGATCCTAGTACTTTAAAAAATATATTAGCTTCTGTTTCTATTATCAATGTCATTATTATAGACTATGTTTAAACTTACTTATAATATATAGAAATAAGGATAAAAATCATTAGTATATAGCTTAAATAATCATCAACTGAACCTGTGACAAGGAAAAACAAAATGACCATCATGCCAGACACCCCTCAACACCACTCCATGACCCTCTCAATCAATACCCAATTCCCTCTACCCCAAAGTTACTACCTTGACCTCCAAAATCAGACTAGTTAATAACTTTACATAAATGGGTTTGTTCATTTTATGTTTATGAACTGTGGTTTGCTCATTATTCATTATTTTATGGTATCCCATTATATGAACATGTGATGACTTACTTATCTCTTTGGCTTTTGATTGACATTTGGATTATTTCCAGGCTAGAGCTATTATAAATAATGCCACTAGGAAAAGTCTTGTTAAGTGTCTTTTGGTATACATTGAGATGCTGTTCTGCTGTTTCTCCAGCTTTTTAATTGCTCTGTTTTCCCCCTAGCAGTTTATGAAAAATCCCCTCTGTTCCACTCCTTCACTATCACTTGGAATCATTATTCTAAGTTTCAGCCATTTCACGGGTGTGTAGTGGTGCTCCACTAAGAGGCGAACATGCATTTTCCCAGCGACTACGATCACCTTTTCATTTATTTAAGGCCAGTTAAATATCCACTTCTGTGAAATGCCCATTCAGGTTCTTTTCCATTTTTCTATCAGGAAAGTCTTTCTCTTACACATTTCTAAAACTTAAAACATTCTATTTGTAACATTTTGTGTATGAGCCCTTTACTTGTTATATAAGTGGTTTGCACTGTCACCCACTTAATGATGTTTTTTAATCAGCACAATCTCTTAATTTCATCAGCTTTTGTTTTAGAATTAATATTTGTGGTGTCCATTTAAGAAATGTTCCCTTATACCAAAGTCATCAAGAAATTCTATGTTATCTTCTAGAAGTTGAGTTTCACCATTCACATCTAGATGGACAATGCTCCTGGACTGGATTTCTGGGCATGTGTACCAGAGGAATCAAGTTGCATTCCCCGCCCCCCAACCCCTCAATGGACATTTGATTCACTCAGGACCAATTATTTCCCTGCTGCTCTGCAATGCCATCTTTGTCATTAACGACATGCCCATATTTGCTTAGATCTGGTTTTAGATTCTCTATTCTGTTCTACTGGACACAGGCCTACCTAGATTTCTTAAAATTTTGTGTAAGAAACAGCTTTACGAGTTTAAATATCCAGCAGAGAATTTTGTGCCTCCTGAAGAATGATTTGGTTATTCTTAGCCCTTTGCATGCCCATGTATGACGACTTAGAATTAGCTCATCAAAATCACAAAACAAACAAACCTATGTTGGCACTGTGGCTGAAATTGCACATTGTCCAATCACTTGACTGCAACTGATCCAATCAATTATGTGCATTAAATTGAACAGTGGACTTTTTTGCAATGATGAATTCATCAGCATTGTCTAATAGGCAACTACTAGCACTACTGGACATCTGAACAGTTTTATTTCTTCTTCCTAATCCTTATTCTTCCTCTCGCCTTATTCTACTTGCTGTTGTCCCTCTAATACAGTGATGATCAGAAGAGGAGATACAGGTACCACTGTCTTACTCCCAAGCTTTCAGTACTGCTTTAGTATTGCGGTTGCTGTAGGCTTTTAACTGATAACCATTATCAGAGGAATCAAGTTCCTTTCTAGTCCTAGTTTGCTAAAACCTTTTCTTCACAAATGGATGCTGAATTTTACTAAATGCTTTTTCTGCACCCACTGAGATGACATCAGTTTTCTGATGACACTGTTAACATGGTGAAATACACTGACTGATTTTTGAATATGAAACTGACTTTGCATTTCCTGGAACACAATTTGGTCACGATTATCCTTTTGTGATAGATTCACTGATGAAACCATCTGGTCCTGGGAGTTTTCTTTGCGGGTAGTTAAAAGTTAATAATTAATTAAAAGCTGTCTTTCTTTACTCAAATTTTGCATTTCCTGGTGTGTCTGTTTTGATAAGTTGTAGTTTTCTAATAGTATGTCTCCATCTACATTTCAAACACACTGGCATCAAGCTCTTCATTATACCCTCTAAGCTCTTCTTTCAGTGTAGGTATAATTGTAGTGACATCCCCTTCAATTCAGCTCTGGTTAATGAGGCCTTCTCCTACCTTGTGATCAGTTTAATCAAAGGTTTACTAATTTTATTAAGTATCCTCTCTTATATAGGGTTTTCTATTTCTGCTCTCATCTTGTTCTATCAGTTAGCAAGAGGTATATTAAAAATATTCCGTTTAAGCATGTTACTGGATTCCATAAATTTAGAGTTGTTCTACCTTCCTGATGAATAAAACCTTTCATCATCATAAACAGCCCTTTTTTATTTCCAATAATACTTCCCCTTGTCTGATACTAGTATGGCCATACCACGCTTTCTCTTATTCTTTGTGTGGTATGCCTTCTGTTCACCCTTTACTGTCAACTCCCCATTCCCTTATTATTTTAGATTTGTCTCTTATAAACAGTTTGCAGTTTATAAGTTTATTTAATTTATGAATGTACACTAGTAAGTGTACATAAGTACACTATAACTATACTATTACCAGTACACTATAACACATAACTACTAGTTTATTTAACATACAAATGTACGCTAATAACCCTTCTATTTATTCCAACTGTTTTATGTTCCTTTCTTACCTTCTGCTGGACTGAAATTTCTATACCTCCCCAACACATAAACTATTTTATTATTTTTTAGTTATCTTATACATTATAATATAATTACTATCTTTGATTCATTAAAATCTAATTACTGTATACTATTGTTGACTTGGGTATGTATACATACACACACACATACACAATCACAAGACATCAACTAATCATCCAGCATGGGCAGAATCAGACTCAAAGATACATTTGGAGGGAGGGATCGATGGATAAATTTTGTGATATCCGGACAGCTATGAAAGAAATACAAAGAAATGGCTAGCTGCTACTTGATTATTATTGTGATATCTATTCTCCTAAAATATGTGTTTCATTTCCTGAACCTAGATCCAGTCGATTACGTGCATTAGATTCAACAAGCACTGAGAGGCTACTACTATGGCACTGTCTGGGAGCGACAATGACACCCAAGATCTGTAACAGCACCTCACAAACTTTAAAGTTCTTACAAATTGCCTTTGAATCCTATTAAAAACGCAGATTCTGATTCAGTACACCTAAGACAGAGTTTGGAATTTACATTTCTAAGAAGCCACCAGATAATGCCAATGCTGCTTCGAACAGCATCTAAAAACAATATAATCACTTAATTTAATAAAAGAAACCTATTTTCCAACTGATCCAAGTAGCAGATAACCCAAACGTAAGCTATAATCCTGACTACCCAACACACTACAGGGCTGTCCTCCCCCCCAATAGATCTGCCTTCCTAGTTAGATATTTGGGGTTTTTTTATTATTACTAAAACACTAATACGCATTCCTGTGCAAAATGGTGGTATGCTAGGTGACAAAGAATCCAATGTTCTTTTTAAATTTTACTGTAGGTAATGTGAACACAGGTTAACAAGAAGTTAACTTTATGTTTCTCACTTACAGAACTTTTTTTAGATGTTTACTATACCATCTATCACAACTCCTTAGCAACATTACCAGTTGTGAGGCTGTATACAGGTGTATTTGCCACATGCTCACTGTCCCCTTCCTTAGCTCAACTGCTGTGTGTGAAATGCAGAAAGATACTGAAGTTTAATTTCCTCCCACAATGCCAAAAAGTATTTAAGTTATCCACTCACTCATTCCTCTCTCTCTTATAAGACTCCAAGAAGGCAAACTAATATGAGAATTTCTTGTCAGTCCAATTTAATAATCAGGCCCATCACCACGGCTTTTATTCTTTCCAACGTTTCCATCTTCCCTTTCAATTCAAATGTTAATAAGAACAAAGACTCAGTTCATCCTATGATGTTAATAAAGTATTAGGTTGAACTGCAGGAAACTGCTAATACTACACCTCCTTTGGCCTACAAAATGGCAAGTTCGTATGGTTTAACCTGACATCTACACCACACTACATATAATCCTTGACCAACTAAACTAAAAACTAGCTCTAATATTTTAGCCCAAGAATGTATCAAAATACATGCTGCAACATCAAGTCTTGTAATTTAATGATCATCTTATAATACTTAACCCAAAAGTATCTTCATAATCATTATTTGTGGAGTTCAGTTCCAAAATAATAGTTTAAATTGCTGCCAAATAGTGTGAAAGACAAGTTGCAGAAAAATATGCAAGTAGGGTCCTATCAGCAGTTTTTATACCTTTCTGAACTATATGGATCTTTTTCTTTTACCATGAGCATGTTTCTAAAATTTCATAAGAATTGTGTTGGTAAATAGCTTACTTTAAAAAAAAAGAAGTAGCTTTTTCATTCCACTCAAGTTACTACGTTTCAGCAAAAGCCTGCTAATACCAGAGACCATAACACTAGTAGAGATTAGCAGTAATTCTACAGAGAAGCATTCCAAGAACAGATCTGAGACTGGGAGATGTCAAGCCTCTAAAAGCAGAGGTAGACATAGAGCAAACATCAAACAGAAAATCCTGGGAGCCGACCCTGAGTGAAAAAAACAACCATTTATTTATCTCTGATGTAAGACCCACAAATAACTCCACCTGTAGCTAACTTAAATTTTTTTTGTTATTAATATGTGGAGAGAGGACCATTCTTGTGGTTATTTTAATCCACATTGGATTTCAAAGAGAAAGAACAATATTAAAGAACAAAAATAAATGAAAATAATTCAAGTTAATTAAAACTATAACATCCAAAATGTGGAAACTCTTATGAGGCCAAGCTTCTGAGACAGACTCCCCTAATAAAGGAAGGGAGGACAACCAGGACTACATGGGGAAAATGTGCAACATCACTAGCAACAAGACATACCCATAACACAGAAGAAAAACGTCAAAGGAGTAGCCGGCTGCTCTGTAAATGAAGTGCTGGGAACACAGGATTAAGACGGTAACTGAACATAAGTCCATGAAAAAAGTTTTGTCCACCAAGATATCATCAGTACCAAGAACAGTGCCTGGCACGTGGCCTGCCTTCAATAAATATTTGTTCAATGAAACAATGAACTGAATCCATCAGGAATATTTAGAATATGAAGAAATGGTTGAGAAAGGGAGGGAAAGAGAGAGCTGAAGGGGGTAAGGATGAAAGAAATATTTTTACAATGGGGGCACATGAGTCAGAAATAAAGAACAGTCTAATCATAACACAGGCTAGAGCTACTGCTCAACAGTCAATTTCTCTCACTCATTTTTGTATCCCGAGCACATAGCACACTGCATGGCTCCACAGTAGGTGTTAAATAAATACAGATTAAAGTCAAACTATGTTAGGGCTCCGTCAACTATCTAATGATAAGGACAAATAAATTGATCTCTTATTACCCCCAGGTTAGTGGGCAGTATTTGTCATGACAGAATGCGGGTGCATGTGGACACACACGCGTGGTTTGTTGTAACCTACTAGCCCAAACAGCATATTCAGTTGTCTACAAACACGATGAAATTGCTCATGTAAGATCTAAATAAATGTTCAGGTTTTTCGGTCTGCAACTTTTTAATTAAATCTGTACGGTAAATTGTGAAGAATAACATGGGATAGAGATAAAAACATGTATCTTTAAAAGCCTGTAACATCAGACTTCCACTTGAGTGCCTCGTAACTGAACTACCTCACTCACCATGAATAGCTGTAAAACTGGTCAGACACGTGAAATAACTGTTTTTCAGATACTCGACAACAGGCAGTGCAGAGCTGTGATCACTGAGAAGAAGGAAACAAACCTGGTGAGCTCCAAAATCACCCTGGCTTTCTATGTGGGGACAATTTCCAGAGTACAATGTAGGGAGAGGGAGCCCAAATACAATAGCAGTGGTCTTGCTGAGTGGGGAAGACAGAGACCAGAGCTCAAGGCTACAGCGCTGGCCTCTTTGTGGCCTGCCTCACAAAGAAGGAAGATTTGCAGAGAAGGCGCTCCACTAATCTACACCTAGAAATCCTCCTGACTCTTCTGCCAAATACTAAGTTGCCCGAGTGCCAGGTGCAGGCCCGGGAGGCTGGGCAAAAAACAACTGCCAGGGAGCTAGGAGGTGAACTACTAGAACTTGCAGAGGACTGGGAGACGGTTAAGGGCGCCAATCAGCTGGACTGGAAGAACCCGGCAAACACCACAGACATTCAAAACAGACCCCCCAAAAGCCCACACTTCAGGAGCAGAGCTATCCTGGCCCCACAATGAATGGTGACCTCGGCCTGTCCCAACAGACACTGAAACATACCTCAAAGGATCAAGATGGTGCGCCATCCGCCAGGACAAAATTCAACACCTTGTAAAGGACAACAAGCACCGGTTCTCAACTACCTCGCACTCCGGATGCCTACATCCAATCAAAAATCCCTAGGCACAGGGAGCGCCTGGCTGGCTCTATCGGTACAGTATGCGACTCTTAATTTCAGGGTTGTGAGTTCAAGCCCCACGTTGGGCATGGAGCCCACTTAAAAAAAAAGAAATCACACAAAGAAGCAGGAAAATGCTGCCTGTATTCAGGAGGAAAACAAATCCATCTACAGATCTAGAAATGACAGAAATAATGAAGATAGCAGAGAAAAAAACAAGTATAGAAAATTTTTAAAATATAAAGGAAAATGTAAACAATATAAGAAAAAATAGCAAATCTTTTTTTTAAGTTTATTTGTTTATTTAAATAATCTCAAATCCCAATATGGGGCTCCAACTCACGACCCCAAGATCAAGAGTCACACACTCCTCCGACTGAGCCAGTCAGGAGCCAAAACAGCAAATCTTGATAGATAAATAGGAACTATAAAAAGAAATCAAATGGCAATTCTAGAAATGAAAAATAACTGTAAATAGGGGTGCCTAGCTGGCTCAGTTGGTGGAGCTTGCAACACTTCATCTGGGGTCATAAGTTCAGACCCCACATTGGGCACAGAGTTTACTTTAAAAATAGAGAGAGAGAGAAAGAGAGAAAGAAAGAGTAAAAAAGAAAGAAAAATAACTGAAATGTAAAATTCACTGAATGGATCAAATGGCAGATTAAACACAGCAGAAAAAAAGATCAGTGAAGGTAAGAACAATGCACTGTAAATTAACCAAACTGAAGATAAGTATAAAATATAATGGAAAAAAATATAAACAAAGCCTCCAAAACCTTCAGAATAAAATCAAGCTAACACTGCTATTTAGAGAAGGCATCAAAAGGGAAGGAGAGAGAAACTGGGAAGAAAAATTTATGAAGAACTAAGTCAAAAGTTTTCCAAATTTAACGAAAGGTATCAACCCACAGATCCAAACTCAATCAACCCCAAGCAGTGTAACAAGACACACACACACACACACACACACACACACACACACACACTAAGGCACTCAATTGTTAGAAACCAATGATGAAGAGAAAAACTGTAAAAGCAGCCAGAGTGGGGGGAAATACACAATTACATATAAGAGAACCACAGACTTCTCATCAGAAATCATGCACATGGGAAAAAAAACAAAGAAACATCTTAAAATGATAAAAGAAAGACCTTTAACCCACAATTCTATATTCACGGAAATAAACCTTCACAATGAAGGAAAAACACTTTCAGACAAATGAAAGTGAAAAAAATTTTCAAGAGCTGACTTGGCACTCCAAAAATGTTCACAGTTCAGAGAAGGGAAAGGATTCTAGATAGAAACTGAGATCTGTACAAAGGAATAAAGACAAATAGTAGAAACGTAGATAAATAGTAAAGACATTTCTCATCAGTATTTTTAAGAGATAACTCATTGTTTAAAGAAAAAAAAACAACATACTATAGAGTTTATAACGTATATATAAGTCATACAGATGACAACCACAGCACCAGGGACAGGAGAGATAAAATGGAAGTACACAATAGCATAACTTAATTAAGGCTGCACATGGTAAGCCCACAAGCAACCACTAAGAAAGACCAGATGGATAGATAACTAGAATACAGAAAACCTTACTTAACCCTAGAGTAAATGGGTCCTTAACCCTTTCAGTTACAAAAGGCAAACCAAATTCTTACAGGTGAAATAAGAGGTCGAGAACTTATTTTTAGTAATAGCATCTGGAACACAAAAAAGATTAAAATAATCACCCAAAATATAGCTGTTGGATTCCAGAAATTACTATACTGTACACACTGTAACATGTAATATGGTTGTATTTGTATGGCCCCCAATATTCTAAAATTATAAAGTATTTTTAAATAGTAAAAAATAAATAAGCAGATAATAATTTTATAGGTTATCAAGAGTCACGAAAATTCCAAGTAAATATTTTTTTCTTACAGTATCCATAATATAAAAATGTTTCATCAGTAATAAACCTATTTTTCCCCATTTTACAGGAAACAAGGTGTAAGCAACCTTTGATCCTTTAATTTCTAGGGATGGGGGGGTGCTTGAAACCAAAGACAGATATACAATGTCTCTAGAGATACTTTAGAGGTGAGATTAAATTTTTTATGAATCGTAACCCCACCAGGACCTCCCCCCTTCATCCTTCTTTGTTCACTACTGAATCCCCGGGACTTAGAACAGTACTCAGCACACAGTAGAAGCTCTTTAAGTAACTGCTGCCTAAGTGACTAAATGAGTAGTATATAAAGAGCACAGACATTCATCAACTGATAAATGTGAACCTGCTATTCGTAAAGTGAATCTGCCATTAGAAGATTTAGAAATGCCAATACAAAATGGAAGATTATTAATATGCTGCAATAAATTAAACATACAAGCTGCAGAATTTTAGGTATGATTACCTGATAACTGATTTGACATAACTGTGACAAAACTTCTAAAAAACTGAAAACAAACACTTTACCAGAAAAAGTATATGAGAAGGAAAGCCCTGTATTTAACGCAACTAAAATAATGGTCACTTGCACAAAGTGTTCACCAACATGCTTTTGAGGCAAATACAATAAAACTTAACTTCATGATTGTAGTTGCATGATCCTTGCTGGCTTATAACAGGCTTAAATTTACATATTCTCTAACCTCCCCCCCCCACATACCCCAGTCCTGTGGGGGACAAAAAAGCAAACTTGTTTCTAACAGAAGTTTAATTTTAGATGTTGTTTCACTGGACAGCCCTGCAGAGGGGCAGAAAACGATGCCTTTCAGACCAGCAGAATCCAGCGAACAGAGAGCAGCACGAGGGAACACCACATGCACCAGGAGATGCTAAAGCAGCCTCTTCAGGAGTATCAGTGTCTTAATACAAAACCAGCCTGTTGGTCCATATATACAGGATCTCAACTACGTGGGTTTCTTTCCAGGAGAGTATTAAAATAACATCATTTATTCAAGAGGTAACTAACTAATCGGGCTAGCCTGAGACCAAGCCCAAAAGAAAAACATCTATAACCACAGTGAGAATATCTAGAAGATGTACACAGGATGCGACGGTTGCTCTACCAGGCATCCAGACTAATACCACAGGAAAGGAGATCACTGGAGTCCCAATTAGACCATGTGTACAAGCGCCAGCCACTTCTCCAACGGAAGGAGGTGCCCCAACGGCAGCCACTCTGACTGCAGCCACTCGGCCTTCAGCCAAGTGTACCTGTCATAAACACGTCAAGATTTCAAGAGTTTTACAAAAATGATATGTCATTCAAATCGACAAATTATATTAGGTATAATCAAGGAACGAATTCTTTCAAGCAAGCTAAGAAATGATCATCACTCAGATTACATGGTCTGCCAGATCCTGAGATTCCTGTGTCTTTCAACAAGAGAAATGAGGACAGCAACCATACAGCTCAACACGATAGGTCTTGATTTCAAAGCTGTCTCTTTTGCAAGTACCTGTCAGATGATGTCTCCTTATTTGTGGTTTAGCAAATCCAGTCACCCGAGATAGGATTAGCAGCAGTCAGCCTAACTGGCAGTAGCATGATAAGAGCATTCAATGAATGCCACTTCCTATTTTCAATCAGAAGACGGGGTTTCCATTCACTTCTTCCCAAGTCAGTCATCTGTGGGACAGTAAAGGGGAAGCACTGGAACAACCTAGACAGGGTAAGTGCAGGTTTCAAGCCGTTCGTAATCACCTTTGTGAAAACCTTATGGTCCAGAGTCCTGTTTTCTACATCCCTACAGATTCCTCTGTAACATGCAAATAGCATATTCATTTATAACACAGGAAAAATGAGAAATACATCTGGAACGTTCAGCTTGGTATACAGAAATACACTGGACTAGGATTTAAGACCTCCTCTTGCTTGCCTTAGCACAAGCTTAAGTGCAGCATGGCGGCAAACAAGTCCATTTCCTCATACATGAAACAAGATGATTCATCACCTTGTCCAATCATGTAAATCCAAAGCATTCCCTCCCTTGTAAAATGCCACAGATCTGAAATGTTATACAGATCGTTGCCAAAGGAAAGAAAAGACTGTGCTCAAAAGTCTGTTTAGAGCTTAAAAGACACATTTTAAATAATGTCAGTTATATTCTAATTTCGTTTCTTTTTTACAAAAATCTATACAGGGCGCGCCTGGGTGGCTCAGTTGGTTAAGCGTCTGCCTTCGGCTCAGATTATGATCCCAGGGTCCTGGGATCCAGCCCCTCATCAGGCTCCCTGCTCCGCGGGAAGCCTGCTTCTCCCTCTCACACTCCCCTTGCATGTGTTCCCTCTCTTGCTGTCTCTGTCAAATAAACAAATAAAATCTTTAAAAAAAAAATCTATACAGAAACATAGTAAAATGCTACTTACCTAAAAAATATTAAAATGTTATGTATACACACACACGCACACATATATAACGTGGGCATGTGTGTGTGCACACACATACATACAAAACTGGAATTACCCAAAGATGAGCCCTCTCCCACCCTGTTCTGGGAGTTTTCTTCAGATCTCCTAACTGTAACTTTGTCAAGGCCTACATAAGCACACTGAAATTGGCTTCCCAAACCCTGGAAGTTCAAAAAGAAAAATTACATATTATATAACACATCTAAAAGATGAAATACTATGAAGCTGCTGCTTAGCTGCCTTCCCCTCAAGGGGAGAAGGATTCAAACACAGAAAGAGGCAGCTAGGAATACAACACAGGCAGAAATGTCACCTACCACAGGCCGCCAATCACCTTCAACTATGCCACAACCATGGCATTTTAAGAAATGTCTGAAGTTACTACTAAGTTTCAGGCACATAAGGTTTCTTTGGGAAGAAAGCTGCCTCCAACCTTCCCTGATCTTTACCTCTGCTTTTTCCCAAAGCAGGCAGAGCAAGAGCAGCTGAGAGCGGGAAAAAAACAAAACAACCCAACATATGTTTTAAAAACTTTCCCCCTCTCGCGTCCCAAGCAGAAAAAAGAACCATACACATACTCCCCACTCATTTTTAGTTCTAGCTAAACAGCTGTAACACACGATATTTTAAATCTAGTTAAGAACTTGGGTACCTATATTGAACTGCAGCATAATACTTAAAATTATCCAATGAGGCGATCATTTGGCTTTGTGATCCCAATTAAATATACAGGGATTTTCCATTACAAAAATGCCCAAAAGGCAAGGTATTCATCTGACCAAAGACCCTTTAAAAGTTAAGCACTGAGCAAACTGTTAACTGTTCAAGAGGTTATAAAATTTAGTAATATAAAAAAGTAACCCTTCATTAAAAGTATATTTATGTAGCAAATAAACACATCATTTTAGAGCTCATAATTAGTTCTCCTTTTTCCATGTCTACTGTGCAAAAGTGCCTAAAACTTGTACCTGAGTTCTACACCAAATGGAAACAGCATGGAACACATTACTGTCCAAAACACTATACAATATCCTTGATACATAAGAAAGCACTCTAACAATACAATTAAAAACACCAAGACATGCCACTTCAGGAAAAAAAAAAACAAACAGGCAAAAGATGCAATTCTTATGAACCAATAAGAAGCATATAAGAAAACTTTCAAACTCACTAAAAGTAAAAAAAGTCAGTCAATAAACAAGTAAAACAAGCAAAACATTTTCAGAGTACCCTCAGTAATAACTGTACAGTTAAAGCAGGTTTCTATGATCCTTTACCAGAATACTGAGTAGTCACATCTCAAGAAAAAGTAATCAAAATAAAATTAGTAGCGTTCACTGAACTTTTATTCCATGACAAATATTGTTCCAATATGCCCTCGTACTCCCCAGAAGCTCTAAATGAGGTGGCATTACTACAGCATTTGTTGTGTTTTATACAGAGAGAAGCTCAAGTCAAGCAGCTGGAGAGGGGCCCCCAGTGTGGTGCCCCATGTCCCCAAGCTCACAGAGGCTGGACCACAGGCTCCTAAGTGGTTAGGAAAACCAGACTGGCCGTCTCCAGAGAACACTCTCTTCACCCTTCTGAGCTGGGCCTCAAAGCAAAGAGTGAGCGGGACAGTGCTCAAGAGACATGAGAAACCCCTCCTAAAAGCTGAGACTGCTGAAACTCTACAAAGGAGTAGATAAACTGAATGAGCAAGGAAAAGAGGCAGGGGCTAGGAAACAGCACTCAGCTGCAGAATGTCCCTTCCCAAATACACCCTGCACCAAATCAGGTGAAAAAGGGACACGCAAGTGGCTGTGGCAGAAGAGAGGTGAATTTAAAAAGGAGTCTAGGAAAAAGGAGTCAACTTCACATCAAATTTTTTGAAGAAGAAAAAGCAAGCTAAGTATCCATGCATTTTATAAAGAGCTCATCCACATGTCCTGCGGGAGAAGACAAGAGTAGGAAGTGGGCGACAATCTGGGCCTGACCTCCACTCACAGCCTCATCTTGCAACATTCCCTCTGCAAGGCGCTAGGCCCTCAGAGGTGCTCCCATAACTCTCAAGCGCACCCCCTTGCTCTGCTTCAAACATTACTGCCTTATTGCTTTGCCTGATCAACTCTCACTTCTCTTCCAAGGAGCAGTTCAAATGTCGTCTCAAGGTTGGCTGGAGAACACACGCTGGGCCCAAGAGTCTTACTGCCAGGCTAAGGAATTTGGGTTTTGTAAAATACGGAAGAGGGTGCCAGGGAAGGTGTGACAGGACTCCCGTTGTGGTTTTAATTATAGCAATTAACACTCTAGAGCGTCTAGATTCAATTTTGCCACTTACTACCTAGCTACTGTGTGACTCTGGATAAGTTAATAAAATCTGTGCACTCCTTTCTCTCTGCAGAATGGGTTAGTAAGAGTACTTGTACCTCAAGATTATGAAAATTAAAGAGTTAAAGTTTAAAGTGGTATAGGGCACACAGTAAGTGCTCAATAAACATCCTATTATTTAAGCTTATCATAACAGAACTGATGTGTAATGTGGATTGCAACAGGGAGGGATCACAAGCAGAGATCAATCGGGGGCCTATTTCAACGGTCCAAGCAAAGGACTGTGAGAGCATTTAGGAGGGTAATGTTAGAAAAGGAAGGAGACATATGAAGAAGTAGAAGTGACAGGACCTGACCACTTGACCAAATATGTAAGAGGGGAAACAAGCTGGATTCAAACATGACTCAGAGGTTTTGAGCCTAGGTGACTCGGAAAACGGTGGTGACACTTAGAACGTCAGGCAAGGGGACTAAGCTGAATGATGGTATCTCCTTAAATGTATTATGATCTGAACTTTAAAGACTGACTTCTAGTATTTGTCACTTTATCAAGCATATGACAGTTTAAAAACTTTACTGAAAAGAGAAAGGAGAAAAAGTACTAAAGTCTTAAAGGAGAAGGAAAAGGATAAAGCAAAGAAAAAGAAAACTGGCCCTGGGAGCAGAAGGCCAGGGTACTGACCCAGGCTCAGAGCTTAGCGCCATGACTGTGGGGGAAACGTGCCCCATGTGCAGACGACCCCTATCCATCCCTTCCAGCAGGGGTGGCACTATCCATCCGAGACAGCGACAAAGTATAAACACCACTCTCCTCCTTCCCTGTCCCCAAAGCACTGTCCCGAGAGACACTCTTTCCGACAGAGATAACCTAACCTGCTCCAGACTCCTGGGCAGGAAAAACAGGTTCAACACTGCTGAATGACCATCCCCACAGTCACTTCCAGCTCGGACATTACCATATATGCTCGAACGTACCACCATCAGGAGTAAGGAGATCTCAACTTCCCCACTGAGATCAACATTACAGATCTATCTGTATATAATGTGAGAGGCACCCAACTCAGTAAAGGCAAAAGCCTACCTCCATCTTCAATACCAGTGACTTTGTGGTCACTAGATTTCCTTTAAAAAGTCATCTAAGTTTTCTAGAACATATAATCTTAACTTCTAAGTTGTTCTGGATACCACATTTCTTGAATCCCCATACAACACCATACAGGGACGCTGTAACGATGACAGAAAAAATTTTAACAATTAGAACAAATGATGTTTTCTATTACTCCTATGTATATATTCGTAATTTTCATTACAATACTTTTAAAAATGACCTTTAAAAGTTTCACTTACAACATCAACACTTGAAAACGTGAGGTCATAACCTCAAAAATTGGTGTTACGTTTCTCTGCCTCACTTTGTACACACTCATTACACCCAGTGACCTTCATAAGAACCTCAAACTACCATTCAAAGAGGTCCTTCCGTGCCTATGTCTTCTCCTCAAACAGAAGTTTACCTCACATGAACAGTACACCCCATAACATGAGAGACTGTGAAAAAACAGACTATTTAAGAACTGAAAATATATAATGGCTGAGGGATAATTGGGGGAAATAACCTCTTTATATTCAGCATGTATAGTACATAATTTTATAATGCCAAGTATCATCACAATGCTAAAAATCAAACTTGGTTAATTTTTAATACAAAAAATACTTATTTTTCTAGTTGAGTGACAACAAAGTAAAAATGTTGATACATGCCAATAACACTTCTCCCCACCCCCCATCTAAAAAGATACTTTCTTTTTAAAACTTTCTTTTCTAATTGAAGTATAAATGACATATAACATATTAGTTTCAGGTGCACAGTATAATGACTGGATCTTTTCTTTTTTTAAGTCACTAGGGGAAACCACTTTCGAGACTTTTATTTATTTATTTATTTTTTAAAAGATTTTATTTATTTATTCGACAGAGAGAGACACAGCCAGTGAGAGAGGGAACACAAGCAGGGGGAGTGGGAGAGGAAGAAGCAGGCTCCCAGTGGAGCAGGGAGCCCGATGTGGGGCTTGATCCCAGAACGCTGGGATCACGCCCTGAGCCAAAGGCAGATGCTTAACAACTGAGCCACCCAGGCGCCCCCACTTTTGAGACTTTTAAAATAACCCTCGGGGCGCCTGGATGGCACAGCGGTTAAGCGCCTGCCTTCGGCTCAGGGTGTGATCCCAGCGTTCCGGGATCCAGCCCCACGTCAGGCTCCTCCGCTATGAGCCTGCTTCTTCCTCTCCCACTCCCCCTGCTTGTGTTCCCTCTCTCGCTGGCTGTCTCTATCTCTGTCAAATAAATAAATAAAATCTTAAAAAAAATAAAATAAAATAAAATAAAATAAAATAACCCTCAACTATCTAATACCTATAATGAGGAAAAGGAATAGCTGTTAACACAATTCAATTAGAAGTTTACACTAAACAAACTGGATTTGGGTCTCTTAAAATGTAATCAAAGAATGTACCTCTTCAAAGGAGATGAGATAGCAAGACAACCTTCATCCCCTACCTGGCCTACAGAATCC
This sequence comes from Ursus arctos, assembly GCF_023065955.2. NCBI lineage: Eukaryota > Metazoa > Chordata > Mammalia > Carnivora > Ursidae > Ursus > Ursus arctos. The sequence goes on along the minus strand of NW_026623056.1, from coordinate 87,246,572 downwards.
ATTCCCAACCACCTCCTTGGAGGCCTTCCTCCGTCAATGAACCCCTCTGTCTTCTGTTACCTAACACCTCTCTCTCCAGGTCTGTCAAACACATAAATATGCTCTATTTCCTCACTGTAAAAATAAAAGCCTTCCTCTCTTCTACATCCTCCTTTAACACCCAATCTATCTGCTTCTAATTTATTCATTCAACAAATATTTACTGGGCCCCTGCTATGCTCTAGACCTGAGTTGTCTAATACGGTGGCCACTGGTTGGTCACAGGCAGCTAATGGAGCACTTGAAATGAGGCTGATAGGAATTGAGATGTGCTGTAAATGTAAAACACATGCAGGATTTCAAGGACTTAGTACCAGGGGAAAAAACAAAAACCAGACTGTAAAAAGTTCATTCGTAATTTTTAATTTTGAAATAATGTATTTTAAATATATTCAGTGAAAAAAAGTATATTAGTAAAATTAATGTTACTGTTTGTATTTACTGTTTTTTAAACTGTGACCCTAGAAACTTTTAAATTACTTAAGTGGTTTATATTTTATTTCTATTGGATAGTGCGGTTCTGGACAAAGTTCATAACACTGAAGACATACATATGAAGATCGTGAGCAAAGTCTCTGGCCTCCTAGGCTGGTACCTTATTGCCAGTGACAGGGGAACTCGCAGATAATAAGCAAATCTGAGAATATAAGAAAATGATCAGTGTTTTGAAGACAATAAAACACGGCAAAAAGAAACTGGAGGAGGGGGAGAGGGGACCACAGAACAGGGTACGCCTCTTCCCCTTCCCATCCCGTAGAGCAGAGAGGGCGACCAGGCTTGCCCTCAAGTGCAAACTCCACAGACTGGCAGTGGCTGTCTGGAGCCGGCGTATCACAGACGCCAAGGCCAACCTGAGCCTCAGCCGGAAGGCACAGCACGCTTATTAGCCACGGCAGCCCGGGCTGGAGAGCAGGCGTGAGTCCCAAGTGCGACCCACTTCTACAAATGGTTATCTCCCCATCCATCCACTCAAGCTAGAAACCTCGGTCTTAACTCACTCTCTCATTTCCACCTCCTTACACACACACACACACACACACACACACACACACTCTACTTACATTCTGTGACTCTGGCCTCAGGAATGTCTCACAAATCTGTTCGCTCTCATGCTGTCAAGAGCCTAATTCAGAAGAAAGTGATGAGAGGGGACTCCACAGTAACTGCTCCGCCTCTAGGCTCCATGCCTTAAGTCAATTCTGCCCAATGCAGTCAAATCTGCTTCCTCTAAAAGTTACAGAATCAACACTTTAAAACACCAGAGTGTCCAGTTTTAAGGGTTTACACTTCTTGCCTCATTGGCCACCATTCTCTCCATCCCGTCCCTCCATACACATCTTCCTCTCAGGTGCACTGATGGTGCCTGCACAGAACTGTTTCCTGCCCAGAATACTGTCCCTGTTCTCCTCTTTTCTGCTCCTAGAAATCTTGAACTCTAACTTCAAGACCCAGATCTGACGTTATCTTCTCTAAGGAACCTTTCCAGAATCTTAAGAGTGAATTACTCCCTGCTTCATCCTTCCCTTACTCTTCTGCTGTAAACACAGCAAGCATGCTCTGTGCTGAGGTTAATCAGAATGCCCTCACAATCCGTACCCTTGAGGGAAGGACTGGCCTGAGCTGTGTATTCTCCTAACTGCAACAGTACAAAGGCTTCATGGAGACACGATTAAATGAATGGGTGCATAAAGCAAACAGCGACCTCTGAACCCCTGCCCACAACACTCTTGCCCCCTTGTCTGGATGAGGTACCCATCATGAGCTACCTTACCACCCTGGGCTGAGCTATTTAGAGCACTTCACCCAAATTATATTAGAATGATTCATCCACTCGCCCACTGAACTATGGTAAGGCTAACATATCTTACTCATGTCTATTATGCCAGAATATAAAGGCACTCAGTAAATGTTTATTTAACGAGTAGATAAACAGATATTATTAGATATCAACTTCCCCACCTCAATTTACAGAGGGGGCACTTGCTACCCAGAGAGGTTTAATGACTTGTCCAAAAAGGTCAGTGGCAAAATCAAGACTGAAAAACAGTCTCTCCTATCTTATACCACAACACGGGATCTGTTCTCCTGATGAAAAGGTCCTGAAGTGTTTGTCATTCTTTGGTCATTTGTTATCAGGGCACTCATCATAGTTTGTGGGTATCACGAAAGACACACACACACACACACACACACACACACACAAAAGCCATGCCTCCTACTATAAAACCCAAACAGTAGCAAAGATCCACTTTGCTTACATCTCGGTAAACAGGGCTTGCTAGTAACTAAGTTTGAACAGTCAAACGTTCCTGCTCAGTCAGAGTTTAAGAACTTGAGGGGTCACTCCTGCAAGACAGTGAGAGCACATTCACACAGACATTCACTGTGAAATGCCACGAGTGGCACCCTAACTAGAAGGGCCGATGGCTCAACCCTGGCTGTGTCCTCTGCCGCCTGCCTCTTTGGTTCCTACTTATTTTTCTAGCATAGTATCCAGCTTTCCAATCAATTCTCTGGCAAACTTACAGCCCTCCATTAAATTCATTTTCTTCTGCCCAAGTTAGCCAAGGATGAGTATCTATTGTCTGCATCCAAGAACCTTGACTATCACACATAAATGAACAATGAGGGACCATCACCACCACCCCCCAAAAAAGATTACAGGTGGGGGGTTGGTTATTTAGCAGAAACATGGGAGAATGAGTAAAGGAACAATGAAAGTAATAACTACGTAGAATAAATCAATGTCTTGCTGATGACATTTATGGTGGCTGCATTTGTCATATGGACTGGATTGTTCATCAATAACCAAAGGCATTTCTTTTTCCTGACTGATGCAACTAGCTCCCCTGCAGCTAACATAGCCCTGTAACTAAGATCTGGCCAATGGAATATCAACATTTGAGTGGTATTACAGGCCTAACCCATAAAAACCTCCCATGTAGGGGCACCTGAGTCGCTTAGTCCTTAATTGGTTAATGGTCAGGCTCTTGATTTTGGCTCAGGGTCAAGAGATCAAACCCTGCCTCAGGCTCTGCACTCAGCAGGGAGCCTGCTTCTCTTACTCTCCCTCTGTCCCTCCTTTCTCTCTTTCTCTCTCCCTCCCTCTCTCTCTTTCAAATAAATAAATAAATCTTTAAAAAAGAAAAAATCTCCCATGTATAACATATCTTTTTCCCCAATCTGATGACTGAAAGCTAAAACCTAGGGTGATGACCTCTGGACACTGTATGTATGTATATAGCATATGAAAAATGTCTACCATCCCTGAATAATTGTATACAGCAGGGCAGTTATCCCCTGGAATAGACGTCAATGGGCTATTACATGAGCAAGAAATAAACTTTACTGATTTAAACCACTGATAGGCTGGCTATATTTGTTATACCCATTAGCCTACCAAAATGAATACAGGTATTAATATATACCTAGAAAGGTTAATAAATACTTAAATGTTATTTCCACATTTGAAATCACTGATCAAATATAGGACACTTACCATCTGCACTAATATAAAGTTACCTCCAAGAAGTTAAGAATATGTGGTTTTGGTTTTGAGGGGGTAGACTTTTTCTTGGAGAAAAGGTACAAAAGCAGAGGGTGAGGGAAAGAACTGATATGAACATTCAAACCAAATTAAATAATCCCTGTTTTATACATATATTTCTCTCCTCTGTTCAGTATCTAAATTCAAAAAGCTCAGTATACAAATTTTCTTCCAGGAGAAATCATGACCTATACTAGAAGCATATTTTCCTACAAATTTACTTATTTTCCTATAAATTTTCATAATGAAAAGTTGTATTATAAAAAGTGCTACCTTCTCAATAGTTCACTTGGGGAGCTTTTAAAAATACAGAAGAGACCCCAACTTCTAACAATTTGGACTCTCTTAGATCCCAGGTGATCGGGTTATGGGTAGAATAAGAATTTTTATTAAAATTTGTAAGATTTAAAATAGTGATGATATCACACAAGTACTTTAATATTTGGAATAAAGGATAATTTTTAAAATCTACAGTGTCAACTCATCAATGGACAGAAAGGTTTCTATTAAAATCCTTTCTAAAATATTTTACATTAATATTATGTAACAAATACTCAACTATAAACCCATTATTCATTGCATTTTGAGGAATCAAGTCAACCAAGAAGTCACAATGGGGAAAAAGATCAAAAATACAGATTTTAAAAAATTATTTGGAAGAAGGTAATATTTAGACAGAAAACATCTCTTAACAGCTCTTAATAACAATACTTCTGAGGAGTGGGACTCTAGGGAAACAAGAGCAACTTTCATTATCTACCTTATATATACTTTTATTACTTTATCATTTTAAGGTACTGTTTTTAAATAACAATACACAATTCATACTTAACAGAAAACACCAACAATAAATGTTCTCTGAAAGCGTTAACAGGTTGCCCACCTCAAAGCAAAATTAGTCACCTCCACCTCTTAATTTACCACAGTGATCCATCCCACACCCAGGGGATGGAAACTACCTCTACACCCCAAAGTTCCAACCATCTGCCATCACCGTTGGCTACTCAGATCAATCTTTTATTTTCTAGCTTTGAAGCTGAACCATACCTTCAAGTACAATGGCTGTCAAGGTCTTGTGCAGGGGTCAGCCAACTTTTTCTTAGTCAAAGTGTGATTATTTTAGACTTTGTGAAGCACACAGTCTCTGTTGCAATTAATCAACTCTGCCCTTGTAGCACAAAGGCAGCCACACACAATACCTAAACCAGGGAGTGTGGCTGTGTGTTTATCAAAAAGGCAGCAGGCTGGATTTGAGGTCTTGAGGCATCAGAAGCAACATTAGTATGAGGCACTCTGAAATTATCATTCATATACATACGCATATATATATATATATACACATGCTAATATATTTATATATTACACATAGTTATATAAAATATTATTTACTTATATACATATTATATATTTCTACAATACATGTATTTCTGTTATTATCTCTTTCACCCCAACTATAATACAAGGTCCTTAAGGATGGAACTGCTGCTTCCATTCACTGACAAATCTTTGGTGAATGAGCATGTAATAGCACTCAAAAATTATTATGACTCAACTAAGTCAACCTCATGAGACTCAAACACAGATTGAGGAGGGGGATACAAAAGAACCAATTTCTCCTATTAGGAGAGTAGGGAGATTATTATACGTAAAGCTGTGCCCTCTCCTCCCCTCCCCAGCCATCACTATCACTGACGAGGAGGACAAGTGCTAAACAATGAGGAATGGTCACCAAGACTAGAATCTCAACTGGTAGAGCAGTGAGTCTTATCAAAAACTGCATACACCAGAATTACAGAGAGAACAGTAGCAGAGCAGGAACTCCTTCTGCTGATCCGGATATTGTGCTTTAATAGCAGAAGTAGGGGTGCCAGCCAGGACTAGCTAGTTTTAATGGCTACAATGCCTATGGCATACAAGAGGCAATGAGTAAATACTGCATTAAAAAGCATAAACAAATTCTAGCCTCAGTCCTACTAACACACAGTATGACCTTGACCTTCTCCAAGGCTTAGTTGTCCTTTCCGAAAAGTGGGGATGACAAATCATTCCAACATGTGAACATACTTTAAAAATTCTAAACCACCACACAAATTCAAAACTGAAGAATTTAAAAGCTGCTTTCATGCTATGAATTCTCTAATATCAAGACAGTAAAATATTTAATAGCTGGAAAGTAGTACCAATTTCCCCATTAACTACTTAATGACAATTAAAATGAAAAAAAAAAAATTCTCCCCATGGACGAGAACAGGCTATTTTCTTTTTCAATTTCTGAAAAATGCAACTTGTCAGCTGCATTGCACTTGCTGCAGTGAGCATTTAATCGTTATGCATGTAGTTCAATATGTTTTAGAAAAAAGTTAATATGCCTTTGTTTTCAGAAATATTCCAACAAGAAGGAAACAGATAAATGAGACAGCACAGTGTAATCTATTTTATGCAAAATAAGTGAACTGAGAGACCTATTGCTCAAGAAAACTTTTTCCAACTTTCAGTGATAAAATGTTCTTCCACATTAACTACTGAGGAATATGGGCCGTATGTATGGGTCACTAGCAAGACTTTCAACACCTAAATCTTCCACATACTACTACTTCCTTTTCTTAATGCCTAAGACATTTCTGGTGGCAAAATCTACTCACTGTTTTAAAAGCAGAGAAGCTCTTATCCCTAAATAAACAATAATAAGAATGTTAAGACTACCAATATTAAGACCAGGCCACTAAATTCCGGCCTCTTTCTTGGCTTTGTGACAATGGTCAGCAATTACATCTGGAGATTCCTGGGCTTTCATATGAACAACTGCCATTTCTCTACTCCCACTGGAAAAAAGTGTGGTTGTTCAGGACACAAGAATAGGTTTCCAAGAGCTTATGCATGACTGTGATTGTCACTACAAGCTGGAATAACCCATGGACACACACTCATCTGATACAAGTCAAATGAACCAGAAGTAAAGCACTCCCTTGGAGAGAACACCCCTGGCCCTCCTAGCAAAAACTGCAGCTCCCCCAACTATCTACTTGTTTAGATGTTTACAGTGTATCTCTATCCATTAGAATGCAAGCTCCATGAAAGCAAGGACTCTGTCTCGCCCACTAATACATACTCAGCACCGAGAGAAAAGCTTGGCACAATAAATGCTCAGTATTCGTTCCTGGTATCACACACCATTTCATTATCTTAAACCACCTGACACCTACCAGAATATTCCTTAGTTACTAACTGATCATAAACAGTTCCATTATTTTCAGGTATACATTCTGTACATTTCGTGAATTTAACAGAATTACTCTGGTTTTCTTACTTTTATTCCTGTCTTCCATCAGTGACAAGTGAGGCTGATGTAACTTTCTCATAGCATTCCAGTTTCTTTACGAAAGAAACTTGACATATTAAATGAGCAGATTTAAAGAAAAATATTAGCGACAAGCACAGAGTACTGCCTATAAGCACAGAACAAAAACCCATACAACCCAGGTTTGAATTCTAGCTCCACCACTTACAACCTATGTTCTTGAGCACCCTTCTTAGCTTTCTGTGCCGCAGCTTCCTCATCAGTGAAATAGAAATGATCATCCCAGTATCCCCTCCCAGTCTCTAGCCCTTGCACTCCTCCTTCAAACATTTTCAGGACATCACATACCCAAGAAGCCCTGCTCTTGACTCTATCATCAGCCCCTCCACCCAATTAACTGCTCATGAGCTCTCTTTCATGGGAAAGCAAGACCCATGTTGACCAATTCACTATTCATTTCTGAATTTTCTACAATGTGGAATTTTTACTTGAGTTTCCTTATTTTATCTTTTTATCTATCTTTTATCTATCTTCCTACCTAAAAAAGAATGTCTTTATCTGACTTCCCATTTCCACTAACAAAATACTCTCTCACTCAGCCAGGTTTGATATCATGCTTCTTTGACTCTTCTTCATTCTCTACCCTGAAGGACTAATCATTCTTCAAGTTCTGTCTAGGGTTCCATAGGAAATTCCTTCGTATGCATCTTCTCTGTTCTCTTACCTCGTAACTCTTCACAGACAGTAAATTCCATAATAGAAGACAGATTCTGATACTTTCACAGGTCTATCTATTCCTAACACCTATTAGAGGTTTCTGTACTTAGTAAGCTCAATGAGTACTTATTTAATAAATTCATGCATGCCTGGCTTACTATGAACACCTCCCAACTGGCTTCCCGACCTCCAGATTCCTAAGCCTCCAATCCTTCCTAAATGTTTAAATTAGTTTCATTCCTACAACTTGTCTACTTAGACACAATCCTTAATACATTCAGTTCAAGTAACCACTAGTTATAAAGTACTACTACACATGGTACTAGGGTGGGAGCAAAGAACTAGGACACAATTCCAAAAACAAGTCCTCTCCAGTTCTTCAAAACTATTACAAGTCTGTGCAACAAATAGCCATGTAAATACTTATAATAAAAGGCACAGTAAAAATGCCTTCTAAATATAGATTAATTCACTAGTAGGGGGTTCTTAAGTAAGATATGCAGAGGAAAAGAAAATGGGCAGCCCGAGAGAAGGGAAGAACAAAAAGTTAAGACTCTAAGAGCATAAAAGTGGTATGTCGGGCTGGGGGTGGATACTACAGGTTTAATTGTGCTAACCCCAAGTACCTCAGCATGTGACCTCATTTAGAAATAGGAACATTGCAGATATAATTAATTAAGACAAAGCCATTAGGGTTCGCCTTAATCTGACTGGTGCCCTTACAAGAAAAAGAAATTTGGACACAGAAACAGACATGCACACAGGGAGTACATCATGTGAAGATGAAGGCAGAGATCAGGATAATGCAACAGAAGCCAAGGAATGCCAAAAAAGGCCAGCAAACTATGAGAAGCTAGGCAACAAACTGGCTGGCTCAGTCAATAAAGCATGCAACCCTTGTTCTCTGGGTTGTGAGTTTGAGCCCCACATTGGGTGTAAAGATTACTTAAAATCTTAAAAGCAAACAAACAAACAAACACAACAACCAGACTGGGAAGCACCAAGATAAATGGTATAAAGGGCAGTATCTTCTCAGGAGTGAAAAATAATTAGATTAAATACTTGCTGTTCTCCCTTACAAAATCTCAGAAGTCTGACTCAAAAGATCAAATTATTTTCAAATTACCTGTCTCTGAAAAGAAGGTCAAGAAAATTTATAACGGGGGGCGCCTGGGTGGCACAGCGGTTAAGCGTCTGCCTTCAGCTCAGGGCGTGATCCCGGCGATCTGGGATCCAGCCCCACATCAGGCTCTTCTGCTATGAGCCTGCTTCTTCCTCTCCCCCTCCCCCTGCTTGTGTTCCCTCTCTCACTGACTGTTTCTATCTCTGTCAAATAAATAAATAAAATCTTAAAAAAAAAAAAAAAGAAAATTTATAAGGATGTAAAAATACTCAGCACTCAACAAAGTAAAAATTCACAAATGTCTGGCACACAATCAAAATTATTATGCATGGAAAAAAAATGAGGAAAACACAACCTATGATGAGAGGAAATCAATCTGGAATCAACACAGCCCATAGAATTAGCAAGTGAAGACATTAAAACAAATATTATAACCATATTCCACACATTCAAATAGTTAAGGGGAATTGTAGCAAATATTTTCTAAAAGACACAAACTGAACTTGTACAAATTAAAACTACAATACGTAAAATTAAAAACACACTGGATGAGATTAACAGATTAGACACTGCAGAAGAAAAGACTGGTGAACTTGAAGAGATAGCAATAAAAAGGATCGCAGAATTCCAACCCACTACTCAACACCTAAATTAGCTGTCAAAACAGAACGAAATAGGAAAAAAGGATTAAGGGGCACCTCGAAGGCTCAGCTGGTTGAGCACCCAACTTTTGGTTTCAGCTCAGGTCATGATCTGAGGGTCGTGGGCTTGAGCCCAGCATCAGGCTCTGCGCTCAGCGCAGGGAGAGTATTTCCCTCTCCCTCCCCAGCTCAAGCTCTCCCTCTCTAAAATAAATCAAATCTTTAAAAAAAAAAAAGATTAAAATAAATTTAACATTCTTTGAGTTCTGAAAAAACTTAAATACCCTAACATATATGTAACTAAATTTCCTTAAAAAAGAAGGTACACAGAAAAAATGTTGGAAGAACAACAGCCAAAATTTTCCAATTTTGATAAAAACTACAAATCCACAGTCCAGAAATTCAACAAATTCCAAGATCCAGAAACATAAAGAAAGGTACACCAAGGTAATCAAATTGCTTAAAACCAGTAAAAAGAAAATCTTAAAAGCAGCAGGAAAAAAAAAAAAAAAAAAAAAGACATGTATATAGAAAGGAACAAAAATAAGGATGAAAAAATTCTCCAAAGAAACAATACAAGCAAAAAAGAGCAACATCTTCAAATTCTTTAAAGAAAAAAGTAGCATCCAGAATTTTTACACACAGTGAAAATATCTGTCAAAAACAAAACTGATATAAAAACATTTCAGATATACAAAAGGTAAAGGAATGTGTCACTAGTAGACCTATGATACAAAACATGTTAAAGGAAGTACTAAAGGTGAAGGAAAATGAATTCAGATGGAAAGAGGACCTAAATAAAAGAATGAAGAACATCAGAAAAGGTAACTACATGGGTAAATGTGTAACAATTTTTCTAATTAGTTAAGTCTCATTAAAAGAAAACTATTTAAACAAAAATACTAATAATGTAGTGTGGGGTTTATAACATATGTGCAAAAAATCTACGTAAAAACAGCTAAAAGACCAGTAAAAGATAAATGAAAGTACACTATGGTAAGGTCAATACATTATATGTGAAGTGATGTAATATCACTGGAAGGTAGATGCGCTAAAATAAAAGGCAATCACTAAATTAAAAAACAAAGAGTTAAAATGAATAAGACAACAAAGGGGAAAAAAATCAAATCCTAAAAAAAAAAAAAAAATTCAATTAATCCAAAGAAAGCAGAAAGAGGAAGTGGGAATAAAGAATAGATGGGAAAAACAGAAAATACATAGCAGCATCATTTAAACCAAAACATACCACATCAATGACCTGTTTTCTACCTTAACAGAAAAAATGTAAATGAAATCCAAAGTTAAAGAATAAAAAAAATAATAATAATGAACATCCAGAGTAGACAGAAATCAATGAAACAGAAAACAAAAACACAGAAAAACCAACGAAACCCCAATTTTCATGAACATAAGATGCAAAAATTCTAAATGAAATAGTAAACTGAATCCTACCATCTAAAAAGAGGGACAATATATCATTACCAAGTGGCCTTTATTTCAGAAATGGAATGTCAGTTTAGCATTCAGAAATCAATCAATGTTATTCATCAAATCAACTTAAAAAAATACATGGTAATCTCAATAGATGCAGAAAAAAAAAACTTGACAAAATCCAACATCCATTGTTGATTTTAAAAAAAGATTTTCAGCAAACTGGGACTAGAAGGGATCCTCCTCAATCTGATAAAGGACAACGACAAAGACTCCACAGTTACCATCACTTAGTGGTGGTGACTGAATGTTTCCCTTTCTAAAATAAGGAAAACGACAAGGAAGTCCTCTTCCATCACTTTAATTCAACACTGTATTCTATGTTTGATATGTAGTCTACATTCCATGGAATACCAGACAGCGCAGAAAGGCAGAAAAAGAAATACAAGATAACCAAACTGGAAAGGAGGAAGCAAAGCTGTCTCTCATCACAGACAACAGAATCACCCACATAGAAGATCTGTTGGAATCTACCAAAAGCTTTTGGAGGGTGCCTGGGTGCCTCAGTCAGTTAAGTATCTGAGCCTTCAGCTCAGGTCATGATCCCAAGGTCCTGGGATCAAGCCCCAGGTCGAGCTCCTTGTTCAGTGGGGAGCCTGCTTCCCCCTCTCCCTCTGCCCCTTCCCATGCTTGTTCTCTATCTCTTCTCCATCAAATAAATAAAAATCTTCAAAAAAAAAAAAGCTATTGGCGTTGTGATTTATAGCAAAGTCACAGAAAACAAGATCAATGTACAAAAATCAGTTGTATTACTATGTACTAGCAACTACAATCAGAAACTAATATTTAAAAACCATTTATAATAGGGGCACATGGATGGCTCAGTCGGTTAAGAGTCCAACTCCTGATCTTGGCTCAGGTCATGATCTCAGTGTCACGAGTTTTTGGGCTCCACGCTGAGCATGGAACCTACTTAAAAAATAATAATAATAACAGTATCAAAAATATGAAATACTTAGGTATGAAGGACAAAAAAATGTCAAAGACTTGCACACTAAAAATTAGAAAAATTAAAGAAATTAAAGAAAAATCTAATTAGAGGGAGAGTTATACTATGTGCATGAGTCTGAAGACTCTATATTATTTAGGATGTCAATTCTTCCCAAAATTATCTATGGATTCAACACAATCCCAATCAACATCCTAGTAGACATCTTAACAGAAATTCACAAAATGATCTGACAGTTCATATGGAAATGCAAAGGACACAGAGTAGTCATCACTTTAAAAAAGAAGAAATTTGTAGGATGAACACTATCTGATGTCAATACATATTATAAGGCTATAGTAATAAAGACAATAAAGCATTGGCATCAAGACATAATGGCATCCATTAATCCAACAGATTAATGGAACAGAACAGAAACAGACCCACAACTGCTTTTCAACAAAGATACGAAGGTAATTCAGTGGAGAAAGAACAGTCTTTTTGCCAAATGGTTCTAGAATAACTGGATATCAATTTGCACACACACACAAAAAAGTGATCTTTTAGCTACCCCTTACAGAACTATTTATAAATATTAACTCCAAATGGATCATAATTAAATGTAAAACCCAACACAGTAAAATCTATAGGGGAAAAAAAATAGGAAACCTTTTAGATCTTGGAACAATTTGGCAAATGTTTTCCAAAGCATGATCCATAAAAGATCAAATCAATAATTATACTTCATAAAAATTTAAAAACACCTGTTTTTCAAAACACTTTGTAAAGAAAATGAAAAGATAAGCCATAGACTACAAGAAAATCTTTGTAAATCACGTATCTGGTAAAGGACTTGTATCCAAAATAGATAAAGAATTCTCAAAGCTCCACAATAAGAATAAAAGTCAAAGGTCTGGGTCGCCTGGGTAGCGCAGTCGTTAAGCGGCTGCCTTCGGCTCAGGGCGTGATCCCGGCGTTCTAGAATCGAGCCCCACATCAGGCTCATCCGCTAGGAGCCTGCTTCTTCCTCTCCCGCTCCCCCTGCTTGTGTTCCCTCTCTCTCTGGCTGTCTCTCTGTCAAATAAATAAATAAAATCTTTAAAAAAAAAAAAAAAGTCAAAGGTCTGTACAAAAACTTCACCAAAGACGACATGTAGAGTGCAAATAAGCACATGCAAAGATGTCGAACATCATTAATCACCGGGAAACACAATGAGATATCACTACATACCTCTTAGAATGGCTTAAATAAAAAGACTGGCCACACCAAATATGGCAAGATGTGGAAGAACTGAAATTCCTATACACTGCTGGTAGGAATACAAAATGGCACAACCACTCAGGAAAAGAGTTTAGCAATTTCTTTAAAAGTGAAGCATACACCTGCCATATGATCCAGTCATTTCCTAATTAGGTTTTTATTCAAAATAAATAAAAACATGACCATGTAAAGACTTGTACATTAATATTTTCATAGCAACTTTACCTGTAACAACCAAAAACTGCAAACAGCCCCAATGTCCTTTCAACAAGTGAATGGATAAATTGTGATATATCCAAACAATGACTACTCAGTAATAAAGAAATGAACTGATAGGTACTACACCACAGATGGACCTCAAAATGACTGTGCTGAGTGAAAACAACCAGACAAAAAAGGACAACATCGAGTATGATTTCATTTACCCAAAATTCTAGAAAAAATGAACTAATGTATAGTGACAGAAAACAGACTGATAGTCACCTAGGGATTGGGGGGAAGGGAGGAGGTAAGGGATAAGAAAAAGAATTAAAAAGAAGTACAAAGAAACTTCTGAAGGAGGAAAGGATATGTTCATTATTACAGTTGTGGTAAAAGTTTCATGGGTGATACATGTCAAAATTCATCAAATCATACACTTTAAATAGGGGGAAGTTTATTACATATGAAATTATTATATGTCAATTATAATACAATAAAGCTGTTTTAAAAAAGTTGCAACCTATCCAAAATATGACCTTTTATAGGTACACCCCAGCCCCCTCAGATCTGTTTCTCCCATAGCGTAGTCCATCTCCTGTGATGGCAACTCAAACCTTCCAGTTGCTTAGACCAAACATCTTGAAATTACTCGGTATCATATCTTAGTATTTTAAAATCAAGGAAAGGTCTATTCTGAAATTTGTAAACACTCACAGAAGACATGTTTTAGTAAAACTGAAATACTGCTAAAAGAATTTTTAAATCCCCCGCTTTTTAGAAGAGAACTTTTTACAAGTTTCTCTTCAAAGTCTATGCTGTCCGTCCTTTATGGCCCTCAACAACAGTCTCTTTACCATCAACGTTAGTCAACAAGATGTTCTAAACAGGCCTCCACCTTCAACTAGATAGCATCCTCCACACCCTGTAGACTTACAGCGTCACTTGCTAAAATCCTAACCATTCCCTAAGACCATGGACTATACCACTTCCACCATGAATCTTTCCTACTCCCAATCCAAAAAGGATCACTCCCACTTCTAAATTTCCACTTCTCTTATACTGTGGATACTCCACCATGTGATATAGGTTAAAGACATACCTCAATCACCTTCATTAGATTTATAAATTTCCTGAGTCCAAGAGCCTATGTTCCTTTGACTATGTAGGTGAATAAAGTATATATGCCTAGGAAAATATTTTAAATATCAAATGTTATTAATTGTTTTTATTCTTTGCAAGGCTATAAGACTGTCCAATTAGCTTGTCTATCTAATTTAACTAGGCTCTTTAAATAAAAAACAGAACAATTAAAGGGGTAAAGTTGCAGATGGGACAGACATCTAAATTCACATGAATTTTTTGTGGTGCCATCCTGTGTTTCATTGCTCTAGGGCCAGAAGGGAGGGATGAAAGAAAGTTAAAAAGTCCTATGCTTTAATCAACAGACACAAAAAGGGAAAAGCACTGGCTGTCACAAAAAAAGGTGAAGAAAAGCCAAAGAAAATGATAATAAGAACACTAAAACTGCAGCTCCTATTTTAAGGGAATGACAACCAGCCTGCTGGGAGCTCAGGCACTGAAACAGAGAAGAATCTGGGGGCCTTGACCAATCAATATGACTACCTATATTGGACAAATGAATAACACCAGAAAGATGACTTTTACTCAATTGCTATCTATTCTTCACACTAAAATGTTCTTCTTTCCTATTACTCTCCAGCTATTTGAATCGTAAGCCATATTTAAAACCTTAACACAAGTTCTATGGGCTTCCTCTTTAAGCCTTTCCCAGACTACTCAACCCATTTCCCCCGTCCATATCCTTAAAATGCCTGATTTTTTTTTTCCTATACTCTTCTAGATAAATCCTATGGCACTTTCTGTATGACTATTTTGTATTTTTATCTAACTTTGCAAGTATTTATTCTTTACCTTTTATGTTCCTTGAACAAAGCACTGAGTTTTGTATTTCCTACAAAATCTCCCACCAAACAGTACCCAGTAAAGACTTAATGTAAACCAAAAATAAATATAGTACAAGCAATAGTTAAAACATCTGACTTAAATTAGAAAGGTAGTAATAGCAGGAGGTGGTGAATAACAACTGATCTTCCATCTGAACAGGAGAACATGAACCATGAACTCAAGTTTATACTATTTGCTGGATTACATGGGCAGTACAAGATAAATTCTGCCCAAAACCTTGCACCAATTTATTAAAAACAAACATGTACCTTTATAAAAGGTCAAAAGCACAAGAAAAATTAAATATGCTACTTACTGCAACAGTACTATTTCTAATCTGGAAAAATATGATCAATTTTACTGAACAGGGTTTTAGAAAACCTGTGCATATAGTGCTGTTACCTGCGTTATATTTTAAGAGACAAAGCTACAATATCTCCCTTCAATGTTCTGAAGTACTTAATTAGATAAAGATTTTATATAAGTTAACTTCTGTAATATAATACACATATTCTGGTTACAGGTATTTAACAGAGCAATTAAATCCTTATTTCCACTTCTGTTCTAAAATCCGCCTGCCCGCAGTGAGTGGGAACTGCTGCAGATCATTAAACACTCATTTATCAATGTCTCTCACCAGGCAACACAATGCAGCAGAACAGCACACAGAAACCATCCTGAACCCCAGCAACAGCAGCTAATTAGCATAGCCTACCACTAAACCGACACCATATGATTGGAACTGTTAGTTCGAATGCTAGCCAATCAAACTAGGTTATGCAAATAGCCTATTTTAGTTGCCAGGGCAGAGCTACTTCCAATTGTCCAATAGGAAAACAAGCAATAAACAAGAAATGAAATTGGGCTTTGTCACATTTTCAAGTTGCTGTTAACACTTTCACGTTTAGAGCAAAATTAACAGCAATTGTAAAGGATTAAAATCATATTTTACCTTCGACTCCAAAAGCAATCCAATGGTAATACACCCAGAATACAGTTAAAATAGTGTATTTGTTGTAATTTCAACTTTTTACTATATAGATGTGAGTTTTTCTAACAGAAGCTTTGATCAACATTTCAACTTTTTCCCCACCTACTCAAAAGCAAGATTATGTAAATGTCTTTCTATACATTCAAATAGATTCTCAAACATTACATTTTAAAGGAATCCTACAAAGCTTATTTATTCCATTATGGAAAGATTAAATAAAAGATGGGCATAAGAGAACACATGGCTTGCTGAAGTCTTAAGCTTTATCAGATTGAAGAGAAATAACATTTTGGTTTTGATTATGACACATTTTAACATATAATTTCAAAAATAATCAAACCCAAATTAAGTATTAACCTATAGGGCTTAGAATAAGCAAAGTGGGACCAAGTAAATAAGACTCATCTTGAAACCAAGTTCAACTAAGATATAAGCATAATATAAACACATTATATTTGTATGTAAACTGTCTAATAATGAATAAAACATTCAAGAAAATCTCTGTCAGTACATATTAACAGCTACAAAGATAGTTTTAAAGAACATCAGTGTTCAGACAATTCTTAGTGGAGAGAGCATTCCTTTAATCTCACATATTCAGAGAAATGCTTTGAAACATGTCAAGGAGACACAGTTTCCATTTGTGCCTTATAATTCTAACTTCATAAAAGATACAATTTTATTTTAAAATAGATCAACTTGTCCCACCTATCGTAACAATTATCTCCTCCTAAATGGGAGTACAGATTCATCCCACGCGGAGAAATTAGCAATTTTTAAATATGTTTTTCCACACAATGTTTGTAAATGTCTCTAGAAAGACTTCCAGCACTTGTAAAATATACTGAATTAAGACACAGAGCAGATTTCAAGCATCAGATTGAAAGAGAACAGCATGTTGGTTCTATATCATTCCAAATTATCTTCCCCTTTAAGAAAACTGCAGCCACTTTTCCACCATCTTCAAGCACCCAACACCCACACTTGTCTCCTTATTTCTTCTCATGTCTCTCTACTGAGGTTTTCTGGATGAAAACCACTTAACCAGCGAAACCAAACCAGAGTCAGCTTCTTAGAGGGAGGAGAGGGATCAATAACCGAACTTTGAAGCTGGAAGAAACTTTAAAGATCATCTAATACTATTAAAAAAGAAACTATACTTTTAGAAAAACAGCGTGTAAGAGAAAGATCCTGTAGGTGAAAATCAAAGTCCTCCCAAACAATCTTCAAACACAGTATCTATGAATAATCAATATTATCAGTCAGGTATCAGTAAGTGTCTTGGTTTGTTGTACATATGAAAATTGTATTTAAATATACTTTCAAAAAAGATTTGCTCAAAATCATTCCCCATGCCATCACCTACAGCATCTACTGATCAAGGTTTAAAAAGGTTTGCAAATCACTCTAACCTAAAGCATTTAATCCATTCCCTGAAAGATTCAATCTCCATTTACTTCGAACTTTAGATATCATTTGGTGTGTTTTTTAACTACCTAGAGTGCTTACAAACCTCCTTTAATACAAAGGATAAAGACAAGAAGAGAAATAAAAAGGGAAGATTTTTAAACCAATTTAATTCACTCTTAACCCCTGGGTTATATTCTGGCTAGTTCTCCCAGGTTCAGGCTTCTCTTATTCCCTCCACATTGATAAAGCAATCCTAAGCCTGTCTTCCAATCAACAGCAGTAAACAAGGCATTTTCCGTGTAAAAAAGGCATTTCCCATGTAACAAGGACTGTTTCCTGGTCCATCTCATTAACCATTCTTCACATCACAAAATTTTCCCATCCTTGGAGGGGGAAAAATTAAAACCGTGGCACTCTTATTTTCCTTAGGGGCCTAGAGACAAAAGGAAACATCGTCTGGCTGGTGACAGGTGCCCCAGGATAAAACATCCTGAATTTAAATGTTGTTTAGTTTCTCATCGATTCTTTTTAAAGCTACTTATATTGTGGAGTTTAGGAAATGTGTCAGTATTACTGTTAGAATCCAAAATTAAACACTTAAAATGCTTAAAAATAGTTAATTCACTAAATAAATCTTCCTTCATTACATAATATTTATATTTAAGAATTCCTAGTAAAGAAAATAAATTTTCTAAGTATACAATTAATCATTCGTTTTTTTAAATAGAGTAATCTCAATTATAGTCCCCCTTATAATGTAAACAGAAAAATATTTAGAGTAAGTACCTGATAATTTCTTATCTGCAGTTAATGATGTTCAATATAAATAAATAGGCTCTACCCTCTATATGTCTAAACAGGCCATATTTATGCCAAGTAATAAATCATCCAAGATTATCTGAAATGACAAATCATACCATATTGATTTTGTATTTTATGGAGATATACAATGTACCTTTATAGTTTTGGAAAATGGTACGTAGAGAGAAACGTGTTTTCATTTTTTAACTTGAAGCCATCTAATGTAGAAAATATTCAAAAAACTTTGACCAACTACTTGGTCAAGTCTGTAAAACCACATTGCATTAATAAGCCTGCCACCATTTTGTTTTGCTAATCATCTTTTACAAAAAATTAAACCCAACAGGTTATCTGTACTCTCCAACTTAAGAGCTATCCTGCAGCTTTCCACACACCCCCTTCATTCTCATAAGTCCACTTATAAAAATGGAAGGTAAACTGCTATTTAAATCTGTATCAGAGACATAAATTTTTAAATCGTGGACTGTTCTTTACTTTTGTGGATGAACTAATTCAATTTGGGGTATGATGACATCTTCCTCCTCCTTCCTCTGGGGAAATAAAAAAGACACCTAGAACATTAACAATACTTGCTGTTGTGTATTAAATATATTTTTGCTCCCTTATCCAGGTATTGTGGAAATGTAAAAATTGACTGATCAAGCCTTTATTTAGTTAAATGTTATCATAATTAATGCATATTGCTAAAACAAAAAAAGATTCCTGCAAATTAACTTGGGGGTTAAAAACCCATTTTGTCTTGAGCTTATCAAGGCAATAAAACTGAAAGTTTCTTTATTTTCTTAAGTGCCTTCATCTTAAACTGCATTATTTTTTTAAAGATTTTGTTTATTTGACAGAGAGAGAGAGAGAGCACAAGCAAGGAGATCGGCAGGCAGAGGGAGAGGGAGAAGCAGGCTCCCCACCGAGCAGGGAGCCTGATGTGTGGCTGGATCCCAGGACCCTGGGATCATGACCTGAGCTGAAGGCAGACACTTAACTGACTGAGTCAGCCAGGTACCACCCACCTTAAACTGCATTAAATATTTACTTGTCAATTTCCATATCGTATGAAATAAAAGGACAGATTTAAGACATTTAGGGAGTATATTTAGTCTGACTTAAAAAACAAACATTATGAAAAATTCACCTTTTTCTTAAGCTTATTTATTTATTTATGTATTTTAAAGATTTTATTTATTTATTTGACAGAGCGAGACAGTGAGAAAGGGAACACAAGCAAGGGGAGTGTGAGAGGGAGAAGCAGGCTTCCCACCGAGCAGGCTGCCCAATGCGGGGCAGAATCCTACTGGGATCATGACCTGAGCTGCAGGCAGACACTTAACAGCTGAGCCACCCAGGTGCCCCTAAAGCTTACTTATTTTTAGTAATCTCTGCACCCAACATGGGGCTCGAACTCACGACCCCAAGATCAAGAGTTGTATGCTCTTCCAAGCCAGCCAGGTACCCCCCAAAAGATCACTTTCAAGAGTCTTGGGTGGGAAGCACCTCAAAGAGATAAGCAGCCATCCTCCAAAAATTGAGGTAACAAAGAGAGGCCATTTGTCTGTCCATGGGGAGGTAAAACATGTGACATCAAAGACAGAGAAAAAAGAGCTTCCAAACAGAGCCCAAATCATCAAAAGTCACAAAGGCAGAAACTGAAATACAGGTGCTGACTTTCAACAGAGCTGCTTCTCACACGGACAACTTTAAGTGCCACACTTCCAGTATACAACTTTAAGTGGTAAAAAGCAGGAAAGTTTTACTGAGACCAGAAAGGCCACATACTTCTTAATGTATACAGTTGACCTCTGAACAACATGGGTTTGAACTACACGAGTCCATTTACATATTTTTTTAAATACATACAGTAGAGTATTGTAAATGTATTTTCTCTTATGGTTTTCTTAGTAACATTTTCTTTCTCTAATTTTAAAAATACAATATATAATACAAACAACATAGAAAATACGTGGTCATTGACTGTTTATATTATCTGTAAGGCTTCTGGTCAACAGGAGGCTATTAGTTAAGTTCTTGCGGAATCAAAAGTTATGCTTGGATTTTCAACTGCATCATTCAAGGGTCAACTCTGCTACGAGAATTCACTAGTAAACAGAGTTGGAGTAGTGCTTGAAAAAATCCTTTTAGACCACCAGCAAGAAAAGGAACCAACACCATACCTAGAAGCTGAGTTTCCTGATGTGGGAGAAGAGGTGCTTCTAAAAAAAGAAAATCTAGAGCACTAAAGAGACTAACCATACTTATTCATATTATCCATTAATATCCACCAAAACAGTCAAGAGTCACATAAATAAAATCAATTAATTGAAGCATAGGATAGGGACTTAACAGTGAACCAAAGATTCCAACAGATTTCTTCAAGACAAAAGACCTAATGCAATCAGATCAATCATCAAAGGAATGCCAGACCTACAGCTCAAAGCTGGCACCAGGAACCACAGCAGAAGTGGCAGGTGCCGTTCGGGGGGAGAAAGGAAAACTGGAGTAGAAGAAGGGGCAGAAGTTGGCTGGATTTACTAGAGAGCTATCTGCTGTACAGTCAGTCCTCTCCTAATGGCTGTAAGAAGTACCCACTGCAGTCACTGCAGCCACTGAAACACAGTCACCCCCAGGCAAAAGCCAGAGAATGCCCTGTGAGGATGCTAAGCCACGTGCCTAGGAAGGGCTAGACAGGCAACAGCAGCAGTCCGCACTGCTCACTAGGACCCCTCCAACCTGGCATCGGAAGAATGAGAACCTTCCTGCCAGGACCCCAATTTACACTCACTGAGTCCTCTCACTTGGGAGAGAAGCTAATAGTGGCAGACGAAGTTCAGGCTCTTGAATTAGGCAATAGGAGCTCATGGGTATTTATTATTAGAATACTGTAATAAAAGGGTCATGCATAGACCAAAGGTGACAAGTGTCATAAACAATTACTCTGCATCTGACACTTTTAAAGGACTTACTAGTGAAAGTTGAATGCATATCAACTCATACAATACCATACAATTAAATCATTTCTCAAAACCATCACATTGCAACACTACACTTCAGTCCCAAGGTTAACATTTCTCCTATGAGTGGAACAAACTTAATGACACAGTATTACATCTCCCTCTCTACAGGTCCTAACAGACTATGTGGTTTTCCAGTAGTTTTTGGTTTTCAATATTCAAAAGAATCTCAAAACAATACATGGAATTCAATTACAGTTAAGGAAAGGTGGTAAGTGCATATACTTTTGTACACACAATGTAAAAGTAACTGAAAGGTAAAGTCTGAGGTAGGAAGAACTATAGAAGGTACTAAAACTCTGACTGCATATCTTGGGAAATCAAGAGAAACTGTCTAAAAGTGATAGGTCAAGAAAGACAGGTTTCAATCAATTTTATAAAATTTTAATAATAATCAACAGAAAAAACTTTAAAAGAGGAACAGAAATTGGCAGGAAGAGAAGTAGTATAGAGAACTATTTGATTTCAACTTTCTCAGAGGACAGTCATTAGTAAATTAAAAAATAAATAAAACAGCTATAAACACATTACTATATTTAAAGTGACAGGAGTAATTTAAAAAATTAAGATTAAAAGCAATTTTAGGAGTGCTTGGGTGGCTCAGTCAGTTAAGCATCAGGCTCTTGGTTTCAGCCCCGGTCATGATCTCAGGGTCGTGAAACAGAGCCCCACGTCGGGCTCTGAGCTGGGCATGAAGCCTGCTTAAGATTCTCTCTCCCTCACCCTCTGCCCCTCCCCAATGCACTCGCTCCCTCTCAAAAAAAAAAAAGGATTTTACCACTAAGGAGTGAGATAATAAAGTAAATTTTACTACCATACACATGTAAATTGAATAATTAAAGCATAAAATAGAGAAGTACAAACATGAATTTAACATGTCAACTGAACGTAGCCTGGAAAATACTACTTCCAGAAGGAGGAAAGAAGGCTGGTTGTAACGAGCAGATTAGAGAAACAGCAAGCACCAACACGTTTTTTTTTTTTTTTAGCTTTTATAACTTTATAGGAAGCAGATCTAGGTTTGTATTAGCAAGATAAATGATTACATTTTCAAGTGTCTGCTTACTGAGTACTTGATTCCACGTAGTATATTTTGTGGATGGTGTGTAAAAATGCAGATAAATTTGTGTTTCTCCCTAATCTAATCCCTAACACAGCTCCATTTAACGAGATCGCTACACTTTTTTTTAAAAGATCAGCGTGAAGGATACACAGGTCTTGATCAAACTTAAATAAAGACCACAAAGTAGCCTGATGTCAACCACCAAAGGAAAAGGGAGAAAAAAACCTGTTACAAAAAAGTAAAATCTTCAGTTATACCTTTGGAGGAACTGATCTACACTATCTAAACCTAAAACAGCAGTAACTTTTTACTTCAGCTTTCTTAATTGGGGCTTTCCTTTTAAAGGATTTTACTTCTTAAAAGTAAATCAAAATTTATTATTCAAAAATCTTTTGAAACAATGGCCAAATCTACCCATTTTCTAAAACTACAAAAACCAACTCCATCAAATTATTCCTAGAACCAAAACACGTATTTTATTTCACTTGAACCCATAATTCAAATCACTGTCAATAATACATTTTCACAATTCACACTTGCTTAAGAACACATGTTCCTTTTTAAAGCAGCAGTTACTCCCATACTTTCCAAAAAAGCTAATACAGATAAGCTTATCATATTTTATCAAAACCAAAGAGTAAATTATTTATGAAGCCCCTGGGAATCCTTTTATTTTTTTTTTCAGATTTTATTTATTTATTTGACAGAGAGAGACAGCCAGTGAGAGAGGGAACACAAGCAGGGGGAGTGGGAGAGGAAGAAGCAGGCTCCCAGTGGAGAAGCCCGATGTGGGGCTCGATCCCAGAATGCCGGGATCATGCCCTGAGCCGAAGGCAGACGCTTAACCGCTGTGCCACCCAGGCGCCCCCCTGGGAATCCTTTTAAAAGAGGAAATACAGAAAATAAAAGGTCACCACCAGCAGATTATTAATAGCTTTATTCTCATTTCTTCAACAAACATTTGAGAATCTATTATGTCCCAGGTGTTACACTAATAAATAATATGTAGTTTCTCCATGCAGAAACTTTAAAATCCTGTATAAAACGATACTGTAAAAACAATTTTAAATTTAATTAAAAATTAAAAACGCAAACTGGAAAATGTATTACTAGCAGTAAGTAAGCAGGAATATACTGGTTAAGAGCCTGGAATCAGGGGCACCTGGGTGGCTCAGTCATTAAGCGTCTGCCTTCGGCTCAGGTCATGATCCTAGGGTCCTTGGATCAAGCCCCACATTGGACTCCCTGCTCAGCGGGAAGCCTGCTTCTCCCTCTCCCACTCCCCCTGCTGGTGTTCCCTCTCTCGCTGTGTCTCTCTCTGTCCAATAAATAAATAAAATCTTAAAAAAAAGAAAAAGAAAAAGAAAAAGGAAAAAGAAGTCTGGAATCAGGCTCCTGGTTTGCATCCTACCTCCATCCATACTAGCTTTGTGACCTGGGCAGGCGACCTCATCTCTGGCTGGGTTAACCGTCATGCCTATCTCAAAGTTACCATGAAGAGTTAATGAGTTAAAAAATGTAAATTGCAAGTCCCTCAGTGGCTCAGTCGGTTAGGTGTCTGCCTTGGGCTCAGGTCACCATCCCAGAGTCCTGGGTTGAGCCATGCATCAGGCTCCCTGCTCAACAGGGAGTCTGCTTCTCCCTATCCCTCTGCTCGTTCTCTCACTCGCTCACTCTCTCTCCAATAAATAAATAAAATCTTTTTAAAAAATTGCTTAGAACAGTTCCTGGCATTATAGTAAGGATTCAATAAGGAACTCTTACAAATTAAAAAAAACAACAACACTAAGAGAAATACCAGCAAAGAACAGTAAAAGGAAACGCACAGAACATATGAATAATATGGAACATATTCAGTCTCACTAATATGCAAACAAATACAAATTAAATATTAAGTTGTTGTATCTATCAAACTGGCAAACATTTTTTAAATACCCAGGATTTTAGAGTATGGGAAAATTCTGATGTATAGCTGATAGAAGCATAAATTGTACTTTAAAAAGATATTTGAGGGGCGCCTGGGTGGCTCAGTCAATTAAGTATCTGCCTTCAGTTCAGGTCATGATCCAGGGGTCCTGGGATCAAGCCCCAGGTCAGGCTCTCTGCTCAGCGGGGAGTCTGCTTCCACCTCTGCCCCTCCCCCTGCTCATGCTTGGACTCACTCTCTCTGAAATAAATAAATAAAATCTTTAAAAAAAAAAATAAAAAGATATTTGAAAATATGTATCAAAAGTCTGTAAAAACGTACATATCCTTTAATTCAACAACTGCAACTTTGAGGAATTGACCTAAGGCAATAAATCAAAGAGGAACACAAAGACTACACAATAATGTTCACTTAAACATTATTTATGAATTAGCAACAATGGGGAGTAGGTTAAATAGTAACTGATTTGTAGAATACTAATTAGCCATTAAAAATACTATAAAAGAATATTAACGATGAGAAATGTTTAAATTTTGAAAACTATATAAAGTAAGTAAAATATGACCCCAATTTTATTTCTTAAAAATGGTCTGAAGGAGCCATACGCACATAAAGTAACAGACAATATATATATATATACCAAAAATTACAATGATTATTACCTGAATGTGAAAGGATTACTGGTGATTTTCACTTTCTTCTTTATAGAAGTTCTATCTGAACTTGATTTATTTCTAAGTAAAAATAGGTAAACTTGATTGTGGTGGTGATAACTGCACAACTATGTGAGTTCCATAAAAACTCAAAATTTACTCATAAAATGCATAAATTTTATGGTGCATAAATTATATTTCATAGAATAGTTGTGTATGCATGCAAGCACACATGCACACATAACTTATAAAAAAGATGAGGGTTTGGAAAAGTCCCTACTCTCAAAGAAAGAAAAACATTATGAACATGTCTCATATTAATGGGGAAAAAAAGAGCTTAAGTATTTCAGTTATCTTTGAACAACAGATCTGCATAACTACAATAAGATATCTTTCTACTATATTCAGATAAAAATGGATGTCATATAATCATTTCATAACTATGAAAAACCAAAATGTTTATTTTGAGCTAACTTGGTTCCCAGAAGAAAAAAAAAAACCTTTAACCATCACATTTTTTCCCTACTAACCTGCTCCTGGAAATGCTCTCTGCCTAATTCTGAGTCCAAATGGTAGGCCACAAAGTTGCATAATCCTAATGCCTAATAAATAAAACAGCCCTTCAACACAAATTTTAAATTACGTAAATGAGATATAAATTTGAATTGACTGTAACTCTGATAATACAAGCATAATATAAAATTTGAGACATTAACACATAATTTGAGAAGACATGTCAATTTCTCAAATACAGGAGAAATTTAAGAAAATGCAAGCCCCTGGGGTGCCTGGGTGGCTCAGTTGGTTAAGCATCTGCCTTCGGCTCAGGTCATGATCCCAGAGTCCTGGGATGGAGCTCCTCATCACCTGCTTCTCCCTCTCCCTCTGCTGCTCCCCTTGCTTGTGCTCTCTCGCTCTGTGTCAAATAAATAACTAAATCTTAAAAAGAAAAGAGAGGAAAAGAAAGGAAAAGAAAATGCAAGCCCAAAATGTGCATAGATAGTATGGTAATAATTGGATGGGGAGATAATACTAATAATAAAAAGTGCAATGTACGCAACCTGCACTCCATGTATTATGAGGTATTATTACCATCATTATGCTTCCTATTCTCCAGAGGAAGAAACTGAGAGTTGGAGCTTGTGCTTTGTTCTGATGGTTAGTTCGGTATTAATGTATTTATATCATACGCCCAAATCCCTTCTATTTTCCTTTCTTTTCATTACGTCTTAAAGTGAAGAAGTATGCCCTACTGATTCCCCTACTTAAAAACATCACAGAAATTTAATTAGTAACTTTTTCCCCTCTACCTTCCTCTTCTCCAAGAATCTGATTTGAATTAATATCCTTTCACTCCCCATTAATAACTATGAAGCGAACAGCAACTTTCTTCTGCTTTTATTTTCCTGGTTATTGGTACTGCACCCTCACTGCAGAGAGTACAGGCATTATACATTACACCTGCACATATCATCACTCAGTGTAAGTTCCACCAGCATCTGTGTGACACTTCCCTTATATCCATGTCCCTGCAGTCTTCCTGGTTGCCAAAGCTTACTCTCTAGTAGATTCCTCAAGAAGTGTTCAAAGAAACAAAAGTTCCCCAACTTCATACCTGTGTTCCTAACAGTTTGTCTGTTTTTATACTTTAGTCAATTTAGCTGGATATAAAACTCCAGGCTCTCTCTTGTTTTCCTTGAGAATACTAGGTGTTACTCCATTGCTTCTGGTATAAAGTGTTGCTATCAAAATCAGATAATCTAATATTCTTTCCCCCTAATAATGACTTGGGTCTTTGCCTAGATACCCCAAGATTCTTCTTTTCTTTCAAGTCCAGTAATTTTTAAAGAATACGTCTGCTGGGGCGCCTGGGTGTCTCAGTCGTTAAGCATCTGCCTTTGGTTCAGGGCGTGATCCCAGCATTCTGGGATCGAGCCCCACATCAGGCTTCTCCAATGGGAACCTGCTTCTTCCTCTCCCACTCCCCCTGCTTGTGTTCCCTCTCTCGCTGGCTCTCTCTCTCTCTCTCTCTCTCTGTCAAATAAATAAATAAAATCTTAAAAAAAAAAAAAGAATATGTCTGCCTATTGGTCATTTCTGGATCTATTTACACAAGTATACAACGTGCCCTTTCCAAAAGTGGTGGCAGATCTTTTTTTCATTTCAGGAAATTTACTTCAATTATAATTATTAGTACTTATTTTTCACTGCTTTGGTTCTTCCTCAGGATCTCTTATTACTCCATAGTTGAAACTTTACTGTCTTTAATAACTGTCATCTTTTTCTAGATGGTTCTTTATTTTTCTTCAATTCCTTTTAAATTTTTTTTCCTATTTCTCTTCAGTTTCTCTAAGATTCTCTATTGTGCTTTTTCACTCTCGTGTTCCTTCTAGATTTTATTAGTTTCATTTTATTAGTGACTTTTTAAAAAATTTCTCTTTCCTCAGTTATCACCACATTTCTAAGACTTCCCTATTCAGATTTATGTTGCTCTTTCGTATTTGTATCACTTTCTTTTTTTTTTTTTTTTTTTAAGATTTTATTTATTTATTTGACAGAGAGACAGCCAGAGAGAGAGGGAACACAAGCAGGGGGAGTGGGAGAGGAGGAAGCAGGCTCCCAGCGGAAGAGCCTGATGTGGGGCTCGATCCCAGATCGCCGGGATCACACCCTGAGCCAAAGGCAGACGCTTAACAACTGCGCTACCCAGGCGACCCTCGTATTTATATCACTTTCTAAATTTGCTTGGGTTTGTTATGAAACATTAGGTTATAGTTTTCACTAGTTTCATGGACATTTCTTTCTGGCACACTTTCACTATCTACATGATTATTATTCCGCTCTTTATTCCTTTCTTCTTACAAAAACTTTGTGGGAGGGGCACCTGGGTGGCTCGGTTGGTTAAGCATCTGCCTTTGGCTCAGGTCATGATCGCAGGGTTCTGAGATGGAGCCCCATGTCAGGCTCCCTGCTTAGCAGGAAGCATGCTTCTCCGTCTCCCTCTGTAGCTCCCCTTGCTTGTGCTCTCTCACGCACTCACTCTCTCTCTCTCAAAAAAACAAAACAAAAAAACCCTCTGTGGGAAATTTGACTATCATCCTTGTCTGTTGCTCATTTTCATAAAAAATAAAAAACTTTTAGAAAACTGGAAGAGCTAGCTTTTCTGTCATTAGTAACAGGCCTTTTCTATTTTTATGAAGGGTACTGAAATACAGCCTCATAAATGAGATCTCCTGTGAGCTCACCTTCTCCCACTTCATCTGACCTTTTTCCCTTTGCCTCCACTGCCTCCATCCCGCTTAATGTGGATTCTATTCCCAGCAGTGTCTCCTTAAGTGTGGGGCTTTGGCCAAGGGAGCTTTAGCTGGCTTTGAAAGTTCATAGGGACCAGATGGCTCTGACCCCAAAGAACTCCTGTGCACCCTTTGTATCCTGGGAATTGAGAAACATCTTAGTCTCTGCTGCTGTTCTCAAACTTGCCTGACACACTTTTCAGGGAGTTTTTGTTGGCTATCTTGAGGTCCTCCTGTTCTCAGACCTTTCAGATAGCCTGCTGCTTCCTTCTGCATCCTTCTGTACAAATGATGACATCATGCAGGTCTTGTAGTTATTGGAGATTTGTTCCCACCCGCTTATATTAGGGTTTGTGGGGATACCGTTTGCCCAATCTTGTAAGGTAGCTGAACATGAGTTTTTGGTTTTGCTGTTCTAGCTACTCTGTTTTTAGAGAAAACTGTAGAGATTCAAAAAACTGTGTCCTGCTTTCATCTTCTCAGAGCTCAAACATTCTTTTGGAGGTACCTTTAGTAAGTATCCCTAAAATCTAAAATTAACAAATATGAATTTATTTGCTTTCACTTTAGAATAAAGGCACTAAGGACTAAGAAATACAACTTTGCAATGTGGCTAACCTTGGGTTTCCCATCATTTCCATATATATCATATGTTCTCCTATGTGATATATACAGGATGTAATCATTAATTGCTTCCACTTAGAAATTAGAAGCTGAAATAATAAAAATATGAAATATAAAAGGAAAATGAAGGAGAAAATAATGTGGAAGTCTTAAAACCATTTTAAGAAATTTATTAGAGCAGACATTCACAGTAAGATATTTTTAGGGATCAGGATGGCAAAAATTATTCTTTCTGCAAGGATTCAATGAGCCACCTTTACGTCCCAGGAACCCTGCTACACAGACACAGGGCACACAAGAAAGATAAGCCACAGCCCTCTGATCTTGAGGAACTGTCAGACCAGGTGGGACAAAAAACTGGTAAGCAAATGTGTGCAAATGCTTTACAGGCATTAACTAGACATGATTTGCTAGAAAGAAATAATCCTGGAGGGACAATATCTACCAAACTATTAGGTTTGTTGCTTACTTTATGCATTTCTTTTTTCTTTGTTTAAGTTTTATTTATTTAAGTAATCTCTACACTTGGGGGCTTGAACTCACCACCCCGAGATCAAGAGTCCCATGCTCTTCTGAGTGTGCCAGCCAGGCACCACTTACTTTATTATACTTTTTGGAAGCACTTGGAACTCTTTCCTCCACTGAGTATACACTATTACTTTTGTACTTCCTAAAATAGGAGATTCTTCTTTTTGCCAGCTGAATTAGAAAGTTATTTTTAACTATAATACTCAATGCTCACAAAGATATATTAAAAGACACACATTCATGTAATGCTAGTAAGTGTAAACTGGTACATATTAACAAAAAGCTTTCTGAAAAGTTGTACCAAGGGCCTTAAAATCTTCCAAACTCTGTAACCCAATACTTACACTCCTAGGAATCAATTATAAGAAAGTAATTTAACATACAACCAAACATTAAGGTACAGATGTTAGTGCTTTTAAGAAATGGAAAGGAAAAATTTAAAAAATAACAATGTCTAATAAGAGATATCAAACTTAACTAGGAAATGATCATATAACGACACGGTCTCAAATCAGCACACTTTAAAATGAATTTCTAAAACACCCTCAAAAGACAGTTATAGTTCTGAATGCTCTAGACTGGTTCAAGTTTAAAATGACAGCACATCACTACAGTTAGTCAAGTTTTTGATGACATAGGAAAATACTTATGATACAATGCTAAGCCAA
This sequence comes from Ursus arctos, assembly GCF_023065955.2. Taxonomy (NCBI): domain Eukaryota; kingdom Metazoa; phylum Chordata; class Mammalia; order Carnivora; family Ursidae; genus Ursus; species Ursus arctos. The sequence continues at coordinate 87,216,380 of NW_026623056.1, read as the reverse complement.
AAAAGGGAAGATATAAATAATATAAAATACATTCTAACCCAAGCATACCATCCTGAATGTCAAAAATGGCACAGAAAACCAAAAACTGAAAGGGAATGTGCCAAAGTGAAGTACATAGAATTTGGGGTATATATCTATAAGTTAGATAAGTCTTATAAATTTCCAAATTTTTTTCAGTGATTGTGTATTACTTAATAAACAGGGAGAAAAAGTAAAAACCTGAGAGCAAAAATAAATTCACTCGGTTTATCATTCACCAAAAACAATAAATCTATTGAATTATTAGGAATGGAATCTGATAGCCCAGGGTTAAAAAATGAGTAGGAGCTACAGAAGGGAAAACACATAAAGACCAGATGCACAGGACTGTGTGAAGAACAATTCCAAAAGGAGGCAACTGGCAATACGTGCCAAATATTTAAATGTATAAACCCAACGCACCCTGCATCTAAGCGAGATTTAAAAGCTCTTTTTTTAAATTTACAGATCTGGCTTCTAATTGTTCTGTTATAATATGCCATACTCCTATGATAGCTGAAGTATGCAAACCTTGCCCTACAAAACTCACATTTTTAAAATAGAGAATCAAAAAATTAAAATTCCACCATATTAGTTTTAAGCACTTAAATTCATACGTTTAAACAAATATGACAACGACCCCATGAACAAACTGGCACAATTTAAGATAAATTTCCAAGGCATTCCTCCTAAAAGAGTTGTAGTTCTGTATGTTCTAGAGCTATTTCAAGTTTTAAAGTGACTAGCCTATCACTGTAGTTCAAAGACCATTTTAATTGTTAAAGCAGCCCATGTCATCAAAATGAAGAGTGGCATCAACTGCTATATCCAACAGCTTTTCAGAAATTATGTTCCATTGGATGCTAATGAGCATAAATAACCAATAAGAGGGTGGGGAGTTCCTTTTATCAAATAAATTGAAAAAAATGCAAGAGCTTTTATGTTAATGTACACAGTAATCTCTGAGGCACTGCATCTTGCAAATGCAATCTCAGAAGTAAATGATTCTACCTCCTTTAAATAAATGAAATCTGGTTACCTCTTAATTCAAAAGGGTAAAGAATGCTCCTAGGTTCCCAGGATAACGGTAGGCTTAGGTAGAATGTCACTCATCTCTAAGGGGAATGAACAGGAGTGAAGGGGTGTGTGCAGAAGAGACATCTAGGAGGTAACCGCATGAGTCTGGACCTCAGGAGAAAGGAGTGGGGACACAAATGTAGATTCTGATAACATCGGCATGTGGATGTCAGGTGAGGCCAGTACTGTGAATGCTATTTACCAAAGAGTATTTTCTGTTTTTACTCTAGAAGCCTTAAATTCAAAACGTAAGTCTTAAAAACTTATCATAAATATCCACTACATCATTTCTTACATATCTGCCCCGTCCTCCAACTGAACTGTGCTCCTGGATTCCTAAGCACAGGGATCACTGTGAGCAGAGCACCTTTTACAGACTATTACAGTACCTGGTACAAAGCAAATGTTAACCAAATAAATGTTTGGTCACAAATAACTTTTCATCCAAAAATTTAAAAATAATCCAATTTTACCTTATTTATATTCTTATTTTTAAATATGCAAAAAGACCCTCAAATTAAACAAGTACAAGAATGCCTATATACAGAAGTATTAGAGATGCATCAAAGTTGGACTTTGGCTTGGTGTTCAGTAAAAATCTATTACTAAAGCTTTTGCTTTTGAAAGACCAATCATCAGTCAACACCTACATCAACATCCTTTCTGGCATCCCTGTACCCATGCTTAATCAATGAAATACTATGAGAGAGGAGGGTATCATCACATCTAACCAACATACAGTACCATGAAAGCCTTGGGAAAACAGAATATTCACTTTCAAGTATGCATAAGCATTCTAGAAATAACTGTCACTGAAAAACTCCTTATGAGCTTTTATGTGTTTAAGTTCTATCAGATGAAGTATAATAAATGTGTGCACAGTAATACAAGAGCAAACTGCTGCATTAATTAATGATGATTAGGACAGCTGCTAATTTTATGTTCAAAAACAATTATTAACTCGCAAATTGTTAAAAGGGAAATACCAAGAGCTAATACATATATTAGAGCAAGCTAGATCTTCCTTCTTGAGTTTCTTTCTTTTATAAGCCAATAAATGTTGACAGTTTTTAATGAATACAAGGCCAAATGAGAGAGACTGGATTGTATCACAAATCTAATCTTTGTAGGATTTTTTTTTTGTCTTCTAGCATTCATAAAACTAACTAGGTAACTTTTATAAATGGTATTCACTCTTCAGATATTGCATTTCATCCATAAGCCTTTCAAGAAAAGGAGCTATTTGGGAACACCTCATATCGTGTAAAGATTAAAGTAGAAATAAAATAGCAACTTTGCCACCTCAAACTTTCATTAGGGAAAATCTCCAAAATCATTAATATTCACGGATAAATCTAGATACCCCAAAAATACTTTGTTCCTCTACTGACCTCAGTTGACAGTGAGCATCTACTTGGTATAGCCAATGTGCAGTATAGTGCCCAACGAGCAATCCGGGAGCTGACAGTGCTGAGAAACTGTTCCTGCACCAAAAGGTCAAACTTATAAAATCTGACAACAAAATTTTCATAAAATTCTCAAATACTTCTCTGTAAATATTCCTATTTACTTCTCTAAGATGGTGATATTCAGCCTCAGCATCACGTTGACCTTCTCAGCCACTGAGCCAGAATGCGTACATGGCGCACCTCTAATTTGTACAGGCAGACACATACACGTGCCCGTCTGAGAGACGGATCACAGAGAGGATTACTCAATCACCTTTTACTTAAAAAAGAATTACCATCAGATTCTTTGAATCCCTCGTGAATGTGAAGTATTACTTGACCTCTAATTTATTGTAAAAATATATTTGAACATATTTCTTCATTCAAAATAGTACAAACATTTTTTTAAACCCCACTCTAAAGTCAAAAAGGTAATTTTTTCCTTTAGAAAACAAAGATCACCAAAAACAAAAACTAGTCACAAAAACTTTAAGAGCTACACCAATAATGTAATTAAATATCTATGTGAGGTTTATGTAGTTACTTCTTTTCCAGTTAAAGACCATATTTTCAAAGTTTATAAATGTAGACTATCCTGACAAAGTCTGTAGGTACAAGCCCCTTGGTTCAACAAAACACCTCACCATCAGCCTGATTTAAAGAACATGCAAGTTTAAGTTAACACTTTATCCATTAGCTACACTGTATTTTCAAGAGTCTGAACAGAGCCATAGATGTGCTGGCCTCCAATTTCCCATTTTCCATCAATAAGATCACCTTAATTAATAATAAAGCAATCCAAAAAATTCTTTCAAAAATGCCTTTATAGTGTTTTTCCTGCACAAATACAAATAACAGAAGGATGAAAGGAAGGGAGGAAGGGAAGATAGAAGAGAAAAAGAGAGAAGGATGGAGGAAAGGATGAAGGAGGGAACCAGGGAAGAACAAACAAAATCCCAGACCGTATTTTTCCAAGGAATCATACATACGGGTGTAATATCCTTTACTGAATTGTCAGAGTCTTATTTTAGATATACTACTAACACCTACTCCATATGCCTTAGAACATTTGCTCTATTTTAATGGGGATCCGAAGGACATATGCATTCAACCATAAAGGTGAATATTAGTGAATATTTTTATTTATTTTTAACAGAAACGCTTCAATTCTCACCAAAGTATTAGCCAACCAACCACTTTCAAAAAGGTCAAGACTAGCAATCACTATGCTGTACGTGTATTAATACCACACTGTAAGTCAGTAATTATCAAACGGATTCCCAAAGTCATTTATTAAATATCCCAATTCCAACTAACTTTGTATTTATTGATCTAAATATCATTCCCCCCACTAATGCTGTTTATCAGAAAGCTCCCCCATTCAAAATACAGCACCAGTTCCCGCATTCGCTCAGACAGCCACAGCTTTACTGTATTTCAAAACTTGAGTCACCTGTATGCATCGTCTTCTTTCAAGTCTCATATCATCCTGATGGGGTGGGGGGAGGGAGGGAAGAGTCCAGCAGCAAAACTATAACACTGTGTGAAGAAAAACAGATTATGATAAGAGATAAGGATGCAAGACAATTACCCCTATTGAGGAACATCTAACGTAACTACAATCCCCAAAACAGAGATAAAATTACTGCAAATTTCGTTTACTAAAATTTATTTACACTTACTTGAAAATAATTTTCATTAATGAAAATCAATTATATATATAAAATGCAAAGTACTCAACTGTCAGGGAGAAAAAGTTTCACAATCTGCCTACTACTAATGAAACTTCAGGCATTTCTAGGTATGAAATAAACAGTTAATATTCCACTACTCTATACAATTTATCTGGGAAAAAAATTACATTTTGTAATACCCATCAATTCACAAATCAGTATCAATAGGAATTCACTTTTCATCGTGGCTTACTATCAGAGGTCAGCAGAGGTAATGCAAGTTGCCTTACAGGGAAGGTAACATGTCAATCTACCAATGTTATCTGTAAACTGAGTTCTGAGACACTGTTCACAACTGCTCCCCTAAGCCCACAAGCCCTCTTTTGCTCTCCAAGTGGTTTCTCTTACTTTACTGTAAGTTTTTCACTGTACTTCCTACTTGCTGCTTCCATTGGTATTTTACAAATGACCAGCAAAATTTATATGACTGACGGGAAAGCAAAAGCAATCTCACTGTTGTTATCAACTGAAAGTGGATGATAATAGAAGAGAGGAGGACAAGCACAGGCTACAACCTAACTTATTTGTAAGTTCAGTTTAAAAATTTACTTTTTAAATTGATACTGTGGAATTCCATAAATATTACTAATGAAACAATGTTGCTTATGTTGGCCAAGTTCCCAAGCCAGCCAAAAGAAACTTACTGATACCAAAAAATATTATTGATCGTGGGCACTGGGGACCACTGAGAACACAGAAAGGTAACCAATTCTAGATCCTCTCTATCTGAACAAAGTCTAAAACAGGTTGTTTTCCTTTGTTAGAACTCTCTCAACTCCTGATGTCTCTAATTCCCTAAATTTCACTGTAGGGATCCCCATCATCCTGCCTCCTAATCCTTTCTCCTAA